>NC_135500.1:89449889-90649889 GCF_052857255.1 Amblyomma americanum | reverse complement strand
CATCCGTGATGAAGCCCTTTTAGAGCGGCATGGCTATGTGAAGTGCGCCGCGAACTTTAGGTGTGCATGGACACTGGAGTAAGGGATATCGTGCGGTTGACATTGGGAAATCAATGTTTTTGAGCAGTTACGAATTCATGGCTCAGAATGTCCATTGTTATCAACTACATTTTTTAAGACGGGACCAACGCGCTCTTCTTAGAACCATTTTAGGGGAAATACAGATTCCGTCATAATGCTCAAATTATTTGCGATTTGCACGGATACACCAGGATTAGGTCCTCACGAAAATTAATCGATTGATGTATGGTCAACGGAAGTTAAATTCCCGCCCTTTCCCACCCGGTCCAAACGCGCAGGAGGGAGAGCCATGAAAAAATTGGCAGAAGCCTCGCGACGCAATCGGCACCTGGCTCGGGGGGGCAGCCACCGCCGCGAGCACTGTGTCGACAAGCTCACCAGTTGCTGCGCTGTCGCTGTCGCGGAGGCCGACACGCGTCATAGACTGAGAAGACGGACGTCGTCGCGATGACCGAAGCTCCATGGCATCCGCCGCTGGTTGCGTCCGCGAAGTCGTTCAGCACGCACCACCTCAGTTCGCGCACACTCTGAAGCTCTCACTGCACACGTCAGGAGGGGCAAACGCCTCAACTAAACAAGGATTAAGCGTGCAAGTGCACAGCTGCTTGTGCATGCCAGCCCCGCTGAATGGCGGAGCGATACAGGATGAAATAATCGTCACAACTGAGGCCGTGGTTACATGGCAGCGACAAAGTAACAGCGGAGCGAGATGGCACAGCGTCGGCTGCGATAAGGCACTGTTTGTATGGGAAAGCATCGAAGCATCCCCGATGGTGGCGACGTCTTGTGTCGCAGCTGAGAGTTCAGACGGATTCCACAAAGGCCAGTAGCAAATGTCTGGCGACCGTACGGTTCCCGAAGGAAGAGGAAAGCGGGGAGAGACCGTAGCAAATTGATTTCACCCTATCGAGCGACTTCCAGGACCCGCCAATGTGAACCTGCCTTTAGGCAGCTCCTGCTCGTCTTCTGAAGCGAGTCGACGCTAGGAAAACCGGTGTGGGTCAGTGAACCGCACTGCGTTCGCCCCCACCCCCGCACTACCGAGCCCAGCGACTCCCAAATGCCCTGCGAGACGCTACGAACAGCCGTTTCATCACACGTTCCCAAAGGTTTCCAACAAGCATGCCTTTCAGCGATTCCTCAGCAAGATTTTTACCGCGTCCTTGCCTGCACGGATACTACACGGGGGAGAACAGAGGCAGCCTAGGCTGCTAGAAAACCTACGCTGGCTACGCTGGCTAGAATGGCAACCACGCGGCAAGGCTCAGCACAGCGCAGGAGAGAAGGCGGGTGGCGCGCAGAAAGCTTCGCACTCCTCTTCCCAGAAAAGGGAGACCCCGCACACAAGGGTGCCTCGAGTCGCCTCTACCTCAGTAATGGACCGAAATAAGCTTGCGAAATAACCGCGAATAAGACACGCCTGTAGCACAGTGACGAAGTGTTGGGTCATCTGCAGCACTGCACTGATCCCTGTCCTCTCCCTATCCCTTTTATTTTATCTGGTCGCAGCTCAGGTTCTTCTTGGTACGATGCCGCGGACTGCAAAGCCTTTTCATTCCTTTTTAACGCGAAAACATGCTCATGAGGTAGGAAGTACAATGTTGTCGTCCTGCCAGACTGTCTGCAACGTTATGCGAACTCATCATGTCATCAGCAGTGCCTACATCATCAGAAAAAAGTATGTAGATACTTGGAGATAAAGCTGCCGATGTGAGGTTCGAATCTATACCGGCACGAGCAGATGAGTTTCGCTGCCCACTTCATTTCAGAACTGCACAATCACAGCATTTTTTTCTTTTAAACATGGTATTTGTTACACTGACACAGTCCTGTACTTATATAACAGTGTACAATCCTGACGATAACAAAGGGAAATCAACACGATGCATAATACCACACGCATAATCGACACAGCACTAGAAAAAAAGGTAATCAATACCACGGCGGCTAGGTCTTCCATAGGAGCGGCTCGCTGAGTGCGCCGCGCTGCCAGAGATCGCAGAAGTTCAAGTTTGCACCGCCACAGGGCTAATGGCGCTGGCTACCGGTGAAATATCAGTTAGGTAAACATGCAAGAGCGTGGAAAGAAAGTGAAGAGGTTAGAAATAGAACAGCAGTCAAAGGGGTGAAGACACCAAAATTTTGGTTGGCGTGTTCTTTGTTTCAAACGTTGCGTATTGCCTCAGGATGCGTGATACAGGTTGCGCAGTTCGTATAAGTGCGGTAAATAATTTATACGCGGTGTCCAATCTGAACGAGCAGCAAGGCATGCTGGGTACTGCGACTTGAGGGTCATTCGGCGAGATGCCTGTGTACAGCGCTTTGCTTCAAATGCGGAATTGACAAGCTTGAATTTGGCTCTTCATGTCTTAATACGCGCGAATAAAGTCGTAAAAAAGATAAGCATGCTGTACGTGCATTATTCTGTCCGCGATCGACGTTCGGTATTTTATTTAATGGCGAAAAATCGTTCCAAGTGCGAAGTATTGGCGTGCGTCATCTGTTACCGCAGAAGTTTAATACACTTCATTCCCTGGCTAAAAATTTCTCCCGTTGTTACGCGGCTGCTGCATTGATCTCTAATATGTGTTAGGGAACATGTTTCCGAGAGGTTTCGCGCTAGCAGGCGCTGAATATATGTACTACCAGCAACTGGATGGCTGCGACGGCGAAGAGCTTACATCATGCAAATCCTCGGAGTACTTGACGTACTTTTCCTACACCAGCCGCGGTGGCCGAGTGGTTAGCGCACTCGGCTACTGATTCAGAGGAGCCGCGGGTTGAGTCCGGGACGCGGCGGCCGCGTTTCGATGCCAGCGGAGCGCGAAAGGCGCACCCGTGTGCTGTGCGAGAGAACCCCGTCTAAACTAATCCGGAACCCTTCATTGCTGCGTCCCTCATTGCCCATGTATCGCTTCTAGATGTGACACCATACAATTTGCAATATTTTATGATTTTCTACACTACAAAGCTTTCATGTGCACTGCATCGGAGCTGCAAGGGTTTCTTGCTGCGCGGTAGCACCGGAGCTGTCGTTGCCTGCAGGCAAGGTTGACCGCGTTTTAGTTGCGCTAAAACTGGCACATGCGGCGCGTTGAGTTCCTCAAAAAATCTTTTCTTCACAAGGCTTCACAACCTTAGTAAAAGGTGCAATATCTGTTTTACTGTCTGTTACGTTCTTGTCAGCTCAAGTGCTTTTGTCGAATATTTGCTATGACTTATGTAATAATTATGATTCATGGGGGTTTAACGTCCCAAAGCGACTAAGGCTATGAGAGACGCCGTAGTGAAGGGCTCCAGAAAATTAGACCACCTGGAGTTCTTTAACGTGCTCTGACATCGCACAGTAATTATGTAATAATTACTGCACTAGCTCGCATGCATAACAACCGTCTTAAACAATTGAATTTCAGTTCGTCTGTAATGCAAAAATGCAACTGCATTACAAATGTGTTGCATTTTGAGCCCTACTGTATTCTTCCTGCCAGTACGAATTGCGCCGAGCATGCGCACCTAGAATTTGGGGCTAAAAACTTCTACTAATGTGCGTCAAGGGCATAGATGGGCAAGTGACATAGCAGTTATTCCTACACTGAGAGGGGTGCGCCCATTTACTGAGGCTTAGGTGCGTGCACAAGAACCTGACTCAGATACAAAATTAACGACGCAATGCATTTAACAGCCTGCATATTGTGGTGCGCAACATAACACGCCGTTTACATATAACTTTCAGCTCCGAATGCTAAGAATTCCTCTGCTTGATTTCCCAATGCGGATTGCTGCTTTATGTACATGAAAAAGAAATACTAAAATAAATGCATTGCTTTATGGCACCTCTTGAATGGCTTTATGGCTTCCCATCATGGCAGAAGCGAGCCTGTAGCCATTTTGCTGTCGTGTACTTAGTGCTCGGAGCCTGGTGGAAGAAGAAACACCAGCCAATGTACGGAAAGATGTCCCAATGGCTGGCACCTCAGCTGTTGATGCATATGTAGAGAAATGTGGAAATATAAAACTTGTGCATTGTATGCGAAGGGTTCAAGTTAAGGTAGGTAAGCAATAACACAAGCAGCTGAACAGAACATTACCTTGCCTTGTGCTTTTCTTAATGAAAACACCAAGACGAAACAAAGCGTCAAAGCCTGCTGCAAACTTTGCTACAGGCACCACAACATAAAGTAAGGCATTAAGACAAAACAGAAGCTGACTGCAGCCAAAAGCGACACTAATTCTTCACATACGCAGCTTTGCTGTTTAACTGCAAAATGAGAAAGTTCATCAGCTGTTAACTGGAAACTCTTCTTGTCATGTGGGTAATAACAACCGATATAACCTTGGTCTCGCAAAAATACTTGCAGGCACAAATTATACAGCACAGGATGTAATAAATGATTTTAATGCATGATATCCGAGGGACAAATAGTAAATTATAATAAATAGCATGGTAGGGAGTTAAATATCATGCTTCGGCTTTTCCATCACACACAGAGGCTCGATAGCTGTTTTCAGCATTTTCTACAAGTTCTTTTAACGAAAGGCATGCCCATCCAGTTTGAGTTTTGGCGTGAACACTGCGGCATAGCTTGAATGTTAACCGATTTTGGTAAACCGTCCCCACATACCACTGGTGGTACCAAAAAATCTGGAATGTCTGTGAACACGATGTGTTCCTTGGCCTTTTGAGACTAGCAATTTTATAGCATGTTTTTGCTCTTTATCCTTACGGATAATTGACCCAAAGACCACCAGACTGGCCTCTGCCGTCCTTGCCGCATTTCGCCCTTCTTGGAGTCAACAAAGTCCCTCTCAATAAAAAGTCAACCATTCAGGGCTATATTCCTATATGCAAGCATGCAATGCATCACATGTAATCTTGAGACGGAAACATTTATCTACTTCGCATGCATGTTCAGCAACCAGAGAGCTTACAAATGATGCTTTGCTGCTCAGCGACAGCTCAGTACTATAACATTTGTCTCATTTGTCAATTCTCCCACATGCCGTATGAGAGGTGAAAACAGCTAGACTATGTTGACTGCTACATTCTTTTTTAAGTTCGGTTATCATGAAATGAAGCCTCTCATAACTTACTGGCTCAGAGTATGAAAAGAATAGTGGCGAATAATTCTTATCACCCCTTTTAATGTGATCACCTTTCTGCCACCCTCCCTCTCCGCAAACAGGAAACCAAGAAATATAACAGCAACATGCGGGTCCACACGAACGGGTAACTGTAACTTAAATCCTCGCTTCTTCACACGTGCTGTGTGCTCATGTCGATCGACTGGTCTGCTGGTTAAAACATGTGTTTCACTTTGGCAGGAAGTTGGGAAATTTCTTCGCATAAAACAGTTCATATATCCTAAATGTGCTGGAAAACATATACTGCGACCAACAATGTCTGGCAACGGGACCACGCCGCGGCCAGTGTCGCCGTTTCGGCAGCATACTGTTGCGATCGCATAGGCCTAAAGAGTTAGCTCTGGATTCGAGCGACTCGCATGCAGCACAAATTCCTGAGCAACAACTCGTTCTTTTCTTTAACATCTTTTCGAGGTGTAGTGACGGAGGCCGAACTGCACATGCCTTTGCACCTCCGACCGCGCGGTGCTACCGCAGACATGCGAGAACGTCTGTGTCCGAAGTGGTCCGAGCGAGAAATTGGTGCTCCTCAAGGAGAGAAAACAGCCTACTTAACCAAATACCCAAGCTTTCGCCGTTCACTACTTGACGGATATCGGAACATGTTGCATTCTCTTGTTTTGAAGTTGTTGCAGTATGGAGCAGCGCACAACACCCTTTCTTCAGCGTTGTGAGCGTTAGTAGTAAGGAAAGAAATGCCGAAACCGCACGTCTTCATGCAATGCCTATACAAAAGGAAACGCAGGAAGGACCCGGAAGTCCAAATTCACGTGACAAAGCTCTGCGTGACGCAATATCAGATGTATTTTGGACACCACCTATGATTGCATTATTTATACTGAGCGATTTCGGTTTCGGTTTATGAGCGCCGGGGAGTGCTGCGACATCACTAACAGCGAAGAGCAGCAACCCTGGTCACATGGGCCCCAAAAGTTGTGACGCAGGTATTGCTGCGTGATCTCCTCTCGTACACAGCTGCGCATAGCAGCGCCTTTCGAAATTTTATGCCGACAGACCTTGCCTGTACGGCGATGTGCTGATTAAAGCCAAGCGAGCGAGGACCTACACCGAGTCCTGAAACCAAGCGGCTCGCTTCGGCCGATCTCAGTCGCCAGAAAGCGTATGCCTACGCGGTTTTTGCCTTGTATTTCGCTGTGCCACGCCGACGCCGATTCTCCTCGGACGTCTGTGTCGGTGGCCCGTAGCTGACCCTTGTCACATTACAGAGACACGATGCCGCACTTTTCCTACCGGCCAATACGCGTATTTGTCTTCACTTCGCGCCGCACGAGCACCCGCGCTGCGAGACCCTTTGGGGTCCCGTGGCTGCTGATTACGACATCTGCTGCTAGTTTAGACAACAGTCCATGTATTCGCTAAATGAATGCTTCTAGACTATTGTGCAGGGTTCAGAATTAACTGCACTGGCACACACTTCCTGCAGGAAAGCGCCCATGACGACGACTGCATCTCGGCGCTAATTTTGTTTACATATTGTCACCGATAAACGGTCGAAGCACTCAAAACCAGGTTTAATTAGACGTGCTAGGCGTCCAAGAGAGCAGGGAGCTCGAGCGAGGAAGAAGACGAAAACCTCTAGCCCCTCGAGAGCGCAAGGCACGGCCAGTCCCATCTAAAACAGTTCGGCTGCGGTATGGCGCCCCTGGATTGATTTGGACTGTGGCATTACTTCCCCTCTCTGAAGGGCAACGACTCGGTGCCGCAACATTGAGAAGCACGAAGACAAGGACGGCGCATGTGTCCGGCGGATGGTGTGGATAGGCCTGAAGTGCTAGCGGGCGTGGTACGGCTTCATCCGTGCGACATGGACGACTTCGGGGGTGGGCCGTCTAGAGGAGCGAACTGTACCCTAGGGGAGAACTTCATAGTTCACCTCACTGACTTGGCGGAGTAGCTCGTAGGGGCCAAAAAATCGGCGTAGAAGCTTTTCGGAGCGCCCACGCATGCGTATTGGGCTCCAAACCCAGACTATAGTTCGCCGGGCTGGTTAGCTCGGTGGCGGAGGTTATAGCGGCGAGCGTCGAGGGCTTGCTGGTGCCGGATGCGCTGTCGGGCGAGTTGGCGGGCGGCCTCGGCGTGACGAACGAATTGGGCAGCACCCATAACAGATGAGGTACTACTAGTCGGGAGCAACTAGGCGTCCAGCATGGTTGCGGCTTCGCGACCATGCACTAAACGAAATGGAGTGAAGCGTGTCGTTTCTTGTAGAGCAGTGTTATAGGCAAATGTAACGTAAGGGAGTATGGCGTCCTAGTTGCGGTCGTCTGCGTCAACATACATGGAAATCATGTCGGCGATCGTCTTGTTGCGCCGTTCGGTGAGGCCGTTCGTTTGAGGGTGGTTAGCGGTTGTCTTGCGGTGACTGGTGCCGCTCAAGCGCATAACCTCCTGCGTAAGGGGCGAGGTGAAGGCCGTTCCTCTGTCAGTTAAAATGATGGCAGGTGCACCGTGACGAAGCACAATATTTAGAACAAAAAGTTCGCTATTTCGTCAGCGGTACCACGAAGGAGAGCTTTAGTTTCACAGTACCGGCTGAGGTAGTCGTTGGCGACCACAATGTAGCGGTTACCCAGCGAGGACTCCGGAAATGGGCTGAGTAAGTCCATGCCGACTTGGTGGAAGGGTACTTGTGGCAGGTTAATAGGCTGCAGTAGTGCGGCTGGCTTAGTCGGCGGCGTCTTGCGACGTTGGCACTCGCTGCAAGTTCTGACGTAACGCTGGACAATTGAAGCAACCCTGGGCCAGTAGTACTTTTGGCGTATCCGCGCCAAAGTGCGAGAAAAACCCATGTGACCAGAAGATGGGTCATCATGGCACGCCTGCAGAACTTCGTCGCGCAAGGCCTCAGGTACGACGAGCAGATAGGCAGCTTCCATCGGGTTGTAATTTTTCTTTTGCAGAACGCCATCGCACAAAGAGAATGACGACAGTCCACGTGAGAAGATTCGCGGGGGTGACGCAGCGCTTCCTTCACGATACTCAATGAGAGGCCGTAGTTCACTGTCGTCCCTTTGGTGTTGAGTGAGGACAGACGTGGAAATGGCGCCGAGAAAAATAGAATCGTCGTCGGGATCAGCTCGGTTGTCCTCGATAGGAGCACGAGACAGACAGTCGGCATCACTGTGCTTCCTGCCGGACTTATAAACGGTGGTCACATCCAACTCTTGAAGGCGAAGGCTCCAGCGTGCAAGCCGTCCCGACGGATGTTTGAGGTTCGCCAGCCAACACAGCGAGTGGTGATCACTGACGACCCTGAAAGGGCGGCCATATAAGTACGGGCGAAATTTGGTCACTGCCCACACAACGGCCATACATTCTTTTTCGGTGGTGGAATAGTTTGTCTCAGATCGTGACAAGGTGCAGCTCGCGTATGCGATTACGCGTTCGAGACCATCCTGCCACTGCACAAGTACAGCACCGAGGCCGATGTTGCTGGCGTCTGTGTGCAGTTCAGTGGCGGCTGACTCGTCGAAGTGTCCAAGGATGGGCGTACTTTGGAGACGAGTTCGGAAGTCTTCAAAAGCCTTTTGTTGTTTTAGGCCCCAGAAGATTGGTTCGGAATCTTTCGTGAGGCGGGTGAGGCTCTCAGCGATCTGGGAGTTCTGCACAAAACGCCGATAATAGGCGCAGAGACCCAGAAAGCGGCGCACGCTTCGCTTATCGGTGGGCACAGGAAAAGCAGCCACGGCAGCGGTCTTATCGGGGTCGGGGCTAACCCCTTTAGCACTCACGATGTAGCCCAAAACCTTAAACTCTTCAAAAGCGAAGTGGCACTTGTCGGGATTCAGGGAAAGTCCGGCCGACCGAATTGCTTCGAACACAGCGCGCAGGCGTCTCAGGTGCTCTTCAAACATATCAGAGAAGATGACAACGTCATCCAAGTACACGAGACAGGACTGCTATTTCAGATCGGCAAGAACGGTATCCATCATCCGCTGGAAGGTTGCAGGAGCCGAGCACAGGCCGAAAGGGAGCACTCGGAATTCGTACCGACCGACCGTCCGGTGTAATAAAGGCGGTCTTTTCCCGGTCGCGCTCTTCCACCTCGATTTGGCAATAGCCGCTGCGTAAATCTAGCGATGAGAAGTACTTGGCGTGGCGCAGCCTATCCAGGGAGTCATCAATGCGCGGCAGAGGATAAACATCTTTTTTTGTGACTTTGTTTAAACGTCGGTAATCAACACAGAACCGTAGGGCTCCATCTTTCTCTGCTACTAGAACAACAGGCGACGCCCACGGGCCTGTCGACGGCTGTATCACGTCGTCCTGGAGCATTTATTGAACTTGGCGGCGAATGGCATCACGCTCCTTTGAAGAGATCCGGTAAGGCGGCTTACATAACGGCCGCTGGTTGGCGTCGACTATAATTCGGTGCTTAGTGATGCGGTGTCTGCCTCACCTTAGAGGTTGAGGAGAAGCAGTCTCAGAAAGACTGGATAACGCTTTCGAGGCAGCGTCTCTGATTAGACGGCAGGTTATGGTTCACGTCAGTCTTTATGGGAGTGGTCGGTGCCTCTACTGATGCCGAGGCTTCGGACAAAGCGTACTGTCCCGATAATTTGCCGAGTTCGTCGAAATACGCAATAACTGTTCTGCCAGGCAAACACTGAGGTGCACAGCCAAAATTGGTTACCAAGATCTCGGTTCGGCCATTGTTCAGCTCGACAAATCCGCGAGCAACACAGACTTGCCGACCAAGCAGCAGCGACATGTTCGTTTCAGCGATGCTACGAGTACCAGTGATGTCGTAATCTACGGTAACAAACATGCTAGCTCTTGACGGGATTAATACGTGGTCGTCAAAGACGCGTAACTTAGTACAGCTTGGCTCGGGATCGCCGTCAACAGGGGGATGAGTGGAGAATGACACGACCAGGTCCTGAAGGTTGATGACAGCACCGTACTCCCGAAGGAAATCCAAACCAAGTATCAGGTCTTTGGAGTAAAGCAACCAGGGAAAGTAGCACCGCGGATCTGGATTCGTGACGTGCAGACGCCAATTGGCGTAACCACATGGCCGCCGGCGGTGCGGATCTGTGGTCCAGACCACGGGGTCAGAACCTTTCTGAGGGCCATAGCTAGCCGACTGCTCATTACAGAAAAGTCAGCGCCGGTATCCGAAAGTGCGGTCACATCGCGATTTTCACCGATTACAGGGATTTCGGCAGACACCAGTCGGTCACAGCCCGTCGTTGTCGTTGAGGTCCTCGGGTGAGGTCGTCATCGGTCGGATCGTAGCCGCGAATCGTCGGGTGGAGGCTCTTGACTTGATCCAATAGCGGCGGCCCAACCCCCGGGGGACGCCGTCTTCAGTTTTCCCGATGTGGGGACGCGCTTCTGAACTGGCTAGAAAAAGACGGGCGGCTTGGCGAAGAAAACCGCCTTGTGGATGGCGAACGGGACTGGCGTCGCCGCGAGGTCGTTGGCTGCACGTTATCGGACAAATACTGCTCGTTGTCCCGCGGCCGTTCTCCGTAGCGTGGTCGAGGTGCGTCAGGTGAAATCCCCCTTAAGCCCATTCTGCTGTAGGGGCCGTGGCGGAGGATGTGGCCGGGCTCCCCACAGTGGTAGCAGAGCGGCCTATTGTTTGGCGTATTGTTTGGCGTACGCCAAACGCGCGCTTTGCTCATGGTGGACAGGGGCTCCTGCGATACGACGAGTACAGCTGCAGTTGGGTACCGCAGTGAGGGAACAGGAGTGACGGGAGAAAAGGCTTGACTCACTAGCCCAGGACGACTTTGCAGTGCTTGACTGTATGTCATCACATAGGCGCTGGCTGCGGAGCTGGTGGCGACTGAACAGCTCGCCGGACTTCATCTCAGACCACGTCCGGTATGGCAGCGGCGCTGGCCTGTGGAGCTTTGAAGCGAAGTTTCTCGAGTTCTTCGCGCACCAGGCTCCTCACAAGCTCTGGAAGCTCCTCAGTGGGTAACGACGTGGGCGTGCAGTGGTGAGCGGCTGCTACACTAGCCTGACGGCCGTAGTGCGCGCCCCGTTCTTGGAGAGAACGCTCCATGCTTGTTGCCTCCTTGGCAAAGTCGGCCACCGTTCTTGGCGGGCCACGTACCAGTCCGGCAAAGAATTGCTCTTTGACGCCGCGCTTTAGGTGGCGTACCTTCTTGTCCTCGGGCATAGAAGGGTCGGCGCGATTGAAGAGTCGCGTCATGTCCTCGATGAACATTGCGACGCTCTCGTTCGGCTGTTGCGACCTCGACTGCAAGGCGATTTCAGCCTTCTCCTGTCGTTCGCTGGTGTTGAACGTGGCTAAGAGCACTCGGCGAAAGATCTCCCAGTTTGTGAAGGAAGCTTCGTGGTTCTCATACCACGTCTTGGCCGAGTCCTGTAGTGCGAAGTACACGTTGCGGAATTGGCGCTCGCTGTCCCACTCGTTGAAGCCCGCCACACGGTCAAAGCTGGCCAACAAGTCTTCGATGCCCTGAAACCTCTCACCGTGGAATGATGAGGGCGGCCGAGGCTTGTGAAGGACGAACGGCGGCGCATTCCCGGAATGCTGACTTGTCTGGCTAGCCGTAGCGGACGTCATGGCCATTGCTGGTCTTGCGAGTTCGCCGAACTCTGGTTCTAGGCCTCGCAGGCGGCGGCTCGCCTTGTGGACTGGTGTTGTAGCCACGCGTTTAGAACTGACGTCAAGAGTGTCCTCGAGGTCAGCGTACATGGATCGTCACCCAGCACCTCCACCAAATATGTCACCGATAAACGGTCGAAGCACTGAAAACCAGGTTTAATTATTCGTGTTAGGCGTCCAAGACAGCAGGGAGCTCGAGCGAGGAAGAAGACGAAAACCTCTAGCCCCTCGAGAGCGCAAGGTATGGTCAGACCAATCTAAAACAGTTCGGCCACGGTATGGCGCCATTGGATTGATTGGGAGTGTGGCAATATCTGCATCTGTATAAAGGCACCAATTGCGCTTTAGTTCGGCGCGAATTGCAAGCTGCGTTCCACTTAGGCTTAGCAAGCTAATCTCTTTTGTGCCGGCTGCGGGTTTAGTTGTTTGCGCAGTGCGATAACTCTGCAAGAATCGCCGAAGGATGCTAGCGCCAGCCTGAGGAATGCTTCAATCATAGCCAGGTTGCTACAACGCCTAGGACCGGCGTTTCTGAGTCGTTTTCGCTGCTTTTTTTGCTTTTTCCGATGTGTCCAGTACATAATTTAAATTATTTTTTGTAGATGTATGTTCGGCACTCATTTGAGATAAACAAGATGGCTTAATTTCTTGCCCTCAAGCGACACTGACGACTGTAGCTGCCGCCGCGTACGCCTGCAGCATTGACCGATAGACAGGGTCACACCGTTGTAGGAAAGGCGTTTCCCGCTTGATGTATTTGCGTCCTATGATGTACACAATCCTCGCTTTAAGATGACTCTTGTCAAAACTTGGCTCGATGACCATATGTATCCGCAAAAATTGTTAACTCGCTCTCCACAATCGCCGACTTTGCACATACGAGCCCGGCGGTCTCACTAGGGCTATTCGTATTGCAGGTGAGCCGAACGGGGAACATATGAAATGTAGTCGCTCGCTTCGCTTGCTCGTATTACGGCGAAGGTACAAGGAAGGTGACATCGTCTCATCGACGTGAAGGATTCGCTCGGCCGCCGATATAAGGTGCCGGCTGGTTCGTCAGCAAACGCATATATGCCGATCAGCACACCGACAGCTTAGTCGCCAGAGCAGCGCCTCGCCGATGTCGCACGTCGCCGTTCATAGCACGTCACGTTACGGTGTTGTGATGTCTCTGCTATTCACTGATATCCTTCCCAGGGCTCTACTTCACCACCTGCAGAGGTAGCGATGGGCCTCTATCGTGAGAAAGAGCCCTTTGGGACTCTTCCGTGCTGCTCCGTTGACTCGATAGGCTATTGAATCGATCGCCATTGAAACTGCCCGTGTAGCAGCGCTCGATCGCCTTTGAGTCGATAGACTATCGGTTCGAAGGCCGTCGAAATGCCCGTGTGACAGGGGTATAATACACCTGTCACACGGGAACTTGTAAGGCCTTAGAAATTAAGGTCCTTTGCCCCAAAGGCGCGTGACGCGCATCTACACGGCAAAGCGTCGAGACCTTTGCAATAAAGGTCCGTAGCAATAAAGGCGGCCGTCAGCGGCCTTAAAGTTGCTTAAAGGAGCAACCTAGACGGCAGCGCCAGCTAGCGAGCTCAAAGAATAAAAAATTGACGCAAGTTTTTGTTTTGAAACCGTAAAGAATATCTAATTTATCTTATTTAATGGTTAATTTTGCGTTACAGTGCACTTAACCGTAGAGGAGGCTATGACTAAAGACATCCACACTGCTAAGAAAGGACTTGAACGCTTTTCAGCAGCTGCATCGACACACACGTGCTTGCGCACATTGCGCATCTCGCTTTTCTGTTTTTTCTTCGTTTGCTCTTTGTTGTGTGCGTGTTTTGAGTTTGCTTGTGTGTACAAAGACACAAACAACAAAAAGCACGCCTCTCGAACACGACGAGGAGCCGAACGGAAAAGTGCGCCTACCGTGGTCGGACCGAGAACGATGAAAAAAAAAGAAACTTTGTTTCAAAATATCCGTTTCTCACCGTCAGAACGCTCGTTTATTATCGTGATAGCTACTTTTTCCAACATAAACGAAAGCACTCTTAGCTGAAGTGCTACCGTCTCCTTTAATTTCATAATGTTACTAGCGCCGCTTCACACACAGCGGTGACTTTTGGCATTCACGGAGGCCGCGTTCTAACTCCTTTGGATTTGCCGTGTAGCAGCGTCGCTGCTCCTTTTTGGTTTTCCTCCTTTAGTGCAATAAGGCAACTTTACGGCAAAGGCTGAGAAGAAGTCCCGTGTGACAGGGGTATAAGACCTTCCCGGCGAAGGAGCGCAGCTCTTTTATACATATGCCGTGACGTCAATCATAGCGCAGCGCCACTAGCGGGAGGAGTGGGAGTCAGGTGGTGGCTGCGGCCGCGCGCGACCGCGCCAGTTGGGGCACAGCTTTTCCTCCGTGACGTCACGCGCCGGCGCAGCGCCCCTAGCGGGAGGAGCGGGAGTCAGGTGGTGGCTGCGGCCGCGTGCAACCGCGCGAGTTGGGGCCCAGCTTTCCTTCCGGCTGTCGTGACGTCACGTCACGTGGTTTGGTGGCTGCCCGGCCGCGCCCAAGGGCTGAACTGAGTGCAATATGCAACGCATAATATTTTAAGCACTTGTTGCGTCCAATACTTCGCTGTGGGCATGGGCGTCCAGATGGAGTGAAGGGAGTGGTGGGGGCGGCAAGAGGAGGCCCGGTAGCACCCCCCAAGGAAAATTGGGCAATAATTTTTTCGCTCGAGCAAAAAAGTTGATTAGCACACTCAGGTTCATGTCCGTAGAAGCGCCAGTCAGTATTGCGAGCAAACTTTGCACTCTGCCCACTATGACATTATCTTGCTGGTGATCTTCGAGATCTGCGCAGCATTATCGTGAGAACTTCCGCTTTCTCATAAATTGCCGGCTACATTTAGGAAAAAGTCTATACCGCCACACTTATTACAAAAAGCTTGACACCTTCCCGTGGCGTCACATTTGCTTTTAGACATTCCTTGCCGAAATGAAGAAATTTTGACCACCGCGCCACCTAAGCCAGCCTATATAAATCCGGACCTCGAAAATCTTGTACACTTGTAGTGCACTGAAATCCGAGACCAGTAGTTTCTTTATGCGATCCATTTTAACGAATTAACATTGGACGACATAATTATTTTGGTCCCAGATAAATGCAATCGCACCTAAATTTTGTGCTGGTTACCTATCAAAATAGGATAGTCAATTAAATAAGCTTTTTTATTATTGGAAGAGTGTAATTCGTAAGAGTCTATGCTTTGCTTCATTTTCTGGTTGTGAAAACTATTGTCAAGCGTCCGTACGAATTTATACAGTGTAAACACCCAGGGAGCCACTTTGCCATGAAAACGGCTGCAATACGTCAGCGGTATGATTTTCCGGAAAAAGGGAAAGAGGCAACGTTTTTTCTCCTATATGAAAAGTGTTGGAAACTAACACCAAAAATAGAGGCCCGCGTGCTTTTTCTGTACTGTAATGAAAACAGGCATAAAGGAACGTCGCAGCTCGGCTTCGGAGAGAACGAGTAAAAGCATATGAAACGGCAGAAGAGGCGAAATGACGGCCATAAAACATAGCCGGCACTCTTCGAGAACAGTCACTGGCAAACGCCAGGACCCCTTAATGACCAGCGATTCAGCGACTTAACATGGAGCTGAGGGGACCGACAACGAGCAGATCCTGCTTTCGAAGCGGCCCACACAATATAGCCTCAAACCCAGCTCCAGGCCCACAACACAAAGTAAAGTAAAACTAAATACACCGTGCAGTATGTTGGTACACCGCGACCAAATACAAGGCCCCCTTTCCCGAAAAGCCATCGGAGCCCCCTCCTGTCGGGAGCCTAAACTTTCGACCCCCCCCCGCCCGCACATCGCCGTCCGCATCCTCGCATTGAGTGCTACTGCGACGCGCCTCCTCACCGTGAGTGATGGCTGCGTCAATGGCGAAAACGTAGGGGAAAGCGCCGCACGCCAGGGGCGGCGGTGTTCTCAGCAAAAGGGTGAAAGCAGTGCCCCTATCACGCTTTGGGGCGCACCAACAAGGTGCCGCGTACGGGCACGCGTCGTTCCGCCGTTTTCAAACGACGCCATCGTTAGCTCTGCTGACCTATTGCGGACATACAGCGGCACAGGCGAGCATGTGTTTCGAGCCGCCTTGAGATGGGTGTCTGTTTCTTTGATCTCAATAGCGATAGAGACACGGAGGCAGACAGTGCACAGGGCACCTTGTTTTCGCCTTCATCCCTCGCTATACTCAGGATACGCTCGTACGCCGGCCATCGAACCGGCAACCATTTGTGAATGTGCATTTGGCTGAGCGCCCCTCCCGCATGAGAGGCATCGCCACACCCACAGCAACGAGTAAATGATTCCGACCATCTTCCCACAAAAGGAGCTGACCCGGCCACGTGTTTCCCAGCACGTGCATCTTTGTACAATCAACCCTTTGGGTGTATCCTTGGAACTCTCGTCTCCCGCAGAGTAGCGCCGCTCTAACTATCTTCTGCGGGGTAGGCGTCATACACTAACAAAAAAGCATCGGCCTTACAAATGCATTAAGAACATAGAATGAATGTTCGACCAAACCAAAAGTAACATTGCTATAATTTTTCTGTGGTGCCTGAAAAATTCGCAAATGGCCATCAACAATGTCGGTGCACGAAAAAAATGATAGGAGAAAACATTGAAAGGAAGGACAAGCATATTCCATGCTGGATGAGGAAATTGCTACCAAGTACTAAAGAATCGTAAGCTAGTGCCCGCCACATCTTTGCACCATATCCACTGATATTGATCCCATGTAGGACCGAAACATTATAACAATGTTACTTTTTAGACTTTAGTCGAGAGTTAATTGTAAGATCTTGATGTACTTTTCCTAATGTTTTTGCAATGTTATATATTTAAAGTATTTATAGCACTATAAAAAGTCAATAAAAGTAAAGACAACATTCTCTAAAATGTTAAAGCAACCTCCCATGAGCATGCGGGTCCGCCAATTGCGACGGTACACAAGTTGACATTTTTCAATGGCGAAATACGGGGGCGGTACTTGAGCTCCACACAAAGCACCGCATGCAAATAAAACTTTCGCCTCCTAAACGGTACTATCGTGTCTAGTCTATACACCCGTTGCCAACGGGTGGCAGGTGAGTAATAGCGACGAATGGGTAACAAAATATTGGATCTGTGCATAAAATGCATGGCGAGCGCAATATTAGAGATTTAGTTGCAACGAACAGCTCGTCGAGTATAATATTTAATGTAGGAAGAGTGATAAAAGGTCTGGGACAAGCATATTCAATTTTGGTTGATATTTATAGTTCCAAGATTTTAATAAAGTTTAGAGGATTATATCTAAACATTGTTTGTTCGGAACATTAAACTAACGCTTTGGCACAACATATAAGATTCCGTAGTAATTTTTAACAAAATATTAACATTGAATATTCACCACATCAAAGTACTGCTTACACTCAATTTTGAACTGATGCTTTCTTTATAACACACCATGTTATTTAATATTGTTCAACATTAATGTAGCATTCCAATGCGGCATATAAAGTTACTGCCATTATTCTAATGTTCGGTAGGACCCGCGATCATTTTACCTCTTATGAACGCTACAGCAATCGAGCGTCCTTTACATGGCGCCCTTTCCGTGCGTATATATTTGTTTCTGTGAGTTCCTCCTTTACATTTTGCGACCGGAGCCTTGGCGCGGTGGGTGGTTGAGTGGTTAGTGCTCTCGACTGCTGAGTGCGAGTATGCGGGTTCGATCGCGGCCGATGCGGCCGCGTTTCGGGGGAGGCAAAATGCAGAAGGTGCCCATGTACTGTGCAATATCGTTGAACGGTAAGGAGACCCAGGAGGTCGACATTATCCAGAGCTCTCTACTGCTGCGTTCCTAATAGCTTGAGTTGCTTTGGGGCTCTAAACAACATAAAAACTCACAAAACAATTCCACCCGTAAAGTGCGCACTCGGGGCCATTGCGACAAGTAAGCCCTTGCACGTGTGCGTGCCTCTGGGTTTGTATTTGCTTCGGTATTTTTAAGTGGCCGGTTGTCAAAGGAGCCGAGAACATCCGAGAAAGCGAACGAGAGAGCGACGAGCAGCGTGTGCGCGGTTGCTCCACTGTGCGGATGCGCGAGCAAGATCGAGCGAGGTGTATGAAGCGGCGAGCTTGCATTTATCCTGTGAATAAGTTTTCGTTTTATATATAGCCATGCTTTGTTTTAAGCGTACGCGTTCAGCGGTTCTTCCATTCAATGTGTATATATTTGATAACACTATCAACCACGAGGAACTCTACAACCAGCTTCGTCTCGCGCGGTCCCGAATGATGGACATCCGACGCATGTTCAAGCGTTAGAGGTTGTCTGACGAAGTGTTATTCGTCTGCGCCCCCCAGATTCATGTGTGAAGCGTGACAACAGTGTAGTATTTGACCAGAGTCATACAAGCTTTCATCACCGGGCAGTAGCCGATGTCGTCGACTTCATGGAAGGGACATCCCCAACAGTGAGATCCAGTGACAAAGCAGGTCGAGAGGATTCCCTTTATCCTTTTTGTATTGAAGTCCGAATTTGACCAGAGCTATGCAAGCCTTCATCACCGGGCAGTAGCCGATGCGGTCGACTCCATGGAAGGAACTCCTCCAACAGCGAGCTCCAATCACGCAGTAAGCCGAGACGGTTCCCATTCTCCTTGCCTCGGATTGAAGTACGGAGACAACAGCAAGAAAACAAAGAACTTGCCTCAAGAATATGACTTAGGAGAGTTTCTAGGCAAAGGTAAACTCACTGGCATCCCAGACTTTGTGAAGTTACGTCTTCTCACTAAACCATGGTCGCCAAATGTTACATACGACTTTAAGAAAAATGTGACATCAGGAAAGAGACCTTTTCGCCACCAAAGACTGGCAGATAACGCCGCTTGGCTTGCGCACTCAGCAACAGCGAAAGGCGCCCTTTTGTAGTTTTTGGGTCAGTTTTCCTTCGCGTGTTCACCGGGTTGCTGAAGGTAGTTTTGTTGTGCGCGCTTTCAGTAACTAAAGAAAAATTAACGAGGCGTGAAGGGATCACGTAAAATCCCAATGGCACCAGGAGGCAATAATGGCCTAGCAGATCTCGATGGATTTGATGAAAGGCTAGAAGCTACCCGTTGTACAACAGCCGAACAGAGCATGGCACGAGAATGTTGAAAGGAATCGTGAGGGACTACTTCCAATAGTTTCCGCCATTTTGTCTTGCGCGACGCAAGCCTTGCGAATTCGCGGCAAACAGTCCGATAGTGGAGTCTTCAATGATCTCTTTGACTTTCGAGTAGAAGCTGGAGATACTCGACTTCAGGAGCACTTCGCTTCTTCTGCTGGCAATGCTAAGCACAGTTCTGTCCGCGTTTGGAATGAGATCGTCACAATCTGTGGTGACATCGTCAGAGAGCACACAGTTCCCGAAGCTAACACAGCATTTGCCTTTTCCGTTCTTCTTACGAAACTGCAGATATTTCAGGAAAAGAGCAGATGTCTGTAGGCGTTCGCTTTATTGACAAGACGGGAGCCGAAGTGTTTGTTCGAGAGCAGTTTTTGGGATTTGTAGAGCTGGAGCAATTAAACTTCGCTTGCATCATCGCTGCAATCTTGGAAGCTTTTGACGATTCCCGGGCTGATTCTTTCGAACCTCGTTGTACAGGGGTACGATGGATGCTCTATAATGGTTGGAAAAGAAGCTGGAGTGAACAAAATACAGAAATACTTCCCCACGGCACTATTTTTCAACTGTGCAAGTCACAATCTAAATCTCGTCATCAACGATTTGTACGACGTCTCTCTCTGACACAGGGGCCTCTGATGGGCATCTGCCCCTTCATTCTTGAGTCATATCCAACTATAGTATGTCTGCCCAAACATGTGTGGCTGCATTTCCCTCTCAGCCCCATTCTTTTTTTGTCTAGGTGAAAAAATCAATGGAGTACAGTCAAAAGAAAAGAAGCAAGAGAATTCACAAAAACGTTCAACAATAGACGTATGTAAAGCAGAAATAACTGCATGCGAAACAAACTTGAGGCACAAGTTTGACATCTGTTTGCTATGTCCTTTTTCTTCTTTTTTGTCCCTCACATCATGAGGTCAAAAATTTTTTTTTTTTGAAGAGGGCGTTTTCTAGTATCACGGCATTCTGCTCTAGAAATATTGCATGGGAGAATGACCTTATTTTGGCAACGAGAGCTCCAGTAATCCTTTAGTGCTTTTTAAGTGTCTAAATATTTTTTAAAGCCCGTGGTGATAGCTTTTACTGCACTAAATTTAAAAACTAGTACAATGGCACCAATGCTATCATTTGTATAAAGTGCAAGTTTTACTTTTTCTTTTCTTATGTTTTGCTTTCTACAGGATAAGACATAGTGCTGATGCTTTCAAGAGTGCAAATTCATTTGTGCGTGCGTTCTGACAGTTCGACAGGAGCTGCGAGCTAGGAGCCTGCAACTTTTGTTCCACATTCGAACTCGAATTACTGGATGTATTCTGACTGAGTAAAAGTGCATTGTCTGATGATTTGTAAGAATGCACCAAGTTGCAGTTGCTGGTTCAAATCAATAATTGTTCCCCGAAGCATACAGTGCAATATGCCCGACCTTTTTGAATGCTCTTCGCATGTACTGGGCATTAAGAATGCAAAGAAAAAGCCGAGCTATTGTCTCTAGCACATATTGCAAGTGTGGGTGGGTACAATGTCAGCTGATACAATGTAATATATCAAAAAGCTTCACATTGCTGTACAAAATATAGTGAAAAGTCTACAATGAATGACACGGCATAACAGTGAAAAATTCAAAAGGGTGTAAGAGGTGAAATGTGACTGTTGGACCCATTATAAAAAGGTGTAGGTTACGTAAAGCACCTTTCACGGCTTTGGGTAAAGAAGGATGGAATGGACCATTTCGGAAAGTTGCAAAGCAGGCTGGGAATTGTGAGCGAGGTTGTCGGGCAGGATCCGCCGGAGCAGTAGTACGCTATGGATGCCGCGCAACAGCAGGTAAAAAAAACGTTTTTTGGAGAGCTAGTAATACTTTTGTTGCATATTAGCGCCGCACAAGTGATCTTTACAATGCCGTACAACGTTTCTGTGGTTATGCAGCCGACGCTACGAGCGCGAAGCGAGTATTTTCGCACGTGAGCGCAC
This sequence comes from Amblyomma americanum, assembly GCF_052857255.1. Classification (NCBI taxonomy): domain Eukaryota; kingdom Metazoa; phylum Arthropoda; class Arachnida; order Ixodida; family Ixodidae; genus Amblyomma; species Amblyomma americanum. The sequence continues at coordinate 90,628,867 of NC_135500.1, read as the reverse complement.
TAGAAGCGCACACATGTGCCAGTGTCGCGCGCTCGCAGCTTGCGTTGCATAGCAACACCGTTATCAGCGTTTTATATATCTATGCTGCAGAAGGCACGAGCGCGATCCTACGGCTAGCAGGCGTGTTTTGCTGGTGAGCACGCGCTAACAGTGCATTTATTTACTGGTCGCCCCGTGGCGAACCTTCCAAGTTTGTGCGGCTGTCCCGGCGGCAGGCGTAGTCCGTAGCGTACAGTACATCCATGTTTGTTGCAACAATGCGACACCCTCTTGCCAGAAGGTATGCGCTGTTGTTTAGCAAAATACGTCGTTATCGTGCACTGCCCATTCAGTCTTTCGGTTGCAGCGTGCTATTTAATCTATATTTATTCTTCGGACGACTCTGAAACAAGTATATGATCGAAAGAAACGGACAGAGCATACGTTAATAACGTACACCTTGCAATAATTAAGTAGTTGAGTTGGCGCAAAGCTTGTGCCAGCGCATTTTCTTGTCTGTAGTGTTGTTTGAAGAACGTGCAGCAAGTACGAAGTAGAACCAAGCTTTTGTATTAGCACTGTTACATTCTGTGTAGCTGAGCATAGTATCTCGATACAGATAGCAGTTGCTGTTTGTGCCATATTCAACGAGTTCGACAGCTCATACCATCTCGATCGCGGTCTCCATGTCTTACTACCATGGAGTGCAGATACACGCAGCCAAAATATGAACGTGCCTCGGTGGCTACAAGTAACGCGAACGCGGTCGAAAAAAAAACCGGGGCGGATGTTTTGACTAACCTGAAAAACATGGACGCGCCAGTACTTTGCACTAGGGCGGCCTCAGAGTTTTAAGTTAGCTAGATGTTTACCGAGTCCGTCCATATGCAAGATTCTTCACGGCAGCACGTAGTAAACGAAACGGGTTCAGCGTTGCTTTTTAAGCATGCTTGCGACAATTGAACAAAACACAATGTATGAATACTCTTTTATCTCAAGATCGCATTGGTGATCCCATGATCAGCTGTGTAAGCTTGCATGCTCTGTTTATATGTGGAGTGCCAAGGAAAACATTTTGACAATTGCTTATACCCATGGTGCAGGTACCACTACGAACCATTCATAATGCAATTCCTCTTCAAGAAAGGTTACCGAAAGGACCATGGACAAATCAGTTAAAAGATGTGCCGGATGGGTTCTCAGAGCAAGAAATCTTGGCACATCAGAATGCACATGGTGCTCAGAAACATACTGTAAGCGGATACAGGATGTTTAAATCAGCGAAGGTTCAAAATGTTCTTATTTGCAAGGCTGACAGGTTCACTTTGTTAAAGCAACCGTGGAGGCATCGTTCTCTTTGGCAAAATAATATGACACCGCTGCTGTGCTCTCGTCAAATGGAACTGCGGTTGAATGAATCTGCAACTGCCGGGCTGGGCTGCAGGTGTTTGTAAGCATGTAGTTGCATTATTATGGTTTGTACTAGACCTAAAGCGCTCTGGGGCAGCCTACGTGCGAGACACGCAGTCGTGTACAGACAAACCCAGAGCATGGGTTACTGGGGCTGAGAAGGCCAACGTGCACACACGCGAGTTCTCGCAACTACGTTTTGTGAAACATATGCCAATGAAAGCTGGCAGGCATCTGACTCAAGAAACCACAGTTTCTCTGAGAGTGACAGAAGACCATATTAAGAGAATGCATCAGACACAGAAAAGTATTCCAAACGCCATGTTATGCAAGACGCTGGAGGACAACCACTTTCTGCCCGCACCAGTGGAAAGAACACCTCACGAGGAGGCTCTTCGCCAGATGCCAATCAGGTTACCTGTGCAATCCCTGTGTGTTGAGCATGTGCCAGCTGGGTGCAAGTTCGGCTCCTGTGAGCTTACTTTAGAAGACTCATCGACAATTGAGCAAGCGACTAGGTTGCAAAGCGGCTCTACAACGTGGAACTTCGAGAGATCCCAGGGCCTGACTGCTTCACACTTCGGAGATGTGGTGTCACGGCAGAAGCCAGCTGACGGGAAGTTTTTCAAGAGACTGTTCGGGTCTAGCCAGATGCAGACCAAATCATGGTTGCTGGTTTAAGGAATGAAGATACAGCCATGCAGCGTTACATAGGGAAGAGAACAGTGCCAGTTAGGAGTTACTGTTATGGGTTGTGTGTCAACCCTGGTGTCCCTGTTCATGGTGCAACGCCTGACTGTGTTGTAGAGGAGGGGGGAGATTTTGGTCTCCTTGAAGTTAGGACCTCAGCTGCCAAGGAACAGGGTTATGAATTAGAAAATGCTGCGAATACGGCATCCTACCTGGAGAATGGAGTTCTTAAACCAACGCACAAGTAGTTTTACCAGGTCCAGGGGCAAATGGCTTTGACTGGACTCTCCTGATGTGATTTTATGGTTGATAATGGCACAGACTGCACTTTTCAGAGGATCACTTTTGACAGCTCGCTTTGGATTTCCAAAATGCTACCATGTCTTCTGGAAAGTTACAAGAACTACCAAGAGCACTGTGCTTGTGTGTGAATTTCAATGATTTATTTCAGTTAAATTGCTCTGCAGGACAATGATGCTTGGACTCATGCACTTCCTTGGATGCTTTGGCATGTGTTCATATTTACATATATTTGGTTTTTAAATATCTTGTATGGCAATAGTCTCTAAGAAGAAATGAAGAAAGTGTTTTTCTGTGTAATATCATTATGACCATGTGCATGTGTTGCCACCACCTATTTAAATGTGTGTGCAACTAGCAACTAATCGGTGTGTAAAAAGTAAATGTCGAGCACCACACGTCTTGCTGCCCTGTCATTGAATACATACATAATGCACTCTTAGTCCCAGGAACCTGGGCAGCTACATACTTCAACATTTACTAAACTTGATGATGATAGTGACCTCACATTGGTCTCTGTAAGGAAACCACATTGAAAGTTGCAAGTAAAATCTTTGCATAGTGACAAGTGTGTTCTCCGCAGTGTAGGCACTCTCACTCAATACGACTTGTAACATACGTGGAGTGAACCAATGACGGCTTATGCTTTACAGTAAATCAATGTTTAGTCATAGAGAGCGCCCAAAGTGCACATTCAGCATACTTTGAACTCTGCTGTGTGGGGTTAATGCACAAGTTGCGAGCAGCACTGGGCTCGCACTGCTTTGACGACCAAGCTCAAACCTGCCGCATCTAGAGTACCGCAGCTGATATTTAGTGCGATAGCATTGATTCATATAAGTTCGTTCTCAAGGGTTCCATGCAGGACATTACATAAAAGTTGGTAATAAAGCTATCAAATTTCATTTTCCATGAAATACTCGCACACATATACAAATTTTTTACATATACAGTACACACATATACAAATATACAATACATATCTATATCACAATTGTTTTTGAAAATTAGGAGCACGTCACTAACACATGTAAAAATTACAAAGTGGAATTCACTTTACAGATTCCATTCCAAAAAGTTACGAAAGACAATCTGTGGTAGAAAAGACAATGGCTACAAACAACTTTCCATCTTGTCTGTGTAGTTCAGCAATGAGACTGGTGATTTGGTTTCAAGTCATGACTCGGATATAGTACTGCCACATTTTATGCTCAAATCATTTGCACAACACTGACACAGAAATCAGACATTGCAGCCCTATGTAGCCTGTACAGTGACTTCGGACTTCAGCAGAGCAAGAAATGCTGCTCTAGTCTGCTGTGCATGAAGTAGTGTACTTTAACGCAAGTTCAATGCCTTGCACTGCAGCAGGGATTCTCAAACTGTGTTTTGTGGAACTCTCTGGTTTCTTGGAGCACTTCCTAGATTCCCCAAACACCTATGTTCATGAATGTCTTCATCCGCCTTAGCCAAGTATTCTCGGACTAATGCTGTAGCTGCTTACTGCTATCTTACTATGCAGCCAGTCATAACTGAATTTAAGTATTTGTTCAGGTGCTGTGCAGTTTGCGTACCCCTTTTAAATATGTCGGCCAGCAACTTTTGAAGTCTCAGCCGCAGCGTCGAATTGATGGAGGCAAAATTCTAGAGGCCTTTGTACTGTGCAATGTATGTACATGTTAAAGAATCCCAGGTGGCCGAAATCTCCTGAGCCCTTCTCTACGGGGTCCCTCATAGCCTCGGTCGCTTTGGGACGTAGAATCCCCATAAGGCAAATCTTTCCAAGACAGGCTCCGTGGCCGAAGCTGGCCAAAACATAAATGAAACTTGTTAGAAGCCGACTGCATTTTAGCCAAATAAAGTTGGTCTTTCTTCAACTGAGAAAGAAAAAGTTTGTGCACATTGCGTTACAGTAGACCATGCACAACATACAAAACATTAAAAACGCCAACACAACTCATCGGTTTAGAATGGGCTCTTCAATGAAATTATTGAGATAACAACAAATTTTTCATATCTTGTTCAACATTAGGAAAGACTGCGCGGAGTATCCTGAAGTTTTTAACTTCCCTGATGACACGCTCAACATGGATTCGCAAACTGGCTATCTGCCGTGTTGCTAACTCATCTGCCAGCGACAACTGCGTGCGGCCATTCAACATGGGTGGCATGTTTAATTTGACTCCAAGCTGACGGAGGTTATCTTCAATGAGGAATCCTCTATCCGCCATTACACTGCCCCCTTCCTGGAGCAACTCATACAGGCCACTGTGTCTTGTGATTTCTCGATCAGAAAGTCTTCCAGGAGCAAGATTAGACAAAAAAGAAACGAAGCAGTTTGCAGTGATGCCAATGAATCCTTTTGCGGTGTTATGTACTTTATACGAGCTGAAAGTGTCGCTTTGTGTTTTGTAGTCAGACGGGTTCTCGATAAAAATTTCTGTGCAGTCCAGTACAATGCATGTAGATGGATACAATTCTTTAAAATTATCTGGCATGAACAGGTCCACTGTGTTACGTGATGGCCACGTTGGTACCTGGATTAGCATTTCATACAAAAAATTAACCCAAAATGAGTAATACATAGCACTCACGGTCGCCACAGACACTTTCAGGCGATATGCCAAATCCTGCTCTAGCAAGCCAACTCTGAGCCTGCACAGCACTGCAATAAGCTGTTCTTTCATTGTCAGTGCTGGTGGCCTGCCAGCACCCGTTTTCAGTGCCTGGTACATGCATTCGACATGTTCTACGAACTCATGAAATTTTTTGAAGGAGTTGAAGCCCGTATAAAACACGAGTCGTTTCTCATCTGAAACAAAATCGTGAACTTTGGAGACACAATCTTTTAGCTTTAGTTTCCCTTTAAGTGCCTGAACTTTCACATCGTGCAACTGAGACTTCAGATCCTAGACCTCTTTCTGGAGCTCAGATTTGTCTTTGCGGAGCAAGCTATTTTAATGGTCGAGTTTTTCGCAGTGTTCGAGAAGGTGGGCGACTTTTCTTAGTGTGGCAGCAGATGCTACGTCTCGAGGCCCCATGGAGTATAAGTGGTCGACACCTAAAAAAAATGAACTGTTTAATGATTTGCGAACAGTTAGGCCCTGCTTTAATGCAGATTTCAGGTTTTGAACTAGTCACTTCAGCCCACAATGGGTGTTCTGAACCTTTGCTTTCGGCTTACATTGATATACAGACAACAAAGAACCAGGACGACGAAGCCATATAGCCCAACTCTCTTTCACTCCACTGATCCACCTGTGCAAGCAGCTTACCAACCAGCAAGTCCAGATCAATACTATCCAGTTATACTTCTAAACCTCATGACCTGTTCGTTTCCCCTCTTGAGCATGCACTTCAACGACGTTGCAGCTTGTGCTACCAGCGTACTGGTGTGGAATCGCCAATCATGCTGCATGAAAGTATCCGTAGTGAACCAAAATACATAACTACTAGGTTTCATGCACCCAGCTGGCCCGCCAAATTTGCACTACATTTGGATAGCCTGACTTTTGTGACATTTCTCCAAGCTGGGGTGAAGGGAATAATGTCGAGGAAAAAGAAATGAAACGGGTAAGTTTCACAATGCGTGCACTGGCGGAAGAGGTACCGCGTTTATCATAAAACTCGCTGAAGAAGTAACATAGGCACGGTAGAAATCACTGATGACATTTATGTCACGGAACACATGAGATTCTGCCCCTCCTAACATGCAACCTATCATGCAGACGTCCCATGGCTAGCTGCAAAAGCACGCGGAAAACTGGCTTCGCGGAAAAAAGTTTTGTCAGTTTTCACTGGATGAAGAAGCCGCTCGCTATTAATATACCGGTTGCCACAACACCCGTGGACCCCGGTATCAGTGGGCGCAATAGGGGTCCGTTAAAAGCGAAAAAATAAGTTTTCATAGTGGAATGCAGAAAGCGACAATTTTTAACCACCACTAACCTTCCGTTTCCGTGCGAGGCGAAGCCGGTGCACCGAAGATCAGCTGGGTTGGGCTCCTTGGAAACTGCGTCGCTCTCTGCGTACAAAACGCTTTCATGAAAATGCGTACACACTAAGCCGAAGCATCAGAAAAAAGATGGCACAGTTAAAGCGTCACTTACTTTGATCGCATTGGGGCACGTCAACTACGCAGCCGATCTCCAACTCGTTCAGGAGCACCGGGCTGGCAAAGGCAGTTTTGGATCTCGTCTTCTTGCGTTTCGCGACTGGAAAGGATTTGGAAGTTATGATAATATGCAATAACCGTCTGAATATATGTTTACCGGTGTTAAAGGAATGAGATACTTGATTAATGACTTTATGGGGGAAAATTGTTGGGAGCCGGTTCATATAACCACGGCGTCCACTTGCGCTGAAGTGGGCTCCGCATATCCGGTGGTGCTTAGAAGGTTGGCACAAAGAGAAGCGACCAGCACTTCCCTGGCGGTTGATTCTTCTCACCCACTCATTTTTTTCTTTTTCATTTGTAGGGAACGCATGAAATGAAACGTTCTGGTCTCTCAGCGTGTTGTCACAACCAGGCACACAACAAGTCTGACCGCCGCCTCGGCACTTCGACGACATCGCGTGCAGTAGTGGGTGCGGTCACTAAGTGACCAACAGGCACGTAACACCTAATATAGCGTACCTGCAACCGCCCCCCACCAAAAAATACACGAAATCTCAAACCAAACGAAGCACACACACACACACACACACACACACACCCCAATTGTGCAAACGCAGGAGACAGGAAAGATGGCGGGTCGGTCGGCGCTCGCTCACTTTTCCCATAATGCGTCGCGTGCCCGCTAGGTTTTTTCGCGGCGCTGTGATTTCCGAAATGGTGCATTGTGAGAAAAGCGCCCTTTATATAGAGGGTTTGATACCTAAAGTTACCCTTTTCGAAGGGTGATAGTTATAGACACTGTAATCCACCCTTAAATGTGCAACGTTGTTTACAGTGCGGCCACCTTTTCGGCCAATCTGGAGTTTCTCGCGCCGCCGCGGTGGCTGAGTGGTTATGGCGCTCGGCTGCTGGCCCGAAATGCGCGGGTTCTATCGCGGCCGCGGCGGTCGAATTTCAATGGAGGCGAACCTCTAGAGGCCCGTGTACTGTGCGATGTCATCGCACGTTAAAGAACACCAGGTGGTCTAAATTTCCGGAACCCTTCACTACGGCGTCTCAGCCCGAGTCGCTTTGGGACGTTAAACCCAAATAAACAAACCGAGTTTCTCGACACATGACTGAGAAACAACGGCGGGTTCTCCATAACGGTATCACGTTAAAATGCTAGGTGCAGTTTATATACATTCAGGACTTGGCCATGTGACACAAGTCGCACGAGTACTTGCCACCGAGCGTAACACCGGCTCCCGCGGCTTCCTGTCCCTGCCTGTTCCTTGTAGCAGCCACCAAGAATGCCATGTAACATTTTATAGACATTCAACAGTGATTTAGGCGGGTTAAATAAATACCAAATTCAGCTTCCCTGCAAAGCAAAAAAAATTCACCACAGCGGCGCGGAACCTCCTGTTGCCAGAAGTGGGCGCCTCGATGGTCAGCGCTGCCTCCGAGCGGGCTTCCCGGCACCCTAGCCAAAAGTGGGCGCAGCGCTTGAGATTTGTTTTGTAAGGCCTATGCCCTGCTTGCGCGTATACTATATACCGGACGACAATTGCCCTCTCCCAACAGCACAGAGGCAAATGCATGTCTCCTTCCCTTTCCAGCCTAGCTTCGGCTGCAGAGCCACAGAAAGCTTGGCATGGCTGCGTTTCACTCCACTCGCGAAGCAGAGGCTTGGTTTAATATTTTAATTGCAACGGCAGCGCAACGCAGGAGCATTGCTCATGCTCGATGAGTGAGGTTGTGGCCTCCGACCTGTCAAAAGAGCGAAAGAAAAATGGAAAGTTTCGATAAGGACTGCGTCGTTTATAACGTCATCCATGCACCTGAAGGCACAATTAAACTACAAATTCCTACAGACTCAATTGTATCATGTCTTGAACAATGGCACATGCCACTTAACTTCAGCGAATGCCAACAAATGCTCTTCTGTCGTAAACAAACCTCTATTGGCAGCACATGCCATGTTAATTCAACTCCCATTACCCGAATTTCCTCTCATAAAAATACATTGCCGTTCGCCTGACATGATCCTTATCATGGGTTGCGTACATTAATTGAATATGCTCCCAGGCATCGCGCACTCTTGGTTATTTACGGCAAAACCTATAATCAGACAACTGGCTCATAACACATATGTACGCATGAAGCTCGAAAACGCTTGATCCATCTGGCACCCTTCACAAGCATACCTAACCAATAAATTAGAAGAAGTCTAAAACCGAGCTGCGTGGTTTATTATGTTAGAATACCCACATGATACTAGCGTCACTGCATTAAAACGAGCCCTTTTTGTCCCAAGTCTTCAATCACGTCCCATGGTATCACGCTTCTGCATCCATTATTCTTTTTCCTCTGCCGTTTAACCGACACCCTCTGCTGCAGCCCCCGTAAAGAATGTCTCCTCGCCTAAACCAGAGAAATAGAATAGCTATCATGAAAGGCCGCACACCAGCAATGAATGATTCATTCTTTCCATATGCAATAGCCCAATCGAATGCCCTGCCTGATAATATTGATTCGTGCACAGATCGAGCATTATTTCGCACTAAGCTTGCGAGTCCCCTGTGTTTTACGATAAGTGTGTCATCTTACCAAATAATCTTATTCTGTACTGCTGTCTCTGCTATTACCAAAATTTTTACTTGTTTCGTTCCTTTGCTTTTTGTTACTGTTGAACTGGTATCGATATGTTGTTACCGACTGCTCTTGCCCCCGAATTACGTAACGCCCACGGTCTCTTAAGGCTTCAATAAATGAACTGAAATGAAATACTGACACATGATGTTTGCAAGCTGATTTTATTCTTTGCCAAGTTTTTCCTTCATGTATCAGCATATCTACCTCCACCCCCCGCCTCTTCTACGTTGTTGTTTTGCTGCACCCTTCACAGACATAAATAGCCATCAATAAGCGGTGGATCTTCTGATCCCTCAGATGCGTCTCGCACAGACCGTGCACACATATTTCATGGTCCTTTAAAGGGCCTGGGACACAAAATTTTGAAGCTATAGTAAGCTTGTTATGGGTTTCTTCTGTATTTAATGTCACCCACGGCTAAGGGCGCCCGTTGGTTGTAGACGCCGGACAGGGGGAGGGGGGGGGGCAGCGGTATGTTTGCAGCAAAAAGGCACTATGTGCGGATTAAATTTATTTATTTATATATACATAAATAAGCAAAATACAAACATACATAAAAAATTTACAAACAGCAAACTAATGCACGGCTTGGAGATATACATTGGAGTTTATTAACGAACAAACGATAACACATAATAAAAAATGCAAAAAGATACAATCACTTAGTGGAGAAGAGTGCACAGTCTTGCTGCATGCGGGTTCTCGCCTCACTCGAATTGATGACCAGCACACAGCACAATATGTTCACAAACACGCAGCTGCAGTCACTCAGTCATGTTTTCCTTGGAGAGCAACTTCAGACGCCTCGGATTTTTCTTGGCGAATCGCGTAATGACACAGGGGATAAAGTCATTTGCGTGCTTCATTACACGCTATCGGTGCACACTCATCATACAAAGGCCGTCCAGCCTGTCGTTTGCCATCGTTGAGCATAGCCAGATTTTCACTCTCCTCATTGTACTGAAGGAGCGTTCGACCGCACAGGTAGTAACTGGAAAAGCTAGAGTGACCTCAATGGCTTTTGCAACACCGGGGAAGAGTGTCTTGGCCTGAAGTAGAAGCTCACAGTAAGTTATCTCTAATGGGTACCCAGTTTCGTTGCACCACATCTCGTACCAAGAGATGGCCTCCTCCTTGAAGTTGTCGATGCCGTAAAAGAATTGGAGTTCTTCGGCGAGGGCAGCGAACTCAACACTGCTCAAGTGCTTCATTTTTGATGGATGCAGCTGGACAAGGTTGAAGCTTCTCTCATTGCTTTGAGAAAAGCGGCGAGCTGAAGAAGCAGTGATAAAGTCCAAATACGGCACATATTTTCCCATACGGCAGTATTCCTCCGGCGACTGAATCCCGTAGTTGTCTCGGTGGGCCTGACGAGAGACTTATCTTAGTACAGATATCAACACATTTAAGTGATTGGCTGCCTCCCTTTCTGCATTCATGATGTCAGAGAACTTATCTACAGCGTTTGGCCGGTGGCGGCGAATAATACGTTGCAGCTCATTGATGTGGCCATGCACAGAATGGAAGTCTATGGATACACCTTGCAGAAATTTCGTAACTGGTTCGAGCCGAGCACTGTACTTCGCTACAATGTGCAAGCAGGCGATGAAAGCTGAACTTCTTGTTGTGCAGTAGAGGATGTGAGCTCTTTGCCGGTTGCTGCGTTCGAGCATGATTCCGTTGTCGCAAGCCCCTCGAGTGCTTCGACTAGGGCCACGTAATGCTGAAGGAAGATCCTAATAGACTTGTATCTTGCAGACTATCTTTTCTCACACAGCATCGAAATGCTGGACACCAATTTTCTCCGGAGCACGCTCTCGCGGAAGAAGTTTATGGTTTGTTTAATTATTGCAATTGTGTTTCTTATTTCAGAGACGTCGTTCAAATCTGATGACGAGATTTAGTTTGTGACTTGCGCAGTTGAAAAATAGTGCCGTCGGGAACTGTTTCACTATTATTTTGTTCACTCCAGCTACCTTTCCCAGCCACTGTAGAGCATTCATCGTACCCCTGTCCAATCAGCTTCGAAAGAATCAGCCCGGAATTCGTTAAAAGCATTAAGATTGCAACGGCGATGCAAGCGGAGTTTAATTGGTCCAGCTCTACAAATTCCAAAAATTGCTTTCGCACGCTCACGTCGGTTCCACCTTGTCAATAAAGCGAACGCCTATAGACATTTGATCTTTTCCTGAAATATCTGCCGTTTCGTAAGCAAGAACGGAAAAAGAAATCGCTGTGTTAGCTTCGGCAACCATCTGCTCTCTCAGGATGTCGCCACAGATTGGAATAATCTCGTTCTGGACGCGGACAGAAGTGTACTTAGCATTGCCAGCAGAAGAAGCGAAGTGCACCTGAAGTCCAGAATCTCCAGCTTCTGCACGAAAGTCAGAGATCATTGAAGACTCCACTGTTGGACTGCTTGCCGCGAATATGCCAGTCATGCGTCGGTCAAAAGACAATGGTTTAAACTATTGGAAATAGTTTCTCACGATTCCTTTCAACATTCTCGTGCCATGCTCTGTTCAGCTGCTGTACAACGGGTAGTTTTTAGCCTTACATCACATCCATAAAGTTCTGTGAGGCCGTCATGACCTCCTGGTGCCATTGGGATTTTACGTTATCCCTGCCCGCCTCGTGCATGTTATTGTAGTTACTGAAAGCGCGCACAATAAAGATACGTTGAGTAACCCGATGAACACGCGGAATAAAAGTGACGCAAAAACTACAAAGGGTGCTTTTCGCTATCGGTGAGTACGGAAGCCATGAGGCGTAAGCTCCCAGTCATTGGTGGCGAAAAGGCCTCTTTCCAGGTGTTACGTCCTTCTTAAAATCGTATGCAACATTTGGCGACCATGGCTTAGTAAGAAGACGTAACTTCAAAAATTCCGGGATGCCAGTGAGTTTAGCTTTACCCAGAAACTCTCCTAAGTCATATTCTTGAGGCAAGTTAGTTGTTTTCTTGCTGTTGTCTCCGAACTCCAATCCCATGCAAGGAGAAAGGGAATCGTCTCGGCTTACTGCGTGACTGGATCTCGCTGTTGGAGGAATTGCTTCCATGGAGTCGACCACATCGGCTACTGTCCGGTGATGAAAGCGTGCATTGCTCTGGTCAAACACGGGCTTAAATCCTAAGAAAGGAAAAAGGGAATCATCTCGGCCCGCTGCGTCACTGGAGCTCACTGTTTTCAGTGTCCCTTTCATGGAGTCGACGACAGCAGCTACTGTCCGGCGATGAAAGGTTGCTTCACTCTGGTCAAATACTACACCATTGTCACGTGTCACACCAGAATCATCAAGGGGCGCAGTTGGATAACGCTTCGTTAGATAACCACTGACGCTTGAAGAAGGGTTGAATATCCAGAATTCGGGACCGCGCGATACAAAGCTGGCCGCCGAGTTCCTCGTGATTGATAGTGTTACGAAATATATGCACATTGATTACAAGAACAGCTGAATGCGTACGCTTAAAACAAAACATGGCTATATATAAAACGAAAACTTATTTACAGGATAACTGCAAGCTCGCCGCTTCATACACCTCGCTCGATCTTGCTCGCGCATCCGCACAGTGGAGGAACCGCGCACACACTGCTCATCTCTCTCTTCCGCTTTCTTGGATGTTCTCAGCTCCGTTCACAACTGGGCACTTAAAAACACCGAAGCAAATACAAACCCAGAGGCACGCACACGTGCAAGGGCTTACTTGTCGCAATGTCCCCGAGTGCGCACTTTAGGGGTGAAATTGTTTTGTGAGTTTTTATGGGGTTTTGAGTCCGAAAGCAACTCAGGCTATGAGGAACGCAGTAGTAGAGAGCTCTGGATAATGTCGACCTCCTGGGTCTCTTTACCGTGCAATGATATCGCACAGTACATGGGCGCCTCCTGCATTTCGCCTCCACCGAAAGACGGCCGCATCGGCCAGAGTCGAACCCGCATATTCGCGCTCAGCAGTCGAGAGCACTAACCACTCAGCCACGGCGCCAATGCTCCGGTCGCAAAATATAAAGGAGGAACTCACAGAAACAAATATATACGCGCGGAAAGAGCGCCATGTAAAGGGCGCTCGATTGCTATAGCGTTCATACGAGGTGGATGGGTCGCGGGTCACACCAATCATTAGAATAATTGCAGTATACGTTAAATGCCGCATTTGAATGTTACAATAATGTTGAACATTACTAAATAATATTATGTGTTATAAAGAAACCATTAGTTCAACATTGAGAGAAAACTGTATACATATTGATGTGGGGACTTTTTAATGTCAATATATTGTTAAAATTACCATACAATGTTATATGTTGTGGCAAAACGTTAGCGTAATGCTCCAAATGAAGAATGTTTTGATATAGTCCTCTAAATTTTATTTCAATGTGGGGATCATAAATATAAACAAAAGTGCAATATGTTTGTTGCACACTTTTATCACTGTTCCTGCAATAATTATAATACTCGGGTAGATGTAAGTTGCAACTAAACCTCTTATATTGTGCCCGCCATGCGTTTTATGCACAGTTCCAATATTTTGTTGGGAATTTTTCTTTTCTTTATTATACATTCGCCACAATATTCCTCACCAGCCATCCGTTGGTAACGGGTGTATAGGCTTGACACGACAGTACCGTTTCAGAGGCCAAATTATTATTTGCATTCTGTGCCGTGTGTGGAGCTCAAGTTCCGCTCCCGTAGTTCGTCTTTGAAAACTATCAACTCGTGTACCGTCAGAACAGGTGGACCCGCATGCTCGTGGGAGGTTGCTTTAACAGTTTCGAGAATGTTGCATTTACTTTTTACTGATTTTTATAGTGGTATAAAACGTTAAATATATAACAGTGCAAAAACTTTTGAAAAAGTACATCAAGAACTTCCCATTATCTCTCGAGTAAAGCAAAAAAGTAAAATTGTTATAATGTTTCGGTCCTACATGGGATCAATATCAGTGGATATATGGTGCAAAGATGTGGCGGGCAGTACTTTACGATTTTTTAGTACGTGGTAGCAACTGCCTAATCTAGCTTGGAGTATGTTTGCCCGCCTTTCCAAGTTTTCTCCTATCATTTTTCTCCTGCCCTGACTTTGTTGATGACCATTTGTGAATTTTCCATGTAGCACCAAAACAGCGATGTTACGTTTTGTTACGTCAAACATTAATTCAATGTTCTTAATGTATTTGTAAGACCGATACCTTTTTGGGCTACATTCATATTTATTAGTGTATAACGCCTACCCCGCAGAAGATAGTTTGAGCGGCGCCACTCTGCTGGAGACCACCCTTCCAAGGATCCACACATAAGTGTTTCTCATTGTACAAAGATGCACGTGCTGGGAAACATGTGGCCGTGTCGGCTCCTCTCTTGGGAAGATGGTCGGAATCATTTGCTCTCTGCTGCGGCTGTGGCGAGGCCTCTCACGTGGGTGGGAAACTCAGCCAAATGCACATTCACAAATGGTCGCCGTTTCGGTGGCCGGCGTACGAGCGTATCCTGATTATAGCGAGCGATGAAGGCGAGAACAAGATCCCCTGTGCACTGTCTGACTCCATGTCGCTATCGCTCTTGAGATCAATGAAACAGACACCCATCTCAAGGCGGCTCGAAACACATGCTCGCCTGTGCCGCTGTATGTCTGCAACAGGTCTGCAGAGCTAACGATGGCGTCGTATGAAAACGGCGGAACGACGCGTGCCCGTACGCGGCACTTGGATGGTGCGACCCTAACCGCCGTATTCAAGAACGGCACTTAAGCTTTAAGTACGACTTAAGTGACTCTCCGGCGCTTAAAGCGTTTCATAAATAGCACTTTCGCTTAAGCCGAGATCAAAGGCGCACTTATCGACCCGACAACTTAAGCTAGGCTCTCTGCTAGCTTCAGTGACACTTTCCGCATTTCGACATGGCCGAGTCCTACCGCAATTTTTCGGACTTCGTCAGCTTCAGTGCTCGCGCTGCCGTAATCGCCGAAGTTAGAGCGTACAGGTACGCGCACGCTCCGCGGCCAGTGCTCAGGGATCGGCAAAACCCCATGGAGATATACAACGACGCCGAATTCTTGAGCAGTACTGCTTCTCAAAGCAAGCGCTGCTGGAGCTGCTTGGGAGGCTTTTGTTGCGCGCCAACACCGACGAACGCGGTCTCCCGGTGCCGCCGCAGCTTCAGCTGCTCGTGGCCTTGCGGTCCTACGGCGCGGGGACCTTCCAGATCGTCGCCGGCGATCTTCTGAACGTGTCTCAACTGACAGTGTCGCGGATCATTGCGCGCATATTGAACATGATAGCCGAAACATTGTTCGCGGAGCTCATGAAGTTTCCGAGCGCCGCAGAAGCACCGGGAGTTATGGAGGAATTTTATATGGAGTGGCGAAGTTCCCTGGCGTGACCGGCTGCATCGACGGCACCCACATCCCGATAAAGATGATGATGATGGGTTTTTATGGCGCAAGGGCATCTATGGCCAAAGAGCGCCATGACACAAGGTATTTTTCAAATTCTCAAGGTGGGGTCAAAGACCCATTTCCCAAGCATTTCAGCCTAAATAAGCCGAGCACCAGACCAGGGGAAAGCTTGTACCCATTGTATCACCGGTGGGTACCCGGCGGCACTGGGGATCGAACCCCGCACCTCCCGCATGCGAGGCGGATGCTCAACCACTTGGCCACCGCTGCGGTGCCACATCCCGATAAAGAGTCCGGGAGGAAATGACGCAGAAGTCTTCCGCAACAGGAAATGATACTTCTCTATCAATGTTCAGGTAAGTTCTGCGACGAAAAAATTTATGTTCGGCGAATTGAGAAAAAATAATGTTCAGTATTCGGCGGGAGGCACCATTTAATGCTTCGGAATGCCCTTCGCACTATAATCGGTTCCAAGATATTGAAGTATTGAGCTAATTACTGCATGTCAGCCACCCTTCGATACCATACTTGGAGAAGCCAGCATTTCAGTTGCCCTGGCGCAAACAGGGGTCGAGGCTGCCTTACTACCGTAATTGTATTTTTAATTTTCTCTTCTCCTCGCGTTATATTAGTATTGATAACATAAAATCGTAATTTCACCATCGTTACGTTGTTGCTGCTGATAATCACAACAATAGCATAACAAAAGAATATGTTGCTACAAACAAACAGTTCTGTGACAAATGTTTAAATTGGAGATTTTTTCCGGATTTGCAGCTGAGTACAGGGCGTAGGAATGTTGTGTTGTATGCAAAATTAATTCTTATTTTTGAGTAGAATAAGCTTTGACAATAATTACCTGGTGCTATTTCATCACAAATATGCCTTCGTTTTAATTGTTTTCAATGCAGAGGTAACCTATTACAGTAGTGAGTTGTTTTGCATATGTAGCACATGCCTTCAGTAAAATGACAGACATGGAAATAACATAACAGTACGAGACAAATGTCCATTGTTGCTGCAACTTTTCTATGTAGTGTCCACGAATATAAATTGCTCAAAACAAGCAGTGTTGATGTTATTTGCAAGTGGTTTACACAAGCACGCATTTTTATTTAGCAGCCCAACACTATTTACTTCCATATTCCAGAATAACATTCTGGCCGCAGTGCAGGCCAAGTCGATCTTACTCGTGGTACTTTATTTATTTTGCAGGCAATCACAGGTCCCAAACTTCAGTTTCTGGACCGCGTTGCCAGCTGGCATGGTTCGGCTCATGACAGCCGCATTTTTGATAACAGTCGGGCCAGGGTGCAGTACGAACAGGGGGACATTCCCGGCATCCTCCTTGGTGACATGGGCTATGCATGCAGACCATACCTGATAACTCCTTTGAGAGAAGATGTTCCACCAGGAAGTCCACAGTACAACTCAGTTCAAGCTGTAGTTTTAACAAAGGTAAAGGCAGCTCTAAAAAAAAAACGTTCATTTTCAACAGGTACAACAAGTCACAAACCATCGAGTGAACCTTTGGGGTATGGAAGAGAAGGTTTCTATGCCTCAAAATGACATTACAAATCAAGAAGGCCACGGTGCCTATCCTGATTACGGCATGTGCGGCGCTGCACAACTTGGGCCGGCTGCTCAAGGACCCCGTCCCACCCGCTCTACTGTACGATGCCACTCGTGACTGCACTGCGCCTGTTCCTGTCTCTGGGGAAGCCCAGCCGCCAGCCACAGTGCCACTAGTGGATTCGGCAAGTGATTTTAGAACCAGAGACAGGATCATTGCCCAGTGCTTCCACTGAGGAGCATCATCATGCTGGACATACAGCTTGCAGAAGTGATGTGTGAAGGAAAACTATCTTTTTCCTTGCCTTGTTTCTACATAAAAATCTACATCCTAGCCTTCCCTTCAAGAGTTCACTATTACCCATGAAATATTGTTTCTTGTTTCATTGCATATGATGTTTCAAATATTTCGTAAAATTGGTATAAAAATTTTAAATTGTGGTGTTTAATCCCCTGAAATGACATGAGTTATAAAAGAGGCTGCAACGGAAGGCTTGGGAATAATTTAGGCCAACTGAGTTGTTTAACATGCGCCGACATGCATAGTACGACATACGCATTGTACACTTCTCCGGTCCTTGCATTTTCGCCCTTATTACATGCGAAAAAACTGTTTCTCTTGCACCTGTGTATTTTTGCTTTCACAATATTAGTAGTGTTGTACTGAGACTTTACTGTATCCTTTTCTGTATCATATATCTGTATCATAATGTATCATATTGTACTGTATGATATTTCACTGATTTTTCCATGTACTGTTACACTACACCAGTTTTTATTTCCTTATTTGTTGTTGTGTCCGCCAGGTAGTTACGCGCAGTGACCGAATGCTCAGCGAGTGCTACCTTGGACGACCAACAGCTGGGCGCCCCATTCCAGCTGTAGTGAACATTGTGGTGTGAGCGTTTTTATTGCTTCACCATGAACTAATCACGCGCGCCACCTGTACATATTTTTTATTGTGTAAATAGTTTTTTGTACATTACCTCTGCCCCCTATTCTCTCTTCCTGTGTCCTCACCTCTTTTATTACATTTCTCCATTCTGCCCGCTATCCTTCATTTCCGCTGGCCCAACTCAGGTGCTTCAGTGTCAATGGTAGGCTAGCAAAAATCTTTTCCTTTCTTTTTATTATTATTATTATTTTAATAAACCACTTAATTACTTACATGCTTGTGGTACATTCGTAAATGATCCACCGAGCGTCCGGTTAAAACCTTCAGACGTTTACAGCCTCGGCGGCGTATGACTACGTATGTACCATAATTCTTTCTGCTTCTAATAAATGCTAATTTCATTCAAATTTTTAGCAAAACCCTATACGGACATATAGATTTCAAGCAAGCTGGAATCGCTGATTAGCATGCACCTACACCCAGCCACACAGCTACTAAAAATTATGGTCACTGACTGCGTCCCTTCACTTCCATTGCAATCCCTGACCACAAAAAGCTTTGTTGAACTCTTGAGTATGTAAATTGTTGGACAAAGCACGGATAAGTTATGACGAAGATATGGCGAATCATGTCACTAACTGTGCACACAGCTGCCTCCAAGAAACCTTCAAGTTTCTATGTCACTTGGAAGAACGGGCAGTTGGAGCCTAAATTTTGATGTTTAAAAACACGTGCGCCAGCACTATGAGGACACCAGATTGTCAGGGAAGCTTAGAGAAACCTATTCACTGCCATAAGTGGTGCCGGAAAATTAGGAGGTTAGACACATAAGCTGTTTTTCCAAGCCACTAGCCCAAACCCCTAATTTCATGTGGCCTCCCAGACGTACAGCTTCTATGTTATTGATGTGAGAAAATGCCAATGCAAAGCTTTGTATCACACAAAATTGCATTCGCTGCGGCCAAAGGTACCAAATTGTTGAAAGGACATTGTTCTATCTTTCTAACGGCCAACCGAAGCATAAATTCATCCCGGTACAAGAACCAAACCTGTGATTACAGTTGCTCTACAAACCAAGCTAATCACGATGGCTAGCAGACGCCAGTGCAAGACTGAAGTGGTCAACTTGGAAATAAGAATGGTGAGGTGACGCGGTTGTCCTCGGTGAAGCCTTGCAATATTGGTCCAGCAATGTTAATGAATCTCTCAAGTGGGATATCTGGGAAGAAGCACCCTAACAATGATCCTTTTTCACTGATTAAAAAGCAGCCCTTCAAGCGCTACAATCTGCTCTTCGTCATGGGTTCCATGAGACACTTGTCGCCAAAATCCGAGAGCTCCACCACACAGCCATCAACAAAGGGCACAATATTGCTTACCAATGGCTGCCATAACACAGCAGCATCACAGGCAACCACCGTGCGGACGAGACCGCGTGAACTGCTCACCATGACTGCGATTGTGTGTCCATCCCCATTAGAGAGCCGGCGCAGCACTGTTCTCGCATTCGCGTTTAAAAACCTTAGACCCAGATCTAAAGCTTCAGATTCCATCTGGCCTACCACGACGTGAAGCAACTTTGTTGCATCGCCTGTGGCTTGGTGTAGCTTTCAACACGCACTACTCCTTCTTAATAGGTATGTGTGACAGCCCTGCATGTGCCATCTGCGGGTGTGATGAGACTATAGCTCACATTCTTTGAGCATGCCCTGCCTACAGCGCCGAAAGACAGTCTCTCTTCCGTGCACTGGAGCATCTAGACCTGCGCCCACTGAAGAAACGAAGATTCTCGGCCACTGGCCGCGGCGGTCGTCGGCGGTGAAGGCCTCTAAGGCACTGCTCCACTTTTTGAAGACTTCTGCCCTGCACGATAGGCTGACTTTGCGGAACGCTGTGAACGCTGAACGACAAAACATTTGGTTCAAACAGAACAGATTACTAAAACCATACTGTACAACCATATGGCAGCTAAAAACAGAATCTGCAGGTTTTTACCCTGCATAAAACCATACTACAAACCGGATCTAGAAACTGGCTATCTTTAAGGGGGTTTAATGTCCCAAACTGAGCAGGGTTATGAGGGACACAACAGTGAATGGCTTCGTAAATATCAACCCCTTGGGGTTCATTAACGTGCACTGACATCACACGGTACACAAACCTCAAGAATTTTGCCTCCACAAAAATTCAACCGCAACGGCTGGGATCGAATCTACGGCTTTCGCGTCAGCAGCCGAGCGCCATAACCACTTACGGCAATGCGGCAGCTTGACTATCCTAAACACCAGAAACATTCTGTAGTAAAAAGAACCTAAGAAAAGCTGGATGAGGTTGAAATTCAAGCAAGACTTAAAGGCGCTGTGAAACACCTTCCGAGGAGAGCACATTAACTTTCTCAATATTTGCATTGAGTTGTCATGAACATCCGAGCCAAGTAATACACCTCTATACGCTGCAGAGAACCCACAATCACGCGCCTAAGTTGGTCGGCACTTCCCGGCGACTTTTTCATGCTCGCACCCTTCTCCCTCTCTCACACATGCGTATACAAGTTGAGATGGCTACTGGTTACATTCTTTCAGACGTCGGGCCGCCACTATGGCCGCGGCCAGTAAGCCGCGTAGCTCTGGTGGGTCAGGAAGCTACGCACCCCGGAGGTGGGGCCGGCGGAGGAGCGCCGACCTTCCAGCGTGCAAAGTGTGATGAGAGGAGAGAATTCAAATTTTGACTGCAGAGAGCTTAGCCGCTACAAAGCGCTTTAAAAAAATTCTTGCTACAAAATATTCGTGAACTGGTGTGCTTTAACGTCCCAGGCATATCGTAACTTTATTAGAGTCCTTCAGAGCTCCTATAAGAGGTTACAACTTTTTTACCTGCTGCGATGGCTCAGGGACTATGGTACTGTCCTATTGGCTGTGGCAGCTGCATTTGTTAGGGGGCAAAGTGCAGACTCCTGTGTTCTATGCGATGTCAGTGCATATTAAAGAACACCGCAGAGTCTGGCATCATATCAACTTCATCTGGCTCCTTATTTGCATACCCCCCCCCCCCCTTCATCCATTCCCTCAGGCGACCTGGCCATAGTTGCAGTGCTTTCATTTTCGAGATTATGTCCGCCTGTCCCACCTCCAATACCACCCTCCTATACGTTACCCTTTACTGCTTTTATTTCTAGCTCCAAAAGGATCTTTTTAGACCGTTTCACGTCATACTTAAGTTTAAGATTTAGCATCTCAAGCTGATGGATTGCCGCTCTCTTTGAAAGCTTGTCGCGGTGGTCTGCTCGTAAGAGTCGCATCCGCAGCCGGTGCTCTTTACACTTTTGTGCCCTCTCAGCAGAAATATCATTAAGGCGAGCTGCTAGCTCCTGCTCGACCAGCGACTGCCTATGCGTGCCCGCAGTGCGGCTGGTGCCTGCTTCCCTTGCTGTAGAGGCAGCAGGAAGCACCGAGGGTGCTGCGGTTGCCGTTGTGGCTGATGTTAAAGAGGCTGTCGTGGCCACTGGCTCCTCTTCCACTTGCGCATCATGCTGCGGGCTACCCTCTTCATAGTGCCGGGACCACAGCGGGTCCTCTGCGTCACCTAATGCGGAGGAAGTGCTTGCTATTAGACCTCGAAAAGAGGGCAAATCCAATGCAATGTCGCTTTGGATCAAGAAACACTTCAATTATTGCTAGTACTGTAGACTACCTTAGCCTTTGAATGGTTTACAATGAAGTGAGTACTTGAAATGCATTCTGCGCCATTTTGTACGCTTGTATTAGTTGCTTTCAGTGTCCTTTATTTCACATTTTACCATTTTGGGTAGTGCAGTAACTCAATCAATGCTTCAGTTAGAGTTCGTTTATGCGAGAAAACAGGAGGCATACAACACGTACTTAGCCTGCTTCGAAAGGAAACCATTCCGGAATACATTTGTCACATACACTGCCGATCATGCTCCTTGGATGACCACCTTGGAAAATATGTTCGGCCAGTGAATTCGCACCTCTTAGCCGAAGCTTTGATAGCATTGTTCACACAGGCCACTATTTTAATGACAGGTCAAGACATCACAGATGCCACAGAAAATTGGACATGGCTACAGGTCTTATGCACACTTTATTAATAACTGAAGAGCTCATATGCTCAGAAAAAAAGAAAATAATAAGCACAGAAGCAGCCCACAACAGGAAAAATGGTCAGGCACAAGCGCCAGGCGGGGATGCGGCAATTCATTTTGCTGGAGTGTTTCATCTAATCCTATACGCATAAAAACAGAAAAGCAGTGCATACACTGATTATGTACTCTAAGAACAATATATATATATATATATATATATATATATATATATATATATATATATATATATATATATATATATATATATATATTTATATATATATATATATATATATATATATATATATATATATATATATATAAAGCAAAAGTCATACCACTGGCTCCTGGAATAGAAGCCTCTTGAGTGGGCGAAAGCAGGGCGGCCACCGATGGTGTGGTTTGGGATTCCCCGCCTGGGTCTGTTTGGTGGCGATCACTCTCGAAGGGGTTCGCCAAGCGAACCCCCATGTGGGATGCGACAGCGCCAACTTTTTGCAGCTCTTCAGTGAGCTGGCTGAAGGCAGCTGAGCCGCCGCCTAAGTAATCATAGAAAGTGCTGTTACAACCACTGGAAAAATCCCTCGATGAATATTCACAAAAACTAAGCACATTCGGTATGAACGCCAAAGAAGTTTTCGGAATTTAAGCGCTATGATGCAACGAAAACGTGCATGTTTATTCGCGCAAGCAGGAGTCTTTTTCTCTGACAGAAGCACGATATTTGCGTATCTTTAGTAATACTCTCCGGGTGAAACAACCTTAAACATGCTGACTCCAAACTGCGGGTGCGTGAAAGCTAGATACTAACTGTGGCGGTGAAAACACACAGCAAGAAAATTGGCAGTACCTATTCCAGCACCTCAGAGTTCACAATTGGCAGCGAGGTGCTGGAAGTGGCAAAAGAATAGGTTCACTTAGGGCAGCTAGTGACAGCTGATCTGATTCATGACACGGAAATAATAGAAGGATAAGAATGGAATGGAGTGCATATGGCAGGTTTTCTCATATCATGAATGGCAGTGTACCACTGTCCCTCAAGAGAAAAGTGGAGGCTAACGAAAAGGGTTCAGCTTAAGTTAAGGACAACACAGCGAGCGACGGAAAGCAATATGATAGGTGTAACGTAAGAAGACCAGAAGCAGGCAGAGCGGGTGAAGGAACAAACGCGGGTTAATGACATCCCAGTCGAAATCAAGAGGAAGAAATGGGCTTGGGCAAGGCATCTATTGCGAAGGCAAGATACCGCTGGTCCTTAAGGGTAATGGAATGGATTCCAAGAGAAGGCAAGCGTAGCAGGAGGCCGCAGAAGGTTAGATGGGCAGATCAGATTTTGAAGTTTGCAGGCATACGGTGGGCGCAGCTGTCAAAGGACAGGGTCAATGGGAGGGGCATGGGAGAGGCCTTTGCCCTGCAGTGGGTGTAGTCAGGTTGATGATGGTGATGATGTAAGTGAATGAGCAACAGGAAATTCCGTAATGCACCTGTTTAGGGTTTTATGCTACCGTGGTAGCCACTGTAAAGCATTACATAGACGCAAAACAGCTCGTCACATAGGTTGTTAGCTTCCATGCCGTCGCACAGCGTTATTAATACACGACTTTAGCCTTCATGACAACTCTAGAAATGCATAGGGAGATAGACAACTGATTTTGAGGGAAAAAAATGACTCATTAACTGTCTCACATATCTCCATGGATACCCGAACTGTGCCTACAGGAAGGGATAAAGGAGGGAGTGAAATAAAAAAGGAAGAGGTGCTGTAGTGGTGGTCTCAGGAATAATTTTCGACCATCTGAAGATCTTTGACGTGCACTGATGGCTGCTGGGCGAGACCACTACGCTACCGTCGGAGCGAACAGACCTCATGTTGAATTGCACCACATTCTTGTGCCGTGGATTAGAGAACGTCGTCTTCGACTTTTATTTGCTCCATTTCGCGGCACTGCCTGCTCACCGTCGTCTTCTATGTAGCACAAATTCATGCTTTCGCTCAGATTCGAATGTCGTAAACATTCTCTGTAGATTTGTTTTTTGAGGGGCGGAGGGGAAAGCTAGTCATAAAATGCACGCTGCAAGCAATCGGAACAGTTCTGTAATCTGGGAGAGAACCTCTGAATCTGTCAGCAAAAAAGAAACGAAAGAAAACAGGACTTACCGGTATTAAATATCTCTCGGGTGTCGCCCGCTTTCCCCTTTCGCCACTTATTTTTCAGGTTCTCCCAGCATTTCTTCAGCTGGAGCCATGTCCGTGGGCGCACGTTGTGATGAGAATTGAATTGAGTTTCTATAATCTCCCATTCCTTCCTTTTCGTTGCGACTGACACGGCATCGGTTTTCTTGTTTTCTAGTACGGCCTTGTGCTTGCAACGAGGTTGAGAAGAAGAGCTCGCTAAACTCCGGAGAAGTTTATTTTGTACTTCTCCGGTTTCTCCATCACGCGCGCGTCGCAACACAGCACCAAAGAATGACGCAGTACAGAAAACAAAACACACTACAAATGACTAAACACTATCAATAAATATAATACCAAAAATATATATATGATACCAGCAGTGAATTTACAATTAAAATGAGCGGTAACAATATAAAGCAGAGAAAAAGAGCTCGCGATGCTGGGGATGATGCAGCCGATGGACACGCGCGAGCGGAAAGTACGCGTTGACAGGAGCAGTACTACGCGCGCTACTATAGTGACGTCTTTGTCTGTGGCCAGACAATTATTAATAGTTCTCCAAAGCTAGCCGAAAAAACTTTTTGTTGTTGTTAAAACGTTACTTGAGACTTGTACTATGTATTAGCAGTGCTGTTTTGGCGCTTCTGTTCCTTATTTGTTCATGAATTTATTTGATATACAAAAATGTTTGCTTAGCCTCATTCAAATGGTGCCTACTTACATCTAAAAGCGCTACTTTCATAAGTGTTGCTTGAGTGCCCTTTCGAAACTTTCTTCGCCACTCATACTTTACTTAAGTCACAACTTTACTTTACTTAAGTCACAACTAAATTAAGTCACTACTTAATTTTCATTCTTGAATACAGCGGTAAGTGTGGCAGCCGGGCTGCTTTTACCCTTTTGGCTTAGGGCCGTTGTACGATCGTTTCGGAGCGGCTTCCGCCAGGTCCGCTTCGCGAGCGGTCCGCCAGTTTTCGGCCGCCAGGCGGACGTGAGGCGGAAAGGTGTTGTACGATCACTTTGGCGCTTGCGAGCGAAGCGGATGGTCCCAGCATTCCGATTGGCACGCCTGGCAGTGCCTGTCGTCTAATCGCGTGCGGCGGTACAGGCATGCATGCTTGTAGAAAAACACGCAGATATCTTGCAGTAGGAATAGCCCGTATTAATTGCGCCGTACTCGAGACATCCGTTCCGTCAACGGTTCTTTTTTGCCGCCGGAGTTTCGTCGAAGGTACAGTAGTGGTCGGCTGTGATATGTGTGGGAAACGACATGTGAACCATTTAATCCAAGAGACCGAAAAATATCGCGATCGCGAACTCCTCCTCGTTCGATCGCGATGTTTTCACAACGGTCGATGATTTGCCAAAATAACAGAAGGCTGCCCGCTCTAAAAGTTAGGCATACCCTCAGGATTTCAGAACAACGACGCGATTCTTATTGGGAATACTAGATAGGGTCAGGCCACATTACAGGCTGCTATCAACCGACCGTGATAATCACATTCTTCAAATAGTTCATATTACATACCTAATATTTCAGTCAGTTATTCAAAATAGCGCACTGCAGTGTTTTGCACTGCTGACTGAGAAAAAAATAATGGCACTTGCAGCCTTTCCTAAAGGGCCTGTCACACTAGCCCGACACGCCGCCGATGCAGACACGACAACGACATCGATGATCGGCCGACCGGGTCGGCAGAGCGTGTCTGTGGCAGACCAAGCTATCACACTAGGCTGACAATGAAACCAACGCATCCGACGACCAGATGTGTTCGTAGTGTGACGTGCCTTGACGCCCGCGACGGCGACAAACCCAGTCTGCCAACCGTGTCGACACGAGATCGATCGCCGCGCTAAAACATTCACCATACACAAACACGATTCCGCTATAGTGCTATTTGAATACGTTCATAACAAGCTCTGGGATAGATGAATGTCCAAAAAAGTATGATTACTGAGGATCGTTGGCCAGTGCCGAGGTGCTGGTTGAAGTGATAACTACGATACAAGCAAATTTGAGCCGCCTGCTGCTGCTGCTTCGTGCGGCTCGCCTGACGTCTGCTAGATCCGCTGCTGAAGGCGTCGCGGAAATCGAGCATAACTTTATTTTATTATGGGACAGGTTGGCAGTAAAGGGATCACTAGCGAAGTTTCTTTATTACAGCGCTGGCTTGTTCCAAAGCGCCCTGAGCTGCGTCATCGATGCGAAACCAGCTAGGCTTAGCGACGAGCACGGCAGCCGGGAAGCAGCGCAGTTCGTCGCACTGGCGCTACCGCAGGCGTCGTCGTTGACGAAAGCGCTGCTGTTGCGCAGGCATGCGGTCGTTGCTCGAATATAGCCGGCAGCCTTTCTGATAGCAGGGCTGTTTTGTCTTTTTTGGTGCGAACGTGAAGTAAACCGAGCCTGCTCGCCGGCAGGCCAGCCTGGATCCTGTCCGCCGCCGTAATAAAAATCTGTCATGGATCTCTCAGGAGAACACTCGGACCGAAAGAGTGGACTAGGCGACATGTGTACCCACACAAACGCACATTTAATACACCCTACGTGACACACACACTGGGACACAAAACTAACAAACACAAAACAAAGACTATAAATACACACCACCCGGGCACACTGCTACCAGCGTCTACTACTAGCGTTCTACTATTAGCGGTCTGCGTTCGTGCTCACGGTTGGTTCGGTGTGGCTGCGGCGTTGTATGGATCTAGTAGGCGGCGTTCGACGTGCTTGGGCTGGCGTCACTGGCGGCCTTCGACGCGTTTGGGCTGGCGTCGCTGTCTGCGTCTTACAAGCTCCAGGTCCAAGCGCCCGTGGATGTGATGCCGGTGTTGTTGGCATTGGGGGCACCACCCGGATGGGTGGCAACAGCGCTGGAGATAACCCTGGCCGTAGCAGGTGGTAGCGCCCTCCGTCGACTCCCCGGAACGGGTTCAGGCACGGCGGGAAGTCCACGATGCGTTGCCGTAGAACGCGAGCTCACCGGAGCAGTAGCCCGCGTCGATCTCTTCCAGCCAACGTGTCCCTGACCCGCTGGAGCCTCCGCTTCTCTGCTGTTTCCCCCTGTGCCTCGCTCTCACTCGCCCTTTTATAGCCTCGGTGTTAGTCCATGTAAGCCTTGTCGTCCTCCTCTTATCTTCTCCACCAATCATCTCACTCCACCTCACCGAATGCTGCTCCACCAATCATCTCTCTCCACCACAAAGAATGCTTCTTCTTCCTCTTATTTATTCTTGGGTTAATTCGCGTCGTCTTCTTCACACCCTTTTCCTTTAAAATTTAATTTATACTCCTTAATATATGTGACAAGGGCCCCCTCTCTCAAAAGTTTTCCCATGAAAAACTGCTCACGTCACCTTGACCTGCAAGCCATCCAGCCAACCGACTATCTTCTGTTGCGATTATGAACCAAGCGCACACCACTAACACAGCACACCAAATTGCGTTTCCAGAACACTAACACACCACTGCCGCTGTCCGCACAGAGTCCTTAATCAACATGTTCGTGTCCAAAACGCACTCCCTTGTATAATCACAACACCAACAACAGCAGCAACAACATCAAGATAAATCCCAGAGATACATTAACACAACAACAACAAGATTCATGCCAGAGATACCTAGAGCTGTTCAGTTGGCTCTACTCATGAAGTCCGCTCCAACGTTATCTCTGCTTTCAATATATTCCACCTGAAATGAGTATTCTTGCAAGGCCAAACTCCATCTCATAACTTTACTGTTGTTCATTTTGGCTTTGGTAAAGTATTCAAGCGGCTGATGATCTGTCTGAATCCTGAAATGTCTTCCATACAGATAAATGTGGAATTTCTCTACCGCCCACACCACCGCCAAACATTCCTTTGCAACAGTGGAGTAGTTGCGTTCACTAGCCGATAATCTCTTCCTTGCAAAAGATACCGGACGTAGCACGCGATTGTCTTCTTGCAAGAGTACGGCTCCTAAAGCTCGGTGTGATGCATCAGTGCGAAGCACAAACTCTTTTTCCATATTCAGAGCAAGCAGAACGGGTGGTTTCGTCATACACACTTTCAACATCACGAATGCATTTTCGTGTTCAGCAGTCCAATTCAGCTTATTGATTCACCCTTCTTAGTGAGTTGGACAAGCGCGTCGGATATGTGGGCATAATCAGGAATAAAGTCCCTGTAGTATCCCGTTAAACCCAGGAACGACTGTACCTCTTTCTTGGTCATCGGTGTCTGGGCCTGCTGTATTTTGTCCAAGATGTCGTCTTTCGTCGCGATACCGCCCATCCGCAGCTTGTGTCCGAGAAAAGAAATGGCTTCAAAGCCCACCTCGCACTTTGCCGGTTGTATGTTCAACCTGGCTCACTGAATTCTATCAAATAGTTTTTCCAGCCTAATTACAGGCTCTCCCACGTATCTGTCGCCACAAGGATGTCATAAATATAGTGTTCTACATTTTGCAGCCCATACAAAACTTTCCTCATCAGCTTCGTGAATATTGCAGACGCTGTCTTCAAACCAAAAGGCATGAATTTAAACTGAGATAAACCCACTGAGCACGAAAAGGCAGTCTTCTGTTTAGAAGAATCTTCCATTGGTATTTGTCAATACCCTTTAGCTAATGAAAATTTAGAAAAAAATCCTTTTGTGAGCCACTTTAGCGAACACCACGTCCGCTCTTGGTATGGGGTCTGCATCGGGTACTAAGATGTCATTTAGGCGACGAAAATCTACACACAGTCGGTTAGTACTATCGGGTTTTTTGAAAACCACGAGAGGCGCATTGTATGCTGACCACGACCTCTCAATCACACCAAGCTCCAACATATCCCGCACCTCCTTTTCTATTGATTCCTGAACTGCTAAAGCTAGTGGGTATTGCTTCACGCTGATTGGTCTATCTGTAGAGAGATCTAGTCTGCAACATATGACATCCGTTTTGCCCGGCACATCTGAAAACACATCCTCTTTGCTTTGGAGTAGGGCCTTTATCTGTGAGCTTCGGGCTACATTCAAATTGGGGATTATTACCACCTTATCCCAACCTACAGTTTTCTTCCCACTGCATGTGGGCATCTCGACAACATCATCTGTCTCCTCGGCTACTACATAGCATACAACTTTAGGGGCGCACTGTATGGGAACTCTTTCGTCATACTTATTCAACATGTTTGCATGGAACACCTTCTTGGTGTTACTTATCAATAACTCATAATCCATGTCATTTTTCTTCTGCGTCACAAGGGAAGGGCCCTTCCTCTGCATCAGTACCTTATTATGATCCGTGGGTAGCAAGATCAGAACCTTGTCGCCCGGATTAAAATTCTTGTGAGTGGCTTTCTCGTCACAGTAGCCCTTATAGCGTTCGCGCGCCCTTTCCAGGTCATGATGTGCAAGCCTGCATGTTTCTTCCAACTTGTCCCGCAACTCAAGAACGTATGTGTATGTTGTCTTGAGAGCTGATGAAATCACCTTATTAGCCCACAGCTCCTTGAGTATTGTAAGTGAACCTCTAACGGTTCTCCCATACAACCTCTCGAAGGGCGAGAAACCAAGACTCGTTTGCGGTACTTCGCGGTAAGCGAACAAAAGAGCTTGGAGATATCTATCCCAATCAGTAGGTCTCTCCTGGCCCATTTTCTTGATCATATTTTTGAGGGTGCCGTTGAACCGCTCTACAAGCCCATTACACATGGGATGGTAAGGCGTCGTCAGTAACTGTCTTACTGACAAAAGGCGGTTAACCTCCTTCGTTAGCTCCAATGTGAAGTTCGAGCCCCGGTCACTCAAAATTTCCCTCGGGAACCCAGAACGCGAAAACATTTCCACAAGACCCTCCGCCACTTGGATACTGCAAGTAGCTCTCAGTGGAATTGCGTCAGGATAACGAGTGGCAACGTCAACCAGAGTAAGCACATATCTATTGCCTTTGGCGGATACTGGAGAGATTGGCCCCACAATGTCAATCGCCACTCGCTGAAACGGTAGGTCGATGGCTGGCATCTTGCCCAGAGGTAGGGGACCAACTCTTCCCTTCGGAACTTTGCGCTAGCACACGTCACATGAGCGAACAAAGCGCTTAACGTCACTCTTAACACCCGGCCAAAAGAACTCCTCGGTGATCCTTGACACCGTTTTTTGAACACCCTGGTGTCCGGCCATAATGGCGTCATGTCCTAAGTGCAGCACGGTCTCTCGCATATCTCTCGGTAACGCCAGCTGTTGGACCCGCATTCCTGAACTAAATATGCATTCCCTGTGCAGGCCATTTACCAATTGATATTCGAAGGACGTACGACTCTTCTTTCTTTTCGCTTTTCCCCCGGCTCTTTCAAAGCAGGCTTTCAAGCTTGGGTCTTCTTTTTGCCTAATTGCAATTTCGCCCGGTGTTACGCTCATGCACATCGTAACAGTAGAGAGCGGACGCTGCGTTGCTCGGGCTGTCACTTGAGCTCTTGTCTCCACTGCCGACGAGAAACTGCACCCGTTCGAGCTGTCGCGGACCTTTCCTCCTTTGGATGTTCTTCACCATCGAGCATCCTCCACTCGGGATCGGGGTCTTCAACACTTCTTGCACCCGTAATGTTGCCCAAGATGAGATCGTAGATGGGTTGGTCTACGCATTTCGCCCCTACCTGCCCAGTATAATATGGCGTGGACACTAGAATCTTGTCTTCAGGAAGGTACCTCACTGCGCTATCTACAAGAGTGACGACCGACGCTTCCCCTGTAAGATCCTCGTCCTTCACCAGGCTTCTCCGAACCAGGACTGTGTTGGCTCCGCTGTCTCTAAGCACCAATATAGGACGGTCCTCTATTTGCCCAACCACCACTGGCATTGCTGCTTTCAACTTGGGTGTTCCACTCACTGCCTCATTTTCTAGCGGCGTTTGCTCTCCTTTCAACTGCGGAACTTCGGGCGGCGTGACAAGTTCTACAGTAGAGTCGACAACGCATGCTGCTCGGTCCTGCGTTCTGTATCGGCACTCATCCAGAGTATGACCCCTCTTCTTATAACCTTGACAAACAACCTGTGTTTTTGGGCAGCGCTACTAGTCCGACAGTCAGCTGCACGGTGTCCCACCTTGCCGCAGAGAAAACACCTTGCTGGCGCCAGAGATGCACCGCCATATGATCTTGGTTTTGCCGCATCTGTTTCTAAGGTCTTTTGGGTTTCCTCCTTTGCCTTACTCAAATTTCTTAACCCTTGAGCTTGGAGGAATTGGTCTGCAGTGTCGGCGAGCTCTTCCAACGAACACAATTTTTTTTTCTTTCAGGAATAGCGCCAGCTTTGAGCTGCAACACGCTAAAAATTACTCTGTGACCAGCTTGTCACACACACCTTCAAAACTTTTTTCTGTGTTCGACATATCAAGCCACCTATCAAAATAGTTGGTCAGCCTGCAGGAAAACTACTTCGCGGTTTCCGATTCCTCAGGTTTCGCGGTGCGAAATCTCTCACGAAAACCCTCTGCTGTAAGCCTGAATCTTTGGAGGAGTGCCTTTTTGACTTTCTCGTAGTCCATGGAATCTGCAGCAGGCATCCTTCCAAACGCTTTCAGCGCCTCTGCGACTAAACACACGTTCAATGCCGTGGCCCATTACTGCGCTGCCAGCATTGCCCCAAAGCTATCCGCTCGAAACGTTGCAGATATGCATCCAAATCATCTCTCTTGTCATCAAAAGGAGCGATCAGCTTTCTTGGGCAAACTCTGGCTGGTCTTGGAGATTCTGTACCCGCCAAGAAACGCTGATCATTGTCCCTGATATCGTCATATCGTCCCGCGACGTGCGCCTGTTTCTACAAAATAAACTCCTTCTCCCGTTCTATCCTTCTTTTCTCCTGTTCTTCAGCCTCGCGAGCTCGTCTAGCTTCTCGCTCTTCTGCCTCGCGAGCTCTTTTCGCCTCGCGCTCTTCTGCTTCGCGAGCGTCTGCGCGTGCTTGCGCCCTTAACTCTCTCTGCCTATGACTCCTCTCTCTGCCTCCTGGTCATAGAGACGCATCGCCTCTTCTTTATTTAACCCCAGCTTGAGCGCCAGTTCTAACGTTTTTGCCAAATCCATACTTACTGCCGTCGAGAGATCGGAAAGATCCGAGACAAAGCAAAAAGAAAAAAAGGAAATGAATCCTGGCACAGGCTCGCCACTTATCTTTGTCACAGATCTCTCCGAAGAACACTCGGACCGAAAGAATGGACTAGGCGACAGGTGTACCCACACAAACGCACATTTAATACACCCTATGTGACACAAACACTAGAACACAAAACTAACAAACACAAAACACGAAGAATATAAATACACACGACCCGGGCACACTGCTACCAGCGTCTACTACTAGCGTTCTACTATTAGCGTTCTGCGTTCGTGCTCACGGTTGGTTCGGCGTGGCTGCGGCATTGTATGGATCCAGTAGGCGGCGTCTAGGCGGCCTTCGACGCGCTTGGGCTGGCGTCGCTGTCTGCGGCGTACAAGCTCCAGTTCCAAGCACCCGTGGATGTGATGCCGGTGTTGTTGGCGTTGGGGGCACGACACGGATGGGTGGCAGCAGCGCTGCAGATACCCCTGGCCGTAGCAGGTGGCAGCGCCCTCCGTCGACTCCCCGGAACGGGCTCAGGCACGGCAAAGGGTCCACGTTGCGTTGCCGTAGAACGCGAGCTCACCGGAGCAGTAGCCGGCGTCGCTCTCTTCCAGCCAACGTGTCCCTGACCCGCCGGAGCCTCCGCTTCTCTGCTGCTCCCCCCTGTGCCTCGCTCTCACTCCCCCTTTTATAGCCTCGGTGTTAGTCCACGTAAGCCTTGTCGTCGTCTTCTTCTCTTCTCCACCTATCATGTCACTTCACCTCACCGAATGCTGCTCCACCAATCATCCCTCTCCACCGCATCGAATGCTTCTCCTTTCTCTTCTTTATTCTTCGGTTAATTCGCGTCGTCTTCTTCACACCTTTTTCCTTTAAAATTTAATTTAGGCTCCTTAATATATGTGACAAAATCAGCTTTATTGTTTTTGACGCAAGCTGTAAACGCTGAGACAGAGAAATGTGCCAAATGTACCATTCCTGAGGATCATTGATCAACACCGAGTTGCTGGTGAAAGCACCAACTCTCATACGAGCAAAATGTCTCGCCAGAATCGCCTCGTAAGCTGGCGCTGGCTCGCCGTTGCGGTCCGGCTCGCCTGTCGCCCGCAGCGGTCCTGTGGCTCCGCAGCCGAAGGTGTCGCGGAAATTGACCATAATTTTAGTTTATGGTGAGATTATACTGTTAACAGGAAAGCGATATTAAGGGATATTATAGCGCAGGCTACACGCGAAGCGGCGTGTGCTGCGCCAGGCAGCAACGCAGTTCGTCGCCTGGCGCGACCACAGGCGGTGCCGTTGCCGAAACCTCGCTACTAGCGCAAGCATGCTTTGTCGATGCTCGTGTATAGCAGGCGGTATTTCTGATAATATGACTATTTTGTCTTTTATGGTGCGAACTTCAACACCAAGCCAAGCATTAATCAGACCGCTGCGAGTGGCAAAGCGTACGCTTTGAGCTCGAGTGCTTGAGTCGAGCGGCCCAGCGATGCTTGCTGCTCTGTGTGTCCCTGCTTGCATGGGGCTGCAGTTCGCAAGCAGCGACCGGTGCAGCGCGCCGGCCGTGTTTTCGAACATGGGTCACCTGCTTTTTACTTCTGTCGCGAATGTCAATCTGCTGAGTGCTTCTTGTCAGCACCCCTGAAAACAACGAAATGCTCTGGTCTCGATGGCGCCGTCGGTATAGCAGTAGCTTCACATTCCAGAGGTTCCTAGTTCGAATCCGCGTGGTCGGGAATTTTTTCTTCTTTTCATTATTTTAGTTTTAAATAATCTCTCCCGTCTTCTTTACCCGCTAGCGACAGGATTTGTTTTCGAGCCATGCCTTTCTGACCCAGCAATAAGTGCCGCTAAGTACTGGGCTGCACTCAATTTAGATTCATAATCACGAGTGTTAAGAGTTTGTTTTACTATGGTGGGATTTATTTAAAAGAGTTAAAAATGGAGCGTCCCGGCCCATGAGTTTCGCATAGGAGGAAATGACAAAAGAGGAGCGAGAACGAGAAAGGGCCAAGTCGGCGGGAGGTCTCGCACGTTGTCTCGCTAGTGCGACAAGGGAGTTGGCGAACCATCGGCCAACTGCCCTTTTGTGAGAGACGTGGCGCCGACGCCCACAGTCGACCGACTGTTTTCGTCGGCGCAGTGTGACATAGAGCCAGACATCACGAATTCATGGATTTGGCAGACCGAATCGGCCGACTGTTGGCCTGTCTTTTGCACAGCTGTTGTCATTTTAATATGTAAACAACCTCCCCCCCCCCTCAAACTACCTACAGTCAGCTGACAGCTAATGCAAAAGACATGCTTATCTATTCAATATATGTGTTGTGTGTGTGTGTGTGTGTGTGTGTGTGTGTCTGAATTGTGTATGCATTAAAAATTCACATTCAGTTCTAATTAAAGCAGTTATAATTAAATCAGTTCTAATTAAAGCAGTTCTACATTTTACAGAACAGTGACAATGTAACAATAGTGACTTATATTTGTTGTTTTTTATTCTATTATTAAAGCCAAAATAGAAATAGCACTATGTGGCCGCAAAGAGGCTTAGACATGCATCACTTGGCTGTAGTGCAAGGCGCTTTGTTCTCCAGAGACTGCGGGCCATCAGGTAGTCCTTAAGCATATCTTCATGAGCTGATATTGCCGTTGCACAAGTCAGACTACAGCATTGAAAACAAGTATGCGAAGTTCAGCTGAAGGCCGTGTCATTGTTGTTATGTACAAAATAAGCTGCCATATACTCTGTGCAACTCCAAAGCATTCTCAAATGTCGGTGTGAGTAGAAACCAAAGTGGGTGCCTTTGTATTGCATAAAAGTCTACACATGTCTTTGTATTACTATAAACATAATGAGATGTGGGATCCAGTAAGGTAGATTTCAGGTAGAGGAAATGCAAGAACCAGTTAGGAGAGTATACATTGCAATGTTTCGTGGCTTAGGCTGGGAAAGAATACATTGTACAGTCAGGGAAAAAGGATACAATGACCCTATAATCTGCTTATCTCGAGCAAACGCCAACAATTCAAGCAGAATTTGTAAACTTGGATTTCCAGTATGAAGTGTATGATGTTGTACAATAAAATAAGATAAAAATTGAGCCATTTAATTATGTGACAGGCACATATGCGTACGTTCTCTAATACAACTTTAAAGCAATGTTTAATTAAAGATATTTTCACTCATTAGTAAAACGTAGACTGGTTGAATGTAAAGGTGACCAGTTCACAATCTAGCTAGCAGAAGTGAGCATTGTTTAGTGTTAACTGATGTTTATACCACTCAACATGCGCTGAATTTTAGAGCGTGTTGTTAGTTGCCGACTATCAACATTTTCAGAAAAATAAACCTATTTCACTGGCAGTCTCGTATTGCAAAAAAAGAAAATAATTGAGGCATGGATAGGCATCAGAAACTTGGAAAAGACCAATTTGAAGTTAGGCCGAAGAAAGCCGAAAAAAAACAGAAAAGCAGTGATGACTTTTGTCTTTACTGGAGCGCATGTCTCTTTGCTGAAAATTGAAGTTGACGGCTTTTCTGTTCCAGATGAACCAACAGCCCTGTTAACACTATCCTGAATTTATAAAAGCCTAATGCATAAACATGCATTCGTAGCATTCTCATTTGAGGCATGTTATGAAGGCGGTGTGTTGCTAAGCTGAAGAGATGATAAGAGAGAGAAACCGAGAAAAATCTGACCTAGATAAGCACAATAATGGATGCTTAGCTTTTGAGTTCACAGGTTCAGTTGGCTAGACCTAGCTTGTGCAGTGTGCAAGCTAGCTTAAATGCAACTGTACGCCTTCCGATAAAACTATTGTGTAAATCTGCCCCAATATTACTTGAAATAGATTGTGAGGAAAGTTCTTACGCGTAACAGAACATTGCGTTGGCTTGCCGAGCTGAGCAAGCGACTCTGCACTTCATTAGAACAATTTATTTTAACATTTATAATACCTAAACAGTACTAAATGACAATACTTGAGTGGTCAGCTTTGTGCAGAATTAATCAACCATTAGGATCCAAGCACAGCCATACGGCTACAAAGGAAAGCTTTGTAGCTCTTCTTTGTGGCCTTATGGCTGCACTTGGGTGGACATTAATGAGTATTTACTCCCTTATTACAAATATTCTCTGCCTTGGTGGAATCACTTTAATCAGTGGATGAACATTATCATTTACTGTGTTGATTTCTGCAATGACCAGCTCAAAGGACAAGAGGTTAGCAAGCCTTGTGAGGTGGAAGGCCATTCCAGCCTTTAGTGGCAAAAACAAAAATCAATCTTGAAATGCAGTGGCATGAGCTGAGGCAGAACAGAACTAGTTGGGCTAGTGCAGAAGGAACCATCAGTCAGAACAGATTAGTTGGTTATGTGAGGGTAAAGAGTTCAAAAAATCCTGCAGTTTCTGCACGACATGAAGAAATTTGAAGATTCAACTTTGCTGCTGTGAAACTGGAGCTTCAACAATAGTCTGAGAAAATAAAACAAGGGCTCCGGCCGGAACTCATTCTAGGATTTTAGTTAAGTTCGGTTTGTGCCATGCGCCATTAGAACGCCCAATGTGATGCCACACAGCGGATCTGAACGCAAGTAACTTGGAAGACCGCGATGCTAAGTACATGTTATGGTGTAACTATCCTAGGCTGTGGGAGGGCGTACAAGCATTATGATGTTTGACCATGCTACATTGCGAGCCATGTGAATGGCTAAGTGTTTCAACCAGTATCCAGGGAATATACCTTTCTGGGTAGGGCCTTATAAGTAGGCGAAATGTAGTTTTGCTGACAATAAAAAAAATATGAGTGCATTCTTAGTAACATTAGCAAACAGGCCATTCTAGAGCATGCAAAATGTTGTTTTGGAGAACTAAAACATGGGTATTTATTGCAAGATTGCAGACCATTTAATATTGCCATTAGTGAAGGCATGTAACAAAACGCTTAAGGGAAAGCCATAATGTTGGTAGTAAAAAGCTGGGGCTCAAAGGCAATGCCTTCGGGGACATCCAAGACTGCAGAAAAAGGCAGGATGCTTAAGAACTGGCAAGGGAAATCTACCGACGCCCGGCTGGGATCCAGTTTAGAGCTATTGGATACAAGCTAAAGCACGGCAAAAAAGCCATACATAAATAAGTGAATCACATGCTTTTTCAAAGCCAAGAAGAAAAGCATCGAGGGGGATATTACAGTCAAGATGCATGTCGTGAAGGACAAGAGCAAGTTGGCTATTGCAGGAATGTTTTCTAAATGCTTGCCAATTTGGATGAAACAACTTAATGGGCCAAAACAATCTGGCAGGGCAAGAGTACAAAATGTGTTTGGTGATTTGCAGCACATGACAATTTCATAAAAGGGCCATAGGTGCTGGGTAATTATGGGTAAGAAACATAGAGGGGCCAAGCTATGAGGAGGCAGGAAGCTATCTGCACAGCATGCACTAGATATGCGTACACCGTGCTTCCTGTCCTGTTGATGTTTGCTACAAATTTCACAAAACTTGGTACGAGTGTACTGTCGGCTGAACCGGCGGTAAGTTTGCATGTTGAAACTGCGCTAAGGGACGAGGACAACAGAGCAAGAATAGCTACTATGTGCAGTGGTGCTGTTTTCCGTCGACATTGTTCCTATCATACCTTTACCAGCTCCTGAGGGCTCATTTTGCAGTCTGCTGTTTTAAGTGGTGTCAGGTAAAGCCAATCGCTATTCTTCAACCAACAAACTGCTGTGCCATACAACACATCCTTCTAATCATCTTCACAAGTTGCAAGAAAAATGTACTTCTTTAGTCCCGTATTCAAAATAACACCGATTAATTGCTTGTGTCATCATCAGAACTAAAATTAATTAACCATATTTTCACATATACAGCCATTGCTCATTAGTGCAGTCCTCGTTAATATGGTCTACAACTATTAGCAGTGTTTCTGGGGAAAAAACGTTCTTCAATTTACTTACGCTTTGCTAACATAGAAACTTGCTGATCGTAGTGGACAGAGTGAAAATGCGGCGGCCCATTGTCGCATGTGTTCTTGTCCCATTAATGTGCAGAGGAGAACGACTTAAAACTTTGGATTTGAGCAGATAAATCGAACGCTGCCTGAATCATGTACCTTTCTTGCACTCTGGAATTGCCATGACAATGCTTCCCCACTGTCTGCACAGACTGTTACGCTAACCCGCGGACTGCCAGGCACACTGATTTCTAACCAGCTCACAAACTTTCTGGTTGCCAAGGACCTTCTCTTTCTAGTGTAAAAATCACTGTCAGGGCTCGGCGACTCGCACCCTGGCTTGGATTGCTCATTGCACAATATGAAATAACCTGCTTAAAATTAAAATAACAGAATCGCTTGCTTAAATTATAACCTCACATATGCCTACCCGCAGCCCGCAATGCTAGGTTAGCACCTTTTATACTGAGTACACCGCAGAAGAAAACAAAAATGCAACCTTCCTTATTCAGGCATGCGCAGCGGGCAAGAACAGAACTAGACACCAGTGCACAGCGGGGAATCTGCTAATGCAAGCAGCAACAGCCATTTCATTCAAGTAAAGGAATGGGTTCAAATTAAATATGGTCTTTGCCTTGGAAGGTAAACGGTTCATTGATACTACAGGACTTTCACAAACAGGGCCACGTCGGTATTGCAGAACCAACCGCCATGCAAAAATGCTTAACGCATTTCAAAGAACTGAAATAAGCCTTGTTATTGTAGCTTTGAATCTGTGCAGGAATGGTACTGTCGTGACCACACAAATGTGAAAGGATAAGTGGGCCAGGAAACCTAGCTGATCACTGGGGAACGTGCAAATGTGCGTCTTTATGTCAGCAAATAAATTTTTGTTTGTGTAAAATGTAAGGAGGATTAAGGAAATCTGGGAAGCGTTCTACACTCTCGATACACAGCTGATTGTGCTCGCCATCGCCGTTACTCAGCAGACAAGTAACCATGTCCGCAGCAAGCAGTCACAGGCAAATTAAGGTAGTAGGGTGCATGTGCATTCTGAAATCTCCTTCTCAAGGCTTCGAGATTGTGTTGTGAAACAAACTGGTGCGGCTGTCTCAGGGAGTGCTGCGGAATAACCACTTAACACCAGCAAAGCAGAGTTCACGAGATGCTCTGCAACAATAGCATTGTGCACACATCCACTTTTGTACCGCTGATCTTCTGATCGAAAGGGACCGTGAGCAAAATCAACAACAAACAGTGTCACGGTTCCTGAGGCACTTCACGATCACCGAATTTTTCTGATTACAGTGGAAACCAAGATCCCACTTCAGCCTCACATTGCCAAGAATTGGTCAAAGAAAGAGGGGCAAAAAAGCAATGGGGAAGATTTTCTTAATATATATATATATATATATATATATATATATATATATATATATATATATATATATATATATATATATATATATATTATCAAGACTAGCTATGCCCAACTTGTTCTGCGGACAGTTTTTACCCCATAAGCCGCTGCCACAGTTATTATCTTTTTGCGTAAAAGAGTGGAATGCTCATTGAAAAGTAGACTCATGAGTTAGCACATATTAGAGATTCTACACTGTGAACTAGCCATGATTTAAATGCGGCAATGATTCTTGTTCGTAATCGCGTAATACCATGTTGTCACAACCTAAACCGAAATGGCTAGAGGAAGTGTTCAGTCACCCATTCATCGCGCAAATATTGATTGCAGACAAATGTCTGCACAGTGGGCAGGAAATAAATAGAAATGACGCCCCCGAAGATACATCTGCACTGCACAGTCATGTTTTCACACAAATCACACAGTGCCGCCAGCCACTCGTAACCTGGGCACACATAATCACAAAATGTATTAAATGAAGCACCAAGATGCAAAAGGATGGCGGCGTTGCTTTTGTCGCCGCAGAAAACAGTCCGACGGCCGTGCAGCCAAGATCATGTCACGTCGCACACAAGGTAGCACTCGAGCACAGTGCCCGCACGAATCGCGATCAAAATGGTAATGAATACGTAGCAGAAATAACGTCGTGTGGTCGCGATCACTTCAACCATCGCCACGAATGCGACAAGCAGCGCAGCGCCACGATCATTTCAGCATTCGGAAAGCACGGCGTCCGTCGTGAGCTTTCGCAGGTACACATTTCGCTGCCTTGACGTAAAAGCACTCACTCCGATCGCAATCACGTTCACTACGCGGACACTTGTCGCAGTGCTATGCCGCTCATGCACTCACAAGAAATTCACTGTGAGCAGCTGTTACCCGCCGGTGTCCGTGATGATCCTCGCAGGAATTACAAACGCTTACAACAACCACAAACAGCTCGAAATAAACACTTCATGACACCGCCACTGCACAGGTCTTGCATCACTTTAAAGAGGCGCTCTGTAAGCTCCGTCAGCGTAGATGATTACAGAATTTAACTAGTGGAACTGTCGCAAGAATGTGCAAGCAAGGTATATTCCAGTGTGCAAGAAAGGCATATGGTTCAGGCAGCGTTCGATTTATCTGCTCAAATCCAAAGTTTTAAGGCTTTCCCCTCTGCACATTAATCGGACAAGAACACATGCGACAATGGGCCGTACGCATTTTCACTTTGACCACTATGATCACCAAGTTTCTATGTTAGCAAAGCGCAAGTGCATTGAAAAAAGTTTTTTCCCCAGAAACACTGCTAATAGTTTGAGTCCATATTAACGAGGACTGCACTATTGAGGAATGGCTGTATATGTGAAAGTATGGTCAATTTTTTTTAGTTCTGATGATGACACAATCAATTATTCTGTGTTATTTTGAATACGGGACTAAAGAAGTACATTTATCTTGCAAATTATGAAGATGTTTAGAAGGATGTGTTGTATGGCACAGCAGTTTGTTGGTTGAAGAATAGCGATTGGCTTTACTTGACACCACTTAAAACAGCAGACTGCAAAATGAACCCCCTAGAGCTGCTAAAGGTATTTTAGGAACAAATTCGATGGAGAACAGCACCACTGCACATAGTAGCAATTCTTGCTCTGTTGTCCTTGTCCCTTAGCGCAGTTTCAACATGCAAACTTACCGCCGGTTCACCCGACAGTACACTCGTACCAAGTTTTGTGAAATTTGTAGCAAACATCAACAGGACAGGAAGCACGGTGTATGCATATCTAGCGCATGCTGTGCAGATAGCTTCCTGCCTCCTCATAGCTTGGCCCCTCTATGTTTCTTACCCATCATTACCCAGCACCTATGGCCCTATTTATTGCATTTCATGTGCTGCAAATAACCAAACACATTTTGTACTATTGCACTGCTAGACTGTTTTGGCCCATTAAGTTGTTTCATCTAAATTGGCAAGCTTTTAGAAAACATTCATGCAATAGCCAACTTGCTCTTGTTCTTCACGACATGCACCTTGACTGCAATATCCCCCTAGATGCTTTCCTTCTTGGCTTTGAAAAAGCACGTGATTCGCTTATTTATGTATGGCTTTTATTCTCTATTTTAACTTGTATCCAATAGCTCTAATCTGGATCGAAGCCAGCTGTCGGCAGATTTCACTTGCCAATTCTTAAGCACCCTGCCTTTTCCTGCAGTCTTGGATGTCCCCCAAGGCATTGCCCTTGAGCCCCAGCTTTTTACTACCTACATTATGGCTTTCCCTCCAGTGTTTTTTACATGCCTTCACTAATGGCTATATTAAGGGGTCTGCCATTTTGCAATCAATACCCATGTTTTAGTTCTCCAAAACAACATTTTGCATGCTCTAGCATAACCTGTTTGCTAATGTTACTAAGAATGCACTCATATTTTTTTTATTGTCAGCAAACTACATTTTGCCTACTTATAAGGCCTTACCGAGAAAGGTAAATTCACTGGATACTGGATGAAACACTCAGCCATTCACATGGCTCGCAATGTAGCATGTTCTCACTTTATAATGCTTGTACG
Source organism: Amblyomma americanum (assembly GCF_052857255.1). Classification (NCBI taxonomy): domain Eukaryota; kingdom Metazoa; phylum Arthropoda; class Arachnida; order Ixodida; family Ixodidae; genus Amblyomma; species Amblyomma americanum. The sequence goes on along the minus strand of NC_135500.1, from coordinate 90,586,610 downwards.
CCCTTCCACAGCCTAGGATATTTACATCATAACATGTACTTAGCATCGCCGTTTTCCAAGTTACTTGCGTTCAGATCCCCTGTGTGGCATCACCTTGGGCGTTCTAATGGCGCATGGCACAAACCGAACTTAACTAAAATCCTAGAATGAGTTCAGACCTGAGCCCTTGTTTTATTATCTCAGACTATTGTTGAAGCTCCAGTTTCACAGCAGTAAAGGTGAATCTTCAAATTTCTTCATGTCGTGCAGAAACTGCAGTTTTTTTTAACTCTTTACCGTCACATAACCAAATAATCTGTTCTGACTCATGGTTCCTTCTGCACTAGCCCCACAAGTACTGCTGTGCCTCAGTTAGCTCACGCCACTGCATTTCAAGATTTATTTTTGTTTTTGCCACTAAAGGCTGGAATGGCCTTCCACCTCACAAGGCTTACTAACCTCTTGTGCTTTGAGCTGGTCACTGCAGAAATTTATCCAGTAAATGATGATGTTCTTCTACTGATTATTGTGATTCCTCCAATGCAGAGAATATTTGCAATAAGGGAGTAAATACTCATAATTGTCCACCCAAGTGCAGCCATAAGGCCACAAAGAAGAGCTACAAGGCTTTCCTTTGTAGCCGTATGGCTGTGCTTGGATCCTAATGGTTGATTAATTCTACACAAAGCTGACCACTCAAGTATTGTCATTAAGTACAGTTTAGGTATTATAAATGTTAAAATAAATTGTTCTAATGAAGTGCAGAGTCGCTTGCTCAGCTCGGCAAGCCAAGGCAATGTTCTGTTACGCGTAAGAACTTTCCTCACAATCTATTTCAAGTAATATTGGGGCAGATTTACACAATAGTTTTGTCGGACGGCATAGAGTTGCATTTACGATAACTTGCACACTGTGCACAAGCTAGGTCAAGCCAACTAAACCTGTGCACTCAAAAGCTAAGCATGCATTATTGTGCCTATCTAGGTCAGATTTTTCTTGGTTTCTCTCTCTTGTCGTCTCTTCAGCTTAGCAACACACCGCCTTCATAACATGGCTCAGTGAGAATGCTACGAATGCATGTTTATGCATGTGACTTTTATATATTCAAGATAGCGTTAACAGGGCAGTTGGTTCATCTTGAACAAAAAAGCCGTCAACTTCAATTTGCAGCAAAGAGACACCAGTAAAGACAAAAATCATCACTGCTTTTCTGTTTTTGTTCGGCTTTTTTGGCCTAACTTCAAATTGGTCTTTTCCAAGTTTCTGATGCCTATTCATGCCTCAATTAATTTCATTATTTGAAAACCAGACTGGCAGTGAAATAGATATATTTTGCTGAAAATGTTAACAGTCGGCAACTAATAGCACACCCTAAATTCAACACATGTTGAGTGGTATAAACATCAGTTAACAGCAAGCAATGCTCACTTTTGCTAGCTAGATTGTGAACTGGTCACCTTTACATTCAATCAGTCTACATTTTACTAATGAGTGAAAATAACTCTTAAACATTGCTTTAAAGTTGTATCAGAGAACCTACGCATATATGCCTGTCACATACTTAAATGGCTCAATTCTTATTTCGTTTTATTGTGCAACATCATAGGCCTATTACTGGAAATCCAAGTTTACAAATTCTGCTTGAATTGTTGGTATTTGCTGGAGATAAGCAGATTATAGGGTCATTGTATCCTTTTTCCCTGACTGTACAATGTATTCTTTCCCAGCCTAAGCCACGAAACATTGCAATGTATACTCTCCTAAGTGGTTCTTGCATTTCCTCTACCTGTAATCCACCTTACTGGCTCCCACATCTCATTATGTTTATAGTAACACAAAGGCATGTGTAGACTTTTATGCAAAACAAAGGCACCCACATTGGTTTCTACTCACACCGACATTTGAGAATGCTTTGGAGTTGCACAGAGTATATGCCAGCTTATTTTGTACATAACAACAATGGCATGGCCTTCAGCAGAACTTCCCATACTTGTTTTCAATGCTGTAGTCTGACTTGTGCAACGGCAATATCAGCTCATGAAGATATGCTAAAGGACTACCTGATGGCCCGCTGTCTCTGGAGAACAAAGCGCCTTGCACTATAGCCAAGTGATGCATGTCTAAGACCATTTGCAGCCACACAGTGCTATTTTTATTTTGGCTTTAATAATGGACTGAAAAACAACAAAAACAAGTCACTATTGTTACTTTGTCACTGTTCTGTAAAATGTAGAACTACTTTAATTAGAACCTATTTTACCTGTTCCATACGATTGGAAAAGTCATTTCTCATGTGCATTTGTGTTTGAGAGCAGTGTGCTAAAATGTGAATTTTTAATACATACACAATTCAGACACACACGCACACAACTTTTATATTGAATCGATAAGCATGTCTTTTTCATTAGCACTCAGCTGACTGTAGTTAGTTGGGAGGGGGGGGGGGGGGCTGTTTACCTATTAAAATCAGAACTGTGCAAAGGACAGGCCAACAGTCGGCCGATTCGGTCCGCCAAAACCATGTCATCGTGATGTCTGGCTCTATGTCACACTGCGCCGACGAAAACAGTCGGTCGACTGTAGGCGTCGGCGCCACGTCTTGTGGGGGGAGTTGGCCGATGGTTCGCCAATTCCCATGTCACACTAGCGAGACAACGTGCGAGACCTCCCGCCGACTCGGCCCTTTCTCGTTCTCACTCTTTTGTCATTTCCTCCTATCTGAAATTCATGGGCCGGAACGCTTCATTTTTAACTCTTAAAAATCCCACCATAGTAAAACAAACTCTTAACACTCGTGATTAGGAACCTAGATTGAGTGCAGCCCAGTACTTATCGGCACTTATTGCTGGGTGAGAAAGGCATAGCTCGAAAAATAAATCCAGTCGCGCGCGGCTAAACAACACGGGAGAGATTATTTAAAACTAAAATAAAAGGAAGAAAAAAATTCTCGACCACGCGGATTTTAACTAGGAACCTCTGGAATGCGAAGCTACTGCTATACCCACGACGCCTTGGAGAACAGAGCGTTTCTCCGTTTTCACAGGTCCTGATAAGGAGCACTCAGCTGCGTGACACTCGCGACAGAAGTAAAAAGCAGGCGACCCATGTGCGAAAACTCAGCCGGCGCGCTGCACCAGTCGCTGCTTGCGAATATTGCAGCCCCACTGTAAGCAGGGACACACAGAGCAGCAAGCATCGCTACGCCGTTCGACTCAAGCACTCAAGCTCAAAGCGTACGCTTTGCCACTCGCAGCGGTCTGATTAATGCTTGGCTTGGTGTTGAAGTTCGCACCATAAGTAGATAGATAGATAAAGATGAGGAGGGAAAGACAGGGATGTTAACCAGAAAGGGGTTCCGGTTGGCTACCCTGCACTGGGGAAGAAGGATTAGGGGGCTAAAAGGAGGAAGAGAGAAGAGGAAAAAGGCATAACACACACACGCACAATGCTGTCACAATTTGTCACTCAATCCAGTCGCTCTCAAGTAGGCAATGATTGCCTTGTATGCCTTGAGGGCAGTCGACTGCTGTGGCCACGGACCGAGGATCTTTTGCTCTCTTAATGGGAGAGGATCGAGGCGGTCCAGCGCACAACACAGTGTATGTCTTGCACTCGCAAATGCAGGGCACTCACAGAGAAAATGAGCGATAGTCTCCTCACAACCGCAGCTTTCACAGGCAGGACTGTCGGCCATCCCCATCCGGAAAGCGTAGGGGTTGGTAAAAGCAACGCCGATCCATAAACGGCATAAAAATGTTGCATCGCGTCATGCTAAGTTACGTGGAAGACGAACGCGCAGTCCAGGGTCCAGTGCCTTGAGGCGGAGGTTGCAAAACTTTACCGTGTTCCACGCTAAAGGTGTGAGCTCCAGCGCCAAAGGGCGAAGCCCACACTCTGCGTCAGGTCTTGAGATTGGGATCCTCACTGGAAGTCCGTCGTTGTGAGCCGAACGCGCAGCCGTATCGGCCTGGTGATTACCGTTAATATCACAGTGTCCTGGCAGCCATTGAAAAATGATGTCATGACCTCTTGGAAACGGTGCCGTGGTAGAGTAGACGGATCTCAGCAACAAGTTGATCCTGCGACCCGCGGCGTAGCGCAGCTTGCAGGGCTTGAAGGGCTGCTTTAGAGTCGGTGAAAACCGTCCAGTCATATGGAGGTTCCTGACTGATGATCTCTACTGCAGCCCGTAAGGCTGCGAGTTCCGCACCAGTTGAAGATGTTGGATGTTCTCTTTCATGAAGATGTATCTGGCCGGTATCACCACCGATCCCGCAGCACTGGTCGAGTCAACTGATCCATCTGTGTGAACATGTATGGGGGGCTGTGGTAAGAATGCAGGTGATTCAATGTGAGTTGTTTGAGAGCGGGTAGTGATACACCAGCTTTCTTCGTAATTCCAGGATTATAGAGGTTAACCCGAGGTTCATGAAGACTCCATAAGGGTGAGCACGGTGTTGACGCAGGGGTGAACTCCGATGGAAGATATGCGCGATGAGCTTCAGTGACTTTGGCGAATGCAGTGCGCGGCCTAATTATTGGGAGTGTTGCGAGGTGATGACAGGGAACCTGTGTGAGGTGCCGAATATGTGTTCTCATGGTGTCAACAGCAATGTATGTAGTAACAGGATGTTCCCGGGCAACAAGAACAGTTGCTGCTGTTGATGCACATTTAGGCAGTCCAAGGCAGATACGGAGAGCTTGCGCTTGCACACTTTTAAGAGTCTTGATATTTGTCTTTCTAATGGAACTGAATATCGGAAGACTGCATCGCATGTAGCCCAGAAATAGGGAACGGTACAGTTGCAGCATAGAGCGCACTGATGCGCCCCAGGACTTTCCCCCGAGGAAGGAGAGGACGCGGACAATCGCAATTCGTCTCTTTCTCATGTCGTAGATATGTGGACTCTACGAGAGGTTCCTTTCGATGACAACACCAAGGAATCTGTGGCTTCTCTCATAGGGAATGGCTTCACCATTAATGCGAATGGTGTAGCGTGACATTATTTTGCGTGTGAACGCCACAAGTGAACACTTTTCGGTCGAAATGTTCAGACCCTGCCAGCTAAGATAAGATGTCAATATCGATGCTGCCTTTTGAAGTCTTGCACGAACTTGAGGACGGGTCACCCCTGATGCCCAAATACAGATGTCGTCTGCATATACTGAGATCTGAGCAGATTGTGGCAATACGTCGACCAGGCCGATGAGAGCAAGGTTGAAGAGAACTGGGCTCAGCACTCCACCCTGAGGGACTCCGTGGAAATTTCCCTGTAAGGACGTTGGTCCGTCCGCAGTCAGGACAAAAAACGACCTCTCTGATAAATAGCTGCGTATCCAGCTGAACGTGCGGCCTCCGATCTCAGCAGCTTTAATTGCGTCCAAAATGGCCTGATGCGTTACGTTCTCGTACGCGCCCTTGATATCAAAAACAATGCCACGGTCAATCTTTTCAAACTTTTGCTGTGGTGCACCGACGTTGCAAGGTCAACCACGCTGTCTATAGAAGAGCGGCCCCGTCGGAAGCCAGACATGAAGGTTGGCAAATCTGATATCGCTCCAAGTACCATTCCACGCGTGTGAGCAGCATTCTTTCCATGACTCTGCCGACGCAGCTGGCGAGTGCAATTGGACGGTATGATGAAAGGTCGAGCGGGGATTTTTCCGGCTTAAGAAGTGGAACCAGACGACTGGTCTTCCAATGATGAGGAACTATGCCAGCAGTCCATGACTTGTTATAAGTGTCCAAAAGAGCCCGTCGAGCTTCTTTGCCAAAGTTGGCAAGCGCAGAGTACGTCACACCATCGGGCCCTGGTGATGATGACCTTCTACAACAAGCCAGCGCAGCATCAAGTTCTTCCATGGAGAAAAGTGCATCCATCCGAGATTCCCGTGAGGGTGGAACATTGTTGCAGTGCAGCGTTGCACCTGTATTCTGAGGGCCTGTTATTCTTGCGCAGAAATATTCAGCTACCTCAACCACACTGCGCCTTTGGTGGAGCGCTACGGATTTGAACGGGTAGCGCTGTTGAGGGTACGTGCGAAGACCCCGAATTACACTCCAAACTCGTGACAAAGGCTTCCGTGGATCGAGTGTTTGGCAAAATGTCCTCCACCGTTGTGTTTGCAGTGCCTGAATTCTGCTCTGAATCTTCTTCTGTATGCGGCTAGCATCTCGTAGGTCTAGGCGCGACTTTGTGCGTCGGTATCTGGGCTCTGCCCTGCGCCGTTGTGATCGCAGTCGCTGCAATTCGAAGTGAAAATCGGTGTAGTTAGCGACAGGGTTAAAGGGGCAGGTGGCGTGTTCCATGGCGTCCTTAATGTTTTGTTCAAGACCGGTAGGGAAGCCCTCTGCGCAAGCAGCCTCCATAAGTAATTTAAAAACTGTCCAGTCAATGCGCTGCCTACACGTGGCTGGGGAAAATGTGGAATGGCCGGTAATAGTCAGATAGGTTGGGATATGGTCGCTGCCATGGGTTTCTACATCCGAAAACCACCGGACGCTGTTGTTAAGGCACTTTGAAACGAAAGTCAAGTCCAAGCAGCTGCTATAAGTCACCGCTCGTATATAGGTCGGGCTTCCGTCATTCAGGCACTGGAGGTCATGGTCAGAGGCGAAGGACACAAGCTGTCTTCCCCTAACGTCCATCCTAACGCCTCCCCACATGGTGTGATGAGCATTCAAGTCACCCATAATAACCCACTGAGCAGGTGTAGCTGCCATCAAAGCACTCAACCTTCTGGCGTCGAAACGACTTGATGGCGCCAAGTACACCGCCAGTAGCGTAAACGTCAGGTCACAGCTCTTCACTGTCAGACAAACGTACTGATTGTCTTCGTTCGGAGGAACTGAATGTTGCACATACGTAAGTTCATGCCGAATGTAGACGATGACTTTGCTCGATCTGTTGCACGTGGGTGATGGAAATGCCTCGTAACCGAATATTCGCAAAATCGCCGGGGACTTCGGTTCACAAATCACAAGAATGGGGAAGCCATTCTCGTAGACGTAGTGCCGTAAATCGGAAATCCGGGACTGGAGCCCACGAGCATTCCATTGGAAAATGAAAGCTTGCTTGACTTTCTTTGAAAAGAACGGTGCGAAGGAGCCATGATGCCGTGTAATGTAGAGCAGCAAGAACTGGATGTAGCGCGTCCAGCACTTGAATTGCGCTATGTGCTGCTGGCGTGAGTAGGCTGGAAAGCAGAGCACGCATGACATTCATTAGTGTCGTGAGCATTGCAATCACTTGCATATCTGGGCTATGGCCTTGATCGTGCCTGTTGGCTGGATCAGTCGTAGGCGCTGCACACTGCCCTGAGTGCGCCAACATCCCTGACGCAGTAGGCGTAGAAGGATTTGGCGGTGGTGGCCAAGTTGCATCTGAGGCAGCAGGTCCAGCCTCACCAAGCGCCGGGCTCTCTTGATTTGGTACGGTTTTTGGTGGAGGCAGACAAGCTGCAGTTGGGTTTGGGGCATTATTGTCAAATGTGACTGCTTTCTTTGACGACCTTCGGCGGCGCGAACGACGTCGTAGCACCTTTGCGGCGGCTTGTTTGTGCGTAGAATGGTCTCGCACCATTTGCTTCAGTACCGACCGCTCGGTCTTTAGACGGGGGCAGTCTTTCGAGGAAGAGTCATGAGGGCCGTGGCAGTTGGCGCACTTCAAGGTAGTCGCGCGGCAAACATCACCGCTGTGTGACTAGAAGCATCGCGGGCACACGATGGAGTTGATGCAGACGCCGCTCACGTGGCCGATCCTCATGCACTTCCTGCAATGAAGTGGCTTAGGCACAAAAGGTCCAACTGGATGACGAAAGTGCCCAACCTTCACGTACGATGGTATGCAGTCACCCATGAAGGTCAGCTTAATGCATGGAGATCTGCCTAACCGCTGAACTTGAATGATGGAAATGCCTTCAGTTGCCGGCTTGATCATTATGGGTAAATCTGCATCACAGATGGCGATATCGACGTTGTAGATTACGCCAGCCGTAGTGCCGCTGTCATGGAGAATAAGGGGGCGTACACTGATGTTGACGAGTTGTGTGATTGCGGTTAAATTCTATAGTGAACTTCGCTCAACCACATCAATGGCAATGACGTTTTTGAACGGGTTGATTCTGGCATCTTTTATGCCTACCGGTACAAGGCTCTCCAGATAAATAGAGAGGGCTTGCCTGTTCAGTAGGTTCAAGTTGTTCGTTGAGTTCAACGGCACAAACAAGGCTGTATGCGCTGAGGACCTTCGCGCCGTGGTGATCATTGCCGTTCTTGATGAGGACACCGTTGACGTGCTCGATGAGGACGATTCGGCTTGTCTACGCAGTCTGCGCTTGGCCTTCTTGCCAACAACCGGTATGAAACCGTCGTCGGCCGAGGACGAGGAGTCTTCACTTGGCACCGAGTACACAACAGTGCCCTGGCTGCTCGAGTCACTCTGGCGGTGCACGCGCTTCCTCTGGGCGGCTGCTGCCGACCCACTGGGTTCCAATAGAGGCACAGCAGCCTCCACTTCCATCGCCGTGGCAAAGAGGGAGCGGCGCCTCCCTGATTATAGCACAAATTACCAAAAAACTGCACAGACGTGAAGGCAGCGTTCTGATACAGGACAACTTCGTCTTCGTCATCAGCTTTACTCTATATCAGCTTTTCGTCATCAGCTTTTTCGCACCATAAAAGACAAAATAGTCATATTATCAGAAATACCTCCTGCTATACACGAGCAGCGACAAATCATGCTTGCGCTAGTAGCGAGATTTCGCCAACAGCACCCCCTGTGGTCGCGCCAGGCGACGATTTGCGCTGCTGCCTGCAGCGCAGCGGACGCCGCTTCGCGAGTAGCCTGCGCTATAATATCTCTTAATATTGCTTTGCTGTTAACAGTATAATCTCACCATAAACTAAAATTATGGTCAATTTCCGCGCCAACTTCGGCTGCGGAGCCAGCGGACCGCTGCGGGTGACAGGCGAGCCGGACCGCAACGGCGGGCCAGCGGCAGCTTGCAGGCGATTCTGGCGAGAAATTTTGCTCGTATCAGTTGCTTTTACCAGCGACTCGGTGTTGGTCAACGATCCTCAGGAATGATACATTTGGCACATTTCTCTGTCTCAGCGTTTATTGCTTATGTCAAAAACAATCTTAAGCTGATTTTTGTTACGGCGGCCGAAAGGATTCAGGCTGGCCTGCCGGCGAGCAGGCTCGGTTTACTTCACGTTCGCACCAAAAAAGACAAAACAGCCATGCTATCAGAAAGGCCGCCTGCTATATTCGAGCAACGACAGCATGCCTGCGCAACAGCCACGCTTTCGTCAACGACGCCACCTGCGGGAGCGCCAGTGCGACGAACTGCGCTGCTTCCCGGCTGCCGTGCTCGTCGCTAAGCCTAGCTGGTTTCGCATCGATGCCGCAGCTCAGGGCGCTTTGGAACTAGCCAGCGCCGTAATAAAGAAACTTCTCTAGTCACCCCTTTACTGCCAACCTGTCCCACAATAAAATAAAGTTATGCTCGATTTCCGCGACGCCTTCAGCAGCGGATCTAGCAGACGTCAGGTGAGCTGCACGAAGCGGCAGCAGCAGCAGCAGCAGCAGCAGCAGCAGGTGGCTGAAATTTGCTTGTACCGTTGTTATCACTTCAACCAGAACCTTGGCGTTGGCCAAAGATCCTCAGTAATGATACTTTTTTTGGACATTCAACTATCCCAGAGCTTGTTATGAACTTAAACAAACAGCACTAGAGCGGAATCGTGTTCGTGTCTGGTGAATGTTTTAGCTCGGCGACCGATCTCGCGTCGACACGGTCGGCAGACTGGGTTTGTCTGCGTCGTGGGCGTCAAAGCACGTCACTCTACGAAGACATCTTGTCGTCGGACGCGTTGGTGTCGTTGTCGGCCTAGTGTGACAGCTTGGTCTGCCACATACACGGTCTGCCGACCCGGTCGGCCGATGATCGGTGTCGTTGTGTCTGCATCTCCGTCGTGTCGGGCTAGTGTGACAGGCCCCTTAGGAAAGGCTGCATGTGCCATTATTTTTTCCTCTGTCAGCAGTGCAAAAAAAACACTGCAGTGTGCAATTTTGAGTAACTGACTATGAATATTAAGTATGTAATCTTAACTATTTGAAAAATGTGATTATCCGGTTATAATTACGGTCGATTGATAGCAGCCTGTAATGTGGCCTGACCCCATCGAGAATTCGCCATAAGAATCGCGTCGTTGTTCTGAAATCCTGAAGGTAGCCTAATTTTCCGAGCGGGCAGCCTTCTGCTATTTTGGCAGATCTTCGACCGTTGTGAAAACACCGCGATCGAACGAGGAGGAGTTCGCGATCGCGATGTGACGTGTTTTTCGGATTCTTGGATATAAATGGTCCACATGTCGTTTCCCACACATATCACAGCCGAATACGACTGTACCTTCGACGAAAATCCAGCGGCCAAAAAAAAGCATTGACGGAACGGATGTCTCGAGTACATCGCAATTAATACGGGCTATTCCTACTGCAAGATATCTGCGTGTTTTGCTACAAGCATGCATGCCTGTACCGCCGCACGCGATTAGACGACAGGCACTGCCGGGCGCGCCAATCGGAATGCTAGGACCATCCGCCTCGCTCGCAAGCGCCAAAGTGATCGTACAACACCTTTCCGCCTCACGTCCGCCTGGCGGTCGAAAACTGGCGGACCGCGCGCTAAGCGGACCTGGCGGAAGCCTCTCCGAAACGATCGTACAACGGCCCTTACCCCTACGTTTTCACCGTTGACGGAGCCATGACTCACTGTGAGGAGGCGCGTCGGCGTAGCACTCAATGCGAGGATGACGGCGGCGATGTGCAGAGGGAGGGGAAGCGAAAGTGAAGGCTCCCGACAGGAGAAGGCTCCGAAAGCCTTTTCGGGAAAGAGGCCTTGCATTTGGTCGCGGTGTAGGAACATACTGCAGGGTGTATTTGGTATTAGTTTGTTTTGCGTTATTGGATGGCTATATTGTGTAGGCCGCTTCGAAAGCAGGATCTGCTCGTTGTCGGTACCCTCAGCTCCATGTTAAGTCGCTGACTCGCTCGTCATTAAGAGGTCCTGGCGTTTTCCAGCGAGTGTTCTCGAAGAGTGCCGGCTATGTCTTATGGCCGACATTTCGCCTCTTCTGCCGTTTCATATGCTTTTACTCGTTCTCTCCGAAGCCTAGCTGAGAAGTTCCTTTATGCCTGTTTTCATTACAGTACAGAAAAAGCGCGCGGGCCTCCATTTTCGGTGCTGCTTTCTAACACTTTTCATATATGAGAAAAAACGTTGCCTCCTTCCCTTTTCCCCGGCAAGTCATACCGCAGACGTACTACAGCCGTTTTCATGGCAATGTGACTCTCTGGGTGTTTACACACTATAAATTTGTCCGAACGCTTGTCAATCGTTTTCATAACCAGAAAATGAGGCAAAGCATAGACTCCCACGGACTACACTCTTCCATTAATAAAGAAGCTTATTTAATTGAATATCCTATTTACGTGCGGTTGCATTTATCTGGGACGAAAATTATTATGTGGTCCTATTCTACTTCGTTCAAATCGGTCGCATAATGAGGCTACTGGCCTCGTCTTTTGAGTGCACTACAAACGTAGAAGCTTTTTGAGGGGTATATTTGTATCAGCTTGGTTTGGGTGTCGGGGTGGTCGAAATTCGTCATTTGTGCAAGGAGTGTCTACAAGCAAATGTGACGCCACGGGAAGGTGTCAAGCTTTTCTAATAAGTGTGGTGGTATAGACTTTTTCCTAAATGTAGCCGGCAATTTATGAGAAAGCAGAAGTTCTCGCAATAATGCTGTGTAGATTTCGAAGTTCAAGATAAAAAACCTCAAGCGTTCCTCTCAGAATTGTTCGCTACCTTCTGCCTGTCATTCTTTAGCTGCCGTTCCACCACCAGCAATATTACGTCATAGTGTGCAGAGTGCGAAGTTTGCTCGCAATACTGAATGGCGCTTCTACGGATACGAAGAACCTGAGTGTGGTAATCAACTTAGGTCGAGCGAAAATTTATTGCCCAAATTTCCTGGGGGGTGCGGCCTGGCCCCCCCCCCCAACCCCCCCCCCCCCCCCATCGCCTCACCACCCCCTTCATCTGGACGCCCATGCCCGCGGCGAAGTACTGGACGCAACAAGTGCATAAAATATATTTGAATTGAGCTCCAAAGAGTTTTTAAGTGCTCTTTCTCACGATGGAGGCCCATCGCTAGCGCTATAGTTGGTGACGTATAGCCCTGGGAACGATATCAGTGAATAGAAGTGATATCACAACGCCTTAACGTGACGTACTATGAACGGCGACGCGCGACATCTGCGAGGAGCTGCTCAGGCGACTCAGCTGTCGGTGTGCAAATATGCGTTTGCTGATGCACCAGCCGGCAGCTTATATCGGCGGCCGAGCGAAAACTTCACGGCAATGAGACGATGCCTCCTTGCTTGCACCTTCGCCGTAATACGAACGAGCGAAACGAGCGACTGCCTTTCATATGTTCACCCTTCGGCACACCTACAATACGAAGAAGCCAAGCGAGTCTGTCGGGTTCGAATGTGCAATGTCGGCGATTGTGGAGAGCGAGTTCAAAAGTTTTAGCGGATACATATGGTCATACAGCGTAGTTTTGACCACAGTGACCTTAAATCGAAGATTTCTTACATCATAGGGAGCAATACATTAAGCAGTAAGCGCCTCTGCTAGGCGGTGTGACCCAGTCTGTCGTCCAATGCTGCAGGCGCCCGTGGCGGCAGCTACTGTCGTCGGCGTCGCTTGAGGGCAACAAATTAAGCCATCTTGTTTTGTCTCGAATGGGTGCCGAACGCACCTCTAGAAAAACCGATTTTAATTAAGTACTGCGCACATCGGAAAAAGCAAAAAAGTAGCGACAACGATCCAGAAACGCTGGTCCTACGCGTTGTCAGCAACCTGGCTATGATCGAAGCATTCCTCAGTCTGGCGCTAGCATTCTTCGGCGCTTCTTGCATAGTTATCACACTGCGCAAACAACTAAACCCGCAGCCGGCACAAAAGAGATGAGCTTGCTTAACCGAGGTGGAACGCAGCTTGCAATTCGAGCCGAACTAAAGCGCAATTAGTGTCTGTACACTGATGCAGATATGTAAACAAGAGTAGCACCGAGATGCAGTCGTCGTCATATGCACTTTCCTGCAGGAATTATGCACCCGTGCAGTTAAGTCTGAACCCTGCACAATTGTCTGGAAGCATTGATTTAACGAATACATTCACTGTTTGCTGAACTAGCAGCAGATATCGTAATCAGCAGCCACAGGACCCTGAGCGGTCTCGCAGCGTGGGTGCGCGGGCGGCGCGAAGTCATGACAGAGCCGGGTATTGGTCGGTCGGAAAAGTGAGGCATCGTGTCCCTGTAATGAGACCAGGGTCAGCTACGGGCCACCGACACAGACGTCCGCGGAGCATCGGCGTCGGCGTGGCACAGCGAAATACAACGCAGAAACCGCGTTGGCATACGCGGTCTGGCGACTGATCGGCCGAAGCGAGCCGCTTGGTTTCAGGACTCAGTGCCACTCCTCGCTCGCTTAGCTTTAGTCAGCACATCGCCGTACCGTCCAAGTTTGTCGGCATATGATTTCGAAAGGCGCTGCTATGCACAGCATGTGTGCATGAGCAGACGACGCAGAAATACGTGCGTCACAACTTATGGGGCCCATGTGACCAAGGTTGCTGCTCTTCCCTGGTAATGACAAGGCAGCACACCCCGGCGCTCAGAAACAGAAATCGCCCAGTATAAATAAAGCAATAATTAATTATATACCTTACATCAATTGCGCAGCGTGTACCATGCTTCCTGGGGCAATGCGCAATGTCTGAAACAAAGAACACGCCAACCAAAAATTTGGTGTCTCCACCCCTTTGACTGCTGTTATATATCTAGCCACTTTACTCTCTTTCTACGCCCTTGCATGTTTATGTAAGTAATCTTTCACCGGTAGCTAGCGTTATGAGTGCAGCGGCGGTGCAAACTTGAACTTTCGCGATCACTGGCAGCGCGGCGCACACAGCGATCCGGTCCTAAGGGAGACCTAGCCGCCGTGGTATTCATTGCCTGTTTTTCTATTTCTGTGTCGATGATGCCTGCCGTATTATGCACAGTGTTGATTTCCCACTGTTATCGTCATGGTTTGTAAACTGTTCATATACGTATAAGACTGTGTCATTGTAATAAATACCATGTTGAAAACAAAAAGTGTGATGGCGCAGTGCTGAAATGAACTGGCCAGCGAAGCTCAGATGCTCGTGCCGGTATGCATTCGAAGCTCACATTGGCAGTTTTATTTCAAAGTATCTACATATTTTTTTCTGATGATGTAGGCACTGCCGATGACGTCATGAGTGCACTAAGATTGGCCGACCGTCCGGCGTGGACGACAACTTTGTGTTTACCACCTCATTAGCATGTTTTCGCATTAAAAAGGAACGAAAAGGCTTTTGCTGTACGCGGCATCGCTATCAGAAGCACCTGCTCTTTGGCCAGAGAAAATAAAAGGAATAGGTAGAGGACCGGGATCAGTGCAGTGCTGCAGATGACCCAACACTTCGTGACTGCACTACACGCGTGCCTTCATCGCGGTTATTTCGCATGGTTGTTTCGGTCCACTGCTTAGGTAGAGGTGAGTCGAGGCACCCTTGTGTGCGGGGTCTCCGTTTTCTGGGAATGGTTGTGCGAAGCTTTTTTTCTGCGCGCTGTCCGCCTTCTCTCCTCAGCGGTGCTGAGCTTTGCCACGTGTTGCCATTCCATTCTAGCGAGCGTAGCATGACTGCGTCTGTTCGCTCCGCATCGTCTCTGTGCAGGCAAGTGTATTTGCAGTGATCCCTTGCAAAGATGGCATCCTCGAGTAGGAATCCGCTGAACGAGGAAAAAAGCTTGCTGAGAAATCGCTGAAAGGCATGCTTGTGGAAGCCTTTGGGAGCGTGTCATGAAGCGTCCGTTCGTCGCGTCTCGCAGGGAATTTAGGAGTCACTGTCTGTTGTTGCCAGGAAGAAAGAAAAGGAAAATGCACAAGCCTGCTCACTGGTTTAAGCCGAGCCACAATCGCCACCACGTGCAGATAGTACGAGAGTTGAAAGAGGGGATTTAAAGACAGGATAATAAAGACACGCTAAAAACAAGGCCGATCCAGGAGGTAGTGCAATACCGGGCCAACAGGTGGCGGGAGTGAAGCATCCTTCAAACTCTCCGCCACATTTCCAAAAATAAGTCCAATTGGACCCCTAACAGATACTCTACGGGGTCCGGACATTCGCTATGAATTTTGGGAGTCACGTCTCGCAGGGCATTATGGGATGAATGCAGCGGGGTTCCGCGAGCGAGACCGGTTTTCCTCGCATCGGCTTGCTTCAGGGGACGAGCATCAGCGGCCTAAAGGCAGGTTCACATTGGCGAATCCTGGAAGTCGCTCGACAGGTAGAAATCAATTTGCTACAGTCTCTCCCCGCTTTTCTCGTCCTTCGGGAACCGTACGGTCGCCCGACATTTGAGACTGGCCTTTGTGGAATCCGTCTGAACTCTCAGCTGCGACACAAGACGTCGCCACCATCGCGGATGCTTCGATGCTTTCCCATACAAACAGTGCCTTATCGCAGCCGACGCTGTGGGAACTCGCTCCGCTGTTACTTTGTCGCTGCCATGTAACCGCGGCCTCAATTGTGACGATTTTTTCATCCTGTATCGCTCCGCCATTCCGCGGGGCTGGCTTGCACAAGCAGCTGTGCACTGGCAGGCTTAATCCTTGTTTAGTTGAGGCGTTTGACCCTCCTGAGGCGTGCAGTGAGTGCATCAAAGTGTACGCGAACTGAGGTGGTGAGTGCTGAACGACTTCGTGGATGCAACCAGCGGCGGATGCCATGGAGCTTCGGTCATCACGGCGACGTCCGTCTGCTCCGTCTCGGACACGTGGCGGCCTCCGCGACTGCGGCAGCGCAGCAACTGGTGAGCTTGTCGACACAATGCTCGCTGCGGCGGCTGCCCCCCACAGCCGACTGCCGATTGCGTCGCAAAGCTTCTCCCAAAGTCTTCCTTGCTTTCCGTTGTGCGCGTTCGAACCTGGTGGGAAAGGGCGGGAACTTAACTTCCGTCGGACATACATCAATCGATTAATTTTCGCGAGGGCCTAATTCTGGTGTGTCCGTGCAAATAACAAATAATTTGAGCAATATGACGGAATCTGACTTTATTCTAAAATGGTTCCAAGAAGAGCGCGTTGGTCCCGTCTTCAAAATGTAGTTGATAACAAGGAACATTCTGAGCCATGAATTCGCAACTGCTCAAAAACATTGATTTCCCAATGCCATCCGCACGATATCCCTTACTCCAGTGTCATTGCACTCTTACAGTTCGCGGCACACTTATGTGAGCCATGCCGCGTGAAAAGGGCTTCATCACGCATGCGCTAGATTTTACGGGCACGCGCAGCATACAACCACGTGAAAGCGTTCCGAGAAAGGGGGTAGCACTACAAGGCCTGTCGCGCCTGCTTAGCAAACGAATGTCCGCACCCCGTAGAGTATCCGTTACGGGTCCAATTGGACTTATTTTTGGAAATGTGGCGGAAAGTTTGAAGGTTGCTTCACTTCCGCCACCGGTTGGCCCGGTTTTGCACTGCCTCCGGGATCGGCCTTGTCTTTAGCGCGTCTTTACTATCCTGTCTTTCTATCCCATCTTTCAACTCTCCTACTATCTGCACGTGGTAGCGATTGTGGCCCGGCTTGAGCCAGTGAACAGGCCTGTGCATTTTCCTTTTCTTTCTTCCTGGCAACAACGGGCAGACAGACCAAAATTTATTACCTGCGAGATATTCGGAATCACCGACTTCAGCCGCATTCGCGAAGTACTGACCTCGCTAAAATTGAGTCGTGTGCACGAGGCAAGTCTAAAATATTTAAGTTTATAAAGATTTAACCTCGGTGCCTGTGTTGTACAATGTACTGTAGCGTTCCTCATCTTCGAGTCTCCATTATGTCTATTTTTTTTTATCAAAAGCGGCAAGCACTACCTTCCAATTTTGAACATAAAACGCCGAGCGTCGACGTGATAAGCATAAAAACAATGAGCGCGAAACATGACACGGTTACTGCAGCGAGCGAAACACGCAGTTGCGTGCCATTGCACCTGCGGTTTGCCGTGTCACCCGGCAAGAAACTCAGAAAGATCAACCAGTTATAATCTTGCATTGTCTAAAATTAAGGTGCAGCAAGCTGGCATCGTCAGGTGTGTTTTTCTTACGTAACTGTTACTAAAAGTGAATATGCACAAAATGTTTTGATACAGACACTACAGAAAAAGGAACATGTGCGTGCCGTTACACTAGCCATCCCTACCTGCAGAGGAACCAAAGACACCAACTAGGTTTAACCTTAACCGACTATAACATCAAGGTGCAATGAGACAGCATCGTCTGATTATAAAGAAACTTACAATGTCCACTGGTCTCAGTCCTTGTTTCAAGTCGTCCACTGATTTAGCAATGCTCTCCCCAAGTGATTCGACAATTCACGAATATGCACAGGCGGAAACGCACGCCCACGAATGTTGCGTAATCAGCCGCTAGTTCACGCAATTAACTTACCGCTATTACTCACGCTTGATCGATGCTACCTATCCGTAATTAAGCGCCCACATCGCTCGGCAGTCTCATCGCAATAGTGCTGGAGCATGTTTAGACAGGAAGCTTACTTGCATCGAAGTCTTCGCTGCCTGGTTCACGCCCAAATATATCGCGTCACAAGATGGCGGCTATCCAGCTAGACAGCTATTCATATGTCTACTTGGGAGTATCGAAACACATCCTCAGTTTGTCGTGTCAGTTCGTTTGAGGGCTGGAAGCATTTATTGGTGACCATATTGATGTTATTTCCTTTGTAAAATGAGATGAACGGTTAGACCCATCGTTCCGTCGAAAACAAAGGAATTGGTGAAAACTTTAATCTCAAGCCCACTTACCGATAGCACAAGAAACCCGCTGTAGTGTTTTCACGGCGTAGTCAGTGGCGAGACCGCGATAAGTCGATGAAAACCGCGACCTCCCGATCACTGGTCCTGAGAATAGCTGTTTCACAAGCGGGCGTTTTGCTTGTGGCATTGGCGTGTGCATAGTGGTCTCAAGCACTGGCTAGCGGAACAGATCTGCTCGTATCGGTTTGGGGTCAAATTGCGCTTCGGGTATGTAGGTTTTGTTTATTTAACTAATTTCGCGATGTGCAACATGAGTTAACACAAAATGGCTCTACAGTTTCTTTATGCTATCGCGTAAAGCATTTAGTTTCAGAAAGCACTTTGGCCACGCGTGTTCATGCGGGAGTGTCTCGAGAACACTACCAGAGCTCCAAGTGTCGCTAAGCCTGCTCCTATTCTCGGCAGTAAGTAAGGCTGCACGCTACTCCTTCTGAAATCGACAGCGCTCGCGGGGCTACATGCCGTGGTGTGATTGGCTAGCCGAAGTCTAAACACAAGCCGCATGTGTGGTCGTGCCGCATCTCATAGTTGCATTCTAGAGCACTCAGCTTCGTGCCGCGTGCAGTCACCGCGTAGCTCTGGTTGGAGACTCCAGAGCAGTCTTGGAACACGTTACAAAAATCAGGTAGCCAATTACAATAACTCCATCTCAAATGTAAGTGATTACAGTGGACAGTTACATCCCCAGAAAAATAACTCAACAATTACAGAATAATAATCGATTACAATTGCGTTTTTCTCCTTCCAAGCTTTGTTGCCATTACGTCAATTTAATCAGAATACAACGAACTACTCCGGCTTACTTTATATTGTTTCACTCGTTGTCAATTCTCCGTACAAATTGATTTTCGAAAGCTGCACTCACCCATCTATATTAAAACGTTTGAGCACCTTACCCACAATGTCCTAGTTGGGGAGTACATAGATGCTAGTGTGAAAGTCGTCTACGAAGCGCCGTGCTTCGTTATTGCTCCGTGCATTGTGTGGAAGCATCCGAGTCAGGTGCATACTGAGAGGTTAGCATCGGTGCTATCAGACAGAACGGAGGTAGCTCAGAGCAGCCACATGATATTTCTCTGCACGGGGACTGCCGTAGAATACGGCGCTGATGGCATTGAATGTGATGTGGTACTGACATGAATGCACAAGATGCTCCTCCGCAGCCGGTCGGTTTTCGCTGTGTTACGGCGGAATTATATGCGTTACCACCTGTGTTTGCCTTCAGGATTAATTTCTCCTACCTCTATCGGCCGTTAACACCCTGTTTTGGAAAAAGTACATTATCACCAGTAATCAATTACAAAGTAGCTTAATTACGCGAAACTTTCCCGTTTGAAAAAACAATGTAACCGATTAAAGTTCCAAAATGAGAAGCAAGTGTAATTTATTAAGAGCAATCATTTGCCTGCAACGTGTTAGGTACAACTCTGCTCAAGAGTGACGGTGCGGATGTGAGGGTTGAGTTTCTTTGTTTTCCCGAAAACTCGACCGCTGTCGCTATTGTGCGCTTTAAGAAGCCCTACATGGTTTCTGTGAACAGAGCGAGGAGGGGGAATCGCGCTGCTTTTCCCTTAAGAAGGGATACTCTTCGAAATTCACAATCGCCATAGAACTCGAAGGAGCTGTGTCGCAGCTACATTACCACAAGTTTGTGAGGCGCCACAATCGCTACTTTCAGTTTGCGCAAATAACAAAAAAATATTTTTTAAATCTATACAAAATGCTGAAATACACGCATACGCGCTTGTCGTTTAAAACCCTTCTACTGCACGTACGCGACGATGGATGTATGGATGGGTGGATACGGCTGAACCCTTTAAATCGGGCGGTGGCTCAAGCCACCTAGCCATGACATGAAATTTTACTCTTCTCTTGATTTTAGTCACCAATCAGATAACCTTCGCTCGGTTATTTCTACCCGCTTAAAATCTACTTTCCCTTGACTGTCCGTAAACCCTAATGCCTTGGATAAATCAGCCTCGCTGATTTCCACTGTAAGGCTAAGCCATTTACAGAAAAGTATCAAGTGTTCAGCCGTTTCCTCCTCCTCTCCTACCGTTCTCTCCAACCGTTCTCTCCAACCGTTCTTTCCAAGTTCGTCTCGGCGCAACCCTCTCAAATAATTTTACTCAGGAAAACAGCGTTCCTCAGGGATGCATTTTAAGTACTACATTGTTCATAGTAAAAATGAATTCTTTAAGCAGTATAATTCCACAGTCCATTATGTACTCGGTCTACGTTGATGACCTTCAAATTGCATGCACATCTTCTAGCCTGGCAACTTGTGAGAGACAACTTCAACTCACAATAAACAAACTAGCACTTTGGGCAGACAGAAATGAATTTAAGTTTTCTCCACAGACAACTGTTGCGGTTCTTTTCTCGCTGCAGAGAGGACTGCAGATTGATCCCACCCTCCACTTGAACGACACCACACTTCCAGTAGAACAAGAACACAAATTTTTAGGCTTAACTTTTGACAAAAAGCTAACGTTTCTACCACATATAATCACCCTAAAAAAGAAAGCCACCCAATCCCTGAATATACTCGAAGTACTCTCACGGAAACGTTGGGGATCCGATAGGAGGTGCCTATTGCACATCTATCGCTCTCTAGTACGCTCTTCGTTAGACTATGGATCCATAGTGTATGGGTCTGCGAGGCCATCATACCTTAAAAAGCTAGATCCAGTACAAAACCTCAGGTTGCGCCTTTCAACTGGTGCTTACAGAACATCACCCATAAATAGCCTTCACGTAGAAGCAAATGAACCGACCCTCACCAACAGGAGAACAATGCTTACCTGTGCATACGTACTGAAAATAAGGGCGCTACCGAAACATCTTTGTTACACCATAGTTACAAAATGCCCATCCAGAACAGTGTTCACCAACAAACCTCAAGCTGTAAAACCATTGCTCCTCCGCTTTGAAGAAATATGCCAAGAAATAAACATACTAGATGCACTTCCTGATGTTGCCCAGAGACCCGAAAGGTTGCCACCTTGGTACTTGTTTCCTGGTGTATGCGATTTCGCACTGACACACATTCAAAAAAGACATACCCCACTGAAATATATACAGCAAGAGTTTCTTGGAGTAAGTGAAAGATACAAGAATTGCACAGATTTCTACACAGATGGGAAAAAGTAGTGAGGCTGCCTCAGTGCGCTTCAATCTTTACAGCAGAATGCTACGCCATTGCTCTAGCTGTAGAACAAATAATGAAGAAAACATACAGAACAGTGTTATCTACAGTGACTCCCTCAGCCTAATTACAGCAATAAACCCCAGAAATGCAACCGAACCCTTAATAGGAAACATAATACATAATGTAACACGAGCTGATTCACAAGGACATACAATAAAGTTTTGCCAGGTTCCCAGTCACGTGGGCATCAGCGGAAATGAGAGGGCTGATGCAAGCGCCGCACTTGCCCTTAACGCAAAAATAAAACCAGAAAACATACCGCATAAGGACTGCATCAAGTTAGTCCAGAATAAATTGAGAGAAAAATGGCAGGCTTCTTGGGACTACGAGGTTAACAAGAAGCTGCACTTTGTAAAACCTGTCCTGGGTGAATGGAAGACCTGTAGGCACCAGGAACGATTTATTGAAGAAATTTTATGTCGTCTCCGCATTGGACATTCACACATTACACATAATTTCTTACTAACGAAACAAGACAAACCTCGTTGTGAAAGATGTGGAGACGAACCAACAATAAACCATATTTTATTCTCTTGTGCAAAACTCGAAAAACTAAGAAATAAGCACTTTATGAAGTTTTATAATGAATACATTCATTTACACCCAGTGCTGCTTTTAGGCGAAAATGCCGTTGTTAACATATCTTTTGTTTTTAGCTTTTTAAAAGAAGCAGGTGTTCTTCAAAAACTGTAAATTTTGATCCACAGCTTTGCTTTATAATATGTTGCATTTCAGCCATTTTCTCATTCCATGAGAAGAGGGCTGAGTTGGTATTTGAATGGTTGCGAGCCTCAGGATCCTTGCCCAGCCAAGGATGGCTACTGAGGTTATCTGACCTTCTTGAAAGCGTTTATTTTTAGCCATTTATAAAATTTTGTCTTTCTCTTATTACTACCAGAATGAAATAGCAATTTAAGTCCTCTACACAACCATGTTTGCTCCCACCTACAGAAAAGTGTTCATATACCTTGAGCCTGGCGCATGATAGCCTTAGCTGCTTATGTGCCATTAAACACAACACAACACAACTCTCCGCACGGAACGCACAACGTGTCTATCTCGTGGTACCTGACTCAATATCTTAGTACGCAAAACTCCTGTCCTGGCCTCAAACAGCAAAGAGCTTTCCCTACAATTATCATGGATATTTTCTTTGGCAATTTCCTGCTTAAAAATCCTGTATGTTCCCAGTGCTGATTTCGTCAGCATCCCTGTTTTCCACAGCGCTCTCTCTGTTTCTTTAACCTTTTCTTTAGCGATAATTGCTGATTTGCCCCCCTACTGCTGTCCAGATATGTGCTTGTCAATTTTATAGTTCGCTTTCTCCATTTCGTATCAACATTCCTTATATACAGGTATCTGAAAACTTTCCTAGCCCACTGATTTTCCCCCGTTTTTCTCAATCGCTCCTCAAATGCTATCTTACTGCTCGCTTCTCTGCTCTCGAACGAAGCCCATCCCATATCACCCTGTACCCCCTGATTTGGTGTATTGCCGACATACGCCACGCGCCGCGCCATCTACCGACAGATGCAGACATTACTGCAGATACACTGATACAAGGCGTGTCGAAACCAATCAGTCGAACTGCGTCGGAGCACTGCTTTGTCAGGCTTAACACCTGGGAAATCGCATTGATATCTGAAAAACAAAAGCTGCTTGGCTCTTGAAATTTTATGCAAGGGTAAGAAGTTTAAAACAAGATATCGCTTTGAGGGATTAGCGACGGAGCTGCTATTTCTGAGAAGCGGGCGGGTAGGGCGCCGACATGATGTCAAAGCTACGTACGCAAGCAGCGCAAAGACCGCAACGTAAAAATCAACGCACTTTAAGCGCTCAAAACCCGACTTATAAAATTTTAAAATTATTGTACTGACGGCTTGCATTACAGTTTCGCCGAATAATGAATGCTCATGCCTTTGTGCCGTGAATGTATCTTGTACGAAAGTGCGCTTGGCGCCGCTCAAAGCAACGCTAGCCACGTTGGGCAGCGCTCTAAGGCCCTCGAAATCTCGATGGAGTTCTGCGCTGCTCCATTGACTCGATAGGCTATTGACTCGACGGCCATTGAAACTGCCCGTGTAGCAGCGCTCGATCGCCTCTGAGTCGTTAGACTATCGGTTCGTGGGCCTTCGAAATCCCCCTGAGTCAGGGGTAACACCTTTCCATTCCGGCGTCGCATATCTAGTGGGTTACTTCCATGATGCACTGACATACTAACCATTTCCATGGCGCGAGGTTGCAAGCAAGAAATGAACGGACTGCCGAATGATGACAAATTTTCCATCTAGAGAGAAAGTCAAAGCTAGAAAGAGAAAAAGAAACTTTGCGCATACCCGCGGCGCTGTGGGGGGTCGCCGCCATACTTGAGGTGTAGTGAACTTGAGGTGCACATAGCATACGAACTCCTGCTTCGCAAGCACCTTTTCTTCGCCAGTCGCACTACCGCTTGTCACACGCGTGCATCGGAGATTCGGCCGCTAGTCGTCGGGCGCGATAGCCGCACGTAACAACGTCGTAAACTAACGTCACTTCGATTGGGAAGATGCGCTTTTTAGCGCTGTTGGGGCCGGTCGAGAAAACAAGCGCAGCGGCGAAAGTTGGTCGCAGGTATGGTTCCCCTCGATTGTGATATTTAAGCTCGGATAGTGGTCAAACACAGCAGAGCTTCCGTGAAACCAGAGAGCCGCAGGTATTTCAGGCACATTTAAAGAGACGAGATCGGTAGTCTGGCCACTTGCTACGGCGTGTGCGGAGCATGAGCACACCAGGTAATGCATGTTTCACATGGAAGCGTAAACGCTAGCGAATGCGACAAGTAGCAAATTTTTGCTGCGACGCGCCGCTCAATCGCTCAGACGCTTGCATATAAGCCGACCTTAAATACGTTCCATCGAGGCCGTGGCAGTAGAATTTCGATGGAGGGGAAATTCTAGAGGCCCATGTGCAGTGCGATGTCAGTGCACGTTAAAGAACACCAGGCGGTCGAAATTTCTGGAGCCCTTCACTATATACGGCGTCCCTCATAGTCGGAGCAGCTTTGGGACGTTAATCCCCCTTCCCCGCCCCCGCCCCCCAAAGAAAACGAAAAAGCAGCGTTAAATATTGGAGAAAAATCGGAATCACATTCTCGATACGCGGAGGCCGCGCGCCAGGTTTAAGTCGATTTGCTACGCTCCCTCCCATTTTCCAAGTGCTTTGGTAACCTAAGTAATTGACCGAAATCAGTCGCGCGACGTTTGCCACTCAATTCGTCTAAAAGACGACCATTCTGTGTAGCGTGGGAGACCACTACAAACAACGCATACACGTCATCAGACTTGGGAAGCCTTTATACCACTTTAGCGAAGTCACTTTTTTTACACAAAGGTGGTCGTAGCTTGTCAAAGCGGCTACTAAAGAGACCGCAAAATTGGCTACGAAGTTACTTGCCTTTGTCGACTCTGCGCCGTGTTCATAGATATCAACACTAGAGTATCTGGTAGCTGACACTTCACAGCCAGCGCTTATCCAATGTCGTGTGTTTTTTTCATGCTGGCTTCTTACAGCACAGAGCACTGTGCTGAACTTATGTGTTTTTCTCCTGCGCCAGCTCGTGAGCTTGCAATATCACCATAACACAAGCGCAGAATTCGCATCGTTCACATTAAAGAGATGCCGCCTGGGGGGCGACGACTCTATTGAAAAACGAAGCGCATGCCTCAAGAATTCAAATCAAGGCCCAAGACAGCACTAGTTCACATTCTATTGTGCAACTCTGCAGCAAACTTTGGGTGATTTCCCTACGCTTGTTTGCGATGCACTTTGTCGTAAAAATTAGGCAGTCATCCTAAGACTAACACTGGAAGCATTATATGAAGAGTCAGATATGTAGTGGAGGTAAGAAATCAAGGGGTCTGCATATATACGCAGCCCATAGTCATGCATGACGCTGCGCAGACGCACCGGAGATATCGAGTGGCCGGGTCACCGATCTCTTCCCCGTGAATGTGCCTGAACTACATGGGGCTGTCTGGTTTCAAGGAAGCGCTGCTGTCATTGAATGCAATCCGAGCTTGGATCCCAGAATGTAGGGCAACTAAACCCGCGACCATCTTTATCCCTGTGCCTGTATTCTCGACCGGCGCGAGCAGCGCTAAGAAGCGCAACTGCCCAATCAAAGTGGCGTTCGTTTACGACGTAGTTAAGCTCTGTTATCGCGCCCTGCCACGACCTTTTGAATAATTACGGCACTTTAGCTCAGGAGTTGGCTATGCAGGTTCCAGACTGGAGCTAAATTGTTCATGGGGTCTGCAATTTCTTTATATATAATTTATTCTTCGCCTTTACTCTCTCTAAACATATTTGCGAATAAGGAATTATTTTGTGCGAACAGAAAGGAAAATTGTGGGTCCAGACAGCAAAAAGTAAGCTGAACACTGCAGCAACGTTGACGGAGAACGCCACCGACCAAAGTGTGCGTACAAGGGGCAGATTTTCATCCCTTAAACCTTGGCGTATATGCAAGTTACCATGAGACGTCGCAGTCGAGATAAAATGGGAACCGTAAAGAGGACTCCTCCTGTGACCAGCTTGGGCGCATTAACAGTTTACCTTGATTGCACGATTGACTCATGTTTTTGCATTGAAGGTAGGCGCCTACAGGTTCAGCTAAACGCTTTGCATAGTCGGCGCAATACACAAAACCGATTACAAACTGGCGATCGTCGACCTGTGCCTGCAAACATCTAGCATGCAAGGTGACCGCGCACTAGGATCGCCCACCTTCAGGGCGTTTTCACTGACGTCAAGATCGCCAGCGCTGAGTGTTCCTACCCGGCATTGTCGCGTTGCATTGATATGTAAGCAAGGCTTTGCGAAATTGCTGCATAACGCTGAAAGCTACACGTGGTCTGCATTGGCGCACAGCCACGCCGGCCGCCATGATTGAGGTGCACTTAGCAGACGAGAGAGAGAGAGAGAAAAACTTTATTTGGTCCATTAAGTGTTTAGCTTTCGGTTTTCGTCTGCATTGCTGCAGAATCTTGATCTTCAAAGCAGGGTTGGGCCCCTAGTCCAGGGCTCCACTGAGTCGCGCTGCTTCGCTTGCGTGCTGCACCATTGCCCTTTGGGCGGCGAGCTCGCAGCTGGTGAGCCGGCTCTCCCACTGCTCCGCACTCGGGGTTTTGTGTTGGTGGAACGTGTAGTTTCGCTTACACTCCCAGGTTATATGGTAAAGCGTGGGGGTTGCCCCGCACCACGGGCATGTGTTCCTATACTGTGTAGGATACATCTTGCTAAGTAAATGTAGGTTATAGAACCTTCCCGTTTGCAGCCTCCGCCAACTATCTGCTTCTTGTTGTGTGAGGCCCTTATGTGGCGGGGAGTATCTAATTCTCCTGCCTCTTTGATAGTTTAAGGTAATCTGAAAATCTGATCTCCACAGTGAACTGCTGTCCCATGGCGTATGGCCGCTCGGCTCGGTACGTGATATCTTGAGCCAAGCTGTCTGCCCTTTCGTTTCCTTCTATCCCCGTGTGTGCCGGAGTCCATATTAATTTGTGGGTTGCTGTTTTTCTTAGGTGTACTGCTTCGCGGAGGATGGCTAAGGCAGCCCTGCAGATTCTACCTTTCGTATAGTTTCTGCATGTCTCTTTTGAGTCCGTTAGGATGACCAATGATGCGCCTTTTCGATAGCCCTCAGCCGCTGCCAGCGCAACAGTGACCTCCTTCGCTTCCGCTATCCTGACGCTACGTGTATTTGCGCGGGTGATTAGATTGCCTGCGTTATCAACTACCACCGAAGCTGTCTTGTAGTAGCTTTCGCGTCTATTCCATGGATACATGGTTATATCCGTGAAGACTATGTTTTTTTAATTTGGCTAAGTACCTCTCCACATAATCTTCCCGCGCCTGTCTCCTGGCCGCGTGGAGATTTGGGTCCATGTTTTTCGGAATGGGATTGACCGGCAGGGTTCTACGGATCTCGTCGGGTATATCGACGGATTGATCGAGATGCGCCTTTGGATCGCGACCCAACCTTGTCAGGAGCGCTCTTCCTGTAGCCATGTTTCTGAGTCGCTTCAGCTGTGCTTCATGCTGTGCTTCTCCCAGCTCCACAAAGGTGTTGCTGATTCCTAGCTGTAGCAGCTTCTCATTCGATGTGTTTCTTGGTAGGTGGAGTGCCGTCTTGTATGCCTTCCTTAGGATTGTCTCTGCCTGTTCCGTTTCGCTTTTGATCATGGGGTGGTATGGCAGCGTGTAGATGACACTGCTGACTATGAGGCTTCTTACTAGTTTTAGCGTGTCTTCTTCTTTCATTCCATGTCTTCGGTTGGAGACTCTGGTTATCATTCTGCCTACCTATTCGGCTGACTTGCCGAGCAAGCATAGTGTGTGGCTGCATTTTCTGCTTGCTTGCAGCCACATCCCTAGGACTCTTATCATGTTTTTCTCCTGCATGTCTTGCCCCTCTAGGTTCACTTCGAGCGGCGCGTCGGTGGGATGTCTTCCTACCCTCAGTAGTTCAGACTTTTCTTCACAGCAGGCTAGTCCTCTTTTCTTCACGTATCTTTCAACGCATGTTGCTGCTCGTTGTAGCAGATCTTGCTTTTCCCCCAGGGATCCATGGTTCCCCCAGACCGTGTTGTCGTCTGCGTACATCGCGCGCTGGATGCCCCGGATTCTGCTGAGTCTTCTCGCTAGGCCGATCATCGCCACATTAAAGAGTATGGGCGAGATGACCGAGCCTTGGGGTGTTCCTTTGCTTGGGGTGGTGAAGACGTCACTCCTCAGCTCCCCTAGTCCCACCGTGGCCGTTCTGTTGGTCAAGAAGTCTTTGACATAGTCATGGATTCTTCCCCCGCAGTTGTTGTTTAGCCCCTCCATTATAGCGGCGTGGCCGACGTTGTCAAAGGCACCTTTTAAGTCGAGTGCCATGACTACGTTCTCCCCTTGTTTTGGCATTGTCTCCAGGACTTCTTCTTTAAGCTGCAGAAGTACGTCCTGCGTCGAGAGGTTCGCCCTGAAGCCGAACATGGTGTCCGGGTAGAGCCTCTTGTTTTCTAGGTGTTGCTGGATGCGTCTCGTGACGATCCTCTCGTACAGTTTTCCCAGGCAAGAAGTGAGGGAGATTGGTCTAAGGTTCTCGACCTCTAGCTTCTTTCCTGGTTAGGGGATTATGACTACTAAGGCGGCATGCTTCCCCTCAGCTGGTATCTTTCCTTCTTCCTATAGTCTGTTTAGGTAGGCCGTCAACTGGTCCACCGCTTCGTCGCTTAAATTTCTTATAAGAGAGTTTCTAATTTTATCTGCTCCTGCCGCTGTTTTTCGTAATGGCTCTCATTGCCTCGGTGACCCTCTCTGGTGATGGGCTTGTCCATATCTGGATTTTCTTTCCAAGGTAGTTTTCTTCGTAGCCCTTGGGCTCATCTGTGCCGTAACATTTGATTCTGACTTCGTCGAGGAATTGCTCGTCTGTTCCTTGATATTGCTGCACTAGTCCCTGTAAGGCTTTTCCACTCTCTGCTTTAGTCTTGGTATGATCCATGAGAGCTTTTAGAATCCGCCACGTTTTAGCCGTGCTGACTTTCCATTCAGCGAAGTGCTGAACTGTTGCCACCCTTGCCTGGCGAAGTGTGTTTCGTACTGTTCTGCTTGGGATGTTACCTCGGCTATCTTCTTCTTTAGATTCCTATTAAATTTCTGTTTCTTCCACCTCTTAATAAGACCGCGTCTTGCCTCCCATAGCCTGTGTAGCCGCTTGTCCACCTCTGGTGCTTCTTCTGTACGATCTACCTCATTGGTGTACATTTCCTGTATTTGTTTAAGTTGTTGACGCCACTCTCCTATCGAGGTGATGTTGCCCTCTAGTTGCCGGCAGCGGTGCCTAAAGGCGTCCAAGTCCGTGAGGCGGGCCGTGCCAATTTTTCTCTTGACGTTATCTGCTGCGGTGCTTATTCTTATGATGTGATGATCACTGCCAAGATTTTCTAGCAGATTCTCCCATTCCGCTTGTTTTGCTTCTTTGACAAAGGTTAGGTCGGGACACGTGTCTGGGCTGACGCTGTTACACTGCCTAGTTGGTTGATTTTCGTCTGTGAAGAGCTCGCATCTGATGCTTTCTGCAGCTACGCAGATATTACGACCCTTCTTTTCGTCTTTGGGGTAGCCCCAGCTCAGGCTCTTAGCGTTGAAGTCTCCCGCTATAATTAGGGTGTTCTGCCCGGCAAGCCTGCTCGCCCCGGCGAATAGCTTTATAAAGCCGGCTTTCTTCTGCCTTGGGGGACTATATAGGTTTACTATGAAGGTACTCCTAGCTTTTCTTTTCTTTTTAGGTGTAACTTCTGTTATTACGTGTTCAATATGTGTATCCTCGATCACGTCATGGTCTATGGCTACAATCTTGTTGCTTACGAGGGTTGCGGTTCGTCTGCTCTCCTAGCACTTATACCCCCACAACGTGGGTGTGCAATTTAGCAGACGAACTCCTTTTCCGCAAGCATGTTTTCTTTGCGCGTGGCATTCGGACTACCATTTGGAATCCGCGTGCATCGCTGATTAGGGCGGTAGTTGCAGGGTGCGATAGCCGCACTTAACTACATCGCAAATGAACGCCACTTCGATTGGGCAGCTGCGCTTGTTAGCGCTGCTCGAGCCGGCCGCGAAAACAGGCGCCACGACGACGAAAATTGGTCGCGGATTTGGTTCCCCTCAATTCGGGGATAGAAGCTGAGATGGTGGCTAATGACAGCAGCGTTTCTATAAAACAAGAGAGCCGCATTTAGTTAAGACACATTCGCGAGGAAATGATCGGCGAACCTGCGCCACTCGACAGCATCGACGCGTCTGCGGTGTTCCTTCCACAACTGTTCACTGCTTATACCTGCGTAGAGCCGTTGATTTCCATCTGTACTACATATCTTACTTCGATGTAATGCTTCAGATTTGAATGTTAGGTTTTTGCGATATTTTTGGACTAAGTCCATCTTAAACAAACGCAAAACGGCAAGTTTGCTTAAATGTTGACTGATTTAAAAGATGTGACCGCGTGCTTTATTTGATCTTGAAGTGAATTATTCAGGCATGCGCTTCGTTTTTCGGTGGGGTCATGGCCACCTGGGCGGCGTCTTTATATCTTGGAGGATGTGAGCTCTGCGCTTGCGTCAGGTTGATACTGCAAGCTCGCGAGCTGGCGCGGCAACCTCAAACCCTACCAAAACAGCACACTACTTTTTGCACCGTGTGCTGTGTTGTCCGATGCCGGCACGAAAAAGAGACACGACACTGACGAAGCGCTATCAAGTGTGAGCTTGCATATACTCTCCTGTCGAATTTTGTCAACACGGCGCGCACAGTGCAAAACTGAATTACCATTGCCAAGTTTACTGCCTTATACGCGGGCGTTGTCACAATCTACGACCGCCTTTGTGCAAAACAACGACTGCTCAAGAGGGGCAGCAGAGCTTCCCAAGTCCTGTCTTGTTTGCAGAGGACTCCCACACAAGACATAATTGGCGCCTTATTTTCGGTATTTACCCGGTGTGCTCATGCACCGCAAGCGCTGTAGCAAGAGGCAGGATCATCGATCACTTCCCCGCGGATGGCTTAACTAAATGCGGCTCTCTGGTTTCATCTGAGCTTCTATCCCCGAATTGAGGAGAAACAAACCTGCGACCAACATTCGCCGCTGCGGCTGTTTTCTTGGCCGGCTCGAGCAGTGCTTTGTGGAGTTTGTTACGACATAGTTACGTGCAGCAGTCGCACCCTGCGACTACCGGCCTAATCTCCGATGCACGCGGATTCCAAGCGGCAGTCCGAATGCCACGCGCGAAGGAAACATGCTTGCGGAGCAGTAGTTAGTCTGCTACGTGCTCCTCAATCATGGCGGCAGGCGGCGGCACATTGCAGCGCCGCAGCGCGGCTGTGATCCAGTGCATACCACACACAGAACCGATCGCGAATGTTTCGCTCTCGACTGTTGTTAGCTTGGATTTCAATTCAGGAAGCTGAAGCTTGGTAGCATTTACGAGTGGCGAACACTTCAGTTGAGCAAGCAACGTGCTTACATGTTTCATTCGTGAGAAGACCTGATTAAAGCGCTGGAAGGGTGTGCTGCGGAAGAAATGGTAGTGCGCCAGTGCTGTTCGTCCCTTGCTTTAATTTCTGTGCATCTTAGCTTCAGCTTGGGCTCTGGCAGCGAAACTCAGTACTTGCTCAAAAATTTCGCTCCCTTTGCTATGCAGACGACCGCCTGAACGTTACCATACAGGCCTTTTCGCGTCTGTACATTAGCGGCGTGAACACGACACCATCGAGTAAGGCGCGCCCTCGAAGGAGGGACGGCGCGGGAAGGGCGGTTCGCTTAGGTTTGATTTTTTTTCTTTTGCAGATCGGTAAAACAAGTGCTTAGAACGAGTAGGCACCGATGCGAAAATATAGAACGCAGAGAGGAAAAAAAATAAATGGCCGGCTCTTGAATTGCACCTTCAGTTACGACGTGGTACAATTTGGCGAGCATTACCGTCACATAACGGAAACAGTTACAGCGTGAAGCCGCGGTTAACACCCGAGTCGTTCAATTAAAACCACAAAAAAGTATAATCGTGCCGAGTTCTTAAAAGGAAGAAACGAGTCGTCTCCCTGAAAATGCTGCAAAAACACGACCATCGACTGTTGACATCAGCATCGGCTTTGACTGGTTGCCAATCCGCACTTTCTGCACACAAAGCTGCCTCCTCTTCGGGCTGCTAGCAGTGATGAGCAATCGAGTGATACCGCCTGGCTGCCCTTGAGAGAAGTGAGAGAAGTCGATGGGATGAGGGGGATGGGGATACATGCTGGTTGTCGCCTGTCGGGAGGTTGGTTGGGGCGAGCCGCCTCAGAGCACAGATGACAACTGCGTGGAATCCAG
The DNA here is from genome assembly GCF_052857255.1 of Amblyomma americanum. Taxonomy (NCBI): domain Eukaryota; kingdom Metazoa; phylum Arthropoda; class Arachnida; order Ixodida; family Ixodidae; genus Amblyomma; species Amblyomma americanum. Next base: position 90,554,531 of record NC_135500.1, on the reverse strand, counting down.
AAGCACGACGAGATGTCTAAAGGACTGCGGGCACGCGCCCTGCGCACTTGTGTGGTATTTATATCTACGTGGGCTGTGAAATCAGCGCCATTGCTAGCGAAAGAGGGTATGGAGGGACAGCTATATCATTCACTTCTCCATACAGATGCTATTGAAGTCCATGTTCTGATGTCTAAAATAACTGAAATACCACTCTTGGAACACAATGGAGCCAGCTCCTACGGATTCTACAAATTTGATTTGCTCGCCTGTGCTTCTGCATGAATATCGATCGTTATCCTCTTTTCGCTTTTGTGCGCATTATTTCATTCAGGCTAATTACTGACGAACAATCGAATGACCCACTCAAAGAGAACAACGGCTGTTCCCAGAATGCTTGAAACTAATTAACTAACATGAGTGCTGCTAGAGTTGTGTTACCATAGACAAATGCAGTTTCCCCTCCGCAGGTCTCGCGGTGGGTGTGTATTCACTGCACGTTGTAATCCCTAACATCCCGACTCATTCGCCTTAGGAACTGGTGCCATCGGAGCTGACGACAAGCGTTTCCCGAAGCGTGTCGTCAAGCAAGCCAGCGGCGCTGAGGACGAAGATCACAGCGGCCAAGGGGCGTCCGGCCATTCCTCCTGTGAGTGTTCGGGTTCTCTGCCTGTTAAGTGAGGCCAAAGAGAATCCGCCTTTTTCATTTTCCTGTGCTGCCACCTCGCGTACAAAGCTGGAAGCTCATTGGAACGGTACTGCGCGCCCAACCCGGCCGGACTGAGTGCCGCTCCGGAGCACGTTTTGTTGGAATCTGTCGACGATGGCGTGTCCTGGGCAGCACCTGGTACCTGGAGAATTTCTAGGATTGACTGATGGCTGGGTGCGAAGTTCGAGCCAGGCTGCAGTGCATACCGAAGAGCAAATTCTTCAGTATCTCTGATCATCCTGCATGCGATGCGAACACCATGTGAGCAAGGGCCGCCACTTCAAAGATGAAGGCTACATTCGGAACATAATATTCAATGAAATATCCCCGATCAGCGAGGTTTACGTTTTCCGCTGTATATGCCTGCCATTCATGAAAGGTGGATACTACACCATTCATGCCGTAGTACAGAAAAAGACTGGGGACAACAGTTTTCACAAGCAATCGTTGTGCTCAAGCGCTGCCGAATAGCCACACGAGCTATAAAAGCACGAGCGTACTCGCAACAAAGCAGCTTTGCGAGCATTTCACTGTATTTTTTTCACAGCACACCGCTTAATAGGTTAAACAAGCTTGCGCGGCCATAAAGACAAGCGCGAGAGGCGCACATTGATCCATTCCGGCGACACCACGCAGAGCTCTTCATCATGAATATGATGCTGTTGTTGTTGTTGTTGACCTCACACAATGGCACATACCCACAAGGGCGATTGGCCATAACCAGGCGGTGACTAATTAAATGACCAGTTGCATGTGGCAAGCATGGGATGACCTACCAAAATTTGGATCGCACAGTTTCCGAAGCCGAGGTGGTTGCAAGAGGTTAGGGGGGTCATACAAACTAAAATTTAGGCAAAGAACGGGTAGGGATTACTATAAGTGGTTGTAAAAACCGAAATACAGAAGCTGATAATGGGATGGGCAGGACGAAAGCTCATGATGGTAGACGTTTTGATTCTAGGAGATAATTTTGAACGGCAGAGCAAACATTCCCATTGGTATGGCCAAGCATAGAAGCGCCAAGAGACAGAACAACCGCAGAAGACAGGCGCAAACTGAGATTCTCTATTGGAACTTTTAATAGTCGCCTCCTAATCGATGAGTAGCGACGGCAAAAAAGAAGAAAGTGCTCTATTGTTTCCGGCTCCGCACAATACGGACACAATGCGGAGATCGCCAGACCAGGCCTGTAGAGGTAAAAATTTAGTTGCGACACCCGGCAACGAAGCCTCGTGAAGGAAACTTCAAGATTGCGCGATCGCCAAACAGCTTCTCTAAGGGAACAGTAGGTGCTGGAAGTCGTCCAAGGAAGTAAGCGCCGATGCGCCCAATTCGTTCATTACAGTGTACCGTCGAAAGCGTGGCGCCGTGATGTAAGCAGTTGTTGGAAGTGGGTCAACAATCGGTCCACTCAGGGCTACCTTCGCTAAAGCATCAGCTGATTCATTTATTAGAAGACCCCTGTGCCCAGGAACCCAAAGAGATCGAATTGATGTGATGTGTGGAGGGATCAGGAATTTTAGTATCCTAAAGAGCTGCGATTCAGTGGACGCCGAGAGGAAAGTGCCTAAAGATAACGAGTCCGTAATTATTATTACTGCTGATAAAGAAATTGGTACCTTGCGCAGAGCGAGAACCACTGCTAGAAACTCAGCCAGATAGATAGGAGTGAAATCTTGGAGAGAAAAAGACCAGTCAAGGGACTGGGAGTAAATACCTACACCTGCCTTTTCTGCACACACCAAGCCATCAGTCGCAATTGCAACATGTGAGCTGAATGTCGACAAATAACCCTGCAACATACCATTTAACCATGAGAAAGGCAGTAATTTTGCATTACATGGATAAATGTCATCGTAGATGATAGACACAGTGTCGGGGATGGACCGCACCGGAACAATTTCAGGTATTCGCACGTTGAGTGGGCCCAGCAAAGATTCAACGAAACAGATTTGGGGAGTTTGAAGGCGAGACCATCCGACACCCAAGAACTCCGCTCGCTGCCCTAGGAAGATCAACTCGGATGCATGCTGCTCCGAGTCCGAAACACAGGCGCAGAGCTTCTCGCTCTAAGAGCAGAAGTGGGCGCAGTTTGTATGCAGCTGCTGCAGAAAACAAAACGCAACCGAATTCCAAGATTGGCCGGATATACATTTTGTAAATCAGCAGAAGAGCATGTCTGCGCATACCGCAGCGAGGGCTACTCATCCTTCGCAGAAGGCGTACCGCCCGAATCCCTTTCGCAGCAACCTGATCTATATGTGACCGCCAAGAGAGAGATGAGTCATAAGCTACCGCGAGATACTTTAGGGAACATACCTGAGGAATGGCATGATGACGATAAGGCAATGAAATGTGTACCTGTTGAGTAACCGGAAAAGGTAACAAAGCGCACTTGATTACATTAAGACTTAAGTGTAATTCAGATAACCATCGGTCAAGGGAATTTAAATATGACTGTAAAACCCTATACACAGAATGTAAATCACTCGCAGCAGCAAAGAAAGCTATATCCTCTGCATACACGTACGTAGTCACGTCAGGGGAAGTCGGAATCGAACTGAGTAAGAGGTTGAATAGAACAGTGGAGAGAACTGCACCTTGAGGGACACCTCTAGATTGATGAAATTTCCTTGTAGAAACTCCGCATTGACAACAATAAAATTCTCTGTCAGCCAGAAAAGCTGACACCCATTCCACAAAATAACTTGGCAAGCCCAGAGCCCGTAGTCTGTACATCAGAGGCCCATGTTCGACACTGTCATATGCTTTCGAGATGTCTAGAGTTACCAGCGCAGCATACTGTCGACGCTGGCGCGCTAGTCGGACACGGCTTTCGAGGTCAGTATGCGCACACCATATAGAGCACCCAGGCTTGAAACCAATCTGACAGGGGTTAAATAGTCCCTTTTCAGTAATAATGGGCATGATTCGTCCATACAGCACGCGTTCAACCAATTTCACCAGATTCGATGTCAATGAAATTGGTCTAATGTTGTCTAAGACCAACCCTTCGCCTAGCTTTTTAAGCACCGGGATAATTTTGGAAACACGACATACATTCGGGATCCATGGGGTTCTAATAGAGTAATTTACCAGCTCCAATATAGCATTGGGGGATTCGTCGAACAGTATTTTAATCATCGCAGAGGTGACACGGTCAGGACCAGGAGCTGCAGAAGGTAACCGATTTATCACCTGAGAGAGCTCAGAAACCGAGACATTAAGGAAATCATCATAGTGCTTCCCAAGCAGTTGTGGGCGAGAGAGCGGAGCCGAAAAACGGTGTTCCAAGCCTTTGCCAATTTCTTCTAATGACCTTTCAAGCTCTACTGGAGTCAGCACATTAGTGGGAATGCGAATACACGCATAACGCACCTTCTTCTTCTGCCTCTTAATACATGTCACATACCCACACGGGGGATTGTCCAGGGTGTAGTGGCATAAACGAGGAAATTTCCATAGGAGGTTATGACAAAATTTTAGCACCATGCGTGAATACTCTCCTAGCGTCTTTTTCGTTGTCCGCTCCATCGCGCGTTGAAAGCGGCTCACAGCACTTGCCCATTCGGCCTTCTTTCTTGAGAAAGCAAAAAGCGTCGGAACAAAGTCTGGGTGCAGCGGCGACATTTGAGGCCTTCCTGTCCGTGAATAAAACATTTCGTGACAGACTGCACACGCATTTAAACACAATATCTCGTCCGCACCTGTCACAAACTGATTCCCGTACAGTCTTGACATTCTTGACGGTGCCCAAGGGCGGCCACGATCGTCGAGCCGGCGAACTGCTTTTAGCCACGCTTCGCGTCGAAGGCAGTCCCTGGAAGTATTCGGAAAGCGAAAAAATCCGAGTTTGCTTCCCTTTACATATTGGGCATTGCAGCCGTATGCAACACATTTCGTAGGTATCACCAAATGCGTCGCGCTGAACGCCCGACGGCTGCAGCAACGCGCCCCGCTTGGAAGCCGGTTTGTTTACACTTCCACGTCCGGTCTCGAGGGGAGCGCGCGACACTTCCAATATGTATCGCGACACCACCGCCAGGGGATGGGCGCATGCGCAGTCGCGTCGTGAAAAAGTCAGATTGCGTTAACGCCTGGTTGTGCTCGGACGACAGCCGTGGAAAATCGAGCTTTAAATAACCCTAGAATGCACACTAAGGATTCTCGCGGGTATTTTCAAATGAAACGGAAGAATAAAAGTAAGATTTATTGTGATGTGATTCTGTACGGACTTGCAGTCTTTAACTGCTACGACCCCGGCAATCTAGAGACCACGTCAGACAATTAGTCTGATATTGTTGCATGTACGGGTTGAAAGTTTCAGTTGAAACCCCCCACAAAAGCAACAAATGTGCCTCAAATTAAGTTTTTGAAATTTGATGTGAAAGAAACAGTTCAGCATTATTGCAAGCAATGTATTGCTAGGTGGCTGCTGAGTACGATATAAACAAAAAGATGAAAATTTAGTAAAGGCGGAAGCTGGAGCGTGATAAGACGCTGGTGTTCAATAAGCAGCGTGGTTGTGCGATTGTATGCTGTTGCAAATGGGTTGCAAGCCCCAAGGGTAGCGTTGGCCTGGCGGCCTGGGGCACAGATGGAAACATCCGAAGCTCCCGGCAAAGGATGAGTCGACTGGCAACAGAACAACTTGTTTATTCTGGCATCGCAAAAGAGCAGCCGGTCAGGGCGACCACGTTACTCGAAGGAAGGAATCGAAGTCTCTCTCGGCGTCCGGGGCAGCGGCGTTTTATACCCTCGGAGTCGAGGGCAAGAAGGAACGGCTTGGGAAGAGGCGTCCGATACGGCGACGCTTGAACATGTCCAGACGTGACGGGCGCGTCCGCCAGGCCGGCGCCGGTCAGACCTCCTCGCCTCCCAGTTGGGGAGCTCCTCTCCCCGGCTGCCGCGCTTTGACAAGCGTGGGCAAAACATGCACACACACACACACACGCACGCACGACGACACGTGGCACTGAAACCTGCCTGGACGCGCTTGGCGGGAGGCGTTGCGGCAGCAATGAACGAAGCCGCGGCGTCCGTTGCATCCGCGCCGGCTATACCGCGCGTCGTAGGCGAGACGTAACAGACCGCCCCGCCGGGAGAAGGAGATCCCGATGGTCAGGGGACTGCATCCGCTGTCCAGAGGGATGTCGCTCGATGATGCTCGTAATCGAAACCGGTCGTCCCTCGACGTTGCTTGAGCGCAGCGCACAGAGAAGGCCTCGTTCACATGTTCAGGATCACACAGGACACTGCAAAGTGACTTCGGGAGAGTTGCCATTTTTGTGCTCGTTCCCAGCAAGCGTTAGAACTACGCCGAAACGCAACCGCTCAGTCAGCAAGCACGAGACAACCCTCACTAAGCTCTGCCAGGCTCTTTCCCCTTTTATACTACTGCCTAGTTCCTTACAGTAGTCAAGCAGCACTCAGAACGCGTCCACAAATTGGAAAATTGCACTAGAAAGCACATAATCACTTTGAAACACTAAACAAAAGCAATATGTTAAAAATCCTGCCTCAGGAAGAAAACATCAGTAACAAACAACTTTGAGGCGGATTCCCACGTTAGGGGCTTCGACTTAAGCCATCGGCGTTACCGTTGAGACTCCCCTTTTTGTAACGCACCTCAAAAGAATATTGTTGCAAAGCGAGGCTCCAGCGCAGGAGGCGGCCATTTTTGGGAGAGATGGTCTGCAGCCATTGGAGAGGGCAGTGATCCGTCTCAATGATAAACCTCGAGCCGGCTAGGTAGCATGACAATTTCTGAACGGCCCACACGAGACACGCACACTCTTTCTCGGTGGCGCTGTACGCCTGCTCACGACAGGTCAGCTTACGACTAGCATACAGGACGGGGTGTTCCACTTCTCCATTGTCCCTTTGGCACAGTACAACGCCCATGCCTCGCTCACTAGCATCGCACTGAACAACGAACCCTTTTGTGTAGTCTGGCGATCGTAGCACAGGCTGGCTTGTTAGGGCGCTCTTTAAGGCGCTAAAAGCTCTTTCCTTTGTCTCGCTCCAGACGACTGTTTGGGGCTCTGTTTTTCTTAGAGCATCCGTCAGGGGAGCCGCGATATCGGAGTACCTGGGGATGTACCTCTGATAGTAGCCGGCGACACCTAAGAACGACCGAATATCGGTCTTCGTGCGCGGTTGCGGGAAGTCTCGCACAGCGGCCACCTTTATTTCAGAGGGGCGGCGACGACCCTGTCCAATCACGTGACCGAGGTAGACAACCTCGGCCTGTGCTAATTGGCACTTGGGAGCCTTGACTGTCAAGCCCGCTTCGCGCAGGCGGGTTAGCACTGCCCGCAAGTGTGCCATATGCTCAGACCAGGATGCGGAGAATATCGCTACGTCGTCTAAATACGGTAAAGCAAATTCTTCCTGTCCCCGCAACACTTTGTCCATGAGGCTTGAAAAGCAGTATGGCGCGTTCTTCAAACCAAAACTCAAAACTTTAGGACGGAATGTTCCCATTGGTGAAATGAACGCCGCATACCTACTAGCCTCTTCTGTAAGTGGAACCTGCCAATAACCCCTGACAAGATCTAGGGTGGAAATAAACTGAGCGCTACTAACTTTCTCAAGGCGCTCCTCGATGTTAGGGATCGGATAAATTTGATCCTTAGTGATGGAATTAAGCCTGCGGTAGTCGACGCAAGGACGAGGTTCCTTGCCCGGTACCTCAACTAAAATCAAAGAGGAGGTATAATCACTCTCACCCGCCTCAATAACACCGAGCTGTAGCATTTTCTTTACCTCAGCCTCCATAATATCGCGCTGGCGGGGTGACACCCGGTACGCCTTGGATCGTACTGGCTCTGGGGAGGTAAGTTCTATATCATGAGTAAGGACAGAAGTCCTACCAGGCCTCTCAGAGAACTGACCTTGAAACTCTTGTAAGAGTTGGTGTAGTTCGGTTTTCTGCTCAGCCGACAGCGGTGCTTTAATGATTAAGTCACTAATAACCTGATCAGTGTCTTCCCTGTTCGTCACTGAGCTTAGTCCCGGAAGCTCGACCGGAAGCTCTTCTAACTTTCCCGTGTCAGGCATTTCCTCTCCAGTACCTGGTGCCTTCAACGCTACAGGCTCAATTTTATTCAGTTCGGACGTGCTCTGAGTATCAGCTTGCTGCGCCTCCGACCCTTTTTCATTGTTCGACAACGTCGGCCCCGCAACTACCGCCTTTGCAGCGAGCTCCCGAACTCTTGATCTGGTTAAGGCCTGAACGCTAGCCTCACCAAACAAAAGCCCCTTCTCGCGCAGGAGGTGATCGGACCTGTTCGAAAATAGGTACGGGTACTGGGGGGGCAGCATATATGACACTACGGCCTCCGTCTCAAGTGCTCCGAAAGGTCCTTCAATAAGCACTTTTGCTACGGGCAGACACACGCTATGAGCTTCCACGGCTTGCTTGATCCATGCGCACTCGCCTGTGAACATATCGGGTTCTACGTAAGAGGGGTGAACTACATCCATTGTAGCTGCGGAATCACGAAGCACTCGGCACTCTTTCCCGTTCACGAGGAAGTCTCGCATGTAAGGCTCGAGAAGCTTCATGTTCTCGTCAGTGCTACATAATGACAAACACACGACTTCTCTTTTTGTTTCTGGACACTGCGCCGAAAAGTGACCCGGCTTCTGGCACGTATAACACACGCGCGCTTGCCTCCTCTCGAACCGCTTTCTGCGTTCGGCTTCGGCTGCCGCCGTCTCCTTACGTTCGGTCGGACTGCTTTCACTCGCATCCGCACTACGCGTGTCCCCCCATGCTCTAATGGGTGTGAACTTCGGCCTCTCAGACTTGGAGCCAAATTCACCCTTTTGACCGTCCTTAGCTCCGCGAGCCCGACGCGTCACAAACTCCTCGGCTAGCTCGGCGGCTTTAGCCACTGTACTAACGTCTGGCCTATCCAAGACCCAGTACCGCACGTTCTCAGGTAACCGACTATAAAACTGTTCTAGCCCGAAACATTGCAGAATTTTCTCGTGGTCACCAAACGCTTTCTCTTCTTTGAGCCACTCCTGCATGTTTGACATAAGCCTGTAGGCAAACTCTGTATATGACTCGCTTCTGCCTTTTTCATTTTCCCGAAACTTCCGACGGAACGCCTCCGCTGACAGCCTGTACTTTTTTAGCAGACTCGATTTCACTTGGTCGAAATCCTCTGCCTCCTCTCTCTTCAAGCGAGCGACTACGTCGGCCGCCTCGCCGGGTAACAAAGTGAGCAAGCGCTGTGGCCACGTTTCCCGAGAGAACCCCTGCTTCTCGCACGTTCGCTCAAAGTTAACCAGGAACAAACCAATGTCCTCTCCAAGCTTAAACGGCCGCATCAGGTCAGTCATTTTGAACGATACCCGTTCTCCTGCACCGTGTGCCTGACTTCCATTACGAGCGCGTTCCATCTCTACCTCGAGACGCTTCATTTCTAAAGCGTGGTCGCGCTCTTCTTTCTCTTTTTGCTCTTTACGTTCGCGCTCCTCTTTTCGCTCTTTACGTTCGCGCTCGTCTTTCTCTTTTTGTTCTTTACGTTCGCGCTCGTCTTTCTCTTTTTGTTCTTTACGTTCGCGCTCGTCTTTCTCTTTTTGTTCTTTACGTTCGCGCTCGTCTTTCTCTTTTTGCTCCCTCTCCTCAATGGTCTCAAGGCATTCCGACAGCTCGTCATCCTCAGCCTCCAACTCAAGAATAGCCCTTAGCAGTCCTGGTTTTCTGAGTTTGTCTGAGACATCCAGACCCAACTCTCTTGCAAGCTCCAGCAATTTCGGTTTGCGCAACGACTTCAAATCCATGGCTGCTCCGAATGCTGCTTTCTCTACTGCCTACTATTGTCTTGCCGCAAACTAACCCGGCAGCAACGACAACACAATTACCAGCTCTGTTTCTGACACTAACAAAAGCCTGGCAAAACTCAGAAGAAGAAAGTCCCGCACTCACCAAACCTCGCAGCCAAGAATTCAGCGCAGTCGTTCCGCTGCAGGCAACCAGTCATCACACAGGGCTCGTTGCACTGCTCCCGGATGGTCGTTGTGCTGCTCAGCATACAGTTGACCGCATATCTTCGCTGCTGGCCTCCGTTGTCGCGATCTCACCGCTGGCAACCAGTTGTTGCAAATGGGTTGCAAGCCCCAAGGGTAGCGTTGGCCTGGCGGCCTGGGGCACAGATGGAAACATCCGAAGCTCCCGGCAAAGGATGAGTCGACTGGCAACAGAACAACTTGTTTATTCTGGCATCGCAAAAGAGCAGCCGGTCAGGGCGACCACGTTACTCGAAGGAAGGAATCGAAGTCTCTCTCGGCGTCCGGGGCAGCGGCGTTTTATACCCTCGGAGTCGAGGGCAAGAAGGAACGGCTTGGGAAGAGGCGTCCGATACGGCGACGCTTGAACATGTCCAGACGTGACGGGCGCGTCCGCCAGGCCGGCGCCGGTCAGACCTCCTCGCCTCCCAGTTGGGGAGCTCCTCTCCCCGGCTGCCGCGCTTTGACAAGCGTGGGCACCAACATGCACACACACACACACACGCACGCACGACGACACGTGGCACTGAAACCTGCCTGGACGCGCTTGGCGGGAGGCGTTGCGGCAGCGATGAACGGGTCCAAATGACCGCCGCTTTGAACAAAGCCGCGGCGTCCGTTGCATCCGCGCCGGCTATACCGCGCGTCGTAGGCGAGACGTAACAATGCATTGTGTCGCTAGCTTGCACGTTTATGCAAACTGGAGAACACCACCTCCTTGCCATTTATAAGCTGTGGACTTTTCCTTCACTATTGTCACCTGCTTAGACCTGATCGGTGATTATGTAGGTTTATCAACTTGATATCGGACATTGCCAAGGCACCTTGTATGGGCGTAAGGAAAGGTATAATGTCGAGGCTACTTTGAGGACTGACCGAATGACCGGCTGTTCAGTCACCGCCATCAACATGCAGAATGCCTTAAATCCCGACCTCTCGTTGGACCCAGCGGAACACTCCACCCATGAACTATGCAAACCTATTCCTTAGAAGCTAACTCCCACTTGGGGTTTTGTCTGCCGTCAATCTCATATAACATACGTTGCGTTTATAATGAATATCGCAGTTCCTTCCACAAGCACACCTCCAAGTGCAGGCGTTTGAATGTTAATTATTGGTAAACAAACATTTCTTGCTCACAAAAGCACCGAAATAGTGTGAGTGCCGTTTAACAACCCAGTGACGGTGCAAAAAAAAGTGCGCCGACATTTAAAAAATAAACACCGAAAGGTAAACCCCTAACTTCAAGGACCCCCCTCCCCCCCCCCCTCTCTTGGTTCGCGATGCAAGGTATCGCCCGATGAGTGACACACCACGAGGAGCAGACAACACAGTTTGTTGCAGGGTAACGGAACAACACAGTAATAAACAGAAATAAACAATGCGGTTGTACCCGCAGTCCAAGCAACGGGACAGCACTTACACAAGCGGAAAAACTCAGCAGTGTCTGAGCTCCGCAGCTGTGGGCTGGGTTCTGAAATCCACGCTCAGATGAGACAATCTGCTCCAACAATTTACGCGACATCAGTCGAGCTTCCACACTTCGCGATTGGCAGTGAAGGATGCCGCTTCCTCCGAACGCGAACCGTGAACATCTCGCTGGCGACTACTCAGCATCGCTATATGCAAGCAGTATACGCGTGCACAGCACCCGCGCTAATCTCCACGGCGCGCTCCTCGTTCGGTCTTTGTCTTGCTGATGGCCAGACGCGAAGCACGCCTTGCCTAGCATGCGCCATTTTGTTGCACTCGGAAGCAGCCGTTCGCACCTGAAAGACACCAGATGACGCGTGCTCCTCACGCGCAGCCTGTTGCGTGGAGCCATGGGGCGCCGTGGGTCCCCTCTATATAGTAATGCAGCAGCAAGTGCATCTCAAACAAGGCCTTTCAGCCAACGGCGACGACTGAATGTCATGACGTCGCCGTTTATCGCCTTGCTTACTAGTGTGAGATTGTTGGTAGCTGACAGGCGCAAGAAAGTTATTCGTCGCATTATCTCACTCTTGTCGACGTCTTGGCTGAAGGGCATCTGTTGTAATGCATTCACCGCTACATTATTGAGTTATATATTACTTCAGTGTTTCTAGATGATAAGCTTTTCGCAATAATTCTCACGGCGAGAGGTCTTCACGGGCTGCCTTTTAATGGGACATGCCATGGTAACCCCGCTGAAGAAGTTTAACCGCTTTCCTTCGGGTGTCGGAAAGCGGCTGAGGTGAAATGGAAGGTGGGAAGGGATCTCCCAGCTCAAGAAAACTCAGCTCTCTCTCCAAGCGCCAGTGAGAGAAAGAAAAATAGCAGCTAGAAGGAGAGGGGAGATTGGAGAGCCTTGGTTTTAGCAGAGATGGCGTTCGCATATGCAACGCTACGCGGCAAAAAGCCACAGAACATTCACTTTCACAGCGGAGCTCGCGCTGAGTTTAGCACTTTACGCGGCAATGTACAAACAATAATTTTGATCCTCATACAGAGAGTCTTAGCCAGTCTCCCCCGGTATATTGCACTGAGTAGTGAAGCAATTTACTCTCAATTCTTCGCTTCTTAGACAGGGCACCAATTTTTTTTATGGGGGGGGGGAGGCAATAAGTCGAGCGTAAGTTTTGAAACAGCTCTTTGGATTTTGTCAGACCGGGGCTGCAAATTTTTGCCCCTTGAACTTCATCTGTAAAGATAGAATATTAATTAGGCACAAGCCTCCACTTTTGTTCTTAGCAAACAATCGCAGCTTGCGTTTACAAGTTTTCGTAAGATTCTGTGCCAAAACCATTCTTACAGCAACTCTGCTGCAATTAATCGCAGTTTCCTCCAGGGAGCATACCGGCGAGTCCCGCTACGCGAGAAGAAAGGGAAAGAGAGTCAAGTTCATGGACTGCGGGGACAATTCCGCCGAACAATACCTGTGTGAGTTGTCCACGAAAACTGTTGCTAGATTCTTTATGAAACTCACGCACGTCATAATTAAGCTTACTAGTCGTTAGTGAATGCGTGGACATTGGCAAAGCACAATGACGTGTACAGAACTGCACGAATTCTTCCGTAGAAGACTCCTTCTAGCTGGTCTTTCCGGCAGTTTGTCTTACGTTTCGGAGCAGCATTTGGTAAACTGCTTTATGCTGTTCATGTCTCACACTTTGAAACAGCTCGTTGAAGACTGCCTTTTAATTGATGACCAAATGAGGCTTATGCACCTATAGACACACATATTTCATGTGTATGTAAACTACTCCCTATTCCTGTGCCTCGCCCTGACTTAAGCCAGCGAGCTTCCATATCGGCCTTCTCGTTGCGCTTTCTGCGAAACCCTGGCCTCGACACTATGCTTGCAGTTTGCGACGACTGCGGGAGCGACCACCTCGGCGACTGCCCAGTACACGGACCGTTGACACACATAAAGGACACCGAGGTGAGTGCGAAGCACGTGCATATTGAGAGTGAAACGCTGCCTTGGAGTCCAATTCCTATCCGCCTATTCAGTCCGCATGAACAGAGCCGACGCAGAACACGACAGGCAATGTCAAGAGTGGAGAGGGCAGTCCTTGATTGCAGAATTTACCCTCACCTGGCATAGCATGCATGCTTAACGGGAACTGTCCATTGGAGCCACTTTTCCTGTTTCTCTCGTTTCACCGCATCTTTGTGTCGTACCTGACCCACTGGGCGGAACATCGATCATGAGTTCACTCACATCGTCTCACTCACTCACACTCAGACCTGTGAGTGTGAGTGTCAGTGAATGGTTGGGAGTGGGTGTCTGTGCGAGTGAGGGGATATGAGTGTGAGTCGAGATGAGTGTGGGTGAGTGGATGTGAGTGTGAGTAGTGATGAGTGGTGAATGGACATAAGTGATGCACGGATGTGAGTAGACTTGAATGGATGCGAGTAGTCGTGAGTGGATGTCAGTGGCGTGTGGACGCAACAGCGAAGTTAGTCGCGTGTGGGCCGTGATCAAGGTAACCGCTATTCATGTTGTTCACAGCTGAGGGAAGAAAATATTCATTGCCGAGGGCGCCTCGAGGTAGCATAAGGCATCATGCCGGTGTTTTTGGACGACCGCAGCTGGGAATTTCGCTGGCGCAGGAACGTGAATCTTTCGTCATTGTTCGCCCTACTAATTCAGAGTTGGCGTGGGCGCACGCCATTCGCGGGTGCAATGAGTCGCTACGGATTGTGCCAGATCCTTTGATCGAAATTCGCCATGCCTCTGCTAGAAAGGTAGATTCTCTTGTCAGTCCTTCTACACAGCTTGAGTTCATATACGAAGAGTTTCATTGCGTGCTGCTAAAAAACGGTGGGCAAATGATCTGCAACAACTAGCGTAAAGTGGTATCTCGAGCAGTGGAGTGGACGCTTAGGTTTTTAACGCGAGAGCGATAAGGAGCTCGTGACGCAGAAAATCTGGCATTGTCATTGACCGTGAGCAGGAAAAAAAACCACGATTCCCCAGAAAAGCAACCTAGGATGCAGGTGGGCCACCTATGCCCACGTAATCTCTTGTCATGCAACCTGTCCACCGGACTGTGAGCAACTGTATGTCGTGGCAGTTGGCAGTTAAAATGATTGGTCACTCGGGAAGTGGAACCTGGGGCACTAAAAGCCGACCTGTGGCAGCGCCTGCCATCGCAGGGCTGTGGCGCATCGCTTAACCAGTGCTCCACTGCGCCCGGATTTCTATGAATGTATAGAAGAAAACAAGCAATTCTGCATACATTGAATTAACTCATGCTATCACGTTATATTCTTGGCAGAGCTTAAGTGTCCCCTGCAATTTTTTGTGTGCCCTGGTGTGGGCATTGTAGAGCTCTGCTCTGGCCATAATTTTTTTATAATGAACTGGGCCCACGTGAAGAAACTGGCGCATTTGGCCTTGCTCTTGAACTGCACAAGCTCGGCTCAAGCCCCGAAACGGCGCGAAAAGCAAGCGCTCTTTTCGGTAACCGCAGTGGTCCCTAATTCTTCCTATCGTTTGCATGAAGGAGCCCTTCATCGCAAATCAAGCATATATGTTTTTTATTTTTTTTACCCATACCATCACACATGGTAACGCCTTGACGCCAAGGATATAACCAAAGTTGTAATATTTTATGCTTTAATCTTCTCAATAACTGATTTTTCTTGCGATGGTGACGAAACGTGCGGCGATTTAATGGGATCTGAGGTGCGAGCCAAATTGGCCGCACCCATTTTGATTGGCTAGAAGTAGAGCTCTAACGTAATTCTTCTACACTCGGGAGAGGGATCGAAAATATAATGTCTCTGCGGATTGTCCTCACGCTCTACAAAAAGAAACCTACAGAAAAAAAAGCAATAGAAGCGAATGAACTGTGCTCGAAGAGCATGAGTGAGCTGAGGATTAAGCTCTCCCACAATGTCCCCAGAGTAAAAAAAAAGACCTTTTTATTCAAGGTCATGAAAAGCCTGCCGTCAACATCAATGTACTAGGAAATACGCCATCGGCTAATTGGGCTCCTGGAAGCTGCCCTGCAAATCAAAAACATCATGCGTGCTTCCGCGGCACGTGTTCAAGGCGTGGTTCTGTTTTTGTCGTGCCCAGTAATGGGCACTAGTTATATTTCTTCATACGCTCTTTCTGTCGGTTGGCACATGGAAAGAATTTCCGAGAGAAGCATCGGGTTGTAGCTTGAAACTTATTAGTTCACATCATCATTCGAATCAAGAGTTCCTCCTACACCCTTCTACGTGGTTAAATACCCTTCAGACACAGTGCGCACCAATAGGGTCCGGTTCAGCGCTGGGGCGGAGCAGCCAGTCCTGCGGCAATATTCCTTCTTGCCATCGGCGATGGCGGCAAATCAACATCGCATACAGGGTCTCGCCACTTAGGTGACACCATCGCACAGCTCGTACTCAGCTGCGCGTTCTCCATATCAGGAAAGTGTTCGTCTTGCCGTCGCTGCTGTCATCACCGCCGCGCGGCCAAGCAGCAGTCTCCAACAAAGTTGGACGCAAACCTTCGCATATCGCACCCGCGCAAGGACCTCAGTCCGAAAGCCTTCACCAATATCGGCCACATGGGGCAACTCGGACCTAGCACAACCTTAAAGCCAGTGGCCTTCACGCATGAGACTCGATCCACGCTTCCTCCCGGTATACATGGGGGGGGGGGGGGAGTCACTGAACTGAGCGACACCAGCGCTAATCCCTTCAGACTCTGGCGACGACTCGCCACTGTGCACATGCCGCCATCGCGTGCAGATGGCTTGTCACTGCCTCCGAACTCTCTGGCTGCTTCCCTCGCAAGAGCACGTCTCGCCGCCACGTGCTCCACGTTCTTTGCTGACCGGCCTTACCCGAGAGCGACCATTCATTACTGAAGTTCCTCCGCTGTACCAAGGCTGGCTCGAGGAAGCAGCTCCCTTCCGGTCCATAGGCGACCTTGCGGCAGGCGTCGAGCGGAACAGCTCTGGGCGAGTGGAATGGGTGTCTGAAATTTTTACCCTTGCGTTTTCAATTTTTGTATGTCAGCGGAATAGCTTGTTTGCACGCTCCGATTTAAGCAATTCCAGCTGCACTGATATTTGGGGAGCCTGAGGAATCGTTTCAACCGGATAGTTCGACTGCCTCTACGAAATTCTGGATAGAGCTTTTTCCCCATAACGTCGTGCCGTTTCAACGAGTGTTGTACCGCAAAATGGCTAAAGAGTTAGCGACGTACGTATTCTTCCACGGAAGGCGCACTACGGTGAGAATAATTAGGGGCAGTGTTAGCATCCTCATCATCTAAAGGGGCGCCAAGTCTGCCCAATGCCTTTTTTCTGTTACACCTTTTCCTTCATTGCTTATAGGTCAGTGTTCTAGACGTGCACGTTTTTAGACGATAGTGGCGGTCGAGGTACCGTGAAATTGCGTTCCAAGAAGTGTTTACTTGCCAGTTCAATTTGAGGCGATCTTTTGAGGTTCTCTTTTGCGGTTAGCAAAAAAAAAAAGATGTTATATTTTCTATGGCTTAAATATTATGAGAATTCCTTCGTAAGCACGTTGTTATATTGATGCCTCAGTGGCTCAGGGACTGAATTCCTCTGCGTATGTTACACACAAAAGTATGAACTACTGCTGAAAAAAATCTTCTATAGCTTGCAATTGCATCATTCCTCATCTTAGCACTCATTTTTGATCCTGAGGCCCCAGGTGAGAGGAGGTTGGGAAATTGTGGCCACTGCGCTTAATCTTCGCTCCCCCTAATGAACAACCCTGCGCACGCCTTTGGACACCGTTCAAAAACGTGTCTAAGAATCTTAGCTGACTCTAAACACGCAGTCATCATCTTAGTTGGAATCAAGGGAGCACACGTGCGTTAGCTTGGTCCGGGACATGAATATGCATGAAAAATGACAAATTCCTTCGAGTGCCGAAACTGCGAAATTTGGATAAAGAACCCGACAGAGCCCCGGGCTGCTCACCAACGCATCTGTGCAAACCGGGCTCTGCAAGCGGAGCCACGAGCGGGGTCGCCCGCGACCGTAAATATTTCATTACTTCCGTTTTCCGAAAACAAGTAAACGGAAATGTGGGCGAGTGGACATGAGCGTCACTAAATGGTTGTGAGTGTAAATGGTTGTGTGTGTGAGTGGACGTGAGTGTGAGTGGATGTGAGTGTGATTGAACCACATCTCAGTGACGAGGTGTGCCCTGACCACGTTATTCAGAGGACAACCGTTTCTGAGCGAATTACTGCCCCTTCGTTTTATCATTATTGCTTGCCAATTTGCTTGCCAATTATTGCTTGCCAATTTCACCCGGCTGTTCCAGAAGTCTCTTAATGAAACCGACTTGCCTGCTGATTGGAAGGTAGCGCGTGTCGTGCCCATACATAAGAGTGGTATGCGAAACTCCGTTCAGAACTACAGACCCGTTTCCTTAACCAGCATAACCTGTAAAATTATGGAGCATGTAATATATAGTTGCGTTATGGCCCATCTCACCAAACACAATCTCTTATGCACTAGTCAACATGGTTTCAGGCGTGGATTTTCCTGCAATACGCAGCTGGTGGAGTTCGTTCATGATTTGGCATCGGCAATCGATAAGCAACAAATTGTGGACTGCGTTTTCTTGGATTTCCGCAAGGCATTTGATGTTGTCGCGCACAGTCTTCTTCTCTCCAAATTGAAAGCGTATAACCTGGATTGTAAAATAATTGCGTGGATTGCAGAATATCTGTCGTTACGAAGGCAGGCTGTTGTTCTGAACGGTATTTCTTCACAGTATGCACCAGTTACGTCGGGAGTTCCCCAAGGCTCAGTATTGGGACCACTTTTGTTTTTGCTGTATATTAATGATATTTCAGTTGGCATACAGTCTTCATTCAGGATGTTTGCCGATGATTGTGTTGTTTACAGAGTAGTAAATTCCACTTCTGATTCACAAATCCTGCAAACTGATTTAGATACAGTGGCAGACTGGTGTGTACGTTGGGACATGTCCTTAAATATAAACAAAACTGTTCACGTCACCTTCACAAGAAAACGTGCTAATCATCCGTATAGGTATAGAATTAATGATCTTACTCTTAACATAAGCAAGTCATTTAAATATCTAGGCGTCTTTTTTACATCGGACTTACGATGGAATAAGCACATTAATTATATTGCGAATAAGGCAGCGTCACGTTTGGGTTTTCTACGGCGGAATTTTAGCCATTTACCAAGTAACTTAAAAACACAGCTGTATTTCAGTCACGTACCCTCTATACTTGAATATGGATGTGTTTGCTGGGACCCACACACATCTGAGTGTGTAGGAAAATTAGAGAAAATTCAGAATAGGGCAGTTAGATTTGTTCTTGGTAATTATAATTGGCAAGTTAGTATGACGGAAAGCAAACGAAAACTTAACTGGCAAGAGTTGAAGGACCGTAGAAGGTACATCAGATTGAAATTTTTCCATGAGATTTATTATTCAAAAACTGGCATAAACCGCGAACAATATATCCAGGCACCTCATTATATATCAAAGCGACTAGACCACTGTTTGAAGGTCAGAGAATTTTCTTGCAAGGGTGACGTCTTGCGTTATTCTTTTTTTGTTAGAACTGTTCGGGACTGGAACAGTTTGCCATCGAGCATTGTATGTATTACATCTAACGAAGCATTTTTCCATGCACTGCAATAATTGCTTTATACCTATAAATGAAGTCTGTACCCCCCTGCTGTAATGCCCTACGGGGCGATGCAGGTAACTAATAAATAAATAAATAAATAAATATCACATATCTGGAAGATCACTTTTCAGCATAGATTCCAAGGATTGCAGCGTTCATTCAAATGCAAATGAATAGAGTTTTCGTGTATTAAATTTCAACTCCACTGAGGCTAAGTGCTGTAGTGAGTGTGGTTTTCTAGTGAATGCTCTGAAAAACAGAAGCTGGCACCGCGGCAGGCATCCACGAGAGGGCGTGCCGCTCGCAGGTGGAAGCCGGGGATCCGCTGCGTGCACACAAGAGCCTCCCGAAAGGTCTGCTCATCCGCCGCTGCGGCCTCAAGCGCACCGAGTTCGGGGTGTTCACGCTAAAACCGCTGCCCAGGAGAGTCTTCTTCGGCCCCTACGAGGGCTTAAGGGTGGAAGTCAACGGCGAGAGCAACGCCTACACCTGGCAGGTTTGTCTATTACGAAGCCTGTTTAGAACCACCGTGGCCCCGTTTAGAGCTCAGGAATCTTCTGCAGTGTCTCCTACTATAATAGCTCTAAACGTGAAATAATTTCTTGTCGGTGGCTTTGTCGCCATCTGATGAAGGTAAGAAAAATGCCTGAGTGTATTTCACCTCCACAAACAGCAGATAATATCACGCGCGCTGCCCTTCAAGTGCTCATGATAAAGCTTTCTCAGGACGAGTTTACGCTTGAAACTCAATATACAGCCCCAGGTCTTCCATTGTTGCCTCCAGTGGGATAGCGGTGCCCAGCACAGAAGGATAGTGAGAATTTCCACCTTCACCAAATAGAATTTCATGGTGCCTTCTAATCTTGACCTGATGGCCTGACACACAGCTATGTTTCTTCGCGGTGTTCCCAGGTCCGCAAGAACGGCCAGGAGTTCTTGGTGGACGGTCGTCCGCTCGACAGTTCCAACTGGATGCGATACGTGAAGAGCGCGACCAGCCCGCGGGAACCTAACTTGGTGGCGTACACGCGCCAAGGTAACGTCTACTACAGGACGTGCAAGGCTGTCGGCACGGGCGAGGAGCTCCTCGTGTCATGCAGCCCATCGTGCGCCAGGGAGCGAGGGCTGCTCACCAAGCCGCGAGCTTCGCGGCCACCCGGGGACGGTGAGGGGTTCGTCATTTTTCGCGGATGTGATTCACTTCAGGAGGGGAGGGTGATATCACCTCGGGCTCGCAACGTTAAATCAACGCTCGACCAATTGAATAAGATGCCTGCGGCTACTGAATACTCTAGCGACGTGCTTAAACGCGCGACCACCTTAAGTTATGACCTCGAGCGTTCCAGAAGATTTTCTTATTTTGGAAATAGTTTGCGTATATTACTCCTCCCCCTATCCTCTCTTCCTGTCCCATCACCTCTTTCATTTCATTTCTCCGTTCTGCCTGCTATCTCTTATTTCCGCTGCCCCAGCTTAGGCGCTTCAGTATCGATGGGAGAGGCCGGGGTCAGCAAAAATCTTTTCCTTCCTTTCTATCATTATTTCAATAAAACCACTTACTACTACTGCTACTACTACTACCAGAGGCTTGGCAGAAGGCTAACATTTTAATTCATAAGAAAGCAGACGCCGAGGACTTGAAAAATTACTGACCGATCAGCATACTGTCCGTTGTCTAGAAAGAATTTACTAATGTAATCGCTATTAGAGTTAGGGCAACCTTCGACTTCAATTAACCAAACGATCAGGTAGGCTTTAGTAAAAGGCATTACACAACAGATCATATTCACATTATCAATTAGGTGACAGGAAAATGCGCAGAATATCAGACCCTCATATATAGCCTTTATTGATTACGACAAAGCATTTGACTCAGTGGGAACCTCGTCATTCATGGAGGCATTGCGGAATCAGAGTGTAGAAGTAGTAGTAGTAGTTCATTTAAAAATAAATGAAAAGACGGAAGGAAAAGAGTGTTCCGGCAGCGGAATTCGCTATCTAATATCTTAAGCACCCGAGCTCTAGCCGGCGGAGGGGAATGGGAGAGGATAGCGAGGAGAAGTATCATCATCATCATCAGCATCATTACAACACCCTTTGCAGTGTTATGGCCTCTCACATGTCTCTCCACTTAACCTTGTCTTTTGCCAGCTGCGCCCACCTTCTGCCTGCAAACTTCCTAATCTCATCCGCCCAACTAACCTTCTGCACCTAACCTTCAGGAGGAGTATAGAGGGGAGCGATAGCAGGAAAGGACACGGGAGAGCTTTGTACACTATTTAGAAAATACATAAATCAATCAAGTTCGCGCCGCTCGCGCACTAATGTTCAGGCTCTGTGAGTGTAGAAGAGCCTTATTCGAAGACAGAGAGGGTTTATTGAGAGTGAAGGCAGAGAGGTTGGCCGGAAAAGTTTTCAATGCCTCCTTTGCGGGTTTAGGGACATTTTACTCGTCACTCAATGACTGCTGCTATGCGGGACTCCAGAACAAGTAGCAGGAAGCGCGCAGTGTAACTGCAAACGTGCACTGTATGCCGCTGAGCTGCCTGAGCTATATAGACGTCATCATCGTCGAGACCCGCTATGTGGCGCCGCCCTGTTTAGCTGGCTGCCTATCGTGCTCCGCTTTCACCTGCCGCTGGCCTAGTCCAGGGCTTCGCCCGCCCCTGGATTTCCTCTCCATCGTTTCCGGAAGGCTTCCGAAGCACGTGGATACCACCGGCATCACGGCCCGCTGCCGGGCTGGCCCTCCAAGCGCCTCCAAAAGTCTGAAGCGGCGCGGCGCCTCGCTAACCCTAACGCGCCGCGCCTGCACCTCTGCAATGCAGCGTCTGTCGAAGCCCCTGCAGCCCAGACCCACTGATGCCGCCACCGCGGGGCCTACTCCAACCGCCCACGCCACCGCGCAAAATCCTGTCGCAACCAACACTGTGAGCGACGCTGGGAGCTCCGGATCGACGGCCGCGGCACAGCCGGCAGCGTTCGTCGTCGCCGCAGCGTCCACTGCTAGCCAACTCCACGCTCTAAGGGACGCCAACACCTTTGGGCCCATAGACGCGTCGCAGCCGCCTGCGTTCGTCGACGCCGCCGGTGCCGCCGCGCCTACACCAGCCACATTACCCGCTGACACCAAGACCTGCAGCCCGGCACCAGCGTCGCAGATTGCGCCTCAGGCTGACGATTCGTCGGCAGACATGGACTTCATGGCGTCCCCGGTAGACGAAATTCCATCCCCGGAAATCGGCTGGAGCACCATCGGTGCCAGCCGCAAGCCTGCTTCTGCCACCCGACCCCGCTCCGAGCTCATCACTGTTGGCATACAACTCCCTCCTGGTACCCTCAATCCCAAGCTGCCTCTCTACGACGTGCTCGCCGCAGTCACCTCCGCTGCACAACTTTCCTCCAAGACCAGTGCAGACATCACCCTTCAGGCCAAGCCAGCCCAAAGCCTTGTGTTCTTAAAAACTCATTCTCCTCTCACCGCCCACCTCCTACTTTCTATCACGCACCTTCACCTTCACGGTAAGCCTGTCAGCATCAAAACTTATTCCCCCCATCCTCCCATCTCATGCCTCGGCGTCATCCATAACGCCGGTGGCCACTTCTCTCCTGATGAGCTCATGCATGATCTAGAATCTTTCAAAACAGATATTCTCGCTGCTCGCATGATGGGATCCACTCAATCAGTGCTCATAACGTTCGCTGGTACCGTCATCCCCCACTTTGTATATTTCAAACGCGTTGCCTTCCGGTGCCGTCCTCATAAACCTAATCCTCCCACCTGCACCCGTTGTCTCACTCCAGGCCACCGCGCCCACCAATGCCCCCAGCACAGCGTTCCGGCAAAGTGCCGTCGCTGTGCTGCTCCTCTACCCGCTGACCTTTCCGCTCATGTGTGTGCCCAGCCCTGGTGCGTTCATTGCCAGGTGAACACCCACCCCTCCCTCGACCCCACTTGCCCCTACCTCCTTGCTAAACAACGCGAGTGTGCTAAAGCTGCATACCTCCGACGCCTAGCTTTGCGCCGGGCCACTCAAACCACCACCCCCTCCTCCTTCTCCTCTACTCATGAAATTCCATCAGCTCCGACCCGCCGCGGTGGCTCAGTGGTTAGGGCGCTCGACTACTGATCCGGAGTTCCCGGGTTCGAACCCGACCGCGGCGGCTGCGTTTTTATGGAGGAAAAACGCTAAGGCGCCCGTGTGCTGTGCGATGTCAGTGCACGTTAAAGATCCCCAGGTGGCCGAAATTATTCCGGAGCCCTTCACTACGGCACCTCTCTCTTCCTTTCTTGTTTCACTCCCTCCTTTATGTTTCTCTCCCTCCTTATGCCACTACGGCCACACCACTTGCGTCTATTTATGTACGCAGTGACGTGCTCGTGGAGCAAATTGACATCCCCTCCACCCTCCATAAATATTTAGTTTGTGTGGTTTATTACCACCCTTCTTCCCGCATCTCACTCGTCCTTTTGTCTTTTTACAACCCCCCTGTCACTTCCTCTTTATTCTTTGCTCTGGGCAAATTCCTTCACTCTCTTCCTTCTACCTCCCATCTCCTCTTTGGTGGTTACTTTATTGTCCCTCACACACTCTGGGGCTACCCACAAACCCTCAAACCCGGCCGCCTCCTGCATTGTCTGGCCCAGGAACGCCACCTCACCCTTCTTAATACTCCTGGCTCTCCTACTCGAGTGGGCATTGCCTCACAACTCCCCACGACACCCGACCTCACTTTCTCTCGGGGTTCACTTTCCTTTCACTGGCAGGTGACAGCCGAAACTCTTCTAAGTGACCACTTTCTCATCCATATCACCACCTCTCTTTCCCACATCCCTCGCTGTCATCCGGTTATTCACACTGACTGGCATGCTTTTCGCACTAATCTCGCCTCCGACTCCTTTCAATCCTACGACGACTGGACGTCGCGCATCTCTGCAGCGCTCACGTCCAGTAGCCGTCGCGTTCGCTCTCGTTACCCAACCCAAGACCCAGATCCTCACCTTATCCGTTTATGGCGTCGCCGTAAACGTCTTCAACGCTCATTTCGCCCCCAACCACACAATGCCCAACTTTCCTCCCGGATCACTACTCTGCAGGCTGAGATCGTCGCCCACTGCGCCTCCCTCGAGCACTCTCGTTGGAGTGCTCTTTGTGATGGCCTTGATTCTGCATTGCACACGCGATCCGCATGGTCTCTCTTTAAATCCCTCCTTGGCACTAAGCCTGCCCTTGCTCCCACTCTAGCTAAAGCCCTCACTCAGGGGACTCCCTCTGAAGTTTTTGATCAACTCGCCTCTCTCTACCTCCCGCCCCCTCTGGCACCCTCCTACCCGGTGTACTCAGGTGGACCTAACCCCGATCTGGACCAATGCTTCACTCTCCGGGGGCTCGAATCTGCTCTGGCTGCTAATGCTACACGCTCGGCTCCCAGTGAGGATGCCATTACATACACCACACTTCGTAACCTTCCTCACTGCGCCAAAGAATTCCTCCTTCAAACCTACAATGAGGCCTGGGAGAGCGGCTGCTTGCCGAGCTCCTGGACATCCTCCCTTATTTCTATGATTCCAAAGCCGGGCAAACCTCCCTCTCTCTCTAACCTCCGCCCAATCTCCCTGACGTCGTGCGTTGGTAAGACCCTTGAGCGAATGGCTCTGACTCGCCTCTCTGATTTTCTTGAGGCACGGGAGTTCTTCCCCCCTTCTCTCATTTTCTTCCGACGCCGCGTCTGTGCACAGGACATGTTTCTGATTCTCCAGCAAACGTTTCGGTCCCCTACACCCACTCAAATTTACGCACTTGTGACTGTCGATGTTCGCAAGGCCTTTGACGGTGTTTGCCACGATCACATCCTTTCTCAACTCGCCTCTTTGAATTGTGGCTCCCGCATGTACTCCTATATCCGCTCATTTCTCTCTAAACGTGTGGCTCGCTTTCGAGTAGATACCCACTTGTCTAACCCACACCACCTCACCCGTGGCACTCCTCAAGGTGCTGTTCTCTCTCCTACCCTTTTCAATCTCACTATGGACCCTCTCGCCTCCCAGCTAGCTGAAATTCCCGACCTGCATCATATATTTTACGCCGATGACATCACTCTGTGGTATTCATCTGGCTCTCCCGGTCACGTACAGGACACCCTGCAACGTGGCCTAGATCTCATCGACTCCTTTCTCACCACCGCTGGCCTCTCTCCTGCTCCTGAGAAATCCAAGCTTCTCCTTCTCAACCATTCCTCCTACCAACGCTCACACAACCACTTCGTCTCTCTCCACCTTTCTGGCTCTCCCATTCCTGTCGTCACACAGTGCAAAGTTCTTGGCTTCCCTTTGCATGCGGCTAAAAATGTGCAAGCCCTCCACCGCGCTATCACCACCTGCCACTCTAACTCACCTCCTGCGGCGCGTGGTCACTCGACGCTCAGGTCTCCACGAGGCTCACGCGTGCCGCGTTGCCCACGCGCTGGCCCTCAACAATGTCTTGTACTTTGCACCCTACGCTTCCTTCACTCAGACTCAACTTAACGCTCTCGAGACTGCCCTTGTGGGCCTCTACAAGGCAGCTCTCAACCTCCCTATCACTACCTCTACCACTAAGCTCTTTGCCACAGGCCTCTTCCATCCTCTTCATTCTCTTCTCAGTCTCCATCGTGACTCGCAGCTTGCCCGCCTTTCCCTTACCCGTCAGGGTCAGTGGTTATTGACTCAAGCGGGTATCTCGCTCATTCCAATCTCCCCGTTTACCTCTCCTATTCCCACCCCCGCTCCCAATCTTCGTATCGTTCCCCTCCCGACCAACATGTCCCCCGTCCTGCACGCCGGACGTCGTCATGCGGCCGCACAGCACCATTCCCCTCTCTTTGATACCCAGGGTGTAGCTTACACGGATGCCTCCTTCGTGGCTCTCGAGGTTCCTGCGGCTACGCCCTGTACCATCCACACCTCCCTGCTCCTGAAACCTACCCCAGCGGGCCGTATCTACACCCTCCAGACGCATTGTCCCTCGAGGTCCTCGCCATTGCGCATGCCCTCCAGTCTTTTGCCCTCCTTCCCTCTCTCCAAGAGTACACAGTCTATTCAGACTCACAAGCCGCTATACACCACATACAGAAACGCACCCTGACCCCTTCTCTCCAACAGGAGGTCGAACGAGCGGTCTCCGCACTGCAGCCTTCCATCGTTTTCCTCCGCTGGGTCCCTGGGCATTCAGGGATTGACGGCAATGAGCTGGCCCATCAGCTCGCCCGCGACACACTTTTCCGGCACCGTTGATCCCCTGGCCCAAGCCCTCGGAGGACAGTGGGAGACTCACCCTTCGCCGCACCATAAAAGAGGTCTACCTTGAGCTCCGCCTCGACAAACGCCTTTACCCTCCCCTCATCCATCACTCACGGTGCCGGAGTCTCGCCTTCTTCGGCACATTCAGAAGAATGCAGTTATCACGCCGTCCCGCCTCTTCCTCTATCGCTATCGATTGGACCTTTCCTGTCCCAACTGCCCCTGTATCTATGCGGACCTGGCCCATTGCCTCTTCTATTGCCCGGCTGCTCAGCAGTAGGGTTCCTTCCCCCCACCCTTTCTATCCATCACCACCTGGCTCGACTGGCTTGGCGCTGAAGGCGAAGAAGAACAGCGGCTTCTGGTCGCCCAGGCGGTCGACATGCTCGGCCAATAAATTATGGTCGAATAAAAGTCTTTTACTACTACTACTACTTGGTCGGAAAAATAAATATCTGCCCAGCTACTCTGCACTGGAGAACGGGAAGAGGAGAAAAAAAAGGGTCACGATGGTGGATGATGATGATGATGGGAGGAAGCAGATGAAAAAGAAAAGAAAACAAGGAACACTTTCTTACATCACAAACGCGAGGCAAAGCGCTTAAAAAGCGTGAGGGCGCTCGCGTTGCCTGAACAGTTTTTGAACTACCTGGCCAAGCCCCGAAGATCACATCCTCCAAGAGTGGCCGGGTGTCAAATGGCTGCAAACAGCTACTGGCATGAGCCTTTCTCGTGCATACGCTGGGCACGCCACTAAAACATGCTCGACAGACTCTAGCACGCCACATGTGGTAAAGTCCGAGGAGTCTGCTTGTCCAATTAAATGCAAGTACTTGCGCGCAAAGGCGACATTTAAATGTAATCTATGGGTTATGCATGCAATAGGGCGTAATATTCCACGAGGAATTGACAAGGTCATCACTGGGCCTAGCCATTTAAGGCGGATGTGTCGAGTGTCTGGCAGGGCCCAGCATATAGCCGTGGCACTCCTCATAGATCCCGAAAGGAGACAAGTGGTGTCTGGTCTAGAGAACGGCACAGCTGTGCGCAGGTCACTGCTGAAGGCGCTCCTTGCTTCAGCTCGGCGGTCTCATTTCCATCGAGTCTGCAGTGTCCAGAGATTCACTGCAACATTATACGGTGGCCTTTTTCAGGAGCAAATGACAGGAGTCTAAGTATATCAAAAGCCAGAGATTGGTAGGCAGTGTGGCGTAGAAAGCATCCCAAAATTTATAGCGCAGGTTTAGAGTCAGTGAAAATGCATCACTCCTGTCTCCTGAGGCGGTTCTCCGCTGATGTGGCGAATCGCTTCCTGAAGGCCAGCAAACTCTGTAGCGATTGAAGTAGACTTGTGCTTTAAAATAAATCTCCGGGTCGTCTGCTCAGCGAGGATTACCAAAGCTGCTGTAGATGCCTTTGTTGACGCAGATCCATCCGTGTATACATGCACACAGTTTTGGTATTCTGACCAGATGTAGGCAAAGCAAGTTTCTTCATTCCGCTAAACGGCATCGCAGATTTCTTTAGTATGCCAGGGACAAGCAGGCATACTGAAGGCTGAGCCATCACCGATGGTGGCTGCAAGGGATGTTGCGGCGGGGCACAGTATCATGGCAATTCGGATTGATGGAAGCGAAGTGCAGGTGCAAAACTGCTGTCCGGTCGCCCATCAAAAATCTTCGTCAGCGGGTGACAGCGGTGCCGTGTAAGCGCGCATGAATATACAAGAAGTGGTTCGTGCAACAGGTAGTTCGATATTGGGCACGCACGAGATTCATCAATCTAGCTTTTGTTCGAGGCACAGCCTCGTTATCCGAGGCATATCTTGAGTGCCTCTGCTTGAACACTCTCCACTCCAAAGTCCGCACTCCAACACTCCAATGTCCGCAAAGAGGAAATGCTCATGGTAGAGAGTACATGAAGGTTGCAACGATTGTTGCCTATGAAGAGAGTATAGTAAAGTCTTAGCAAGGAGCGCTCCGTTGGGCCCCATTTAATGCCTGCTACGAAGCGAAGGAGATGGCAAAAATGAGTGAGTCTTTTCTTTAGCATATTTATACGCCTCGACCTTTAATGTCCAAAATCTGTTGTGGGAGACGTATGGTATTGCAACCCCTTGAAGTGTTGCCGGGTAGTGGCAGACAGACTTGCGCGTGAATGCGACCTCAGCACATTTTTCAGCTGGAAAGTGCGAACCCTGACGCTGTACGTACCTTGAAGTAGATGACATTACACGTTGTAATCTCGCGCGCGTTTGCGGACGTTTCGAACCCGAAGCCCAGATGTAGATATCGTCAGCATAGGCACTGATGTGAATGTGAGTGGAAAGTTCACTTACCAGAACAATCAACGCCACGTTAAACAGGGTTGGACTGGTAGCTCCTCCCTGAGGGACTACACGGCAAACCTGATGAAGGGTAGTCTCCATCAGGCGTAGACATGAAAACAGACCGGCCGTTGAGGTAGCTCACAGTCCAGGAGTGCATCAGGCCGCCAATGCCTATGTCATCAAAGGCATTAAAAATGGTGTCATGAAGCACGTTATCGTAGGACCCTTTGATGTCTAAGAAGACAGCACCGACAAGTCGGCGACTACGTTTTTCATCTTCCACTGTCGATATGAAACCGACTACGCTGTCAATCGAAGAACGTCCCCGCCAGAACCCGGTCACCATATCCTGATTCAGAGCTGCTCTAAAAACCATTCGAGCCGCGCCAGCACGATTCGCTCCATAGCCTTACCGACGCAGCTTGCTAGTGCAACTGGCCGGTATGAGGTAAGCTCACAAGAAGGCTTTCCAGGCTTCAAAAGAGCCACCAGGCGGCTGATATTCCAGTATTCTGGATCGATTCCGGAAGCCCATGTATTAATGTAGTAACCGAGAAGCACAGTCTGGGCTTTCCATGCCAAGGTGAGAGAGAGAGACGCGTACGGAATCCCGACATTACCAGGTGTAGATGCACGCCTACACGACGAAAGAACAGCTTCGTGAATAGCATCGTTCAGGCATCGTGAATAGGATGTCTTAGCGGTCGTCTGGTTAAGGCGGCACAAAAGTATACAAACTGTTTGATGCTACCAGAATTGTGCCCACAACCATTTTGCAGAATTCTTCAGCAATTCTTCTGCACGTAGGTGAACAATCGTTGATATTGACGAAATTCTGGGAGTGCATAAATCGAACAGGGTTCCTGCCTCGGTTATTCATAACAACACCGCACCACTGAGGGCGATGAGCAGTTAAATCGACCACTATTATATGAGGAGCTTCGCAACTCTAGATAGATGAATACAGGTACGAAGTATCAATGGCACCTCTAGGTGGAATGTAGGCACCGATTATCGCGAAGACGCGTCCTTTTAGCGTGACTGTCAAACAGATGTAATGGTTTGTGTTGTGTGGCTATAGGACGTGGCGGACGTGCGCAATGTCTTGGCGTCTGCAAACTAAGACTTTGCTTGTTACGTCTTCTTCGCGAGACCACAGCAGCCCGTACCCAGAAAGGCGGAAAGGAGACGGCATGTTTTGCTCACATATAACAGGCACAGGGAAGCGGTATTTGTGGACGCGTTGCCGGAAATTGCTCAGACGACCGCGTAGGCCTCGGCCATTCAATTGCACCACTACACTACGGCGCACGTGCATTGTCGCAGCGGGTTTTGGTAGTGCCATAATGAATTACTGCAATGCCGCCAAGAGCGGCTCAAGTGCATCCAAAAACTGCACAACAATCTTTGCTGTTGGCGTGTTAATGCGTGAAAGCAGCACGCGCCTTGAACTCTCAAGCCTTTTCAACATATTGCTCACATCCTGACCTTCGGGCTTGGCAGCAGTGTCAGCTGGAGAGTGGCAACCAGTCTTGGTCTTGCCGTGGTGATGTCCTTGGATGGCAGAGCAGGCCGTTCAGCATCAGAGAAAGTTGATAACACGAACACATCAGACTAAGCCATTGCGGTAACAAGGGACTCTGCTGCAGGCGTCTTGTTATCGTTTTTAGGCTCATGCTGCTGTTCCGGATGAGCTTATACTTCCTGCGACTGGAGTAGTTGAATTATGTGGATCCGGACGACACCGCCTTATGCGAAAATAGTGGAAGATATCTATAGCAACTGCACAGCTGCCGTAGTCCTCCATAAAGACTGCAATAAAATTCTAATTAGAAAGGGCGTCAGGCAGCGAGACAGGATCTCGCCAAAGCTATTCACCGCCAATATACAGGAGGTATTCCCAGGCTTAAATTGCAACAGTTGGGGATAAGAGTTAATGAAAAATGCCAAAACAATTTGCGATTCGCTGATGACTTTGCCTTGCTGAGTCAGTCAGGAGATGAACTACGAAGCATGATCAATGAGTTAGGCAGGCGAGCAGAACGGTGGCTCTAAAAATTAACGTGCAGGAAACTAAAGTAATGTTCAACAGCCTAGCAATGGAACAGCAGTTCAAACGTCTACTTATGTCAGGTAGTGACAGCTGATACGGATCATGAGAGGGAAGTAACTAGAAGGATAAGTATTGGGTGGAGCGCAATGTGGCAGGTTTTCTCGGGTCATGAATGGCACTTTACCAATATATCCAAGAGAAATGTATACAACACCTGTATCTTACCGGTACTCACCTATGGGGCAGAAATGTGGAGGCTAGCGAAAAGAGTGCAGCTTAAGTTAAGGACAAGGTAGCGAGGTATGGAAAGAAAAAAAATGATAGGCGTAACGTTAGGTGACCGGAAGCGGGTGGAGTGGGTGAAGGAACCAACCCGGGTTAAATACATTCCTAATCGAAATGAAGAAGAAATGGCCTGGGGCAGGGCATGTTATGCGCAGGCAAGATAACCGCTCGTCTCTAAGGGAAACGCAGTGGTTTCCAATTGAAGGCAAGCGTAGCAGGGGTCGGCAGAAGGTAAGGTGGGCGGATGAGATTAAGAAGTTCGCAGGTATAAGGTGGGTGCAGCTGGCAAATGACATGGTTAAGTGGAGAGACATGGGAGAGGCAGTGAGTGTGGTGGGCGTAAACGTCAGGGGGAGTAGTCTGGATCAATATGATGATGATGACGATAAAAATTCGACTCTCGAAAAATGTTTTGTAGTGGATTTTGCCTCTCTCGTGCAGTATATGGGTCGCTAAGTTTATCTGATATGTGGGGTGGCCGAAAGTATAACGACGAAAATGGGTCGCTCTCAAAATGAAATACGCTGGTCGTAAAGCTGCAACTCAGGGGTCAACGGGTGATTTGCTTAGTGCAAAAGGAACTGCGTGGAGGCGTATTTTTTTATTAAAAACGAATTTACAAGGTTACAATACGCACAATGCTAATAGACCCAAAGCTCAAGTCTAGTTTCGGGTCCATGACAATGCTTTACATTATAAATGCGGCACGTGAAGACAACACATTGCGTCCATAAAATAAAACTCAGATTCTAAACAGGCATAAAAAAGAACGCATACACAATACACACATTACCAGAAAAACCAAGAAAACAATACGCCATAACTTCACATATTCATCAGGTATATTTTGAATGATTCCACAATGTTTGTTTTGAGTTTAATAAGGCATCAGTCTTAGCACTGCCATTGCGGGAAAAAAAACACCTTCTTTTCGTGTGTAGCCTTGTTTGGCAGAAGGCAGGTGTCGAGGGGAGCGCGCGCTCTTGCGCGTGCCCCCTTCGAGGTCGGCCGTGGGCAGTGGGAAAGTGAAGAGAGGAAAATGCACCCTCCTCTCAAGGAAAGATGAGGGCAGGGATAATGGGTTATGGAAGAGGAAGAGAGGTAGTAAGGCCAGTTTCACATGCTTCGAATTTTGCCGCACCGAAGCCGCGGAATCGAAGCCGCTGCGGACTCCGCTCTGCGATTTCCGCTCAGTCCTTTCACATGCAACGCACAACCAACGAATTCGTTAGGTTGTGACAACAGGGTTGCTAGATGTCTGCTTATCCGACCTGTGAATAAATGCGGAAGTAATGTAACATGGAATGTGTTTATGTTGTCGTCTTGCGCACTTTCAGATAGAAGGTAACATTTCGTATCTTTTTATCAAAGTAAACAGTTCTGTATAATTCTAAAAGTACACGATGGCCAAAGCTAAGCCTGGCCAACGCTGGCCAAAGCCAAACCTGACCGACTGCCAAGCAGTGGATGCTTTCTATTCGTCAGTCTCAGAGCGAACACACCGACGCTGCGAATGAATTCCAACCAGACGGAAATCGTTCCCAAGCCGTCTGCGGCAAGAGCGGCGGCCCTCTCCAGCCGCTGACCGAACGAATTCGCAGTGCCGGACGGTGAAATTCGCAGCATGTGAAACGGGTCTAAGGCGCTGGTTGGCGAGGGAGAACATGGAGAGTGGCGGTTCAGAGTGGGCCTCTTCAGTTTTCCGCCTCTGTCACCCCGCAGGCTGCCTGCTGGTCTTCAGAGCGCGGATCGAGCGTGGGCTGCGTGTGGCCCGGAGAAAGACGGGTGCGCCACGGACTAGGGTGCCTTGATGGGCCAGCGCCGCTTTCAGGGTGAAGAGTCTGAAGACACCGCTCTCGGCGGGGGCATGTTGGATTCCACTCTCTCGTTCGGCTGCACTGCGCACAATGCAGCGGCGCGCCGTTTCGAAGAGAAAACTGCAGGTGATGCTAGGAATGCAGGAAATGTGGTGTTCCACTGAGACAGAGTGGTACCGGAGATTGTTTGAACAGTGAATTAGCGGTAGTTACTCTAAATTATGCTATTTTCTGCAGCTAATCTGCCGAGAAATTCAGCGCCTAATGAACAGTCGGTGCGCTCATGCATGTTGGTTCTCTTCTGTAGCGTTCGTTTCGCGCTGTATTCCTTCTTAATAGCCTCCTATCAACTTGCGTAGCATATTTCACTGCAATCTCTTGACTCGAATACTATAACTTTCAATTACTTTTCCAACAATCAGGATTACTTATTTCGGCGTCTCTCATAGCGTGAGCCGCATTGGGACGTTAAACCCCCATTAAGCCAACTTATTCGAGCCATGAAATCAGTGCGAAATGCTGCGTTTTATAGCTTTCAATTTAAATAATAATCAGGGTGCACAGATAAGATTTGCATTATACCACCGTCCCAAGCAGAAACTCTCCTGTAAAACAAGAGTTTCGCATGCCTTACCTCTCATATTTTGAGGTTAACCCTTGGTCAGGCAGTCTGGTTTCACCTGCGATTAGCAATTGTTTCGGCGCGCGCTGTCACGAGAAAAGCCAAATACCCTGTGCACCTTAGTAGTGAAGGCAGAACACCCAGCAACACAACACTCTCTCATAACTTCGTATCTTACTGCTGCATCACACACTACGATCTCTTTTCAAGCAAAGGGGCGTGGCGTAATTTTGCCTCGATTTTGCAAGTTTTCTGCTTTCGCGGCCGCCTTCCTCTTCCGATTAGAGGCGCCTCGTTGTCGTTACGCAACGCGGCCTTTCTTCTACCGATTACAGCCGCCTCGGCACGCATCGCACGTTCTGCACTACGCTGTCGGAAGTCTCATGTTGAGACCACAATCGCTTGCACTAGGCCAAGGCCAAGAAAGCCAAGAACATAGGACAAGAAAGTAAAAAGGCGAGTGTTAAAACCTGCCAGGCCACATCAATTTTTTCCGAGCGGCTTCTTCACAACCTGATCACAAAGGCGTTTTCCAGTAAGACAGCCGTATTATTTAGGCGCTCTTGTGAGTAGGCGAGTATGCGAAGCTCTAGTCGCCGCGTTTTGTTCAGTTTAATATTTGTTTTATCTTAATGCCACGAAGGCATTATTTCTTCTCCCCTCTCTCTACTTCTTTGCGCCAGCTCACTACGAATATCATGGCACCAAAATTTCTGCGCGTCAGTACGCAAAGAAGCCGCGAGTGCGTGACGCCAACAAAAGGCGGCTTTTTTCCCCAGTTAAGGTTTATTTTCGTTCCCTTTCGTATCACATTTAAAGAAAGCTAACTGGGGAAAAAGGCTCATTTAACTGCCGTCATGCTGTCACGTCAGTAAAATTCGTCACGCTTGTCTCTGGGCAACCATATTAAATAGATTACTTTTTTGGCCTGTTTTGATGACAGCAGCAGGGATGAAAGCTGGTCAGTCGTGTTCACTAGCCCTCGTCTTCCTGCGTGGTTTACCTCAAACGTGGTTTTCCAACTAGCCAAGACTCATTCCTGAATGATAGATCTATTGCCTTGCCCGACGACTATCGAGTGAGACAGCAAGCAAGCGTCTCTTAGCAACTGGAGCAGACGGTTCCGCAGAAGCGAGTGGACGCCAGCCCATGTGACCATCACGCTCTTTCCTGTCAGAGGCGAACTTTCTGGCAGCCAGCGGGCAGACCGAGAGGGGTTAATCGAAGTGGCCCAGTGTGAATGCTCGATTGGATTTGGAGAGTGGAGTTTTATCTGTAACACTGTTATTATAGAGATAGCTACATTACGCTAGCACTACGAGCCTTTAGCGTGGCACCTCTTGAGCTCCGTGGCGGCGCCGTGGCTGGTCACGAGGTGGTTGGTCACGTGGTGTGGAGCAGCTGCCGACGACGCAGTGCGCCGACGAAACCGAGTGTGGGGTGGATTGGAAGGGGGGGGGAGAGCGAATCCTCGTCTAGGGACGAATATGAAGTATGAACGCCCGGCGAAAAGGAGCGGCAAAATACTGACTGCAATTCTACTGAGCGAGTTCCACTCGGCCAGATGTAGCTATCGCGTCACTCCAGGTTTAACCCGGGCTAAACCGCAGCCATTTAATTTTTGATAGAATATTTGCACCCGGCCACCCGCTCGCAAGGGCTCAAACCATCAGCTGTAGGTGATCTGCCATCCGTGAGGAACAGTACTGCTAACATAACACGGAGATAACGCAACATCACACAGGAAAATGAAAGCACACCCACGAGAGCTAACTTTCAATTGTTTATAGTGTACAGCGAGTGATACACACGACGTGGCCATACATTGCGGAGGGCCAGTAGACGAAATGCTTTTTTGAGTGCTCTAGCCCGACAGATTGTTTAGCGATGCACGTGTCACTTAAGCTATCTATGACTTCTGCCGCAATGATTTTGTGCGTCAGTTCGCAACCATTCCTGGTGACGACAGTGCATTCTTCATAGATCTTTTATAGTTTTGCTCTTCTATTTGAACTTCATGCAATGCACATCAGTGAAGCCACCCTTCTTTTCTTTACATTGTAAAAATGTTCACGCAGGCGGGCTTTCAGGCGCCTTCAACTTTGACCTAAATATTTATTTTAGAAAGTGAATGGTATGCTATACACAATCCATTCCGTATTCCCAGCGAACTTGGTTTCATGCTTCTTCGTACAGCCAGCCTTTTTAAGAACAATGAAACCAAGTTCGTTGAGTGTGCGAAATAGATTATGCGAACCTACCTAGTGATTTTTGGGACCTTGTTCATTCACTAGTACATCATCTTGACGGGAACACAACAGCATCCCGTAGCTAACTTGCCGCACTACCAAAGGCGTAAACCTCCTCAGCCAATCAGGAGAGCGCGTTAAATATATTCCGGTCCACCTAATCGTATGCGTTGGTCTGCTCGCGGCGTACACATTAATGGTTAGAAAAGAGTATAATTCACTCTGTCTACGTACCAGAAGCGTATGCTCGTTTAGGTACGCTAAACGCACGCATTTTTCACATTATAAGCAGAGCCTAGAGGCGCCATCTGGTTGTGTGAAATGGAAGAATGTTTGTCAACAAATCGACACTCCTTTTTGAGACTAGAAGCGATATAATCATTCCTCTAAGTAGAAAATTAATGCAAATTTTCACTCATACGTTTATTTATAGGCGAGATGAGACGAAGCGAAAACCCGGGGCCTCATTTATGGCCAGTGAACGCACTGAAAATGACAGTGACAACGACGAATTCAGTCCTAGGCGAGTGTCCGAGGGGACCTGCTTTAATTAGCGCGGCCATTTTGGAACAGATGTTTTAGAGCAGGGAAGAGCCGCGTGCGATAAAACTCAGAAAATAGGGTACGCAAAGCAAGCCTAATGTAAGGCTCGATATGAAATAGCGTTTGGCGCACGCACACTTTAAAGCACGCTATTCCATATGCCTATTTTATTTCGATGGAGTAAATTGCTGGGCTATTTGGTTCATAATGCACAGGTTTGCGTGAGCACGGTGTTGTGTGTGTGCCTCTTCGTCTGATCCTGCGTCAGTTTCGCTGGTTCCACCATATGTGCCTTATTTATACTGGCACTTCATCCGCAGCATCAGAATGTTGCCTTTGCATGCGATCATCGCAGCGGCGTTCGGAAGGTTGTCGTGATGCGGCAGGCCGCGACTTTCCTTGCTCCGAGGCGGTCAAGTGTGTGTAACTTGTTTCTGGAACTGACTGCAATGTCGTCGCCCTGGTCTCGCACTCCAACATCTCCGAATAGTTGGGGTCATGGAGGAAGGAAACAATGCAGGAGAGGCTGTTACGCCTCATTTTTTGAATCCGGACGCAAATGCTGCCCCCGTTACCATGCCAATAAATGGGAACGCTCTAACGAAATGTTTATATATTATTGGCCCGCTTGCAGACTTGTACTCGATATGACCACAAGTTGGCTTTCATTAGTCACAAATCACCCACTTAATAAGTATTTTCAGAACAGCTCATTTAAACTTCAATTGCAGCTCGGGAAGTTAACTACAATGGTCCACTTTGCTAAGTAGTTCTAATTCAAGTTGGCAGCGAAGTTTGTATAATTTGCTACCATCCTGTATAATTTATTGTAGGCAAATCTATTCTGGTCAGAAGATAAAGATGTGTTTTGAAGTAAATGAACTTGAATTATCCCCCCGCCACCTCGCGTTAACTCAGAATAAGAATAGGGGAGAAGATTGAATGGTGTTAGGAAATGAAGGTGAGATTAACACTTAATCACTGCGCTGTTTGTCACCCTATCCAAAATCGTGCTTCAAATAAATTGCAGGTGGGGTTGTCGTTTGTAGGAGCAGTAGTATAGAGAGAATTCACCCGAGCCACAGTGACCGCCATGTGTACATGGGGCACAGTGAAAGGCCCCGGTATTTGCTGCTGAAGCTGAGCGCTGTATACAACAAAATGGCGCCCGCGAAGTCACGTGAATATTTCCCAAGGATGAGCCGTCAAAACTTGTTTTCAAGAAAGCATCCAGTGAAATGAAGTTTGCATTCGATTTTACTTCACCTGTTCGGTTGCATGCATACAGATGTGCGTTTCTGACCATTATAGAAAGAGCAGTGCTAAAATGAATATGGTCTCAATTATTCGGTGTCTACCAACACATCGCTGTCTACTCTGATCTCTTTTCAGAGGGTGAAAACACTAAGTCTGCTCCTGTTCCGGCCTTCCCCTGCGAGACATGCGGCGTCTTGTTCTCCGCACAAGAGCTTCTGGAGAAGCATCGGCAGAGCAACCACTCGCAGAAGCCGGAAGTGAGGCACAGCTGTAGATACTGCCCCTATTCCAGCAATAACAAGTAAGCCAAAATATGCTTTGCTGCTGTTGTTTACGCATGGTGAAAAGAACTACAGATAATTTTTTTTCTATATTGGCATCAGTGAGTGAGCAGGGATTTCTGCTAGGTAGAAGCCGACGACGAGCTTGCAGTTTAACGGGATGGACCGCTTTGTTTCGTCGATTTTCATTCTAATTTCTCCAAGGTCTGTCAAATTTCGTGATTTCTTTCTCAGATTCCTCCATTTATACTTATGATATGCTTGAGATAAACCTCGGTGATTTTTTCCTGTTCGGATTAGCACCAAACCCTGGCCAATCCCCTACCGTGGGTATTTGCCATCGTTTTTGAGGCAACAACAACCCTCGAGCTAGGCTGGCTGCGAACACAAACGGAACAGACAACGGACGATTTTTCTCTGCGTTGGTACGCATCGAATTTGTGTTTAGGCACTAATAGTGCGCACTGGACGAGACTCAGAAGCAAAGGAAGGCACTTCACGCGAAGAAGGCAGTGCAGCTGCATGGGGTAACTTCCTTCTCTTCTGTGCCCCGCCAAGTTCGAACATTTTTTTCACACGTGTTTTTGAACCTTCGGCGGTACAGCGCACTAACTCAGCTGAATCAGCACTTATAGAGTACAGAATATTACTGAGAACGTGGAAGTGCGCTGTTAAAACCGCTGATTTGCATTTGTTCTGTGACGCAGTTGACAAGAACGCTGCTTTAGAACGTGGAAGATACCAGGTCGAGTCCAATTTTGTCATCAACACTTTTTTATTCGCTTCTTTTTTGTTCAGTATTTAACGACGCATGGCATTTCTAATTTTTTTCTGGAGGTTGTTTGTGTAGCCTGTCAGGTCGCATTCTGAAATCCGAGGCAAAATTTCTGCTTAAGCCAATGAAAACAAGCCAATTTCGCTTCTTCTTTATTTGAATAAGCAATTACTGCGTCCCAGCTATAATTTACTATTCGTTGTCGCGATGTGTCTTACATTGTATTCAGGGTTCATTATGACGGGCTTTACAACAAAAAGCGCCGTATAAAAAAACCTTTCAGATCAGCCACTAGATAAAAGACCAGGAGTTGGTGCGCTGTATCATTGAGGGCTCGGAAATACACCACCGTGACTAGTGCTTCTTCTGGTTATTCCGTGATGAGTCATGCTCAACCATCTGCTATTAATTTCCGTTATTATTTATTTGCAGTCTGCAATAAACGGAGTTGGAGACGACCAATACTTTGTTACAACAAGAAAGTGAGCAGAGTCATGCAGCTGCATTTGGCAAAGAAAGCTCAATTCTTTACGCCCAATTCTTTATAGGCGTAATTCTCAGAGACCGGAAGTGGACAGAGTGGGTGAGGTAAAAAAAAAATTGGTTGTGGATTAGTTCTGGTTCAGTTAGGTTTATTACTTTGAAAGTCCCCCGGAGTTTAAACCTCGAGTGATGCAAGAGCTACATTTGGCCGAGTGGAACTTGCTCAGTCGAATTGCAAAGTCAGTCTTTCTCCACTCCGTTTCACTTGGGGTACCTTTTTCATCTTTGTCCGTGGATGTGGATTCACTCTCTCCCCCTCTCCACTCCGGAGCGCTGCACCATCAGCAGGGGCAGCTGCTCCGCACCACGCGACCAACCACGTGACAGGCCATTGCGCCGCCAGGGAGCTCAAGGGGTGCCACGCTGAAGGCTCGAAGTGCTTGCGTAGTGTAGCTATCGCTACAAAACAAGGGTTAATGACATCCTAGTCAAAATCAAGAGGAAGAAATGGGCTTGGGCAGGGCTTGTGATGCAAGGCATGATAACCACAGGTCTTTAAGTGTAATGGAGTGGATCCCAAGAGAAGGCAAGCTCAGCAGGGGCGACAGAAGATGTAGTAGGCGGATGGTATTAGGAAAGATTTGGACAGGGTTAATTGGAGAGACAGGGAAGAGGCCTTTGCCCTGCAGTAAGTGCAGCCAGGCTGATGACGATGATGATGGATAGCCGCATGTTGTTTATCTATTATGCATGAAATATTCTTTTTTTCTGATAAACGCCGTCAACTATGCCTGTGAAAATATGTCCTCTCCTCTCCTCCCTTTATTTGCTTTAACATAGAGGCAACGTCAACAGACACCAGCGGAACCACACAGGCGAGCGGCCCTTCATGTGCAAGGAGTGCGGAAAGGGTTTCTCACAGCGGCAACACCTGACCAACCACCTGCTGACCCATTCAGAGGAAAGACCTCATGAGTGCGCGGACTGCGGACAGCGCTTCAAATACCCCGTTGATATCGCTCGTCACCGCAAAGTGCATGACTCCTCCGGCGGCAGGCTAGCGTCACTCGTGTGTCGCTTCTGCGGGAAGGGTTTCTGCGACCTCCACCACCTCAAACGACACATACTGACGCACACGGGAGAAAAGCCCCATGCCTGCTCGCATTGTGGCCGGAGGTTTGCGAGACGCAGCAATGCCACAAGGCATGAGAGAATAGTTCATAGCCGCCAGTACACGCTGCACTGCCCGCACTGCGGTCAGGGTATTGGGGACATGAATGATCTGAGAATCCACGTGCAGAGATGCCACTCTTCCGCTGAGAAAGAGGAACCGCAATACAGCGAGGACTGAGCGAGCTCTATTATGCTCCCACACGCGAGGGAAGGGGTATGTGCTTCTGTGCTAATGGCGACGTGAAAGACAGATAAAACACACAGCGAATAGAGAATGGAAGACAAGTTAAGCTTGTGCGACAAAACGGACAGATCGAGGACAGCCAAGAGGCAGGACAAGGCCGAACAGAGTTGAAAGCCATTGAAAGAGCCTA
Organism: Amblyomma americanum; assembly: GCF_052857255.1. Taxonomy (NCBI): domain Eukaryota; kingdom Metazoa; phylum Arthropoda; class Arachnida; order Ixodida; family Ixodidae; genus Amblyomma; species Amblyomma americanum. The sequence continues at coordinate 90,514,181 of NC_135500.1, read as the reverse complement.
GTTACTATCGTGGGCAAAAGTTGCAGACCACCCCTCCAAGCTGCGACCCGTGCCACTCTGCGTGGGGGCGCTCTTGACAAAGCACTTCTGTCTTCGAGAAGTACAGTATAGTGAAGGGCACACTGCGCCGGTCTCGACAGCAGAAGTACTTTGTCAGGCGGCGCCCCCACGCAGTATGGTAGGCGTGGGAACATGAATGAGGAGGTCTTTTACTTTTATCCGAGATGGCGAGGAAAACGCCCCATCTCAACGAAGTTGGTCCAGAAAGTTTTATTACAAAAACGCACGTGAATAGCATCTATAGAAACAAACAAATACTAAAAGAGAAAAAAGTCCCAAAACGGCTGCCTTGGGTGGAGCCGTCTACATTCGGTTTGTACTTTACCAGAGAAAGTAAAAAAAAAACAGGGATTTCCGTTTACTGTAAATGCTCAGAAAATCATGTGTTGATAAGCTTGGATTCGTCCCCCTTGTGCAATTGAATTTGGCAGGATAACGCCGCAGAAGTCAGCGTGGTGTTCGCACATGATTTGACCATCCAAAATTGTCAACTGACGCTGCTCTGTTCGCATTCGTCCTGTTGATGTTCTTCTGCTCGGCTATCGATGGTGGGCGCCGCTGTCAGCGTTCTCTAAAATGGCGCAGATCTGAAAGAGTTGGAAATAAAGAATGGGAATAGGCGGCGGGGCTAATTTTTTTGCCGCCAACTGCAAAGCTCACTTTTTTTTTGCTCCTCATGTCATTGGAAGACTTCTGTCACATGCCACAACCCTCGTCATTGGCTTCATTTCATGCGGTTTTATTTCTCTCTCGCCTCAGTACAGAACCCATGCGTTTCAATCACTGGCTGTTGAATGTGTTTCCACTTTATTTCCACCTGCAAGCCGTATTTCTATATTCCACTTAGAAGCGACAAGTTCGCCATAACGCTTAGTACGTCTATCCTAAATATGAACATTTGCAGCTTGGCGTTACCAGCAATCGCTGAGCTACATTAAAGCGCCTAGAAGGATCCCATTTAGCATGAAATTTACCTCGAATTGCCTGGCCGGCATGTGCGCACATTGAGTATATATACAAGGTGTCTAAGCGAAGGTAAAGCGCAGTTTTTAAAAGTCTGCTTTCTGAGAAATTGAAGCAGCTTGTGCAGCGTTGTGTTCCCGGACATCTGAAAACGCGCAAATAATGCTAAATGGAGAGGTTCTTAAGCGGGCTATGGCACGGCTGTCCGAAGTACTGCAGTTTTGAACTTCACTGAAAAATACAAGAGGCTGTGATAATCTTTCGAATGTTTGAGTGCCCATGTTATCGATATTGGGATCCGACACCTACCGCCATATTGAAATGCTGACGAGACGTCTCAACGACATGCAGACGGCAGAGTCGTCTGCAATGCATGCTGTGGTTTCAGTAGACATGCCTCCTTTCGTCTACGATCGAGGTGGCAATTGCAGCTCGATGAAACTATTCCTACTGATGACCTTAACTGCTGCGCTTGTCGAAGCCTTGTACTTTTTTGAAAAACCGAAACGATGGGCTAAATTTTATATAATTATACATGAACACTTTCAAGTGATGAGCCTCTCTTGAAATTTTATCCGGTGCCGGGCAGGTCGACTCCTTCCTTCACGAGTAAGCCTAGCAAGCCCGCAGATTCTTGTGTGCGATTTAGACGACTGAAGAGAGCGAATTCACAAGTTTCATCTAATGCAAATGATCATCTAGTGTAGTCCTGTTAACAGCGACCTAAATAGAAGATTGTGTACGTCGGAGGAAGCGCGTACAATAAGCAGGAAGTACTCCAGTGATTCGGTGTGACGGCAAAAGCTACAGGCTGCCAGGGCCAGTTTTTGGCGCCACTTGCGGGTTACTAACTTGAGTGTTTCATTAAATGCAAACGGTCACCATAGATGCTAGTGCATAGAACCGTTTAAAATCAAGTATTTTCCACAGCTGAGAAAGAAGATGAACTCAGCGAGGAGCGCTGGTCCATAGCGGTGTCAACAAAACCGACCATGAAGCTTGTTTTCCGAGGCAGGCAATCGCATCATTGGTGCCTCTTGCAGCGTCATTGTAGTGTCTAAACATCTAAATATGCAACCGGTGCCTAAGAGAATATCACATAATGAAAGCTTAGCTTGCGTTATATGCAGTGAAATAAGCAGTACATGGCTGCTTGTATATGCAGTTATGTAAAGAATAGCATACCGTTGCATGAGTGCAGTAGTAATAACCGGTGCATTCGTGGCGGAATTTTGCGCTCCCACAACGAGTGCTTAACGGTGTACTAGTTTCTTGACGTATTAATTTATTTAATACACGAGCGAATTTCGCATGAAATTGTATCAGGGTGAGAGTATTTGATAGAGGTTACTAATAAATTGCTAGTTCTACCTCGCGAACGAGCTGCTAATAAATGATCAATAATGAGATAAAGCCTCACAAGACGGTGAAATGCGACGGAATGTGGGAATATATATATGAGAAGGAGCTCTACACAATGCAGGGTAACAATTCGCGAACCAGAATTTATATGCTTCGCTCGTGTTGCTCAATTGAGTGTCATCCGACATCCTTCCCAGAGTCACCTTTGCACTCAATGAGAGTGTTCGTCGAGTCTGTCATGTTGGGTCGAGTCCACAATGCTTATCACGTTTCGTACGATTTCGAACTCAGGCGGTCCTCTATCGTTGGCCATTGTGTTTTTGAAATTCACACTTCAGATAAATTTCACCCATATAAGAGACAGGTTCTTGGCATGTTAATTTGTTTAATCTGTACAAACTTTATGAACAGCCAAATTTTACCATTTCCTACGAAACAACAGAAAAGCCAAGTTCAAAAATCTTCCGCACATACTTCTCTCTTGAGCAATTCCCGAGCCGCAAACAGCGGCATACAACAAGAAACAGATAATAGGAGTTACAATCGCATATGAATGAGATACTTTTGGCTCCGAAGAGCCCATTGTGCATTAAATGTTGAACGATTAATGTTTGCGAGCTGAGCAACTACCATTTTGCTGCCACAAAATGGAACTAGTGGTTTCACATAACAGCCTATACGTGAAATGAGTGCGGAACGTGCTCCAATTCGATCGATACGAGCGCGAGAATGCCCCCGAATAAGCGTGAACGAGACAGAAGGAGTGCGAGATGCTCCCGTATTGATAAGCACAGCGACACCTGCAACACGTGAGAATACTTTTTCGCTCTTGTCCCTGGGAGCATCAAAAGTAGCACGACATGGCGGATGACGTAGGCAAATAAAGCCACCCATTAGCACGACACGCCGGTCACACACTAGCAAAGCAGCCATGCTTTGAAATAGATCAATTCGTTCTGCTGTGATAACAACAACATAAACATTAATCACTTTTCAGGGCTCCTATGTCACTAAAACAACCAAACATAGAAAAAAAATGTGGAAGTCTCGCGTCTCGGCTGTGAGAGCTGATTGGTTGGAAAGCGAACGCTTACCGTAAAGAGCGTGTACAAAAAAAAATGATCAGAAACGTATTACAAATATAAATTAGAAGCAACAGAAAGCAAAAGCAAAAATGTGAGAGGATGTATTCGTGTATTCGTTTGAGCAAGAAATAAACGTTCATTTGCAAGTCAGCGCCTGTGAGTACCGTCCTTCAGTCCTTGTCTAATTCGCGCTTTTCTTGAAAATAGCATACCAACTCGCCCAATCATCAGTCCTAACGTTTGAACAGTATTTGTTCTTAGGCTGGCAGGCAAGAAAAAATTCGGCACTAACTAGGACCCCGAGCAGAAAACTAAAGCGATAAATGAAGAAACAAAAATCCGTTCTCCTGCGCATCGATACGAACATATCTGCTAGAATGATGCAGGAATCATGATACCTTTTCCCTCTGTGTAAAGTGTAACAAACCCACTGTCAATCTCATGGGCAGCCAAAAACCTCCATAGCGGATGTCTAGCTTAGGGATTAGCGCTGGTCTTGCAATTAGGCTAAGCTGCAAGGAATGTAGCACAGGTATACGGCTCATAGCATTCGTAGAGATTATTATTTTTTAGAGGAAATCGTGCGTAGGCTTTGTATTGAACCTGCTTTAAGACTGGAGAGCTTTTAAGCTTCAGCACAAGAAACGGGTGCGGTGGTTCAATGCTCCATTTCGTGATATCGGCCTTTTATTTTCCCAAGAGCAGCAAAGACTAAAATATGGTTCAGTTTGCTGGAGCCAAAGTCTAGACAAAATTGTTCGGCTTAATGTTTTCAAGTTTGTGTGAGGACTAAAAGCAAAAACCGACGATAGTACTAACATTTTTGTTCACCATAATTAGAAAAATGTTTGTGCCATATCAAGTGCATCCAGCGCTAGTAGGAAACCAGGGTGGCGCAGCAGCTTCCTAAATAAGAATAACTTTTTTTTTGTGACCGAACATGATTTTATCTGTTCGCCTCTCAGCGGGTGTCATTTCTCAATCAAACTTTTGTCATATATAGAAGCGGCACTGTACATTCTCTCCATACCAGCGGAGGCAGGAGAAAAAAAGCGCCTTCGACGCCCCGCGCAGAATGATACCGTTCTCGGAGAAAGTCTGCCGCGAAGGTCCGAGCTTTTCTTAGTATTAGCTACAGCGACAATCTGAGTGTCTGGTAGTGGAAACAGCACGCATTTCTTTGGGCGTTTACTCATAGTATCTTTCGCGGTCTGCAAATGTCTGTTTTGTGGTTCCCAACGGGTGACCCCCATAGCAGACACATGCATGCAAATACTAGGGCAGTAATGGAAACGCTGCCCGCTCCACGACTGAAAAATTAGCTGTGGTTCAATCGGGCTGAACCTAGTTAGGGCCGTATAGTACGATCGTTTTTAAGCGGCTTCCGCCAGGCCCGCTTCGCGAGCGGGCGAGCCGATGCGCCCCGTCTGGCGAACGGATGGAAAGTTGGTCAACATCAACTTTAAGGCGGGCGAGGGTGTCCGTTCGGCGACCGGACTGCAGTTTTTCCGTGGCCTCAGTGACGTCTCGAGCCCCTCCGCCTCGGTTCTGCCATGCTGGGGCAAGATGGCCGTCCGTCGACTGGACTGGGGAGCGCGGCCTGGGCAGTGGCAGCGATGTCGCGAAGCATAATATATTGGCCACATCTTGATATTACGAGTGTTCAGAGCGACTGCGAACTTCGCCGCGTTCAGCAATGGCGAGCGACAGTTCCCACTAGTTGAATTCTGTAATCATCGACGCTGAGGGAGTTGACGGAGCGCCTCTTCAAATCGACGCAAGACCTGTGCAGTGGCTGTGTCACGAAGTGTTTATTTCGTGCTGTTTGTGGTTGTTGCAAGCGTTTGTAATTCATACTGCCAGTTATTTTCCTGTGCGTGCGCAAGTTTCCCAGCATAGCGACAAGTTTCCGCGTAGTGAAAGTGATTATGGTCGATGCGAGTGCTTTCCCGTCAAGTCAGCGATATGTTTACCTGCAAAAAACTCGCGACGCACGCCGTTTGCCGAATGCTGAAATGAACTTGGAGCTGTGCAGCTGATCGCGTCCTCTGCGATGGCTGCAGTGATCGCGACCGAGGCGAGCCCACGACGTTTTTTCAGCTACATAGCAAACTGCTGTGTGTACGACTTGACACGATCTTGGCTGCACATCCGTCGCAGTGTTTTCTGCTGTTACAACAGCAGCATCGCCAGTCTTGTGCGTTTTGGTGCACCAAGCAGCAGTTCGTTTTATGATCACGGGTGCGCGGTTTGCGACAGTGTACCAGCGGCATTTTGTAGCATGTGTGAAAAAATCGATGTGCAGTGCAAATGTCAGTTCGGGGGCACCGTAATTTTGTATGCGTGTGCGCCACAAATGAAAGGTACCAAAGTGGATTAAGCTGTCTCTATGTTTTTGTTGGAGGCCTGTTTGCCAACTCGATTTTGTCAGTGCCAAACAGTTGTTCAGCAGCAGCGCTAATGCTATCAGCTGCATTAGTTTATTTGATGAGGCTTCATCGGAGCCTTCAGCAAGAGAAGTAATCCATGCTCATTTGCATGTTTATCTGCTGTTTGTGACTCGCCATGAATACGATTATTGGCCTGCTGAGTGACAGTACTGGTTGGCCTGCAAGAACTTATGTGTCTTCAATGTAGTATGCTTCCGAGATTTTCTTAGCCCTCCTCGCATTTTCCACTGGCTGAAATTTATTTGCTCTTAAGCAAATTCACAATTGTACACTCCTCATTTATCAGATAAGTTGCCTGCAACACTTATCCGATCATATTTGTTTCATGGTCATGGCAGCACTATTCCTGCACATGTTCTCAAACAACAGCTACAAAGCTTTTTTAATTCCTTGAAATGGGCTATACACTGTTGCATGGTGATTGACTCTGCAATACCAATGCTCACTCATTCCTGCGAGCCCTGCAGTATTGATGCAACTGTGGATTAGTCGAGGCTGACACCAGATATAAATTGAACCCATTTCTTTTTTGCTTGGATCGGATGAAATTGTTGTGGTCATTAGCATTCACAGATTCTCCGCTTAGCACTGGAACCAAGTTCTGTTTCTGACTAACGTGCACACCTAAAACCAGAGCATTGCATTTTTCGTCTCTCAGTGCGCTGTGTTTAAACTTAATGTTGTGGGCTGCGGGAAATCATCTGTGAGGTTATAAAAGTTGTGAAGGAAGAAAGCAGTTCTGCTCTTTTTTTTTCGCCAGATTTATTTGTTTTGTGAAATGAGTTGTGTGTGCCAAGTAGGGAGTGGCCGAGCCGCGGTCATGATTTTGATACCAGAAAGAGAAGTGCTTTGACAACCAGAAAGAGTGTGAGCAGGAGCAATCAGTGTGCCTGGCAGTTCAGGGTTTAAGGTAAGAGCAGTATGAAGAACCCAGTGCAATAAATGGATATGGTTTAGTATGTGTTTGGCTTGTCCACTAAAATAAAAACATTCGTAACACTCTTTTCGCTGCACATTATTGTCTTGTTAGCAGAGTTGAGATTTTGTTCACACGGCTGTGCAGGTTAACACGAAAAAAAAAAAATTCAGGTGGCCACTATGTTGACCTAAAGTGCGGCGAGGTGAAAACCTTTAGTGCTTTCTTGCTGCTTGTGTCACTGGTGTGTTTAAGATGTTGATTAAGCACACAATTGTTTGTGAATCCTAAATGCTGGAGACACTGGAGGGCGTTTCATGGGCATCCGTCTGATTCGACACCTGTCTACAAAAACTCTCCGGCGTCCTTACGCTAGGCATACATTATTGTCGGCAGAGAAAAAAAGGAGAACTACATATGCCTTGGCAGGAAGTAGCGTGGTTGTTTGCTCGCTCGGCTGCGGATCGCAAGGATGGTGGTTCCAATACCGTCGTGCATTTTTTTCCGCTGATGTCAACGGTGCGACATGACTTGAGACCGGACATGAGCAGAGACCAGACAAGGTCATGGTTGCAAGTATGAGCCATTAAAGGCTTTCGCCTCAATACGTGCAACAATGGGCTGTATGCATTTTCACCCTGTCCATTGTGTGATCAGCGACTTTCTCTCGTAGTGAGGCGTACATGCTTTCAAAAAGTATAGTCCCCACAAAAGATGAACCTAATTCCTGTTCATATTCATGAGTTCTGTACTACCGAGGCATGACTGTATAGATGAAGTTTTAGCTGATCATTTACTTCACATGATGTCAGCAGCAATAAATTTTTGTGTGCCCTAACTATGTGACACAAGAAGTAAAGTTATCTTTGCATACTTTGAAAGCTGATGGAAGAGTGCGTTTTGTGGCATATGAGTGTGGTGGTTGAAGAAAAATACTTGCCTTCACCTGACAGCACTTTTAAAGGGCACATTGCAAATTGAGAATTGTGGAGGTGGTAAAACTGCATTAGGAACACAAATGACGGGAAAGAACACGACCACTGCATAGGGTGGCAGTTATAGCTCCGTTGGCCGCCAGTCACCTAGCAGTGTAAACATGTATTTATTATACGCTGTCCAGACACTTTCCTGCCTCAGCCCACTTTTCCCTCTAGATGCGTCCTACCAATGATCACCCTGCTCCAGTCACTCTACTTATGCCATTGGTGTGATGCAATCATAAATTATATTATGTATTATTGTTCTGCTAAATTGTTTTGCCCCATTAAATTGTTTCATCAGAACTGGCACGCATTTAGAAAGCATCCCTGTAATAGCCAACATGCTCTCGGTCTTCGTGACATGCACTTGCACCTTGAATGCAAATTGACCCTTGATTTTTTCTGGCTTTTTGAAAATAATGTGATAGGATCCCTCATCTGTGTAGGCTGACTCAGTCATGTTTTAACTTGCATCTAATCAATCTGAGCTGAATCCACTTATTGCCAGCCAGGCGTCGATACTTTGCCCGTACTAATTATTAATCATCCTGATTTCTTCCTGCAATCTCGGGCATCGCGCAATGCCTTGCCTTTGGCCCTCAGCTCTTTATTACATATATTCCAACCACCCTTAGAATGTTTCGCCTAACAATTCTTGATTGGTAACACTGTGGCCTGCCATCTTTCAATTTATTCCAGTGTTTCAGTTCTGCAGCGCATTCGTTTGCATGCACTTAAATAGCGCACTTCCCAATTTTACGAAGACAGTGTGCGGTAACGTTTTTTAGTGGCAGCATAACTTATCTGTGCCTACTTATAAGGGCTTGCCAAGCGGGGAATATTCACTGCATAATTGTTTTATTACTCGGCATTTATTAAGGCATACAGTGTAGCGTGCTCTCACCTATAAATCCATGTACAACTACCCACAGCGTATGACGTTTACGCATGTCCTTAGCATTGTCATCTTCCAAGTCTCTTTCAAATCTCCTGTGTAGCCACAGCCTGTGTGTAATTCCATATGCCACAAATCATGCTTCATAAATCAAGCTTCCAGAGATGCGCTCAAACCTGAGCCGCTTGTATTATTCCCTCAGACTATTTTACGAGATCCACTGTCACAGCACTAAACGCTCATCTTTAAATCTCTTGATCTCATGGCGAAACTGCAGGTTTTTTTGCTCCTTAAAAGCATACCACCAGCTAGTCTGTTCCAATTCGTGGTTCCTTCTGCACTGACCGCATTAACGCTCTTAGCTCATGCCACTGCATCTCAAGATTCATTTTTGTTCATGCCACGAAAGACTCCAATTGTCTTGTATCCCACAAGGCTGTGTAACTTACTGTCCTTCGAAGTGGTCACTTCAGAATTTATGCTAGAAATGACGAACTCTTCGAGCTCTTACCTGGCGCACCATTTCAAAACTCGCCACTCAAGCATGTAATTTAAGACTACTAAGGTGTGATACATACTAAAAATGGCGTGCCGTCACTCGGTCACCTCAGAAAACCAAAACAATGCTGTCTTGTCCATAACGTGGTCATCAAGACTTTTCTTCGTAACTTATTTCAAGCAATATCGGGGCAGATGTACACAATATTAGCATTTGGGCTAACCTCCACACTGCACAAGCTAGCCCTATCTACCTACATTCGCACAATGCAAAGGTAAACATGCATTAGTGCGCCCGTCTGTGTTAACCAGTCTTTCCTTTTTGCTTGTCTGTTCTGTTTAGCTAAGCAACTCACAGACCTCATAATGTGGCTCAGTGAGGTTTGTACATGTGTATGCTTATGCATGTAAATGTTATATATACACGTATACTGAGGATAATACTAACTGAGCAGTTGGTTAATCTTAAACTTAAAAGCTGTCATCATTAGGCTGCAGCACGTGCACTGACATCGCACAGTATACAGTCCTCTGGATTTTCGCCTCCATCGAAATTCGACCGCAGCGGCCAGGATCGAACCAGGGCCCTTCGGGTCAGCAGGCCAAGTGCCATAACCACTGAACCACCGCTGCAGCCCCGGAGAACGTATGCATGTATGCCCCAAACATACTTGAATAGCTTATTTTTCATTTCATTCTATCCTGCGCCCTCATAGTTCTCGTTAAGGAAATCCTATACAATGCATTCCATCCCAGCCGCAGCCAGGATTAGCAATGTCAAACTTTAAAATCGGTTCTTGCATTCCCTTAACCAGTAAGCCGGTGCACTTACTCCTGTATCTAACTATGTATACATTACTACGGAATGCACATGTTGGCTTTTCTGCAGTACTGAGCAACCGCTTTCTTTTTAATTCAAGCGAAAGTTAAGAATATGCTTTGTGGCCGCAAGCACTAAACGCCACCTTGTTTCTGTACATGTCAACATTGATTGCCCCTCAACAGAATGCTACCTTGTTTCTGTACATGTCAACATTGATTGTCCTCAACAGAACTCCCCTCAACTGCTTACAATGCTGCACACTTCTTTGCACAAAGTTCTTAGAAATGCAGCTCAGGAAACACTGGAAACAGCTCAGGAAACTCCGTTGCGTGTGCAATGTGCTTCGACCTGTTGCCGGAGAAAGTGTGGTTTTCGTTAAATATTTCATTGTCTTCTCGCGCTTGCAATCTCAACACAAGTCACAAATCCCTCGTAGTATACGCAGCAGCGTCTGCGCATGTATTGCAACGGCTGCCTGCATAGCAGACGAATTTTTTTAACGCGTTCGGCGCATGGAGCGGTTCTCTGCGTGCGGAAATGACGTTCTTGGTGGCGATTCAGGAAAGCGGAGACACAGCAAACCAACATTCCTTCTGATGCATCATAATAACTACGCTGCAGCTGGACGATTGCGTCGACAGCGAGGAATTGCGCGACTAATTGCAAGTTCGCCCTGTTTGTGTTGGCCATGTAACCACGCCAAATCTCTACACAGGAGCTAATCATCTGGTATCTGACGAGAGCCACCGACAACAGCAAAAACTTCAAAACGCACGCCATGGCGATGCCAAAGTTAAGCCTAGATTCAGCCTATGTGCGGATCGCCAAGGAACAGAAAAAAAAAACCAAGTGACCACGTTCTCGCGAAGGCTAAGTTGCCATCAGCCGCAGAAGGCTATTGGACAGACGGCAATACCGGGCGCGTAAATCGGCATTCACCTCGCTCCCAACCGCCAAAGTGATCGTACACCTTTCCGCCTGACTTCCTCCTGGCGGCCGAAAACGGCTGCCCGCCCGCCAAGCGGGCCTGGCGGAAAATGCTCTAAAACGATCGCACGACGGCCCTTAGACTAGCGAATGCTCTGTTAGGCATCGTTATCCAATCTGACGCCTTTCCATATCGTTAAGATGATCAGATTGCGCTTTACGGTGACGACACATCGTCAAAGCACAAGTTCCGACACGTTGCTCATCCATGGCTTTGTGTGAAGGTAAGCACACGTTACGCACTTTCATAACGCGAACGGCACGTCAGGCGATTTCCGGCAGTTGCGAGAGTACCATCGGATCCGCATGCGCAGCTGTGGTAAGGCGCAGCGAGCCACGCGATTCTATAGTTGTGAGGCGAGTTAGCGCCTTAGGCTCAAAGTGCGCACCTGTGGTGAAGCGTGACGAGTCACGTGGCATGACGTCAGAGCTAAGCCTCCACTCTTCCTAGTTGAGGGTCAAATTTCATAACGACCTGACCTTCAGTCTTGTATGGAAGGAGCGCAGTCTCCCTCTAGAACAACTTGCACAGCGTAATTCATGGTGCAAGAGTATTTGTGCAGATTCTTTGTGGGAGTTTTTTCCGCCTGTTACCAGGCGCGGTCGTTCTTTATCGTTCATAATAGATTATTTCCACCCGCAATATTAGAGGCGGTGCAGTGGAGAGCTAGCAGCATGCTGTCTTCTTCACTAAATGAACCAAGACAGGATATTTTTTACCGCCAGTTTAATGTGCAAGTGTCACCGTGGTTTGAGGCTTCTCGGAACATTCTTTATGCCTTCAGAGCGTCAATATCCCAGGCATAAAGAGGGCGCTGTTCTCTGACTACCTAAAAATAACGCCATTCGCAATCTGTTTTCTGTGATACATAAAGTGGTTTTATTCACTTATTTAAATTGTTGTCAGCAATAGGTGTCTTTGGATGTAGAAAGTAATGATGGCTCTAAGACAAATCTTGGCATCCCACTCCTTATCACCAGCTACGCAATCGGTGTGATAAAACCTAGATTACCACTGTCTAAGTTACTACAGTTTTTCTTTTTCATTTTGTATTATGTCTCACTTTTCAATATTTCGTCTACATATTTCAACTCTCCTCTGTCTGCACGTGGCATCCATTGTGGCTCAGCACCAGCCAGTGATCAGACCCGTGCACTCTCCTTTGGCTCGTTCATTCAGTCGCAACAACAACAGACACCTCAGAAGCATGGAGCCAGAATCGGTCACCGAGGCGAGTTCTTCGACTGAGCACTGCTAGCGCGGAACTGCATCTAGCGATCGCTACGAGAGATAGCGTCATGAAGTCCCGTTGGCTAGGGATAAGTGGCGAAAGCTGGTTCGTCGAGTTCATGAAACCGGTGAAGAAGGGGAAGTACTCTCAGAGCTGCAGCGACACAAGCTACGGGGCTATCTCAAGCGGAAAAGAGCAGCGGCTGCTGCCAACGTGCCCGCGTCGACTTCGTCTGCTTGTTCGGTTGCCTTTTGCTCTATATAATCTTGCTGAGCCGAGTTGAGCCACAGCCATTTTTTCGATGACGGCTTTATACAACCTTTGTCCGTAAAGTTTCGAGACTGATTTATTTTCTTCTCTAGAAATGACTCCACAGAACAAATGTGTATGCGTATGTGTAGCCCCATCTTTTCGGGCTAACCTGAGTTCTTTATGTTAATTGCTGTGGCAGCCGCTAGTGACACTACAGGTAGAAAATACGTTTCCACTAGTCTGCGCATTTTACTGTTAGTGAATGTGGAGAGATGAACGTTAACTTCCAAAAGCGTGTAAGCATAAAATTCTTTGTGAAGCTTGGCAAGACAGCAACACAGACTATGAGCACCTTCGGGACGCTTACGACAACGAGACATTATCGCGGACGCGAGTTTTCGAGTGGCACAAAAGGTTCATTTCGGGGAGGACGCCTGTAGAAGAGACACAAATCAGAGGAGCCCTTCAACCTCACGGAATGAAAACAACGTGGCTCGGATCTGGGAAATCAAACAGCAATACCACACCATTACAGTCCGCATGCTATCGATGCTCTCGACATTATTAATACAGCAGGCCACTAAATTTTGCTTGAGAAATTAGGGAAACGAAAGCTGAATGCCAGACTTGTGCCGCACTACCTCACACAGGACCAGAAGGACACGCGGGAATCAGTGAAATCTGATTTGCTCTCTGAAGCAGAGGAGAATGCTGCATTCGTCGACAGCATCATTGCTGAAGACGAAACATGGTGCTTTCAATACGATCCTCAAACAAAGAGCAAGAGCGCTGAATGGCGGTCCGCAAGCTCCCCGGCGTCGAGAAAGGTGCGGCGACAGAAGACGAAAATAAGATACTGATAGTTTTTTTCTTCGCCAGAGGTGTCATACACCACGAGTTCGTCGCACAAGGGCAGACGGTGAATCAGGAGTTTTATATCCACGTGCTCCAACACCTGCGTGATGCACTCCGACGCCGTTGCCCTGACTTATGGGCATCTGGACAATGGAGCCTTCTCCACGATAACGCAAGGCCGAACACTGCTCTCAGCATGTCAAAAATTCTCGTCAAGCACAGCATTACTGTACTTCCCCATCCGCCATACTTGTTTGACCTCCCTCCGCGCGATTTTTTCTGTTTCCTCCCTTGAAGAGAGCCCTAATAGGTCGCTGGATGGGGAGCGTGGAGGCCATTCAAAAAGCCACGACAAAGGAGCTGAGAGTCCTGCCAAAAGAAGCGTTTTTCAACTGTTTCCAAGACCTCAAGAAGCGTTGGAAGCTGTGTACAGACTGCAAGGGAGACTATATCGAAGGGGTGCTGCACATATGATTTCAATGTTAAACGCATTTTTTTAATGCACTCACTCTCGAAACTTTACGGAAAAATAGTGTACATAGTCGTGATCGTATAACTGCTGAATAAACTTGCAAAATGAAAAAAAGTTTTGTAAGTACGTGCCGTCGCCGTAGGCTGTAGCCTGAAGCATTGGTGCGCCGCCAGTTTTTACGCAGCTCGGCCTGCATAAGGCCACAATTTACGCGCGGTAGGTAATCAGCGACATCCCGGTTGTTTCCATCGGTAACGTTCGGCAGCATAGTGATGGCTTGCCTGCTGTGCACGAGCTTGAATAGAATTGTTGAGGTGGCCACCTGCAGAATGCTGTTGTAGGCGAAGACGATGGAGAGCAGGAGGATTAGCTTGATTAGCCGTGCTAGCGATGGCCTTGTTCAACCCCTGCGTAAGCAAACTGGTCAAAAGATAATAGAAATGTGTACTCCAGTGGCTTGTCCTACTCTATTGCAAAATGGCTTGGATCTTCTGAGCAGCGATCGCTGTTATTTTTTATTTTTATTATTTATTTAAGCATACTGTGAGCCTAATTAGACTCTTAGATGAGTGGGCAAAATAATGGGACAGTTAAACAAAACAATAGTATATACAGTATAAAATAAACAAGATAAAAACATATCCACTGCATTAGGACAGACCATAGCATGTAGGTTGAAAACAAATATACAATGCGTTAAGAGAACATCTACTGTGAAAGAGCATGCGCATTGCCATACGCGCTCATTTAGATGCATCTAAAACGCTGGAAAGAAGAACGACGAAACCACGAAGAGATACAATCAGGTGAACACGATAGTCAAATGGCACAAGTAAGAAAAAAATAATATTATACTGAACACTGGCGGTGAATAACTCGAGACTTCTTTGAAGTGTTTTTTTTACTGTAAGTTTTCTTTGTCAAAAAATGTTTCTACGATTTCCAAAAAGATATCAAGAGACACGTCGCCCATGAATTCCTGAGGCAGATTATTCCAATCTTCAATGGCTAACAGAAAAAAATGAGAACTTATATGTACTGTATCGCGCTGCGATGGTTCTGATGCATGGTTTAGTCGCTTTAAACGATGAAAAGTTACCTTGATGTACTGATTTCTATCAATTATACGATCATTGTAAAGAGTAAATAGAAACGTCATCGAAGCAACGCGTCGCCGACAAGTAAGGGCTGGGATACGCGCTTTAGCTCACAGGGAAGATACGCTGTCATGGCGTGAGTAGCAGGAATAAATAAACCGATTGTCCTCATTTTAAATTTTTTCTAGGTGTTCACTTAGGTATGACTGATGAGGGCTCCGAACGATGGTGCCCTACACAAGGAGGGGCCTTATGAGGGTATTATAGGCTTTTAGCTTTACATGACGAGGAGCTGCCGATAGTTTTCTACAGAGAAAACCTAGCTGTTTGAATGCTTTTGCACGCGTGTTGGTTACATGAGTGTTCCAACTTAGCTTATGGGTAGATTTAACGCCTAAATATTTCACCGCATCCACCCTCATTATTTGAGATTCTCATAACTTCTAAAGATATACAAAAGGCCCTTTGTATGGGTAAATTAGGTGCTAGACGTTCTGCTGATATGAATTTATATTCCCCATATTTCGCAGCACGTGGCAAGGTCATTTACAGAAGAATTTAATTTTAACTGGTCGTCCGATGCACGTACTGTAGTATACAGATTGGAGTCGTCAGCGAAGAGCATTATTGTTACTGCAGGTTCCGCGCAGGCATGGATATTGTTGATATATATTAAGAAAAGGATCGCTTCCTAAACGGATCACTGTGGGACCCCAGAGAAAAGTTTCAGTCGTTTGGATTGTGCATTATTCATTTCAACATATTGCGTGCGACATGTGAGGTAAGATTTTATCCAGGTTATCACATTGGAGTTAATGCCAATAGTACGGAGCTTGTCGATTAATATAGAATGTAGACTTGATCAAATGCTTTCCTAAAGTAAATCAGAATGGCATCTGCTTGAAGCTGGAAATCGATCACTTGTGCAAAATCGTTTGTTATTTCTAGTAGCTGAATAATTGTTGACAATCCTTTTCTGAAGCCATGTTGTCTGCTGAAAATAAGCTTTTTTTTCTTCCAAATACGTTGTGATGGATTAGTTGATTATATCCTCCACTAGCTTGCAGCTGCATCCAGTTGATGAAATTGGTTTATAAATATCTACAGATAGTCTGCTGCCGCTTTCGTGAATTGGAATAACCTTTGCACATAGCCAGTCGGATGGAAGCGCGCCTGTTACTAGGGAAAGTGTAAAACGTTTCTGCAAAAACGGGGCCAATTGTTCCGCGCATCGCTTCCGAAATGCATTTGAGATATATGGACCAAGACACTTTTTGACATCAATCTGTAAAACTCAAGTTCGCTATACCTGTCTCTGTAATCACGATATCCAGCATCAGTGATTGTGGCTCACTTACGGTAGCGCTTGTAGAAGGCTCACGAAAAAATACTGACTGAAAATATTGATTGAAAGAATTTGCGATAATGTGGGTATCTGTAACTACCACACCGTCTATTTCAATTTGTGATACACGGGGCTCAGAGCTCGAAAAATACCGTTAGAACTCTCCTGGATCGCGAGTAATAAAATGAGATAAAGTTGTTGAGAAGAACGTTTCCCGCGCGGTCTTAATTTCCAATTTTAGTTTGCTCGCAAGTTCGCTGATCTGAAAACTATTTCCTTTTCTTCTGCGCATTCGCTGTATATAGTCTTCGTTTCAGATGAACGATGGCACGTGTAATCCACGGGGTTTTCCTTTTTGTTCGTTTTATCCTTGTAGGTACACACTTTGCTTCACACTCTGTTATCACTGCTTTTACTTGTAGCCATAGTTTATTTACACTGGGTTAATCTGCACAAGAAAAACTGTCGATGATTGTTTCTAAATGACCTATAATGCCGGCATCATCTGCCTTGCTGTAGTCTTTAATAGTGACAAAAGAGTTGCTGTCATTACAGTCAGCGTTGTGGCGCAGGTGAGGGAAAGTGAGAAAAAGGAATTTATGGTTCGAATTCCTGTTTTCCACACTAATTTCAGGACAGCAAAAACTAGACACAGGGGCTAGATCTAGTACGGAAATAGCTTTTTCTTGGGCACGCGTTGGCTCATTTACTACTTGAGATAGCGAAAAGCTAAACATTATATCCGAAAGCATTTCGCAGTTATTTATTTAGTTCCTTCAGATTGCTAAGTTTCTCCAGTCGATACCTGGCAAATTGAAATCGCTCGTGACGATTAATTTTGCGCGAGTTAAAATTTGCTATGAAGGAAGTCGCGCACCTGAAGAAGGTAATCAATTGGTGCATTCGGTCGTCTATATATACCGCCCACTAGTGCTAAGTTGCTCTTAATGTTGACAGTGCACCAGACACTTTCTTGGTTTGGCATGCCTCATTATTTCTGGAAAGGGGGGTTCTGTTTTACTGCTATGGCTACACCGCCTCCTCGCCCACCGCGGTCTGGGCGGATCAAGGCATAGTAGATAGGAACTATTTCTGAGTCATGAATACCGGAATGTAGCCAGGTTTCCGTTATTACCGACGAGTAAAGCAACAACAGTTCTTCAAATTGTTCTGTTTTATTAACGATCCGTTCAGCCTTGAAACATAGCAGTGTAAATGGTGCTGAAACCTTTGGTCAGTCGCTGCTATCTGCGGCACTTTTGGCTAGTGCACCCCCGGCATGCTTTAACAGCGCTCGCTTGTTTACGCTTTTATCGCGCATGTACAAGTCGTAGTTTATTTTCAGTTTATTAAAGATCATAGCCACCTTTTTATCCGTTGTCTCTATTTATCTTGGATGATAGCCATAGCGTTTGGCGTACTTCACGAACCGGTACGGAATAGTCCTCGGCGATTTACCAGTCGCTATCTTTCAATTTGAAGCAGTTTTGCAGGTATTTTTTTCCGAGAAGTCGTGCAATCTAAGTATGAAAGGTGGTGCACGATCTGCGTTACTTTTTCCCAGCGGGTGGATACGCTCGATAGATCTCGCATCAATTCCTGGAGCGCCTTTGAATATGTCATTCTTTACCGGCTTCCAAAGTTCCTCGGTGTTTTCGCCTTCGTGTTTTTCTATGCCAAAAATCTAAATATTGTTCCCGCGACTTCTGTTTTCAAAATCATCAAGTTTGTTGTTCATTTCTTCTATCTGCTTGCGCAGAACACTCAAGGCTTCCTCGCCTTTTTGTACCTTTTCATTGTACAGCTGAAGGGAGGGAAGACTCGTTTCTATTTCGGAAACCGGCTTTGCACACTTTGCAGACCTGTTTTTAAGAGATCCTGGGAAGCCTTTATGGATGTGACAGTACGAAGAACTTGTTCTATTTTATCAGCATTTGGACCAGGGTTTTCCTCAACGTTTTCACTTAGTTATAACAGCAGACAAATAACGCGCAACGATTCTGTCACGGATTGACAAACAAGGCCAGAGCTCGGCAGCACCACCAGACAAACACAACTGCTTCTTAGAGAATCATGAGAAGGTGGTTTTTCACCAACCTGTGCGAAGCAAAGCACGAAGTTTAGAATTGTGTTCCGGGCGATGCTCCCATGCCCACTGGAATGCGCCGAGGGATAGACCGGGATATTATAGTGCTTAGATGATGTCACTGGGGTCGCTGTGGTGCCGAAGGTACTCTCCAAGGTGTACGTCACAGCGCAGTTCTCCACATCCGGTAGTTTTGTCAGATGCAGCGCGTCTGTTGGGCAATCAGGCAGTTGCTGCCGCGATATTGCTCTTGTACGCTGCAGACATAACCGTCGATGGGTGAAGGACTGCCGCCGGTGTATCCGAGCAGTATCCGCAAGAACTGTACGAAGCAAAGCACGAAGATTAGCATCGCGCTCCGGGAGATGCTGCCAAGCCCACTGTGATGGTTATTGATGATGGCCTATAATGGCCATTGGAGGATGCATTGCATGAAAAAAATACAGTATCTGAACTGCTCTTTCGCTTTACAGAAATTTTGTGTCGACTTATCGGATAAGTTGGTCTCCGGCGACTATTATGCACTTGTTTTCTGACGTCGAAGCCTGGAAAAGGCCTAGCAGGTCAACATTCATTGTCTGGAATTGCTTCGTGGATAGTGAAATTGGTCTAGAAGCCACCCAGGCTATTTCATTTGGGCCTTCCGTTGGTGGGAGTTTCCATGGGCTCCACCCATTCCGCATCATCGGATCGCTGACGTGGCCAATAATGTTTACTTTGGATACGGCATACGGTACAAGTAAATTCCAGTTGCCTAGCTGTCGAATCATCGTGGGCAGACTGTAGAATTTCTGGAAAGCTTGAAAGAGGGGAAAGCAGTAGACGTCCTTGTTGAGTGCAGTGGTTCTTCAAAAGGATGCTAGTTTGTAGATCTATAGAGGATCGCGAGCACTTGAGCGCTGTAGGGGAAAAATAAGACTTCGACTGGAGGATTACACGGTTGCAGCTTAGGGGCTGAGCAGCTGTGCTGAGATTAAGTGCTGGCGCAGAGTACCTCCAGAAATGCATTGCCATCTTCATATTTCGGCATGGTTTCGACAACAGGCAGTGAGCTCAGTGGCTCAGTGGTTAAGGCGCTCATCTACTGATCCGGACTACTCGGGCCGAACCCGACAGCAGCGGCCGCGTTTCGATGGAGGCGAAACTCAAAAGTCGCGCGTGTGCTGTGTGATGTGAGTGCATGTTAAAGATCCCCAGGTCGTCGACATTATTCCCGAGACGACCACAACGGCACCTCTTTCTTCTTTTCTTCTCTTAGTCCCTCCTTCTCTTAGTCCTGCCTTACGCCGCGGTTCAGGTGTTCGCCGATACGTGACACAGATACTACGCCATTTCCTTTATCCAAAAACCAATTTTCAATTTTTTGAATGTTCAGAACCCACCGAAACTTGTTTGGCGCACCAAATTTTAGAGATTAGTATTCCAGAAACGCTAAAATTATGCGGCTGCACTTTAGTCTGTTGAATAGCGGAAATGCGAAAGCCTTTATCTTTCCTCTCTCTAGTCAGTTTCTTATTTGCGGTTTGTTTCTTTTTCTGTATTATTATATTTTTCATATATATTGATTCTTCCTATACAACTTTTATTTTAATCTTCATTTGGCTTATGGGGTTCAACGTCCCAAAGCGACTCAGGCTCTAAGGGAGGCCGAAGTGAAAGGCTCCGGAAATTTCGACCGCCTTGGGTTCTTTAACGTGCACTGACATCGCACAGCACGCGAGCCTGTAGGAAGTTCGAGAATTGAAATTGAAAATTGGTTGTTGGGGAAAGGAAATGGCGCAATCTGTCTCATATCTCGGCAGACACGTGAATCGCAACATAAGAGAAGGGATTAAGGAGGGACTCAGAGAAAGAAGTAAGAAAGAGGTGCCGTAGTAGAGGGCTCTGGAATAATTTCGACCACCTAAGGATCTTTAACGGGCGCTCCCAGCACACGAGCGCCATAGCCTCTCACCTCCATCGAAACGCTGCCCAGGAGGTCGGGTTCGAGCTCGGGTGCTCCGGATCAGCAGCCGAGTGCACTAACCACTGAGCCACCGCGGCGGTAAATCCTTCTTCCTTTTTTCCGAGTACACAGCAAAGTTCTCAGCCTATATCAGCGTTGGTAATCTGAAGTAAGAGTTGGTCTATTTCGTGTTGTAATTCTCTGAGGTTTGATAATGGCAACAGCGTATCGACAGAACAGAGCAGTGAACAGAAAAAAATCCATAGACTGTTTACCTTCCGGTTAATCACGAATTATCGTGCGTTATCTTGGTTAGCCCCGCTTTTTCATGTTTTATCTTGGCTTTCTGTGGAGTCATGTTTGTCCGTGAAAATTTTTATGTTAATCAGTAGAATTGGTCATCCTGTATGATCATGATGTATGAGTGGTATAGGTATCCTGATGCTCTCCTGTCGCAGTGGTGCAGTGGTTGAGTACACCACTGCCCTTCGATGGCAGGTGCTACCATTGGTGGGGCTTGTGAAACCCAAGTTGGCCTTCCCGAGCACACTCTTGCGACCAGTCTGTAATTGAACTCCCGCTTGCCACGGTGTTGTACACCTGTCTTATGTCCACACCCCGGTAGGCAAGTGACCAACCTGCCACAAGAGCGGGGACCGCACAGCAAACTGACAAACATTCGGTTTCCGGCTGAGTGGAAGCCTTAGTGCTAGCGGTCTAGAACTACGTACATTATGGAAATCCGCGTCTTTTTCCCATGTTCCCTGGCAGGTGCCGTATACCGACACAAGTGCGCTCGCCAACCAGGAGCTTTCGTTTGTCCACTGGGGCGAGCTAGCTTGTTGCGAGAGATTAGACCTGGGTCAGCCGCGACAAACATAACAATTAAAAATTGTGGCTCCAATACACGCTGTGAAGGTGGTTGGACAGTGAAGCTGCAAAACGGCACCGATATACCCATTGCGATGTCGGTTGAAAATTCACACACGTGGCTCTACAAAGAGTGAAACCAGAGAGAAGCTAAATGTACTTATATTACCCTTTATTAATTCACAACGACATTCACAACTGCTTTATGACCAGTACGATATACACTAAGATTTTCAGTTCTAACTATAGGAATATTAGCTGCTCAGGGTAAACCAGTTCATTAACCATCAATGGTGCATGGTTGAGTCGGATTGGCGAAACGGTGTTCCCATTGTCAATACGCGCCTTATCATCCATAATGTGGTTTTGATGCTTGGTTTGTGCTTTTTCTTAATGAAAACGAGTACTGATCTGTATGCGATATGCCTGTTTTCAAAGCAGGTTTACAATTATTATATAGTTTTATATTTTTGTATCTTAATTTTTCATTTTTTATTTCTAATTTTTTTCCCCAATTTATACAGGATTTTTTTCTTTTATTTTTAACTCTGATCTTTATTATTTTTGACATTACAACTGCTTTATAATCAGTATTATATACGACTTGTATACTGTAGGGTACTATTGCGCTTCGAGTAGCACTCAATCTTTAGCCCGGCGTTTTTTGCTGACAACGCCGACGACACGGCAATTTTCTTGACGGTAGAGGTATACGGCTTCGCTGAAGAAGTGTTTCTGCAAAACGTATCAAGAAAAACACAAGCACTTGACAGGGTCCCACATGATAAGTCTATACAAAGCGAATGTGTGCTCGTTAATAGAACCCTAAAGATGAACTCAGTTACACTTTTATCAGGATGAAGAGGTCATATGCGTGAAAACCTGCCATTGAGTATGCATTTTTCCATGGAGTAGGGATGCTGACACTTTGGCGTCCAGTCGGAACAGTGCCGATCATCTGTGCGAAAAAAGCATTTTCTAAAGTCTTGGTTTTTGTGGCACTCAAGCACAGAACTTGAAAAACCCAACGGCGTTACCTGAAACTGGTTCCATTGCGTGTGCAAAGTTTCCATCGCTCTCTGCAATAACTTGCCTAATTTTATTGAATTGCTTTTAATGTGATTCTTTATTTATTACGACCATAAAGAGCAACAGTCCTATATAGGCATACAAACGCTCCAGTCCAGCTGCTAGCTAATAAAGCTGTAGGATAGCAGGCGTGAGTTCAAACTCATTCTACAACAGCGGCGGTAGACCTAGGAAACTATGCGAAAACATGCCGAACTGCCTCACGGGTCCTATTCAGCTCATGCGCAGGGCACCTTGGCGACCATGCGGCGAACTATGCTGCCCGCTGAGTCATAGGGAGTCGACATAATAAGCCCCTATTTAATATCTCACGGAACGCAAAAAAAAGAAATATACAGCCAAACGTCGGCTCAACTGACAGTTTTCTATTCACGCATGAAAATATGCCCCGATTACTTGCCTCGCCTGCAAGCCCTCCCCCCTTCCGCCCCTGCGAACCAAACAGCATTTTACCTTTGGAAATGAAAAGCCGTATTGCTTTTCAGCTTTTGTGCTTGGTATGTTGAACGCGCTCACCAAACTGTGAAAAAAAAAGGTTACTAATAATATTCATACACGGAGTTTCAATTAAGACTTGAAACAATTAAAGAAAAGGCTTCTTCAGTTACAAGAGGGCTTGTTTCGGCACAGAATTGTCGATGGTGCAGTACATTTTAATACAGCTATGATGTGCTAACTAGCATGCTGCTTAAGTAATATTGAATAGTGAAGTTTTTAACTATTACTGTTACGCTCCTTAACTATTCAGAGGCGTGTAGCCGAGCACAAGTAATACTGACATCAGTTTTTACAATTTATAAAACTGGATTACTTTCTGCACTGCAGCCCCAACAAATTTTGCTACGTCGCGCCAAAATGCGTGCTTTCGAGAAGCTTGCAGGCAAAGCAACCCTTCTAGTGCGGGTAACTCTTCGAAATGGCCAATAATTGTTGGCCTACAGCACCACGAGATACCGCTTTTTCGAAATTCTAAAAACTGATATGGATATTATTTACGGGTGGCTACACACCTCTCTATAATTAAGGAGCCTAACAGTAATAGTTCATAAGTTAAAAATTCAAAAGTAGTTAACAATCCAGCTAGTTACCACGTCTTAGTTTAATTCTCATATTCTATAGCGCTGACAATGCTATGCAGAAAAATGTGCTCTAGTAAATCAAAAAGCCCATTTTCAGGAATGGTGTAAAATTTTAGGTGGAACACCCTTTATATACCGAGAAATACGGGCAGGACGCAGTAATTGAAAAGAATGCGATCATCCTCTGAACTAAGCTCAGGTGTTTATCGCAGTGGCTCATTCTTTTGAAAAAAAAAAAAGACAAGAGCACCGAAACCTTTCTCTTTGTTCGGTCGCAGGCCCTGATCTGCGCGGCACTACGTTGGGAAGTTGAATACGAGGATGATCTCACTACAGACACTATAACAGAAGCATTATTACGCTTGCTAGGCGTACGGCTCACTTTTCAGTGATTCTGGGAAAAATTACGGAAGGGGGGGGGGGGTGCCGCGTTTTTAATTGAATTAATGAAAAAAGAAATGAACAAGTGACGATTACATGCAATGCGCTGTGTCAGCAGGAAAATCTTGAAAGGAAACTGCTCGTATATTAGGTTTTAAATCCATTTTAAAGAGTGAAAACGAGGTATTGATCATGACATGGGCAACCAAGCTATTCTGAACGCAGCATTAGATTAAAAGTAGTCCTTGAAGCTCGGCCCATTCTTTAGTGCTAGCGCAGTGACAGGCGAAATTAACGGCATGGCAAAATGAATTCCCCAATGTATGTTGATCAGACTTGTCCCTTCGTCGTTTAGGTTAGTCTTTTCTGCTGTCTGAAGAGCTGCAATAGATGCCTTCGCGTTATGCTAAGTGATATGCCCACTTAGCTGTCTCCGTATCGTAGAACCCGCATATATCAAACTCGAAGAAGATAATCAAATAGTTCGACATGGTGATAACTCGATGCACGAAGAAGAGCAACAGACACGCATATCTATAACCTTGAAGCAGGAATACGTTCCGCACAATCTTTGTGATGCGCTTGTTCCAATGAAATGCAGCCCACCCATGTGTGTGGAAGCGCAGGAGCTGCTATGGGCAGCCTGCTTCGCATCGATGGCCGGCTACGGCCTTTTCTATTCCTCCCGGAATACCACGGCCTATTGGATGCTTAATAGGCTACGTTTAAACGTCGCCTTCATGCGCAAGTACTTGCAACTAATTGGACAAGTGGACTCCCCGCCCGGACTGTACCGCATGTGTCGTGCTAGAGACTGTAGAGCATGTTTTAGTGGAGTGCCCAGCATATGCACGAGAAAGACTCACGCTAGCATCTGCTTTGAAGTTTCTTTACTTTTTTTCCCAAGCATCTCACCCAGATGAGCCGAGCACCAGGCCGGGGGAAATCTTGTACCTGTTAAAAACCAGTGGGCACCCGACGGCACTGCGGATCGAACCAAGCACCTCCCGAATGCGAGGCGGATGCCCTACCACAACGCCCCTCTCGGAGGATGTGATCCTCGGGGCTTGGCCAGATAGTTTGAAAACTGTAAAGGCAACGCGAGCGCTCTCACGTTTTTTAAGCGTGCATACATGCAAGCATGATGTACCTGATCATGCATGCATGATGTACCTTAAAATAATCAAAACTGTTTAGTATTTACGCGAACCCGTGAATGCAAACCACTATCACATAATGGCCTTCACTGACCATACTTATAATGCAACGCCAATAAAATGAAGTAACATACGGCTGCATAATCGGTTCCCATCACGTGCCAACTCTTGTAGGCCAAACTCGGTTACTTATTCGTCAACAGCACTAACTAAATCATTCGTCATATTCCACAGCGTCGAACTGTGCGGCGGCTCCTAAGAAAGCGAGCGCAGGTGTACCGGTTCCCGTTGTATCCGTGAGGGCCTGGCTACTCTCTTCGCAGTTTTGAAGGTCACCAACACAATACGAAACACCACCGTAGTTGTCGCAGCACAGACATCGTTAACACATGAAAGAACACGACGGCAAATTGTCTGTGACCGGCGCCCGAGATAACGCGCGACTGATGGAGTTCGCGAAACTCAAGCGAAAGATGCGTGGAGCTTGCGACGTCGCGCGGTTCGGAAATTCAAAAGGAATGGAGAGTAAGAAAGAGAGAGAGAGAGACCGTTTCCTTTCGGAACCTTGAGGTGGTTAGATCTTGTCCTCTACAACTGACGCTAGCGCCAATTCATCCCTCAGTTATGCTCACGGCAGCTGGTGTGCAGACTTACGGCTTCAGAGGATGTTTTTCAATTAGCCGGGACAGAAGTGGCTCGGCGCTTTCCTCCACCTGATCATACTACTACTGGCGCAGTGGTGCAGTCGTTAAGCGATGCTCCACTGCACTGCGATGGAAGAGGCTGCCACCGGTGGGGAATTGTGCTACCCAGGTTGCACTTGCCAAGAAAACAACCTCTCACGACGAATCATATAGCTGCCACCTGGCACAATGGTCAGTTCGCTCACAATTTGGTGGGCAGGTTGTCATGACGCTACAAGTCCATGTGACATAGGTGGCACACTTAGTTTGCAGGAGTGGCGGATTGCTCCGGCCGCTTTGGCTACGAGGCTTCGAACTGTCGCCAACGCCGAAATTGGTTTTGGGGGAAAGGATATGGCGCAGTATCTGTCTCGTATATCGGCGGACACTTGAACCGCGCCTTAAGGGAAAGAATAAACGAGGGATTGAAAGAATAAGGGCAGAAAGAGGTGCCGCAGTGGAGGGCTCCGGAAGAATGTAGACCACCTGGAGATCTTTAACGTGCACTGACATCGCACAGCACACGGGCGCCATAGTGTTTCGCCTCAATCGAAACGCAGCCGTTGCGGTCGGGTTCGAACCCGGGAACTCCATCGCCGACGCCACAAAATATTTTAGAACAAGGGTGTGTTAACGATCACGTGTTTTAAACAGCATTGAACAAAAACAGGCAATCTGATGGACGTCCGCAGAAAGGTCCGTTTGATTTATTGTCGAGGGGGGCATTAGTACGTGGCTAGGCGGCTGCATGGACGCGCACGTTGACTGAAGACAAAATACATTGAGAAATACTGACATGCAAGCTAGATTATAGGGCTAATACATTCCCTATAACTGCCGACAGAACTCAGTGGCGGCAATACCGGCAACTGTTCCCGGCGTTCGTCGATGATCAGAATGAAGACCGCACTGTGCAGCGTTCGTTTCAAGCAAGGTGTGAACTTTCAAGATAAGAAGCGTCAAACACCGACTGTAATCTCGAACACCGGAGTGGCAGCTGGGCGCGGATGATATGTCAGAGAAGCCTGGTGCCCCCTCTCACGGGTGAGAGTAAGGGAGCGCTATGTCAGCGATAAACAAGTAGCTTCTTTTTTTTTGCCGCGGTGGTCACATTTCGATGGTGGCGAAATGATAAAGGCCCGTGCAGTGTGTGATGTGAGTGCAGTTTAAGGAACACCAGGTGGTAGAAATTATCGGGAGCCCTCCACTACGGCTTCTGTCACAGCCATAGCCGCTTTGGGAAGTTAAAGGAACACTGAGGACATGCCATCAAATTGAACTCGTACACTAACACTGCAGCTGCGCATTAAATGATTCGCTTGCGTCCACTGCACCCGCCTTATCTGCAGTGTTCATCTTGGGTATCATCACCTTGCGACTGTTTTGAAACGGGTGAAGTAGATATGTGGGTGAAGTAGATACACATAATGACGAAGTCTTTTGAAAAATCAAAACGCCGCTAATTATGCACAAGGTGGAAAGAAATACTTCCTTATACAGATCGATACTTCATGTCGAAAGGAAGGATGGTATAGTTACGCGTTGGTTATGTGCTTTTCTCCAGTACACTTTGCGTAAATCAAACCCTCCTCAAGAGCGCTTTCGGAGGGCGTCTTCCAAAAATGACTGAAGACTGCACTGTACGCATTGTTCCTTGAACAGCGCTTTGTCGACTGACGACGCCAATAACTTTAGTTCACTAATACAATGTGGTATCATGCGTTTCCTGAACCTATACAGGCTCACACGAGGTCACCGCATGCATAGGCGTCAATCTAGAACACGGAGCTTTGTTCTCAAGCGTAAGTCAGTCAGAAATTAAGTGGGATAACTGCGATACTCAAGACTTACTACACGACAGTCATGTACCCAGAAAGCGCACGCATATCTGTTGTGGCTAGACAAAAGTATACCACTGCAGCCGTCGTTCATAAAGCTAGTGTACATACATTTATAACGGCCAAGTCACCTTTGATCCCTTTTGCGCAAAGAAAATCTTGGTTTTAAGAGTGGTTGCTGCTAGAGATGGGTTAAGAGGTCCACTGAAAGGCAGAAAAGGTTGAAGCTTATTCCTATCAACGCCTGCAATTTCCAAGGCGCAACGAAAATTTGCATAAATTTGACTGAAATATTAAATGAAAACCCAAGAAAAATTTACTTATTTATAGTTGTCAATAAAAATTCATACCCTTCGTCTCCCCGGCAATGTCGACGTTCGTCCGACAGCAAAAGACACTCTTTACACAGCCGCCACCGTGGCTGAGTTGTTATGGCGCTCGGCTGCTGGCCCGAAAGACACGGTTTCGATCCCGCCGCGGCAGTCGAATTTCAATAGAGGAGAAATTCTAGAGGCCCGTGTACTGCGCGATGTCAGTGTACGTTAAAGAACCCGAGGTGGCCGAAATTTCCGGAGCCCTTCACTACGGCGTCTCTCATAGCCTGAGTCGCTTTGGGAAGTTGAACCCCCATAAACCAAACCAACCAAACCTCCTAACACAGAGAAATTTGGACTTACAAATCTTCCGCCCTACGATTCAAGCTCACTACCTCACCAACAAGGACGGGTTGCTAGCGATTTCAGGCGAGCGACCTTAACTCGGTGTCGAGGCATGCATACGTTCTTTTGCCGAAATAGGACGCTGATGACGCCGCCTGCATTTCGTTTTCAGGCCTTATGCGGCTGATAAAATCTCCGTTTTCAGGGAGAGCGTTCTCTGTGATGGCGACGTGGTGCCTTATTGATACAGGCAAACGTTTGTTTGGCGCCAGTGTTCCTATACGATGAACTCATGTTTCAAGATTTCTGAGCTGACAAACTGGCAAAGGTCTCGCACTTTCAGCCGTATTAATAAATAAAGAAGATGCATCTAGAGACCGTCGTATCTCT
The DNA here is from genome assembly GCF_052857255.1 of Amblyomma americanum. Lineage (NCBI taxonomy): Eukaryota > Metazoa > Arthropoda > Arachnida > Ixodida > Ixodidae > Amblyomma > Amblyomma americanum. Next base: position 90,485,732 of record NC_135500.1, on the reverse strand, counting down.
GAACGCCGTAAAAAAGTCTTGCAATTAGGTTTGCTAATTGGGATGATCTTGCGCTTTTAAATACCCCTTCTTGACAATTCGAAAAAAACGCATCTTCAGGCAGTGTTAACGTTACTGTGAGTCGCGCCATAGCTGTGTTATAATAATAATAATAATAATAATAATAATTGGTTTTGGGGGAAATTAAATGGCGCAGTATCTGTCTGATATATAGGCGGACGAATGAACCGCGCCGTAGGGGAAGGGATAAAGGAGGGAGTGAAACAAGAAAGGAAGAGAGAGGTGCCGTAGTGAAGGGCTCCGGAATAATTTCGGCTACCTGGGTCATGGCCGGGCTAAAGGGGAGCGGCGCGCGCTCTCTCTTACGGCCTGCGCGCCGAACGAGGGAACAATAGGGTGCTTTCTCGACGTCTGGTTGCCACCGTCGCCTAGTGGGGGCGCTTAGACCCAACCCAACCTCTCCTCAGCAGACGCCTCGCCTCGCTCGGACAGGATTCACCGCACGTGTTTTCGAGGCACCGCGAACATTCACCGGACATCAACGCACACATTCGCTGCTGCCACGTTCTGCCAAGTAAGTATAGTGGTTTTGGCACTTAATTTGTAAGATTTTTTTCAATCGATTGCTGATTGCGCTCTTAAAAATTTTCAGGGTGGTTCGTGTTAAATCGGTGCACGTGGACTGATCGGCATCCATATGGTGTACTGCTGCGTACCCTTTTGCCGCTCGCGCTCTGGGAAATGTCCGGGCGTGTCTTTTCATCAGTTCCCAAGTGACGGAGAGTTGTGCGCGAAATGGCAAAAAAACATCGCAAGAAAGGACTTAATTATCAACGACAAGTCGCCGTCTACGGTCGTGTGTAGCCAGCATTTTCTTTCTACGGACTACGCTCCAGAGAGCCGCATCAAGAAACTTTTGCCTGGCGCTGTCCCCACCGTTTTCGAAGGCTATCCAACCTACCTGGCACCTCCTGCGAAAAAGCCTCGCAAAGAACCTGCTGCTCGTACTGTTCCAGTTCCAAAACAAACCAAGCGGAAAGCTGAGCCGCTTGAATCACTGCCTTTGGAGTGCAATCTGTCGGACTGCGTCGATGAACATACTAAAAGCGTCAGTACGCAAGCCACAAACAACGATCGCCAGCGAGCAAGTCGTTACCTCTCTCTGATCTCAAAGCTTCGCTCTCAAGTTTCCTATCTCCGCTCCAAGAGTCAGAAGTGGGTGGAAAAACTCGCGACGGAAGAACAACGCACTGCATTCTACCATAAAAACAAACATCATGCTTCGGTCGGGAGAATCGTGGCGGACTCACAGAATGGAGACAAAAAGGCCATATTTCTGCTCCACCAAATAGAGCGATACGGAAAGCAACACCAGACATATCCTGAAGAGGTTATTCGAGAATGCATCATATGGCGATTTCTCTCACTGAAGGGTTATGATCATGCTCGAAGGTCAAGGCTCCTGAATTTGCCAGCAAAATGCACCCTCCAGAAATACATGGGCCCAAGTCCGACCTCGTCCGGAATGAGTGGTGCGATGCGAACAAGACTGGTTCACGAGGCTTCACTTCTGAGCAGCAGGCAGCACATGTCATCATTAATTATTGATGAATCCAGCATAAAGCAGAAATGCATTTATGACCGGAAAGGAGATGCTGTTTTCGGTCTTAAGGACAGACCCGACAGCAGCACGTCGAACACGCAGGTGATTTTAGCAAACAGGGTTCTGTGCTTTGTTCTGTGCGCTACTAACAGCCAATATAAAATACCCTGTTCTTATTACTTCACAAAGCAGCTAAGTGGAAAAGACCTTTTTCAATGGACGAAGGAAGTGATTGCTGCTGTCGAGTCGTGTGGATTTGTCATAGTTCGAATTGTGACCGATAACTACTCGGCGAGCACCACAATGTTCAAGCACATGGGAAATGGTTGCTTGCGTACAGTTTTGACGCATCCGCATGACCCCGAGCGGGTCATCTCCCTTAGCTTTGACCCGTGTCATGTGATAAAAAATGTCCGAAGTCAGTTCCTCGAAAGGCAGCTCATGGATGGCAGCGACCTTATAACTGGCACATACGTTCAGAAGCTCTACGAGTATCAGAAGCCGATGACTGTAAAACTCGCTCGAAACCTAACAAGGAAACATGTGTATCCATCGAACCTAGAGAAGCAAAATGTGCTGCGTGCTGTTCAAGTGTTTTCACCGCAGGTTTGTGCGGCGCTACAACACCTGCAGGAGAACTACCGAGGAGATAGAGCCTTGTATGATTTTAAAGAAGCGGATGCCACCATTCGTTTCCTGAAAACGTTGAAGGAATGGTTCGATATACATGGCACTTCGTACGCAGGAAGTGGCTACAAGGCGCCGATCTGCAATACGGACGATCATCGTTTGCTGTGGCTTGAAAACGAGTTCAGTGTATACATAAAGCATGTGCAGTCATGTTCACTCGCCTCAGGCAACGGCGCACTCACAGAAGAGACATTTCAAGCCTTGCTCTTCACAACGCAGTCTACTGTGGAAACAACACGCTTCTTGCTGCAGAAAGGAGTCAGTTATGTGCTGACGAAAAAGTTAAACAGTGATCCAATTGAGGCACTTTTTGGAAGAATTCGACAGATGTGTGGCGGCAACGATCAACTGGATGCCAGAGCTGTTACGGCTGCCCTTGATAGGATTGTGAAGGCCAAGTCGTTAAGCCCGAAGGAAGCCGAAACACCCGGTATTGATGCTGAACAAGTGGCTGCAGTACTGTCTGAAAAGTTTAACGACGAGCTGGAAAACCTAAGGGAATGTCAAGACGCTGCACCAAGGTCGGTAACTTACTCGGGCTTGTCATATGTTGGTGGCTACATTGCTAAGTTGATAACAGATTTTGGTTGCGGGTCCTGTCAAATTGTAACAACATGCAACAAAGATGATCCTCTGTACGCACTTTTACAAGGCCAAGACAGGAGTGGGCTATGCTACCCAAGGCCAGAGTTTCTTGCTCTTTTGAACAAAGTAGTGATTTTTTTTGAGCGCGTGGCAAAGGACTTGCCACGAACGAATACGCTTGAAGTTCTTCAATTTCTCGTGGAGCGTCGGCTTGAAAGCGCGCCAGTACTAGGCTGTCCAGAGTGTGTTGACGACAGCCACGCAAAGCGATCAGCGGCTTTAATTGCCGAAAAATTCATGAGAATACTTCTCATCAACCATGCAAACAAAATAACAGACGCACAAAATAAGCCTTCCAAATATGTGCACAAGCCATCAAGGAAGTTAATCAGATTATGACCATGACATATATGAACTCAGGATCTTTGATGAAGAAGAAAAGGTCCAACTACAAGCTGCTTATTTACGCAGTCTTTACTTCCTCTTCTGAGTGACTATTTTTAATCGAAGTTTGTACCCAACTTTTCTGAAATCATGATGTTCGAAATGAAGCAAGTGTGATTCAATAAAAAGTACACTGAAGTGTAATTCGCATCATTTGCTTCATCTTCTTTGCGTTGAGCGTTTCTTCCAAATTTTTGTGATTCGAAGCTTCTCAAAGATAATTTAATGCTGTTCCGCCCATAAGCCAAGAATTCCATAAGTGCGAAGCAAATCACCCATTTTCAGGACGCCCATGGTAAAGGGAATGTGAATTGGAGGGGCGTCCGGTTCAGTCAACTGAACTGGCCAGGGTTGGGTTACAGCGCCACAAACTGGCGGCGGTGAAAGGTGGGAACTTGCCCCGAAGAGCAGGCCGTAAGAGAGCGCGCGCCGCTCCCCTTTAGCCCGGACATGCCTGGGTATCTTTATCGTGCACCGACATCGCACAGCACACGGCGCCTTAGCGTTTTCCCTCCATAAAAACGCAGCCGCCGCGGTCGGGCTCGAACACGGGAACTCCGGATCAGTAGTTATGCGGCAGTTTTTATTTTCGCTACAGAGTGTAACCAAAGTTTTAGAGAGCTGGCTTTTAGCACTGAGGTCTCCGGGAAAGTCGTAGTAGTTTGTGTCGTGAGGAAGTGCCCACGGCAAATGCAAAAAACTGTGGGTTGCCCCCTTTCTCTGGCGCCGCGCTGGTGTTGCAAAGAGCACGCATAACAACGAATGAGGCGTTACCGCCAAAGGAAAGGCCCTGCGAGTCTTTGGCCGAGGGCGCAATCAGAGGTGTCGTCTGCTGCAATGTCTGCTGCGCATGCGCAAGCGCACTGAGGCGGCTGCCAAGTACGGGAGAAGCAGGAGAGAACCGACTTCAAAAAATGTGACGTGACCGCCTCCCGGGAGTACGAAATTTGAGTGCCGCCATTTTGAAATCTCTGTAGCGTCATCTGCTGGCCGCGGAGTGAGCCGCACCACTTTCGGGCTGCCATGCGAAGCGACACGACACAGGGCGCATACGGAAACAACTGGAAAAAGGGAGTTTGTAAACGCTGCACGATGACGCAACAAACAGCATAAATTCCAGTTATATAATTGATTAGCCTGCGACATTCAGCGAGGCCGTTGGGTCAATTGGCGATGGCTTTTGCAGGCCCCTTATCCGTGCACCACCGATGTCTACGGTGAGCGCAAGGCGTTCGCATGAGATTTACAAAAAGCCACATGTTCTTAAATTTCCGCGAAACAAAAAAGCTGGCGGCAATAAAGCAGCGAGCTTTGCTACACACTGTTCGTCGTCATGCCTGCATTTGCGCGTTAGTTCGGGGATACCTGTACAGATAGCAAAAAACGAAAATTCTTTTTGCGGAAAGAAAATGACATAGTATGTCACATCTCGGCGGACACAAAAACCGCGCCGTGTGGGAAGGGATAAAGGAGGGTGTGAAAGAAGAAAGGAAGAAAGAGTTGCTGTAGTGGTGGGCCCGGGAATATTTTCGATCATCTGGGCATTTTTAACGTGCCCTGACATCGCACAGCACACGGCCGCCTTTGCGTTTCGCCTCCATCGAAACGCTGCGGCCGCGGTCGGGTTTGAACTCGCGCACTCCAGATAACTGGTCTCATATGGTTTTGTCAAGCGGTATGTCAAAACGTCCAAGGCTGGCACTTGCTGCGAACCATGACTTCAGAAGGCGCTCAAGCACCATGTTCTCACGAAATCCGGGGTGTAGACCAACAGTGATCTGTGACCCATGCAAGCAAGATGCGGTGGCGCGACATTTGCCATTTATAATGACTGGTGAAAAGTAGGCTTAGTGCCTATAGGAATACATGGAAGCAAAAGATTTAAAATCAGTTTGCTGATTTCACAGTCTACCTGTGATAACCTCCCTTCGTTCACAACAACAAAATTCGTCCTAGAATAAGGACTGGAAGTATGAGCGTCATTTTGAAGACGATGTATATTTAAAACACCTACGCACGGTAGTGACTCCCTGCTAGGACGTCTGACATCTATGATGTCTAACTCCCTACTAGAAACTAATGTCTGTGATGTCTAATTTAAACGGCAGTACTTGGGAGGAAAGGTAGTCTACTAGGCAGCATATTTCGGACTGCACTTGAAGCATGCGCGATTCTGGGCAACACGCGGCGGATAGAGTCCATTTTGTGGTAAGTCCTGCTTTATAAAACAGATCTATGGTGGTGTTTAACAAAGATTGCTTAGAAATGACGCAGCATACGCTGTCTCATCTTTCTTCAAAGCACTCGACAACCACGGTGCACTTCGAGCATGCGTCAGTTACCGCATAATATATCGATCTTCAGGTCACACAGTTTGCTTACATCGTATCTGCTTGCAATTTTGTCTACTTGTTGACAACTAAGTTCAATGTCTGCGGAGAGCATTTAAGCCATCCGTTAATTTAGCATACGTAAACAGCCAGCCATCTTGTTCGTGTAAATCAGTTCACATAGTAATTATAAAGTCGATACGCGCAAATGAATTATCAAGCACTGCGGAAGCACCGTATCTTCTAATTTAGTTCCACTTGTACTACACCTTGGAGCACCGAACAGAATGCAATGAGTAGCATAATAATTAACATCACAAGCAGTTCATGCGAAGGAAGGATCTAGTGATTTTATGTAAAAAACACGAAATATGTCAAACAGTAATAGGCAGATGGGGCAAGGCACCTCGACCATGCGTCGTTTTTTTTTTTTACTAATATGCGTGCAGTTACGATAGCAACTGATACAAGCAGCAAAACAAAGTATAAATAGAGGAACTAGGCAGTGCCGGACGCAACTGTGCAGTTTTCTGGTGCATCGCCCGATTGTGATGATTTCCGATTATGAGTGCTCGCTGTGGTGGAAGAGGAGTTAGATTTTCTTAGTCTTCAAGATGTTCGTTTCGTGCTCGGCTTGCCCTCCCAAACAGTTCGCCGGCTTCTCCCACGGTCGTCTCCTGCGACACATGTGGCAAACTGTACTCTGCTTAAGAGCTGTTGGAAGAGCACCAGTGAGACAAACATCTGCAGAGGCCGCAGGCGAGACATCTCTGGGCCTAATGACACTACAGCAGCGATTACAGATAAACCGAGGTATGACCACACCATGCGCATTTGCAATTGATTTCTTGAATAAGTAGCCAGCAGTGGTGGCATTGGGCTAAAGCCAGCATCCGCAATGCTACCTATCCGCAATACGAAGCATTTGGAAGCATATCGCTTCTGTAAAAAGAGGATGAGTGCGATAACTTAGTATTCTGTTCATTCAGGAAGAAAATGAGCTCTTAAACATGCAGGATGCCTGCCGATGCATTCCACAGCAAAGCTCTCATACGTTCCGTCTTCCTTCAGAAGGAATTCGTGATTAAAATGACATTTATATGGCTGAGAGATCCAAGCTCCGATAAGGGTTTTCCTCGCGCCTTTGTGAATCACGCAGGGACAACCTGTATACCTATATACGGCGTGTTTCACCTATGAATTTGCACAATCATTAAAAACAGGGTTTTTTAGATGGAACAGCGCTTCTTTGCACATAGTCTTGGCAGTGGTGAAGTACATCAGAATACAACTAAGACGTGCTGTCTTGCAGGCTGGTTAACTAATATTAAATAGTTGACTATTACAACTCGACTCCTTAAATATTATGAGCCATGTAACCCAGCGTAAGGAATATCCATATCAGTTTTTAGACTTTCGAAAATGTTTCCCTCGGCGCTGTGGCCCAACAAATTTTGGCTATTTGAACGAGTTTAGTGCACTGGAGAGGATGCTTTGGCTGGAAGCTTCTTGAAAGCGCATGCATTTTGACGCAATGCAGGTAAAATTTGTTGGGTCACAGCGCCGATGGTAACTTCGTTTTCGATATCCTTGAAACTGATACAGATATTCTTTTACTTTGAACCTCATACCCAGTAATTATTAAGTAGCCTACGAGTAATTAATAGTTAGAAATTCACTATTCAATATTAGTTAACTAGCCTGCCAGATAGCACCTCCTAGCTGTATTCTCATGTACTACACTGTTCACAATGCTATGCCGTAAAGAGCGCCCTTCAAATTCAAGAATATACGTAACAAACATTTTTAGAACCAGCGGTTAAAATTCTCTTCTGAATGCTTGACTGTGCACCTGGTTATTTTTGTATTAATAATGTTTGTTCGCACACTTAATTTTGGTTCTTCAGTACGGCAGCCTTTTTGATAATGCCGGCACATAGCTCTCGACGGCATTCGAGCGCCGCTTTTGAGACCTATGCAATTTGACTTTAGTAGCGCCCACAGTACAGTTCCCACGCAGAGGGGCACCACTAGCATCGTTGCGTATGTTTTCGATTCTGCAAATGCCGCGGTAAGAGTTCAAACATTCGCGCTTCCTATCACTAATAATTCTAGTTTCGAACAACCAACTTATATAAGAAGAACACAATGCGTGTGCGTTCTCCAAGATCTAACGTAAATAAATGTAAAGAAAAAGGTATGCGTTTTAAAGGCAGGCTGATCTCATAGGCCTCATGCGCTGGTTTTCCAGCGCAATCGTTATTTCATGCTTCCTCCCCTGAGCCTGCAAAAGGGCAGTTATGCTCAGCGCGCCACACCTCCTTCTTTTCTCATCATTTCTCACCCAGATCCAATGTCACCAGACACGAGCGGACCCACATGGGCGTGAGACACTTGCGGCTTTCGACTGCGCGGTCATCTCGCCCAACACCTGCTGGTCCACCAAGCATCCAGCCTGTCGCGCCGCCACAGAGAGCAGGGCATTTTTGTCACCGCGCTTACTTCGCTAATGCATCCCCGCTTCAGAGAAGAGTTTTCTCAGAGGCGAAACCTTGAGGACTACCGGTTGACGCACCCGGAGAAAAGACCCATGCGTCAGATATTCCATGCGGCGCCGGAAGAGGTTCCCGCAGCACAGCCAGGCTCAGAGGCACCACAGTGGCATGCGCGGCCGCCGATGCCCTACGCACAGGAGGCACTGTGGGATGGGCATATGTGATATAAGGGATCGAGCACGCCATGCACGCTGAACAATACGAAGCTCAGTGGGATGACTAGAAACGAAGACGCAAGTGTATGAGAAGCCCCCCCCCCCCTCCCCTCCTCCCCAAAAAAATATCAGATAAGAAATGAATTAGTTGCAATGCTGACATGAGCCCGATAAATAAAAACCTGCAACGAACACCGAAATGAAGTTCTGGTATTTATTTCGATGTTACAGGGCAAATTCCAGACGAGTAGAAACCATATGTCGATGCACAGCGCCATTGAGAGCACACAGCCACCTGTAAGTATGCCGCGTGTACAGACTTCAGGAAAATAGACCACGAAAACGCAAACGGCTTGTCAGCGCTATCTGACGGAGCGTGCCTGACGTCGAGGTGTGCGCAGTGCACCGCACCCTCCATAATATGCTGGCTTCTTCACGCACATGCATTGTTTTAGGACGCGACTTTTTCAAAAATAATGCCGCAAGAGACCGCGTTTCACTTCCGCAGTGGCATGATTACGGGGCTATAGCGAGTAAGCGCTCGCGAGCACTTGCATCAGTATATCTCTAATGAAAATCTTTGTCACGGCACAACTGTGCACGCACGCTGAGCATGTGTTCTGCCCGAGCAATTTGAGAACGGCCGGGATGGCTTAAAAATATTTTTTGCGCTGTGTACAACCTTGAGAACTGAGCTCCACGACACGACGCCTTCCGTTCACAGGCATTGCTGTGATTTTCATAGGCACCGTACCTCTGCACGAGAAAATATATTCTATATTTGCAGCTTTCATTATGTAGCATAGTCACGTGGGAAATTACGCCTTCGAATGGCAGTCCTGTGTTCCTTTAGACAGCATGGATCATCTGCACGTCACATATTGCTCTCAAAGCGACTTGCGATAATCGCTGAGCGATTAAACGGTTCCCCCGCTCTCTCAGTTGACATAGCCTGCTAGCGCTGTAATTGTAGTTTTATAATCTTTCAATAAAGCAGTTATGTTGGCTCATTTTCTAAGCTGTTTACTGATCCATACTCAAGCAAAGACGTTGCTTGCAGCGAGTGCGTTTTGAACTGTTTGCAGTTTCCACTTTCGGGTCATTTACTGTATGCAATTTTTCTGTTACTTCCCCTTCTCAAACAGGTTGAGCGGGACATGTCAACACATAGCTGCATTGCTGTTGCGGTAGTGGGTTTGAAAACACAATCAACTACAGACCAGCAGTGTGCATGGATTGTGTCATATGAACGTATCTTTCATGCTCATATTGACAGCAATGAGTGAATTTGAGACAAGAATTCGCAAAATGAATGAGGTGTGAGATTTTTATGGACAAGCGACAGAAAAGATTGAGCAGTACGAGCGAAGTATAGAAACCCTAGATCGCTCGTTGGTACCCTGCACTGTGTAGAGCTCCTTCTCGTATACATATTCCCACATGCTGTCGCATGTCACCTCCTTGTGAGGCTTTATCAGAAAGTTATTGCTCCCTTATTAGCTGCTCGTTCGCCAGGTAAAACTAGCAATTTATTAGTTACCCCTACCAAAAACCCTCACCCTGATACAATTGCATGCGAATTTCACTCGTGTATTAAATCAATGAATACGTCAAGAAAGTAGTACACCGTTGAGCACTCGCTGTGGGAGCGCCAAACTCCGCCAGGAATGCACCGGTTACAACTACTGCGCCCATGCAATGCTATGCTATTGTTTACATAACTGCATATACATTCAGCCATGTAATGATTGTTTCACTGCATATACCGCAAACTAAGCTCACATTATCTAAAATATTTTCTTGCGCACCGGTTGTATTTTTAGTTGTATAGACAGTACAATAACGCTGCAAGAGGCGTCAATGATGCGATCGCCTGCCTGGGAAAAGAAGCTTCATGGTCGGTTTTGCTGACACCGCTATTGACCAGCGTTTCTCGCTGACTGCATCTTCTTTCTCAGATGGGAAAAATACTTGATTTTAAGCGGCTCTATGCACTAGCGTTTTTGGTGACCGTTCGCATTTAATAAAACACTCAGGTTTGTTAACCACCGGCGGCACCAAAAACTGGCCTTGGCAGCCTGTAGATTTCGTCATCACACCGAATCACTGCAGTACTTCCTGCTTATTGTACGCGCTCTTTCGACGTACACAATGTTCTATTTAGGTCGCCGTTGACAGAGCTACGCTAGATGATCATTTGAATTAGATAAAACTTGTGAATTCGCTCTCTTCATCATCGAAATCGCAACACGAATCTGCGGACTTGCTAGGCTTACTCGTCAAGGAAGAAGTCGGTCTGGCCGGCACCTTATAAAATTTCAGGAAAGCCTCATCACTTGGAAATGTTAATATATGATTATATAATATTTTCCCATTGTTTCGGTTTTTCTAAAAAGCATAAGGATGTGACAAGCGCAGCTATTCATCTCGTCAGCAGGAATATCTTCATCGAGCGGCGATTGCAACCTCGATCGTAGACGAAAGAAGGCATGTCCACCGAAACCGCGGCCCGCATTGCGGACGACTCGGCGGCCTGCACGTCCTTGCGACGTCCGGTGAGACTTTCAATGCGGCGGTCGCTGTCGGCACGAGGAGTTTCCAGATCCCTATATTGATCGCATGGGCACTCTAAATTTTGAATATAATCGCAGCCTTTTATGTCTTTCCGTGAAGTACAAAACTGCAATACTTTGAGCAACCATGCCACAACCATAGCATGATTTGCGTGTTTTCAAATGTCCGCCAAAACAATGCTGCAGCAGCCGCTTCAGTATCTCAGAGATTTTTAAAAATTGCGCTTTACTTTTCTGATGATGCTGCTGATGAGAGGAAGAGAGAAGGAAAGTGCAAGGGACTGCCTACTGGCTCAACCCGAGCCACGCTCACTGCCGCGTGCTGGAAGTAGGAGAATTAAAGCATAGGAGGGGAGAGGGAAGATAGAAAGAAAGGGCGCGAGCTAAATGCCCCGGGCCAATCCCGGAGGCAGTGCAATACCGGGCCGACCCGTGCTAGAGTGCTTCAAGCCTAGCACATCGCTTTACCTTCGCGTAAAACCTGTATACATACTCAGCTTGATGCTTGATGTTTAGCAGCTTAGATGCGATGTGCGAGGTTAGATGCGATAAGCAGCTTAGCAGCTTAGAGCTTAGATGCCATGTTTAGCAGCTTGAACCAGGAATTTCATTTTATTATGCCATCTGAAACTCGGTATGACCACAGCACTCCTCCCTGGCGACCCCTAAATTATGATTGTCTTAGTCGAATCAGAAGTGTTTCACGTTGCGGCGGTGTCAGCATGCTAGGGCGAAACAATTTCAACGTGCAATGTCTAGTGGAATTCTCATGTGTTTCCGATGATTATGAAGTGCTGTCTGCTTTGTACGCCCGTACAGTTTACTTGTTTTTATCGTCCACCACAAGGAAATTCTGATTGTTTTTTTCTCTTCCTACAAGGGCTTTTCGAATACATCTCTAAATTTCAGTACAACATCACATGTGGTAGTGATTTCAAGATTGATTTCTGTGCTGATAATGCAGTGAGGCATGAATGTGAACTGCTGCGACGATCTTATGGTTGTTTTAACGTCATAAGTGGCCCTACTAGATTTATCTGTGACACTTCAACGTGCCTTGATCTCCTCATTACGAATTCTTGCCAGGCTGATATCAGGTCTGGTATTCTTTCATATCACATCAGCGACCACATGCGAATTTTTTTTTATTTTAAATCGTAAACCAAAAAATAAACATCAGCGTTCTCCTATATTTCATTGAATCACCAGCGAAAACCTTGACCGCTTTCGGGGGGAAGTGCACAAAGTTGACTGGAGTACTTTTTATGCCTCTCAATGTTCGGATACCGCGAATGAACTCTTCATTGATATTTTTACCTCATGCTATAAGAAACACTTTCCTCTGTGTTCCAGAAGGCTTAGATCTTTCCAAAGTCGAATGACCTATTTAAAAAATCAAAGAAAGAAAACAGCTTTTTAATAAGTTTATTAGGTCTAAAGTTCGTGGTTATCTGTGGATTTTTAAGCCATTTCTTAACCGGCTTACTAAGGAACTACGTCAGGCAAGAGACTCATATTTTGAAGCGAACCATCTCTTGTGCCAAAACGATAGCCGCAAATTATGCCACAAGCTAATGTTTTAATGAATCGAGACTCGTGGGCAACACCCGAAATCCACATTGTTGTGAACGGCATACAGATCAGCGCTGACGCACTTTACGGTTGTTTTTATGACCATTCCAGCACTAATGGTCGCCAAACTGCTTGTGTAAATGCATGCCCTTATTTTAATTCACACTGCACAGAATCCATCTCTCTTCCCCCTACAAACGACGGTGAATTAACAATGCTTCTCAAAGACCTGAGCAACAGTACTGCATGTGATGTAGATGACCTGCAGATCGGGCCCGTGAGGTATGTTCTTAACCTAATTTCTCCTGTTCTTGTTCATGTTTACAGTATTTGTCTTTCATCGGGCCAATTTTCAAAAAGAATGCTGGTGGCAAAGGTTCTAGCCCTTTTTAAAAATGGGGACAAAGTTGAAATGTTTAACTATAGGCCTATATCCATACTTCCAATTTTTTGCAACGAACTTGAGAAGATCAATTTTTGTAGGCGATGTAGCTTTCTCGATAAGCATAAGTCAATAACCACGCATCAACATGCCTTCCGCAAAGGCGTGTCTACCGAACTGACACTCCTTAAAGAGAAAGATCTATTCCAAAAGAATTTTGAGGAACGCTTATTAACCTTAAGCGTTTTTGTCGACTTGTCCAAAGCCTTCGATTCCATTAACCACAAACTTCGGCTTTACAAATTATCTTACTATGGCATTCCTGGCATCGCCCTCAACTTGACTGAATCATACCTAAGTCAAAGAAGGCAGTTTGTCCATGTGAATGGCATATCATCTAATGTACTTCCTGTGGTTGTAGGTGTCCCGCGTGGAAGCATTTTTGGTCGTCTATTGTTTAACATTTTCGTTAACGATCTCTCTAACATTGATCCCTGTACGAGATTCATTATGTATTCTGAAGATTCCACACTTCTCTTCTCCACATCTCCAGATGACCTAACCCTACATGCTAACGACGTGCTTTCTAAGTTGCATGTGTGGTCTATTGAGAACGGCCAGTTAATAAACACTTAAAACTAAAGCTTTACTCTTTCAACAGAAAAACATGAACACTATGTTACCTAGTGATATACTACTAAACAATTTTAAAATCTAAGTTGTACGAACATTTAAATGTTTTGGCGTGCACTTTGATCATAATATGTCCTGGCACTCTCATATAAACTTCCTTATCATCGGTAAACTGTCTCTGGTGCTGGGTCTAGTCCGTTCTGTCAGATGTCTTCCCTTTTCCGTAAACCTCTTAATATATAACGCACATTTACTCACTCATCTAAATTACTGCTGTATAGTATGGGGGACAATTTGCACAAACATTCACAGACTGCTTGACATGCAGAAAAAATTCTTGGCGTCATATGCAATAAGCTTCACGACTTTCATTCTCCTCCCCTTTTCCTTGATCTTAGAAACCTGACACTTCCCGCCTTATTGAATCACCGCCTTGTTTGGTCCTACCGTGAAGACACTAAGAATAGAATAGTTAATCTTCGCTCTCTCGCAAATCTCACAAAATGCGTTGCCCCCTACACTGCTTGAGCTCCGGAGACTTGGTGTATTCCTCATCCGCGAACTAATTATAGTCAACAAATGTTGAACTATAGGTCGCCGAAGTTACTACATGGCATGACTCAAAATAACATCGACATCCACACTTGTTCTTTAAGAAACCTGCTTGAAACATTTTTGTACGCATGTCTGTGTTTCTGTAATAAGCTGTCTACTGCGTTTTTTATTTATTTTCTCTTTTACTGTTTGAATTGTATCTCTTTGGGTTTCTTGCATTGCCTTTGTTTAAACTCTAGTCTATAATCAAGCCTAAACTCTGCCCTGCAGCAGGCGCTGTAACGGTACTTGGGGCCAGTCAAGTTGCCCCTGAGCAGCCTCTTCCGCTTATATCCCCGACAACCATTGTATATCCTTGGTTGTGGAAATAAACTTAAGCTCAAACATGCGCGCATGCCGGCATTCGACATAAATTTTGTGCTCAACAGGATCCTTTCAGGCGCTGTAATGCAGTTCAGCAAGTGCTGGTAGCGGCAAGCAGAAAACGTTCATATTTAGAAAATTAAACTAAGGATCATGGGGAACTTTCTGCAACTAAGTCGAATTGTGAAATACTGATTGCAAGTGCAGATATAATGAAAGCACATTCAACAGCCAGTGACTGCCACACATAGGTTCTGGGCTGAGGCGAGAGAGGAATAAAACAACAGTGGAAAGAAGCTAATGGCGAGGGGCGTAGTACGTGATAGAAATTTTCCAATGACATGTGGGAGGAAAAAAAGCTATGTGAGCTTTCCAGTTGGCGGCGAGAAATTAGCCCGCCACCTATTTCCATTCTTTAGCTTCAGCTCTTTCAGATCTGCGCCATTTTAGAGAACGCTGAAAGCGGCTCCGAGCATCGATAGCCGAGCAGAACAACATCAACAGGACAAGTGTTAAGAGAGCAGTGTCAGTTGACAATTTTGGATGGCCAATTCATCTGCGAAGACCACGCTGACTTCTGCGGCGTTATCCTGCCAATTCAATTCCACTAGTGGGGCGAAGCGAAACTTATCACCTATCATAGTGTGAGCATTTACACTAAAGGAAAAACCCTGTTTTTTTTTTCCTTTCGCTGAAAAAGTACTAATTGAAGGTAGACTGCTACACCCAAGAAAACCGTTCTTATTTTTTTTGTCTGCTTAAGTGTTTCTGTGTTTCTCTAGACGCTATTCTCGTTCGCTTTCTTTGTTTTTATTGAACACTTTAGGAACTACTTTCGTTGATATGGGACGTTATAAAAGTAACAGACCTCCTCATTCAAGTTCCGACACCTTCCACTCTGCGTGACCTGACAAACTATTTCAGCTGTCGAGACCGGAGCACGGGGCCCTTCATTATAGTGCATTAGATAGCTTTTCAAACCCCCCCCCCCCCCCCCCCCCCCCGCACTGTGGCACGCAACATTAAGGGGTGGTCGGCTACTTTTGCCCACGATTGTAACTAGGCTCTTCCAATGGCTTTCAACTCTGTTCGGGTTTGTCCTGCCTCTTGGAGGTCCTCAATCATTCCTTTCTGTCATAAAAGCCTAACTTGGCTTCAATTCACTATTCACTGTGCGTTTTATCTGTCATTCACGTCGGCATTAGGACAGAAGCGCATACCCTTTCCCTCACGTGTGGGCGCATAATAGAGCTTGCTCAGTCCTCGCTGTACTGCGGTTCCTCTTTCTCAGCGGACGAGTGGTGTGTGCGCACGTGGATTCTCAGATTATTCATGTACGCAAGGCCCTTACCACAGTGCGGGCAGTGCAGCGCATACTGGCGGCTGTGAACTACTCTCTCGTGCCTTTTGGTGTCGCTGCGTCTCGCGAACCTCCGCCCACAATGCGAGCAGGCATGGGGCTTCTCTCCCGTGTGCGTCAGTACGTGTTGTTTGAGGACGCCGAGGTGTGAGAAACCCTTTCCGCAGAAGCGACACATGAGTGACGCAAGCATGCCGCCGGACGAGTGCTGCACTTTGCGGTGACGCGCCATATTAAAGGCGCGTCTAAAGCGCTGTCCGCAGTCGATGCACTCGTGAGGTCTCTTCTTCGAATGGGTCAGCAGGTGATTGGTGAGGTGATCCCTCCTTGCAACAGCCTTTCCACATTCCTTGCACACGAAGGTCCGCTCGCCAGTGTGGGTCCGCTGGTGTGTGGTGACATGGGTTCTGTGTGGAAACAAATCAAAGGAGGAGTGGAGAGGGCATATTTACACCGGCATAGTTGACAACGATTATCAGAAAAGCAGGAATAGTTCCTGCATAATACATAAACAACCTAAGCCTATCCAACATCATCGTCTTCATCAGTCTGACTGCACCCACTGCAAGCTAAAGGTCTCTCCCATGTCTCTTCAATTAACCCTGTCCTTCGCCAGCTGCGCCACCCTCTGCCTGAAAACTTCTTAATCTCATCCGCCCGCCTAACACTCTGCCGCCCCCTGCTACGCTCGGCTTCTCTTGGAATCCACTCCGTTACCCTTAAGGACCAGCGGTTATTTCGCCTTCGCATTACATGCCCTGTAAAGCCCATTTCTTCCTCTTGATTTCTTGTAGGATGTCATCAACTCGCGATTGTTCCCTCACCCACTCTGCTCGCTCCGGTCTCTTAACGTTACACCTATAAAGAATTGAGCATAAAGAATTGCGATTTTTGTTCCCTCCAATGCAACTACACGACTCCGCCAAGTTTCTTCTTGTAACAACAAAGTATCGATCGTCTCCAACTCCGTTTATTCCAGACTGAAAATCAATAATTCCAGAAAAGAATAGCAGACGGGTGAGCAAGGCTCAGGATGTAATACCGAGCAGGAGCACTATAGTCAGAGTGCTGTAATTAAATTCCGTCAACGGTACAGCGCACCAACTCCTGGTCTTGCCTCCTGGCTGGTCTGAAAGGTTTTTTTTTTTTATACGGCGATTTTCGCTGCAAAGCCCGTCAGAATGCAAATTGCATACAAGGTAAGGCATATCGCGACGAGGAATAGTAAATTATTTGTGGATGCGGTAATTGTTTTTTCACATAAGTTAGAAGCAAAATTGGGTTGTATTCAGTTGCTTAAGCAAGAAATTTTCGCTCGGATTTCAGAATGCCACCAAACAGTCAGCACAATCACCAGAGAAAATGAGAAATGGCTTCCATCGTGTAAATGGTATAAAAAACGAATAAAAAAGTGTTCTTGCAAAATTTGGACTCCTACGCGTTCCAAATCTGTGCTCTAATCAACTTTGTCATAGAAGAAACGGAAATCAGCGGTGTTCACTGTGCATTTACACGTTCTCATTAATATCCTATATTCCACGTGCTGACGGAGCTGGGTTGCTGCGCTGTACCGTCGACGGTTCAAAAACACGTGAAAAAACAGTTCCAACGTGACGGGGCACAGAAGAGAAGGAAGATACAACACGCGCGCCGCCTTCTGCGTAAAGCGCCTTCCTACTCTTCTGTGTCCCGTCCAGTGCGTGCTATTAGTGCGTAAGCATTAATTCGACGTTCACCAACGCGTAGAAATATCGCCCATTTTCTGTTGTATGTCTTCTATGTGGAACTAATTATGTGGTTATAGCTCCGGCGGCAGATATTCTTCTGCGCGCTCATCAGCGTCTTCTACGCAGCAGAAATCCCTGCTTGCGCACTAATTCGAAAATACAAAAAAATTTCTATTTTTTTCTGTAGCATGTCAAAACAACAATGGGAAGACATAATTTGGCTTACTTGTTATCGCTGGTATAGGGGCAGTATCTACAGCTGTGCCTCCCTTCCGGCTTCTGCGGGTGGTTGGTCTGCCGATGCTTCTCCAGAAGCTCTTGTGCGGAGAACAGGACACCGCATGTCTCGCAGGGGAAGGCCGGAACAGGAGCAGAATTAGTGTTTTCACCCTCTGAAAAGAGATCAGAGTAGAGAGCGATCTCCTGATTAACACCGAATACTTGGGAGGCTTTTCATTTTAGCACTGCTCTTTCTCTATTCCGCAGAAAAGCACATCGGTGACGCACGGCAACCAAACAGGAGAAGTATATAGTCTGTCAGAACCTCTGTTTTTCTTCTTTTTTTGAAGAAAGAATGGAATGAAAACTTCATGCCACTGGATTCTGTAAAATAATTACGACGGCTCATCCTTTGGAAATATTCACGTGACGTCGCAGGCGCCATTTTGTTGTACAGCACACAGCTTCAGCGGCAAACACACCGGGTGCCTTTCGCTCGGGTGCCCCATGTACACCAATATGGTGGTCTCTGATGCTCGGGTGAATTCTCCCTATACTGCTGCTCCTACAAACAAAAACCTTGCCCGCAATTTAATTAAAGCACGATTATAGATAGGGTGATAGAGAGCGCATTGATTGAGTGTTCATTACACCTTTTGTTTCCTAACACCACCCAATCCTCTCCCCTTTTCCTATTCTGAGTTTACGCAAGTGCGGGGGGGGGTTAATTTAAGTTCGTTCACTTCAAAACGTATCTTTATCTTCTGACCAGGATAGATTTGCTTGCAAGAAAATATATAGGATGGTAGCAAAATATTCAAAGTTGGCTGGCGCACTTGAATTACCGTATATACACGATTGTAAGTCGACCCTTTTTTTGAAATTTAAAATTGGAAGTGGGGGGTCGACGTACAATCGAAACGAAACCTTGAACTGCCAATAAAAGCAAGAAAAACAATCTATCAGGGACGCTACTGCATTGTTAGAAGTTTTTGTTTGCTGTACGGCTCCAATCGTAGCATTCAGGTATTCCGCGGGCTTCTTGGCCAGAATTTTTCATTTTTTATTTTTCCTGCGCACACCGTTACCCACCGCGATGGTTCAGTGCTACTGAACAGGATACCCGGGTTAGAACCCGACCGCGGCGGCAGCGTTTCGATGGAAGCGAAACGCAAAGGCGCCCGTGTGCTGTGCGATGTCAGTACAGCAGGTTAAAGATCCCCAGGTGGTTGAAATTATTCGGGAGCCCTTCACTACGGCACCTGCTTCTTCCTTTCTTCTTTCACTCCCTCCTTTATCTCTTCCCTTACAACTGGGTTTCCGCCAATATTTGAGACAAATACTGCGCCACTTCCTTTCTCCTAAAACCAATTTCATTTCATTTCACTCGCGGGACGGGCCGCTGTCCCGCTGTTCCAATCGCGGAGTCTGCGCCAGCGCCCGGGAGTGTCGCTAGCTGATGGAAGAGCCGCTATTTCAGTTGGTTGCGCTATACGTAACAGCGGCGCTTCTGGGGAATGCCGATGTTTGCTGGAAGAGCCAACGCCCCGACACCTATCACTCTTTGTTTATTGGTGCTTGGAGTTGGTGCTTTTGACTCGACTGCCGGCCGCGTGCTTCGCCATGAGCTCTCCAGGTTCGAAAAGCATTCGGCGCTCATTCACTGCAGCGTTCAAGAGGGAGGCCATCATTTACGCCGAAGGAACCAACAACTACGCGGCGGGCCGCAAGTTCGACGTTTCTGAACGGTTGGTGCGGGAGTGGCGGAATCAGCGAGACAAAATTTTCGATTGCGACTCCAAGCGAAGAGATTTCCGCGGGCCGAAGTCGGGACGCTTTCTGGAGCTGGAGGTCAAGCTTGCACCGTATGTCACCGAAATACGTGATCGGTCCCTTCCAGTGACATGCGAAATGATCACGCAACAAGTCCGGGTCTTTGCTGCGGAAGCTGGAATACTCCGAACAGACTTCAAAGCCAGCAGGGCTTGGGCTTCGAAATTTATGAAGAGGGCTGGCTTCTCTCTTCGTCGGCGTACTAGTGTATGGCAGAAGCTGCCTGCTGCTTACGAGGAGAAAGTTCTCGCCTTCCATAGGCCCTACCTCAAGCTCCGCAACTCGCGGCGATACCTGCTCGGCCAAATCAGCAATGCGGAATAGACTCCCGTCTACTTCTACACGACGAGCAACACAACAGTGAGCGTGAGGGGAGCTCGCGAGGTTAAGCTTCTCACGACAGGAAACGAGAAACTTCGGTTCACTGCTATGCTATCATGCTTGGCAGATGGCACAAAGCTCCGACCTTACATTGTTTTCAAAAGAAAAACTATGCCAAAGCAAATGTTCCCGAAAGGTGTGATTGTGCGAGTGAACGAAAAAGGCTTTATGACGGACGACTTATTTATTGATTGGTACCGTCGGGTGTGGCTTTTGAAGCCAGGGGCATCCCTCAAAAATCGCAATCCGAACCTCCTCGTGCTGGACTCATTTCGCGGCCACCTTACCGCGAAAATGTAGGCAGAGCTCCGAAAAGAAGATACAGATATGCTGGTGATTCCCGGCGGTCTGACGGGGCAGCTGCAGCCGCTAGACGTCGGCATTAACGAGTCATTCAAGGACTTGCTCCGGCGTGAGTACAACGAGTGGCTGGCGGAAGAAGGGCGGGAACTTACGCCAACGTGGACGTGAAGAGAGCCTCCCTGGCGGCTGTGTGCGGGTGGGTGATCTCAGCTTGGGCGGCCGTTCCACGCGATGTCGTGGTGCGGTCATTTAGGAAGTGCGGGCTTTCCATGAGGGACGATGTGCTCTGGGATCGCAGCGGCGCCGACGACGACGACAGCAGTACCACTGAAGATGACTCAAGTGAGGATGAATAGCCCATCTATGCAATAAATTTTCGTTTTTGAAACGATCCACACGTATTTTTTTTTTTCGGACATGCGATTGGGGGGGGGGGGGTCGATTTACATTCGCGTACACTTTTTCTTTTCGGACATGCGATTTGGGGGGGGGGGGGGGAAGGTCGGCTTACGTTTGAGTCGACTTACAATCGTGTAATTACGGTACAACTTTTTAGCAAAGTGGACAATTGTAGTTAACTTCCCGAGCTCGCAATTGAAGTTTAAATGAGCTGCTTTGAAAATAATTATTAAGTGGGTGATTAGTCAGTAATGAAAGCTAACGAGTGTTCATATCGCGTACAAGTCTGCAAGCGAGCCAATAATTTATAAATATTTCTTTCGAGCGTTACCACTTGTTGGGGTGGTAGTGGGGGCAATAATTCCTTCCTTCATGACCCCAACTATTCGGAGAAGTCACAGTGGGAGACCAGGGTGACGACATTGCGACCAGTTCCAGAAACAAGTGACGCACTCTGGAAAGCCTAGGGGCAAGAAAAGTCGCGGCCAGCCACCCCGCGACACGCTTCCGAACGCAGCTGCGATGAGAGCAAAGGCAACATTCTGACGCTGCGGATGCAGTGCCAGTATAAGTTAGGCACATATGGTGGAATCAGCGAAACTTACGTAGGATAAGACAAAGGTGCACACAAACAAACATGTGCATTATGTACCAACTAGCCCAGCAATTCACTCTATCGAAATAAAATAGGCATATGTGATAGCGTGGTTTAAGGTGTGCGTGCGCCAAACGCTATTTCATATGGAGCATTACATTACCTTTGCTTTGCGTGCCCTATTTTCCCAGTTTATCGTACGCGGCTTTTGCGTGTTCTAAAACATATTTTACAAAATCGCGGCGAAAATTGAACCAGGACCCCTCGGACCCTCGCCTAGGACTGAATTCGTCGTCTTTACTCTCCTCTTCTGTGCATTCAATGGCCATAAGTGGGGCACCGGGCTTTTGTTTCGTCTCATCTCATATATAACAAAACCGATGAGCAATAAATTTGCTTTATTTTTACTTAGACTGATGATTATGCCTCCTGTAGTCTCAAAAATGGGTGTCGATTAGTTGGCAAAAATTATTCCAATTCTAACAACCAGATGGCGCCACTAGTCTGAGCTTATCGTTACATACGTTGCATACGCTGAACTAAATGTGTTGATGTGACAAATCGCGTAACGCGCCGCAATATACGTGCGTTTAGCGTACACAAACGATCATGCGCTTATGGTACGCAGACAGCGTAAATTATACTCTTTTCGAACCTTAACTGTGTACGCCGCGAGCAGACGAAAGCACACAGTTATGCGCAGAGGATCACATTTAACGTGCTCTCGTGATTGGCTAAGGAGGTCTCCGCCTTTGTTAGTGCTGCAAGTTAGCTACGGGATGCTGTTGTTTTTCCGTCGAGATGATGTACTTGTGCCTGAATGGGGTCCCAAAAATCACTACATAGGTTTGCATAATTGATTTCATAGACTCAATAATAATTAGTTTTTGGGGAAAGGAAATGGTGCAGTATCTGTCTCATATATCGTTGGACACCCGAACCGCGCCGTAAGGGAAGGGATAAAGGAGGAAGTGAAAGAAGAAAAGAAGAGGTGCTGTAGTGGAGGGCTCCGGAATAATTTCGACCACCTGGGGATCTTTAACGTGCACTGACATCGCACAGCACACGGGCGCCTTTAGCGTTTTTCCTCCATAAAAACGCAGCCGCCGCGGTCGGAGTTGAACCCGGGAACTCCGGATCAGTAGTCGAGCGCCCTAACCACTGAGCCACTGCGGCGGGTTTCACAGACACAACGAACTTGGTTTCATGGTTCCCAAAAACGCTGGTTTTACAATTCCGCATGAAACCAAGTTCGCTGGGTATACGGAAAGGATTGTGTATAGCATACCATTCAGTTTCGGAAATAAATGTTTAGGTAAAAGTTGAACGCGCCTAAATGTCCGCCTTCGTGAACATCGTTATAAAGTCCAAGAAAAGAAGGGTGGTTTCCCTGATGGGAATTGCATGAAATGCAAATAGAAGATCAAAACTACAAAGTAACTATGAAGAATGCACTGTCGTCACTAGGAATGGTTGAGAACTGACGCACAAAATCATTGAGCTAGAAGTCATAGATAGCTTAGGTGACACGTGCATCGGTAAACTATCGGGCTAGAGCTCTCAAAGAAGTAGAATGTCTAAGAAATCACTGAACAGTTCGTCTAAGGGCTCTTCGTAATGTATGGCCACGTCGTGTATATCACTCGCTGTTCACTATAAACAATTGGAAGTTAGCTCTCGTGGGTGTGCTTTCTTTTTCCTGTGTGATGTTGCGTTATCTCCGTGTTATGTTAGCAGTACTGTTCCTCACGGACGGCAGATCACCTACCGCTGATGGTTTGAGCCCTTGCGAGCGGGTGGCCGGGTGCAAATATTCTATCAAAAATTAAATGGCTGCGGTTTAGCCCGGGTTAAACCTGGAGTGACTCGATAGCTACATCTGGCCGAGTGGAGCTCGCTCAGTAGAATTGCAAAGTCAGTCTTTCGCCACTCCTTTTCGCTGGGAGTTCCTACTTCATCTTCGTCCCTGGACGAGGATACACTCTGTCCCCCTCTCCACTCCACCCCACACTCGGTTTCGTCGGCGCACCGCGTCGCGGCAGCTGCTCCACACCATGTGACCAGCCACGACGCTGCCACAAAGCTCAAGGGGGCCCACGCAGCTGAAGAGGTGCCAGGATGAAGGCTCGAAGTGCTATCGTCATTTAGCTATCGCAACAATAACAGTGTTACCGATAGAACTCTCCACTCTCCCTATCCAATCCAACAATCACACTGGGCCACTTCGATTTACCGCGCTCGGGCAGCCCGCTGGCTGCCGGCAAGTTCGCCCCTGACACGAAAGAGCATGATGGTCACAAGGGCTGGCATCCCCCAGAACCAGCCTGCCGGCAATCACGGCGGCAACTGCACCACGAATCACGGAGGGAAGATGCTCTCCGTAGCTTTGCGTTCTGCTGCGTCTTGTTGCTACGCACGCGTACGGTAGAAATAGGCTACCTGGGAACGAAAACAATTACCTGAAGTTATTGAGGGCTGCATAAGAATGCAGAACAAACATCCCATCGCGCTCGCACCTGTATACATCGGCGGCGACGCCGTGGTCGTGTGCTTTCGGTGCGCTGTGTGCTGAGAAAGCTTCGAGAAATCCTCAAAAGCATTCAATCAGCAATCGCAATCTAACACCTTTCAGTCGAAATTATATCGAGGGAAAAAGTGCCCATGTGTTCCTCATGAAACCACTCACCACACTCTCGGATTATCGCGTGTTATTTTAATACGCAGTTTGACTGGTATGACCGCAGACGATCGACCCTGCACGGCGAGTGATTCAGCGCTGTGGTCATTGCCATTTCTAGATTCGTGGGCTGCTTCCTGCGGGCCGTAATCAGAAAAGAATCGAGATTCGGGATACGTTTCGTTCAACTGTGGTCTGTCGGCCACCGAATTTTGCTGCCGGTTAGAAATGCACGCATAATCATTGATAAAGGCGCATATCAGCTGGTTGAACGTTCATCTGTAGCAAACGGATATCCTGTACAAACTTTTCTGCGTATCGTATCCGCAATGCTACAGGTTTACAGAAGGACTGAGCATCAAGTTGTACGGCAATCGCAGACGACGGAATCAGCTCTCGTTTCGGCTGCCAAAAGTGCACCTGTGGCACCACATATATGCTCTCACACATTCCTCGAGCAATGTGCTCGACGGGACTTTTAATAAGGGACATTTTTTACTCAATAAAGCATTTCTCAAAGCAGTTCAAACCTTTTCACTGCTCAGAACGCCGTGAAGGACATACGCTGCCGTATCGAGCTACACGTGCCTAACGAAACATTCCAGAACATTCCTATATGCACGCGTACTGGGAGCTAGAATCTGTGGCCGCTCTCGAGAAAGGCCTCGAACACCTTCTCAATATCAGCTGGTCGCACAAAATTAACAGCCGATATCATTTGGGAATAACTATGCTATCGTAACATGAAGCGACTACTTGTGCTTGCGAGGTGGTCATACCAACGACTGCGATCACACACATGTAAGCAAAAATAAAAAATAAATGAACAGCCAGAACAACCACAAAGGTGCTATTGCAGGAGACACAGATGATATGCACCGCGGACGAGTTGAAAAAATCGCCTCCATCGCAAAATCATCGCATGAAGGACCGCGGTCCTCCTAGTTCATATAAAAATGGCGCGTGCGCTTCCCGCTACCATACACCATCACACCGTCGTCTCCTTGTAGCCCGAGTGCTGCCAGCACGTCACGTCGTCACGTCACAAAACAAGGCCCACAGTCGCCGCCACTTACGTTGGGGTTGGTGGAATCACGGCCGGGATTACCTAGCAGAAGTAAGCTTCCATTGATCAATACACGCTTTTTCGGCTGCTAAACGCTGGAATAACAGCAGACACTTTACGGCGCAGTTATTTAGAGCCAATAGGCATTAACCAGCTTTGTAAAGATTGTTTATAGGTACTAATACCAGCCACTGTGTCGCGTTCTCGTCTTTCTTAGTAAGCGTTTATCTTTGTACATTACATTAAATAGTTTTACCTCTGTTTTAAAACGTTTACCTTCCTTATTTCTGCACCTACAATTTTATGGACCGCAGCTATACTAGGAAATGAAGCACCCTCAATTAGCTTCACAGTTGCGTATGTAGTTTCATTGCGGACACCTGTATTTGTTTTAATTTCGCTCTCATGACAAACATATACACTTCCGGTGTCCAACTAATTACAGCGGAGCAAGCAGATGTCTTCGTTTGCGGATTTGGGACTTCGTGAGAGGTCGAAGCAGCTGGTCTCAATGCTCGCAAGCAGATTCACC
This sequence comes from Amblyomma americanum, assembly GCF_052857255.1. Classification (NCBI taxonomy): domain Eukaryota; kingdom Metazoa; phylum Arthropoda; class Arachnida; order Ixodida; family Ixodidae; genus Amblyomma; species Amblyomma americanum. The sequence goes on along the minus strand of NC_135500.1, from coordinate 90,460,200 downwards.
GCTGATTTCTTGCTGTTTTGCTACAGATAGAATGGAGAATTTGGTGCCCGTTTTCACTATCGGCGTCTTTACAAAGTAAACGGGCATGATAAAGTCAGCTTCTACTAGAACTGGATGTTTGATGCCTGGAGTTGGGTCTTCAATATGTACGGCCAACCAGGCGTTCATTTCCTTAGATAATATGCCAGAATATATCTTGCTGGTTACATATTTCGTCAAGTTTAGAATCTTATCCACCTCCGGCACTTTTCGAAATACTTCGGCAGATTCTTTAAGCGCGTTTTTCAAAGCAGCAGACTCAAGACGTGTTCGCTTTGAGTCGAGGACGTCCCTTGAGGTGCATGGCTTAAAAAGATCAGGGGAATTCTGGAAACTTTTTTGGATTGTGCCTGTGCCAAAGCGCCGCAGTTGTTGTCCTGTCTGTAAGCTCGTCAGTGTGGGAGGCCTGTCCCACGATGTCGGCCTCAATAAAATTAAGTTCGCAAGCCTAGAGGCGCGTTCAATTTTGTTAAACAGCAGCTGTAACTTGACGAGGAAGCTATCTCTTGAAGTGCTGCATTTCTTTGCTTACAACTGTAACAAGCTTCTTAGATTACAGACGCTTTTCTATAATGCAGCGTTAAGTCTATCCTATTTTTCAGGAGAGACTATTATTTGGGGACGTTCCAAACACCTTACAGTAGAACTAGTGCGGTGACAACGAAATCTGCTCGTCGTATAGCCCTAATCCAGGAGTTCTGGTCTTCATCCCAGGGAAACTTCAAAACGTGGTTTTTGGGCTCCGGTTTACAATTAATCCGGCAACTGGGCAAGCAGCACTTGTTAGCATAACCTAACAGGAGCGTAATCCGCAATCCACTTCATTTAAAGCAGTACCACATCACCTCGATGGACACACAACCGCAAGCGCAGCGCAAGGCATAGATTATGCCTGCACGGTCAACGTAAAGAAAAAAAGTTCGTTCGGATTCCGAAAGATGTCGTGACGTGCCACGACTTTTCTTGCCATGAGGCAATAAGTGAGTGTCACGTGTTTGCGGAGCCGATCGCATTGTCGTCGACACACACGATGCAACACGCGTGCATCTCTCGTGCCTTCGAAACATGCTGCACCGAACTGTCAAAGCTACCGCTCTTTGCGCTGCCTGCATCCGCGGCAGAAAAGAAGTGCGTTATTTGTGGTGAGTGAAACATAGTAAATGCTTTCTCTGTAGGCTTACCACATGACACATTTGTCGTGACCTGATTAAATGCACTGTTATTGCTGACAACACGCAGTCGCTTTCTCGTGCCATTGACCACACGGGCACAAAACAAGTGCGGAGTAACACGCCTTCGTTTATTTTCTCGTCCGGATTACTTCAGTACCTTTCACAGCGTTGCACCTAATGTATGAAACGGAGTACACCTAGGCCTCTTTTGAGAGACGTAGCTCGGGAGGGGGGGGGGGGGAGGAACCGCCAGAAGGGCCTAAGTTCTTTAGAGGGTGTTGATCTGGCTGCCCGCTGGCAGTCGAAACCGCCCAGTTAGAGAACAAGAAACGCGTTCGGGGCGGCCACCGGAAGTGCGCGGAGCAGCCCTAGAAAAAAAAAGTGAAGGAAGAGAACGTTGCGGCCGCAGCAGTTTCTGTCTAATAACTTATACCTCTGTCACACGCGAGTTTCAGTGTAAAATCGAGTCGCGGGCCTTCGAAATTTTCAATCGCCATTGAACTTGAAGGAGTTTTGTTGCTGCTAAACGGCAAATTTCAGTGGCCATTGAAATAGTTCTCGTGTCTAACGCCAAACTTGTGTGGAGCCACGATAACTACTTTGGATTTTGCAAAAATAACAAATATTTGATAAATGTACACTAAATGCTGAAATACACGCATCTGCGCCGGTTGTTTAAGCCCCCTTTAAATTGCACGTACGCGACGGACAGATGTAGAGAGATGCAGACACTGCTGCAGCCACCCTAATACAAGACGAGCTGAAACCAAGCCAGTCCAACTGCGTTGGCGCATTGCTTGGTCCCACTAAGGCCTGGTAAAGGGGGGTGGGAGTTTGTCAAGCTGCTGTTCAGCAGCTTTTTCATACATCCCCCCATGTTTTGAACAAACATGAAAATAAACCGTATTCGTATTCGTAAATCGCCTTGATATCTGAAAAACAAGATCTATTTTTCCCTTGAAACTTTATGCGAGGGTAAAATAGGCATGTTGAAGGCGAATACAACAGCTTAGAACATGACATTGCTTTGAGGGATTTGCGACGAAGCTGTTATCGCTGTGAAGCGGACGGGCAGGGCGCCGCCATGTTCTCAACGCTAAGTACGCAAGCAACACAAAGACCGAAACGCAAAATTAATGCGCTTAAAACAAGTCTGATTCACTATTAAAGTTATTGTGCGGACTGCTTGCATTTGTGTTTAGGTGAATAATGTTTGTCCATGCTTTTGTTCCGTGAATGTGTCGTGAACGAAAGTGCGCTTGCCGCCACTCGAAGCAACGCTAGCAACCTTGGACAGCGCTCGAAGGCCCTCGAAATCTTGAGTTCCGCGCTGCTCTGTTGACTCGATAGACTATTGACCCGATGGCCATTGAAAGTGCCCGTGTAGCAGCGCTCGATCGCCTCTGAGTCGATAGGCTATCAGTTCGAGGGCCTTTGAAATGCCCGTGTGACAGAGATATTAAAGGGACTCTGAAACACAATTCGAGGAGAGGACATGAATTCCCTCAATCACTGCATTGTGTTGTCATGAGCAGCTCAGCCAAACAATTCTCTTCTACCGGCAGGATACAACACACAATTACGCGCGAAAGTTAGCGAGCCCTTCCCGGCGACTTTTTCATGCTCGCACCCTTCTCTATCGCTCGCATCCACGCATACATGTTGAGAGATGGCTATTGTTTAGATTCTTTCAGACGTCAGGCAGCCAGCAAGGCTGCGGCCAATAAGCCGCGTAGCTCCGGCGGGTCAGGAAGCTCTTCCACGGAGGTGGGGCCGGCGGAGGAGCGCCGACCTTCCAATGTGCAAAAAGTGACGAGAGGAGAGGGAAAAGCGCGAAGACGCTGAAATTCAAATTTTGACTACAGATAGTTCTGGTTCTACAAAACGCATTAACAAATTCTCCGTGGACAACATTCATGAATCGGCGTGCTTTGACATCCCAGGTAAACCGCAACTTTATTAGAGCCCCTTTCCAAGCCCCTTTAAGCACCCGAGCTGCAGCCGGCAGAGGTGAAAGGGAAATGGAGGGGAAAGCGAGAAGTAAATATAAAGAGGACCGAGAGCAAGAAAGAACAGGAGAGAGCTTTTTACAATATTTACAAACTACAAAACAGTTATCAATTTCGCGCCGCTCGCTCGTCAATGTCCAGGTTCTGTTCGCAAATATTTGCGCGCGAGCGGCCACTGTGCGCGTTTATTTGCAGAAAAATAAACTACATACACGGCCGCACGCACGGCAAGTGGCCTGGGCCGCCCAGCCGCGCGTACCGTCCGAGGTAGCACCCACGGAGCGTTCATATCACGCGTGCACTACTTGGTGAAGAGCAAGCGGAAGTCAAGTCCGGCTGCTCGATCTACGCACAGACGATCACCATTGTTTTGTCACAGGTGCGCGCACAGCCGTGGGGCAACAGGAGCGACGCGAGGATGTGCGGGATGATTGCCAGTGCTCTGTAGGCCGCGAGCATCTCGCGAAGCGGCACTGGATAAGCTGTGGAGCGAAAGAGCATGTGCTCCAGTGCTAAGGCTGACGCCTTATTAAACTGAAAACAAACTTTGTGCAATCATACAAAACATTCCTGATGAATATGTGCAGCTATGATGTGTTGTTTTTTTTCGTTTTTCTCAGGTTGTGTACGCGCTTTTCTTTATGCCTGTTGAGAATCCTATTTTTATTTTATGAACGCAGTGTGTCGTCTTCGCGTGCCGCTTTTGTACTTTACAATATTGTGATGGACCCGAAACTAGCCTTGAGCTATGGGTCCAATATCATTGTGCGTAACTGTTAATTCATTTTTAATGAAATATTTGACTCCACGCAGTTCATTTTGCACTAAGCAAATCACCCCTTGACCAAAGAGTGGCAGCTATAGGACAAGCGTAGTTCAGTTCGAGACCGACCCATTCTCGCCGTTATACGTTCGTGTACCAGACGTGTTAGATAAACTTAGCAACCGATATCCTGCGCGAGTGGAAAAATCCACTACGAAACTAGTGTCGAGAGTCGACTTAACTTTTATCATTATCATCATCATAAGCCAGACTACGCCCCCTGCAGACTACGCGCACTGCCTCTCCCATGTCTCTCCAGTTAACCCTGTCCTCTGCGAGCTGCACCCACCCTATACGAGCGAACTTCTAAATCTCATCCGCCCAGCTAATCTTCTGTGGCCCCCTGCTAGTTTTGCCTTCTATTGGAGTCCACCCCGTTACCCTTAAGGACGAGCGGTTATCTTTCCTTCGCATTACATGCCTTGCCCAAGCCCATCTTTTTTTTTATTTCAAATAGGAATGTATTTACCCGTGTTTGTTCCTTCACCCCATCCACCCGCTTCCGGTCTACTAAGTTGCACATATCATTTTTTTCCATAGCTCGCAGCTTTGTACTTAACTTAAGCTACACTCTTTTCGTAAGCCTCCACGTTTCTGCCCCGTAGGTGAGTACCGGTAAGATACACCTTTTGCATGTTTTCTTTTTCCTGAGTGATATTGGTAAATTGCCATTCATAATCTGAGAGAGACTGCCACATGCGCATCACCCCATTGTTATCCTTCTAGTTATTTCCCTCTCATGATCCGCATCAGCAGTCACTACATGCCCTAAGTAGACGTATTCCTTTACCACTTCTAGCACTTCGCTTCCACTTGTGAACTGCTGTTCCGTTGCTAGGCTGTTTAACAGTACTTTAGTTTTCTGCCCGCTAATTTTTAGACCCACCGTTCTGCTCCTGCATAACTCATTGATCATGCTTCGCTGTTCATCTCCTGACTGACTCAACAAGGCAGAGTCATCAGTGAATCGCAAATTGTTTTGGTATTCTCCGTTAACTCTGTACCCCAACTGTACTAGTTAAGGCCTTCGAATACCTCCTGTAAACAGGCGGTGAATAGCTTTGGCGAGTTCGTGTCTCCCTGCCTGACGCCCTTCCTAATTATAATTTTGTTGCAGACATTATGGAGGACATTGGCAACTGTGCAGTTGCTACAAATATCTTTCACTATTTTCGCATTAAGGTCTTCTACACTCATAGAGCCTGAACGCTAGCGCGCGAGCGGCGAGAACTTGACTGCATCATGTATTTTGTAAATAATGTACAAAGCTTGCCCCTGCCATTTCTTGCTATCGTTCGCTTCTATACTTCTCCTCGCTATCCTCTCCCTTTCCCTTTCACCTCCGCCGCCTGGAGCTCGGGTGCTAAAGATATTAGATAGCAAATACCGCTGCCGGCAACACTCTTTTCCGTTTTTTTTTTAATTTATTTCTAAATAAACCACTGCTACTACTACTTCTACACTCTGTTTAAGCAGACTGCATGAATGCTGAGGTTTCCATTGAGTCAAATGCTTTCTCGTAATCAAAGAAGGCTATATATAGGGGTCGGCTATATTCTGCACATTTCTTTATCACCTGACTGATAGTGTGAGTATGATCTGTTGTGTAATGTCTTCTAAGAAAGCCTGCCTGACTGTACAGTTAATTGAAGTATAAGATGGCCCTGACTCTATTAGCGATTACAATAGTAAATTCGTTTTTTGGCAACAGACAGTAAGCTGATCGGGCTTTAATTTTTCAAGTCCTTGGCATTTCCTTTCTAAGGAATTAAGATAATAATAGCGTTCTGCCAAGCTTCTGGTGTGCTCGAGGTCATAGCTTAAAGTGTTCTTGCGTTTAAGCACGTCGCTCGGGCATTCTGCACCCGCAGGCATCTTATACCATGGGCATAACATTGATTTATTGTTGCGAGAACGAGGTGATATCACATTGCCCTCCTGAAGTGAACCACATGCGCGAAAAGTGAAGGACCCCTCACCGTCCTCGGGTGGCCGCAAAGCTCGTGGCCTGGTGAGCAGCCCTCGCTCCCGGTCACACGATGGGCTGCATGACACGAGGAGCTCTTCGCCCGTGCAGACAGCCTTGCACGTCCTGTAGTAGATGTTACCTTGGCGCGTGTAGGCCACCAAGTTAGGTTCCCGCGGGCTGGCCGCACAGTTCACGTATCGCATCCAGTTGGAACTGTCGAGTGGACGACCGTCCACCAGGAACTCCTTGCCGTTCTTGCGAACCTGGGAACACCGCGAAGAAACATAGCTGTGTGTCAGGTCATCAGCTCAAGATAAAAAGGCACCATGAAATTCTATTTGGTGACGGTGGAAATTCTCCTTATCCATCTGTGCTGGACACCGCTATCCCGCTGGAAGCAACAATGGAAGACCTAGGTCTGTATATACAGTGTCAAACGTAAACTCGTCCTGGGAAAGTTTAATCAAGAGTACTTGAATGGCAGCGCGTGATATGATCTGCTCTTCGTAGGGGTGGAATACACTCAGACATTTCTCTGGCTCTCATCAGATGGCGACAAAGCCACCGACTAGAATTTATTTCACCTTTAGAGCTATTATAGTAGAAGACAGAAGATTCCTGCGCTCTAAACGCGGTCACGGTGGTTCTAAACAAGCCTCGTAATGGACACACCTGCCAGGTGTAGGCGTTGCTCTCGCCGTTGACTTCCACCCTTAAACCCTCGTAGGGGCCGAAGAAGACCCTCCTGGGTAGCGGTTTTAGCGTGAACACCCCGAACTCGGTGCGCTTGAGGCCGCAGCGGCGGATGAGCAGACCTTTCGGGAGGCTCTTGTTGGCACGCAGCGGATCCCCGGCTTCCACCTGCGAGCGGCACGCCCTCTCGTGGATGCCTGCCGTGGTGCCAGCTTCTGTTTTTCAGAGCATTCACTAGAAAACCACACTCACTACAGTACTTAGCCTCAGTGGAGTTGCAATTTAATACACGAAAACTCTATTCATTTGCATTTGAATGAACGCTGCAATCCTTGGAATCTATGCTGAAAAGAGGTCAACTTGATATGTGATATGTTCGTGGGTAATCATGATAAAACGAAGGGAGCAGTAATTGACTCAGTAACGGTTGTTCGCTGAATCTCGTGGTCAGGGCATACCTCGTCACTGTGAGAAGTGGCTCAATCACACTCACGGCCACTCACACTCACATCCACTCATAATCACGGCCACTCACACACACAACCATTTACACTCACAAACATTTAGTGACGCTCATGTCCACTCGCGCACATTTCCGTTTACTCACTGTTTCCTTGTTTTCGAAAAACGGAAGGAATGAGAGATTTATTGCCCCGGCCGACTACGCTCGAAGCTCCCCTTGCAGGGCCTGGTTCGCACAGATGTGTTGGTGAGCAGCCCAGGGCTCTGTCGGGTTATTTAGCCAAATTTCGCAGTTTCGATGATAGAAAGAAGTGGTCATGTATCACGCATATTCATGTCTCGGACCAATCTCACGCACGTGTACTCCCGCGCTTGCAACTATGATGATGAGTGCGTGTTTAGCATCAGCTAAGATGCTTAGACACGTTTTCGAATGGTGTCCATAGGCGTGCGCACGGTTCTTCATTAAGGGGAGCAAAGTTTCAGCGAAGCGGCCCCTACTTCCCAACTTCCTCTCACCTGGGGCCTTAGGATCAAAAATCAGCGCTAAGTTCAGGAATGATGCAACTGCAAACTATACAAAATATTATTGACTAGTAGTTCATACTTTCATGTGTAACATACGGAGAGGAAAACATTCCCTGCGCCGCTGCGGCCTACTTTAACAACGTGGTTCGGAAGATAATCTCACAATATCTAAATTAACGAAAATATAACTTGAAAAATTTTTTTGTTAACTGGAAAGGAGAACCTGAAAAGATCGCCTCTAATTGAACTGGGAAGTAAACACTTCTTGGAACGAAGCTTCACGGGACCTCGGCCACTAGTTTCGTCAAAAAACCTGCATGCACAGAACAGTGCACTATAAGCAATGAAGGAAAGGGTCTAACAGAAAAAAGAAATGGGGAAGACTTGGCCCCCTGTAGATGATAAGGGGCTAACGCTGCACCTAATTATTCTCACCGTAGTCTGCCGCGTCGTTGGTCGAGGAAACGTCGTTCGTGGAATGATGCGTACAGAGCTAACTTTTTAGCCATTTTGCGATATAAGCCCTTTTGAAACGGCACGTGCAAATCGGAGCGTGCAAACAGAAGATATTCCACTAACATACAGAATTGAAAACACAAAGGCAAAAATTCAAGAAGCCCATTCCACTCGACCAGTGCTGTTGCTCTCGACGCCTGCCGCAAGGTCGCCTATTGACCTGAAATGAGCTGCTTCCTGAAGCCAGCCTTGGTACAGTGGAGGAACTTCAGTAATGAATGGTCGCTCTCGTGTAAGGCCGGTAAGCAGAGAACGTGGCCCACGTGGCGGCGAGACGCGCTCTTGCGAATGAAGCAGGGGAGAGTTCGGAGGCAGTGACAAGGTAAACTCTTTTATTGCGCCCAAAAACAGGGGACCAGTCAAAGGACCGGTTGCGCTGACTTAGAGGAGGTCGGCGGGGATCCTTTGGGATGCCGCGGCCTCCACCGCGCGCTGGATAAGCCAGCGTTGGTCTGCTGGCTTGGAAGTACACAGGAGAGACTCCCACGTCTCTGGGGTGTTTTCGTTGTCTGTATTGTAATGTGTACAAGTCCACACCATGTGTATGAGTGTGGCCGGAGTTGAGCAGTGTTTACACATGGGGACTATCTGTTCCGGAAAGATCCTGCTGTATAAGAGGGGGTGTGGGAAGCTGCCAGTTTGTAGTTTGCGCCATTGGACGGCCTCGCGTCTTGTTAGATCGCGGTGTGCGGGAGGATATGTGCACCTTTCGAGTCGGTAGTGCTGGAGTATGTCCGTGTAAGTGGTGAGCTGCCGAGCCGAGAGTATGATCAGCCACCCTGCTTCCGCTGACACTAATATCCCACGAGGCAGTGACAAGCGAATGTGGGCAAGAAGCAGGCTGACGACCCCGTGGTAGGTGACTATGGGATAGGCTCTAGAAATAGCAGGGGAGAGTTATTAGTTGAATGCGCGGATAGAAATAATTTACGGATCATGAATACTTTCTTCCGCAAAAGAGAAAACAGGAAGTGGACCTGGAAGAGCCCCAATGGTGAAACTAAAAATAAAATCGACTTCATACTATGCGCTAAACCTGGCATAATTCAGGATTTGGCCGTCCTCGGAAAGGTGCGCTGTAGCGACCACCGAATGGTAAGGTCTAGAATTAGCTTAGACTTGAAGAGGGAACGGATGAAGCTAGTGAAGAAGAACATCATTAACGAGTTAGCCGTAAGAGGGAAAGCACAGGAGTTTAGGATAGCGCTGCAAAACAGATATTCGGCTTTAACTGAGGAAGACGATCTTGATGTTCATACTATGCACGATAATCTGACATCAATAATTTTGTAGTGCGCAGTAGAAGTAGGCAGTAGTACAGTTCGACAGGATACCGGGAAGGTATCTCAGGTGACGAAAGATCTAATTAAGAAGCGCCAAAGCATGAGGGCTTCTAACCCTACGGACAGAATAGAACTAACAGAGCTATGAAAGGTAATAGATAAGCGCAAGGTAGCTGACATAAGGAAGTTTAATATGGAGAGAATCGAGCATGCTCTAAAGAACGGAGGTAGCCTAAAAGCAGTGCAGAGGAAACTAGGCATAGGTAAAAACCAGATGTATGCATTAAGAGACAAGCAGGGCAATGTCATTAGCGATATGGATAAGGTAGTTAACGTTGCCGAAGAGTTCTACACAGACCTGTACAGTAGCGAATGTAATCAGAGCGTTAATGAGAAAGACAGCAGTGCACAGCAATGCGTCATCCCGCCAGTAACGAAAGATGAAGTAAAGAATGCCTTAGAAGTAATGAAAAGGGGAAAAGCAGCTAGGGAGGATCAGGTAACAGCAGATCTGTTGAAGGATGGAGGGAACATCGTGCTAGAAAAACTAGCCACCCTCTATACGAAATGCCTTATGACCTCGACTGTACCAGAAGCTTGGAAGAATGCAAACATTATCTGAATTCTTAAGAAGGGAGACACCAAGGACTTGAAAAATTTCAGGCCGATCAGCTTACTATCCGTTGCTTACAAAGTATTTGCTAAGGTAATCGCTAATAGAGTCAGGGCAGCGTTATACTTTAATCAACCAAATGATCAGGCAGGCTTTCGTAAAGGATACTCCACAATAGATCATATTCACACTATCAATCAGGTGATAGAGAAATGCGCAGAATATAACCAACCTCTATACATAGCTTTCATTGATTACGAGAAAGCATTCGACTCAGTGGAAACATCAGCAGTCATACAGGCATTGCGTAATCATGGGGTAGAAGAGCCTTATGTCAAAATACTGGAAGATATATATAGCAACTGCACGGCTACTATAGTCCTCCATAAAGTCAGCAATAAAATTCCAATAAGCAAGGGCGTCAGGCAGGGAGACACGATCTCGCCAATGCTGTTCACCGCATGTTTACAGGAGGTATTTCGAGGCATGAATTGGGAAGAGTTGAGAATAAGAATAAATGGAGAATACCTAAATAATCTGCGATTCGCTGATGACATTGCCTTGCTGAGTCCCTCAGAAGGTGAACTGCAAATAATGATCAATGAGTTAGACAGGCAGAGCAGATCGATGGGTCTAAAAATTAACCTGCAGAAAATCAAGGTAATGTTCAACAGCCTAGCAAGGGAACAACAGTTCACAATTGACAGCGAGAGCATAGAAGTTGTGACGGAATACGTCTACTTAGGGCAGGTAGTGACAGCTGATCCGGATCATGAGTGGGAGATAACTAGATAGATAAGAATGGGGTGGAGCGCATATGGAAAATTCTCGCAGATCATGAGTGGCAGTTTACCAATTTCCCTCAAGAGCAAAGTGTACAACAGCTTTATCTTACCGGTACTCACATACAGGGCAGGAACGTGGAGGCTAACGAAAAGAGTTCAGCTTAAGTTAAGGACAACGCAGCGAGCCATGGAAAGAAAAATGATAGGTGTAACGTTAAGAGACCGGGAGCGGGCAGAGTGGGTAAGGGAACAAACGCGGGTTAATGACATCCTAGTCGAAATCAAGAGAAAGAAATGGGCTTGGGCAGGGCATGTAATGCGAAAGCAAGATAACCGCTGGTCCTGAAGGGTAACGGAGTGGATTCCAAGAGAAAGTAAGCGTAGCAGGGGACAGCAGAAGGTTAGGTGGGCGGATGAGATTAAGAAGTTTTAAGCCAAAGGGTGGATGCAACTGGCAAAGGATAGGGTTAATTGGAGAGACATGGGAGAGGCCCTTGCCCTGCAGTGGGTGTAGTAAGGCTGATGATGATGATGATGATGATGATGATGACGATGATGACAAGCCATCTGCACGCGGTGGCAGCACGTGCACAGTGGCGAGTCGTCGCCGGAGTCTGAAGGGATTAGCGCTGGTGTCGTGCAGTTTGGTGACCCCACCCCCGTGCACACCGGGAGGGAGCGTGGATCGAGTCTCACGCTTGAAGGCCACGGGCTTTGCGGCTGTGCTACTGCCGGGTTGTCCCATGTGGCAGAAATTGACCATTTGCGGAAAAGTTTCTGCGCATGCGTGATGACGGTGCAGCCAGCGCTCCCTATGGGCGATTTGGTTTTGGTTGGAAAACATGAGCCGACCGTGCATTCCTGCGCTGTAGTGCGGCGACTGATGTGAGCTGTAACTGCCATGTAACTGCGACGCTTTTCTATCTAAACTAACCACGCGTTTTGCAAATGCGAGACTTCGAAGTAATAAATGCCGCGACGAGATACAAGACACAAAAGACTAAACCGTTAATGGAGCCAGTAAAGCGCGCATCCAGCACGTTTCGAAACGGGTGTTCCTGCTACATTTCGCGCTTGCTGCCAAGTCTACACAGCTCGGTCGTTCTAGAGGAGTTTTGGCATCGTCGCACGTGCGTAATCGGTGAAAACCTAATGATATATATACTACCTAGTGTGATCATTCACCATAAATGTTACAATGTCAAGCATTCAACACTCCCGCGGCCCGTTAGCACGCAAAGCAACGCTCTGCCGTATCAGCACGAGCCGGGATTGAGATAGTACAACGAGTCGTTTACTAATCTGTTAAGTGTGGCCTGCGGCAAAAGGTGCTGCATGAAGTTAGCAGAATCTCCTGCCCTATAAAGGAAGCACAAACATAAAGGTCTGTGCGCATTAGGGAAGGGAATCGTTACACTCGCCCGCACATAGGCGCACATTCATGCTCATTTTCATTTGGTCATTCGGCGTTCCGATGAGGTAGTAGAGAGCAGGTATTGCCACACATGGTTGTTTTTCAGGCTACAAAGCGAAAAGTCTTCGCACCACCCAGTTTCTAAACACGGAAATGGGATGTTCTCATCCTCTATCACCCTCTTTTGTTATCAAACGCACGTTTCCGGCAGAGAAACAACACTAAAACAACAAAACAAGCGCGCGTTAACTGCTGAACGCTGCCTTGCACATGTTTGCTCGAGAGCCCCTTTCCAACCAGAAGTGCCGGCGGAGCTTCCCTGTTTGCTCGACAGGAGGCGCTCGCTTTTCCGCAAGTGGTCAATTGTTGAAGAGTTTAGCACTGAGGTCCTTGAGCGGGTGGGATACACGAAGGTTTACGTCCAACTTTGATGGAGACAGCAGCTGGGCCGCGGCGGTGATATGCAGAACGCGCAGCTGAGGACCAGCTGTGCGATGGTGTCACGTAAGTGGCGAGACACTGTATCCGATGTTGATATGCCGCCATCTCCGATGGCAAGAAGGAATATTGCCGCAGGACGGGCGGCTCCGCCCCAGGGCTGAACCTTCCCCTATTGGTGCGCATTGTGTCTGAAGGATATTTATTCACGTAGAAGGAGGGTGTAGGAGGAACTTTTGATTCGAATGATGATGTGAACGAATAAATTTTAACTGCTACCCGATGCTTCTCTGGGAAGTTCTTTCCATGTGCCGACAGACAGACAGAGCGTATGAAGAAATATAACTAGTGTTGATGATTGGGCGCGGGAAAACAGAACCATGCCTTGACCACATGTAGCGGAAGCACGCATGATGTTGTTGATTTGCAGGGCAGCTTCCAGCAGCCAAAATCGCCGGCGGCGTATTTCTTCGTACATTGATGCTGACGGCAGGCTTTTCATGACCTTGAATAAAAAGGTTTTTTTTTTACTCAGGGAAGGTTGCAGGGGAGCTTAATCCTAAGCTCGTTCCTGCTTTTCGAGCACAGTCAATTCGCTTCTATAGCTTTCTTTCTGTAGTTTTCTTTTTCAAGAGCGAGAAGAGACGTTATGTTTTCAAACCTTCTCCCGAGTGTAGAAGAATTAAGTTAGAACTCTACGTTCAGCCAATCAAAATGGGTGCGGCCAATTTGGCATCCACCTCATATCCCAGAAAATCGCCGCAATGTTTCGTCACCATCGGCACGAAAAAATCAGTTATCGAGAAGATTATTGCTCAAAATATTACCACTTCGTCTATCTCCTTGATTTCAAGGCGTTACTATGTCTGGCGTTAAGCATACAAAGATAAAAATACATATATGCTTGATTTGCAATGAAGGGCTCCTTAAGTAAACGATAGGAACAATTAAGAACCACTGGGGTTACCGAAAAGAGCACTTGCTTTTCGTGCCTTTTCGAGGCTTGAGCCGAGCTTGTGAGTTCAAGAGCCGGGCCAAATTCGTCTGGTTCTTCACGTGGGCCCAGTTCAATAAAAAAAATTAGGGCCAGAGCAGAGCTCTACGATGCTCACACCAGGGCACAGGAAAAATTGCAGGGTACACTTATGCTCTGCCAAGAATATGACGTGATATCATGAGTTAATTCAATGTTTGCAGAAATGGTTGTTTTCTTCTATGCATTCATAGAAATTCAGGCCCAGTGGAGCTCTGTTTAAGCGATGCGCCACAGCCCTGCGATGGCAGGCGCTGCCATAGGTCGGCTTTTTGAGCCCCAGGTTGCTCTTCCCGGGTGACCAATCATTTTAACTGCCAACTGCCACGACAAGCAGTTGCTCACAACCCGGTGGGCAGGTTGGGATGACAACAAGAGGTCACGCGGACCTGGGTGGCCCACCTGCATTCTAGGTTGCTTTTCTGGGGATTCGTGGTTTTTTTGCTGCTCATGTTCAATGACAACGCCAGATTTTCTGCGACATAATCTCCTTAACGCTCTCGCGTTAAAAACCTTAGTGTCCACTCCAGTACTTGAGATACCACCTTACGCTAGTTATTCCAGGTCATTTGAACGCCGTGTTTTTAGAAGCACGCACTGAAACTCTTCGTATAAGACCTCAAGCCATGTAGAAGCACTGACAAGAGAACCTACCTTTCTAGAAGTGGCAAGGCGAATTTCGATCAAAGGATCTGACACAATTCGTAGCGACTCATTCCACCCGCGAAGGGCGTGCGCCCACGCCAGCTGTGAACTAGTAATGCGAACAGTAACGATAGATTAACGTTCCTGCGCCAGCGAAAAGCCCTGCTGCGGCTTGATGCCTTATGCTGCCTCGAGCGCCCTCGACAATGAATATTTGCTTCCCTCAGCTGTGAACAACATGAATAGCGGATACCTTGATCACGGCCCACTCGCGACTAACTTCGCTGTTGCGTCCACACGCCACTCACATCCACTCACGACTACTCGCATTCATTAAACTCACATCCATACATCACTCATGACCATTCACCACTGATCACTACTCACACTCAATATCCACTCACTCACACTCATCTCCACTCGAGCCGCCGCGGTGGCTGAGCGGTTATGGCACTCGGCTGCTGGCCCGAAAGACGTGGGTTCGATCCTGGCCACGGCGGTCGAATTTCGATGGAGGAGAAATTCTAGAGGCCCGTGTGCTGTGCGATATCAGTGCACGTTAAAGAACCCCAGGTGGTCGAAATTTCCGGAGCCCTTCACTACGGCGTCCCCTCATAGACTGACTTGCTTTGGGACATTAAACCCCTAAGAACCAATCCAATCTTCTCCACTTGCACTCATATCCCCTCACTCGCACTCACACAGACATGCACACCCACTCCCAACCATTCACTGACACTCACACTCACAGGTCTGCGTGTGAGGGACTGAGGTGATGTGAGTGCACTCATAAGCGATGTGCCTCCCGATGGGTAAACGGTGAAAGGTGCTGTGAAAGGGGAGAAACAGGAAGAGTGGCTGCAGTGGACAGCTCCCGTTACGTATGCATGCTATGCCAGGTGAAGGTAAATTCTGGAATCAAGGACTGCCCTCTTCACTCGGGACATTGTCTGTCGAGTTCTGCGTCGGCTCTGTCCGTGCGGACTGAAAATAGCCAGATACGACTTGGACTCCAAGGCAGCGTTTCACTCTCGGCATGCACGCTCTTCGCACTCACCTCGGTGTCCTTGATGTGTGTCAACGGTCCGTGTACGGGGCAGTCGCCGGGCAGGTCGCTCCCGCAGTCGTCGCAAACTGCAAGCATAGTGTCGAGGCCTGGGTTTCCAGAAGGCGCAACTTGAAGGCCGATGCAATGCTCACTGCTTAAGTCAGGGCCAGGCACAGGAATAGAAAGCAGTTTACACACACATGAAATATGTGTGTCTATAGGTGCCTAACCCTCATTTGGTCATCAATTATTAGGCAAACTTCAACGAGTTCCTTCAAAGTGTGAGACATAAACAGCTTAAAGTAGTTTTCCAAATGCTGCTCCGGAACGTAAGACAAGCATACCGAAAGGTCAGCTAGAAAGAGTCTTCTACGGAGGATTCGCGCAGTTCTGTAGATTTCATCCTTCATTGCCGATGTCCACGCAGTTACTAACGACTAGCAAGCTTATTTACGACGTTCGCGAGTATCTTAAGGAAGCTAGGAACAGGTTTTTGTGCACAGCTCACACAGGTAATGTCCGTCGGAGTTCTCCTCGCAGTCCATGGTCTTGAATCTCTTTCGTTTTCTTCTCGGGTAGCGGGACTCGCCGGTATGCTCCCTGGAGGAAACTGCGATTAATTGCAGGAGAGTTGCTGTAAGAATGGTTTTGGCACAGAATCTTGAGAGAACTTGTAAACGTAAGCTGCGATTGTGTGCTAAGGACAAGTGTAGCGGCTTGAGCCAAATGAATTGTCTATTATTACAGATGAAGTTATAGGGGGAAACCAAACCCCCCCCTCCCGAAAAAAAATATGGTTCCCAGTCTAAGAAGCGAAGAAGTGATAGCATAATTGCTTCAGTACTCAGTGTCCTGTGATGTATCACATTAGCGCAATACACCGGAGGAGACTGGCTAAACTTCTTTGTACCAGGATCAAAATTACTGTTTGTACATTTCCGCGTAAAGTTCTATGCTAAGCGCGAGCTCCGCTGTGAAAGTGCATATTCTGTAGCTCTTTGCGGGGTAGCGTTACGTTTGAGAACGCCATCTCTGGTAGAAAGAAGGCTGGGCAACCGCGCCCTCTCCTCCCAGCTGCTATTTTTCTCCCTCTCACTCGCGCTTGGTGGGAGAGCCCAGTTTGCTGTGCGCCGCGAGATCCCTTCCCCTCACACCTTCCATCTCACCTCAGACGCTTTGCCACACCCGATGCAAAGCAGTTATGCTTATTCAGCGCGGTTACCATTGCATGTGCCATTAAAAGGCGGCCCACAAAGACCTCACACCGTGAGAATTATGGCGAAAACTCATCATCAAGAAGCACTGTAGTGGCATATAACTCAATAATGCAGCGGTGAATGGATTTCAACAGACGCCCTCCAGCAAAGCCATCGACCGGAGTGAGATAATAGAGAGTTATAGCATATCGTTACCGTGTTTGCGTTACCGTTTACCGTGTTATCGGACGCCGGATTTTCCGGTTAGCGCGGCGCACGCCAGAAGACGTTTTAGCGCACTGTCTATCCCGTAACTAGTTACCGTAGGGCTAAAACGAGTGATGATGATGGCAGATGCCCCGCTTTTAATGATAAAAAATACGGATGCATTGCAATCATTTCTATGAAATGAAATGCTACACTTTAATATTTTTTTTTCTCTGCATATAAAGACGTACCGACTACACTTCAGCTAACAGCCGACTCAGCGGCTTTTCAAATGTGCCCGTGAAGCTAGACACATTTGCCTACGCTGGCCAGTAGACAATTTCACTACGTAGTCCTCAGTAAGCTTGCATACACAGCACACAATGCGTTGCGAGCGCTGTAAAAAAAGCACAACTACAACACTTGTTTGCCGTGGCGCATCGTCGCTTTTTTATGTGTTTTGGATAGATACTTGAGGCCTTGCCCTTTGTAACGGGTGAACACTGTGGCGCCATCTTGTGGCAGTAAATTAAAGCACGCCAACTCCGGCCAGGAGAAACTTTTTATTTTCTGCAATTACTGATGAATATACCAAGAGAATTACCAGTGTTTTCTTTTCGAGGAAAAAAATCATGAAAATATAGAAAAATGTTAAATCGGGCACAAAACTGAAGACCTGCAGTGTAGTCGTTGCTATTTGGCTGTGTACACGACATATAGTCAGGCTTAACTGTTCAAAATTCGCAAATAATCTCGAAAACATGGCCTGGTTGTTACTCAAACCTCGACATATGAGTGAGATTTTTGCAAATTAAAAGCGAATGTTTTCATATATAGCGAGAAATGGTGCCGAAGAACGCGGCGACGGTGCTGTATTTGGTCCGAAGCGGCCGTGCAGGGCGCCGCCATGTTTGCTTACAAGCGAACGCTAACTCTCCGCAACGCTAAGTGAGATTCCTTAAACTACTTGCGGACCGGTAAGTGGCGGCGCATACGCAGACGTCGCTTGCCGGGCCCGGTAAACGGTATCGTAAACACGGTAACGATATGCTATAACTCTCTAATGTTACGAATAACTTTCTTGCGCCTGTCAGCTACCATCAATGTCACGCTAGTAAGCAAGGGGATAAACCGTTGCCTACGCTAAGCCGTTGCGTACACCGTTGCGTACGCAAGGAGTTTGCGGGGACGGTAGTGCGCATGCGCAGAACGCAAGCTCGAGCCCTGCGTCTTGCGTGCGTGCGCTAGCCAGCGGACTTTGCGCTGCGGCGCATGCGTGGCTTGCGTACGCTTTGACAAGATGGCGGCGCCCTGCTCGCCCGCTTCGGAATAAATACATGTCGCCGCTGGATTCTCCGACGCAATAGCTCGCTCAAATGGTAGCGGTTCGCTTTTATTTCGCCTACGCTTGCCCACACAAAGCGGTATAAGCGATAACTAGCCCCTGTTTTTCAGATAATTTGGCGATTTTCAAGCTCCTAGGCCTAACTATATGCAGTGTGTATTCCTCGTAGCAACGACACCTGGCGAAGCAGTTTTCTGGCTTTTAGCCAGTTCTTACATTTTCTTCGGTTTGCATAGTTTTTTTTCTTGGATCAAAAAAAAAGGCTCACAATGCACTCACACTAGTTATCATTATTCACGGATGAAATTTTCTTCAACCGAGCGTTGATGTGCTTTGACGTCTTATCACTAGATGGCACTACGTGCGCCAGAAGGACGCTACGGCTCGGCCAGCTAAAACTATACTTCGGAGCGGACAGTGTACCGCACGCAGCGCCGTAGCGCTTTGCGTAGGCAAGCACGTGGGTACGCACAGCTAAAACTGTCTACTGTCTAATAGGAGGACCGCGGGGCTCTCGGCAACTCTTTTCTTCGTGGCTTGAGGCTCCTTGAGGTTCCTGGAACATTTCTTCGCGGTTTAAGTGGTCCTTTCAGCGCCCCCCAAATCCACTTTCTTCAGGCTTGAAATTCATTCGGTCGGCTCGAGAGGGGGAACGCGCCAGCACAGGGAGCATGGAGGTGGACGCCTTTTTTCGACGCCTGTCGCGGCGCGGCGCTGGGCGCGTAGGCGCTCCGCTGTACCCTTAAGCCCCAACTCGATGGACACATCCTACGCGTACCGGCGGAGCGCCTACGCGCACGGGCGTACGCTGGATCCTGTCTGCGCATGCGCAAAGCGCGACGCGCGCGCAGGCGCGAGCAGGGGCAGATATCTGTCCATGTCAGATATCCGCGCCTGAGCGCGCGCGCTTGTGCGCGCGTCGGAAGCGGGGTCCGGTTTACAACAATAGGAGGACGGCGGGAGCTCTCGGGGACTCTTTTCTTTATGGCTTGAACCTATCCCAGGTTCCTGGAACTTTTCTTCGCGGTTTAAGTTGTCCTTTCAGCGCCCCCCAAATCCCCTTTCTTCACGCTTGAAATTCCTTCGGTCGGCTCGAGAGGGGGAACGCCCCAGCACAGGGAGCATGGAGGTGTATGACTTTTTTCGACGCTTGGCACGGCGCGGCGCTGGGCGCGTAGGCGCTCCGCCGTACGCCTAGGATGTGTGCATCGAGTTGGGGCTTTAGGATGTGTGCATCGAGTTGGGGCTTAAGACACATGTGCGCAGGGCGCATGCCGCAGCCCTTCAGACATCTCGTCGAGTTTCTGTACTCCATGCAGTTGTCATCTGTGCTCAGAGGCGGCTTGCCCCAACCAAACTCCGGACACGCGACGACCAGCATGTATCCCCATCCCCCTCATCCCATTGACTTCTCTCACCCTCGGCTCTAAGCAGTGAAGGGCAACCAGGCGGTATCATACTATTGCTCACCAATGCTAGCGGCCCAAAGAGGAGGCAGTTTTGTGTTCCCAATGTAGTGTATTGGCAGCCATTGCGACAGTCGATGGTCGTGTTTTTGCGGGATTTTCAGGGAGACGACTCGTTTCTTCCTTTTAAGAACTTGGCACGATATTACCTTTCTTTGGTTTTAATTCAACGACTTGGGTGTTAATCGCGGCTTGTCGCTGTAACTGTTTCCGCGATGCGACGGTAATGCTCGCCAAATTGTACCTCGTCGTAACTGAAGCTGCAAATCAAGCGCCAGCATTTTATTTTTTTCCTCTCTGCGTTCTATATTTTTGCATCGATCTCTATTTGCTCTAATCACTCCTGTTTATCGGTCTGCAAAATAAACAAAAAAAAACAAACCTAAAGGAACTACCCTACCCACGCCGTCCATATATACTTCGAGGGCGCACCTCGAATCGACGGTGTCAGGCTCACGACACAAAGGTACAGACGTGAAAAGGCTTGTATGGTAGCGCTCAGGCGGTCGTCTGCACAGCAAACGGAGTAAAATTTTACAGCAGGTGCTGTGTTTCGTAGCCTGACCCGGCGCTTACGCTAAGCACCACTGAAATAAAAGCAAGGAACGAACAGCACTTGCGCGCCATGATTTGTTCCGCAGCACACCACTCCAGCGCTCTAGACAGGTCTTCTCACGAATGTTATACCCCTGTCACACGGCCAGTTTCAACGCCGATCGAGTCGAGGATCATCGAGATTCTCAATCACCATCGAACTCGAAGGAGTTGTGTCGCTGCTACACAGCAAATCTCAATGGCCATTGAAATGGTTCTCGTGTCTCACGCTACGCTTGTGTGGCGCCACTATCGCTACTTTAGATTTTACAAAAATAACAAAAATATTTGATAAATGTACACGAAATGCTTAAATACACGCATACGCGCATGTCCTTTGGACCCCTTTTAATTGCACGCTCGCGACGGACAGATGCAGACACTGCTGTAGCCACTCTAATACAAGACGAGCCAAAACCAATCCAGTCCAACTGCGTTGGAGCGCTGCTTCGTCAGGCTTAACACATGGGAAGTCGCTTTGATATCTGAAAAACAAGAGCTATTTGACTCTTGGAACGTTATGCGAGGGTAAGAATGGGCAAATCGAAGGCGAATACAACAGCTTAGAACACGATATTGCTTTCAGGGATTAGCGACGAAATTGTTATCGCTGCGAAGCGGGCAGGCAGGGCGCCACCATGTTGTCAACGCAAAGTACGCAAAGACCGCAACGCCAAATTAATGCGCTTAATGCGCTTAAAACCAGTCTGATACAATTTTAGAATTATTGTACAGACTGCTAGCAATAAAGTCTAGGCGAATAATGTTTGCTCATGCTTTTGTACCATGAATGTGTCGTGTACGAAAGTGCGCTTGGCGCCGCTCGAAGCAACGCTAGCAACCTTGGGCAGCGCTCGAAGACCCTCGAAATCTCGATGAAGTTCCGTGCTGCTCCGTTGACTCGATAGGCAATTGACACGATCGCCATTGAAACTGCCCTTGTAGCAGCGCTCGATCGCCTTTGAGTCGATCGACTATTGGTTCGAAGGCCCTCGAAATGCCCGTGTGACAGGGGTATTACATATAAGCAGGTTGCTTGCTCAACTGAAGTGCTCGCCACACGTAAATGCTACCGGGATTCAGCTTCCTGAATTGAAATCCAAGCAAACGAAGGTGGAGAGCGAAACAATGACAATCCGTTCTATAGCTTTCAGCGTTATGCAGCGATTTCACAAAGCCCTGCTTACCTTATCAATGCAACGCAACAATGCCGTTTATGACACTCAGTGCTGGCGATATTGACGTCAGTAAAAACGTCCTGGAGGTGTGCGATGATAGTTCGCGGTCAGCCTGCATGCTAGATGTTTGCAGGCACAGGTCAATGACCGCCAGTTTGTAATCTGTTTTGTGTATTACGCCTACTATACAAAGCGTTTAGCTGAACCTGTAGGCGCCTACTTTCAATGCAAAAACATGAGTCAATCGTGCAATCAAGGAAACCTGTTAATGCGCCCAAGCTGGTCACAGGCGGAGTCCTCTTTACGGTTGCCATTTTATCGCGACTGCGACGCCGCATGGTCACTTGCATTCACACCAGGGTTTACGGGATGAAACTCTGCCCCTTGCATGCATACATTGGTCGGTGGAGGTCTCTGTCAGCGATGCTGCAGTGTTCAGCTGACTTTTTGCTGTCATGACACACAATTTTCTTTTCTTTTAGCGCAAAATCCTTATTCGCAAATACCTTTAGAGAGAGTGCCGAAGAAGAATACATTATATCTGAAGAAATTGCAAAGCTCATGAACAATTTAGCGCCAATCTGGAACCTGCATAGCCAACTCCTTAGCTGAAGTGCCGTAATTATTCAAACGGTCGTGGCAGGGTGCGATAACCGCACTTAACTACGTCGCAAACGAACGCCACTTCGATTGGGCAGTTGCGCTTCTTAGCGCTGCTCGAGCCGGTTGACAAAACAGGCACAGCGTCTAAAGTTGGTCGCGGGTTTGGTTGCCCTGCATTCTGGGATCCAATCTCGGATAGCGGTCAATGACAGCAGCGCTTCCTTGAAACCAGAGAGCCCCATGTAGTTCAGGCACATTCACGGGGAAGAGATCGGTGAACCGGCCAATCGATATCTGCGGCGCGTCTGCGCTGCGTCATGCATGACTATGGGCTGAGTATATATGCAGACCCCTTGATTTCTTACCTCCACTACATATCTGCTCTTCATATAATGCTTCCAGTGTTAATCTTAGGATGAATCGCTAATTTTTACGACAAACTGCACCGCAAACAACCGTATGGCAATCACCCAATGTTTGCTTCAGAGTTAAATGTGACCTAGTTTTGTATGTGACCTAGTTTTGTCTTGGGCCTTGAAGTGAATTCTTGGGGCATGCACTTCGTTTTTCGGTGGAGTCGTCGCCACCGAGGCGGCATCTCTTTATTGTGGACGATGCGAAGTCTGCGCTTGCGTCATGGTGATACTGCTAGCTCTAGAGCTGGCGCAGGCGAACAGCACATAATTTCTGCACAGTGCTCTGTGCTGTGAGAAGCCAGCACGAAAAAAAAAAAACACACGACACTGAATAAGCGCAGGCTATCAAGTGTCAGCTACCAGATACTCTATTGTTGCTATCTGTGAACACGGCGCAGAGTCGACAAACACAAGTAACTTCGTAGCCCACTTTGCGGTCTCTCTAGCAGCCACTTTGATAAGCTACGACCACCTTTGTGTAAAAAAAGCGACTTTGCCAAAGTGGTATAAAGGCTTCCCAAGTCTGGTCATACGTATGCGTTGTTTGTAGAGGACTCCCACGCTAGGCAGAATTGTCGTCATTTAGGCAGATTGAGTGGCAGACATCGCGCGGCTGATTTAGGCCAAATAGTTAGGGTTACCAAAGCACTAGGAAAACGGGAGGGAGCGTAGCAACTCGACTTAAAGCTGTCGCGCGGCGGCCGCAACTCGAGAATGTGAATCCGCCTTTTCTCCGATATTTAATGCTGCTTTTTTATTACTTTTTTTTTGGGGGGGGGAGGTTAGGCGGGGAGGGGGATTAACTACCCAAAGCTGCTCCGACTATGAGGCTCGCCGTAGTGAAGGGTTCGTGAAATTTCGACCACCTGGGATTTTTAAGCGTGCGCGCACTAACATCGCACAGCACGCGGGCGTCTGGAATTTCGCCTCCATCTAAATTCTACTGCCACGGCCGCTATCGAACATATTTAAGGGTGGTTAATATACAAGCGCCTGAGCGATTTAGCGGCACGTCGCAGAAAAATTTGCTACTTGTAGCATTCGCTAGTATTTTTGCTTCCGTGTGAAACAACCATTAACAGGTGTGCTCATGCCCAGCTTACGCCGTAGCGAGTGCCCAGACCACCGATCTCGTATCTTTAAATGTCCCTGAAAAACGTGCGGCTCTCTGGTTTCACGGAAGCGCTGCTGTGATTGACCACAAGCGCATCTGCCCAATCGCAGTAACGTTCGTTTCAGGCGTAGTTACGTGCGCCTATCGCGCCCGGCGACTAGCGGCCGAATCTCCGATGCACGCGGATTCCAAACGGCAGTCCGAATGCCACGCGCGAAGAAAACGTGCGTGCGCAGCAAGAGTTCGTATGCCATGTGCACCTCAAGTTCACTCTACCTCAAGCATGGCGGCCAGCGGCGACCCCCCCACAGCGCCGCGGGTATGCGCAAATTTTCTTTTTATATTGTTGCTTTGATTATCCCTCGATATGGATAATTTGTCATCATTCGGAAGTCCGTTCATTTCCTGCTTGCAACCTCGCGCCATGGAAATGCTCAATAGGTCAGTGCATCATGGAAGTAGTCCACTAGATATGCGACGCCGGAATGGAAAGGTGTTCCCCCTGACTCACGGGCATTTCGAAGGCCCTCGAATCGATAGTCTATCGACTCAGAGGCGATCGAGCGCTGCTACACGGGCAGTTTCAATGGCCATCGAGTCGATAGCTATCGATTCAACGGAGCAGGGCTGAACTCCATCGAGATTTCGAGGGCATTAGAGCGCTGCCCAACGTGGGTAGCGTTGCTTCGAGCGGCGCCAAGCGCACTTTCGTACACGATACATTCACGGCACAAAAGCATGAGCAATCATTACTCGGCGAAACTGTAATGCAAGCAGTTCCTACAATAATTTCAAAATTTTATCAGTCCGGTTTTGAGCTTGTAAAGTGCGTTAATATTTACGTTGCGGTCTTTGTGCTGCTTGCGTACACTGTAAAAAAATTCCGTACCTATAACGTAGACTATGTACGTTTTAAATACAGAACCACTTCTGCTTTCAATGAAACGTAGGGAATGACCGTATATTCAGTCCAGTATTGAAGGAAACGTCCGTGTTCCTCTGTAGTCGTTGCAGGGAAAAATACTAAACATTCAATTTGAGGGATCAAAACTTAACACGACAGGACGGTTGACCCCATCGACAATGTGTTGCACCAACCGCACTAATAACTTGCTTAAAGGCAGCAAAAACAGAAGGTGCTTATGATGTGACGCCACTTTTACACGATGAACTGCTGGCCCGCAGACTATAGGCATCACATGACGTCCGATTTTTTATTTGTCTGGTTTACTCAGCCAACAATGTCCGCAAACTAGCATGGCGAACGACCGTGAGCATGTCTAATGTGATTAACACAATGAAGAGCCGAGGAAGGGTGATAACGCATTACGTTGCTTCAAGGTTGAGTGATTGGTACAAATTGTGAGCAACGTTAAATAACAAAGGCCTTAATTTGCTATAATGTTAAAAGCTGACTTGATGAAAAATTTTTTCGCTACATTGCTAGCCACATGATAGAGTAACATTTAATAAAAATGTTACTGCAACGTTTGCTTTCTGTGAGAAATGCTGCGTAATGAGGTCAACTGTTTGAAAACATTTAGACACAGACAATGGTTGGACAACTTCTCCAAAGTGAAACTGAACACCAGCTGAAAGTACATTGCAAACATGATGAAAGTGCACAAGTTGAAAGCCGAATTTCCATCTGCCATTTGGTAAGGAAATAAACAACTGAGTAAACCAAAAGCATGGGCACACAAATCTGTGAATGCAGTGCAATGTAGCAGTTACATCTTTGCTACGCAACCATTAATCAAAAACACCAACTCCTTCATGGATAACAAAAGCACCGACACAACAACATATTGCTCAATGCAATGTTTAATTTAGTAGGTACCTATTGCCGCCCATTCATGCCTGCTCTTCCTGCAGATAAATGAAACGCCACCAAAAAGCAGCGAGCAGCCATAATTGCTGCAGTGACAAGGAGGATGTGCACCATCGATGCTGTTCCCCCATCCTGAGTAGGAAATAATAGCAGTTTTGCCTGGAAATACTCTGAAGGCACGAATTTTCTATCAATCGTTTACTTAGCTTGCACTGACATGACCCATTGTGTACTCGGTACCTTTGACAAACAAGGGGCCAGCCGATAGGCACACAAGACTGTAGAACCTTGCTAACTTGCAAAAAATCAATGCACAGAAAGAAAAAGCTGACAAAAAAATGAGGAATTCCTTATTTGCACTTTTTATACAATACCAAGAATGTGGCTAAGATATGGCATGCACATTGTTTTTTTCTGTTCACTTACAAACTTTCCAGCCTGTGCTAGCATATTACTGTGATGTAAATAATGAAGCATGCCAGCACTGTACAATATGCTGTAACACTTATGAAATACTCCCCTTCAAGGCTACCGCATGCCTCTTACATGCGGTAAAGTTTAAATCTGCCAAAACTAGCTAGTCTGCAAGATGAGACGCCAAGCCACTGACATCTGGCGATGTGTACCTCCCATTTAATTAGAGTGATTGGAGATGCTCCTTTTTGATGGCATTTCAGTTGCTGGGTGTGGAAGGACCAGATATGAAGGGCAACAACTAGACACCAACTTTTTAAGCAACATCACAATAAGCAATGTGCCTTAGCTTTCCTTCTGTCCAAAAAGGAGTTTCATTTTCTATGTTCTGTGTTCACATAACTGCTTGCATGTGCACATTTTGGCTTGCTGGGAGGTGCTTTCCTCTGTTAGACTACAGTTTTAACTCTGGCCTCAGTCTTCTGCGCCTTAATTTTTTGCTAGCGTTCACCTTAAGTCGCGTACAAACTCACACAGATCTCCACTTTTCTACGTTTCCAGCTGTCACATCTTCTCTGCCTTCGTCATGTCCACCACTGCATCCAATGCCTTCAAGTCTGCTGTGTATAATCATTTTAATTAATCTGCCTACACATGTATTTATGTTAGTCGCTCTCCTCTCTTCGATGCCAATTGGCCCTGAGAGTAAATAAGTGAAATGGTAGTCTAATCTAGGTCTGAGCAATCACGCATTATGTTGAGTTTATTTTACCACGTTGGCCAGTAGAGAGTGGAAGGAAAAAAAGCTGCTAAGTGGAGCTCGACATGCCTCTCGACCCCTACACTGGAAAGCAGCAGACACCAAGGCATACGTAATCACTAACGACAACAGAACATGACAAGTGTGAAGTAATTCAGTAACGTTCATCGCATTTACCACAGTGCATACTCGCTGCTCAGTAATTTATTACCTCATTAGACATTCTTCAAAGAGAGTGTACAATTATGTGTTTTGTTTGAACATGGCACCACAGTACAATGACAATCATTAACCTTGTGCCAACACAACATAAAATAAACTTCTGCCCAGTAAATGCATTGCTTACAGTGCCACCACGGCACCTGTTTAGAAAACAAGCTCAAAATATTAGTGACATTAAATTTGAGCAGACGGTAATTCCCCCACCCCCTCCCTAAAAAAATGAAAAAGGGTGCTCTTCCGACGGTACGTTTGTACGCTGTAATATTTGCAAGTCCAACTACGTGTGAAATTCAGATATAAATAATTAACGCCAAAGCATTCGGTTGAATGCGAGGCGCCAGAGCGCGGGCAAACAGTAATCGTCTTCAGGTATCCACTGGTGCCACGCCCTGAGGGCCACTGCTCGGCGAATACCATTCATGGCCACGTTCACATCCAACAAGCTTGTCACAAACATCACACAGGTGATGATGCAGCAGCAGTTCATCATTGCTGTTGGCCAGTGCTGAATTTTTTGGCGTGGTAAACGGAATCATCCACCGAAACGCGCGTCTACTGTTACTCGCCAGATTCTTGCAGTCCCACGAGGGAGAGCAGCTTTTCCGTCGGCTTCAAGTCTCCTCTTTCGTGCAGGGCCACTGGCATTGTAACGCACATTCTGCATGATCGTTTTACTACGCACCGATGCCGCATGGGACAGCGAGCTGTTGTATGTACACTCTAATGCAGCGTTCCGGCCACACACATACACACACACACATACTAAAGACACACAACGCGCAGGTCGCACGCAGCGAACACGGAAGAACAAAAACCCATTCCAAAGCGCCTGTTCATTCAACTCCACACTGCGCTAACTGCGCACATGTTTCCAACTGCGGGCTCGGCTAGCGCTTCGACTTCGCCATGGCTAGCCATGGCCAAGCTGCGCTGCCGCTGGTGGTAGTAACGTTCATGCAACGAAAAGAAAAAACAATATATCAAACGATTCAGGTTGTCAGCTAAAAAAGCTACCGTAAAATTAAATACATCTTATATGTTTTTGCCGTTGTGCGCCTTTGCGACATCAGCGACGTCAGCTTGAGCGCGAATACGCGAATGGCGCTATGAATTTCCCGTGTAGCTCCGTAAATTGCAAATGGCGTGGCTGCGTCGCTAACTTTTAGACATGCTTGCAGAGGTAGTCGGTGCGAACAGTTCGAAGTTCAATCGACTGGAATTGCTCAAGGAAAGTCAGCGGCACTGCATTTTTATTATTTCTGTGCATTGCGAGTGACTTTGGCGGCAGCCACTCGGCAACGTCTCCGGTTTGGCGAACTTGTGAGAAGGTGAGCCTTTTGTTCTCAAATTTTGA
Source organism: Amblyomma americanum (assembly GCF_052857255.1). Classification (NCBI taxonomy): domain Eukaryota; kingdom Metazoa; phylum Arthropoda; class Arachnida; order Ixodida; family Ixodidae; genus Amblyomma; species Amblyomma americanum. The sequence continues at coordinate 90,432,030 of NC_135500.1, read as the reverse complement.
AAGCGGTTTTTTGTTTGTATTGTAACCCTGCGTCTCGTCGCACGTTATGTTCAAGATAACATCAGTACAACGTGCATGCGCTTTCTGTCTCTATCTAGAGTAATATTGGTCGATCAGCGTAAACTTTTGGATTCAATTAAGCACGAACTGTCCATGTTGGTACTGCGTGTCGAATGTGTTTTGAGATGATTCTGAGCGGGAGATGGTGCTCTGATAATTTGTGTACTACCAGATATAGTCTAGAGATTTGAAACCATTTATCACACTGAAACAAAGTTGGAAAACTGTTTTGTGTTCATGCATCTGCTGTCCTTAAACTTGACTTTTCGGCAATCATTCGCATGGCTCCGTTGGATCTGGAAAATTGACTACTGTTGCTAGGGGTGCCTGGTAGCAGAGCTCCTGGGGACGCCCAGTGGGTCATTTGTTTGTCCAAGTGCCCAGTACCAAAGGTACCATTCCTGACATTTTTTCCCAGTCCGTTAACCTCATATTCCTTGCAAAGATTACAGTATGTAATCAGGTAGTAAAAAAATTGGCAACTTCTGCATATTTCAGAACAGTTCAGAGAAGTGCACATGCAGCATCAGTATTCTATCGGTAGAATTTCTGAGACCTGGATTCATTTCTTCTAGGACTGTGGCAAGCAGTAGGTCAACTGTACATAAATTTATTTTCCTCTGGTGCAAAGTAAAGAGTGCAAACGTCATAAGACAAGTCTGTAGTCTGTTTCATTCTCACGGCATTTGGCCAAAGCATAATATGAAATGCTGTATGTTTTATGCCCTAGTTTCCTTTACTTTGAGCAGTAGATATTGACAGTGAATAGCAAGGCAACTCCACTCGCTGACGGTTTTGCCTTCGGCAGCAAAACAGTGAATACCTTACCCCATGTGTTATCTCGACAGACTCAAAACTGCGATGGACAGCTGCGTCAACAGCTGCTATCACCTCCCAAGTGCATGCGCTCGTAAGACACATAATAACTCTGGATTGCCATTAACATAGCCTTGCTCATTGCAGTTGCCGATAAACACCTCATAAGTGGTACTATTATGCACTCTTTTCTTTGGCACTATGTATGAGCTTCTGTTCTCGCACTTTCTAGAAATAATGCATGCAGTTTTGAAGTGCGAAAAGGGAATTTACGTGTAACTATATTGTCATGTCAGTATGTTACAGCCAAATTGTACATTGATGTCAGTGCTGGTGGTTTCTTTTCATTATTTTAGGAGAATGTTATAATTTTACCTATAGCAAATAATAGCCCTCACTAATTAGCTGATTTTGTCATGTCCAGTATTTTGATATGCTAAGCCACCAAAGCATGATTCAGAATGTTGTCAGAACTAAAGGCACTGAGTCTTTCGTGTCAGTAAAAAATGTGCTTTATACCCCTGTCACATGGCATTCCTCGAAGGCCTTTCCAGCAAAGGCACCATTTTTCACCAAAGGAGCGAAAGCTTAAAGGAGCAGCGATGCAGCTATACGGTGCAGCCCAAAGGTGAAAGTCGTTCAGGCTTAGCACCCGCTGCTATACTCGAGGTGGCTGAAGTGAGTGTTCTAAAATTAAAGTGGTGTATTCTGTTCATTCGTTGAGCTTTGACAATTTTTTTATTCTGATTGCTTCCTTAAAAGTACTGCAACAGCTACTCTCATCAGCAGGAGCAGGTTTTGTACGTGTATTGCCTTGGCCACCATGGGCGCTCGGTGTTGCCGCAACACCTTCACTGTCTTGAAATTTGAACATAAAACATAAACACCCGTACAAAAACCAAAGCCAGACACACCATTCGTATTTGAAACAAATGTTTTCAAACATTATTAGCTTATCTATTTTTTTATTGCTTTTACTTTTTGACTTTGGATGGTACTGCGATCACAGCATCTCGAATGCCGCGTCTTCGGGCTCCGAAGGTCTCGGTTGAGCGCCTTCGCCTCCAAAGCCCTTAGCGACAAAGGCGCAACATTTGTACCGGGTAGCTGCACTCCTTACGCCTTTGGATATGATTCTCAAAGGCCTTTGCGGTGCCCGTGTGACAGGGGTATTAGTGTGGTATGGCTGCTTGAACACCTGTCCCTGGTATCTCACAAACTGAATAAGGAAGGGAAAAGCCTCAGGGTGCTTGCTGACGTTTCGACAAGAGGACTTGTCTTTGTCTGGCAAAGTGTTCATCATATGTCGGGTTTAAATAAGGTTTTCACTTCGAGGCGAAAGGCCTGTTGTGTGGGACGAGAGTGCGATATGGGAAGGGCGTTACGATGGGGAGCGTGAACCTTGACCAGGCATGATAGCTGCTAAAGAAGATTAACCGGTTGACCTGCAAAACTGTGAAAACAAAAAAGCCCAATTCAGTAGAAACGAATCTCGGGGTATGAAGTGTGGATAGTGGGCTTGAATGGCTTTATGTCCAGCCGCAACAGTTGGCTTGGTATAGCTGGCTGCCTTTTCCTGAAAAACTAGGATAAAGGAATTAAGCAGCATGGCAGAATAAAATACCAGGGGGGGGGGGGATAATTTGAAGGAAAAAGAGCAAATGAGGGCAGGTTCGGAGAAAAGGCAAAAAGAAGGGGGAGGAGTATGGCAGCCAAGGTTCCGAGAAGTGATGTCAGGAGGTGCAGGGCGTAAGGTTAAAGTATAACGATAAATTAAAGAAAGCAGGAAAGGAGGGCGAAATTATGGGTTGGGAAACCTCTTATCATGTGCAAGGCCTTTTCAAATAATTATGCCAATTCCGGAATGTAAAGAGCTGGCCACATTTAGTGCAAACATGTGAGCGCATGGCCGCACTCTTTAGAGGTCCACTGTGTGCGGTGCAGCCACTCATCGCTGCAAAATGGCGCAAGAGGAGATGCACCTGGATGTGGTGCTTCGTGTCATGTTACACTTCGATGTGTGGCAATGTCAGACACAGTGGCCCAAAGAGCACAGACATGTGCTCGCGTGTTCGCACTAAGAGTGGACAACCCTGTACTTGATTCTAAGTTTCCTCTGTATATGTTGACCCCAGACGAAAACAAGTTGTCTTGTCGAAACGGCAAGCACCCTGAGATTTTTCCTTCCCTTGTTCACTTTTTGAGTGTCAAGAAACCATCTGCCTACTCTCTCTGTACCATGCACTCCACATCTTGTACGGTTATCTTTGTATGTATACACCAGTGATAAATCATGAAGGAAATCAAGGGATTTGTATTTGTATTGCTTAACACTTACTTTAAAGCTATATCATGAGGGTATAGTTGAAAATGTGCTACGGGGGCTTGGTTGTGTGTCGTGACTGGTTTCTCTTTATCAGGGCTACTTGACAGCCACCATGAAACGCAGGCTTTTGAAAAGTCATTCCTCAAATAAAAGAGCGTTTCCACTGTTACAATGGAAATGTTATTTGCTAAAAACTTCAATCATTGCAGTTCAGGGATTGATATTTTTCAAATAACTAACCTGAAGTTCAAAACCTGCAGAAGGAACTATGTAACTTCTTTCCTGCCTTAAAAACCCAGTACCTATTTGCCAGTTTCAGCAAGCAGAGGTCTGTTTCATGGCACATACTTTCCACTACCTTGCATGAAAATTGTGCAGTACAGGCCCACCATAAAACTAGGGGCATAGTATACTGCTTGTATGCAACTACTTTGGCATTAGAGCATGCATAGCATGGTCTTAAAGTTATTCTTTTCATTTGCAACTGGTTCATAAAAGGCCTATTCTGGCAAAAGGCATTTAGCAAAATTATATTCCTCTGAATGCTTCTAAGGATAACTTTAGTTCATTCAGGAAAATATATATTGACAATATCTCTTAAAGGCATGATTGTCCTTATTAGCTCTTGTTACCTCACAGTATTTAGTTTTGTGCCTCCAGCATCACTGACTTGCATCATATGTTAGAGTAGTAAAAAGCTCTCTGTTAGTTTAAACCACAACTCATGATGGGGCTGTGCACTTTTTGTTGTGTTACATGAAATATACTTATGTATGAAACAATTTCTTTCAGCTGCACCTCACATGATTCAAATTCCACCAGAAGAAAGGCTGCAACACAACATTGCTCACTATCTGTTGCTTTCCCAGCACATAACATGCCATAACAGCACATAGCAGGTAAGATGTGAACAAAAACAGTGCATGTATATGTTCCACACATGCATTTTGTGTACTACCAACCCTATGATATGATTAACTATGTCATGTAAGAGAGAGCACACAAATCATTTTTTGTATATATTGCAGCATGGTTATTTCAAGTTTTAAACTGGCCATTGAAACGACCCATTGTATCACCGCTGGTTACCCGGTGGCACTGGGGATCGAACTCCGCACCTCCTGCTTGCGAGGCAGATGCTCGGACCACTAGGCCACTCCTGCGGTCCCCCCACTGATGTTGCTTACACCAGGTGCTGTTAAAGCCCCGGTATGTATGTTAAATGCATTTTAGAAAGCCATTCACTTCCAAAGTACCATTTTATCTTTATAGCAAAACCACAGTTCGCCTAGCTAGACAAACCTGCTGCATAGAAGCCAGCAGAAGGGTTGCACGTACATGCTTCGTTAGGAAAACATAAAAATCAAGCAGAGCCTGCCCTTCATGGTGCATTATACCCTGATTTTGAGCAATGATCAAGATAGGCAGATGGTCATTTCATTGAAAACTTGCATGATACATTCGTAGAATCGAAAAGACAAGTACTATTGCAAAATCTTCAAACAGTGTTTATTCTCAGAGAAAACATATCACGAAAAAAGTGTTGGATTAGTTATGGTGCACCTTGTATGGGGAAAGGGGCTCCCACTTTGTGAAAGGCTTAATTTTGGAATAACGACAACGTTTAGACTAATTGGGTTACCATGTTTAGATAGTGGATGTGCTCAAAAAGACACTGGAAGTTAGCGCACTGTGTGGAAATCTCTTTCTGTATCCTTGTCTTTTTGAGCGCTTTCACGATCTAAACTTAATTTTGCAAGAGAGCAAGGAAAACGAATATTTAAATTCTGATAATTAAGGATAAAAGATCATGTTTCATTGCGTTGCTTAAAGTGTACATTGTATCTCTATTGCTGTATTGCAGCACTTCTGTCATGGCCTTGCATTGCAGCCTCTTGACTTTTGTTTATATAATAGGCAGTCCTTTTTTTCATTCGATTGCAACACTTTAGGAGTTACTACAGAGTTGCGTGGTAGCGAACTCTCAGATTAACGGTTTGCATTATTACGCCAGCATAACTTGCTAAGTGTTTCACTGCAGTCTTGTTACTAGAACAGCCTCTTGAAAGTATTCAGCCTGGTGGTCATTGAGGGTTACTGTTCACATATCAAAATGCCGGATCAGCTGTATACTCTTTACAGCTACCAGAACTATGGTACATTTCATGACATGCTGGTTGAAGAGTGCTGGAGCACCAGACTGGGGATTTGGATGAAACAATTTTCAAATGTGTGCTCGGTATCACGCTGTTTTGTTCCAGTTGTGGAGAGGTTTTCTTTTCATATTTGTTCTGTCAAACATTTAAATTTTGGGCAATATGTTGTTGCCTTTATCTTGTGTTCTCTTTGTTGTTGAGGTTTAGTATTTTTAGCACAAGCACTCCACTCTATTACTTATCAGTATAATTTAAAATTTGTAGGGCACGTCATGAAGAATAAAACTTCTACTTGAATAATCTGCATGTGTTTATGTTCTCATTGTTGATATAAAAACTTAGTTGAGACAGCTTGTATTTTAGCTCTGGCTAGAATTTTTAGGAGAGCCTCAGTAACATAATCACATGACCAACACAAACTCGGTATTATTGTTTGTGCAATGAAAAACAGTTTTAAAATAGTTATTAACAGCTGTCAGTGTAGGACTGGCCTAAAATGTTTTGTGCTCTATGTAGCGCTTCTCTGAGGCAGGATTAATTCATCTGCACCTGCAGCCTGATACCGCCAAGATACCAATTCTTGGGTGAACTTATGATTTTTTTTCACTGAGCAAACTTGCATCATCTTGAAGCATGGAACTTGAGCTGATTCTTAACAGCTCTAGTGTAGCGAATTTCATTATCCTCATTGCTTAGTTTACATTCACCTCAGGACAATGGCCTTTCCCAGTTTAATTATCTGTGTCTTGCACCAGCTACATGCCACATTATCAGAAATCACCTAATCTTATCTAGTGAGCTTATAATCAGCTATCTCCTGCTATATTTTCCTTAGGGTGAAATTCATTTTGTTGCGATACAATGCACAAGCTGTTTCCTGGCGTGGTGCTCAGCTTATCTGGAATGAAATGCTTGGGAAATGGGTCTCTGATTTCACCTTGAGTAGACGAAATTAACTTGTGCTAAGGCACTCTTTGGCCACAGATGCCCTTGTGCCATTAAAATCCATCAAATTCATTCTGTTGCCCTAAGATACCATTGGTGATTCATTCTCTGCATTGTATGCCCTGGCCAGATCCATTTTCTTCTTTTAATTTCTGCCAGAATATTAACAACTTCCTTGTTCATCCCTGTTATGGTTTCACTCGGTCAGTTGTTCTATTAATAACTATAATCACTTTATTGAAAACATATTTTGGGCTAAATGGCATCAAGTTTGCCACTCTGCACAATGATATATATGTTTGGTCTTGTATGTCTTTACTTGTGTGGTGATGTTTATTTTGTGCTCACTGTCTAAACAACCTTATTTGCCTATGATATCCTAAGCCCTTCTATACCTATTTTCCTTCCCCCTGGCTCTTTCTCTTTTCAGTCATTCCTCCTCTTTCCTTTACACCGGCCATTGGTCACAAGGCTGCTGTGGGAACGACAGTCAGCACTGGGCCCTTTTTTGTTCATGGAACCTGCACTGCTACTATTAACACTAATAGTACGTTATCAGTATTTTTGTGATACTGCATTTCTTGTTATTTATGAAGTAGTTGGCTAAGGCAATGGTAGCAGTGTTGGATATTGCAATATATTATGCATATATCTCACTTGCAATATATCAGTGTGTTCACTATTACACTACCCTCTATTTCTTTCAGTTCAGTTATTTGGCTATAGTGCTGCTTTCCTAGTTTAGTCCACTCAAACTAAAACTTTGCTCTTTGTGTCACAGGTAGAATCTACAATGATTGCTGCTCTGTGTCTTGTAAGCAGGAGGCAGTGTTCAATGGAGCCATGAACTTTCCTTGGAATTGAAAAGCCTTTGCCGTATTATGCGCTGAACCACGAGTGTGAAGAGGAAAATGTCACGCCTTGGATTTCTGCAGAGGTGAGCCATTGCGGTGAATCCACCAGCGCGAAAGACAGGGATGAGAAAGGAGACAAGACAGGTGCTGACTCGCGACTAAAGTTTATTGGCGTGAACAGGAAATATATAAACAGCCAAGCAATACCATAAACCATGCAGTTACAGATAAGCATACAGGACAACATAAGTCAAAAATCGCCCTCAACATTTCCCTGATCGAGGTAGTCCAACTCATTGTGTGTTAACACGATAGACAAAACACACATTCTTCATGGAGTCATAAGATGTGTCTAGCCTCGATAATCTCCCATTTAATCTCTCTGAATTTACTGCCAAAACGAAAGGGTAGCAGACTTCACATCCCGTGCAGTGTACAGCAGAGTTACCCCAACCACCTAGACAAGCCCCTACCCTCTTGTGTTCCTGTAGTCTTACATTCATACACCTTCCAGTTGCACCTACGTAAACCAGACTACAAGATAATAATATTTGATACCACATTCATTTTACAAGGTGCATATACATTTCACTCTACACGTGTACTTTTCTCAAGCCACATTCACAGAATTTTTCTTAAAATTTTACGTGCTTTAGACAACGTATTAGGGGCCGAGAAAGCCACTTTTACATCATACCTTCTGGCCACATTTTTCAAATTGTGCGACAATTTATGTACATACGGTAACACAACTGGTCTTTTGGCATCTCGCTGGCTGGCCCCAGCCTGATTGTGCCGGTCACCGCAAAACTGTCTCAGCTTCTTTAACAATTTATCATATGCTCTTGCAGTAACAAGGTTTGGAAATCCTGCGTTCGTTAACCTTAAATCCTGCTCTTGGAAACTAGTCGTCATGCTGTGAAAGCATAATTTCATCAATTCTGAGCCCGCGCTAGAAAGTGCAATGCTATCTTTCACTAGCTTGGAATGGTCGACATGTAGCCGGGTATCAGCTTAACACTCGCCAGCACACATGAAGTGTGCTGAACATCAAGGTAAGGTCCAGAAACCACAGCTCTTTTTCTTGGGACATTTGCTCCAAGGTAAACCTGAGATAAAGGCCTTGCTCCTTAAACAACTTGAGAAGATGTACAGGTCCCGAACTATCACAACCTTTATAAAAGACCAGAAAATCATCGACATAGCAAAAGATTTTTCCCCCAGCTCATGCACATTCTGGACAATTATTCTATCCACCCTACTCAAGAAAATATTGCTTAGCACAAGGTCAACCTTCGAACCACTACATATTCGAGACTTTAGAACACATACCGCACTGCGCTACTCTACAAACATGCTCTTCAAATAAATGCTATTCAATAACATGCTCTTCAGATAAATTTCAGAAAAGGATTCATGCAAAATTATCTCTGGTTATTTGCAAAAGCATCTGTCTACTTCGCATCTTGAAGATCCATTTCTTGCACTCAATTCGCAGTGTGGTTGAGTATCTTAAGAATGACAATCCAGCGGATTGTCTTGTGATTAGTGTTGATGTAGAACTATTTTATTCTATCCCGTATGAAGATCTTGTGAAAAGCTTATGAATGTGTATATCGGAGCACAACGATGAGCTCGTGTTTAGGAACGGGTGTGTAAAATAAGTCTTTTTTGGCACTTGCCTCTTTTTATTTGAAGTGAAGAGCATGTTTGTGAAGTATGGCAGTGCGGCATATGTTCAAAAGTCTGCTAAATGTATCGATTCGAAGGTTGCCCCTGTGCTAAGCAATATTCTCTTAAGCAGGGTGGAAGGAATGATTGCCAAGAAATTGCATGGGCTGGGGGAAATCTTTCACTACGTCTATGATTTTCTGGTCTTTTACAAAGGTTGTGATAGTGTGGGACCTGTACATATTGTGAACTTGTTTAAGGAGCAAGGCCTTTGTCTAAAGTTTACCTTGGAGAAAATGTCCCAACAAAAAAAGCTGCGGTTTCTGAACCTTACCTTGATGTTCTGCACACGCCATGTGTGCTAGCGATATTCACCCAGGAGTGTTAAGCAGCTACTTGACTGTTGGTCGAACGATTCTAAGCTAGTGGAAGATAGCATTGCGTCGTCAAGTCTAGGCTCGGTATTGGTGAAGCCATGCTTTTACAGCGTGACAACTGGTTTCCAAGAGAAGATTTTAAGGCTAATGAAAGCATGATTTCCCAACCATGCTATTGCAGAAGCGTGCGATGAATTGTTAAAGCTGTGCATATAAGATTGGGCAAGTTGGTCTGACATGCTAAAGATAGGAATGGCGCAGCATCAAGTAACGAGGACAACAGGAGAGCACACCCACGCACAAGTGCCATCCTTGGAGCGGATGCAGAATCTAAGAGCGTGTACTTGACATTCAGCGTTGGCAGCCAAGGATCGGGCTCGTTCAATCTTTAGCGTTCAAATTCGTGTTTCCTCGTTTCCTTGACTGTCAACGCTGAATGTCAAGCACGCGCTCTTGGATTTTGTATCTGCTCCAGGGTTGGCACTTGTGCATAGGTGTGCTGTCCTGCTGTCCTCGTTACTTGATGCTGTGCCATTCTTCCCTTTAGCATGTTAAAAGCTGAAACCCCTTCGCAGGGACTGGCATGATCAGGCTGGGGCCAGCCAGTGAGATGCCAAAAGACTGACTGTGTTACTGTACATACATAGATTGTTGCAAAATTTGAAAACTGTGGCCAGAAGGTATGACGTAAAAATGGTGTGTTCGGCCCCTATTAAGTTGTCTACAATCTGTAAAATTGTTAATAATTTTGTGAATTTCATTAGGGAAAAGCACATGTGTCGAGTGAAACGTGGCAACATATATGTGCCTTGCAACCATTGCATGCATTGCATACCATTATCATGTGGTTGGGTTTATGTTGGTGAAACTGAAATGTGTATCAATGTAAGACTACAGGAGCATGAGAGGTATTTGGATATTGGTAGGGGCTGTAACTTATCTGCATATTACAAGGGATGTGAAGGCTGCTAGCCATTCCTTTCGGCAACACGCATTTTGGCACGACGTTCACAGCAGATTAACCAGAAAATTATCGAGGCTAGACACATCTTATGACTCGGTGACGAATGTGTGAGTGTGCTGCCCATAGCGTTAACATGCAGCGGGTTGGACTGTCTAGATGAGAGGAATGTTAAGGTCAATCTTTTACTTATGTTGTGATGTAGCTTATGTGTAATTGTGTAGTTTGTGGCGTGTGGCTTTTCTGTATACTCTCTGTTCACTTCAATAAACTTCAGTTGCGAGTCAGTGCCTGTTTTGTTTCTTTTCTCATCCCTGTCTCGTGCTGATAGATTCAAGTACTTGTAGAGTAGATTCACTGAATTGTGTACTTGCAGAGGCTTGTGAAAAAAACGAGAGGAATTTTCTTTCCTTTATGCAGAATGGAAGGTTGAAATTTTTTTACTTAAATGTTTGCAGCATTAAATTCTATTCGGAAAGGTAAAACCCACTTTATTGTACATTTTGTGTGCAATGGTGCCGGTGGCTGCATGCAACTGAAAACATTCGTCCAGGTTATCTAGCTAGCGTCCTTCTTCCTTGTGCCACATTTTCTGAAATAATATTTTGTCAGATTTATTTCAATCAGAATTTCTAAGAACATATTGGTGATCACATAATGGTGATCACATAATTTGATGATCACATATGACATAATTCAAAGTGTGATCATTGGTATTTTTTAGTCTGGGGCAGTACAATGAGAAGCACATAGTATATAGTAAAATTAAATATGACCAGTCTAACATAAACAAAACTACTTTTTTTTTTAAAGAATATTTTGCTACCGAAGTGCTGGAGTGACATGGCATTATGAAGACGTGGACAGTGTGCTGTATTCATGATGGCACGAGAACTTGCGTACAGTGCTTCAGGCAACTGGTGAGTACCTTGGTGCTGTGCTTCTGCTAATGCAGCCAAATTATGTTTTTAATCTAAGAGTGTATCTGAAAACTTAAGCAAAAATTGAGTAGTATTTAGATATTCTTGCACCAGATACCACTGTGAGAATTAGTTATTATTGATTTGTCTCACATGTACCCTTGTCTGCTGAATATAGTAAGCATGGCTTTCGAGCTGAGTGCCTCCGACGTATGAAAAAAAAATGGCCACTGGGCTGCTCCACGACGCGTGGAGCAGCCCAGTGTAGCACATTCAGGCTTCATGGAGTGGAGAATGAAGGCAGTAAATAATTTAAGAGTAGAAAACACAGCACAAACCACAGGACCAGGAAAGTGACAGAACACACTGACCCTGTTGACACTCTTTGCATGAAGGGTGTTATAAAGTTGCCTGTCATGTAGTGCAAGTTGGAGGTCGCACAGGACGGGTGTTAAATATGAGTTGATGCAGACACCTGTCATTACGTAGTACTCGCTGTAGAACTCGAGCAAGAAGCAAAGGTAACAGCTGAGCATGGCCACTTTTGTGCTTTCCTCCGCAAGCAATCTGGAATTGCACTTAGAAATCTTTTATGCTTTCTCTTGACATATACATCATTGCTGCATGTGGCGAGGAAAAGTACATACCCTTGATGTCAAGTGACAGTGAACTCACAGGGCTGGTAACAGCGCACTGAGGTGTTGTGATATATCTACAGGGCACCTCATGAGAACAAAGAGCCCTTGAAGGAATTCTCTCAAAGTTTGTTGCCGCATGGACCTCTTCGTAATCAATGACTCTAAAAGGCAAGCCTTCCTTTAGTGTCACAAAAAAAGGCCTAGGACATGGGTCTTTTTCCTTCTCCATTAGTGCCAAAATGTTTGCTAGCGAGATCTTTCGCAGATACCGTAAAAACCGGAATATAGGTCGAACTTTTTTTCAAAAAACCATGTGAAAAGTCGATCCCCGTCTTATATACCGGTCATTGGCGGAAAAAATACGGAAGTCTTGCAACAATGGGTGGATGAAGTCAGCAGCCTCAATCACCATCGCCATCAGCAGCAGTGCCGCCATTTTGCGTTTCAGTAGATGCAAAGCGGAAGCTAATGGCAATTTACCATCGCCTTCAAGAAAAACACGATTGAGTACGAGGAAGCTCACGGGAACCTGGCGGCACAGCGCGAATTTGGAGTATCCGAAAATAGCATTCAGTACTGGCGGAGGCAGAAGCTGCGTATTACAACTTGCAGCAACCAGAAGAAAACATCATTTCGTGGGCAGACCGTAGTGTGTCGAGAATAGGAAGGAAACGTTGCGCTGCGAGCAAGATCGCTGCCTGTGACTGCCAAATGCATCCGCGTGAAAGTGGCAGAGATCGCGCGTACCTCTAGACTCACGAGGGCGCAATTCAAAGGCTCGCCATCCTGGTTGCGGCGATTCATGAAGAGGAGGGCTTTGCTCTACGGCGCCGTACTTGCCTGTGCCAGAAACAAACACGTGGGCCGATTAGTGCGCAATATTGTTAAAAAATTTGCCGGGTGTACATACAAGCAGCATTTAAATGAAATTAAATACTGTCAACATTGTGCAACCTCTCGGGTCGTATTTGTTTCAAAGTAAGGATGTCTTTCGGTACTTTTCCCATTGAAAAAGAACTTTTTCATTTTTAGATTTGGTTAGTTAGGGGGTCGACCTATATTCCGGTCCGACCTATAGTCCAATTTTTACGGTATAAAATTATTTCACAAAATGTCAAGAAGGAGACTGAAGCTGCACCAAGCAGTACCAGTAAAAAACTTATCACAGGTGTTCAAAAAGCAGAAAGACTCATGCCTTCATCCTTCTTTTGCATCAGACACATGGGGACACTTCGTCTTTCTGGGTCATCATTTTGAAAAGGTTCACATTGCAACGGCCTTTGGTTAAATTTCTGCCAAGAGCCCTTTTTTGAAACTTGAGCATCCGTTCCTTGTGAGGCACACTGCAGAGATATTGGAATGCCTAGTGAGCTGCTTCCGGTACATGTGACTGCATTTTCACTGACATCAGATATTAGTACATTTTCTTGCACATGCTGAGATAATGGAAGCTATGAGTGAAAACATGCGGTTTTGGGGAAGTGTGCTTCCTGGGGCCGTATTCCAAGTTTGTGTCATAATAAAAAGCGTCATAATCTGCCGCAACGGGCATGCCCGGGAACTGGATATAAACTGAGTGCGGGACTTTCGCTTCGTCTTGTCTTGCCTATAACAAATTGGATGAACGATAAATTCGGCAAGCGTCTCCCACCTTTTTCAGATGTTACCAATGTTCCTTGCTCGCTAAGTTGTGCATTTAGTACTATGTACAGAAAGGCACCTGCATTGAATTGCATCTGGCCCCCATCCTGAGCTACTTTCTATTTGCACAAAATGATAAGCAACTGTAAAGACTTTCATGCGCACAGTGCCGCCCGGGAAAGCGCATTTTGTCTGCTTCTTTCTGGACCTGTGGTTTTTACTGTTTACTGTTATGAGAAATGAATTTTGGGCAATAAATTATAACGGGTTGGTTCTCGGTGAATGGCTTTTGAAAGCTTCTACGAAAGCCGATTGTTCAATAGCGGATGGTTGAAATGTATTTGTAAAATTTATATTTGGTGTTGTGTGACCACTAAATGAGGATTTTTTTTTATGCTTTTCAGATGGATCCGACAGCAATGTGCAGATGTACAATGTGTGTAGTTTGCCATGAAAATAAAACGTATGTACTTGTGCTCACCCGAACACTTACCACTCTTTCATTCTAAGCTGCATTCTTTGTACGTATGCACTACATAATATGCGTAAAGGAAAGTCTTGTACATAATACTTATTTCTTCGGCACCTGGACGGCTATATCTTCAGTGAACATTGCGGGCAGAAGCTATACGAAGACGCATGTTCATGTACTACAGAAAGTACATAATTACAATACAGATAATTTCCGCTCTAGATGAAATGACTTCCGAGTGAACGGAGGACGTATGCATACACATTGCGGAAACTTCAATAAGAACAAAACATAAGCATTCGTTGTGAAAAAACGATTTCGGTCTCGTGCATAGCATGGCGTAACTTTCCGTTACCAAGAATGTGACAGTCGTCATACGGAGTCTCTGTTTCTGACATTTAGCCCGTACCTCATGTTGCGGAAAACCCTCCGGCAACGCATTACCAGCGGGTTTCTCTGTACTGCGGAGCATTTTTTTTTACAGTGTACGTGGCGTTGACAGCATGGCGGCGCCCTGCCCGCCCGCTTCTCAGAAATAACAGCTTCGTCGCTAATCCCTCAATGCAATATCGTGTTCTAAACTGTGGTATTCGCCTCAGGTTTCACCATTCTTCCTCTTGCATAAAGTTTCAAGACACAAATAGGTTTTGTTTTTCAGATATCAAGAAGATTTCCCAGGTTTGTTAAGCCTGACAATGCAGTGGTCCGACGAAGTTCCCCTCATTGAATTCGATTCGTCTTGTATTAGAGTGTCTGCAGCAATATCTTCATCTGTCAGTAGATGGCGCTAGGAAAAACGCGCGGCATATGTCGCGTACGTGCAGCTAAAAGAGTTTTTAACGACATGCGCATATTCGTGTATTTCTGCATTTAGTATATATTTAAAAAATATTTTTGTTATTTGCGCAAAATTGAGAGTAGCGATTGTGGCGCCACACAAACTTGGCGCAAGACACGTGAATCATTTCAATGGCCAAAGAGATATGCCATGTAGCAGCGATACAGCTCCTTCGAATTCCGATGGCGATTATGACGTTCGAAGAGCATCCCTTCTTCAGGGAAAACCAGCGCGATCCCCCTCTCCTCGTTCTGTTCACAGACACAATATGGGGCTTCTTGAAGGACACAATAGCGACTGCGGCCGAGTGGTCGGGCAGCAAGAAGCTCAACCCTCACATCCAAACCGTCACTTTTGTGCAGAGTTGTCCCTAACACGTTGCAGGCAATCGATTGCAGCTGACAAATGGAATTTTCTTCTCATTTTGCAATTTTAGTCGATTACATTTTTTTTAAAGGGAAACGTTTCGCGTAATTCATTTACTTTTGTCTGTAATTGATTACTGGTGATAATTTACTTTTTCCAAAACAGAGTGTTAACGGCCTGTACAGGTCGGAGAAACTAAACCTTACGGCAAACACAGGTGGCAATGGAGATAATTTCGCCGTTACACAGCAAAAACAGACCGGCTGCGGAGGGGCATCTTGTGTAATCATGGCCGTACCACATCAAACTCCAGGCCATCACCGACGCATTATGCGGAAGTCCCCGTCATGAGAAATATCATGTTTCTGCTCTGAGCTACCTTCGTTCTGTCTTATAGTGCCGCAGCTAACCTCTCACTACGCGCAGAACTCGGATGATTCCACACAATGCACGGAGGAACAACGAAGCACGGCGCTTCGTAGAGGCCTTTCACAATAGCATCGAGGTACTGCCCAACTACGCCCTGTTGCGTAATGTGTTCAAACGTTCTAATGCCGTGCTACGCTCCAGCGCATGCATTGAGAGGGGTGAGTGCAGCTTTAGAAAATCAATTTGTATGAAGGATTAACAACGAGTAACATAATATCAAGTAAGCCGCAGTTGTTCATAGTATTCTGAATAAATTGATGCAATGGCTTCAAAGGTTGTAAGGAGAACAGCGCAATAATAAACGATTATTTTTCTTTTTATGTTCAGTTATTTTTCTGGGAATTTAACTGTCCACTGTAATCAGTTACATTTGAGATGGAGTTATTGTAATTGGTTACCTATTTTTTGTAACGGTTACCAAGACTGCTCTGGAGTCTCAAACCAGAGCTGCGCGGTAATATTACACGCGGCACAAAGCTGCTTGCCCTAGCATTTAACTATGAGCTGCGGGACGACCGCACATGCGGCTTGTATTTACACTTCAGCTAGCCATTCACACCACTGCGGGTAGCCCCGCTAACGCTGTCGGTTTCAGAAGGAGAAACGTGCAGCCTTACTTACTGCGTAGAGTAGGAGCAGGTTGAGCGACGCTTGGAACTCTGGTAGTGTTCTCGAGACATTCCCGCATGAACAGGTGAGACCAAAGTGCCTGCTGAAACTCATTGCTTTACGCGATACCTAAAGAAACCGTTGAGCCATTTCCCGTTAGCTCATGTTGCAGATCGCGAAATAATTTAAATGAACAAAAACTACATAGCTGTAACGCAATTTGATCCCACGCCGATACGAGCAGATCCGTTCCGCTAGCCAGTGCTTGAGACAAGTATGTATAGACGCTTTACAGCGCGGGAGCATGGGCGCCGCCATGTTTGGTCACGTGACCATTTCGCCATCGCCGGCCTTCGGGCCTTCTCGTTCCGACGGCTGCCGGCGCGCTGGTTCCCTGCTGCAAGACGCTTCTCCGGCTCTCGCTGCAAATAAAGAGCTGTCGGACGGCACAAAAACTTAGTATGAGTGCTCATAGAACGTATTGGTACAGTCAAACGTTTGGTTCGACCAGCTCATTTACTCGTCTCCTTCAGACCGCCCGCATCGGTTCGAATGTGTCAACAAACCGCGATTAGCTACCTGCGCGTCCATATTTATTCAGTCAATTCACCGTATAACGCAATTTGAGGACCGCATAAATTGCTGTCCAAATGCAGATCAAAAGCGGGACAATGCCTGGAATATGGGTTCACAGCTATTAAGAACGTTCACTGCTCAGCACTGTGCACACGACTTACAACCGAACGTGCGCGTGATCGCCGGCCGATCGCCCAGGTATTTACTTTATCCTCCGTTAACATTCCGGCTTCCAAAAGAAGAATATTCATGTTTTTTTCAAGGGCCCGTTCAGAAGCTCGGCGACGTTCGACTGTGCGCTGTTGTTAATTACGTAAAACTGAAAACTGCTCCGGAGTTCATTACCCACAGATGTAGCCAGCCAAAGTAAGCGGAAATATGCATATCTTGATAAATTTCACCTCTCTCCGGTGCATTAGAGTAGTTCTGTAGAGCTTTGCACTGGGCGAGAGAATTCATGTCGAAACGCCGGCTCCTCTGAGGACTTTTGAAAAGCTCCGTTGCCGCTTCCACCATGCAAGCGCCAAGTACGCACGACAGTTTAGTGAGCACTGTGCCGACGCCCAGGAAGCACTTATTGCAAAAGTCTAAAATAGCCCCGATTATATACAGAAAAAAATCCTTAAAGGAAAAACATAATTTATCCAGTGCTTGAAAATCTCTGGCATGCTACGCTGCGCAAGGAAGAGAATTTGGCAGATAAAGGCGGAAGGAGAATGGTGCAGAAAAGGTAAAATAAAACATACAAAAAGAGGAGAAGATAAAATTCGGCCATGAAATGCGTATTAAGCTGCACCGGCAAATAATGTTGTAACGTGTTCAATGTATTGGATCCTTGTTTGTCGAAAATGAGAAAGGTTGCAGGCATCTACGCTCGATCTGGCATTCCCGCACCTACTGCTGGCTCTGAAATAAACTGGCGCATTGCATTTGTGAGATGTTTAACATCAACGTTCTGTTCTCTATGAAAGCGTCATGAAGTCGTAAGACAGCTCTTCAAAAGACGGCGGCAGTTGTGTCGCGAAGTTTACCATATGTAACAAGTGCGACTATTTTTTCCGACTCTAGACCATAGGGACATCAGCTCTAGATATAAATTAATCAATACGCATGACATCCGTATTACAGCTAGATGGCTTGAGTCGCTTGGCGTTCATATACAAGAAGCGCAGCAGCGTTCCGCACTGCGCGCCGATGCTGCTAACGACGGCTCCGAAGGCCAGAAGTGGCGGCCGTCCTAGTGGCGCCGCCTGCCGTGGAGAGAGCAAACTGCTCTCTGTAAACGGTCTATAAGAATGTCTGCAGCAATGTCTGCATCTATCGGTAGATGGCTCTAGGAACAACGCGCGCGGCGCTTTGTTGTTCATGTTGTACCTGCAAGGGTTGGAGACCAAACTAGAGGGGAGTGTACTAGGCTTCAACGTTTCTTTTTTCAAGCAAGGGGAATAGATTAAGCAGTCATTACCAGGACTAATATACGCGGATAATATAGTGCTAATGTTTGACAACAAGGAATACTTCCAGAATTTGATTGACATATGTGGTACAGAGGGAGATAGATTAGGCTTCATGTATAGTAAGAAAAAATCTGCAGTCATGATATTTAATGAAGAGGGCAGCGAGCGGCTGATTTGCAACATTCGTGGACGTGCATTACAGGCTGTGCTTATTCGTGAATTGCAGAGAAGGGAATCATGCGTGTGAGAGCATTGCTAAATCAGTGGACGGCTGGAAACAAGGACTGCGACCATTGGACGTTGTAGGCTTGTTTATAATCAGACGATGCTGTCTCTTTGAAACTTGATTTTATAGTCGGTTAAGGTTAAACCTAGTTGCTGTATTTGGTTCCCCTCCACGTACAGACGGCTAGTTTTACGCACGCATATGTTCCCTTTGCTGTAGTGTCTCTATGAAACCATCTTGTGCATAATCATTTTTATTTACTGTCTCGCAAGAAAAACACACCTGACGATGCCAGATTGCTGCACCTTAATTCTAGACAATTCAAGGTTATAACTGGTAGATCTTTGAGTTTCTTACCGGGTGACGCGGCAGACCGCAGGTGCACTGGCACGCAACTGTGTGTTTCACTCGCTGCAGTAGCTGTATCATCTTTCGCGCTCATTGTTTTTATCCTTATCGTCACGAAGTCGACGCTTGCCGTTTTATGTTTGAAATTGGAAGGCAGTGCTTAAAAATTTTGATCGAAAAAAATAGAAATAATGATGACTCGAAGATAAGCGACTGTACACGACACTGTGCAACAAAGGCAATGAACTTAAATTTTTACAAACTAAATTGCTTTTGACTTGCCTCGGACACACGAATCATTTTTAGCGAAGTCTGTACTTCGCGAATGCGGCTGAAGTTCATGACTCCGAATACCTCGCAGGTAATAAATTTTGCTAAGCAGGCGCGACAGGCCTCGTAGTGCTCCCCCCTTTCTCGGAACGCTTTCAAATGGTTGTATGCTACGCGTGCCTGTACACTCTAGAGCATGCGTGATGAAGTCCTTTTCAAGAAGCGGCATGGCTCACTTCAGTGTGCCGCGAAATGTAAGGGTGGGAGGACACAGGAGTAAGAGATATCGTGCGATTGGCATTGGGAAATCAATGTTTTTGAGCAGTTGTGAATTCATGGCTCAGAATGTTCATTGTTATCAACTACATCTTGAAGACGGGACCAACGCGCTCTTCTTCGAACCATTTTAGAGGAAACTCAGATTCCGTCATATTGCTTCAATTATTTGCGATTTGCAGGGATACATCAGCATTATGCCCTCGCGAATATTAATCGACTGATGTGTGGTCAACGGAAGTTAAGTTCCCGCCCTTTCCCACCAAGCCCGAACGCGCACAACGGAAAGCAAGGAAAAGTTCGGCAGAAGCCTCGCGACACAATCTGCAGTAGGCTCTAGGGGCCAGCCACCGCCGCGAGCATAGTGTCGACAAGCTCACCAGTTGCTGCGCCGCCGCAGTCGCGGAGGCCGGCACGTGTCCGAGACTGAGCAGACGGACGTCGCCGCGATGACCGAAGCTCCATGGCATCCGCCGCTGGTTGCATCCACGAAGTCGTTCAGCACGCACCACCTCAGTTCGCGCACACTCTGAAGCACTCACTGTACCCCTCAAGAGAGGCAAACGTCGGAAATAAAACAAAGATTAAGCGCACCAGTGCTGAGCTCCTTGTGCATGCCAGCCACGCAGAATGGCGGAGCGATACAGGATGAAAAGTTCGTCGCAAACACAGGCCGCGGTCAGATGGCAGCGACTAAGTCGCAGCGGAGCGAGTTGGCACAGCGTAGGCTGCGACAAGGCACTGTTTGAATAGCAGCGTTTGCGGGTAGGTAGGCTGGAAACGCCGATTGGTCGGTGGGATGCGTGTCTGCGTAGAAGCGTTTCGGTGCAGGTGGGCTGGAAACGCTGATTGGTCGATGGGATGCGCTTCTCCGTGACGTTTTTCTGCTTCTCCCTCGTTCTCAACCGGACGTGGGTTCGCCGCGCCTCTCTCGGCCTGTCCCTAGAGTGCCTAGGGAATCGCTAGGGCCGGCTGGCCGGCCGCCGGGCGTGCGTGGAGAGAGATGGATGTTCTTGGGGAAAGGAATAAGAAATTGGGGGGAGCACGACGCGTGCGGTAATTTCTCTCTTTCAGGTGAGGAAATGGTCGTTGCGCCGCGCAGGGGGAGGGTAGGAGGAACAGGATAGTGGGAGAAAGTAGAGCTCGCAGACGCGCAGTCGCGATTCCCGTCTTCGCGTATTCGGGCCGGCTGCCCCGCCGCGGTGGCTCAGTGGTTAGGGCGCTCGACTACTGATCCGGAGTTCCCGGGTTCGAACCCGACCGCGGCGGCTGCGTTTTTATGGAGGAAAAACGCTAAGGCGCCCGTGTGCTGTGCGATGTCAGTGCACGTTAAAGATCCCCAGGTGGTCGAAATTATTCCGGAGCCCTCCACTACGGCACCTATTCTTCCTTCTTTCACTCCCTCCTCTATCCCTTCCCTTACGGCGCGGTTCAGGTGTCCAAAGATATATGAGACAGATACTGCGCCATTTCCTTTCCCCAAAAAACCAACCAATTCGGGCCGGGAGGGGGAGGCCGCGCCAAGAGCAGAGCGCCGATGCGCACTCGACTGGGAGACAGAGCCGACTGAGAGAGCGAGGGGCGTGGTTTGGAAGCGCGCGGACCGCAGGGAGGCGCAGGTCTCTCGGCCAATAGGGAGGTGGCTGGATGTGCGCGTGAATGCCGGCAAGCGGCGTGTTTACCGAGCATGGAATGCGGGGCAGCAGGCCTGAGTCGATAATCTTGGTACACAGTTACCGTTACCCATCACCATCTGACGTAACTGTGCGGCACTTCAAAAGGTGCTGTTTGTAGGGGATATCCGCCAGGGAGGGGGAGGTTAAAACCGCTCCAGCAGTTGGGCATCTCGTACATATTGGAGCAGAGCCCCGAAGGCGCGTCGCGTTTTCTCGCGCGGGCCGGCTGGGAAAAGCAGTTGTGCGCTCTCGCAGGGTAGGGCCAGGCGTCTGTAGCTTGCCTCCAGCACTTCTCTGTGCTTCTTGAGGGCAGGACACTTTGAGAGGAGGTGATCGAGCGTTTCCACTTCTCCACAGTCTTTGCACATGGGGCTGGCTGCGCCTCGTAGACGATGCATGCGCTCGGCTGTCCAGACGCAGCCTATGCGCATCCTAAGGAGGGTGGTCCGGTCAATGAGATCGAAGTCACGGGAGCTTATGGGCTTCGGTGCTTTGCCTGCGGCTACTCTGGCATCCGGGTGTTGTGCGACGATGCGGGCTTTGATGTTGTGCCGGGCCACATCGAGGGGGGATATTGCAGTGCACTCCGGTGTGCCGTCGGCGTGAGCTTGCTTGGCCAGTTGGTCAGCCTGCTCGTTGCCGCTGATTCCGACGTGGGACGGGAGCCATTGGAGCAGAACGTCGCGGCCGAGTGCTCGTGCCTGGCGTAGCTTGTTGTCCAGGTTGGCATACATGGGCAGTGTATGGTGCGACCTCCGCAGCGTGGTGAGCGCAGCCTTGGAGTCACTGAGGACGACAGCTGGAGAGAGGTCTGGTGTCTCCAGGATGAGATCAGCTGCCAAGTGCAGGGCGGCAACTTCTGCGGTTGTGGACGAGGCACTGCATGTGAGGCGGCTCTGCCTGGCGATGCCGAGAGAAGGGACTACACATGCGGCAGCCGCTGATGCGCCTCCTTCCAGCACGGATCCGTCGGTATATATTTCCACTCGGCCGCTGCAATCCTCGTGGAGAAGCGCAGCGGTTTCTTGCTGTAGCGCGCAGACGGGTGTGTCTTTCTTGGATCGCACGCCTGGGATGACGGTCTGGATGCTGAGCGGGGCGCGCAGGTGGGGCGGAAGTGCCGGGCTGCAGCTAGAGGGCGGTCGGGCGATGTGCGCGCCAAACAGCTGTGCTGCGCGGCCCATGTGCGAGTGGCGGGCTTCGGACAGTCGGCTGAGGAGTTGCGAAGTTCCCGGAGCTCTTTGCATGCGCTCGACAGTGTTGAGGGCTGTTAGTTGTGCCCGGAGAGAGATCGGCCATGTGGCAGCTTCTGCATAGGTGGCAGGTACTTGCGACCAGCGCGGCAGGCGCATAAAACGGCGGATCGCAGCGCGTTGGTCTACGTCGATGGCGCGCCACAGGCTGGGGCGCAGGTCGACGAGCGGTAGAGCGTACAGGAGTTTAGGTACCGCTATCCCGTTGTAGAACCGGTATGCCAGCTCTGGGGAGCAGCCTTCTCCTTTGGCTTGTAGTCGGTTAGCCACATCGGCCACTTGGCGCGCCTCTTTCCGCAGTTTAGCTACAGCTGGCCGCCAGGTGAGCTGCGCGTCGATAACGAGTCCAAGATAGCGGGCACTTTTTTTCCACGGAAGGGGCACCCCTTTTAGCTGCAGGTTGGGTATAAGTTTCCATGCAGCAGGACGAGGGTGGAGCACGAGGGCCTCCGTTTTGGAAGTTGACAAGCTGAGCCCCACGGTGGAGAGATATTCTCCGACACATTCTAGTGCATGTTGCAACTGCGCTCTAACTGCACGACCAGACAGTGTGCGGCCACTGCAGTAGAGGGCTATGTCGTCAGCATATATGCTGACGCGCACCTGATACAGAAGGGAACGAGGGATAATGTTCGGGATGTTAGCCAGCACGATATTAAATAAGAAGGGACTAAGAACACTGCCCTGCGGAACGCCCTTGGTGATGTGGCGGGGTGTGCTGAGCGAGCCACCAACTTTCACACGCATTGTTCTGCCTGAGAGAAACGATTTGACATAGCGGTATAAATTCTCAGCCACGCCTATGTTTACCAGAGCATCAAGTATAGATGCGTGGGCGAGCGAGTCAAAAGCGCTCTGAATGTCGAGGAGGACGAGGTAGGCAGCCTGCTTCTTATATTTTGCTTCCTCTAAGAAGGCCGATATTTCCGCTATGCAGTCGGCGGTGCATCGGGAATGGCGGAATCCGCTTTGTTCTGGTGCCAGTGCACCTCTCACGTCCGCCATCCATTGAAGCCGCTTCAGTGCCATATATTCCATCGTTTTCCCTGGGACTGAGGTGAGAGATATCGGCCTGTAAGAGTTGATGTTTGCAGAAGGCTTTCCCGGCTTCAGGACAGGAATAACGATGGCAGTGCGCCAGGACTGGGGGACATCTCCGGTTGCAAATACTTCATTGTAAGCTTCAAGCAGGCGCTGACGTTGGTTACAATTTAAATTCCTCAGCATCTGGTGAGTGACTTGATCTGAACCTGGGGCACTTCGCCGCTTGCGCCTGTGTTCGAGCGCGACATCCAGCTCGTGCGTTGTGAAAGGCTCAGTGCACAGGGCATGAAATTCGCGCGAGAACCATACGAAAGGTACGAATGGAGAAACAGAAAAGATGGAGGCGATGGGCGTGTCACTCACCAGAGTGGGGACAAAGTGTTCAGCAAGGAGGTCGGCCAGCGCAAGAGCATCTATCCCTTTAGCCACCGCTATGGAAAGGGCAGGGAAGCGTGGTGCTTTGGAGTGCAGCATTGATGAAAGAATCCGCCAGCCGCGAGCCTGAGCACGGGGTTCGTCCAGGGCACGACACACTGAAATCCAGCTGCGACGACGCAGCCGTTTGGCGTGACGCAGGCACGCAGCATCCAGACGCTTGTAGATAGTCCAGTGTGCGGGCTTGTTCGTGCGCCGTGCACGGCGTTGAGCCCTTCGACGCGCAGCACGCAGGTTCAAGAGTTTGATGTCTGGCACAGGTGTTCCGGGGAGCACAGCACAGCGTATTGTGGCACCACTCGCACAGGCGGCAATGTGATCGAAGAAGTTATGTGGTTCACATGGATTTTGCTCACATAGCTCGCGGAAGCGCGACCACTGCACTACACTGTATGTCACTTTGTCCGCAGGGCGTTCAGTTCGTGGCAAGATGTCAATAGGCAGGTGGTCTGATCCTGCAGTATCGGGGTGCGTAGACCAGTCGTAGGCACAATCTGGGGAAGCCACGCTGAGGTCGATAGCTGTAGGAGTGCAGCTCGGACGCACAAACGTTGGACTACCTGTGTTCAACAGGTTCAGTCCCGCAGCGCGAATAGCGTCTAGCACGTCACATCCCTGTCTGGATGAGGTGCGGGAACCCCACTCAACATGGCGACAGTTGAAGTCACCACAAATGAGTAGGTTTTGCTTGATTCGTTGAGTGAGACGAACGATGAGCCGTGCGTCCCACGGGTATCCAGGCCGCACATAGACACTTGCAACGGTGGTGTCAGTTCCCCCGAGTCGCACTGTGACGGCAACACACTCGACGGGGCCACCGGTGAGGTCTGCAGTAGGCACTACATGGTGCGCAAAAGATGCACGGACATATATAGCTGCCCGAGGGGATCCAGGTGGGTGTGCGGCGTCGGTGCAAGGAATGTCAGCACAGGACACCAGCGCGCACTCGGTTGGGCTGCTGTAGCCCAAGTATCCGGGAAGTACGAGGTCCTCTGCGCGCGTGTAAGTCTCTTGTAGCGCGATGACGTCGTACTTTTGTAGAGGTAGCATGGCTGCTAGCTCAGGTTGACGGCGGCGTAGATGGCAGCAGTTCCACTGCAACACACGCGGCCGGTTGACGCGACTGTTTCTAGCCATGATGGTTCAGAGCTTGCTGTGCTGCAAGTGCAGCTGCACATAACTGGCGGGCCGGAGATGCGCTGGGCAATTCCTCTATGAGGGCACGAACGGCAGCGGCAAGCGCGGCGATGACAGCATCACGCTGGTCGAGCTGAGCGATAGGTGCGCTGTCTGGCTTCCTCCCTACCACCACGTCTCGGAAAGACCGAGCGGTATGCGGGAGCGCTGGGGCACAGTTGCGTGCAGTGACACTTCCAGTTGGAGTCGCAGTGACTTCCGTCGCCGGTTCACAGTGTGCTTCGATGTCGGTATTGCTTCCCGTTTTTGCTGCTGGTCTATTGGGCAGGGCGTCAGCAAGCGTAAGGTCCTGCTGTGTTGGTGCAGGGGGGCCCTTTTTGGTTGAATCCGCAGGAGCTGTCTGGCTTGAAAATGCAGCAGATGTTTGTTTTGCAGTAACTGCACGGCGAGCGTCACGGCGAGACATGGGGTGATGCGATGACGCCAGGAGGACGGCCACTTTGCGTTCTTGTTGCCAACGGGGGCAGCGCGGCTCGGTTGATGTGTGCGTGCCGTTGCAGTTAATGCATCGCGGCCGGGGTGAGTCACATCGGGACTTGTGGTGATCGCGTCCACAGCGGAGGCACCTCGGCTTTGCGGTACACACAGCAGTGGCATGGCCGATGACACCGCACTGCAGGCATTGGAGCGGCCTCGGTAGTCGGGCGCGGACGGGGCGGCGCAGTTTGAAGAGGGAGACCTCTTCGGGTGGGTGGGTGCCCGCGAAGCGGAGTATGATGTCGTTTCCGCTTCTCGTGCAGGCTAGCACCGGCACCTTGCACTCGATGCCCGACATGATGTCCTCGGTCGAGAGCGCGCGGTCCACGCGAAACACTCGACCGGTGCAGCTGTTGCCGCCGGCCTCCTTGGCTCGGACCTTGATGTCGCAGATGGTGGTGATGCCGAGGAGTGGGTCGAGGTCGGCAGATGCGTGCGCGTCCACGGCGACCACGTTCCGGCGGAAATTCACACGCACAGCTTTCACCCCCGGTAGTTTGGACAGTTGAGCGGCGATGGCGTCTCTTGTTGGCTTTAGATAGTTGGCCATCCTGTCCACGGGATAGTAAAGAACGGTGGCGATGCCCGACTTCTTTCCCTGTTGTGGTGGTGCTGCGGTGAAGCGCGCTGCCGACGGGTGAGCGGCAGGAGCCAGGGGAGCCGCTGCGGTGGTTTGTATGCGGCGTCTTGGGGCATTCCTCGCTGGCTTTTGTACTGCGGCGCCAAGCCCCTTCGCTGTCGCTCTGTCGGGCTCCGCGGGAGGGGGAGTGGGGAGCCGCCTGGCCGGAGGGGCACTGGCTCTTTTTTCTGCGTAGGCGAGAGCAGCACGTTCGTAGTCTGCCTCTGTGAATGCTTCGGCCGGGGCGGGGTTTGTTGTGGCGGCAGGAGCGGGGAGCACATTGCTGTCTGCTTCTGGAATGGCTGGATTTTGGGAATCCAGGCATGTCTGGGTGTCATCGTGTTGACACGCCGCGTCAGCTGTACTCGGCTTGGTTGAGAGCAGGGCTGGGCCGTGGGCTGCTTCGCTACGGCTGATGGTGACAGGCGTGATGCTGTCGAATCGTTTTAGCCGCGGTGGCGGCGGTGTTACAAAGGTTTCAGCGCATCCACCTTTACTTGCTTCCTGGCCGCTGGCCGCATTCACCGAGGATGTGCTGGCGATTGCGGGTGCGTCGCCAGGTGGAGGGGTCCTCTGTATCGCAGTGACCAGGCGGGCCGCTTCTCCTTGGCGCTGAAGGGTGGCGTTCGCTTCAGTGATCAGTTTCCGCAGGCTGCGGGAGCACCCGAAGCTGTTTAGTCGCCTGTGACGATGGAGGGCGTTTCGGATGCCATCCTCATCGAGCATGTGGAGGGCATCTTCTTCGTCCGCCATGGTTCAGATGGTAGG
Source organism: Amblyomma americanum (assembly GCF_052857255.1). Lineage (NCBI taxonomy): Eukaryota > Metazoa > Arthropoda > Arachnida > Ixodida > Ixodidae > Amblyomma > Amblyomma americanum. Next base: position 90,405,329 of record NC_135500.1, on the reverse strand, counting down.
GGTGCCGATGGTCAGGGGGCTGGAGGGGCCATGGCACACAGGCCACGGGGAGTGGGCCTGAGCTAGGCTATTGCGTAATGGAAAAAAAGAAAAACTAAAAGAAAAAAAAAAGGAAACTCTGGGCACGGGAACAGGCGGACTCGATGCCGCGAAGGGAGCGCTCGGGTAAACAGGAGAGGGCACGAAAAACACGTTTTCTCCCTACGGAGGTCGACGATCATCCCCGCGTGCGTGGAGAAGCATTTGCGTGTCGTTGGGCTGGAAACGCCGATTGGTCGGCGGGAAGCGTGTCTGGTGACGTTTTTTTCGCTTCGCCCTCGTTCTCAACCGGATGTGGGGTCGCCGCGCATCTCTCGGCCTGTCCCTAGACGGCCTAGGGAATCGCTAGGTCCGGCCGTCCGCCGTGCTTGCGTGGTACGCGGGCATTCGCTTCGTGAACCTAGGCGGCGGCGGGCGCGTTTCGGGAGCTGTCCAGGTATGGCTTTTTTGCGTGGTGCGCTCGTCGGCGACAGCCAGCTGAAATTTCTGTGCAATTCTCGCTTACGGCTTTCGCCTTTAGTGAGAACATGCACTTTCAGCTTTAGCGGCCACGACGCAATCAGCCTAGCTGAAATGATTCGAGAGACATGCTTTCGGCACGCCGATTTTGTTGTCCTATATGTTGGCGGCAACGATCTCGACAGAGGGGATGACCCGCGAGAAATCGCCAGCCTCATAAAGGTACGCATTTTATCTCAAATTTCGCTTCATGAAGTGCTGGTACGCATTTTATCTCAAATTTCGCTTCATGAAGTGCTGTACCGCTTACGTACATGTCGCGCATTCCAGGACCTCGTTTTGCTGCTGCAGGAGCTCGTGGCTAGTGTCGTGCTGGTGTTCAAAGTTTTGCCGCGCCATTGCGACGACCCACATAAGGCGCGGTTTGAGGACCGCTGTCGTTGCCAGCTGAACCGCCGTCTGACAGCCACGATGAAGCGCTTGTCGGGCGTGCACGTTCTCAACCCCGAGGTAAGGGTTGAACAACGTTTTCGCAAGTTTTCTCGTGCAGAACTCACCAAATAGCGGCGCTTGTAACGTAACTTTTTTTGCAGCATCGTTTCCTGGATGCTTCTGGTAAGCCGATGCTGTCCTTATTTGCCGCGGACCGATACCACGTGGCGAGAGGCCGGGGCATCGACCAGATGTCAAAGATTATCGTCGCGGCCCTCGTCAAGATCTACGGACCAGGGATCGCGTCGGATTCAAGGGCAAGACCAGGAGAGGTGTACGTCGTACACCGGTGGCGTCGGTGCGGAGCAAAAGGGCACAAGACGGACCACTGCTGGGCCTACTGCTCACCGCGCCGCCACGGCGCTGCAGGTCGACGTTGAAGTGCTCCTGTCAACGGCCCTTTTTAGGGCCACCTAATTGTTTCCTGGCAGATCGCGAGTGTTCTGTTTCGTGCCCATGTTCCCTCTCTTTGTCGAAATCGGCGCCAGGCGTCAAAACTCGCGCTAGCCCTTGTTGAAGGGTTAGCAGAGTGCAGTGCGCCATTGTTCCTTTGCAGTGGCAAGTCCAGGGTAAAAGTTGCCGCGATGATTCTGCCACTATAATCGGCCCTTTAGAATCGCTATCAGCTTCAACGGTAAGACCAGAAGTTCCGCTCGCGCATTGTGGAAATCGTGCTTGGCCTAGGTATACAGCATTCACCCAGTGCAGTGCAGCCTTGTTTAATTCCTTAGAGACTTATCGCGCTTTATCGAAATCGATGGCAGCCATGAAAATTTACATGTTAGGCCTCGCTACAGCATTAGCGCGTTTTTTTCTTTGCGTTGGCAAGCGTTAGAAGCGCGCGCCGTCTCGCGCTTTGTCCAAGTCGGCTCTAAAACTCACGCTAGGCCTCGTTGCGGGTTGACAAAGTGCACGGCTTTGTTCCTTTCAATGGCAATCCTCTGCCACTACAGTTGGCGCCCTTAATTTTATGATCGCTATCAGCTTCAACAGCAAGTCCAAGAAAAGTTATGACGATCGCGCGGTGTGGAAATCGGCGGTAGACAAAAGGCCGTGCTTGTAGCTACAGACTTAGCCAGCTCCAGTGCGCCTTTGTTTATTTCCGTGGCGACTACTCGCGCTTTGTAGAAATCGACGCCAGCCGTGAAAATTTACAAATTAGTCCTCGCTACAGCATTAGCGCAGCGCGCCTTCGTTTCTTTGCGTTCTAACTTGTATGCAGCGCACCTTTGTTTGCTCGTTACTTTTATTCTTTTCAGTCGTTTCCGGATTCCGTCCAAAGAGCCGGGCTAGGTGGATGACTGTTCGCCGTGAGTGGAACCACATGGCGATGGCACTGCATACAGCACGACTTTGGTCCCTGTGTTTTTTAAATAAAAACATCAGATATCGAAGGTCATGGTCTTGTCCGAGGATTGCTTCGACAGCTGGGGCAAAGCCATCGGGACCGCACACGGTGTGTCGTCGCTGCCAAGTGAAGAGGCACAAAACGGCTGTCATCCTTTTTCGGGGTCACCGCAGTGTTTCCTGGCAGATCACGCGCTTTCCACCATGTGCACGTGTTCTCATTTCCAATTAAATAGGTCCTTCAAACACTGCAGAAGGCTTGAATTAGGAACCGCTAATATCAAGATGGTACTTGAGAAACAATAGCGGCTACAATGACAAAGCTGAAGGACTGGAGTTACACGCAAATAAAAAAAGGTTTGGGGTACCCAGATAACAAGCTGAAATGGTTGTGGACAGGACTCCGAGTTGATTGCATTTGGAAGAGAAAGACTTTCATTTTGCAGTGTAAGCTTGCGTCTCTAGAATGAACAGAGAACGTTGCCTCACCCTGCTTGGGCCTGTCTTACGTTTGACCCCTCGTTGACCCCACAGAAAAAAAAGGACGTCTCTAGGAAACTATTTGTGGAATCTTTCCCCCGCTTCAGGAGGGGAGGGGGTGATGGCCTCCCCTTTGTCGGGTTCGCCGCGAGACGCGACGCACGATGGACAAGACGACAAAAGGGAGCGGGCAAAGCCGCCTTTCCGAAATTAACCGTGACTTACAGGTGCCTAGCTGTGTTTGGATTCCAGCAAAGTAGCAGTGGACCTCCGAATCCTCCTCACCCATTCCCACGGGGCTCCGCGTGCCATGTCGCCATGTGCGGTAAAAAGAGCAGTGTGCAGAGTTTAAATGAAACAGGTATGAAGCTATACAATGAAGCCAATTACAGACAGCTAGAGGAATTTCAAGAGCATGCTGTGTGATGCTAGTCATCTCAGTCAAAACTAATGCAGAAAACTATTATTTCGTATCTTTTTGACCCAACAGACATGAAATGTCTGAAGATGAATGTGTACCATACACATCGGTGCATCAGTTGTGATGCCTGAAAAAATTTGTACCAACATATAAATGCCCATGGCGTGATAATCAGGAATACTGAAGAATTAAGAAAAATAAAACCAGTTTTTTTTTGTTCTGGCTCACACAACTGCTACAAACATCTTTATACGTAGCAATTTAAATGACTGTAGGAAGCTTTTTGGGTAAAAAGTACAGTATGGCAGAAAGGAGTCTCTAGGAAATGCACTGTGTAGAAATAGCCATAGCAGTTCCATGTGATCGTTTGATAAATGTAACAAATACCGTGCAAAGAAGCTTGCTGCATAGTGTAGTTTTTTTGCAAGTTACAGTTTTGTGACATTCCGTGTATGCTACGAGGATCCACGTTCGACGGCGCGGCGTAGACGGAGACCCGTGACAGCGGCATCATCAATTACCCAGCCATGCTCTTTGAGTGACGACCAGAAAAACCGGTCCCGCCGCCGCCCCGGGGAAACAGGCTTTATCCTCCCCAATTTCCGGGCCACTGGGACAACATTCTTTCCCTCCCCCCCCCCTTTGTCGTGGGCTATCGCCGGGAAGGCACCCACAGCTTCCCAGAAGGGCCGTGACGGACACCTGTCAGACAGACAGGCAGTACTCGCCAAGAATGTGGAAAGACAGGCGCTAGTGAATTAGCTCCGAAGAGAGAGCCTGTGTATACTCTCACTTGAGAGAGAGTGGTGGCGTTTTTCTTGTTTATTTAGTTTGTATTGTTAACAGACTCTGGGGTCGAGGCTAAGCCCAGCCCAAGGGGTGGTCCCCATCTCGCATGTTATTTTGGATTGGAGAATTGATGCTTTGGGCGGGCCACTGGAAATGACCGCCCTTAGTCCTTTGTTAATCAAGTGCTTAAAAGCGCATGTAAACGGATGCAGTTCAGTCTGAGCAGGAGCTCCATGCTTAGCATGTAATGTGATGCTACTTAGGCACTAACCTGCCCGGTCGATGAGTAAAGTAGTGCAAAGTTTGTTCTGTTGTAAAATTATGATCTGCTGTCATCATCTACAAGCTCGCCTCCTGTTCATCTTCCAAGCCGAACGACACTAGAGGAAGGGTTTGTGATCTATCCTCGAAGAAACGGACGACTATTGAAATTCTACTGCATCCACGCCCAGGACGACATCGTTAGCGAAGAGGGCCTTCAGCGCCGAAGCCCGACGGCGTGCAGCTTCTGCCAGCAACCGCTCGAGCCCAACTCCGGAGCCACTCCATCGCCCCCATGAAGTCGTCGGCACGTAAGCTCGGACGCCCCAGCCTCTGATGTATAACCTTAACCATGTGTAATTATTGAATATACCTGTTTGTTTAAACTGAGCCATACGGTGTCTCTTTGCCTCTCCGTCCCGTGTGGACCTGCGCATTATGGGGGTCATCACACTGGTGTCAGAAGTGGGGTCTCAAAAGCAAATGTCCTCTGAATGCTGTGACATTCATGACTTCAAAATTGTAATCAAAAGGGAATCACGGGACTGATTGTGGGACTTTTACCCCCACTTGAGAGGCTTGAGGCACTGGAGGGCTTGAAAAAAAAAATGACTGTATCTGAGGGAGCTCCCACTCCACAGCCGTCGCTCGGAGCAAGCATGCTGGCATTAGGAAGCGTCATTCCGACGTTTACGGGAGATAAGACAGGGGTTCCAATCTGCGATTTCTTTTCCATGCTAGAAGAGATTGGGAAAATGGGGGAATGGTCCGATGCTCAAATGCTGGGAATGGCGAGGTGTAAGATGGCAGGAGCTGCTCATGATTTTGCATGGCGAGACGAAAAAGTAAAATCCACAAAATCATTTGCGGAATTTAAGAAGCTCGCGTTTGAGCATTTTGACACTGAACCACGTCACGTGCGAGTACAGAGGTTCCGTGACGCCGGACAGATGGTAGGGGAGGACGTGCGAACGTTTGCGTCGCGGCTTCAGCGCTTAGCGCGCGATACGTTAAGCAGGGAGGAGGAAGGAGACCAGCTTAAGAAGAAATACGCGGAGGATATACTTAAAGAGGAAATGACCGCTTTGTTCGTGGCTGGTCTACAAGACCCCGTGCGCCGGTTCGTGCTCTCGCGCAAGCCGAGCAATTTCGACCAAGCCGTGGAGGCCGCATTGGATGAGGAACAAAATGAGGCGTTAACGACAGCCGCAGTGAGAGTACGCGTCATAGAGAGAGCGGTGCTCAACCCTGAGGTTGCTCTCTTGACAGAGCGGTTAGATCGCTTAGAACAGCTGCTATCTCAGCAGGTAGAATGCCAGGTTGAAGCGCGCGCTCAACAGCGCCCATTCGCTGGAAACCGGAGACCGCCACAAAGCTACAGGCGCGGTATGCGAGATTTTGAAGAAATCGTATGCTTCGCTTGCCAGGGTCGCGGACACATCGCCAGGTTCTGCCAAAACGTGCGCCGTGGGGAGCCACAAAGAGAAGCAGGCGAGACACGCCCTAAGCAAGCCTACAGCGGGGCTCCAGATACCGAGTCAAAAAACTAGTTAGTCCTCCCCAGCCTGAGGAGCGTGGGGAGGGAGCAGTAGATGATGAGGTGGTGGTAGTTTGTGTGGCCGACGAGGCATGCCCTGTTGTGCGTTGCAAGTTAAATGGTTGTTGTATGGAATTGTTGATAGATACGGGGTCAAAGGTGACATTGCTTAAGGAGAGCAGTTTTAACACACTTCGAAGGAAGGGGGACCGCGAGGTGTTGGAAGCGTCTGGTGGTATGGCAACCAAATTTGTAGGCATAACGGGGGATCCTCTTGGCATAAGTGGACTCTACCGGTTACACTTCTCTCTCGGCGGAATTGCATTGGAGCACCCCTGCTACGTATGCCCGGACACGGTGTCTCTGCCAAACGGAGTGTCAGGTATATTAGGGCAGGATTTTTTGAGAAAAGGGAAGGTAGTAGTCTCATTCTCTGAGGAAGAGGTTAATGCGGGCGGCTCAAAAGTTCCGTTTTTGAGCAGGAGAGGGGCTGAGATTCGCATTACCGATATTGACACCCGTCAAACAGTGGGATCATTGGAGAAGGTATATTCGCGGGTTGCCGTCCGGCTGGTCGAGGAGGCGGTCGTCCTTCCTTGGTCGGAGCACATTTTGTACGCGTTTGTGCCTTCAGATGTAGAGAGCGGCGCCGTGGGAGTGCTTGAGCCGGTCGACTCTCTCAGCAATGGCCTGAAGGCAGCCGCGTGCCTCGTGACAGTTAATGACGCCCACAGAGTGCCCCTACGGGTGGTTAACTGTAGCCAGCAGCCAATGAGCCTTCCCAAGAACAAAACATTGGCTTTCTTCACCTCTGCGATAGAGCAACGTGAGCCCACCGATACGGTACTCGCAACTGTAGAGCATGCTAGTCCTTCGGCTGCTCCAAAGGTGTCGTTCGATCTTTCTCACGTAAAATCCAGGGAGAGGGAGGCTCTGGCTGGTTTGCTGAACGACTACTCGGAGGTATTCGCCGCGTCCAACCTGGATTTGGGCTGCTGTGGCGTTATAAAGCACAGGATAGAAACCGGCACTTCATCGCCCGTTTACCAGCGTGCGTACAGGATTCCTTACTCCCAACGTGAGGAGATGGAGCGGCAGGTGCAGGAAATGATTGATCGCGGCATTGTCGAACACTCAAAGTCACCCTGGGGAGCACCAGCACTATTGGTGGAAAAGCCAGATGGCTCGTATCGATTGGTAGTGGACTACCGCAAACTAAATGCCGTAACTCGCATCGATCCATACCCCATCCCCAATATACAGGAGACGCTTTCTCAGCTGGGCTCTGCCAGGTACTTCACGGTAGTGGACATGGCGGCGGGATTCTGGCAGATAGCAATGGATCCGGCAGATGCCGAGAAAACGGCATTCAACACGCCCTCAGGGCACTATGAATGGAAAAGAATGCCGATGGGTCTGGCCAACAGCCCTGCTGTCTGGCAGAGAACCGCTGATGTTATCCTGGCAGGTCTTCTGGGGAGGCTGTGCTTCGTGTATATGGATGACATTATCATATACAGTGGCAGTTTTGATAACCATTTGCGCGATATTGAGCAGGTTTTGGTGCGACTAAGAGCAGCGGGTCTCAAACTGAAGCCCTCTAAGTGCCAATTCCTCAAAAACGAGGTGAAATACCTCGGGCACGTTGTTTCAGCTGACGGCGTGCGACCGGACCCTGAGAAACTAAGGTGTGTCTCGGATTTTCCATCCCCGACTAGCGTCCGCCAGGTCCGGCAGTTTCTCGGCATGATCGGTTACTACCGAAGGCACATAGAGGAGTTCGCCAAGCTCGCTAAGCCGCTCACCGCCTTAACAGCCAAAAATGTCGCCTTTCGTTGGGACGAAAACGCGGAGAATGCTTTTGGGGCCCTGAAAAGGAAGCTAATGAGTGCACCGCTGTTACGCCACCCGGATTTTAGTTTGCCCTTCGTTATGGCCACAGATGCGTCAAAGTTCGCAGTTGGTGCCGTGCTATCTCAGGTTATCAAGGGCAAAGAACATCCCGTTGCTTTTGCTAGCCGACAGTTGAGCCCCACAGAGCAAAAGTACGGAGCTACGGAAAGGGAGTGCCTCCCGTTGTCTGGGCAGTAAAGCACTTCAGATGCTACCTTTACGGCCGCAAATTCAAGCCAGTCACAGACTGCCATCCTCTGAAATGGGTGATGAGTGTCAGGGACCCTAGCTCGCGACTCGCTAGATGGAATCTACACCTGCAGGAATACTGCTTTGAAGTTGAGCACAAGTCAGGAAAGACACATCTGAATGCTGATGCACTCAGCCGCACAGCTGCCGTGGCAGCTATAGAAGAGTTTGTCCCCGTAGTCGACCCCGCCGAATTACGCACAGAGCAGTGCAAAGATCCTGACCTGAAGCGAATAATCGAAAGCTTAGAGGGCGCACTGTCTCATCCCGAACAGCTAGGTTATTTCATTGACAAAGACGGCACCCTGTGTCGGCGCACGAGGCCAACCAGGAAAGGGAGACCAGAGAAAACCGCTTGGGAGAGAGTCGTCATACCTCGGTCGTGGACAGAAAGGGTTCTTCGCGCGTTTCACGATGCGCCATGCGCCGGTCATTTTGGCGTAGCGAAGACACGCAGGCGTGTGGAGCGTTTGTACTTTTGGAGTGGCATGCGACAGGATGTTAGAGACTACTGTGCGAAGTGTCATTCCTGTCTCGAAAGAAAAACACCCAAGGGACGAAGACCAGCTCCAATTCAGCCGTTCCCTGAGGTTTCGGCTCCCTTCGAGCGGACAGGTATGGACATAATGGGCCCATTGCCCACGACCACTTCCGGAAACAAGTACATTTTAGTATTTGTCGACCACCTTTCAAAATACGCGGAAGCGGTAGCACTCCCAGATCAGAAGGCAGACACGGTTGCAAGAGCATTTGTCGAACAGATCGTGCTCCGACATGGACCCCCGAGGCAACTCTTGACAGATCGGGGAACGAACTTCGTGTCGCAGCTAATGAGGAGAGTTTGCGAGCTGCTTAAGATCGCTAAGAAGCAGACAACACCGTACCATCCGGCTTGCAACGGCGCGGTGGAGCGACTGAACCAAACCGTGGCCGGGTTCCTGTCGCATTTTGTTTCGCGCGACCAGCGGGACTGGGATTTGTGGCTCCCGTATGCAATGTTTGCCTACAATTCCGCAGCACACGAGAGCACGGGCGAATCGCCATTCTTTCTTCTCTACGGCCGAGACCCGGACCAGCCTAGTGAAGTGCCAGAGGGCCCCCGTCGTGTCCCATACGCTTCACTGGACGACTATAAGGTTGAGCTAGAATCGCGCTTGCAAGTGGCGAGGGACATCGCAAAGGAGTCCTTAAAGAAAGCGGCGAAGCGCAGGAAGGAGGTGCACGATCGCAGTGCTAGAGACGCGCCGTTTGATGTGGGGGACAGCGTGTACATTGAAAACTGCCAAAGGCAGATTGGGCTAGCTCGTAAGTTCCAGACGAAGCGGAGAGGACCGTGCGAGGTTGTCGAGAAGCTTTCTCCGGTAAACTTCAGAGTCCGAGACGTGAACCGGCGTTTGATAAGGATACACGCAAATCGCCTCAAGTCGGCACCGGTTCAGTATTCACGAAATGAGGAAAGGGAAAGCGCGGATTTTGATGGGGACAGAAGTGAAGCGGAGCGCGCAGATAGTTCGCAAGAAACGCCCTCTCCTGCATTTGTTCGGCAGGCGCCCGAGGTGACGGCCGGAATGCCACCGGATTTACTTCATGCATTGCTAGAAGAAGAAGCGCGCGAGGTTGCCGCGCAGATAACGCCAGGAGAGGCTCCTGCCACGAGCCCTCGCGAGTCCCAAAGCAGACAAAGGGGCACAGACTTACTTAGTATGACTCATGAAGGCCGATATCCGCTGCGAAATCGGAAAGCTAAGTCGGACTAATGGCGTAAACAGAGCGGAGTTGTGAACTGGTTAGAATTGTGTGATGCCGCAGCTCATAACATTGCTATGTGCTTATGTGTTAAGTTATCGGAGTTGGTAGTTAAACCTTTCTGTCATTAAGTAACACCTTCACAGGAGAGCATGCGGAGCGCATGCAGAACCTGCCCTACTTCCTTTCGTTATCTATATTTTTGTCCGTGCCGTGATCGTGCTAGAAGTGGGAGCTCCTTTGTAACTGTGGTAAATTTATTTCGTCCAGTTTGGACTAGAAAGGAGAGGCTTAGGTGCTGAGTTTCATGTTTATCTGTAAAAGAAGATCAGTGCTGCCCCTGGAGACGCCAGTATTGACAGCGGAGGCATATGGTGTTGTGCAGTGGTGTTGAGTGCAGCGAAAAGTGTTTTGTCGGACGCACTGTGCGAGGCGATTCAGAAAGACAAGGGGAGCTGCGTGGACTCAAATGTTCGGAGAACATTCTTCTGGAGGGTGAGCGAGTGTGACATTCCGTGTATGCTACGAGGATCCACGTTCGACGGCGCGGCGTAGACGGAGACCCGTGACAGCGGCATCATCAATTACCCAGCCATGCTCTTTGAGTGACGACCAGAAAAACCGGTCCCGCCGCCGCCCCGGGGAAACAGGCTTTATCCTCCCCAATTTCCGGGCCACTGGGACAACATTCTTTCCCTCCCCCCCCTTTGTCGTGGGCTATCGCCGGGAAGGCACCCACAGCTTCCCAGAAGGGCCGTGACGGACACCTGTCAGACAGACAGGCAGTACTCGCCAAGAATGTGGAAAGACAGGCGCTAGTGAATTAGCTCCGAAGAGAGAGCCTGTGTATACTCTCACTTGAGAGAGAGTGGTGGCGTTTTTCTTGTTTATTTAGTTTGTATTGTTAACAGACTCTGGGGTCGAGGCTAAGCCCAGCCCAAGGGGTGGTCCCCATCTCGCATGTTATTTTGGATTGGAGAATTGATGCTTTGGGCGGGCCACTGGAAATGACCGCCCTTAGTCCTTTGTTAATCAAGTGCTTAAAAGCGCATGTAAACGGATGCAGTTCAGTCTGAGCAGGAGCTCCATGCTTAGCATGTAATGTGATGCTACTTAGGCACTAACCTGCCCGGTCGATGAGTAAAGTAGTGCAAAGTTTGTTCTGTTGTAAAATTATGATCTGCTGTCATCATCTACAAGCTCGCCTCCTGTTCATCTTCCAAGCCGAACGACACTAGAGGAAGGGTTTGTGATCCATCCTCGAAGAAACGGACGACTATTGAAATTCTACTGCATCCACGCCCAGGACGACATCGTTAGCGAAGAGGGCCTTCAGCGCCGAAGCCCGACGGCGTGCAGCTTCTGCCAGCAACCGCTCGAGCCCAACTCCGGAGCCACTCCATCGCCCCCATGAAGTCGTCGGCACGTAAGCTCGGACGCCCCAGCCTCTGATGTATAACCTTAACCATGTGTAATTATTGAATATACCTGTTTGTTTAAACTGAGCCATACGGTGTCTCTTTGCCTCTCCGTCCCGTGTGGACCTGCGCATTATGGGGGTCATCACAGTTTGCAGACCGCTCTGCAGTCACTGGACTGTGATTGTATGTGTGCTGCATGACAGTGTGTGGATTGCAGAGCAGTTAACCAACAAAGAGATGCTTGTTCATATCGTTTACCACGCAAATAAACATCATCAATGAAACAGGATGCTATGTGTAACATTTGGACATGTTCCTTTTTGGCAGCCCCTAAATATGTTTCCGCATAAATGAGCTAGCTTGTTTTGCAGCAATATAACCACGGGACTGCTGTAACTTGCCACATTTTCAAATTGTGTGAAAATCGTTGCATGTGAGGGGTCAAAATCATATCCTGTTTCTTGAAGGCCCCGTCGCTTTGTTGGCAATGCTTGGGCAACCATTACCAGCTTTCTGCATTCATGTGCACAGGGTATGCCCATTACGTGCATTCCTTTCTGCCTATTAATGGCTTACAATGCAAACAGACAAAAAAAATTACAGAGCACAAGCACAGATAGTGTTTGTAGTCCACACTCTTCTTCTTCTTCACCTCAGTAAATATGGCACATACACACGCGGGGGGATTGGCCGAAGTACAGTGGAGATTGTCAATGAAGTATTTGCACGGGGAAAGAAAAAGGATGTGAGGCGGTGGCGTAGAAGACTGAATCAAGATCAAAATAGAACAATTCAATTAAATTTAAGAAATATGAATTACCAGGAATTTAACGAAGCATTTTGGACATGCAACAGAATTTTGTATACAGCTAACAGGGTGACCGATCAGTCGCACTTATGTAATCATGAAGGTAGCCACAAACACTGCTTAACGGGAATTCCTTGGCGCTCGCACCGAACGAGAGAAGAACTGGAAGAGACAGGGGGAGTCCTAACCTTGAAAGGGGGACCTCCAAATACTGCTTTACTTGAACTGTGAACCGCCGGCAGAAGAGGAGAAAATGATCTCATGTTTCGACTTGCCCACATGAGTCACAAAGGTTTGTCGCAGCGAACCCGCATCTGCGTAAGTACAAATTTAAGTCAGAGATTCTGCATCGCAGAAGCGGCATTGACACCTCACAACGCCTTGATTTACCCCACCGGACATTCCATTGTACTTTAAGTGGTGAAAATCTACCGTATTGAGCAACGGATCACTCAAGCTGAATGAAATATTTTGGAAAAGCTGGAAACGTGAAGTTTCCAACAGAGTGAGGTGAGGGACGGGATAGATTACAGGAGCGCTGAGAGCTGACATTGCCTATAAATCAGCCACCTTTTTAAAATAAACACCCGAATGCCTGCAGGTACCCGGACAAAGCGGATCTCACGCACTCTGCACGGAACAAAAAACCTAAGCGACCGATTCAATAAAGATTTTCCGGAATTTTGGAGAGAGACTAGAACTGAAAGGCAGTCTGCAAGAATAAGAACCCGTGCTACATGCCTGGGAATTTTGAGAAGAGCCAAACCAATAGCCAAAAACTGTACGAAGAATATAGGAGTATACCCAGGGATACGAACGGAATAGCTCCAAGCCAGATCCTGCGAATATATCCTAATCGCCGCCTTAATTCTCACAGCTGCCGGAGGCATCAGTGGATAGAACAGTATGATGAGGAAAATTCTGTAGGTGTTCAGAAAGACGACCATTTAGGATATCTGCGGGCATATGTTTCGCATGGGACGGGTAAATATGGTCGTAATAGAAGACGGGGTCAGCCTGCGTATCAGCAACTCGTGGCAAGGAGATCAGATCGACCTGAAGCGGAGCTTGCGTGAATCTAACTTGCGGAAGCTGATAGCGTGACCAATGCCTCCCATGCATGCCTACTGTCTTTTTCATGACAGCATTCCGGCTCACCCCTTTCTCCATGCTTACACAGACATTCCTCACAACTAGCCGGCCGTAGTATGGAATGAGCTTAGGGAAAATTACCTTTTTAGTCGTTCTATCTGCACCGCTTAGAAGTATGTGAAATGTAGTTTGGCTGTGGGTGCTTTGGCCTTTCTCTCTCATAGTCCTTTTGCGAACTGAAATGGTGGACTATATTAACTTCTTCATTACATATTGTGCCATCATTGTCGCAATAACAAAACTTTTGCACATAGTAAAGATCTGCAAGCGCTGAGGATTTGTCTTTAAACTCTGATATCATTATGGATGGAATCAATACAATCTAGAGAGCCGCCGCGGTGGCTGAGTGGTTATGGCGCTCGGCTGCCGGCCCGAAAGACGTGAGTTCGACCCTGGCCGCAGTGGTCGAATTTCGATGGAGGCGAAATTCTAGAGGCCCGTGTGCTGTGCGATGTCAGTGCACGTTGAAGAACCCCTGGTGGTCGAAATTTCCGGAGCCCTTCACTACGGCGTCTCTCATAGCCTGGGTCGCTTTGGGACGTTAAACCCCTACAAGCCATAAACCAATACAATCTAGAAGAACAAATATAGTGCAGCACATGAATGATTGGTAGTGAAAGACGAATGTTGTTGATGTTCTTAGCCTATCAAAACATGACACATACCCACACTGGGCGATCGGCCTAGAATACGGTGGCTATTCACCTGTACTCAGTAATAAAAAAGAAAACCACGCGGGAACGGAACACCGGTGGATGTGCTGAATTTCAGGAACAAACCGTGCAACAAGTAGCAAAAAATATTCCTGAATCAGATTTTACATTGCATAATGAACCATGACTGTACCAAAGCAATGAGATATAAGTGAAGCATTTCATTCCTTTCGTGACAGAAATGAGTTATTAGGTTTGTTGAATAATTAAAAAAGTGACTTTTGATGGCAGCCAGCATGGGTCGTTTCAAGTTATAGCTCAAGATTACAATCACATCTGATATAGATGACACGCATGCTATGAAAGCAAGATAATTTTTTCCAGTTTTGTGTAAAATGCAGAGGCAGTTTCAAGGCTTGCTTCCCAATCTGATTTCTGACGTGTACACAAAGGCATGCCTATAAATTATTCGTGTGTTACACCAGAACCAACACTACTTAAGTTGGTAAATCATGTTCATTACCTGGGTGTCATTAATAGCAAAAATATACTAATGCTGCTAATCTTATAGAAGAACAAACAGCGGTTTTATGAAGACGTTAAGTAATACGTGATACTGTTAATTGTGTCCATCAGGTAATGAACTGTGCGGCAGTTTCAGTTTCTCTTCTTTTATTTTCAGTTTCGGTTCTCTTACTTTCAGTTTCGCTTCTTCAGAGTTAGTTTCAGTCACATGCATATATTGCTTGACACGTAGAGGAGGGGGGTCGGCGGAAACTTGGCGTCAGCATGACATCGCTCGCTCCGGTGTGTCGTTCGATCTTGCATCTACAATACAACAACGTGCCGGCGAGGTAAACCTTTATGAGTTTCACGGGATCCGCGCCCTTTGTACATTCCTGAAAACCCCGGCCCAGCCACCAATACCATGGAACCAGTGGAAGGCACTGTTTTCTACCTATACTTAGAGGCGCCTGGCGCCTGAGTTTGCTGCATTCAAGCGCTAAGATATATATGCTTCTGCATTCGCGCGGCGTCGAAGGTCAGCGTCGTTCCGGAACGCCTCGCGCCACGAGCGCAATGTTAAAACGAAGGAGCAGGGAGCTCAATTAAGTGAAGTTATGAAAGGCGAAGATGCGTTTCAAACAGTGCTCAGCACTTGCGACCGTCTGTTCTCAGCCAAGACGGAACACCACCGCGGTTCAAGATATGTTTACAGAACCCTGGTGAGCCTGTCAGAGGTTTATATTGCTCAGTTACGCGAACTTGCGAAGAATTGCGAGTTCGACAATTCCGTGAACACTGTTGTTCGTGATCAGCTCGTTTCTGGCGTTGCGTCGGACAAGCTCCTAGGATTAAATTGTTGCTCGAAGGTGCAGGGCGAACCGGGAAAAGGCGATTAATAGCTTGTACGAATTAGAGGCGCTTTTTTTAAAATTCAGTGATCACTTTGGCGATGTAAAGTGCGCGAGGCGAAAGCCTTTCTGCACGCACTGTGGCTCCTTCTTTTAACTCTTATTTAATTATATTTAATTTTTGAAACTGCATTGTCACATACATTATTCTTCCTTTTTATTTTTATTTTTCTTTAAATTTTTATTCGTTTATTTATATATTTATTTATTTATTCTGCCGCCGCGGTGGCTGAGTGGTTATGGCGCTCGGCTGCTGGCCCGAAAGACGCAGGTTCGATTCCGGCCTCCGCGGTCGAATTTAGATGGAGGCGAAATTCTAGAGGCCCGTGTACTGTGCAATGTCAGTGCACGGTTAAAGAACCCCAGGTGGTCAAAATCTCCGGAGCCCTTCACTACGGCGTCTCTCATAGCCTGAGTTGCTTTGGGACGTTTCATAAACCAAACCATTTATTTTTATCTTTAACGTTTTGTTTCTTTCTTTGGTTATTAATTTATTTCTCAAATTTATTAATGATTAATTACAAACTAATGACTAATTACTAACCACCCATTACTTAGTAATTTCTAAGAGTATATGGGTTATAGCAATTATAAGGGTGATGACATCATAGTGTGACAGATTTCGCAGATGGGCAGACAACGATGAGCCATTAAAGGCTTTCGCCTTAAAATTTTCCATGAAATCGCCTCTTCTGACAGCGTGAAGCAAATATGTAAAGGCAAGTTCGAGCGCCTCTCGTACACGCGCCGTATCGTCATGCACACAGCTCTGAATCTGGACGCTGCTCACTTGCCACCGTCTACTCCGATGCGTACGTAATAAAGGTGGACATTGCTGTATACCTGGAGCTCTAATTAACATTTGGCCGATTCCACTCATTAGCAGTGCAGAAATTGTTCCAAATGCAAGAAAGTTTGTCATTTCCAAAAAGTACAGTTGGGACAGAGCATCAAGGAAGTATACAAGGATGGAGATGATGGAGAAAAAAAACAAGTGAGTGAAATTCGTGGCTTTTCAGTGCTGCTGCATGGATTTTCAAAATGCCCGTGTTGGAATTCTGCCCACCTACCGCTGTAGCAGTGAGGCTGGTGGGTCTTGGTGGCCCACAGAATCAGTTACTGCGACTTTTTCAGGGTTCTCTGTCCATGTGAACTAAAGGTTTGGCTGATAGTCTATCATGTAGACCCACTGCAACCACGACCATTGCAGGGGGGAACTGCTGGCGGTTTGGCCACAGCACCAAGTGATCTAAGTCGGCAACGCGCTGTCACATATTTGCAAGGACAATCATCCATCAGATGCATTTCTGATTCTCTTAGCTGCTGTGGTTGCCACTGTGGTCACCCAGCTGATTATCTCATATGTCCGAAGCGTGTGGATGAGCCGACTGTCCTGGAAATTATTCAGTGCGACAGGTGCTCACGAGAAGCTGCATATGCCCTGCTGAATAGAAAAAGCTGCTCATATGCAGGCATTGTCTGCACAGCTGGTAGTGATATAGAACCTGGATTGGCAAAGTTAGTTGTTGCTGCTGTGGAAAAGGCTCTTGCTGGTATCCTCGATCATATGATCACGTTCATTGATGCCCTGTCCCAGGTGATCTCAGCACAGGTTGCATCATCTGTTGTGAGCAGCCAAACCATGTCCTTCCTCCTGTGGACTCAGTCCAACCTTCAACCTCTCTTACATAAATGTCAGTGTTGACAAATGTCAGACGCAGTCTCTATCTCTAACGTTTTCCCCTCTGACACAGAAATGTTATGGCCAACTGAGAAAACGTCGCGCTTTGTCCTTGCCATCAAAATATGATTGTGCTCATGCCAAGACCACAAAAGGGTTAGCCTTTGGGTATCATGAAGAAAACTGACGTGTTGATAGAGGCTGTTGCCGCCTCCTTTCTAAAGCAGTAATTATGGTGAGATTAGCAGTCCTCTAATAAAATTGTTACTCAATCGCATCCTCCTTCAATGATTTACAGCAGCTCTTACTTAAGCATAGCCCAGACATTATTTTATTGGAGGAAACCTGGATTTCTCCTAATCAGCTCCTCACTTAAGAATTTCCGTGTGTTTAGAACTGACCGCACGAACGGCAGGGGTGGGAGTTTAACATTGATTTCATCCATAAATGTGTCACAAAAACTTATGCTCAAGAATTGTGAGATGCTTGCAGTGGATATCCTTGTACTGCAGTGTGACACTCTAACAGCTGCGAATATTTACTTTTCTGCTGACGTTCATGGGATGGATTGCTTGGATGTTTTATTGTGCAATAACTCCAACGTGGTTTTTGCGGGAGACCTCATTTCACATCATGCTATATGGGGTTTCTGCACAGATGTCAGTTGGCAAGTACTTTGGTGTTGGATATCTGCAAATGATGTGCATTGTTACAACAGCTGTGCCATAACTTGTATGTGGGCTCATTCGCGTTCAGCGGTTGATTTGACTTTCACTGTTAATGGGGTTGGGATATCTTCATGGTCGCCAGTTGACTGTGGTACGTCGAGTGATCACTGCTCGGTAAGTTTCATTACAGTGTGAAGCCCCCTTAGGGTGACCGGTTCAACTCAAAAATTCGTTAGCACTGTACAGTTAAAGAAATTGCTAGGTCAAACGCTTTCCTCTGTAGAGTCCTCAGTTAGCTCAAACCGAAGGCAGAAGGAGTTCTCAGCTAGCTCTAGTTACATTGGATATTGCAAAGGCATACGACAGTGTTAAACACAGTATTTTGCTTCATAAACTAGCTGACCTCAAAGCTCCTTCGCACCTACTGGCATAGATAAAAGAGTTCTTCAATGATAGACATTTCTTTTGCAGTGGTGGCGATTACAATGTCAACGCATACGCTTGGTTGAGGGGCATGCCTCAAGGTTCAGTGCTCTCACCGTTACTGTTTGATATATTATCCCATCTACAGCACCAGAACTCCAGAACGATGGAAAGTTCCAAAATGTCGTACTGCCTATGGACAACAAACACTCCGGTATAACCTTCCGCGATTACTGAATGCTGCAGAAAAAGAAGGCGCTGATGTATCCAATATGTCTCTTCCCAATATGTACAAATATTTTGCTACTCATACTCTTTTTTGTGAATGAACGCACAGGTCTATCTTTATGGTCAATTACATTGCATTGTTTACTTTTCAAAAACAAAAAATGTTTTTCCAGGAGTCCAAACCCAGTGTTGTATTGAAACTCTTATTTAGGCTTATTTTATTTTGTGATGCGATATAGTGCTGTTTATTTTTTTTTTGCCTCTTTGCAACAAAAAAAAATGTGACTGTCTATTGTCCCGCTCTGCTGCTGTATGCACTGTAAGGGGGCAGAGGATTTTTCAAGCCGCAAATGTACGGCTTTTCCCTCCGCTTCCTTCCACTTCTTTGTGGAGAATAAAACTTGTATGTAAAAAAAAAAAATGTTCATATGCGAGATATTCCTGTCCGCCTGGCTGTCAAGGCCTAAGTGTACATAGACGAAATTGCATTTTTCGCTTCTGTGAAGGACGTCCACACTCTGTTTTGGATGTTGCAAGCGTACCTCAATGCTGGAAGCCTGGCTGTTGCCTAGGTCACCTTTGATTGTTAATAAGAGTGCCCTCCTTGTTTTCCCATCAGCATCCCCCCTTTACATCTCCTTGCTGTATCGCAATACCCAAATCCCACAAGTTGATAGTCTATAAAATACCTGGGTATTACCTACGATCTGCAGTTAGACTGGTGACTACAAATAAAAAAAAAGTACTCAAAGGTGAGTACGTCCTTGGCAGGTTGGTGAGAATCAGCCACAAAAATTCCGCATGTACCATGACACTCCGCTCTTTTTTTTTATAAATCTTATGTAAGGCCACTACTTGAGTCTGCCTTTGTTCTTTTTTCTGGTTGTCCAAGGTGCAAGCTTCAACCTTTGATTCTTTTAGAGAGACATGATCTGCGTCTTTTCCTTGGATGACCAAAAACTGTGGCCAATGCTGTGCTGCTCTTGGAGGTGCGAATACCTGGTTTAAACTCATGGTTTCAGCTTCTTACTCTGCAAACTTTCCTTAGAGCTTTAAAGCCTATTCCAGGATTGGCTAGCCCCATATATTTATGATATCCCCGACTCAGTTCTTTAGTATTTGGCCTAGCTATAAGCTCCCTCAGATTAGGTTCACAAATTCTCTGCTATCAAACATTTTCATCACATTCAGTTTTGTATTAAAGGTTCACAACCTGTGGACCAATGCTGGTATTTACTTTGAGAACACCCTACAAAGAATTACATGCAAAGAATTTTCCTGCAAATGTTTTAAATGGGCTTATAGAAGAGTGTCTGGACAAATTTCCAGCTCATACTGCAGTTTTCACAGATGCCTTTCAAGAAAAGGAAACGGAAGCTATTAGCTCTAGATAGCACTTATTTGTTTCGGGCCCCTGTTTATACACCTATATTTGCTGTTGATCTTCTAGTGATTTCGTTGGCCCTAGATAAGGTCCCTTGCACCGTTACTAATGTCATAATACTTGCTCACAGCCTTTCTGTCTTGACTGCACTCGAATGCTCGAGGGAAGCTCGTCTGGGCCATTCTCTAAGATTTTTCATTCCACTACATGTTAAAGAAGTGGGCTTTCACTGGATACCTGGACACTGCGGCAAAACAAAATCTGCCCTTTGTGGGGCTCTGGTACCATTTACTCCAAACACTGTGCATTGACAACAATCTGCTTCCAATAGTTCCTGCATCTGCATTCCTTCAGTCATGAACCTCTCCTTGCTGCAGCGGATTTTCAACATTCCCTTGGAGTGTGCGCTTATGTTGTTCATGGCAGTGCGAGGTGTCTATGAAGTGGGATTCCAAACGGCCCCACTTGTTTTCAAGTGGTGCCACTTCAAAGCAAGTGGTCCCACTTCAAAACAAGTGGTCTCGCTATGTGAACTTGTGGTCTCACTATGCAGATGTTGTTGAGCATCTGTGCAGGCTATTGCGACACTACGTTGCTTTCGCTTGGGACTCTGAGGCACCTGAAAGCTGTCATGAAGTGAAGCAACTATTTTCAACTTGTAAGGCAATGCACTTGTTTGATCCGGCTCTACTAGTGCCCGTGGCCACGGATGCTTCAGAGCATGGACTTCCTTTCCTTCTTTCTTTCTTTATCTCTCTCTTTCTTTCTTTTCATTTCAGATACTACAAAACGTTTGCAAAAACTGCTGGGCCAATAGTTGAAGCTAGTATAGGCCCAATGTACACATCTGTTATTACAACAGAAGATGCCAACATGAAACTTGGTTGTAAATGATCTGTGAACAAAGCAACAGCAAACAACACTCAACAGCAGACATAAAAAGATTGACAAATATAACCCTCAACCTTCGAAAAGTAGAACTTATTAGCAAACAGGAAAATGTTAGCCATTTTGATATCAAGTGGTACACTATTCCATATTTTCGCCCCGCAATATTGAATTAGGTGCTGACCATAGGCGTTTCGAGATACAGGGTAATTAAAAGTAATATTGCTTGCATTTCTAGTATTCCTGTTAGGCAACAGAAAATATTAATTGCGGGTAATTATTTTTTATAATGTTATTTACTACCATTTCAATTCTCATTTTATATAACAAAGGAAACTGCAAAATCTGTAACCTATTGAACAAAGGAGCACTGGGCTGATACCTGTTCGAGTATATTATTATTCGCAGTGCTCTTTTCTGCAAAGAGATAATTTGTTGAATCTAAGATCTGTGTGTACTAGCCCATGACTCGCAGCAGTAGGTCCAATGACAATGAGGAAGAGAAAAATAAATGATCTCCAGCACAGATATTTCCCCCATGTTCTATATAGAATGTAACAAGCTGAAGCAAGCTTGGAGCACAGGGGATCGATATGTTTGTGCCAATTAAGGTTCTAATCTAAGATTACGCCGAACAATTTAATGGCGTCAACTTGCTCAATTAATACGTTATCGAGGCAAATATGTAATCGTGTATCTGTGATGTGTTTTGCCTTGACCTAAACAGGATGTACATTGTTTTCATAGCATTTATTTTCAGCTTGTTAGCCTTAAACCATGCAGAGATGTTACTTGACAAGCGTGTCTTAGCCTCAATTTCAGCTAGTGTTGCCTGTAAAAACTATTGCAGTGTCATCAGCGTACATCACCGTTTTGAATTCTGCAAACAGAAACGAAAATTGTTAACATAAATAGAAAACAGCACAGGGCCTAGGACTGACCCCTGGGGGCACTCCAGCACAGACAGGCTGTTGAGATTATTTTAAGTGTTTTATGTGGACAAATTGTTTTCTGTTAGTAGCGTAGCTTGTAAAAAAAATCAAGGACAAATTATTTTCTGTTAGTAGTGTAGCTTGTAAAAAAATCAAGAGTGGAATGCCTAAAACCATAGTGCTCTAGCTTCTGAATTAAAATGTTATGACTGACAGTATCAAATGCTTTCTTTAAGTCGAGGAACAAGGCTACAGATATTTCATTATTATGCAAAGATGAACATACTCTTGATCGAGACAATGTCATTACTGCTGTAGATGTAGACCTCTTATTACTGAAGCCTTATTGGCAGTGAGATATGATTCTAGTTCTCTCCAAGTAGTCATTTAGTTGCTTTGCGACAAGTTTTTCGAACACAGTGTTAATGATACTCAAAACCGAGATTGGACGGTAACTGCCTGAATCATTGCTATCCTTTTTTGTAAACTGATATAGCTCCAGCAATCTTCAAAATATTTGGATAAATACCTTCGTAAATTGTGTGATTCATTTTTGTTGCCAGGAATGGTGCAAGATAGTGAATGCTCTCTTTTAATGCTCTCACAGTAATCCCGTCATGTCCGGTTGCCTTGTTTGCGGCGAGAGTTTTCACGATTGCTGTGATGTTGCAATCGGCAATGGCTTGCGGTAAGAGCTAGGTGTCATGAACACGTGGGTCATTAACAGAGCACGGTAGATTAGGGATATGAGCGGCAAGCTCAGGGCCAATGTTTGTGAAGTAATTATCAAACTTATCAACTGTGTTTTCATCAATGTGTTCAGGAACTATGTGCTGTTTTAATTGTCGACCAATTACGCTATTTACCACGTCCTAGATTTTACAGGAGTTTCCTTGTGCTTTCTCTATTAGCATACAGTTGTATTCTTTCTTTCTAATCTGTATTAATGCCACTGCATAGTTTCTGGAGGATCTGAACTTGTTTGAATAATAAATGTTTTCTTTTTGACGTTTCAACTTATGGTACCATTTATCCTTCTCTTGTATAGCCTCAAGTATGTTCTGATTCATCCACAGGAACAAAGATTGTTCGTACCTACGGGTAGTGTATAATGTGCATTTCGATATGAAATACTCAAGAGCCTCAACAAAATTTTCAAATTCAGTATGAACATTGGTATGATATGTGCTGCTGAAATCTAAATTGTATATTTTCTCCTGCAAGAGTTGATAATTAATTCACACAATTGGTGCAGAACTCATTCAAGCTGTTTTGTAACAAAAATGCAATGGAGACCTGCGTACTGCTGCATTCGCATCTCAACTCTTCCAGGCTGAGTGTAAACACTCTGCCGTACAGAAGAGAGCACTTGCGTGTGTATGGGCATATGAATATTGGTATTACTTTTTATGCGGGAGGAAGTTCGAATTGAAGCAGGTCATGAAGCACAGTTCAACCTACTTTCATCACATGGAACAAGTCGTTGATCGACACGTAATGCAAGATTGTCTGCACACCTGCTGTACTATGACTTCGATGTGCATTACCATCACGGATGCGAAAATGTACGGTGGCAGATGCGCTGTCACGTTTACCACTGCCTGCATTACAGGAACAAGAAGAAGAGATTGGAAGAGATTGTCTCCGTCGTTTCATTATGTATCACTAAAGAACAATTGCAAGAAGCTGTACAAGCAGACCCAGTGCTGCAACATGTAATTTTGTACATAACAACCAAGTGGCCTGCTAAAGGTGCCCTCTGCTCTGAGCTGTTGCCATTCTTCAATGTATGGGAAAAGGTGGCAGTAATGGAAAATCTGTTCTTACAAGATGAGTAAGAACATTGACGCCAGCTTAGCTGACAGCTGAAAATGAGTCACGCTGCGATATTGTTCAAACAAAACAGAGACTATGCAACCAGTACTGGTGGCCAGGACGTGATAAACAGGTGGAGGATCTTGTTCCCTCTCGCCATGGCGCGAGTGAACATTTGTACATTTGCAAATGTGCACATTTGCTAAGCTGCAGATAAATCTGTTAAGCCATCGGTGGCATGGCTACAGCCAATTTCACTACCAGAACATGCCCAGCAGAAATTGCCACATTGTTGGTCTATTTGCAAGGCTAAGGATCGAAAGTTGCAAGTTTGCACTGACCGTGACTGACTTCTACTCCATGTGGCCAGAGGTCTGCTTTGTTAGAAACGTAACCTCCGAGAGTGTTAAGCTTCTAACTGCGATTTTCAGTCACGAAGGATACTGTGATGAGGTACTGACTGATCATGGGCTATAGCTTACATCTGAAAATTTTGAAGACTTCCTTCAGCAACAGGAATCAAGCACACTTGCTCATCTGTTTACCACTCCCAGAGTAACAGGCAGGTAGAGCTCTCCAACAGAGTACTCAAGGACTTTGTCCAACTTGCAGCAATGGAACAGCGTTCTCTTGCGACTGCAATATTGGAGTACCTGGCTGTTTACTGCAGCGCGCCTCATGCGACAACTGGAACTGCACCAGCTGTATTGCTGCACAGTTTCACTGCAAGAACTATGATGGACATTGTTGGTTGCCCGAGTACAGGGTTCTCCAATCCAGGACCACAACTGACAAAGCTCCAGGAAGGAGTGAGAAGCAAAACAGCATTTCAGCGAGAAGTACGCTGACAGAAAGAGGGGTGCAAAGACTCCATCCTTTTGTCGTGATGACTGTGTGGGTGAAAAAGTCTCTCATTGCTTATAAGGGTGATCTGGTCTACAGCAAGGCATTGAAGGTTGTGGGACAGAAGGGGCCTGGTTCATTGCTCCTTGAAGATCACCATACATGGAACGCATCCAAGTTGTGTCAGGTGCCGGAGACATCGGCCTGATAAACGCGTTGCAAACAGGTATGCATGTCAACTCTCCCAGTGGGTATTCCTGGGAAGCTATAAGCCCTTCCAACTTCCAAGGACTGGATGAAGATAGCGCAACAGGCTGAGAGTTTGGAAGCTGAAGATGTGGCATCAGAACACGCAGGAAAAGGTGAAGTCCAGTAGCCAGACAGGTGTCCACTCGAGTATCACGACCGCCTACATGATTGAATGATTATGTTGTGAAATAGGACTTTCATTCTTAGCATTGTCTAATTTTTTTAAAGGGGGAAGAATTAATATGTGTACGTGACGAAGAAAAATAAAAGGGAAGCGGGTACAAGATGGTGATGCCATAGCATCATGCATCCGGTTCGTCATTTGATCTTCGACTTATTATACAGCACAGCACATTATGCACGGTGGCGTCTAAGCAGGAATCAACTTTTTCCCCTAGTATCACAGTTGCGCACAAAGTTCTTGGGGTTCATTCTGCAGATTGGACACTGATGCTTGCAATAAAAAATTACTTGTCAAATTTGTAATGCCGTTTTTCTTTGCGCAGTTTTTTCCTGTCACAGTTACCTTTGTGAATAATACATCCGTAATGTTTTGTGAAGACCACTCACTGGAGTGTTCTTTTGAAAAAGTGCATACTGTCTTTTGAGCACAAAATGTGCCTAAATGCATAAATATCACCTGAAAGCCACATAACACGTCACTAATCATACTGAATTTCCTTTGGGGAAACTAGTAGCATAGCAAGCAATTTGGCTGAATGGTGACTTTTTGGTTAGCTGTGATGAATTGATAACACTCAGCAACAGACCATTAGTTGTCGAATTAACCTGTGATATTATAGATCTTGCAATACAATTACTTGAAATAGAGTAAAAAATTATCCTGACAACTTCTAGAATGCCATAAAGCCAAACCCCTACCTGGACCTAACCGCTTTGAATGCCTACAGCACACCAGCCCCCAAGTCTCAATGTGCTCATCTACTCAAAATTTTTGTAGCAGTGTTGACCTATATGGACATTACTTCTCCTCCATTAGGTGCATTGCACAGTACAAAAACACAAAGTAATCATCACCTCCATTTCAATGAAATTGTAATGAATACATCTTACAGTGTGCATTCACTGCTTTCATCGGCGCTCAGTCATTATCAAGAGGTCTAGTTCATCTTAACCAACACTAGCAAGCCTGATTCTAATCTTAAAATTTGATGATGATTCATCTACACTCAATCATCACCACATCTCATTATTGAGCACTGCTTTAAACTTCAGAGCATGGCATACATATGCAAATAATTAACTACCTCACGGAACACAGTTTCTATAAGCACCGGCTTTTCATAATTGCTATGTGTGTAAAATGCTACTCACCAGATTTGTTAATGGCCAGGTATTAAATACATGTTAATATTATTCCTCTCTACATTTCAGTTCCAAAGCTGACACATATTTTAGATTTTATGGCATTTGGCTGTGTTTCCCACCTCGGGCTGTTTTTACAATCACCCTGACGCCTTTGCAATGATACAGTTTTCTATCATTTCAAATTACTTTAATTATTTTAGTTCTTCCCAGGAAAATTAACATGTAGACTCTTTCAAGGTTGTCTGAGTGAATTTGGCCTTTTGCTGTTTTTAATCTAGATATGAACAGCTTAATACTCATCTGTATGAAGTCGCGAGCTAGATTATTCACTGATGATGCTTTGATTTACCTCAGTGTGATTACTCATATGGACTGCTAATATTAAAAGTCACATCTCAAGGTAACAATTTCTTGTTCCTCAATGCCTCTAACTGTCACTAAAGCTGAATTCATCATTCACACTGTACCCGAATATCCACCAGATAGTTTCCAGATAACAGTAGTGTGTACTTATCACAAGATATGAATATCTTGGTGTTCATCTTCAGTCATATACCTGTCATGGAATCAAAAGAATAGCTGTGTTCTGCTAACACCTCCCTGGGATTTATTGAACATCTAGAATAAGCTCCTGTAAATGAAAAAATGACTTGCATATATTACACTAATCCTAGCCCAAAACTAGGACATGCATCACACATTTTGGATCATGATCAATGTAACCTAATTAGTGACATTGAAGGCTTGCAAAGCCGTAATGCTTGTTTAATCTTTTCTCATTATTCAAAACACTTCTGCATCTTAGTACTAAAAAACTTGGCTGAGTTGCATAAACTGGCATATCACTAAAAGCTTCTATAAATTTAACCCTTCATACATTGTATCATTAATGTTTTCCTGCAGGTTTCTGTCGGCTACCCTCCCCGTCATCCCTCAATTCATCTTTCTGCATAGTGACCACCCCTGCAAAGTTAAATGCACCATTGTGTCTCGCAACTCATTTTGCAAGATCATTCGATCATGCCGGCCAAAGTCATACACTAGTACAACTTGATGTTACACATCACAGCAAACACAAGCCTAACTAAATTTTAAGGTCAAACAGATTCAGACATTGCCATGTGAACTGTATTCTTTATATTGTGGGAACAATTTTCGTGGCTTATGTTTTCCTTAGTAAACTGTTCTTTGCTTGTCTTGGTCCCTTTACATGCCACATCCCTTTGTGCCGTACTGTGTTTAACCTTCCTCTTTTATCAGCACACCACTTTGTTTTGCAGCTTGCAATTCTGTTTCTATTGACGTTACTATTCCTTTTTTAGCCGCCTTTTTACTGCATCGCATGAATGCGGTTTCTTTGTACCTTAAAGCTCTTTTTTCTTCAATTTATTTTTCTTACTTTTACTGTATATAATATTTTAGTCGTTTTTGTGCTTCAGCTACCCCTCCCCGCCCCACGTGAAAATCATTGCAATGAGAACCTTCGGGGATACTTTGAATGAATGAACAAATAAAAATGAGCAAAATGGCCACTGTGCAAAGCTGCCTTTGTGTGCCATGAAGTGCACATCATTAAAACTGACAGAATGCCTCCATGGCATTACTCTTAAATGAGAATGGGTCAGAAAGCAATGCTAGATGCAAACAAACTAATCATGTCATGACATACCATGAAAACAACACAGATACGTACTGCACCAGCCTTCTGGCATACAATGAAACATAGCTGGACTGAAAGCAAGTTGTATAATATATGGATATCATCTTGAATACTGAAAATATGCATCATGCCAATGAGACATTAATGAAGCCTTAAGCACTGCCTGTAGCTGCTGAACCAGCATGCTCCATTAAGCAGTATTGTGAGGGGGATAAGATTTTGATGCATGGTTCTGTTTCACTGAAATATTGGCTTTCTGTGTTGCGTAGCTACGTAACCTTTTAATTTTGAAGCAGTGCGGGCATCAGATTTTTGCGTTTTCATATTTCAAATAACATGTTGGACATTAGTATAGATAAATAACCCTCTTGTATTCCCCTTCCAGCTAGCATAATTTATAAATGGATTTCTTCTTGCTGAATTTTTGGTTCTGGTTTCAGCTACCCAATGATGGCGATGACATATGTAAGGTGTGTTTAGGTCATGTCAGGAATGAAAAAAAAGTACAGTATAAGCACTAAAGTAGACTTTTACTCCACTACAACGCTTAAGCCAGCCTGAAATTACAGCGAACAATGTATCAGCAATTATATTGCTTTTTTTTCATGCCCGACGTGACCTAAATGCACCTTAAGTGCCGGAACTGAAACATTGTCAGGAAGAAATTTGTTGTAAATTATTTAGCGGCCGTAGGCAAGTGCCAAGTGATGACCCGTCTATACAGTCAAACCCCGTTACAACGAACTTCAGGGGACCGCGGGAAAACGTTCGTTATTCTGAAAGGTCGTTATAGTGAAAGCCCAAAAATTAGCCATAACAATAGCATTACAGTAACGCAAACGTCCTACCTTTGAAACGGTACCTCCTTGAACTCGTTTCTCACACAATGCACACCTGATCGTCGGACAAGGCACATTTATTTGAAATAGTGATCGTCTTCTGATGGGTGCAGCAGAGACTCTGCAGAACGAACGATTCCAGACCGTCCGCATTCTTATGCACGCCTTCGGTCGCTGTGCCGCTTTTGGCTATAAATATGCGGAGTTTTCGCAAGCAGTCCAACGCATCTGTGGCCGACACGGACTCGTCGCGGTCTTCGGGTGCTGCCGTAACGTCATCGTCCATGTCGTCGCTGCATTCCTCATCTTGAGTCGCCGTGCCCTGGACGCTCTGCACTATGTCACCAGTGGTAAGCTCCGCTGAGGTCCACGTCGCCTCGTCACACTGGACATAGTCGTCAAATGTGACCGAAGGATTTACGGCAAGCTGCTCGGCCACCTCGCTCCAAAGCTCGCTCGAACTGTCCTCCGCTGCCGGTTCATCGGTTTGTGGTTGGCCATCTGTGATCGTCAGGCCGGCCTTCTTCCAGCAGTTTTGGATGGTGGTGGACGTGACGCTCCACCATGCACCTGTCAGCATTTCCGCAGCCTGTAGGACGTTGATGGCTGTCGAGCGCTGCAGGCGCAGGTTGATGAGCAGCTGCTGAACAAGGCGCTTCCGGCAGTGCGACTTCACGCTCCTTATTATTCCTTGGTCCAGTGGCAGAAGTACTGACGTGCAGTTCGGCGGCAGATACTCGAGACGCACATTCGTGAGCCGTATGTTGACAATGTGCGCCGAGCAATTGTCGACAATCATCAAAATGTGCCTCCCCTCCTTCCTCATCTTCTCGTTTACCGTCAGCAGCCACTCGGAAAAGAGCTCGCGGGTCATCCAGGCACGCTGATTCGCCCTATAATGGCACGGCAGCGACACTACATTTTTCATGCAGCGCGGCTTCCAAAACCTCCCGATCACCAGAGGCTTCAACTTTTCAGTGCCATCTGCATTGCAGCAATACAGCACGGTGACGCGAAGCTTCGACTTTTTGCCGCCTCTGCACTGTTCTCCTTTAAAATGCATTGTCTTGTCCGGGAGCAGCTGATCTCGTCTGCATTAAAAACATTAGCTGCTGCGTAAGACTTGACCATTTCGTGGAAGCTTTCCTCCCTCCACGTGGCTGCTGCTGCTTCATCTGCTGCCTTCTCCTCGCCAGACACAGACTGCCAGGTTACGCCGTTTCGTTGGCGAAAACGGTGGAGCCAGCCAGAAGACGCTTCGAAGCCAGTAACCTCAAGAATTGCAGCGAACTGCCGCGCCTTCTCCTGCAGCATTGGGCCTGACACGGGCACATTCTGTGCTCTCACGTCTTTAAACCAAGTCAGCACTGCTGCGTCAATATTCTGGAAATCGCCAAGCCGCAGTCGCTTCCTTGATGGGGTAAGCTGAGATTCTTGCTGGTGCCTAAAGATTTTCTCTTTATCTTTGAGAATCGTGGCGATCGTCGACCGCGCCACTCCACGTTCTTTAGCCACGACGGATTGCTTCTTCCCGTCTTCTATCTCGCGAAGAATGCCTACCTTCTCACTCAAAGAAAACTGCTTTCGCTTCTTCCGCGTGGTTGGAGTTGTTGAGCTCATGGCAACGCGATCGCCGGCACGCACTTCGAACACAATAAAAACCAGAAGAAAAACAAGATGGACAGGCCTGACACGGGTGACATCACGCGAACAACTGAAAAAACAAGCAAGAAAAACGTGATGCGTACCTCCCGCGCCATCTCAGGTTTTTGCGGGAAGCAAGTTGCAAGGCGCCTGCTCTTCGCGCTGCGTCGTCTGCTAGCTTGGAGCTCCGGCTGCCGTGACGGATACACTGAAATCTAAGAATCCTCGCATTTTGGGATATGAGTTCGTAGTACTGAGGTGTTGTTAAGATGACATGGAAATTAAATAACGATCGTTATTCTGAAATGTTCGTTATTCTGAAGTTCGTAGTAGTGAAATATTTTTGCATTTGAAACTATAAGCAGTCGGCGTGGGATTTCTTAAAAGTTCGTTAATCTGAAATGTTCGTTAATGTGGTGTTCGTTGTAACGGGATTTGACTGTACTGATGTTTGATGCATCATTTCAAAGATGCAAGCAAAAATTTTGTGTCTATACCTCTTTAAACTCAACTCTATACGCATATCAGAAGACGATCATCCAAGCTTTTGTTACCAATGTAGTCTATTGTAATGTAAACAGTAAATATTTGTGCAGTGCTAATTCAATAATTATTCCATAAAAAAAAGGCTGTGACAACTTGCATGCATTCTTAAAGAGTTTGCCATGCAGCTGTTCTAATGACTGTCACTATGAATGCAGGCTAATCCATCTTACCTATTCGCTCAGTGAAATGCTGTGTGGCCCATTCGGCAGATTCTACAGTACTGCAACAACATAGCATTTTGAACAGTGTTATGCATAGTGTTATTGTGGTCGCTTTGTCTATTTTGACGCTCACTTAACCATATCTCAATTCACACATCAGTTCAGTTGTCACACCTCAGTGTATCTACTTTCATTTATATGGGTGCTTAAGAGAATAGGTAAACAAAATCTACAATGCATCAATTGTTTTTATTGGAAAGAATAATTTACGAGAGCTTGCGGTGACAATTTGCATCTTTAAAAAGTGTTGCAGCTTTGATTATTTCTACACTGCATGCCGGACAATGCTGGCGATAAATTCAAATCTCTGGATGCATATACCTGCAAAGAGATTGGACGACAACACAGCTTCAGGAACAAAATAGATATAGGTTTATTTCAGTGCTATGACAAGCAGATTGCAATATACTAGAATCTGAAGAAAATGTAAGGCATAGTATATGTTGCGATCTTCTAATTATTTCAATAACTGATGATAATGACATCTTCAGTACAATCATGAAAGGCCACCAATGTTGTCTTCACGTCTCTCTTTGGTTGTTTGTCACCTGAAAGACATCACAACAGCACAAATTAGAACAGTCATCCCTTTTAGCTCTGCACACACTTAACTCTTATTTGACACCGCATAATAGTACCATGTGTCACTTAGAGAGTTGTTCAGAACATGTCTACATCAAGTTGCACCCGAACATCAACTTTGTGAATTGCCAGCAATGTGCAACTGTAGACCTGACGAAAAAAGAAGCATGTACAAGTGAGGAATGTGTCAAGGCAGTGAAACCCCTGTTGGTCCGCGGGTGCATGCACCACTCTTACCAAGCACCTTGTACTTATAAGACACACCATGCCAGAAGGTGCCCTCAATTAAACAAACTTATTGCGCCTTTTGCAAGCTGTACACTTCAGGTACTTGGTTAGAGCCTCCCTATCCGCCACCTGGGAGACGCGCTCTCTAGCAGTCAGGTTCTGCCGAGAGAAAAAAATGGTCTCGCTTAGCCAGATGCAGCAAAACCATTGTGCTGCAGTTGTTTCAGTGTGCAACACACTGCGCTGAAAGGAAAATATACTTACCTGCAGCATATATGGCCGGTATGGAGGTGCCTCTCGCGCTCTAACGCACACACCATCCTACTGGCACCACAAAGCTGCTGCTGAAAGGAAAATATACTTACCTGCAGCATATATGGCCAGTATGGAGGTGTCTATCGCGCTCTAACGCACACACCATCCATCTGGTTCCAGACAGCGGCATACCTCATAGGTGAGGTCTATAAGTGCACAGATGAACTTGTAGAAGGGTTGTAAATCTGAAGAGAGTGCCATAGAGTCGATCCCATTTTTCATAAGTAGTGGTGTCCTGGAGATGTTATTATAACAGTTGCCTCAGCATTGCTGTTAAGGATGTGCTTTTTTATGCTCTCCTTCTGAAGCTCAGTTGGCTTCGAAAAACTTGTACTTGAGCTGGAAAGCCTCTGCTTCTTCTTTCTTCTTTCTTAGTGCCTTCATAAATCTTCAGTACAGGGTCCAAAAGCTTGCTGGCCTTGTTGTGCACTTCTTGAGGAATTTCTTTCTCTGCGACATACTCTTTGAGCACTTCCATCTTGGCCAAGATCAAGTCAGAGTTTATCATGCTTGTGGAGGCTTGTGCTGTTTGAACACTTTCTAAGATGTGGAAGGCCTCGCTTGTCTTTGAATTGGATGACACTGCTTCAGTAGCTTTCAGGATCTTCTGATCTCTTCCTTCAGGTGTGCCAGCGATGACCACACAGTGAATGTGTTTGCAGATCGTCAAGCACATTCGGTGCTCCTCACAATCACATGAATAGCTATGCACACACACCATGCACTCGCTGCACTTCCTGCAGATCCTGTATGTGAGGCCTCTTGTGGACTGGGATTGCACAGTCCATGTTCCGTCTTCATTCCTCTTGGCAGGCATAGTAATTGCCACAGCAGATCTGTGGTTCTTCTCGATGCGGCTCATCTTGCTCGTTCTCTTTCCTTTCACAGTGTGTTCTACCCTCTTCATCAAAGACTCGTATGTCATGTCCATCAATGCAGTGATGAGCCTGTCAACACGATGATTCTTCTTACCTTCCAGGAAACTATGCTTTAAAGTCCTGTGCATCCTTTCAAGATACATGTTTGTGTTGATGCCAAGCCCAGTTCGAAAACTGTAGGCCCACATCTCCAGGCGGTGAGCATAGTTGCCTCTGAAGTAGTGAAGAAATTCCTGAAGCCTGGGGTCTTTGTTGGCCAGAAATGACTCGAGAAGCTCAGCCACCTCATTCTTTTCGGGGCACTCTAGCAGTGTACGAACAGCAAGGTAAACATCTACTGCGAGTTCTTTTCCTTTTATCTTCTCAGTAATCCTTCGCTTCCAATTTTTATCCACATGCCATGTGCAGAGTAGTCGATGTTGAGGTGGACCCATGACTGTTGACCAGGCCTTGAAGTATTCGGATGCATCATCTGTCATGAAAGTTCTAGCTGAGAGGGCTCCTGTGGAGGACTTCAGGGATTCAAAGAGTGCTGCCAGGGTTTTCTCATTCATCGTGCTGCACATGAAGTAAGCCATAGGCAATCCTGCTCCATATTCATCCAGCACCAGAACAGTCACCAGTTCAAATTGGTACCCTGTTGTTCCATGTGTGGAATCAACACAGACTGTTCCTGTACCCAAAACTTTCAGCAGCTCTTCCTGTGGCTCCGTCATTAAGGCAAGAGCAAAGTCTTTTGTACTAAAGGTATTCGTTGGGTCAACAACTCCCTGCTCTTTGTACAAGCGAACAACAGGTTGCCCCTTGTTTCTCATGCCTTGCACCCATATGCTTACACTCAGAGCATCATTATCGTGACATCTTTCAGGAACTCTGAGGTTATATTGCCGCTTGATGTTGTGCAAGTCCATGCGATTTGTCATATGCAGAGGAGTTAGCTTGCTTGTCACTGATTCCCTTATTTTCTTCAATATTGTCCTCATGGGCACTCCTTTCGAGAGGTCATCCGCAATGCTTGCTTTTTCCTGGTCAGTCATACTCAGGTGTTCAACATCTGCATCATGCCCATAATGCGTCCTTTGGTACGAGACCTTGACAGTACCCTCGTCTCTTGTAACGATCATAAAAGAAAGGCATGTCTTGCCGCACTTGCAGCTTCCCTGACTTTTCATCGCACGAATTTTGTTGCCTCGGCCTCGTCGTGCCACTCCTGACCTCTGGCAAGTGTAGTAGGCCCTCGTACATCCGTTGGCGAGCCTTTTTTCACCTGTGGATATTATGAACTTGCACAGCTGGCTCGCTTCCTCCTGTCCTTTCCAATCATGTAACTCTGTAAATTGCATAAAAATATACGTTAGAAAATATTGTTTAGAAAGGTGTTAAAACTGAAGGCACTGTAAATGTCAGTGACGAATGAACAATGCTTGAAAAATATTTGACAAACATTGAGGATTATGTGTAGCATAATTTCATGTATACACTGTACATACCAAAAAGAGGAACTTTGTACCTTGCAGAATATACAGCATTCAAACGCCCAATGCAACTATATCACTAATGTTCGCGATACTTGCGCTATATGCTTCTGTTGCCATCACCTGGCCCAATATCTGCACGCGTGTTTGCTAGGTGTCCCCCCCCCACCAAAAAAAATTAATTTGGAATTTTGGCACAAAAAAATCGACTGCGCTATGCGGAACAATCCTGCGGAAGCGCGGCCTCGAGCTCCCGCTCAAGGCAGTTTAAATGTCGCGCCGGAGTGTGCCGCGCGCCCTGGCGTTTAAAAATGACGAATGGAGTTCGGAGGCCGGTTTGTTTATCGTTGTCTTTGGCGGTTTTCTTCATTATGGCGTGTTTTTTTCTTGCTTGAGTGTGTGTGTGTGTGTGTGTGTGTGTGTGTGTGTGTGTGTGTGTGTGTGTGTGTGTGTGTGTGTGTGTGTGTGTGTGTGTGTGTGTGTGTGTGTGTGTGTGTGTGTGTGTGGCAACTAAATGGTGTATACTAAAAGATAATATATTGTTGTAAATATTTACTTTTATGGCATATATGCCGATAGAGGTGCTCTTGTAGCGTGTTTTGTCTTTTTGTGAAAGTGTGCGAGTGTGTGTGTGTGTATGTATGTGTGTGTGCGTGTGTATGTGGCGCGTGCGTGTATGTGTGTGTTTCGCGTGTTTTCATAACTGCGGTCGTGATCGCTTCTGCTTCTGTTTCGAATCTCAAATATAGTACTTGCCCAGAAGATGGAACGATCAAAAATGGCAGATGGCAAAGGGAGCATAAAGAGAACATTAAAAATAATCGCTTCACTAGCAAGAAGGGCAGTCATAAACCGGCACGATGACGCGCGCAAACTTCACGAAACCTGATCCTCTCGGTGGTGATCTTCTACGATTTAGAAGGCTCAAGTACGACTGGCTGCCGTCTAATCGACTTTTCTCTTCCCTGCAGCTTCTTGCAAGATGTTGCTGTGAGCAATACCTCTGAAACACGTGGGGCAGGGGATTCCTCCTTTCTGTTTTGTTCATATGCTTCGATCAGTGATTTGATGCTCCCCTGCTCCACGTGTTTTAGAAATACTGGCGAAAATCGTACTCGAATATCACAACTTCGAATTCAACAATGAACACTGTTTACAAATTAACGGCACAGCCATTGGTACAAGGATGGCCCCCACCTACTCCAACATCATCATGCATAGTATTGAATCTAAATTTTTGAAAGATTGCCCCATTAAGCCCACCTTATACAAACGCTACTTGGATGACATCTTTTTAATTTGGACTGACACAGAGCAAGAACTCATACATTTTATTGAAAACTTCAACCTCGTCAACCTCAATATATCTTTCACTTACACGTACTCCCGCACTACAATTAACTTCCTAGATGTTGAGATTTCGGTAAACGAAGGCTAACTTAATTACCACTTCTGTACATAGAAAACCGACGGACCGTCAACAATGCCTACACTTCCAAAGCTGCCATCCTCGTCACTCTAAAACAAGCATCCCATACTTCTCAGGCACATCGATTTAAAAGAATATGTTCTCATGATGAAGACTTCGTAAAAAAATTCCAAACGCATATGCGAGAAATCCTCATTAAGCAACGTGTGCTGTGCGATGTCAGCGCACGTTAAAGATCCCCAGGTGGTCGAAATTATTCCGGAGCCCTCCATTACGGCACCTCTTCTTCTTTTCTTCTTTCACTCCTTCCTTTATCCCTTCCCTTACGGCGCGGTTCAGGTGTCCAACGATATATGAGACAGATACTGCGCCATTTCCTTTCCCCCAAAAACCAATTATTATTATTATTATACCCCCCCCCCCCCCCCCCCCTGCCATTGTCGGCGATGCCTTTGAAAAGGCATGCATCTAAACTCAACCGAGAGCAAATACTGGAGGGACGTCCATCGATACAGCGAGCAAACAGATCACCGGGAAAATGTCGTACTTGCCTTCACCAGTAACCCGAATAACGTGCGTAACAAAATCCTCAGAAAACATTTCAACATTCTCGAACAAAGCGAGCGCCTCGCCAAAATTTTCACTACTCCCCTCAGACAGTCTACACGCGACCGAAAAACATTCTAATACACTCAAAAACAAATAACTGGCCAGTTTTGGGGTGTCGACCCTGTGAAAAAAGTAGATGCCAGGTGCAAACACATTCAAACATCAAGCTGTGCACAGCTTGAGGCTTCAAATTGAAAATTAATGGCAAATTTGATTGTGATTCCTGCAACGTAATACACCTCCTAGAATGCAGTGTGTGCAGTATGCACTACATTGGGCAGACCGTTAACCCTGCACGAATTCGCTTGAATAACCACCGCGCGCATATCTTATCCCTACCCAACCTTCCCTTGTCAAAACACATTAATGAGAAAAACCACCCATTTGATGCTTACCAGTCTTACAGGGTGGGTTCCACAACACCCGAGAAAGAGAGCAACGTACGCGAGTCGTACTTTATTCACAAATTTGACACAATTCCTCACGGCATTAGTGAAAGTCCGGGCGTATTGACCTTAGGAGCGCCGACTTGACCAACCTCGGTCGTTTCTCGCCAGCGGAATCTTTTTTCAAGCTTCGCCGCACATCCGCTTACTCAAAGCTCTTTAACCCCCCCCCAACCCCCAGCCCATCTTCCCAGTTCAACCACCTTGCCGAGCGGGGTGCAATTGAAGCACCCTTGACTAAATGCTCCCGCCATTCATATTTCCCCCCACACGATACTTTCCCGAACTCGGATGTTTTGCCGCTTTTTTCTTTTGTGTGTTTGTGTTTTCATGCACAGTGCACATGTCTCTAGTTAAGCTAACTGCGCCGCTTTCCGCCTTGACTATGCGTGCCGATCGAAGAGGCTCGAGGGAAGTTCCCTGCACTGTCTGCGTTTGATTCTGTTTATTTGTTTACTCGTTATGGCCAGCGGCACCCGAGTACGTGCATCTATAATTCTTATCTGTTCCGCGAATCCGACGCCGTCTTATTCTGTTCTGTAGTCGCCGCCGCTGTGCCTTGAGAGGTGCCTTTTCTCCCGTCCCGCTCCTTTTCCTTTCTCTTTTCTTTTTCTGCCCGCTGCCCGCGGCTGCTTGGTAGACAGGGCCGGAAGCGGGAGGGGAGAAAAGGCACCTCTCAAGGCACAGCGGCGGCGACTACAGAACAGAATCAGACGGCGTCGGATTCGCGGAACAGATAAGAATTATAGATGCACGTACTCGGGTGCCGCTGGCCATAACGAGTAAACAAATAAACAGAATCAAACGCAGACAGGGCAGGGAACTTCCCTCGAGCCTCTTCGATCGGCACGCATAGTCAAGGCGGAAAGCGGCGCAGTTAGCTTAACTAGAGACATGTGCACTGTGCATGAAAACACAAACACACAAAAGAAAAAAGCGGCAAAACATCCGAGTTCGGGAAAGTATCGTGTGGGGGGAAATATGAATGGCGGGAGCATTTAGTCAAGGGTGCTTCAATTGCACCCCGCTCGGCAAGGTGGTTGAACTGGGAAGATGGGCTGGGGGTTGGGGGGGGGGGGGGGGGGGGGGGGGTTAAAGAGCTTTGAGTAAGCGGATGGGCGGCGAAGCTTGAAAAAAGATTCCGCTGGCGAGAAACGACCGAGGTTGGTCAAGTCGGCGCTCCTAAGGTCAATACGCCCGGACTTTCACTAATGCCGTGAGGAATTGTCTCAAATTTGTGAATAAAGTACGACTCGCGTACGTTGCTCTCTTTCTCGGGTGTTGTGGAACCCACCCTCTAAGACTGTTAAGCATCAAATGGGTGGTTTTTCTCATTAATGTGTTTTGACAAGGGAAGGTTGGGTAGGGATAAGATATGCGCGCGGTGGTTATTCAAGCGAATTCGTGCAGTGTTAACGGTCTGCCCAATGTAGTGCATACTGCACACACTGCATTCTAGGAGGTGTATTACGTTGCAGGAATCACAATCAACTTTGCCATTATTTTCCATTTGAAGCCTCAAGCTGTGCACAGCTTGATGTTTGCATGTGTTTGCAGACCTGGCGTCTACTTTTTTCACAGGGTCAACACCCCAAAACTGACCAGTTATTTGTTTTTGAGTGTATTAAATGTTTTTCGGTCGTCTGTAGACTGTGTGAGGGGAGCGCTCGCAAGCCTTGTGTACAGTTTTACCGCAAATGAGCCAGCGGCTGAGGCCGGGAAATTTTTGAGTATTCACGATAAAAACGCACAATACTGTATATGCATTCGTACAAACTAGCAAAAAACATTAAAGCAAAACAAAAAAGGGCCAAAGAGGCATTGCAGGCAAATTAATGCACGTCGCGTTGCATACATGTCTCATTACCTTTGTCGTTCCCAAAGGACAGTTGCAGATTTTCGGCTGGAAATTTGTGCACC
The DNA here is from genome assembly GCF_052857255.1 of Amblyomma americanum. Classification (NCBI taxonomy): domain Eukaryota; kingdom Metazoa; phylum Arthropoda; class Arachnida; order Ixodida; family Ixodidae; genus Amblyomma; species Amblyomma americanum. The sequence goes on along the minus strand of NC_135500.1, from coordinate 90,366,935 downwards.
CCGTTGCAGTGATGAACCAAATTTTCGAGCGTTGATAGCTGGCTGCTGCATTGGTCGCAGCGAAGAAAACCTCCTTTTGCCTCCAACTTGTGGACAATCCTCATATGCTGCAGCATGTTCTTCCGCTTAGTGAAGACTTTGTCGCAGACGCCGCAACGTCGACCACGATCGTCGTGATGCAAATCATGGTCACTGTGCTCGGGTTGACGTTCAATCTGGTTTGGAAACACTGACGCCATTCTGTTCAGAAGTGCGCATGCAGTGTGAAAGCGCAGCGCATCAGATGCGCTTTTTTAATCCCGCGCGCGCTGTCAAAAACCTGGGGAATTCCGAGAAAACTCTATGGAAAATAGGTCTGTCCCTAATCGGAAATGACGCCATTAAAAGTGACGTGATTATGACGTTGCAGGCGTGACGTCACATTTTCTTTGACCAATCAGCGTTTCCAGCCCACCGACCCGCAATCGCTTGTCTCACGCCTGCATCTGCGGCGACGGGTGGCTTTTGCCTGGTTTCGCGCTGTAGCCCGCCGGTTCATGGTGAGCGCAGCACCGAAATCAAAGAAAACAAAACGCAGATGCTTAAGATGTGTATCTTCAACACAGTCCACATGTACTCAGATTCTTCATCACAAACTTTGCTCGAACAAGACGCTTAAAAGGAGGAATCACTCTCCCATTCCTCAGAACTATGTCGAGCATTTAGGGACCTAAATAAAGAAGAAAATACTCTGATCACTTTCTTTTGTACGTCTCATTGTCCGTGATTAAAGAAAAAGTTTATGCTATGCGGGAGAGAATAAAAACACAGAGCGAGAGTTTTGCGCTCATCGCATAAAATGTACTATATAGCGGAGAAAATTCTTTACGACGCGTGAGCCGTAAATCCGACAGTGTCGTAGCTGGTAGACTGAGACGATACTTGTATACTTCAAAGTCACACTCATGTACACTAACGTTGAGCTGTCAAACAAATTAATTGCTGGGAGATACGTATAGTACCTTATTACGCCGATACCGCTTTTGCATGTCGTGAATGTACTTATTTCACCGTCATATACGTCACACCATCCCTAAAAAGTGCCCTGTATCGATAGCTCAAAGGAATATTAACTACTCATGTGCGAGCTATTGTCAAGAAGCATAGTATTGCATTGTTCTCTGCTCGAAGCCACTGGCACGCGGCCTTTTAGCTTTTGTTTGTCAAACCAAAGGCCACCAGATTTCTCTGGAAGGTCTGTAGCCGCGCGCAAGTTTCTCTTCGTGTTCAAAATTGTCGTAGGCGCATTAGGCGTTTAACGTTTCAAGTTCCTTGTCACCTATCAATTTTGCAATAGTGAATGCGACCATCCTTCCAACATTAGTTGACAGCGCACATGTTTTATCGCTGCGCTGCTGAACTGCTTTCTGTTCGAGGACATGAGTTCGCTCAATAAACAGTTTTCGAGCTGGACGCAAGCTTTCTTGTCGTCACTCTGGCCTGAGTAACGTTACCAGAAGGTAATAGAAGCAACCAGAACTAGCTGCGTATGCTGCCACAGAGATTGACGCGTATATTAAAGAAATAATGTATGTCTAATGAGTAACATTAGCTACCATAAAGAACGCAATTTTTTGTTGCCCACGTATATTCAACCTGCGGCGTGTCCAGAAGGTGTCTAAAAATATTTCTTTTAAATATATTTGTAAAAGATGTCAGATTATGCAGTTGAATGTCCAATGCCCTCTATTCTCTTAAATTCAGGGTCTTTTATTAACATGTAAGCATCGCAAATCTTAATTTTTAGATCCTTGCATTTAAAACTAAGGCAGCTGTATCGCGCATTTTCTTTCAAGCGATGTTTATTGCCTCAGGGCATAAATGTAATGAAAAAAGAAATAAGGAAGATGTTTAAGTAAATGAAAAAGGTTTGCTGATTTAATGAAATCATATTGCGAACGATGATACGGGTCCTGTGTCCAGGCAATATAGTTATCCGGATTGTCCGGTGAGGGACCCACTGCCGCCAGATGCCGCATTCTCGTCGGCTTCAGCGCCTGGCAAACTCCCAACAGGTGGTGGATATCCACCTCACAATCTCGCATCTTGCAGGCTGGACACCTGGGGCGGGGATATAAATCTTGGAAATGTGGTCGCTTGCGTGTCACAGCTTTAGTTAGGGCAACCCCGAACTGTATCCTCCGAAGCGCAACCTCCTCTGCACGGGTAAGACCACAGGGGACGGTTTGCACACGGAGGGATTAGAGCTCGTGTGCGGCGCCGGAGGTGTTTTTTTCTTGTTAAAAAGAACGTGGTGTCATCCAGAGTGAGGATTTGAGGCAAAGACGAGGTTGGAGTCGACAGGCGGGTCGCAGAATCTGCGCGGCTTGGTGCGCTCAGGAGGTCTCACGGGACCCACTCAATACGGATTTGCTGTGGGATGTGTGCCGCTAGACGATAGATTTTTTAGCAGATTCCAGGGGTGCGAATCACGCGTCGTAGTGGGCGTGTGACGTGAAGGGCGTCGGTGCGAATGACAATGCGGGCCGTAGGTAGCATGGGAACGGTGGCCACAGAGCAAAGCGCCTCTTGAACCGCGAGCATCACCGCAGATTAGCAGGAAGGAGGTTCTGAGAGGCGAAACCTTGACATTTTGTTTAGGGCAGGCTTGTAAGGACAGTAAAGTGCCGTTGTAGTTTCGCAGGTTTGGATTCTTGCGTCAACGTATTTAACGATGGAGCCATGCGGCATATTGGCGTCTTGCTCTGTAATACGGTCGCGATACGACGATGCCGCGCGCGTAGATGATGGCCGACGTAGATGAGTTGGTTTGTTCTCCCTTATCTGCAAAAAACGCCAGGGAGGAAGAACAAGTGGGGGCGGCTGTAGAATGGAGTGCACACGTTGTGTTTGTAAGGTTTCACTTTAGGCTAAAGAATGCAGCGCCAAAAGACAAGGACAAACGAAGAAGTGCACAGGACTAGCGCTGACTACCAACACATCTATTCAGAGAAAAGAGAAGCTTTTTAAATTCTGTCCAGAACCCACGTGACCAAATAAATCAGCAGTCGTGATAAATCGATCTAACACCGAAACAAATCATTGCCCACAATATCAAAGTAACAGCACATCAAGGCGACGCAACGTCAGCCCCGAACCCAAAACTAGAGGCGCAGGAACAGCCATAAAATGGAAGAACACACGCCCTTGCAGCACGAGGCAAATGACAGAAACAATTAACAGCCAACCGAAACAAAGACGAAAGCAACATAGTCACCGCAAAACTGTGTCAAAAGGCGATGCAAAGCAGAGTCAAGGGGCGAAACGCTGCAATAGCCTGCTTTGATTGCGTTCCACAAACTGGATAGGCAGCGCCCCCTCCCTGCCACCCTGGGAGGTGGCATGTAGTCAATGGTTGATCGCGAGAGATTAATCACCAAATGAACGCTGTGGCCTAGCTATTGCTGCAGTGTTGCATGTCAGCCACAACGCTGTCAGCGCTAATGCATTCAGGCCATACCTCTCTCTAACGGCCGCCACATGTATCAAAGCACGAATGAGGCGGCCGCATATCCGGGGAGCCAGTTATGCTCCCTTCCTTTCCTCAAAGCCATCGCCGTCTAGAACATTGTCAACGCCAACGCCAGAGAACGCTTAACACAGGCGTCTTTCGCTTTGTATGTCCTAGATTAGCCGAGCTAATCCACATTAATTTTTTTCCGGAGACCTCCACTACGGCACCTCTTTCTCTCGTTCTTCTTTCACTCCCTCCTTTATGCCTTCACTTACGGCGCGGCTCAGGTGTCGGCGAAGATGTGAGACAGATACTGCGCTATTTCCTTTCCCCGAAATCCAATTTTCATTTTCATCCCGGAGGAAAGCGGCGATGTTCGAGTGCATTAGACTCCCAGCACCCAGATTTGGCAGAGCGTCTAGTATAATAATAATAATAATACTTGGTTTTTGGGAGAAAGGAAATCGCGCAGTATCTGTCTCATATATCGTTGGACACCTGAACCGCGCCGTAAGGGAAGGGATAAAGGAGGGAGTGAAAGAAGAAAGGAAGAGGTGCCGTAGTGGAGGGCTCCGGAATAATTTCGACCACCTGGGGATCTTTAACGTGCACTGACATCGCACAGCACACGGGCGCCTTAGCGTTTTTCCTCCATAAAAACGCAGCCGCCGCGGTCGGGTTCGAAGTCTAGTATGGCCACAATGCGTTCGGTAGTCAAAGCCTATCGTGCAAGCCAAAAGTTCTCAAGAAGCGGAGTAGTGCCTTGGAGGCCTTCACCGCCGGAGATCGCCGCCACCAATGGCCGAAAATCTTAATTTCCTCCATGGGCGTGGGTCTAGACGCTCCAGCGCACGGCAGAGCGAATGAATTTCGGCACTGTAGGCAAGGAATTCACAAAGGATGTGGGTCATAGCCTCGTCACATCCGCAGATGAGACATGCATGGCTATCAGCCACACCGATTAACAAGGATTAATGGTTACTGAAAGCTACACCAAGCCACAGGCGACACAGCAAAGTTGCTTCACTTCATGGTAGGTTGGATGCAGATTTGGGTCCAGGGATTTTGCCAGGAAAATGCTAGGAAGTGCTTAGCATGAGGAATTCAGCGAAAAGTTGTCCTCGCGGAAGAGTGGCCACTGGTGTTCGACTTTCCGAGCACACGTTCATTCGTTAGCACAAGATTGGCACCTCAGTCAGCGGTCCGGGCACAGCCAAAGAGGCAGCTAGTCCGGACGCTTCCCTCTTACGATTACGATACTTCAAGCAAATACCATGTTCATCTCGCAACGATGTGTGGCTTGATTGCGAAATAATAATAATAATAATAATAATAATAATAATAATAATAATAATTGGTTTTTGGGGAAAGGAAATGGCGCAGTATCTGTCTCATATATCTTTGGACACCTGAACCGCGCCGTAAGGGAAGGGATAAAGGAGGGAGTGAAAGAAGAAATGAAGAATAGGTGCCGTAGTGGAGGGCTCCGGAATAATTTCGACCACCTGGGGATCTTTAACGTGCACTGACATCGCACAGCACACGGGCGCCTTAGCGTTTTTCCTCCATAAAAACGCAGCCGCCGCGATCGGGTTCGAACCCGGGAACTCCGGATCAGTAGTCGAGCGCCCTAACCACTGAGCCACCGCGGCGGGGCATTGCGAAATCTAGAAAATTGGTTTTTGGGGAAAAAAAATGGCGCAGCATCTGTCTCACATATCAGCCGGCACCAGAACCGCGTCATAAGAGAAGGTATAAAGGAGGCAATGAAGGAAATAAGAAAGAGGTGCTGTAGTGGAGGGGTCCGGAATAATTTCTACCTTCTGGGGATCTTTAACGTCCACTGGCATCGTACAACACATGGGCACCTTTTCATTTCACCTTCTTCGGAACGCAGGCGCCACGGTCCAGTGGCTTCGCATTCCGGTTCCTGTACTCTCATAATCGTACTTGTTTCACGTACTTTCATCGGATTCGAGCCGGAGTACCATGGTTAGAACCCGGCCGCGGCGGCCGCGTTCCGATCTAGGCGAAACGCTATGGCGGCCGTGTGATGTGCGATGTCTCAAGGTGGTCGAAATTATTCCAGAGCCCTCAGCTACGGCACCTCTTCCTTCCTTTCTTCTTTCCCTCCCTTTTTTATCCCTTTCCTTACGACGCGGTTCAGGTGTCCGCCCATATGTGAAACAGATACTGCGCCATTTCCGTTCCTGGAAAACCAATTTTAATTTCTTTTTATTATGAGTTTCGCCTCCATCGAAACGAGGCCACCACGGTCCGGTTCCAACCCTACCGTTCGTCCTCTTAGTGACATTTCCTTTCCCTCTTTGGCACTGTCCTGCTCTTTCTTCCCATGACGCCGGATAAACTGAAAAGAAACAGTTGTAGCGCCCTTCCTTTCTTCATATCCTCCTACCCCAACCTCCTGTCCATCAAGAAAGCAAGCCTCCCTTTGTGTGGCGTGCTTTTGCATCCAGCAATCGCCTTTGGGTAATCGCTTCTCCATGATGTGTTAAGGAAACACAAGCACTAGATTAACAGTTATTTGGAGTCAGCGATACGTGAGTTCACTTTTGAACATTTGTAAAAGAATAATTAAAAAACACTTCAGTTTTGGACAAATATTTCTGTAAATCTTAATCGTTAATAAGTGCTCTCAAAGATAGCCTAGCAATGAGGCTATTGCGCTGCTTTGAACTTAGGGGTAGTGATGCTCAGTGCTTTTTTGCACCGGCTAATAAACTCTTTGTGCGCAGACGATGTTGAGCCGATGGAACGTTAAGGTTACCGACTTGAGTCAATTATGCAACAAATGTAGATCTCAGTCCTTACCGGCCTTATTATTTGCTGGTATCTACGTGTCACCGTAACCCAGTGCTTAGGGCACCCGAATGCTGAGCCCATGGACGATAGAAGCAGAGCACAAGAAATGGCTGGCGGTTTAGGCTTTTGCTAAGCACGAAATATTTTCGTAAATCATGGTGGGCCACCCAACATTTGGAGGCGGGCAAAACCCATTCTTAGGAGTGGGCCATTTAACCCGCCGCGGTGGCTCAGTGGTTAGGGCGCTCGACTACTGATCCGGAGTTCCCGGGTTCGAACCCGACCGCGGCGGCTGCGTTTTGTGATGACCCCCATAATGCGCAGGTCCACACGGGACGGAGAGGCAAAGAGACACCGTATGGCTCAGTTTAAACAAACAGGTATATTCAATAATTACACATGATTAAGGTTATACATCAGAGGCTGGGGCGTCCGAGCTTACGTGCCGACGACTTCATGGGGGCGATGGAGTGGCTCCGGAGTTGGGCTCGAGCGGTTGCTGGCAGAAGCTGCACGCCGTCGGGTTTCTCGCTGAAGGCCCTCTTCGCGAACGATGTCGTCCTGAGCGTGTATGCAGTATAATTTCAATAGTCGTCCGTTTCTTCGAGGATGGTTCACAAACCCTTCCTCTAGTGTCGTTCGGCTTGGAAGAGGAACAGGAGGCGAGCTTGTAGATGATGACAGCAGAGCATAATTTTACAACATACATATACAGAGAGTTAAACTGGAAAAAGCAGAACTGAATTTACAAAAGAACAAACTTTGCACTACTTTACTCATCGACCGGGCAGGTTAGTGCCTAAGTAGCATCACATTACATGCTAAGCATGGAGCTCCTGCTCAGACTGAACTGCATCCGTTTACATGCGCTTTTAAGCACTTGATTAACAAAGGACTAAGGGCGGTCATTTCCAGTGGCCCGCCCAAAGCATCAATTCTCCAATCCAAAATAACATGCGAGATGGGGACCACCCCTTGGGCTGGGCTTAGCCTCGACCCCAGAGTCTGTCAACAATACAAACTAAATAAACAACAAAAACGCCACCACTCTCTCTCAAGTGAGAGTACACACAGGCTCTCTCCTCGGAGCCAATTCACCAGCGCCTGTCCCTCCACATTCCCGGCGAGCACTGCCTGTCTGTCTGACAGGTGTCCGTCACGGCCCTTCTGGGAAGCTGTGGGTGCCTTCCCGGCGATAGCCCACGACAAAGGGGGGGGGGAGGGAAAGAATGTCGTCTTCGCGGTTTCGCATAGCGTCGGCTGTGGTACGGCGCGCTCTGGCCCGCTGACAGCTCCTTTGTCCTGGAATGTAACCGGAAATTGGGGAGGATAAAGCCTGTTTCCCCGGGGCGGCGGCGGGACCGGTTTTTCTGGTCGTCACTCAAAGAGCATGGCTGGGTAATTGATGATGCCGCTGTCACGGGTCTCCGTCTACGCCGCGCCGTCGAACGTGGATCGTCGTAGAACACACGGAATGTCACACTCGCTCACCCTCCAGAAGAATGTTCTCCGAACATTTGAGTCCACGCAGCTCCCCTTGTCTTTCTGAATCGCCTCGCACAGTGCGTCCGACAAAACACTTTTCGCTGCACTCAACACCACTGCACAACACCATATGCCTCCGCTGTCAATACTGGCGTCTCCAGGGGCAGCACTGATCTTCTTTTACAGATAAACATGAAACTCAGCACCCAAGCCTCTCCTTTCTAGTCCAAACTGGACGAAATAAATTTACCACAGTTACAAAGGAGCTCCCACTTCTAGCACGATCACGGCACAGACAAAAATATAGATAACGAAAGGAAGTAGGGCAGGTTCTGCATGCGCTCCGCATGCTCTCCTGTGCAGGTGTTACTTAATGACAGAAAGGTTTAACTACCAACTCCGATAACTTAACACATAAGCACATAGCAATGTTATGAGCTGCGGCATTACACAATTCTAACCAGTTCACAACTCCGCTCTGTTTACGCCATTAGTCCGACTTAGCTTTCCGATTTCGCAGCGGATATCGGCCTTCATGTGTCATACTAAGTAAGTCTGTGCCCCTTTGTCTGCTTTGGGACTCGCGAGGGCTCGTGGCAGGAGCCTCTCCTGGCGTTATCTGCGCGGCAACCTCGCGCGCTTCTTCTAGCAATGCATGAAGTAAATCCGGTGGCATTCCGGCCGTCACCTCGGGCGCCTGCCGAACAAATGCAGGAGAGGGCGTTTCTTGCGAACTATCTGCGCGCTCCGCTTCACTTCTGTCCCCATCAAAATCCGCGCTTTCCCTTTCCTCATTTCGTGAATACTGAACCGGTGCCGACTTGAGGCGATTTGCGTGTATCCTTATCAAACGCCGGTTCACGTCTCGGACTCTGAAGTTTACCGGAGAAAGCTTCTCGACAACCTCGCACGGTCCTCTCCACTTCGTCTGGAACTTACGAGCTAGCCCAATCTGCCTTTGGCAGTTTTCAATGTACACGCTGTCCCCCACATCAAACGGCGCGTCTCTAGCACTGCGATCGTGCACCTCCTTCCTGCGCTTCGCCGCTTTCTTTAAGGACTCCTTTGCGATGTCCCTCGCCACTTGCAAGCGCGATTCTAGCTCAACCTTATAGTCGTCCAGTGAAGCGTATGGGACACGACGGGGGCCCTCTGGCACTTCACTAGGCTGGTCCGGGTCTCGGCCGTAGAGAAGAAAGAATGGCGATTCGCCCGTGCTCTCGTGTGCTGCGGAATTGTAGGCAAACATTGCATACGGGAGCCACAAATCCCAGTCCCGCTGGTCGCGCGAAACAAAATGCGACAGGAACCCGGCCACGGTTTGGTTCAGTCGCTCCACCGCGCCGTTGCAAGCCGGATGGTACGGTGTTGTCTGCTTCTTAGCGATCTTAAGCAGCTCGCAAACTCTCCTCATTAGCTGCGACACGAAGTTCGTTCCCCGATCTGTCAAGAGTTGCCTCGGGGGTCCATGTCGGAGCACGATCTGTTCGACAAATGCTCTTGCAACCGTGTCTGCCTTCTGATCTGGGAGTGCTACCGCTTCCGCGTATTTTGAAAGGTGGTCGACAAATACTAAAATGTACTTGTTTCCGGAAGTGGTCGTGGGCAATAGGCCCATTATGTCCATACCTGTCCGCTCGAAGGGAGCCGAAACCTCAGGGAACGGCTGAATTGGAGCTGGTCTTCGTCCCTTGGGTGTTTTTCTTTCGAGACAGGAATGACACTTCGCACAGTAGTCTCTAACATCCTGTCGCATGCCACTCCAAAAGTACAAACGCTCCACACGCCTGCGTGTCTTCGCTACGCCAAAATGACCGGCGCATGGCGCATCGTGAAACGCGCGAAGAACCCTTTCTGTCCACGACCGAGGTATGACGACTCTCTCCCAAGCGGTTTTCTCTGGTCTCCCTTTCCTGGTTGGCCTCGTGCGCCGACACAGGGTGCCGTCTTTGTCAATGAAATAACCTAGCTGTTCGGGATGAGACGGTGCGCCCTCTAAGCTTTCGATTATTCGCTTCAGGTCAGGATCTTTGCACTGCTCTGTGCGTAATTCGGCGGGGTCGACTACGGGGACAAACTCTTCTATAGCTGCCACGGCAGCTGTGCGGCTGAGTGCATCAGCATTCAGATGTGTCTTTCCTGACTTGTGCTCAACTTCAAAGCAGTATTCCTGCAGGTGTAGATTCCATCTAGCGAGTCGCGAGCTAGGGTCCCTGACACTCATCACCCATTTCAGAGGATGGCAGTCTGTGACTAGTTTGAATTTGCGGCCGTAAAGGTAGCATCTGAAGTGCTTTACTGCCCAGACAACGGCGAGGCACTCCCTTTCCGTAGCTCCGTACTTTTGCTCTGTGGGGCTCAACTGTCGGCTAGCAAAAGCAACGGGATGTTCTTTGCCCTCGATAACCTGAGATAGCACGGCACCAACTGCGAACTTTGACGCATCTGTGGCCATAACGAAGGGCAAACTAAAATCCGGGTGGCGTAACAGCGGTGCACTCATTAGCTTCCTTTTCAGGGCCCCAAAAGCATTCTCCGCGTTTTCGTCCCAACGAAAGGCGACATTTTTGGCTGTTAAGGCGGTGAGCGGCTTAGCGAGCTTGGCGAACTCCTCTATGTGCCTTCGGTAGTAACCGATCAGGCCGAGAAACTGCCGGACCTGGCGGACGCTAGTCGGGGATGGAAAATCCGAGACACACTTTAGTTTCTCAGGGTCCGGTCGCACGCCGTCAGCTGAAACAACGTGCCCGAGGTATTTCACCTCGTTTTTGAGGAATTGGCACTTAGAGGGCTTCAGTTTGAGACCCGCTGCTCTTAGTCGCACCAAAACCTGCTCAATATCGCGCAAATGGTTATCAAAACTGCCACTGTATATGATAATGTCATCCATATACACGAAGCACAGCCTCCCCAGAAGACCTGCCAGGATAACATCAGCGGTTCTCTGCCAGACAGCAGGGCTGTTGGCCAGACCCATCGGCATTCTTTTCCATTCATAGTGCCCTGAGGGTGTGTTGAATGCCGTTTTCTCGGCATCTGCCGGATCCATTGCTATCTGCCAGAATCCCGCCGCCATGTCCACTACCGTGAAGTACCTGGCAGAGCCCAGCTGAGAAAGCGTCTCCTGTATATTGGGGATGGGGTATGGATCGATGCGAGTTACGGCATTTAGTTTGCGGTAGTCCACTACCAATCGATACGAGCCATCTGGCTTTTCCACCAATAGTGCTGGTGCTCCCCAGGGTGACTTTGAGTGTTCGACAATGCCGCGATCAATCAGGCCCTGCACCTGCCGCTCCATCTCCTCACGTTGGGAGTAAGGAATCCTGTACGCACGCTGGTAAACGGGCGATGAAGTGCCGGTTTCTATCCTGTGCTTTATAACGCCACAGCAGCCCAAATCCAGGTTGGACGCGGCGAATACCTCCGAGTAGTCGTTCAGCAAACCAGCCAGAGCCTCCCTCTCCCTGGATTTTACGTGAGAAAGATCGAACGACACCTTTGGAGCAGCCGAAGGACTAGCATGCTCTACAGTTGCGAGTACCGTATCGGTGGGCTCACGTTGCTCTATCGCAGAGGTGAAGAAAGCCAATGTTTTGTTCTTGGGAAGGCTCAGTGGCTGCTGGCTACAGTTAACCACCCGTAGGGGCACTCTGTGGGCGTCATTAACTGTCACGAGGCACGCGGCTGCCTTCAGGCGATTGCTGAGAGAGTCGACCGGCTCAAGCACTCCCACGGCGCCGCTCTCTACATCTGAAGGCACAAACGCGTACAAAATGTGCTCCGACCAAGGAAGGACGACCGCCTCCTTGACCAGCCGGACGGCAACCCGCGAATATACCTTCTCCAATGATCCCACTGTTTGACGGGTGTCAATATCGGTAATGCGAATCTCAGCCCCTCTCCTGTTCAAAAACGGAACGTTTGAGCCGCCCGCATTAACCTCTTCCTCAGAGAATGAGACTACTACCTTCCCTTTTCTCAAAAAATCCTGCCCTAATATACCTGACACTCCGTTTGGCAGAGACACCGTGTCCGGGCATACGTAGCAGGGGTGCTCCAATGCAATTCCGCCGAGAGAGAAGTGTAACCGGTAGAGTCCACTTATGCCAAGAGGATCCCCCGTTATGCCTACAAATTTGGTTGCCATACCACCAGACGCTTCCAACACCTCGCGGTCCCCCTTCCTTCGAAGCGTGTTAAAACTGCTCTCCTTAAGCAATGTCACCTTTGACCCCGTATCTATCAACAATTCCATACAACAACCATTTAACTTGCAACGCACAACAGGGCATGCCTCGTCGGCCACACAAACTACCACCACCTCATCATCTACTGCTCCCTCCCCACGCTCCTCAGGCTGGGGAGGACTAACTAGTTTTTTGACTCGGTATCTGGAGCCCCGCTGTAGGCTTGCTTAGGGCGTGTCTCGCCTGCTTATCTTTGTGGCTCCCCACGGCGCACGTTTTGGCAGAACCTGGCGATGTGTCCGCGACCCTGGCAAGCGAAGCATACGATTTCTTCAAAATCTCGCATACCGCGCCTGTAGCTTTGTGGCGGTCTCCGGTTTCCAGCGAATGGGCGCTGTTGAGCGCGCGCTTCAACCTGGCATTCTACCTGCTGAGATAGCAGCTGTTCTAAGCGATCTAACCGCTCTGTCAAGAGAGCAACCTCAGGGTTTAGCACCGCTCTCTCTATGACGCGTACTCTCGCTGCGGCTGTCGTTAACGCCTCATTTTGTTCCTCATCCAATGCGGCCTCCACGGCTTGGTCGAAATTGCTCGGCTTGCGCGAGAGCACGAACCGGCGCACGGGGTCTTGCAGACCAGCCACGAACAAAGCGGTCATTTCCTCTTTAAGTATATCCTCCGCGTATTTCTTCTTAAGCTGGTCTCCTTCCTCCTCCCTGTTTAACGTATCGCGCGCTAAGCGCTGAAGCCGCGACGCAAACGTTCGCACGTCCTCCCCTACCATCTGTCCGGCGTCACGGAACCTTTGTACTCGCACGTGACGTGGTTCAGTGTCAAAATGCTCAAACGCGAGCTTCTTAAATTCCGCAAATGATTTTGTGGATTTTACTTTTTCGTCTCGCCATGCAAAATCATGAGCAGCTCCTGCCATCTTACACCTCGCCATTCCCAGCATTTGAGCATCGGACCATCCCCCCATTTTCCCAATCTCTTCTAGCATGGAAAAGAAATCGCAGATTGGAACCCCTGTCTTATCTCCCGTAAACGTCGGAATGACGCTTCCTAATGCCAGCATGCTTTCTCCGAGCGACGGCTGTGGAGTGGGAGCTCCCTCAGATACAGTCATTTTTTTTTTCAAGCCCTCCAGTGCCTCAAGCCTCTCAAATGGGGGTAAAAGTCCCACAATCAGTCCCGTGATTCCCTTTTGATTACAATTTTGAAGTCATGAATGTCACAGCATTCAGAGGACATTTGCTTTTGAGACCCCACTTCTGACACCAGTGTGATGACCCCCATAATGCGCAGGTCCACACGGGACGGAGAGGCAAAGAGACACCGTATGGCTCAGTTTAAACAAACAGGTATATTCAATAATTACACATGATTAAGATTATACATCAGAGGCTGGGGCGTCCGAGCTTACGTGCCGACGACTTCAAGGGGGCGATGGAGTGGCTCCGGAGTTGGGCTCGAGCGGTTGCTGGCAGAAGCTGCACGCCGACGGGCTTCGGCGCTGAAGGCCCTCTTGGCGAACGATGTCGTCCTGAGCGTGCTTGCAGTAGAATTTCGATAGTCGTCCGTTTCTTCGAGGATGGTTCACAAACCCTTCCTCTAGTGTCGTTCGGCTTGGAAGATGAACAGGAGGCGAGCTTGTAGATGATGACAGCAGAACATAATTTTACAACAGAACAAACTTTGCACTACTTTACTCATCGACCGGGCAGGTTAGTGCCTAAGTAGCATCACATTACATGCTAAGCATGGAGCCCCAGCTCAGACTGCACTGCATCCGTTTACATGCGCTTTTAAGCACTTGATTAACAAAGGACTAAGGGCGGTCATTTCCAGTGGCCCGCCCAAAGCATCAATTCTCCAATCCAAAATAACATGCGAGATGGGGACCACCCCTTGGGCTGGGCTTAGCCTCGAACCCAGAGTCTGTCAACAATACAAACTAAATAAACAACAAAAACGCCACCACTCTCTCTCAAGTGAGAGTACACACAGGCTCTCTCCTCGGAGCCAATTCACCAGCGCCTGTCCCTCCACATTCCCGGCGAGCACTGCCTGTCTGTCAGACAGGTGTCCGTCACGGCCCTTCTGGGAAGCTGTGGGTGCCTTCCCGGCGATAGCCCACGACAAAGGGGGGGGGAGGGAAAGAATGTCGTCTTCGCGGTTTCGCATAGCGTCGGCTGTGGTACGGCGCGCTCTGGCCCGCTGACAGCTCCTTTGTCCTGGAATGTAACCGGAAATTGGGGAGGATAAAGCCTGTTTCCCCGGGGCGGCGGCGGGACCGGTTTTTCTGGTCGTCACTCAAAGAGCATGGCTGGGTAATTGATGATGCCGCTGTCACGGGTCTCCGTCTACGCCGCGCCGTCGAACGTGGATCGTCGTAGCACACACGGAATGTCACAGTTTTTATAAAGGAAAAACGCTAAGGCGCCCATGTGCTGTGCGATGTCAGTGCACCTTAAAGATCCCCAGGTGGTCGAAATTATTCCGGAGCCCTCCACTACGGCACCTCTTTCTTCCTTTCTTGTTTCACTCCCTCCTTTATCCCTTCTCTTACGGCGCGGTTCAGGTGTCCAACAATATACGTGACAGATACTGCGCCATTTCCTTTCCCCAAAAACCAATTATTATTATTATTAGTGGGCTATGTCGGTCCTGAACGTCGGTCAACTCAATTATTAAATTTAAGGCATATTCTGTCAAATCCAGCAGCTTATCTCCATTCCTTGAAGTGTAGAGACGCTCATTTAGTTCCACTCTTTCGTACTTCAATGCTTCCATGTCGCCCATTTTAAAGTCGGCCTGGACTGCAATCCCTTCAACAAAATGAATTTTGTGCTGTAGTTCACGGGCTGCAAAAAAAAAATTAACTTGAGATGTTGGTGTATGGAGGGGGAAGCATTGTAGAAGAGCGTCGGGGAATGACAGGCTTGCAACGAAGCAGGAAGGTGACGTCTGGGGCGCCCTACATAAATGAAAAAAAAAACTCAGTCCCTCCTCCACTCCCAAATATTTTGTGTCGCCCCATCCGGCCCCAAACGCACAAAATAAAAGAGGCGTTCATCTGTTTCGCAGTCTTCTACCCCGCCGTCGTGCTCCGCTAGCGGCGAGGACGACGGAGAAAGCGGGAACGACGTCCGGATTCGTTGCCTCCATTGTTCCAGACTCCTCAGCCTGACGCTCTGATTGAGCCGCACTTTTCTGGGTTCGTCGTCTTGCCGCGCGATCGTGGCCTTCCGGATCACCATGTTTTGCGCTGTAGCCGAGCAAAAGCGGAAGCGCCCAGTTCGTGTCCATCACCTCCCACAGTTTTGATGGTCTGCCTACAAAATGCAAGATAAATTTGTTTAAAATCAGCAGTTCCGCTATGCTTATACGTCATGCACCTAAATAAACATTGTGCATATGCGACGGACTTGCCTTTTACGAAGTGGGCGCCACCAACACGTATGCCCGTACTTTCGGAGCGTTTTATCCGAGCCATCTACGCCTCCCGTAACTTCGCGCATAAAGCTTTCGTACGGTCACCTTGGTGCTCGATGATCATCGGGAGACGGAAAAAGTTTGTGTTTGTCTATTTCGCCCAACATGTGCGGTTGGAGCATCCAACAACTGAGCAGAAAACCATCGCGACGCAGTCGAAAGTGCACCGTACGTGTGAATTGCATGAACTGCACCACGGCCGCTGTTAATGCACCAACATGGCAGACCAGTATCCCAGGGTTCCTTGCTACGACGCCAGTGCAAGCCATGTATAAGGGCAGAACGTGTGGACGTCTGTGCTTGAAGCATACATTCAACCATACACAGGCGTGCTAAAAGAGAGAGCGCGCAAACGTTAATCCGTGTTTTCAGATTTCTCCCATGCTAAAGGGGCTGACTACGCCGTCTTTGCGTAAAACGCAAGAAGTAAAATATAAAGGCTTGACAGTTGCCAATGGCGCGGGCCGAACTGGAACCGAGCGCGCATTCTCCTTCCGCGTGAACAGCGGTCGCAGCGGCGGAGCGGTGGGGCAGTGGTGAGTAGAAAACATTTATTCACAAAAAGGTAGGATATAGAGGATGTGGATCATTCAGGATGTGGCCGTCCTCGGAAGGGTGCGTTGCAGCGACCATAGAATGGTAAGGTCTAGAATTAGCTTAGACTTGAAGAGGGAACGGAAGAAGCTAGCGAAGAAGAAGACCATTAACGAGTTAGCCGTAAGAGGGAAAGCACAGGAGTTTAGGATAGCGCTGCAAAACAGATACTCGGCTTCAACTGAAGAAGATGATCTTGATGTTCATTCAATGCACGATAACCTGACATCAATAATTACGGAGTGCGCAGTAGAAGTAGGCGGTATGACAGTTCGAAAAGATACCGGGAAGCTATCTCAGGTGACGAAAGATCTGATTAAGAAGCGCCAAAACATGAAGGCATCTAACACTACCGAGAGAATAGAACTAACGGAGCTATCAAAGTTAATAAATAAGCGCAAGGTAGCCGACATAAGGAAGTTTAATATGGAGAGAATCGAGCATGCTATAAAGAACGGAGGTAGCCTAAAAACAGTGAAGAGGAAACTAGGCATAGGTAAAAACCAGATGTATGCATTAAGAGACAAGCAGGGCAATGTCATTAGCAATATGGATAAGATAGTTAACGTAGCCGAAGAGTTCTACACAGACCTGTACAGTAGCCAATGTAATCAGAGCGCTAATGAGAAAGACCGCAGTGCACAGCAATGCGTCATCCCGCCAGTAACGAAAGATGAAGTAAAGAAAGCCTTAGAAGCAATGAAAAGGGGAAAAGCAGCTGGGGAGGATCAGGTAACAGCAGATCTGTTGAAGGATGGAGGGGACATCGTGCTAGAAAACCTAGCCACCCTGTATACGCAATGCCTTATGACCTCGACTGTACCAGAAGCTTGGAAGAATGCAAACATTATCTTAATTCATAAGAAGGGAGACGCCAAGGACTTGATAAATTACAGGCCGATCAGCTTACTATCCGTTGCCTACAAAGTATTTACTAAGGTAATCGCTAATAGAGTCAGGGCAACGTTAGACTTTAATCAACCAAATGATCAGGCAGGCTTTCGTAAAGGATATTCCACAATAGATCATATTCACACTATCAATCAGGTGATAGAGAAATGCGCAGAATATAACCAACCTCTATATATAGCTTTCATTGATAACGAGAGAGCATTCGACTCAGTGGAAACCTCAGCAGTCATACAGGCATTGCGTAATCAGGGGGTAGAAGAGCCTTATGTCAAAATACTGGACGATATATATAGAAACTGCACAGCTACTATAGTCCTCCATAAAGTCAGCAATAAAATTCCAATAAGGAAGGGCGTCAGGCAAGGAGACACGATCTCGCCAATGCTGTTCACCGCATGTTTGCAGGAGGTATTTCGAGGCCTGAATTGGGAACAGTTGGGAATAAGAATAAATGGAGAATACCTAAATAATCTGAGATTTGCTGATGACATTGCCTTGCTGAGTCACTCAGGAGGTGAACTGCAAATCATGATCAACGAGTAAGACAGGCAGAGCAGATCGATGGGTCTAAAAATTAACATGCAGAAAACCAAGGTAATGTTCAACAGCCTATCAAGGGAACAACAGTTCACAATTGGTAGCGAGAGCCTAGAAATTGTGCCGGAATACGTCTACTTAGGGCAGGTAGTGACAGCTGATCAGGATCATGAGAGGGAGATAACTAGAAGGATAAGAATGGGGTGGAGCGCATATGGCAAATTCTCGCAGATCATGAGTGGCAGTTTACCAATTTTCCTCAAGAGGAAAGTGTACAACAGCATAATCTTACCGGTACTCACCTACGAGGCAGAAACGTGGAGGCTAACGAAAAGAGTTCAGCTTAAGTTAAGGACAACGCAGCGAGCCATGGAAAGAAAAATGATAGGTGTAACGTTAAGGGATCGGAAGCGGGCAGAGTGGGTGAGGGAACAAACACGGGTTAATGACATCCTAGTCGAAATCAAGAGAAAGAAATGGGCTTGGACAGGGCATGTAATGCGAAGGCAAGATAACCGCTGGTCCTTAAGGGTAACGGAGTGGATTCCAAGAGAAAGTAATCGTAGCAGGGGGCGGCAGAAGGTTAGATGGGCGGATGAGATTAAGAAGTTTGCAGGCAAAGGGTGGATGCAGCTGGCAAAGGATAGGGTTAATTGGAGAGACATGGGAGAGGCCTTTGCCCTGCAGTGGGTGTAGTAAGGCTGATGATGATGATGATGATAGAGGAGAAAATAGAGATTTTGGATGGAGTCCTTATTTCAGGACCTGAATGTCCACCGCTGTTGTTCTTGGTTGGGATATCAGCTTACGTTGGGTCGCCAAATCAGAGCTGAGCAAGGCAGACTCCCGCCAGGACAGTGGTGACCCCACCGAGGTGCGGCGGGAGGCGGAAACAGACCCCTTTGCGAAGACCGTAAGAAGAAAAGCGCGCGCTCCACTCGAGACCGGCCCTGAGCCGGAGAGAGCCTTTTCAGGATGAGGCAAGCGTCACGAGCAGTTGTAGCCGTACGCTCTCGTCACCCTCTGCGGTCGGACACGGAGATGAGTCGTGCCTTGCCGCTAGACTTCTGGTTCCATGCAACGAAGTGAGCTCAGCAAACGCCAGCTCTCGGCGCCTACCCCAGCAAATGCTCGGGGATGGCTTTACCCCAAGAATGCGGCGCGCACTGGAAAACGCGGCCGCCATTGTCGGCGCATACAAACATCCGCCACCGATACCTCCGAAGTCGCGGCCCGGCCCCATGCCGATAAGTGGGAAGCCCTTCTTACGTAGCCTCCCAACAAACACAAAACCTCCTCAAAATCTCCCTGAAATATCCCATCAGGACATTTGGAACTTCCCCGGGAGGTTCTCATTTTTCCCGAAGACATCCAAAAAACGTCCCCACAACCAGCCTTGTCCAAAAAATTGTGCGTCCCAGGGACGGCCCCAAAAGGTTAGTGCTAGATTTCTTGGCTCTGGCTCAATAAAATTATTTCTTCTTTTTCATGCAGACTTCAGGCATCTAAGCGCACATATGTGCCAAATTTAAGGCACATGCTTACGTTACAGGTGGTGTAATACGTCTGTCCACTCGCGTGAATGCTTGCTGGCTAGGCCATTCAGACTTACCTGTTTACATGAAATGTGTTTTAACAAGGTGAAAATTTATGCTGGTTGGTGCATGATCTTGTGACGGGAGCAGCGCGGCACGAAACAAAAAAGAGAGATGCGGGACACGACACTGAATAACGAGATTTTTAATGCACGTTCGTCGAATATACACATCCGCTCGTATAAGAAGGAAAAGAAAAAATCATCAAAAATGCACAATATGTACACGCGGTGAAGTACTACGACATCGCACGCAGATAATCAATTTCTCTGTCACGAAGCGCTATTGAAAGTATGCAGACAGATACTTCGCTCTTTGGTCGGATGTTGAAGGCTTCTTCAATCTCCCTGATTCGTTGTTCAGAATATGACGGGATGACCATTGTGTTGATAAGCTGCGCAGCGCATTCATGCTCTCGGCAATGTTTTGATAGTTCACTGCTGATGGCGCTCTTTAGGGATCTTTTGTGCTGTCGAAGCTGTATATTCAAACAGCGCCCTGTTTGACAAATGTATGTGCGTCCGCATGACAGAGGTATTTCATAAACCCCGCTTTTCACACATTTCACGTTTTTCCGGTATTTTTGTTTTGAATTGATTTTTTTTTGCTCGCTGTTGAGTTTGGCGCCCAGGCTTCTTAACTTGTTGGGTGCTGACATAAGCACTTTTTCACCAGCTCTTGCTTCTCCCTTTTTGAGCCTGTGGGAAGTGCCATTAATCCAAGGAATGACCGCGTACGGCTTCCTTTATTCTGATGTGGTTGTGACATATTTTCTGCCTCTAAGTGCTTGCAGAATCCCTTCTGCAACACAGGATAGCAGTCTCGTCGGGACACCTGCTGCTTTCAGCCAACGGTTCTTGGTGTCAAAACTGCCTTGAACTTCATATGATCTCTTTAATGCGGCTTTATCAAGTTGATAAAACTACTTAAGCACCGAACAGGTCTAAGCAGGTGACAAGCTGAAGAAACAGTCTTTAGCTTATAAATGGCAAGGAGGTGGTGTTCACCAGTTTGCATACTCGTGCAAGCTAGCGACACAATGCATACAATCGCAAAACCGTGCTGCTTATTCAACACCTGCGTCTCATCACGCTCCAGCTTCCCCGCTTACAAAATTTTCATCTTGAGTGTATATCGTACTCAACACTGCCCCATAGCAATTCGCTGCTTGCAATAATACTGAAAATTTTCTTTTACATGAAATTTATAAAAATTAATTCGAGGTACATTTATTGTTTTTTTCTTGGCGGGGGGGGGGGGGGGTAACCGAAACGGTCAACCCTTATATACTTCAATATCAGACTGCAATGGTCTGATGTAGTGTCTAGATTTCTGTGGTCGTAGCAGTCAAAGACTGCAGTTCTGTGCAGTACCACATCCCAAAAAACTTATGTTGAATTCCAATGGCAGATCGGGAGCGCTCCTTCGGATCACGTACGGAGCGCGTAGCTCCACTGGAGATCGCTACCTCCCATTTTGCGAATGGAATGCGGGTGCTCCCTCGGGAGCATTTGGTGCAAAGAAAGCCCTGAAGAGGGCGCTAAAGGAGACCGGATCCGGATACTCCCAGCATTCCATGCTGGGATCCGGATGATCCCAGCATTCCATGCGCGGTTTGTTTTTTGCCTGCCTTTCCCACGTGCGTCGCACGTTATTGCGCTCCGAAATGACGAATCGCGCCAGCCAATTTTCTTTCGATGCGAGCCCAACAGTTCGACAACTAGTGCACAGCATGATGTTCGGAGTGCCGGAAACGCAAGGTATGTGTTCATTTTACTAATTTTACGGTCTATTTGCGCTGGCTCTCACAGATGTAAACACGGAGCAGTTGCGAACGTGGAGTCGCCGCTGCAGTTGTTTATCGGCAAAAGGCCTGGCATTTTCTCGCTACACGTCACGAGTATCGACCACAATAATAATAATTGGTTTTAGGGGAAAGGAAATGGCGCATTATCTGTCTCATATATCGTTGAACACCTGAACCGCGCCGTAAGGGAAGGATAAAGGAGGGACTGAAAGAAGAAAGGAATAGGTGCCGTAGTGGAGGGCTCCGGAATCATTTCGACCACCTGGGGATCTTTAACGTGCACTGGCATCGCACTGCACACGGGCGCCTTAGCGTTTTTCCTCCATTGAAACGCAGCCGCCGCGGTCGGGTTCGAACCCGGGAACTCCGGATCAGTAGTCGAGCGCCCTAACCACTGAGCCACCGCGGCGGGTAAAAAGCAGTTTCTTTTTAATATCAGCATTCATCACTCACGAACTGATTAGTTCTAATTAGCGTGGAAAGCACGAGGACGACCGTTTCTATCCATGTGATTCTCACGAGTTGAGTCAATAGTTGGGCCCCGCTGTTCTGCTCGTATTTTCCACTCCACCGCCTCTATATTGCGGGACAAAGTATTCAATAAACAAGTTAGGGATAATACAGGCTGCATTTTGGTAAGCAGAACCTGCACTTGCAGCGAGCTGTACCACAGTACGCTCTGCAAGGAGGCAGCTGTGAGCCGCGTAACGAAGCGTTTGAACAATGTCGGGTAACGCTGCAGCGAAATTAAGATTATATAATTGGACATCACGTTGACTGATTTCGAACATTATTGCATTTCAGACCTATCTGGCGTTTGTTCTACGGACTCGGACCGCCAGGTTGGGGCAGCACCTAGTCAAGGTGAGATTATCCTCTCGTTGCGAGCAATAAATACTCTGGTGATTGAAGTGCAATGTATTGCTGAAGACTTCAAGTGGCAGTAAACTATGCAGATAGCATTTTACTACATGCACATGTTTATGCATATCTAGTTCTTCGTAATTATGTCATTTGAATTCATGATTCGTACATATTCTTCTTTTGTTTGGCAGAACAATCTCAAGGCTCAAAACCTCATTGCCGTGGTAAGTGAGTGCCTTGATGGATCTTCATCATCAGCCTGGCTATAGCCCACTGCAGGGCAAAGGCCTCTCCCATTTCTGTTCAATTAACCATGTTCTTTACCAGCTGCGGCCACCGTATTCAAGCTATTATTCTCATCCGCCCACCTAACCTTCTGCTGCCCCCCACTGCGCTTCCGTTCTCTTTGAATCCACTCCGTTACCCTTCAGGACCAGCGGTTATCTTCCCTTCGCATTGCATGCCCTGCCCAAGCCCATTTCTTCCTCTTGATTTCGACTACGATGTCATTAACCCGTGTCTGATCCCCCACGCACTCTGCCCGCTTCTGGTCTCTTAACGTTACACCTAGCATTTTTCTTTCCATGGCTCGCTGTGTTGTCCTTAACATAAGCTGAACCCTTTCCTTAGCATCGACAATTATGCCCCATAGGTGAGTACTGGTAAGACACAGGTGTCGGATACTTCTCTCTTGAGAAATATTGGTAAACTGCCATTAATCATCTGAGAGAACCTGCCATATGTCCTCCACCCCATTCTTATAGTTATTTCCCCCTCATGATCCTGATTAGCGGTCACTACCTGTCTTAGGTAGACCTCCCCTTCCGGTGCCTCGCTACCAATTGCAAACTGCTGCTATCTTGCGAGACTGTTGAACATTACCTTGGTTTTCTGCAGGCTATTTTTAAAACGTACCTTTCTGCTCTGCATGTCTAACTAATTAATCATGCTTTGCAGTTCATCTCCTGATTGACTTGGAAATGTCATCAGCGAGTTGCAATTACTTAGGCATGTTCCATTAATTGTTATCCCCAACTGTTCCTCAATCCAGGCCTCGAAATACCTCCTGTAAACAGGCGGTGAATAGCATTGATGAGATTGTGTCTCCCTGCCTGGTGCCCTACCTTATTGGAATTTTATTGCTGACTTTATGGAGGAACTGCAATGTATACCACACAAAAACTATACTCCTGTGTTTTTCATGTTTGCAGGCCATGGCTGTGAGTGGACGGCAGGGGAAACGAAGCTACTGCTCGACTATTACGAACAATATTTATCACGCGTTGGGCCAATGAAGAAGTTTCGTAACAAAAAAGAAATGTTTTTAAAAATTGCGGAAAATATAAAGGAAACTCTTGGAGTGGAGAGGACAGCCCAGCAATGTATTACTCGGTACAAGACCGTAATGAAGAGGAAGAGGAGCGCAACTGCGCAGAACAATAGGTCGGGCAACTCGCCAACGCCTGTGCCTTTTGAAGATGAAATAGAAAAAATACGCTGGCTTGATGACAGCTTGCAACTAGCAGAGCTGCGCGATAGCTACGGTGTATTATCGAAGAAGGCAAGACAAACACCCCCCTCCAGTACAGCAACATACTCAGCCGAAGGAGACATTGCTGGCCCTTCCAGTGATCCCGCCAGTGTGTTTGAGGACTCACAGTCGATCACGCCTCATTCCTCTGCAGGTTCTTCCGAGGGCCAAGGAAACGGAAAAACTGCACGAGCATCAAGTGCATGAGCTCAAGAGATGAAGATTTTTTTTGAAGAAATGGAGCGGCTGCAAAACAGAAAAGAACAACAGAAGACTGCTCGTGAAGAGCAGACGCGTGTGCGGCATGAAGAATGAAAAGAACTCAAAGAACAGCTAAGAAAAGAAAGGGCTTCACGGCACGAAGAAAAAATGAAGCTATTTAAGCATGCATTCGGATTATCCGAGGAGGATGGGTAGAACAGGAAGTTTGGAGCAGTTGTGATGTACGCAATGTGAATATACAGCGCAAGGCACAAGGCAAGGGACAGGAACAGTGAAAGACACACACGGTCGCCCGTGCATGTCTTTCACTGTTCCTGTTCCTTGTTTTGTGCCTTGCGCTGTATATTCACCATGCAGAACCAACCAGCCTGCCAAATCTCCAGTAAATATGTGTAAAGAAAACAAATTTTTTCCTGCAAACAAAGGTCTCTTACATAGCATACTGCTGTGCTCATTCATAAATTTGTATTTAGTCTATAGTTCTACTGTTTGAAGTGACAAAAAGTGCACTGTATGTAACAGCAAAGAGCCATTAGAATGAAAGCTATTTATTTCCACTCCTTACACACCTGTGCTTGTTAGTGCACTACTACTGCTTTCGCAGCACTACTTCCACAACTTTGTTCCACTTTATTCCTCCCAATCTGCGCAGCAAAACTTCTTCGGCAGTCTCGTCCAGGTCATCGGTGCACGACTCTTGATGCCACTCGATGTCTTGAGGTGTAACAGAATCGTTAGGTTCATCTGGCTCCAAGTCTCCATAATCGATGCACAAGTTGTGCAGTACACAGCAGGCAATAATAAACTTATTGAGACACTCTAGAGAACGGAGCTCAAGGTACATCAGCGGTCGGAACCTTTTCTTTAAGTTACTAAAACTGTTCTCTATTAGAACTCTTGTTGGAGAAAATTTTTTGTTGAAGTCCTTGTGGGCCTTTGGTAATGCCCCATACTCTCTGAAGGGAGTGAGAAGGTATGGCCTGAGGGGATAAGCCGCATCTCCGAGCAGGTGGTAAGTGTTGTCTTCGCACAGTCTGGGAAGTTTCTTCGGAAGTGATGAAAGTTTGAAGATTCGAGAATACTGAATTTTGCTGGAGCATCCAATGAAGGTGTCTACAAACCGTCTTTTGTGGTCACAAACAGCTTGAAGAGTTAATGAAAGGTAATGGTGCCTGTTGCAATAGGTGGAAGCGACCTTGTTGTCTGGGCACTGGATCTTGACATAAGAGCCGTCTATGCAGCCAATAACTCCTGGGATTCCAGACGCCTGACAGGAATGAAGTGAAATAATGTTGAAGCCACTGACCCATGCAGAAACTCATTCTATTGCAAATGTATATCGGAATGTATAGGACAAATTTGTATTAAGAAATGTTAATACCAACCTTCTGAAATTCACTGGCCAGCTATTCCATGTCGGAAGGAAACGTCACCACAGATGGGGCCAGGCTTACGAGGAAGTCAGCCACCCGTATAAGGATGCTGTGTACCGAACTCTCCGATAAATCAAAGCGGCTTGCCACTTCCCTCATGTTGGTTTTATTGGCGGCATACCTGTAAATAATTATTGAAGGACATTATTTAGCACAGAGCAATAGAATACCAGGCTGGAATGCAATGCTTCTGCTATGCAACTTATTAAAGCAAAATGGAATTCTGCTCTTCAGTTTTCACTATTTAAACGCGAGACTAAACACTCGAACGTTTGATATCCCAGTTGGTATAAATATAGTGCATATGGAGTTTCTGCGAACAGGATCGGTGGTGTTACAAGAATGGTGTACACATTAACAATGCTTACGCACTGATCCAATGGGCAAGCAATTATGCAGCAAGCGTGAAAGCACTTAACGAAGGAAAAGAACGGCCAACGCCACTCGTGCGCAACGCGAGCGGGACGCCTGGGAGGGAAAAAAATCCCTTGACCGGCCACTGCTTTACGGGTAGAACGCTGGTAGGCCGAAGCGGTCCCCTCATGGTGACAGACTCGGCCGTGGAGCGCTAGACCCTGGCCGGCGAGCAACTCATTCCCGACGAGGTGCAGTTCGCTTATCGCTCGCATCTTGGGTTCACCGTACAGCAATCTCCGCAATCAGGCAATAACGCAGTATTTTTAAGCCAACAACCAGCGCGAGAAAAGGGCACAACAAGCATAGTGCGTAAACTAGAGTGAACTCACCAGATGAAAGCCAACACGTGAGTTTCGGCAGATTTTGCCGGCACTCCGCCGTGTTTGCTTGAGGGACACGCAGGTGAAGCAGCGAATCTTGCTATCAGTTGCTCCGCTACAGGCCGCGACAGCCGAAAGTGCCTGCGGAACTAGAGAACATAGGATCTCAGAAAAAGGCTTTTTTTCTTTTTGGTTGTAAACAAGAACCAACGAGTTGTACGGTACCTCGTCGTCTGAGTACTGCCCAACGACGTCCTCGACGAAGCCAACCACTTTAGGCCTCTTGGCAGGCAGGCGGAACATTTCATCAAATGCCCTTTTGTACACAGCGGCTTCACACTCGCTGTCCGTTTCAGACGAATCTTCACTGCTGGACTCGGAGCTTTCAGTGTCCGAGTCAGAACTGTCACTTCCATGAAGCAAAATTAGTGCCGCACGGCGCGAAGCAAGATTCCTGCCGTCCATTGCTGACTGGAAAGTCACCGGCTCGGCCGGCTCACCACGTTGTTACGACAGGAAGGAAGCGGCCGCAGTCGGTCGTGACAAGAAGCAGACGCGGGGGAAAGAAAACGTCTCGTGGGCTTCCGGTTAAATCCGCCGATTTCGGCGGATCAAGTTTCGCTGCTCCACGGAGCGATCCGGGATCTACGCCTGATCCCGATCTGCCATTGGAACATACAACTCGCGCTCCCATTTTGCCATTGGAATACGATTGATCCAAACCGAGCAGAAAAACTTGATCTGGATCTGCCATTGGAATTCAACATAAGTGTGGCACATACTGTACGTGTTTTTCACGGTGCCACTTAGGGCGAGGGGGGGGGAGAGGAAACTCGTGCAGGTGTGGACGCGAAAGAAGGTAAAGGTATTTTTCTGCAATCTATCCAGCACAAAGTGCGGAAGAGAGGACTGGGCCACGGCCGCCCTTCCTGCTTTGTTTCTCCTGACTGATCAGGCTACGGCCCACGTCATGTCAAATATGAGCAGACTATAGTCGGATACAAGGCAAGTAAAAAGCGGCTTTTCCCTGTCTAAGGGCCCTTTCTAGCAAATGGTGTCGACCGGTTTTTCTTGTGAACCTGCTTGCGTGAGTATTGGGACAATACATGGATTTGCTCGACCAATTAATGAGGGGACTATCCCAGACAATGCAGGAAGGGGACCACTCGCTTTCATCTGCCACTCCCGGAGTTGTCGTGTTAGAAGGTTCATTAGAATATACCGACGCCATTGGCTGGAAAGGGCTCCCTTTGACGGGGAAAGGCCCCTTTTATCTTGACTTGTACTCGACTAAAGCGCAGCAGAATCTGTTACTGCGATATGTTGCGATGTACACAGTTAATCATGCTCATACCGAAAATGAGAGATAACACAGTATAGAGCAGTCTGTAAAAACCAGAGATGATGGTAATAAGGTGGCAGTACGTATGTTTCAACTAAGCGTAATGCCGTTAAACTAATGCGATGAGTTGCGCCACTTTCTTTAGCGTGCAAAAACAAAACAATAGCGTTGGTCCCAGCAGTGAAAGAAATTTAATGGTCATGTTCGCGGCTGCTCGATCTGAGTAATAACGGCGAATAAAAAGGACAAGTGTAATTCTCGCATTCTGCCAATGAGTTACAAGCTAGGCGTAATCCTTTTCTACTTTCATTCAAATTTTATTCACTATCACCAGAAGTTGCCATAGCGTAAAAGCTGTTATATGGCTGCGGCTACAAGGCAATGCTTCGAGCACGTCATTAAGGTGTGGCGCTTGTTTCGCGCTCAGCAGGTCTTCGAGGGGTTCGTCCCCAGAAGCCAAGACCTAGAAGACGACGATGCCAGGCTGTCTTACCTTCCTGAGCTCCTGAACAACGCTGGCTTGAAGCCCCGCACCTGTGAACTCCTGTTCGGCGTGCCGCACGACTACAGCAAACCCGAGTCATTCATTGGTGAGCAACCTAAGAAGCTTGTCATGCATCATGCCACATTGAGAAAGCATCGAAGTAGCCTACGATTCTAGCATTAAGATAGGGATCGTGTAAGCACATTTGGCCGAGACATACAAGAGAGTGTGATCAGGGCCCGACCCGTACCCCTACTTCCGTCCCTTTCAAACATGTCCTTTTCGGAGACACCTGATTGCCTGAAACACCGCAAGCGGATGCGATGGCTCGATCCGGCGCACCAGCTTCAGGCGTTTCAGCCAATCAAGCGTCGCCGAAACGGACGCTTTCGAAAGTGATGGGAGTTGGGATACAGACCGAGTTTTCCAATATTTTGTGAAGAAAGGCACACATGTTGTAACTGCCCGTTACCTTGCTCAAACTTGTGGGGATAGGGATGAAGCCTGCTTAAAGCTGATAAAGCTTGCAGGGATAAAGCCTAAGGCTTAATGAATCCTAAAAAAAGCCACTTAAGTATGCGCTCGTAGCATGTAATGAAAGTGGAAACCATCGGTGCAACATTTAGACAGAGGCAGACAACAGCATGGATTCAGGATCGCACGTTTCGGAAGGTTTTTTGGTAAACTGAAATGGAGAATTTGGCTTGGCAGGGCATTGAATGGTGAAGAAGATATTCCTGGCAGTCTATTCTGAAGGGCCGCTTTTTGCTGGATCAGGGATAAAACAAGGGGTAATGACATCCTAGTCGAAATCAGGAGGAAGAAATGGGCTTGGGCAGGGCATGTAATGCCAAGGCAAGATAACCGCTGGTCCTTAAGAATAACGGACTGGATTCCAAGACAAGGAAAGCGTAGCAGGGGGCGGCAGAAGGTTAGGTGGGTGGATGAGATTAAGAATTTTTGCGGAGATAGGGTGGCCGCAGCTGGCACAGCACATGGTTTATTGGAGAGTGCTAAACGCCTTTTCCCTGCAGTGGGCGTAATCAGGCTGATGATGATGAAGTAAGAACCAGTCTTAGCGAGACCATGATTGTAACCTTAGTGCTATTTCGTGCCGGAAAATGCGACTGCAGAAGAAAAGAGAGGAAACTTTAAATGCGTGGTGCATTCTTTGCCTTGAGTCCTTCACATTCGTGTTCGCGAATAACCGTCACTCACATTACTGATTATTTCGGCACGTTACTAGAAGTCAACGCGCACCGCCATAAAGTTATTTTTAAATGGTATCGAATGGCATGGGTTTAGCAGGTACGCAAGAAAAATTTCGGCCAATGCGCCGTGCGGTATTTTTGTGCAATTGTTCCGATGTGTGGTACCCTCTCTGTTATAAGCTACACGTTACAGTAATGAAAGGTACATACATATAGGCGCGTTAGATGACGTCACCGTCGCTGTTTCTCGTGTTGGGCTAAAAGTCACACCCGCAGCGAGGTCGCTACAGCTGAAGCTAGATGGCAGGCGGGCACTATAGTGCGGAAGCCATCAACATTTTAATGCACGCCTACATTGCATTTAGTCATGCTGGGTTATTTTCTCGCATATTTTGCTTTCATTAACTTCTATCCTTCTCAAGTATGCAAAACCATTTTCTTTCCTACGCAACATGCTTAGATGGAATAAAATTCGTTTCAATCATTTTGTGTTCCTACATCTCCGAATTTTTTTCTCGGTCCATATTCTACTAGGCTACGAAGTGAGAATCGGAGTGCAGCTGCTCTTTTATGTTGCTTGGTGACGCGTCC
The DNA here is from genome assembly GCF_052857255.1 of Amblyomma americanum. Classification (NCBI taxonomy): domain Eukaryota; kingdom Metazoa; phylum Arthropoda; class Arachnida; order Ixodida; family Ixodidae; genus Amblyomma; species Amblyomma americanum. Next base: position 90,337,589 of record NC_135500.1, on the reverse strand, counting down.
CGCGCCCACCCCTACAAATACATATACCAATCAAGCACAGCCCCATAACGAACAACCTTGAGACAAACCGAGATACAATCGACAGGCGAGTTGAAAAATGTTCAAGGGCAGCTGTTTAGAATTGCTGTTTCTTCGGTGCTCATTTCGCATTTCAGACATGCAGCTGTCACTGAATCCAGCAGCGTCCCTGGTAACGCCCGAGGAAAAAGAGCTCCTCAGAAAAGACGTTACCGAAGAAGTGATGCAGTGGACGACGGAAGGGGTCTTCGCCACAAGGCCCTCACTCTACCTAGTGCACGCAAGAAAGACGGAACTAAAGTGAATAAACAGCTGAGCGACACATCTCATGACTCTGTCACACAATTGCATTAAAGCAAGAAAATTTATTTACGAGTCGATTTACTATTGCGCCTCTTTGTTCTCGTGCACGTCCACCAGGAAATAACTACAATCCTATCCTTATCAATTTTCTTCCAGTTGCTTTGGCTCAGTAGCCAAGCTATTCAGAGGCCTAGCCCAAGCGGACCGCGAAGTTAATCCATTTTGAGGCTACAGGATATTGGTTTAGCCGAAGTGAAAAAAAAATAGCTCAGGTTTAAACTGTCGTTAACCCTGGCGGGAAGCGAGAGCTTCCTTTGCATGGCCACATTCACAAACGCCACACACACTACGGAACGGATTGCCGTAAAGCTTCGATGAAATGCCCGATGGGGCAGTTTCCACCTCCCACTGTGGGCAGATTGTGATGCCTTTAGTAGGCCACATGACCTGTCACGTGACTGCACTGACGCTGCCCTCTTGAAAACCTATAGTAGTGAAGCTTTTCGCTTCAAAACCTTCTGCTGCGTCCCTTTCTTGGAGTTTGCTCTATAATCGTTGGGGAGAGCCTCCTGTACTGCAAGCCCGTATCACGTGACGGAAGCGTCACGCTTTTGGAGGGCGGGGACGTCCCGTGGGGGGCTGCCAAGTGAGGATTCGGTCGACTGGCACAATCCTCCCCGCCATATTTTAGGGGCCTCTTCGCCTCAACACCATCTTGCTCGCTTGTCTGCAACTTATGAGGTAGTACAGTAGTCCACAGATCTATCTAGAGCTTTCGAACTCCGCGCCGTCAGCTCTCCGCATAGCTACATTCACCGCCTTGTAGGCGAAAACAACTGCATGCTGCCTGTGGGATTCGAACCCACTGCCTCCGAATTTCGCCGACTGTGCTCTAACAACTGAACTACGGCCGTGCCTATCCCATATTCCAAAAGGTGGTATTTGTGTTGCGTGTAACCGAAACCTGAGAGTGTTCACCAGCGCCACCCCCATCTACAGCGGCGGACGTAGAACGTCCTGCATTACCACGAGTGTCACTAGGAACATGGTCGAATGGGAAGGGCGGAAACTGTATAAGAACCTTGTTATGGACTATTAGCATGGAACATAGGCGAGAAAAAAATTATCTTCAAAAGATTACTGTTGCATATTTGCCTACATAATGCCATATTTTTTCTCCTCGAAGTTGCGTCGACACTCTACAACTATCGATATCTCGATCCTGAATGGGCAGACACGAAGAGCCACTAGCATTCGATGCGCATCATTATTATCATAACTGGCCAAGCTACGTTCGCTGCTGGACAGAAACCTCTTCTAATGCTCTCTAATTATCCCTGCTTAATTGCTCCAGCCCCGGCCTGGCTACCCCAGCAAATTTCTTGATCTCATCTCCGTAGTCTCATGCAAAACCACTATTATGACTTCCAAGAGACGCTGGTGATTGTGATTTGTGATTGAGTGCTCCAGTTGCTCCAGTTCAGGACGGCGCCTGTAGATAAAAAAGCGCGCTGCCCAGGCGCCGGTGTGATTGTTCCACTGTGTCCAAGCAAAAACTATATCGTCCATCCGACAGCCACCTTCGTTACGATAAAACCATTGAAGAAATCCGGAGAGCTTGCAGAAGGTTTAGCGGGTGGAATACACAATAAGACTCATTGGCACGTTGGGTTTCTTCCCTTTAGGAATGCAGTATACCACAGATGCTAGCCGCCGCGGTGGCTCAGTGACTATGGCGCTCGGCTCCTGACCCAAAAGACGCGGGCTCGATCCCGGCCGCGGCGATCGAATTTCGTTTGAGGCGAAATTTTAAAGGCCCGTGTACTGTGCGATGTCAGTGCAGCTTAAAGAACTCTAGGTGGTTGAAATTTCCGGAGCCCTTCAGTACGGCGTCCCTCATAGCCTGAGTCGCTTTGGGACGTTAAACCTCCATAAACCAAACCACACCACAGGTGCTGAGAAGTTGTGAAACGGCAGCGTGAAGTAAAACGACTTAGGGGACACTAGAGTTACTGTATATGCTACCAAAGAATCCCTGCGGGAGCATATACAGCACCACTAATGTTGAATTCCAATGGCAGATCCGGATCAAGTTTTTCTGCTCTGTTGGGAGCAATCGTATTCCAATGGCAAAATGGGAGTGCGAATTGTCTGTTCCAATGGCAGATCAGGATCAGACGTCGATCCCGGATCGCTCCGTGGAGCAGCGATATTGGCTCCGCCGAAATCGGCAGATTTGACCGGAACCCCACGCGACGTTTTACTTTCCCGCGTCTGGTTCCGGTCATGACCACCTGCATCCTTCCTGTCGTCGCTACGCGGTGATCCGGGCAACGTACAAGCAGTATTTTTGACTTTTTTTTTAAAATTGAATCCTCTAAATGTAATTATTTTTCGTTTTGTTCGCGTCCGCACAAGTTAAATAAAAAAATTTTCTTAACAGGTCGTCGATTCCACCGTGGTCAATTCTTTGTGGCCGCTTTTCAGACCAAAATCGTTGAATTGTTTGAACCTCCCGCTCTTTTTGACGTCAGATGATACGTACTCTCTAAGCCTAGCAGCTCTGTAAATAAGGAAGCAATCTGAAGATTTGGCGCGTTTCATCAGTAGAATTCTGTGGTGCGGACATCATCACACAAAGCGAAAGCTTTGTGCGCCTTTTGTTTGCTGTGAACGCGAGAGACAGAGTGGCGGCAAGGACGAATCGCTGGTGAAGCGAGTGGCCGCGCTTCGATGGGCGCCGCCATGATGCCTGAACTTGGAGCTATTCTTGCGCTGAAGTGCCCCGCGAGAGCGCATGCATTCCATTGGCAAAATGGGAGGGAGTGATCTCCGCCTGAACTACACGCTCCGTTTGTGATCCGGTGGAGCGCTCTCGATCTGCCATTGGAATTCAACATAACATGGATGGATGAATGGATGGATGGATGGATGGATGGATGGATGGATGGATGGATGGATGGATGGATGGATGGATGGATGGATGGATGGATGGATGGATGGATGGATGGATGGATGGATGGATGGATGGATGGATGGATGGATGGATGGATGGATGGATGGATGGATGGATGGATGGATTGATGGATGGATGGATACGGCTGAACCCTTTACATCGGGCGGTGGCTCAAGCCACCTAGCCATGTCTTCTGAAATTTTACTCCTGTCTTGCTTTTAGCCACCAATCAGATAACCTTCGCTTGGTTACTTCTAACCTCTTAAAATCCACTTTCCCTTCACTATCCCTAAACCCCAATGCCTTGGGTAAGTCAGCCCCGCTGCCTTCCACTGTAGGGTGAAGCCCTTTACAGGAGAGTATCAAGTGTTCAGCCGTTTCCTCCTCCTCTCCGCACGAAATGCACAAAGTGTCTATCTCCTGGTACCTGACTCTATACGTCTTAGTCCGCAAAACTCCAGTCCTGGCCTCAAACAACAAAGAACTTCCCCTACAAGTATAATAGATATTTTCTTTGACAATTTCCTGTTTCAAGGTCCGGTATGTTTCCAGTGCCGATTTCGTCAGCATCCCTGTTTTCCACAAAGCTCTCTCTGTTTTTTTAACCTTTTTCTTAACCGATAATTGCTGATTTGCCCCCTTACTGCTGTCCAGATATTTGCTTGTCAATTTTCTAGTTCGCTTTCTCCATTTCCTGTCAACATTCTTTATATACAGGTATCTGAAAACTTCCCTAGCCCACCGCTTTTCCTCCATATTTCTCAATTGTTCCTCAAATGCTACCTTACTGCTATCCTCTCTGCTCTCGAAAGACGCCCATCCCATATCACCCTGTACCCCCCGATTTGGTGTATTACCATGTGCTCCCAAAGCTAACCTCCCTACTCCCCGTTGCCTAATTTCCAGCCTTGCTTGAACATCTGGCCTCATACACAGGACCGCATTACCGAAGGTCAGGCTAGGGACCATCACCCCTTTCTAGGTCCCTCTTACCACCTCATACCTATTGTAATTCCACAGTGCCCTATTTTTCATGACAGCTGCATTCCTACTAGCTTTATTCATTACATATTTTTCATGCTCTGTCAGATACGCAACACTGTTATTTATCCACACCCCAAGATACTTGTACTCATTCACTACTTTTAGCACGAACTCCTGTATTCTATGCTCGCCGCCCTCTTCATTAAATATCACGACTGCAGATTTTTCCTTACTATACTTGAAGCCTAATCTATCTCCCTCTGTACTGCATATGTCTAACAACTTCAGAAGGTCTTCCTTGTTGTCAGCCATTATCACTATATCGTCCGCGTATATTAGTCCCGGTAATGTCTGTTTAATCAATTCCCCTTGCTTGAAAAAAGATAGGTTGAAGCCTAGTCCGCTCCCCTCTTGCTTGGTCTCCAACCCTTGCAGGTACAACATGAACAACAAAGGGGACAGAGGACATCCTTGTCTAAGCCCCCGCTGTATCTCTACAGGCCCTGATACGTTTTTTTTTCCCATTTTATGAGCACTCTGTTACCACTATATATATCTTTTAAAAGATTAATTACTCCATTTTCCACATCCAATGTGCCCAGTATGTCACACAAATGCTCCTGAGTAACGTTGTCATAGGCTCCCCTAATATCCAGAAATGCTAGCCTTAAGGGCCTATGTTCCTTTTCCGCAATTTCTATACACTGTGTGAATGAAAATAGATTGTCCTCCAGCCTCCTTTGTTTCCGGAACCGATTCTGTAGTTCCCCTAACACCCCCTCGTTCTCCACCCAAGCCTGCAGTCTATCCTTTATAATTTGCATCACCACCCTGTAAACCACAGATGTCACTGTTATGGGGCGATAGTTACTTACGCCTGTTTTGTCCCCCTTTCCCTTATATATCATGTTCATTCTACTTAATCGCCATTCATCGGGGACTTTCTCATCCACTATCATTTTGTTCACTACCTGTATTAATGTTTGCTTGGATTTTGGTCCTAACTTCTTTATCAACATAATCGGGATACCATCTGGTCCTGTTGATGTGCCACTAGGAAACTTCTTCTCTGCCCTTTCCCACTCTTCTTGCTCAAGTGAAGCTATTGCTGTAACCGGTCTATCCTCCTTCGATAAATTATGTACCATGTGCTTTGCTGAAAATTTTTCCGTCATCCTTTTTCCTGTGTGTTTTATTGCTTCATCCCCTTCTAGTCGAATACCCTCATCTGTAACAATAAACCTTTGTTCTAGCCTAGTTTTATTACTCATTGCATTTAGATGTTTCCGGAATTTTTGGGCTGCTTTTCTATCCTTTTTATTTACTTTTGACATCCATTGGGCCCCCTTTCTTCTAATTTTCTCATTAATCAAATATGATGCGTCCCTTCTACACTTTATGAAGGTATCCCATTTTCTGTCTACTTCGGGTTCTTGTTCCCCCTCTTCATGGAATATCTGTGTTCCCTGGATGCTTCCTTGCGCTTTTCTATTGCCCTCTTGACCTCCTCATCCCACCAACTCTTGGGTTTGCATCTTTTCCCTTTTAGCTTTACTCGCACCTTAGCTAGCTCTAGCTCCAGTAATCGAGTTAATTTGGTGTAAGTCCATTCTGTTTCACTATCCTCAAAAATTACTTTCTCGATTTGTTTGGCTGCTGCTTCCAATTGCTTTTTTGAGTAAAAATTTCCCCCTTATTGTTCATCTTGCTTCAGTCCTACATTGCTTTTTCTTCTGAAGCTCAACTTTATGCGCTTGTGGTCACTACCTAGACTTCTGGAACCATCTTCATCTATGCTCATTACCCCTAATCTATTATACATCCTCTGTGACATTAGTGCATAATCTATCGTCGAGTGCAGACTCCCCGCCTCCCATGTTATGAGCCCTTCGCACTTCTCGGTGCTGTTGCATACAACTAAATCATGCCTGTCACACATGTCCTGCAGCATGCTTCCTGTCGAATCCGTGTACCCATCCAGGTCTTCTATGTGTGCATTCATGTCGCCTAATATAATTATCTCGCCCTGTCCTCCTAGCACATCAATGTCGCTTGCAATACATTCTAACATTTTCCTTTTTTCCTCTTTGGCATTAACCCCTGTCCACAGGTATACAAAGCCAAGGAGTGTTTGCTTGCCTACCACTGTTCCTTTTAGCCATAAATGTGCCCCGCATCCCAGTCTAACCCTCTGAAAATTCATACTTTTATGAATGAATGCCCCAATTCCACCTCCCTCTCTGCTGCCCTCTGTTCTATTGCAATATTCCCATGCGTAGTCTGGGTTACAGGGTGGTTGCTCCATGTCTCTAAGATGTGTTTCCACTAAACCATATACCAATAATTCCTCCTGTCTTAACTGTTCTTCTATTTCCTCCCATTTCAGTATATTTCTGCCACCTTGCATGTTAATGAAACCTATATCTGAATTAACTTGGCCCTGGCGCTTGCGTCTCTTTCTTCCCCTATGGTTCCATTGTCCGTTTGATCTTAATTCTTCCTTCTCTACACTGGTTCCTTTAAAGCTCTGGGTCCCCCCCAAAAAGCTGTTGCCTGGCGACCTATCCTACTACCCACCTTCTTGCCAGTGGCACCACCGTAGTCGATCCCATCCTGTGCAAAAGGGTGGGGCCTAACCTCGTACACTTCCCAGTTGACCTCCATCACCTCATATCTTAGTCGTCGACTCAATAGCCTAATTACCCGATTAGCCTCAAGGACCCTCCTTTCCGTTTCGCGAGCCTGCCTCTGGACATCTGGGATTGTGCATATGGTCACATGCACTCTCAGAGGCCTCTCTAAGCCTACGCATCCCCACCTCCAACTGCGTCTCAGGATTCTGGCTCCTCCCCTGCAGTACATCATTGATACCAGCATGGATGACGACAAGGTGTTCGCCATCCATGCTGCCCACCACCACCTCCCGGGCTCTGGCCATTGAATCCACCATGCACTTCCCCGACTGAGCCTCCACCTGCACCCGCCTGTCTGCCTTCACTGCCGTCAGAACGCCTCCCTCAACCCTCGCTACATTCGAGTCCCCGACAACCAGAACCCTCCTGCGCCCCAACCGTTCGCTTCCTAACTCCAACTGTTGGCCTCCCGATCGCTCTAGCTGACTCTCCTGCCGCTGTACGCTATTGTCGCGAGTTTCCATGCCCGCTTTAACCTTTTTCATTTCGTTCTCATTTTTCTCACTCAATGCTCGCTGCGCTACAGCACTGTACGATCGACGAGCCTCGTCCCCCACCTGACACTTCTCCGAACTGGGGAGCCCAGCCGGCCGCGACCTGAGCGCTTCAACCTGTTTTTCTAGCTGGGTCCGCTTTTCCCGCTCTTCTTTTATCTCGCCCACAATTCGCTTCAACAGGGCGGCATTATTCTCCTCCTTTTTAATCAAATCGGCGACCTGAGCTTCCAGCTTAATCCGTGCCTCTCGTTATACCTGCAGGTCCGCATTAAGTGCATTAAACCCATCTTCCCATTCCCCTTTTAACGTATGAACGGCGTCCCCAAACCGCTTACACATCTTACACACGAAGCTAGCCTCATCCGCCTCGGCTAAGCTCCCGAACCCTGTCTCATCTAAGTAACACCAACGGTCGCACTCCTGGCACTGTACTAACTCCCCGTCCTCGTCCACCTTAACTTTCCTATCTTGCCGACCCATCGTCCGGCCGACTACGCCTTGTGAAAGCCCGCCAAAATTCCTATGCCGAGCCCTCGGCCCTGCGCAACGTAAAAGCCCGCCAAAAATTATTCTCACACACCTCCGCTGGCCTCACTACCCTTACCTCGGTCTAAAACTACCGCCCGACAGCATGTATGCAAGTGTAAATACCAAAAGCACTTAGCTTCGGACGTAGTCGCTGCAGCTCCCAGCCACGTTGCTTCCACGCATGCGCTACAGCGCCTTACAAAGACATACTTCCTGCGCCATCTGGTGGCATTGTAGGCGACACGGTGCGCAACTGAATGAAAAACAAAACCTCACAAAAACAACTAAAGCAGCTACCAAAAAAAGAGGCTTCGGGGATCTTCATCATAACCACTTGGACTAGCAATGTGGCTTCGTTTCAACTCCCTGCTACAAACGCGCAAGGCTTCCAGAGGGTTTGAGTATGGTACCTTACTGTCTACGGGAGGAGAGCTGAATTCTGCCTGTTTCCTAGACTTCAATGGGGATAGCGCCGTAACAAGTATATCTTATAAAGGCTTCCCGCTTTTAAGCACTCTGGTATAGTATGCTGTTTAAAATGGTGTACTCCCTGTGTGTGTCTGTTTCATGTGAAAGTTTATATAGACTACCATAGAGAAAATGGCGCCTGGTCATAAGTCGCGTTGCGGAAATGGTTCGGCATGATTCATTTGCGTCCATTCTAAGGCTTATCTTTTTATTAGATTACTTTTGCCGTATCCAAAGAACACATGCAACGGTTCGAACCCGGTGTATCAACTGTGGTTTAAAATTTAAAAGAAATCAGTGAAGGAGAAAATTGACGCAGCTACAAAGAGTACTCGCGGGTATTAAATTTAAATTCGTTGTTGGAGAAAGGAAATGACGCAGTATCTGTCTTACATGTAAGCGGACACCTGAACTGGGCCGTAAGGGAAGGGATAAGCCGCGGTGGCTCAGTGGTAAGGGCGCTCGGCTACTGATCCGGAGTACCCGGGCTCGAACCCGACCGCGGGGCCGCGTTTCGATGGAGGCGAAACGCATAAGGCGCCCGTTTGCTGTACGATGCAATTGCACGTTAAAGATCCCCAGGTGGTCAAAATTATTCCTGAGCCCTCTAATACGGCACCTCCTTCTTCCTTTCTCGCGGGTATTCATAATGTGCGCTTCATGTATGCGCTTTGATAACTGTCGGCTCGTGCTGTTATTCCAGCAGTTTATTTGCGTGTGTGATCATGAAACAATAGGGCCTACAATAAGGGTTGGTATGAACTTTGTTTTTTTTTTCTTTGCGGGAACCCAGCGCCATTAAACCGGTATGCCACAGAGAGTATTCACGGATACAACTGAGTTTATTCTCTTAATGGAGATGCAAAAAGATATGATGCAGCTTATATTGACTATGATTCTGAAGCAGTTTGGCTGTCTACATGCCATCCTGCATAACATAGAACTGGGAGCCTAGAAGATGATGGCCTCCGTTATACAAGAAGGCAAGGGGTTTTTCGCTCGCTAGCATGTGTGATTCTTTTCAATTAATGACCCGTAAAGTTGTCGCAAATTGGTTGCTGGATATTGAACTCAGGTTTGCACCTTGGGTTCAGAACGCTTTCATTTGTCGGCTCATTTTAAGAAAAAGTGCTCGTTTCAAGGCGTACAAAAAAAAACTTATACTAGTCTCACTGAACAGTTTTACACGCTAGAACAATTCCTACTTTTATTACAGCAGCTATGCGACTTTCTTTCGTGCTCCTAAGTTCAGAGTTCCGCATTTGGATGTGTGATGTACTGCCGGGATCCTATCACTAGGATATCACTGCGGAAATAACGCTTCGCATTTGAGGTAGCAAACTTGCTCAAGATACCACAAAATGCCACCAACTTTTTTTTTCCATTTTCGCGAAGAAAGTGGTGAATTTTATTTTTTCCACTCCTGTCCAACGCCAAAACGTTTTTATATAGTCCTCGACAAGGATGTAGTTCATGATGGTAATTATAACGGGTGCACCGTAGACAGTGCTGTAATCATTTTAAGTAGTGAAGTATTTAAAGAGATAAGTTGCGTTATCGCGCTTAGCTTGCTTTTACATTCATCTTGGGGTCAAAATGCAATAAAAACGAAAAAAAGGAAAAACAAAAGTGTCCTGCCCCCGCTAATACCGATATTGTGCTGGGCTTGTTACTAGGAATTAAAACTGCAAGTACCTTTTTTGTATTTTTTGCAAGACGCCAGTACAGCTACTACAGAAACTCTCCAGCAGCTTTCTGCAGTAACACACCACCTGCGTCGATTAACACCGGATTCCACTTTCACCTCGGTCACTTTAAATGTGTTTGAAGATGGTGTCAAAGCACCAAAAAGAAAACGTTGCCCCAAATCACGTAAAAATCTGAGCAAATTTGGCCACTCAAGAACTTCTGAAAGTGCGGATATTCTATGGGCGCTGTTGCTGGCAAGCCCTTAATAGGATAAATTTTTGCTCAAAACTATAATTCTATGGCGTTGTCCACAGTACCTATTAAAGCGGATGTATGAGCGGAGGCAAAACCTTCTAGGCAGTATGGAGTACTACCTGACCTAGTGGTTCTTACCACGCTGGTTGTGGTGGTCAGCACTATATTGCCACGTGCCTAGCGCCGCGCGACAGCCTTGTTTGGTGCCGACGACGACGAAGCGGTTGTTGTGGGCACGAGCGGCGCGCTGGTGCTGGTCTCTGTGACTCTGTGATCGTAACGGCAAGCCGACCTTATTCTCTGGTCCTCGGCAACGTGTACTTTCCCTGTGACTTCAGTCGTGACACTGGTGGAGGTGCCATCGACGATCCCTTCTCCTGCGGACGATCCTACGCGGCCGCCCCTCGTGACCGCTCCTGTTCATCGTGCCAGCCGACGGCTCCGAGGCTTGCCCCCCGAGGCCTTCGCTCTTGACGAAGAGACCCTAGCTGTGGCAACGACACCGCCCGCCCGTACCATGACTGTCCCTTCCACCCCTTCGTCCTGTCTCATCCTTCAGACCCCACGCACCCCTAAACCATTTCACGGTGAGCAGTTTGAAGACGCCGAGGACTGGCTAGCTCACTACGAAAGGGTCGCGACGTTTAACGGCTGGGACGACGCTGCGAAAATGCGGAACGTCTACTTCAGCCTTGAAGACGCTGCTCGGAGATGGTTCGAGAACCGCGAGGCCACATTCTCTACGTGGCCGGCCTTCCGAAGCCAGCTAGCTCCTCGGTACGTACGCCAGCAGTGACCGCCGAGAGAATGCCGAGCGTGCCCTAACCTCTCGAGTTCAGCGTCAGAACGAAGGGGTCGCAATGCCGACCCGTCCATGAGTGAGAAGGTGCGGCACCTGATGCACGGCGTCAAAGAACAGCTTTTTTCCGGCCTCGTGCGGAACCCGCCCACCACCGTCGCGGCGTTTCTGGCTGAAGCTGTGACCATGGAGAAACTGCTACAGCAGCGATGCAGCCAGTACGGTCGGCCGCTGAATTCCATCTCCACACTACCGCCGTCTGACCGAACCGACTACAATCCCGGGGAAGATATGAGCTCCCTTCGCGACCTCATTCGCACCGTGGTTCGCGAGGAGCTCCAGCAACTTCATGGATCATTTACTCCTGGTGCAGCTTCCCTGGCCAGCATCATCCGTGAGGAGGTCCAGAACGCACTCACGCCACCGACAAGTACAGTCGTTCCACCACCACCCCCGGGCCCCACCCAGCGGATGACTTATGCTGATGTCACACGCCGCCCAGCCCTGCTACCTACCTCTTCGCCTTACACGCAACCTCAGGTCGCTGTGCACGCTGCGGAACCGCTGCCCCTTTGGGCAGATCGGTGCCAGGCGCCCCGGAAGACTGATCTCTGGCGCGCTCCAGATAACCGCCCTCTCTGCTACCACTGTGGCGAAGCAGGTCACCTCTACCGGCAGTGCCCTTATCGTCAGATGGGCCTTAGAGGATTTTCCCCCGACAGCCCTCGTCCACGGCCTGGTCAGCGGCCTCAGGACATCGCCGAGTACGTCACCCGCCAGCGTAGTCTGCCACATTCTCCTCGTTGCGAGTCGCGCTCGCCTTCGCCTCGTCGCTCTTCGCCTTCTGGGCCACGGTATACCGCTGGACGCCATGGTTCCTCGAGCACTCATCGGGAAAACTAGCTCCGGCGACCTTTGGGGGCGAGGCCGCCGCACACCGATTCGCCGTAAAGCTTCCACCGCCGCACCCCTCGATTCGCCCCGACGTCGAACGCCGAATTCCTGTCCAGTTTTCGCCGCACAGACCAGATCGCCCCGGTGTCGTCCGCATCGCCGACCAGTTATCACCGCCGTGTCGCTTAAATTGTCCCGACGCCGACCACCCAACCGCCGTCCAGCTTCCGCCGCCACACCGCTCACTTCACTCCGAACCGACGTCGACAGGCCCTGGTCTTGGCCGGGTCTCCCTGGACATCCCTATTATCGTCGACACGAAGGAGGTCAGCGCTTTAGTTGATACGGGAGCCGATTATTCTATCCTTAGCGGGCGGCTTACAAGGCCACTGAAAAAGGTGGTGACGCCATGGAACGGAGCAGACATACGGACGGCAGGCGGACATGTGGTTGCACCACTGGGTATGTGTACAGCCCGGGTTACGGTGCGAGGCTGCACATTTGTTGCGACTTTTCTTGTTCTACGCGAATGCTCTCGTGATGTTATTCTTGGCATCGACTTCCTTCGTGAGCACGGTGCCACTATAGATCTACCGAACCGCTTGGTGACGTTTTCCGCCAAACTGGCCACTGAAAGGCATGAGCACCGCGGGTCCCACTCCACGCTGCGAGTCGCCGATGATAGCCTCACAGTGCCACCACGTGCCAGCATCCTCGCCAGAGTTACTTGTGAGGAGCCACATCACGGCCTCCGGGTTGTTGAGCCTAATGCTTCCCCCTCACTCGCCTTGGGAGTTTCTGTGGCAAGAGGTCTTTGTTTCCTTCGTGGAAGAGAGGCGGAGGTGCTTGTCACCAATTTCTCCAATGAACATCGACATCTGTTTCGTGGCACTGTCATCGCTTACGTCGACCATCTGCACGAAGTCGCCGAATGTTTTGCTTCAGAGGAAGCTACGCCTAGCACTGAACCGGATGATGCCGTACACGCTGTCGACATCAATTCTAGCCTTTCCTCCGTTGAAAAGAGGCAACTCCAAGATCTATTGCTGGAGTTTCGTGTGTGCTTCACGTCTTCATCTAAAGTGCAGCAAACGTCGGTCATTAAACACCGGATTATCACGCATGAAGGCACTCGACCCATCCATCAGCAGCCCTATCGTGTGTCTCCTCGGGAGAGAGACGCTATCCAACAGCAAGTCAAGGAGATGCTCGCCGATGGCGTCATTCAACCTTCAAGCAGCCCATGGTCGTCGCCTGTAGTCCTCGTTAAAAAGAAAGACGGAACACTTCGTTTCTGCGTTGACTATCGGAAACTTAACAGTATGACAAAGAAGGACATCTATCCGCTGCCACGGATTGACGACTCTCTCGACCGACTTCGCCGAGCCAAGTACTTCTCCTCCATTGACCTCAGGAGTGGTTATTGGCAAATTGAAGTTGATGAGAGGGACCGTGAAAAAACTGCCTTCGTAACACCAGACGGGCTCTATGAATTCCACGTCCTCCCATTCGGGCTCTGCTGTGCTCCTGCCACCTTCCAGCGGATGATGGACACTGTGCTCACAGGTCTTCAGTGGCAGACATGCCTTGTTTATCTCGACGACGTGATAATTTTTTCACCGACGTTCACAGAACACCTGCGCCGCCTGAGAACAGTTCTCGAAGCTTTCCGGTCTGCCAACCTTTCCCTCAAGCCTCAAAAGTGCCACTTCGGGTTCACCGAATTGGAGTTTCTTGGGCACATCGTGAGTGCTGATGGCATCCGAGCTGACCCTGAGAAACTTGCTGCCGTTGCTGCCTTTCCTGTCCCCGCCCACAAAAAAGCAGTCCGACGGTTTTGGGGGCTGTGCTCCTATTATCGTCACTTTATCAAACACTTTGCACAGATGGCCAGCCCTCTGACTCTCCTCACTCGAGATGACGCATCATTTTCCTGGGGCGCCGAGCAGCAGATGGCTTTCGACGAGTTACGACGCCGGCTCCAGTCACCCCCGATCCTGGCACATTTCGACGATGATGCCGACACAGAGTTACACACGGATGCGAGCAACATAGGCCTTGGTGCCGTTCTAGTTCAGCACCAAGACGGGGCCGAGAAAGTAATTGCCTACGCCAGCCGTGCACTTTCCCGTGCTGAGTATAACTATTCCACCACTGAAAAAGAATGTTTGGCGGTAGTATGGGCCGCTGCCAAGTTCCGCCCGTACCTTTATGGCCGACCGTTTCGTGTCATCACTGACCATCACTCCTTGTGTTGGCTGAAAAACTTAATGTGGCCGCTTAGCACGTTGGGCATTGCGCCTGCAGGAGTTTGATTTCGATGTTATAAGTCTGGCCGGAAGCACACCGATGCTGATAGCCTGTCCCGCGCGCCCGTCGGCCCTCCTTCGTCAGATGCCACCGACGACGATAGCTTCCTCGGAGCAGTCACTACGTCCGATCTCGCCTCCAAACAGCGTGCCGACGACGAGCTGCGACTGATTATTGACCATCTTGAAGGTGGGCATCCTACAATACACCGGTATCTTGCTCGGGGGTTGTCGTCGTATTGCCTCCGCAATGGGGTGCTTTATAAGAAGAATTCTACGTCGAGTGCGAAAACATACCTGCTAGTCATACCGGCTGATCTAAGGCACGAAATCCTCCTGGCCTGCCACGACGAACCAACTTCAGGGCATCTTGGCTTTACACGCAACCTAAACCGAGTCCGGCAGAACTATTACTGGCCACATCTTTGTCCGAGCGTTAGACGTTACGTACAGACTTGTCGACAATGCCAGCGGCGAAAAAAACCCACGCTCAAGCCATCCGGTATGTTACAATCTATTGAACCACCCCTCATACCCTTCGAGCAAGTGGGCATGGACCTTTTAGGCCCATTTCCTTTTTCCTCGAACGGACACAAGTGGATCGTAGTCGCCACAGACTACTTAACACGCTACGCCGAAACGAAGGCCCTTGCCCTAGGTACTGCCGGCGAAGTTGCTCGATTCTTTATGAACGACATTGTGCTCAGACACGGTGCACCGTCGACCATCATTACTGACCGAGGAAAGGCGTTTACAGCTCGGCTACTGCGGGACACCTTAACTCTCAGCCATACCGAGCATCGCACAACAACAGCGTATCACCCTCAGACAAATGGATTAACGGAACGACTAAACAAAACTTTGGCGGAGATGATCTCAATGTACATCGACGTCGAACATAAAATGTGGGACGAGATCCTGCCGTATGTCACCTTCGCCTACAATACGGCGCCGCAGGAAACCGCGAAGTTTACGCCGTTCCGTCTCGTATATGGCAGAGAGGCCCGCACGATGTTGGACGCGATGCTCCCGTGCGGGGAAGAAGCGGTCGAACCCGATGCAGCCCATTTCGCAGAACAGGCCGAGCAAGCCCGTCAGCTCGCCCGCCTGCACATCAAGGAGCAGCATGCCACCGACGCTCGCCACTATAACCTCCGGCACAGGGAAGTCCACTACGAACCAGGGGACCAAGTGTGGGTGTGGACCCCCGTGCGCCACAAAGGCTTGAGCGAGAAACTACTCCACCGCTATTTCGGACCCTATAAAGTCCTGCGCCGCTTAAACAACCATAATTACGAAGTCATTCCAGATGGAACTGTGACCGTCAGTGTTCGACACCAGCGGCCTCAAACTGTGCATGTGGTGCGCTTAAAGCCATACTTTTCGCGCTACTGAGCGCTTCCTGCAAGTGAAACCTTGCATTATTGTACAGTTCACCTCATTTTTTTTTCTTCCTCTCACCTTGTCATCGGGACGATGTTTTCTTTCACGGGGGGGAATAATGCCACGTGCCTAGTGCCGCGCGACAGCCTTGTTTGGTGCCGACGACGACGAAGCGGTTGTTGTGGGCACGAGCGGCGCGCTGGTGCTTGTCTCTGTGACTCTGTGATCGGAACGGCAAGCCGACCTTATTCTCTTGCCCTCGGCAACGTGTACCTTCCCTGTGACTTCAGGCGTGACAATATTATAGACTCAATATCCATTCCTACATACACTGGGGTAGTACATGCACGCCAGTTGATGTTTATGTTGGACCATTTCCAGAAATCTATGTGTCAGCTTCTCCGCAAGGCTTGTTTTTCCACCAAAATGTGTCGTTTCCATAGGACACTCTCGCATTCTTTGTGGAAGCGTAAAGCCAACTTCCCCATTCATAGTAAACTCAGGAATGTCGCCAATTTCCTTCAATATGGCCCCGAGAGAGCCGTCGAAAGACTACAATGGTACAGTATAGAAAAGTGGATTGCAGTCGACCTTCTGTAGCACTGCAGTAGAAGCTAGGTAGGAAATAGAAGGGAATGTTCCTGTGCGCACAGTAGTGAGCTAGCTCATACTAAACTTTGAAAAATAAGACGCCGACCAGTGAAAAAAGGTTCGTTCTTGACGTTTCGGCTTCCACATGGAAGCCTTGTTCACCATGAATTCATCACCAAACTCGGGTCGTTTAAATATGGTTGAATAATCGGCTCAAGGAGCGTGCGTATATTGGGTTTAGATTACCGTCGTTCCGATTTAACGTGTGTGACGTAGCTTGTATGATTAGGGATTCCAAGTGAAGTCGTGATGCTGCTACTTTTTCCGTTGCGATGATCCTTGCCTTGTCACAGTCACTTTTGTGGCCAAACACGACGGCGTGCTCCGCTAAGGCGTTGTTGCGAATGTTTTCGTTCTTTACGTCCCGAGCGTGCTGCTGTAATCGCTTCCGGTAGTTTCCTGTTTCCCCGATATACACACAGTTGCAGTCCGCGCAGGGGATTTCGTAAACAACTCCGGGGAATCATTCCGTTGGCAGTGTGTCCTTCACCTTTACATAAAGAGCCATTCAGTTCACTATATAAGGATAATTGGACGGCAAACTACCATTCCTTGATGTCCTTTTTTCACGTGAAGGCCAGGGTCTAGCTTTCAGCGTATGCCGAAAGGAGACGCACACTGGCCGCTACCTCAATTTCAACTCAGTGCACCCTGCCAGCCATAAGAAGGCCGTTGTTAGCACCTTACTGCAGCGTGCGAAAAAGTTCTGCACAAGGCCCGAGGATGTGACCCTGGACGCGACAAAGGTACGGGATGACCTCAGAAACTGTCGATACCCCAGGCGCTTCATCGACGCGGTGGAACGTCAGCTGTCAAAACGAGGGCAACCGGACGCCTGCCCTCCGCTTAATAAACGGGCTTCTGTGACGTATGTCCCGGGTACTAGTGAATGCCTAGCACGTGTCCTAGGGGAATAGGACGTGTCCTAGGGGAATAGGACGTGCAGGTGGCACATGTCCCGGCCAAAAAGATGCGCCACCAGCTTGTAAAGGTGAAGGACACACTGCCAAAGGAAAGATTCCCCGGAGTTGTTTACGAAATCCCCTGCGCGGACTGCAACTGTGTGTATATCGGGGAAACAGGAAACTACCGGAAGCGATTACAGCAGCACGCTCGGGACGTAAAGAACGAAAACATTCGCAACAACGCCTTAGCGGAGCACGCCGTCGTGTTTGGCCACAAAATTGACTGTGACAAGGCAAGGATCATCGCAACGGAAAAAGTAGCAGCATCACGACTTCACTTGGAATCCCTAATCATACAAGCTACGTCACACACGTTAAATCGGAACGACGGTAATCTAAACCCAATATACGCACGCTCCTTGAGCCGATTATTCAACCATATTTAAGCGACCCGTGTTTCGTGATGAATTCATTGTGAAGAAGACTTCCATGTGGAAGCCGAAACGTCAAGAACGAACCTTGTTTCACTGGTCGGCGTCTCTTATTTTTCAAATGTACGCTCCCGGCAAGACGAGGTTCCGTCACACGCTCAACTTCATACTAAACTTTCTACAAATTTTCTGCTAAACATCACCCTCTGTGCAACTTCCTCCCTTCATCCCTCCGCACCCCTAGCCAGAACAAGGAACAACCCACTCCCCCCACCAATATGACAAAGGACTGCCCCCCCCCCTTTTCCTGCCTAGACTCCTGCTGCAGGCAGAGTGGGACCATTCGCTCGGAGATTGTAAGTGTGTGTTCTGGGTTCGAGACATTTTGGTTGAAAAACAAGCCTTGCAGAGAAGACTTAGAGGTTTCCGCAAATGGTCAATTAAATATCATAAATGAAATCAAATTAAAGGCTATCGCATGTGGGTAATGTGGCATGCTTTCGCCCTGTCCAAGTTGTTCATAGAACTTGAAGCTCCGGGCTGAGAAAGATGCAATATTTTTCTATTTTATTCACATTAAGAAGTACTGACGACGCGGCAGCGGTGTCAGGCAAACAAACTTTATCACCGTTTAGTACAACCTAGTGAGTAACTGCCCAGGGCAACAGCACAAATCAAGAGCAATGGCAATGATGTCAAAAGCTTCCACGTTTGAAGGCTCTAACATGGAGTGGGTGACTTTTCGTCTTAAGCACCACTGAAGGGAGTTTCTCTAAATGCAGCATTCACAAAAAAATAGAAGCAGAACCACAAAACACTGATAAACTGAGTTCATAACTGTCGAGGCTGATCCTATCAAATGAAAATTAAGGGAGGTACCTGCATTACTATTCCCTAAAAGGGGCTCTAAAACACCTTCCGACAAGAGCACATGAACTCGATCAATCACTGCATAATGTTGTACCACACACCAGAGTCACTTTGCGCCCACTTTTCCAATTAACGTTAAAAAGCCTTGAACCCAGTTCTGAATCTTTGGCTTCCATCCGGCCTACCACGGCGCGAAGAAACTTTGTTGTGTCGCCTGTGGCTTGGTGTAGCTTTCACCAACTATTTATCGTTCTTAATCGGTACGGTTGATAGCTCTGCATGTGCCATCTGCGGGTATGACGAGACTATACCCCACAATCTTTGTGACTGCCCTGCCTATAGCGCCAAAAGGCAGTCTCTCTGTCGTGCGCTGGGGTGTCTAGATTCACGCTCACTAGCAGAAATGAGGGTCCTCGGCCACAAGCCGCGGCGATAGTCGGCGGCAAAGGCCTCCAAGGCACTGCTCCGCTTCTTACGAACTTCTGTCCTGCACAATATATAGGCTGTGACTTTTACGAACGCTGACTTTTCATAGTGACTCTCCTTTGTCTTTCATTTGTTGCCCCCTGACCCCTTTCCCCTCGTGTGTAGGGTAGCAAACCGATTATTTTTCCGGGTAACCTCCCTGCCTTTCCTCTTCTTCCTCCTCCTCCTCTACAGGCAGCAGATAACCCACAATCAGGCGCGAAAGTTGTCGAGCGCATTCCGGGGAGTTTTTCATGCTCGAACCTTTTTCGGTCAGTGTTCCTGCGTATATTTATTTACTCACATACCCTAAAGGCCCTTTTCAGGCATTACATAGGGGGCGGGGAGGGGGGGTGTACAGTTACATATAAACAATACTCCACACATAGTTCTACAAGCAAAACAAATCCAGAACAACAGGCAAAATGGGAAAAAAATACAGAAAATTCGAAGTTGAGCATATGCAGGAATCGAGCCTTGCTAATCAGAATTTATATGTAAAAAGCACTAATTTTTGCACAAAGGTGTCATGATTTAAGGTAAAGACAATATCACCCGGTAACTAATTCCAGTGGTGAACGGCAAGAAACAATGGTGAAAGACTAAAGAGGTGGGTACGTGCAAACATGGGTTCGATTTTGGGAGCATTATCTGAGCGCGGAAAAATACGGTGGGCGAGTATAATATAGTATGAAGCGAACGAAGAGTGACTGTGATACAATCTGTTAAAGTGTAATAATAGTGCTAGTATTCTTCTCTTTTCGAGTGATGGTAGCTTTAGCGATGCTTTGGTTGCCGTTATACTGGACTGACGTGAATAGTTCCTATAGTTATAAATCTCGCTGCTTTATTTTGTATTGACTCCAGATTGTGAATTAAGTACAATTGATGCGGGTTCCACATTAAGGATGCGTATTCTATTTTTGAGCGGACGAGGGTAGTGTAAGGTAAAAGTTTGGTGGCAGGATCAGCTCAGGGATTGCTATTGGTTACGTTTTTTCAGACGTGAGGCAGCTGAGATGGCCGCAAAGCTCCGCCACTGGCAGTGGGGCCAGCTAAGGAGCGGCGAGCGCTCAGCGTGAAACAAGTGAAGAGTGTAGATGGAAAGGCGCGAACACGCTGAAATGTTTGGTTACGATAACGCCACGTCTACAAAGCCAGCAAATTCTTACTGGAGGGAATTCATGATGCGGCGTTTTTTAACATCACACGCGTACTGCAACTCTATTAGAGCCTCTTTCTAAGCAACATAACTCATTCATCTTCGCGGTGTGGTTGGGGCAACGTCTCGTGAGTCATGGGAGAACACCTAGTACTTCCAGGAAATGGACCTCTCCCGGCCTACGTCATGAGCGCACGTGTTTCCTTGGTCCGATGGGCTAATCATGTGCCCTACTGACGAGGCTCTGACGGGAAGAAAGGCTGCGAGGTGTCTCGAGTGTCGTAGAACAAAGGCGGCCTGGGAGCCGAGGACACCAGCAAAATTGGTTCAGAGCCGGAAGAGTGACGATTTTGCCAACAAGGCCCACAACAGGAGCGGTCGTGGAAAGGGTGGCAAACGCCTTGCGAGTCTTATGAGAAGCACTTCGAGGAAACTGGGTGCGGAAGTCTGCCTGGGGATCCGGGAGGATAGGGAGGGGGTAGGGAGGGGGGTGATTAGGCGTGAATGGATTCTTGGAACGCGTGAGGAACTACCTGTGCTGGCACCTTGTATAATCGCGATCTAGTGCCAATCAGTGACTGAAGTGGTCGGAGTGGGGAGAGTCTGAGCAAACTGGTTTGATTTACAAAAGGAACATGCACATGAGAAAGCGGCAATGAAAGCGACAGAAAGCCAGCTGAAGAGGGCTTTCCGGTAGCTCCATGGCCAGCTGGTCGGCGATGAGAGGTGCCTAGCTTGTTTCCCAGAAAGCCGGGTCGGTTACAAAGGCGTAACATACCACACCACTACCCGGTAAAGCCCCTTCCGTACCAGGCACGCAGAAACATCCTCTACAGAAGCAATGAATGCTGGGAACGAATCTAAGGAAAAGCCACCGCTGAAGTCGCCCAAAGCCATTTCTCTCGAAAAGCATGCTGCAGTTGCACCAAACACTTCGAGTTGAAGCCAGGGATGACGACTACGACGATGACTGATCCTCGCGGCGCATCACAACATGACTTGCCATCAGGACTACCCGAAAAAGAAGCGAACAACTGTGCCATTCCCGATGTGACCGGGTTGTCTTCACGCGAGGAGCCGACGGAGAAGTCGCGCAAAAGTCGGAAGAAACGAAAAAAGGATAAAGCTCAGCGCACGCCATCTAAAAAGCAACGCACTTCCACTGAGGAGCAACCCTCGGACTGTAAGAAGCAACAGCAACCAGAAGCCGAAGCGGACCGACAGCAGCCAAAGTGGGTCGGTGGGCCTACGCCACTCTGGCTGAAACACTTTCCCGAAAGGAAGGAGTACCCCCCGTTTGCGTTCTACCTTCACACCCCCAAAGGCGACGACCGCCGTTCGGAAGCCCAGCGCTTTGTGGAAGACGTTTGGCCAGTGTAACTCCTGCAAGATGGCGACCTGCAATACAGGCAGTCATTCCGTGGATGCAACGAATGCGTGTTAAGAGGACTGATGCTGCTTGAAAAAAAAATTGCCAGCTGTCGTTGTACGTTGCATGCTGTTTCAAGTTAATTTGTAAGTCTCTTTCACTGGGTATTTGCACTCATCATTCAGCGCTCAGATTGGTTATTCGAATCGAATTTCTGCAGTCATCATGAATAAACGGATTCATTTTAACTTTGGCGCCTTTAAACCAATGGGGATATCTGTGAGCTCTGCGACATTTCAGAAGTGCAAAACTGCAGTTTTTTTATCGCAAATATTGTGTTCCGCTTTTATGAGTGTGTCTCCTGTGTCGGGCATAGTAGGGTAAAGGTGGGCTGTCCTCTATGTTTATTGCTTATTAATCTTCCTGGCCTAGTGGACATCTGCTTAGCAGCACTAAACATCGAGTCTTAAAGGCCAGCTCGGCAGAATCTATGCAGGCGCGCCGCATAGGGTTAGAGGGTTATAAAAATGCTGGCCGCAGGTAATTGATAACTTCCATTGGTTGCCTACATGTACAGTCGGTGGCGAAAGTGTGTAGACCACGTGTTGCTCAATCGAAGCTCATAGCTCTGCTTTTAGCCGGCGGCTGGAGGCCGGACATATTGAGATGAAGGTCAAATTTTGTTCGTTCTTTCATCTCCGCCTTGTTTACGGTGTGGACATCCTTTGAGGTACCCCTTGTTGACGCCCGCAAAATTTCAGGGTTGCATTTCTGGGGTTCTCGTGGAAACCGTGCCATATTGGTCCCCAAGTACACTAGCACAATGAGCGTATTTTATATAGGCAGCCTACAGAAGCTTCTACCTCTGTGTGCTGTGGAGATGAGGGTTGGAAGAAAGGGGCTGATGGCTGGTCGGCTGCCACCAGCTTTGGACATATCGTGGTTCCCTGTGGCTCTTAAAAAAGGCGCAATGCCCCTTTGTAAGCTCTCCTAGCCCCAGCAGCCTTTTATTCTAAAGTTGCGCCCCTCTATCAAAAGCGAGGGGGGGGGTGAGGCTAGATCAGGGCTAAGGTGTTTAGAGAACTCGCCTACAGCTCTGCACCCAGATTTTCCTTTTTTTCTTGTAGAAACAAGCTCCACCATACAATGCTCCCAAGCCCATTCCCCCAGTCCCCTTTGGGCTCTTTTGTGCTCCTGTCTTCCAGCCTTGGCTGCCCTGCCAATACAATAGCAGGTGTAGGGCCACAATGCGGCAGCCAGAATTGGCCGCCCACTATGTCTGAGGGTCGCTTCTGGCTGTTTTAAGCCACCCTGTACGAAAACGTTTACGGCGAAAGTCCGTCTGGTTGGATTCTGGAGATAGCTGAGAGAAAACTGACGCCACCCAGTATTTTATTTTTTCCCCAACGTTTCGGGACCAACTTCAGGGGTGTTGAATATGTGCCAGCAGCAGCGGGGTGCTGTCTTTGCTCTTCCTTTGTTAGCACGTGGCACAGTGCACTAACCTACGCGGAGGGGAGTGTTCCTGGAGTCCTATAAATTGCCGCCTTTGTGAGCCGGGGTGCCAGACTCGACATGTCGCCCCTTGAACAGGTTTGGCTCCATGGCCAAGCCGCTCACACTCCTAGAAGGCTATTCGATTGTCGGCTCGTTCGCAATGTTCGGCGATAGGGTTGCATTCTGAAATCATTAGCCGGATGTCATTTTTGTGTTGCCTTTTTCATTGGTGGAGGTTTTTTGTTTCGCCGATGTATGAAGCTGCGCCCTTGTAACACGGGATTTTGTAAACACCTGGTTGTTTTTCCCTGGGGGACGCGGTCTTCCGGTCATGGTAAGAAGCGGCTTATTGTCGAAACAGGTGTGTGACCCATGTAGATTTCACGTTTTCCCAGAATGCGTGCAAGTGCCTGGCTGGTTCGCCTCACGTATGGAAGCACAATGCAGGAGCATTTCGTTCCACTGTTGGCTGGTCCCCCTTGTCCTTCTAGCCTGACAGCGACCAACGCGTGGAATAAAGCCACGTAGGTAGTTATTCTTCTGTAGGTCGGCGACAATGGTGGCTTCTTTTTTCTCAGCCTCGGAGGAGCAGATTGACTATGCTCTTCTCAGAAGATAGGAGGCGACGGATGCCATGTGGCTAATAGGATGGTTGGAATGAAAATTTACGAATCGGCCGGGATGGGTAGGCTTCCTATGCACACCGAACTTGAGATCTGCCCCTTTTCTTCTGATGAAGGTGTCCGGGAATGGCAAGGAGTTGTTCACTTCTCGTTTCATTGTGAACTGAATAGAAGGCTCGACTGAGTTCAGGTGCTCAAGGAAATTTTCACCCTGCGATGTCTTCAGAATGCAGAAGCAGTCGTCAATGTAACGAATGAAGACTTGGTTTTCCTTGAAACGACATCAGTGCTTTCTCTTCTATGGCCTCCAGTGGTTAGGGCGCTCGACTACTGATCCGGAGTTCCCGGGTTCGAATCCGACCGCGGCGGCGGCGTTTTTTTGGAGGAAAAACGCTAAGGCGCCCGTGTGCTCTGCGATGTCAGTGCACGTTAAAGATCCCCAGGTGGTCGAAATTATTCCGGAGCCCTCCACTACGGCACCTCTCTCTTCCTTTCTCCTTTCACTCCCTCGTTTACCCTTCCCTTACGGCGCGGCTCAGGTGTCCAACGATATATGAGACAGATACTGCGCCATTTCCTTTCCCACAAAACCAATTAATAATAAGAATGGCCTCCATCGTCAAGTTGGCAGCAATCACCGAGATAGCGGCGCCCATGGCAGTGCCGCTTGTACCGGGCCTTGTAGCGCAACGTTGCCTGACTCCTACACGGTTCAGAACAACATTTAAAAATTCAGTTACAAATTACTCTCTGCACCAAATGAGCTCATATTTTGCCCAGTTGTTCCGAGATTGATAACGAACAAGGTGCACTAGACAGCTTGAGTCTAATAAATGGTTTCATGACTCCTTTAAGGACCAGAGGTTGTCGCGCCTTCGCATTACATGCCCAGCTCAAGCCCATTTCTTCCTCTGGATTTCGGCTACGATGCCATTAACCAGCGTTTTTTCCCTCATCCACTCTGCCCGGTTCCGGTCTTGTAACCTTAGGGTTAAAGAAAGCTAAAATTCAGAGAATAAGTCGACCTCACCCACACCACTCAGTTCCTTTGCAACTGCGTGTTGAGAGCGAAAAAAAACGAAAAAAGATAAACAATTGGAAAGTGTGGCGATATCACCGCTCCAGTATGCGGGCGGGGCGGTACACGCGACAAGTAGGCGTCGGGGTCGTGGGTTCATTTTTTACCCTCCGTGGTGTGCTATCTTTTCCTATGCCATAGCCTTGTTGCCTTTATTTACGAAATAACCTGATTATCTAAAATCGCCATGCTTTGTTCACTTTAATTCGCAGCTTATTTTTCGCCCAGTTGATTGACACTTCGAGGCCATCGACAGTTGACCATTGCCAGTGTGCAGTGAGCGTCCAATCTATCAGCGCCGCATTACAGCAGTGAACTCTGCTGAGCGCAAGTAACGCGAATTCTTTTTCCGCCCAAATCAGTCGCGCTGTAGTCACTGATATGATGCGAACGATTTCAGGTACGCGATTGTTTGGGCACTGAAGAGTTATTGGCAAACAACTATCACAAACAAGACTCGACTGCTCTAAAATATGCGTAAGTAGGCGACAAGCTCTGCAACTAAGGAGGCTTGAGATTCATATCTTACAGCCACTGAGGGAAAAAAATTAGCAAATATTGTTTCTACAAAATCCAGCACCCTCAACAAGACTCTTTTGGTAAGCAGGAGTCCGGCATGTCGTCATGAGCGGCTAAGTTCACTCAGTTCGAGCACGTTACATGCTCCGAAGAGTCAGTTTCATGCACACCAGGAGTAATGAGAACCGTTACGAAACGCGCATGACGCTAAGCACACTGTGACGATTCGTGCACATGCACCGGTGCCACGGCGAGCCGGTCAGTGACTTTTCCTGGAGACGGTTGGCCGCGCCGTCCTGACGTCGGGTCGCAGCGGAGAGACATGACCATATTTGGTTGTGGCGGAGAAACATGACCATATATGGTAACCGTCGACGGCCCTGTCGAACGACGCTTGAGTGTCCCCGTCATTATGCACCCCTCGAGAGCCACGGGGGAGTGGACAAAGGCGCGGCCACTGCTGAAGAAAGAGGCAAAGGCTTTAAAAGCGGAAGCCGACGGGAGGAATGGGGAGAGCGATCAGGGCGAGTGGACGAGAGGGCCGGAGACGGAGCGAGGCAGAAGACTGGGGCTGCGCACTGACCTGAGCCCGGGGTCTAGCCGTCGCTAACGTACGACCTTCGCCAACGCGCCTCCACGCCTGGCAGCTCATCCAACGACCAGCCGAGAACGAGGGCAGCACCGCCACGAGGAACTCCCAGCCCGGCCGCTGCAGACAACCAGCCATTCATCGAGCCCGTGCCACACCACGCTGACTCAGCCCCGGCGACGACGAGGCCAGCTTCTGTCCCGTAAGCGGCATCGAGCCAGATGCTTTAATTAAATCACCTCAAAATCATTTTGGAGTCTGTGCATCAATCTCCTCATGCCCAGTGTGGACCCAGGGCCATTTTAAGAAACTGGTTCATCACATTGGTGTCAGAAGTGGGGTCCACACTTAAACCATTGGGCAAAAGCTGGACTGCACCCCCGGCGAGAGGAGCTTGAGGCACTGACTATATTTGGTCTAATATGGAAGAAGCACACTCGAGTGCACAGCCCTTTGGGGCAAGCGTACTTGCATTAGCAAACATGGTGGAGAGATTCACTTGCGACGGTCAGGGGCCGTCTATTGTTGAATTTTTTGACATGTTGGAGCAGGTGTGCAAAATGGGCGGGTTAACGGATGCACAACAGCTGGGAATGGCGAAATGTCGCATGTCAGGGGCAGCACATGATTTTGCCTGGAGAGATGAGGGAGTCAGGAAGGCGGGCACGTTGGCTGAATTTAAAAAGCTAGCGTTTAAATATTTTGACAGGGAACCTTCTAGCGTAAAGCTCAGGCGGTTCCTCGACGCTCGGCAGAAGCCGGGGGAAGACGCACGCGCGTTTGCCTCCCGCCTTCGCTTCCTTGGGAACGAAACCCTATCGCGAGAACCGGGGCCTGATAGTTCGAAGCAAAAGCACGCCAGAGAGCTGCTTCTGGAGCAGATGACGTCCCAGTTCATCACTGGCTTGAGGGATCCGGTGCGCAGGTTTGTTCTGTCTAAGGCGCCGTCAACTTTTGAAGGAGCGGTAGAGGCAGCTGTAGACGAGGAGCGTAATGAGTTGCTTGTTTCCAGTGAGGAGAAGGTGCGGCTTGTAACAGAGCCAAAAAGTGCAAGCGCCGACGCGAATGTTACTCAGTTGACCGATAGGCTAGACCGGCTGGAGGCGCTCCTCGCGGAAGGCCTACAGTTAAATAACAGGGGCAATTTCCGGAACCGTGAAAGGAGGCAGGTTCGCTGTTATGCTTGCAGAGGGTACGGACACGTTGCCAGATACTGTTCCGAGCTAAACCGCGAATCTGGTACGCCAAATGGGCAGCAGCACGCGCCGACCAACACGGGGATGGAACAAGGATATATTGTGCCAAAAAACGCGTAGAGTCCCCCGCAGCCGAGCCGGTTGGGGGGGAGAGCAGTAATAGCTGTGCTATTGTAAGCGTTTTTGGAGAATCCTGCCCGATTGCCAAATTCGTGGTAAACGGGGTCATTTGCAATCTGTTGGTTGACACTGGCTCCCGGATAACGCTCCTTAAGCAAAAGTTTTTTGATCTGCTGACAAGGAAGGGAGACAGGCAGGTGCATGAGGCCCGAGAATCTCCGAAAGTAAGATTCGTGGGCATCACAGGAGCTGACCTCGGCACGGGAGGGCTGTACCTTTTGCGCTTCACAATCGGGAACGAAAGTTTTGACCATCCCAGCTACATTTGTTCCGATGCTGTGTCGTTGCCGGATGGTATATCGGGCCTCGTAGGTCAGGGCCTGTTACGGCAGCATGGCATCGATCTCATATTAAGCCAGAACTGCCTTTCCTGTCGCGGGGCTTTGGTCCCATTAGCAAATCGAGAGGCCGAGTACGTTGCACGAGTGGACTATGGGGAACAGAGCGCGAAACAGGGCTCGCTAACACACGCGGGCGTTAGTGTTAGGACAACGAGAGAAACAGTGGTGCCGCCTCGGTCAGAGATAATCTGTGTGGGAGCGATGTCAGCTCAGATTGATGAGGGACACATAGGAGTCGTTGAACCTATAGAGGGGCTCGCAATAGGACTTAGTGTGGCGGGCTGTTTGGTCACGGTTGACTCAAAGAAAAGGGTTCCCGTCCGCTTATGTAACTACTCGCAACAAGAGCTTCACCTGCCGAAAAATAAAAACATAGCTGCATTCTCCACGGCTGAGGTAGATGAGCAGGGTACCCCGATTTGCACTACGGGCCTCGTCAATGAAAGGAAAGGAAAAGAAGGGAACCTGCAGTTTGACCTCTCTCACATCGACTGCAAAGAGCGAGGAAGAGTTGAGGGTCTCCTACAGCGCTACTCGGATGTGTTCGCTGCATCGAAGCTAGACCTGGGAAAGTGCGGAGTGATTAAACACCGCATTACGACTGGCGACTCGCCACCAGTGTACCAACGGGCCTATAGAATTCCCTTCTCACAAAGAGAGGAAATGGATAGGCAGGTCCAAGAGCTAATCGACAAAGGCATTGTTGAGCATTCCAAGTCGCCGTGGGGGGCACCGGCACTTCTAGTTGAGAAACCCGATGGTTCATTTCGACTGGTAATAGACTACCGGCGATTGAATTCCATTACAAGGATAGATCCCTACCCGCTGCCACAGGTGCAGGAAACCCTCGCGCAGCTTGGGTCAGCCAAGTATTTTACAGTTGTCGACCTCGCATCGGGGTTCTGGCAGATCGAAATGGATCCAAACGATGTCGACAAAACCGCATTTAACACCCCGTCTGGCCACTTTCAGTGGAGACGCATGCCGATGGGACTTGTTAACAGCCCTGCAGTCTGGCAGAGAACTGCGGACGTAATCTTGGCCGGTTTGCTGGGAAAGAGGTGCTTCGTCTACATGGACGATATAATAATTTACAGCAGCACCTTTGCCGAACACTTGGAGGCCATTGAGGAAGTGCTGGTCAGATTGCGAGCTGCTGGCTTAAAATTGAAACCTTCAAAGTGCCAACTTCTACAGCGGCAGGTCAAATACCTTGGACATATCGTTTCCGCAGACGGCGTAGAACCTGAAGCGGGAAAGTTAAGTAGCGTCCGCGACTTCCCTAGACCAACTGGAGTTCGAGGCGTTCGCGAGTTTCTTGGCTTAGTCGGATACTACCGAAGGCATGTGCGAGATTTCGCCCGTATCGCAAAGCCACTGACTGCACTAACAGCAAAAAACATAGAGTTCGTATGGTCGGAGGAGGCAGAGGTGGCGTTCGAAGAACTAAAGGAAAAATTAATAACCGCTCCCTTGCTACGATATCCAAACTTCAGCCAGCCTTTCATTGTAGCGACTGACGCCTCGAAGTTTGCAGTGGGTGCAGTGCTGTCTCAGAATTTTGACGGCAAGGAGCACCCTATCGCGTTCGCGAGCCGGCAATTCAGTCCAGTCGAGCAGCGGTACAGTGCCACTGAGCGGGAGTGTCTTGCAGTGGTTTGGGCCGTGCGGCACTTTCGGTGCTACCTCTATGGCCACAGATTCAGGCTAGTGACCGACTGCCAACCCCTTAAGTGGCTTCTAAACGTGAAGGATCCGAGCTCGCGCCTCGCGCGCTGGAATCTGCAACTTCAGGAATACGATTTCGAGATAGAACACAAGCCAGGCAAGGTGCACACTAACGCGGACGCATTAAGTCGAGCTAACCTGGTACGCACCGTGAATGAGTTTTGTCCGGCCATAGATACAAACGATCTCCGCACCGAGCAGCGAAAGGACAAAGGGCTAGAGAAAACATTTCATGCCATTTCTGGGGGGATCGCCCGGGATCCCGACAATTGTTACTTTGTTGACAACGAAGGAACCCTACGAAAGCGCACCCGGCCTACGCGGTCAGGAAGGAAGGCTAGCCAGGTGTGGGAAAGAGTGGTGGTACCAAAGTCAATGGTGCCGCACTTCTTGAGGGTTTTTCACGATGCCCCATACGCGGGCCATTTTGGAGTAATGAAGACGCAAAGGAGGTTGGAGCGCTACTACTATTGGCAGGGCATGCGTTCAGATGTTAAAGAGTACTGCGCTAACTGCCGTTCTTGCCTGGAAAGAAAAACTCCGAAAAACCGCAGGCCGGCCCCCCTTCAGGAATTCGAGGAAGTCTCGACGCCTTTTGAGAGGGTTGGCATGGATATCCTAGGCCCACTTCCGACTACGACAACAGGAAACAAATATGTACTGGTGTGCGTTGACCACCTAACGAAGTATGCTGAGATAACAGCACTGCCCGACCAAAAAGCAGAAACTGTGGCACGTGCCTTTGTAGAAACAGTGGTTCTGCGGCACGGCGTTCCGCGGCAATTGTTAACGGATCAAGGGTCAAACTTTGTGTCGAGGTTGATGAAAGATGTGTATAACCTTTTGGGAATTGACAAAAGACAGACCACCCCTTACCACCCGGCTTGTAACGGTGCTGTGGAGAGGCTTAATCAAACAGCAAGCAAACTGTTATCCCATTATGTTTCGCGAGACCAACAGGATTGGGACCTCTAGATACCGTTTTCTGTTTTTTCTTACAACACGGCGGTGCACGAGAGCTCCGGTGACTCCCCTTTCTACCTCTTGTACGGTCGCGACCCAGACACACCGAATGCGGTGGTTGATGGACAGAGGCGGGTGCCATACGGGTCACTAGATGATTATCGAGCCGAACTGACGTCTCGATTGCAAGTGGCCCATGACGTAACAGCCGAAGCATTACGGGAAGCAGCCGACAAAAGAAAAAGGCGGTTCGACACTAGGGCTAGGGCGGTTCCTTTCAGGGTGGGAGGCCGCGTATACCTTGAGTGTGTGCAGGTCAAGGCAGGGCTTGCCCGTAAGTTAACGCCCAAATGGAAAGGACCTTACCGCATAGTAGAGCAGCTATCGCCGGTTAATTTTCGGATTCGGGAGATCGCAGGGGCCTCAACCGCTGTGGTCCATGCTAACCGGTTAAAGCAAGCACCAACAGGCTCGCCTCTTTCTGAAACAGCTGCCTCAAGGGAACAGGAGGGGGAGGATAACCTTCGCACGGAGCCCGCCATTGTAAATAACCCTGCATTGCAGAAAAACGGTCAGAGCGGCCGGCACAAAAATTTCAGTCCATGTGATGAACTGGAACACTTCATGCAGTCGCAGCTCGGAGGCGCCCTTCTCGAGGAGGAGGCATTCCAATCTGGCAGACGTATTCCAGCCGCTAAGTACTACCTCCGTAACCGAGTAGTGGACAGGGAGGTACCTCGCTAAGACTACATTTCCTTGTTTTGTACATTACAAGTGCGCTTCGTTTAGTTTCATTTTTTGTTCGTTCTCTTGTTTGAGATGTTGTACATACTGTTAATTATGGTCTTATATTGTGCACTCGAGTGGTATCTACGGTGAAGAATTGTTCTGAAACTCCGCTCTGGCTCGGTGCTCGTCGGGAAGAAAGGAGCGACTTCTGCGGGATACTGGCCCGAACAGCGCGGCGTGTGTGTGTGCGCGTGTGTGTGTATGACGAATTCCTAATGTTCAATGAACATTCCTTTTAAGAAGGAGCGGATGTGACGATTCGTGCACATGCACCGGTGCCACGGCGAGCCGGTCAGTGACTTTTCCTGGAGACGGTTGGCCGCGCCGTCCTGACGTCGGGTCGCAGCGGAGAGACATGACCATATTTGGTTGTGGCGGAGAAACATGGCCATATATGGTAACCGTCGACGGCCCTGTCGAACGACGCTTGAGTGTCCCCGTCATTATGCACCCCTCGAGAGCCACGGGGGAGTGGACAAAGGCGCGGCCACGGCTGAAGAAAGAGGCAAAGGCTTTAAAAGCGGAAGCCGACGGGAGGAATGGGGAGAGCGATCGGGGCGAGTGGACGAGAGGGCCGGAGACGGAGCGAGGCAGAAGACTGGGGCTGCGCACTGACCTGAGCTCGGGGTCTAGCCGTCGCTAACGTTCGACCTTCGCCAACGCGCCTCCACGCCTGGCAGCTCATCCAACGACCAGCCGAGAACGAGGGCAGCACCGCCACGAGGAACTCCCAGCCCGGCCGCTGCAGACAACCAGCCATTCATCGAGCCCGTGCCACACCACGCTGACTCAGCCCCGGCGACGACGAGGCCAGCTTCTGTCCCGTAAGCGGCATCGAGCCAGATGCTTTAATTAAATCACCTCAAAATCATTTTGGAGTCTGTGCATCAATCTCCTCATGCCCAGTGTGGACCCAGGGCCATTTTAAGAAACTGATTCATCACAACACGTCACACAGCTTTTTTTGTAATGCTTTCTCATGTCACCTTTCGCAGAGTCGACAGTAATTCCTTCTGCAGCTTGGCGCATTTTCGAGACCGTTTCTGTAACAGCCGTGGCATAGATATACACGGCAGTGCATGGAAGTGGTTAGTTTTTATTGAAAGGCTGCCTTTACAAACGCGAAGCCTGATGCGCACCGCGTGGTTGCGCGCTCGCATCCGCGTAGCGCCGATAATTCACGGCAGATGGCGCGACATCCGTCCATCCATACAGAGAGCAGCGCACGAGGCTTCCAGTTCACGGCGTTTTTATTCTTTTCTTTAACATCTCAATGTATTATCTGGTCTAGCATCTCGGACGAGCGATGATGGGACGCTAGAAAACTGCTCACCGTCACGTCGTCACAAAAGCTGCTGCCGTTTAAAGAAAGCCCACATAGCTGGTCAACAGCTGATGATAACAACGCAAACAAAAACCACACGGAAAACGCTGTGTTCATGTGAAGACAAAGATAAGGCTCATTCTTATGGCACTATAGCTTTCTGTTCGCATTTCAAAGAGCAAAAAAGAACAATCAGTCGGACGTAGACGACGCAGGTTCTTGGATGATCATCGCCACGAAGGCAAGCTCTACGCAGTAGGCTACTTCTTGTCGCCAAGGCAGGTGGAACCGATTCCGCTGAAAACGAAGCACCTGGAAGCAGTCGGGAATTCGTTGGCGCTTCTGCGACGGAACCAGCAGATCTTAACGAAGGTATTCTTACCGAAAATCAGCCTTCTTACGAACGACAACACCGAGTGTTGGAACCAGGTGCGACTAAGACTGGTAGTCCTGGCGCATCCAACAAAGTCTCGCCACCAGGGCTGTATGGACCGGAAGAGCACATGGATTCCAGGCCCGGTGCGATCGTGTTGTCTTCAGACGCGGAGCCGATGAAGAGTCGAACACGGTGGTCGTGTCTTCTTCAGACGAGGTGCCGACGATCAAGTCTCTCAGTACTCCTCAAAAACGAAAACTGGATGAAGCTGAAACCACGGCGACTGAAAAGCAACTCAAGCCCACAGAACAGCAACCCTCGCCTACAGTGGTGCAAGACCGAGAAGTCGAAGCGGGCCGAGAAGAACCAGAAGGTGCTGGCGAGTGTTCGACACTTTGGAGGCGGTATTTTCCAGATAGACCGTGCCCCCCGTCGACGTTCTACATTCCCAATCCCCAACGCGACGACCGGCGTTCCGAAGTCCAGCGTTTTATGGAAGACGTTTGGCCACCCTGAGCAAGACGTGCGCGAGATTGACCGGTAGTACAGTTACTCGCTGGATGCCGGTACATACATGCGTAGACGCTTGATACTGCTTGAAAAATTACAAAAGCCTCCATTGAATACAGCATGACGAGCCCTGTTGAAGTGTGCATGTGAAGTGATTCTGACGCTGCAGTAATTCCCGTTGTTTTGAAAGATGCGCCCATTGACACTTTTGCACTTGTCACGTAGCGCTAAGGTTTTCGATTTGATGCGAAGTTGTATAATCGTCATAAACCGAATGAAGTTGCTTTGGCGCTTTTGAATCACCGGAGACGTCAACTAGTTCTAACATTTAAAAAGTTCACTCAATGTCTTTTTGCTTTGAGAACAGTGTGCTGTATTCGTATGAACGCGTTTTTACGATGTCGGGCCCTCAGAGGCTCAAAAATTGACAGGGATACTTAATTACCTTATGTGAATTGGCAATGCGAGAACTTTAGGAGATGTCGCTGCCTTTACTGGAATGTCACTTCCGGTCACTTCCCTAAATCCAACGAAAACTATTCAGTCTGGTGGCGTCACATCTCCTCCAAATATTGGGAAACATGCGGGCTGGTGACGTGGTATTCCCTTCAGCCAATGTGAAAATTTTGTGACTGACGCCACATTTTTTTTTCGAAGGGGATTTCATTGCTATCCCGTCTCGTGTTTGTTGTTCAATGCGAGATCCCTGCTGCAGCGACAGAGAAAAATCTTGGTTCTGTCGCGTTGGTTCCGTCCACGCTTCAACCCCACAACTTTGACGCGAGCGCTAGTTGCGCCATCCCGTGTCCGCACTGCTAACCATGCTGCGCAAACGCCTCTAATGTGCGCCGCATTAATCTATGTCCACGGTGCACGGCCGAATCGAAATAGCGATTTGAAGGCTCGATTTTAAGTAGCATTTGGCGCATGCGCACTACTAAGCGCGCTGTTTTAAGCGTGCGCTGTCTGCCAACGTATGACCGTCTACACTATACACTAAAACCTACGTGATACACAGCCACAGGGGTTTGCTTCTAAGTCGTCTAGTGGAGATCTTGTTGCATAGTTAAAAGTGTATAGTTAAATGTGATAAGCCTCTGCGGAGAGGCAAGGCAGTTCATTTGCCCTTCGGGGGACTTGGAGTGCTGAGGGATCAAAAGCAAGCTTCACGACGTGTCCTATAATTACCCTTCCCCCACCCTCCCGGGCTGTATATATTTGGCAAAAGATTTATATGAAATGCGTCCAGGCGCATTGGAAATCGGCACACAATGACCTGCCAGTTCCTTTTTCGCGTTAAAGCGAAATACCGCCGAGGCGCGAACGGTATTCTCATAAATCGAGATAGCATTCGATGAAAATGAGCCTCGAGTTTGCACGGGCACCCAGTGCAAGTATGAATATACAAACTTTCGCTATTAGGAAAATCACGTCGAGCACGGCATGTTATATTGCTCGTTTTTGATGATGATCGTGAATTTTTATGGCGAAAGGGTATCAGGGGGCACAGAGCGCCATGGCACAAGGGAGTTTCGACTTCTCAATGTGAGGTCAAAGACCCATTTCCCGAGCAGTTCGTCCTCAAGAAGAAGGAGCACCAGGCCATAGGAACGCTTGCACCCATTGTATCACCAGCAGTTAGCCGGCGGCACAGGGGATACAACCCCGCACCTTCCGCATGCGAGATGGATGCCCAAACCACTAGGGCGCCACTGCGGCGTAGGCTCGATTTTCAGAACAAAACACTAAATTGTTCGCAACCAGATGTGGTAAGCATAGAAGTTTAGCATTTACAAATGCATACTTCGCTTACTGTAAAGATCAATTTTACGGTGTCTTGTTCCTTTTTGCATGAGTGCAATTGGTGAAGCTAAACGTTATTTCACGCAGTCACAGCAGCGCGATGTGTTATCAGTGCGCCTCGCAGGTGTATCGCGAGTGGTGCCATCTGTGCTGACAGTGCAGTTCAACCAGTATGCGCACCGTATATGATCAAACTTTGTAGCGTGCTGACACGAAGTTCGCATCTACTGCATACCACGTTGACGGATCAACCTCCTGTCTTTCTAAACAAAAGCATTTTCAAATGGGCCATTTGTGTGGCCTGAGCTCTGAAAGGCTCAGTGAGTGACAGGACATGGTATCTTCGATTTGTCGCCTTGGCTTGCCCGAAACTTTCTGGAGCTCCTGCTCTATTTTCGTTTCGGCTCGCGGACTTTCCTGACAGTTTCGTAACTCATCCTCTTTGACTAAAGCTCAGTTTTTGTAGAGTTGGAGCTCCTTTTCGGCTAGGCCTCGTGTTTATGGACGTCCTGGATCAGACCCAAAAGCAATCCATGGCACAAAATATGCTATACTTATGGCCGTTCCGAGGGCAGGACGTCACATCAGAGCACCTCACTGCGTCATGTTTGTTTTTATTTTTTCTTTGAGAGCATAGATTGTGAATTCATAGCATCGTTCATCGCCTCTTTTAACGCAACAGCGTTAAAACGCCCTTTTTCCTCATCTTTGTGAACATGGTATTCCCAGAGAAATGTGGAACCACTGACGAAACTTTTCTGAGCTAAGCGCCGATCTGCCATCGGAGGAGTGATACGTAAAGCAAAGAGTCCACGCGTATGTTTATTTATGTGGTAGTAATTAGCGGCAGTGTTGTCTCCGACTGAAATTATTTATTCGCAGAATCCTAAACACAAATAAATGTAAAAGCGAATCCACTACACGACTAGCTCAATGAGACTCCACGCGTTGTTTGATTCCTCCTACTTGCGGAGGTGAGTTCAAAAAACAAAAATCCGGATGCCAGGATGTTTAAATCAGTTTAATAGGGAAATCGGCCTCACAGGGCAATAATTAGAAGTTTCTAAGAATGCTGGGAGTGAGTAGATCGAGTTCCCGCGGTAAAAAGACCAGCTCAGAAACCTCTTTTGTGCGCCTTTAACATTAACCATTTTGTACCTTTGTCATTTGTATTCACGTGTAAAAGTGCGGCGACGCAACCATCATAAAGCCAGTATGTTTGCGTTCATCCCCATGTACCTGTGTCACAAAATTCGGCGCATATTCAAAAAGCAAAACGGCGCTGCGCGGAAGCAATCGCGTCCGCGCGCACTGTAAATAAATATTGCTGATGGCCCAGATCTGATAGGCCAGGATCATCCTCATCATCCTCAACCCTACTACACCCACTGCAGGGCAAAGGCCTCTCCCATGTCTCTCCAATTAACCCTATCCTTTGCCAGCTGCATCCACCCTTTGCCTGCAAACTTCTTAATCTCATCCGCCCATCTAACCTTCTGCCGCCCCCTGCTACGCTTACTTTCTCTTGGAACCCACTCCGTTACCCTTAAAGACCAGCGGTTATCTTGCCTTCGCATTACATGCCCTGCCCAAGCCCATTTCTTTCTCTTGATTTCGACTAGGATGTCATTAACCCGTGTTTGTTCCCTCACCCACTCTGCCCGCTTCCGATCTCTTAACGTTACACCTATCATTTTTCTTTCCATGGCTCGCTGCGTTGTCCTTAACTTAAGCTGAACTCTTTTCGTTAGCCTCCACGTTTCTGCCCCGTAGGTGAGCACCGGTAAGATTATGCTGTTGTACACTTTCCTCTTGAGGGAAATTGGTAAACTGCCACTCATGATCTGCGAGAATTTGCCATATGCGCTCCACCCCATTCTTATCCTTCTAGTTATCTCCCTCTCATGATCCGGATCAGCTGTCACTACCTGCCCTAAGTAGACGTATTCCGGCACAATTTCTAGGCTCTCGCTGCCAATTGTGAACTGTTGTTCCCTTGCTAGGCTGTTGAACATTACCTTGGTTTTCTGCATGTTAATTTTTAGACCCATCGATCTGCTCTGCCTGTCTAACTCGTTGATCATGATTTGCAGTTCACCTCCTGAGTGACTCAGCAAGGCAATGTCATCAGCAAATCTCAGATTATTTAGATATTCTCCATTTATTCTTATTCCCAACTGTTCCCAATTCAGGCCTCGAAATACCTCCTGCAAACATGCGGTGAACAGCATTGGCGAGATCGTGTCTCCTTGCCTGACGCCCTTCCTTATTGGAATTTTATTGCTGACTTTATGGAGGACTATAGTAGCTGTGCAGTTGCTATATATATCTTCCAGTATTTTGACATAAGGCTCTTCTACCCCCTGATTACGCAATGCCTGTATGACTGCTGAGGTTTCCACTGAGTCGAATGCTTTCTCGTAATCAATGAAAGCTATATATAGAGGTTGGTTATATTCTGCGCATTTCTCTATCACCTGATTGATGGTGTGAATATGATCTATTGTAGAATATCCTTTACGAAAGCCTGCCTGATCATTTGGTTGATTAAAGTCTAACGTTGCCCTGACTCTATTAGCGATTACCTTGGTAAATACCTTGTAGGCAAAGGATAGTAAGCTGATCGGCCTGTAATTTTTCAAGTCCTTGGCGTCTCCCTTCGTATGAATTAAGATAATGTTTGCATTCTTCCAAGCTTCTGGTACAGTCGAGGTCATAAGGCATTGCGTATACAGGGTGGCTAGTTTTTCTAGCACGATGTCCCCTCCATCCTTCAACAGATCTGCTGTTACCTGATCCTCCCCAGCTGCTTTTCCCCTTTTCATTGCTTCTAAGGCTTTCTTTACTTCATCTTTCGTTACTGGCGGGATGACGCATTGCTGTGCACTGCTGTCTTTCTCATTAGCGTTCTGATTACATTGGCTACTGTACAGGTCTGTGTAGAACTCTTCGGCTATGTTAACTATCTTATCCATATTGCTAATGACATTGCCCTGCTTGTCTCTTAATGCATACATCTGGTTTTTGCCTATGCTTAGTTTCCTCTTCACTGTTTTTAGGCTACCTCCGTTCTTTAGAGCATGCTCGATTCTCTCCATATTAAACTTCCTTATGTCGGCTACCTTGCGCTTATTTATTAACTTTGATAGCTCCGTTAGTTCTATTCTATCGGTAGTGTTAGATGCCTTCATGTTTTGGCGCTTCTTAATCAGATCTTTCGTCACCTGAGATAGCTTCCCGGTATCTTTTCGAACTGTCCTACCGCCTACTTCTACTGCGCACTCCGTAATTATTGATGTCAGGTTATCGTGCATTGAATGAACATCAAGATCATCTTCCTCAGTTAAAGCCGAGTATCTGTTTTGCAGCGCTATCCTAAACTCCTGTGCTTTCCCTCTTACGGCTAACTCGTTAATGGTCTTCTTCTTCGCTAGCTTCTTCCGTTCCCTCTTCAAGTCTAGGCTAATTCTAGACCTTACCATTCTATGGTCGCTGCAACGCACCCTTCCGAGGACGGCCACATCCTGAATGATGCCAGGTTTAGCGCACAGTATGAAGTCTATTTCATTTTTAATCTCACCATTGGGGCTCTTCCAGGTCCACTTCCTGGATATCTAGGCCAGGATATCTATAGCGAAAGCGCGAAGACTTCTGCATCGGAAGAGTGCATTGATTAGATGCCTCTTTACTCATGGTTAAAACTTGCGCCGTAGTGGCGGAGTGGCAGCGTCTCCGCATCAAAAACCAAAGGCCCTGCTTCGATTCGGAGCCTCGGCACAGATTTCCTTTTATTATTCAGTGAGTGTGCGGGGGTTTCAGTGGCTCCCGTAGATGCCGCCACCGCATACGTTGATTAGCGTTTAAGCGGAGGCTCTGTTAAGGCGCGTTTGTACTCCAGCGTAACGCGAGCGCTGCACGGTGACGTCACGTCGGCTAAAGCGAGACCCTCGGTATTCCAACTGCGCTCAACCGCCGACGCGCTCGGCGGCTTCGGCGCTCTCTGACCGCACAGGCGGAGACTTGTAGCACGTCTCTATTTCGCGTCGAGTGCGCCAGCCGCC
Organism: Amblyomma americanum; assembly: GCF_052857255.1. Classification (NCBI taxonomy): domain Eukaryota; kingdom Metazoa; phylum Arthropoda; class Arachnida; order Ixodida; family Ixodidae; genus Amblyomma; species Amblyomma americanum. The sequence continues at coordinate 90,298,383 of NC_135500.1, read as the reverse complement.
GCCGGCCTGGCCAGACCGGTTCGGCTCCGCTCCGAGGCGCGCGTTGCGACGTCATGTGCCTCCTCGGAGCAAAGCCACAGCGAAATAGCAACTTCGCGGCCAGTAAAGCTATCGCTGTAAAACAAAAAACCGCGGTGAAGGAACCCCGGAGAGCGCGAAACTTTGCGTGTGCTGCTGCCCTTTCCACTCCGCTCGCTGACGCGGCGCCAAAGAAAACATGGCTGCGCGCGCCGTCGATTTCTCTAGTGTCCGAGTAGTTTCTAGTCATTCTCGACGGAGAGGGCGTAACTTTGACCACGCTAAAGTGGTACTCTCTTCCTTCGGTCTCGCGCTGGCGGCTTCGCATCGTGAGAAGGACCCAGAATCTTCTGGAAGGCGGTTTCCGCGCTCGACCAATGAGCGCCCGGCGCGAGATGGAGAAGGAAAGTGTGGAGTAGATACTGCGTGTATGTGCGCGCCTGCCTTGGCGCGAAGAACAGACGCGGACCGCGCCTATAAATGAAGGGCTTTAACCGCTGTCTGTCTGTCTGTCTGTCTGCTCCAGTCGCCCTTTAAGCTTCTGAGAAGCGCACCCGCTCGACTCCGGGGAGAACACCTCCGCCCGGTCTCGGACCAGCCCGGCAACGAACGAGTGTCCATAGGAAATAGATGGGAAGTTTCAGAAGCTGTAGCGGGAAACAAGGCCACACCCCAAAGCCACCCCACCCCCCCCCCCCCCCCGTTTCCCCTCCCGGTAGCCACACAAGACATTGTTAGTGCGAAAACACAGGAAGTGGGCTCCCTATTCAGGACAGTGTGGGAGAACAGCATTGTTCCTTGCCCAGGGCAGGGGCGCAGTAACCCAGGCGGGGACACAAGTTAAGAATGCAGCTGCAAATATTCCTCCTAGGAGGCCCTCGAGCCAATAGCGGCGCTTATATGAACCCAACACGGCCTGGTTGTTGAGTTATCGGGCCGAAAAACGGTACTGGGTTCATGTGAACGCGCGCCGAGTCGGGAGTCGACGGGTCGGGTCTATTCAACTCTGCCGCAAGGGGTAGGTTGATTCAACTCGACCCTTACCCGAACGAGGAGGTTTGAGTATAAGGGAAGTATGGAGGCTGGAGGTGCTGCTTCAGCGCGCAGTGATTATCATTGATAGATGAAGGAGGGTATGGGATTAGCAGAGCAGTGCATATCTTTGTGATGGTTGTCATGTAAGTAGGACCAGCGAGGTTTGGTTTGGTTCAGGGGGGTATAACGTCCCAAAGCTACTCAGGCTATGAGGGACGCCGTAGTCAAGGGCTCCGAACATTTCGACCACCTGGGGTTCTTTACCGTTCACTAACATCGCATATATAGACCACTGGCCTGTAGAATTTCGCCCCCATCGAAATTCGTCCGCCGCGGCCCGGATCGCACCCGCATCTGTCGGGTCATCAGCCGAGCGCCATAACCACTGAGCCCCTACGGCGTCCCATATTTACTGGAAGGCTGCAATATATGTCCTTTCCGACATCTGGTTGTATAGCTTTACAGTTTACGAGATGATGTTTAATGTTTCCTACGCTGCAGGCTGCTGCATGCTGCGCAAATATCATCTCCCCGGTCATGCCTGCTTCTTTTAACCTGGTTCTAAGGCAACCTGATCTAGCCTCAAATCTCACACTGCACTTCCATTCGGACTTCGTTCTTAATGGTCTACACTCACGCAATGATTCTTTTGTTCCCATTGTTTGCCTCCACTTATCAGTCTCAATTTCCCGCACCTTCCTTTTGATGTTCATTATTTACCTGTTGTTGCCTGCGTAGGGTGTCGTAAGCTTTCTAGTCGTTTATTTTCCACCGCATTTCCCCGTTTTAAGCGAGAGCTTCACTACGCCATGTAAAGCCGATTTCGCCGTGTCTGGCACAGTCTTCAACTGTGCATGCGCCGAAATTTTCGGGCGCTGCGTAAAAATCAGGGGGCACGCACACTCAGTGAAAAGAAAAAGTCGGCTTCCAAGTCCGGATTCGGACCAGGGCCTTCGTCGTTCGAGACGGGGTCGTTTCCATCCCGCCACGACGCCTCATTTTCTTTATTGCGTGGAAATCAAACGCCTTAAGCTACCAAATGTGTTACACGCATACTATTCCGCGATGCGGACATGCATTCTCCTGTCTTCATACACTGCATTCCACCAGCACATCAAAATTGTGGTACACGTGCCCATGCGTCATGAACCGGCAACCATTCAAGCGACCGGTCCTGCGCAGCATAAACCCTCCTGCACCAAGGCGCACTGTTCACGACGGCTCGAAGTTTGAACATGAATAAAGGCGCGTCTAGAGAATGCACGGGTTTCTTAGCAACGCATCTTCGAGATCTTTGCTGAGGCATACATGAGTAAATACGAGCATGCAAATTGCATATGTCGGAATTAAGAGAGTGCAGTCGTAGCGCCATCCTGTGGGCACCCATTGAAAACCCCTTCGCCATGCATGGCGCTGGCCCGGCAGATGGCGCGCGTACTTTCAGAGTCTTTACCCGCAGGGAACAAAGTGGCGCGAAGGTCCACTATCGTGTCCAAGCTGTGCGGGAAAGCCACCGCTCGTGCGTACAGGGGCTGCATTCATGGGCTCGGTGTGTAGAGCGCTTGGGCTTGTTTTTTTTTGCGTACAAATTGCACTCGGCCGCAGGTTTAAACGTAACATCAAAAATTAATCGGTGATTTGCCGAGGGTGTGCATACAGCATGAAAAAAAAAAGAAATCGCCGGCGGTTAACAGCCAGCTGAAATCATGACGAATGGACGAAAATACCAGAAACCAGCTGTAAGTTTTTTTTTTTCTGGAACAATAATTTCAGATGAATAAGCAGACCCGTTTCGGGTGGGACAGCATCTGTCCCGTCCAGTCTTCCGGCGTGCTCGTCTTAAGAAAAACAGAGTATAGCGATGAATTACTTTTTCACGACTGTCCCCGCCGCGTGTTTTGTGCGAGTTATGCAAGGAAAACATGAAAACGCATCTCCCTAGACCGGCGTTAAATTAATTCTGCAGCTTGTTTAAAGCAAGCAGACAAAAACAACACCAATGCATTCAACAGGCGAGTCTGACCTAAAGAAAAAAATTTCAAACTCAATGCCTTGCCTAAAACATGGTACAAAATACACCCCCGTTGCTAAATGCAGTGAAATGACGAATTTTAAAGGACCGTGAAAGTACCCTTTCTCGTTGATATTATTAGCTTACCTAATGTTTATTTAAAAGCATCATCTTTACATCTGAGTTATTAAATTATAATATTTGGTCGCGCTTAACACGGCCCATTCTCAAAAGCCACTTCAATCCCCGACGCACTTCAGCCGCTGACCTTCCAAATTGCAGTTCGTAAACCGCTTTGCCGTTTCCAGTGCAGTTGCTGCAGTTTGGCGCACTGCACGCAGTCAGAGGTGACGACTACGTCGCTCACTGCCGCAGCACAACCCCAGACCTGACGCCACAGGTCTGCACGGAAAATGTGTGAAATGTAGCCCACAGCGTGGGCTCACGTGAGGAGTTGAGCTGAAGAGGGATCGCTCTGCACCGCACCTGTGAAGTCAGCTTCTCCGCAGAAAGTTGAACACTTGACGTCAGGAAAATCATGTGATCGCCTCACGGCGAATGGCGTTCGGAGCGGCGAGGGAAAACAGACGCGACACTCTGCTCCCTGCGGGAGCATATACAGGAACACTACTGAGTCTACCGAATCAAGGGGCTTTATTAAGTCTTATGGTGCCTCGATGCCCGCGCCCCTGAGTCTACCGAGTCAAGGGCTATACTGAGACTAATACCCCTGCCACACGGCAAATCTAATGTCATTCCCATCGAATGACATTTGTTCGACTTAATGTCATTTATTCTGCGTGCTGCTACACGGCCAAAAGTAATGCCATTTGCAAATGATGGCGATTGCGATGGACAAAAAGTGCAGCATAAAAACATTTCGATCTATTCAATATGTTTCGAAAAGTATTGTTTTGCGAATGGAAACCGATATCAAAATTTTAATCTTCGTTTCAATAACGCGTTGATCACTGCTATCCACCAGGAGTCCAAGCCAAGCCAAAGTTCAGCCAGCGGCGGCAGACAAATGGCGGACGTCACTACGTCGCTTTGTGCAATGGATTCGCGGCAGCGGAATGCGATCGCTGCGAGTCTATGCTTGCGAGCACAAAGACGCAGCAGGCTGGCCCTGTACAAAGGCAGATTAGCGCAGCTGAGGGTAGCCATACGCCATCAAGAAGCAGTGAGCGCTGACCTTGAGGATCGACTTATCGCCAATGCCTTCGCGATAAGTGCAGCTATTGCTGAAAGTTTGCCAGCGGTGCCTCGAGAGCGATGGACATTCCAGAGGAGCGAAAGATCGTTTGAAAACACTTTGCCGCACTTGGGTGAACTGCATTTTCGACAGTCGCTTCGCGTCACTTTTGACACGTTCCGCTATATTGTTGACGCGCTGAGCTGTGTCCTGGAACGCGCTACGACAAATATGAGGGAAGCCATTCCGGTTGAAAAACGCGTAGCGATAGGACTCTACCGGCTGCGTTCCAGCGCTGAGGACCAGACCGTCGCCCATCTATTTGGTGTGGGACGGTCAACAGTAAATCTCCTCACCAAGGAGTTTTTTGCCGCAGTCATTGATGCCTTGATTGCCTTAAGCGGCTTTTCAATGCCCTCTGCGTGGAGGGCTTCGTGAATAGCAGCATAAACTTTCGCGTTCCTCTTTGTCCGGCGCAAGTCACAAAGGTGATCCTGCCACACTTTGATTAGAGCGTAAGTCTCCGACTCTGTCCACTGAGCTCGGTTTTTTGCTCCGCCCTCGGCCATCGCGGATCCAGCAAGAATAAATAACAAACAACTCCGAGCGCACAACTACCGCAGCAATTGACACAGCCAGCACTCCGGACTCCGGCAACACAACGCACGCGCCTGCCGCTGGCTCATGGGCTGGCTACGGCTGGCTTTGGGCCACGCTACACAAAAAAGCCAAAAAACATGCCTGCTCGTCCATTCCGGTTGGCTGGTAGCGAGAGTGAGTTTTATTTTTTCTGGTGCTATTCGGTATTATTATATAAATAAATGAACGACCACAGAATTACACAGGCTTTGAAATATTATAATGCTTGTGTCGCGTTTGAAATTTATGTTCGGTGCATATTCTCACCAAGTGTCTGGTGTCGAGGGAACACATTAGCTCGGAGTTTGCTGGCGAATGAGTTCCTCAAACTCATTCGATACCTAATGTCGTTTTCATCGAATGTCATTATATTTTCTCGTGTGGCAGCAAACTAATGTCGTTTTGAACGAATGTCATTCGATGGAAATGACATTAAATTTGCCGTGTGGCAGGGGTATTAGGGCGCCTCGAAGCGCGCCCCCAGCGGAGGCGAGGGCATCGAGGCACCCTACTGAGTCTGCGCCTTCCCCGAATGCTGATGTGCCATTTAATCAGCGGGTGCTCGACCATGAGGCAACGCTGTCGCGTTTGACTCTTAAGGTGGAGCTTAAGCGTCTCCCAAGTGTTTTTACTCTAGAAATAACCGAAGACTTTGGATGCCCACCTCTTCTCATTCATTTTTCGTAGGCAACACAGTGGTTAGACAGCAAATTGGTTTTAAAAATGTTAGTGAGCTTCGATTGAAACTCGTTGCGTCCTTACCGAGAAGACGGGGGGGGGGGGGAGTGGGGGGGAGACTTTTCACACTGACTAGGGTCGCGCCTTGTGGCTAGAAAGGTGATTACACTACTAACGAAGTGACATTGGGGAATGATCACACTATCGCCGCGTAATGCGCTTAACTGAGTGAAAGCTCGCTACAGAGCGCACAAGCGCGGTATACTTCTAGCGTCTACGATGCCTCACTCTGCTCCTTATAAACTTGCTGCGACGTCCCCATTCGTTCATGTCCACACCGTTCAGTATGCAGCCTTTCTCGAAAGTGTACAGGCCAAGGGGTCTGCTTCTGAGCCCTGCAGCGCGGCTGATCTTGCATACTCAGGGACCCTAATCTCGCGGAGCCAGGAGGAACTCAAGTCCTCAACCCTCACAAGCTTATAAGACTTTCAAATGTGATTAAGAAGCCCAGCTGCTCGGCTTCGAAGCAAAACCCTTGGGCTGTATACTTTTGACAAAGACTGCACATGCAGCGTTCACCTGTGTGCGCGCAGCTGTGAAAATTCATTAGCGCGCTGTATTTAAAGGGATGACGTCGTGAGTGTGCTTTGGGTCTGATGGCGGGCGCATAAGCAGCGGTAGCTATCAAGACACAATACTTGGAGGTGAAAAAGATTTCTGCTGTAGGAGTATTTTTTTAAGTGTTATGAAATATTTCCTTCTTTCAGGAACATAACCACTACGATAATCGTTCTATTCCGTTCTCTCCGAAGAGTAAATCGAGGTGGAAAAAATGACGTCGTGTGACGTACAGACCTAAAAAGGGGGGGGGGGGGGGCTATCAGTGGTGCAAAGAACGCTCGCGCATGTGCTGTTCTCACCACCTCTCTCCTTTCACACCAGTGTTCGCATTAAGCGCGGCGTAAGCAACCGCATTACACGCTCTTGCCTGTGCACTCCTCCTTACCCTCTAATTTAGCTCCATCCTCCTTATGGCTATCAAGAATGGCACAAGCGCACAGTGTGTTAGTATAACTGTCGATAGCTATTAGTATAACGAACGCTTTACCGTCACTGCAGGTCACACGGACGTAATTGGATAAGACAGGACACAGTGCAGCATTGCTCAACTCTGTACGCCGAATTGCTCAGTTCGCTTTCAGGGATTACTGAGAACGTGTTCGGGTAGGGACACAAAGGTTGAATGCCAAAAGCCGCGCTAATATGACGGCCTGTGGCCATGAACCTGTGTTGTCATCATCGGAGCAATCTCACTGATTTTCTGAAATATGGCTGTGCAACTCATAAGTGTAACTGGCATTTCTGAATCAACAGTAAGTCCAATAGTACATGCGACAAAAAAAAGCCCTCAAAGTCAGCGCAAATTACAGTTACGGAAGGAATAAGGCTGAGCTTCACTGGCATGCTTCGACGAGCGAAGTCCTAAGCCGGCGCAAGGGCAGAGAACCGAATTTAATATCACATGAAGATTGAAAATGCGGGATTTTTAATTTGACGTGTTTCAAGCCTCACAAGAAAACAAATCTCTAAAGCTTAACCGTCAGAACAGCTATATTGAAAGTAAGCATAATGTTGAGTTATTTTCACACTCCTAATTTACGAAAATTGCATGCTGCAATACTCCATCGTGCGGTTGACCACGTTAGCTCGTATGCGTTTTTCCAGCAATCTCGAGTGGCGCAGTAACTCGTGACGGGAAATGCAACATTGTCTGTATAAATCTCCGTAGATATAAATGAGAGATGCCTCGTAAATGTAAAAAAAGGTGAAGCATGGTAAGCAGCATACATAACTGAAAAGAGCAATTAGGTAATCATACGATTCTATATATCTAAGTCTAATGATCACACACTTGCAGAGTAGCCTAGCGCAAAAGCCTCTCCATGAAGACAAAAAAAAATACGATGGACAAGGAGGGCACTGAAAAAAGATCCCGCATATTAACCAGGCGCCTTTGCCCTCCACAGCCTCAGATTCACATCAATCTGCGTCAACCCTTCGGCACAGTAATGTTTACGCAGTCTCCTTGTTCAACCGCGTACTTACTAAGCGGGCACTGAAATGCCCTGGCAAAGTCAATGTTGCCCCTGACAAGTTCGTTCACTAAAGCTCTAGCCTGCGAATCGGTGCTGCAGTGGTAGTAGGCGAAGCGAGCATAGAAGAACTGGGCTTCGGACATCCGGAAGAGGCTCCAGGCGTCCTGCATTGTGTACCAGCTAGCTCTTGCAGCGGCTGGTGTGGCGGCCTCGCTGTGAGCAGTGCCGGCAGCCCCGACAATGGCGGCCACTTGCAGCCCCATCTTGAGCTCCACCACGGGTTGCGCGACTTCGAGGTACTTTGAGCGTGAGGCACTCAGAACGCATTCCCTGCATGAAAAGTATTGGCAGACATAACCTTTAAAGAGAAAACTATGAGCCTGTTTTTGTTATTTTCCGCATTTTAAGCGTATATATTTTTTCACAGTCCGGAATAGCTGATTTTTCATATTTGGAGATGGTTTTCGCTGTCAGAAGGTCAAGCGTTCAGTGTCAAAAAAAAAACCGCCGCTGTGGCTCAGTGGTTAGGGCGCTCGGCTACTGATACGGAGTTCCTGGGTTCGAACTCGACCGCGGCGGCTGTGTTTTTATGGAGGCATAACGCTAAGGCGCCTGTGTGTTGTGTGATGTCAGTGCACGTTAAAGATCCCCAGGTGGCCGAAATTATTCCGGAGGTCTCCACTATGGCACCTCTCTTCCTTTCTCCTTTATCTCTATTCTTACGGCGCGGTTCAGGGGTCCAATGATATATGAGACAGATACTGCACAATTTCTTTTCCCCAAAAAACCAATTATTATTCGGTGTCAAAATCAAACCTTTATTCTGCGTATAGAGCACTCTATATTGCATATATACGCAATGAGCAATACAAAATTGTGCATAACTTAACATATTACAAATTCGGCGCTCTGCCGCTGGTATACTTATCGTGGTCAAAAGTTTGCGGGACGGGAGTTCTTGCAAAAACTTTTATTGTGTAGCTTCACCTCACTACCCAGTCGCCTGATATTGTTCCCAAAGGAAGGAACGTTTAGGTAGCGAGGTGGAGCTACAATAAACGTGGTTCCTAGAACTCGTGCCCCGGAAACTTTTGTTCCCGATAGTACATAGGGTTATAATGAGATGCAAGGTAATAATTAATAATAATAATAATTGGTTTTGGGGGAAAGGAAATGGCGCAGTATCTGTCTCATATATCGTTGGGCACCTGAACCGCGCCTTAAGGGAAAGGTAAAGGAGGGAGTGAAAGAAGGAAGATGCAGGATCGTCGCCAGACTGTTTTTTTTTCACATTAATTTATTTCTTCCTCCAAACGTTGGAGAGCCCCTGAAGGGCACAGGTTTTACTGGTCAATAGAAAGATGGCAGTATCGGGTTCTGCGTCGATTATCGTAGGTTGAACAAAGTAGCAAAGTAAAGAAAGAACAAAGTTATCGACCCGTTCACCTCATTGACTAGTCGCTGTTATAACGGACTCTCCAGTGCGAAGCATTCCTGGTCGATAGAGTTACAACCGGCACCTGCTGTGAAAACGGGTGTACCGATTGTCAGACGCCTTCCTTCGTTAACGCCGAACGGCCACTTAAACGTCAGGAGATTTGGACTGTGCTCCGCGGCTGACACTTTTAAACGAATAAAGCACGGCTGGAAAACGGCGTAAAACTGCAAAACCTGGCCCGTGTAACTAAATGACGATATCTTTGGGGGCTGAAGCCGAAATAACTTCATGCAGTGTGCGAAGCCGACAAGTCTTGTGGGCTGATAATAAAAATTGGTTTTTGGGGAAAGGAAATGGCGCAGTATCTGTCTCATATATCGTTGGCCACATGAACCGCGCCGTAAGGGAAGGAATAAAGGAGGGAGTGAAAGAAAAAAGGAAGAAATGTGCCGCAGTGGAGGGCTCCGGAATAATTTCGACCACCGGGAGATCTTTCAAGTGCACTGACATTGCAAAGCACACGGCCGCATTAGCGTTTTTCCTCCATAAAAACGCAGCCGCCGCGGTCGGGTTCGAACCCGGGAGCTCCGGATCAGTAGCCGAGCGCCGTTACCACTGAGCTACCGCGGCGGGTTTCTGGTCTAACGCTAAAACCAGAAAATGGACACTTAGACTGCAAGTAGCCAGAGATTATAGGACACATCATCAGCAAGCGCATAGTGTGCCCTGGCCTTTCAATGACAGCCGTGTTCTCGATGTTTCCGCGGCGTTCTGACATAAAAAAAGCCTGTCCGCAGATTCTTACGACACTGTGGTGTACTACAGACTATTGGTCAAGGGCTTTTCACGCATTGCCGATCCTGTGATGAACCTCACGAAAGAGAACGTCCTGTTTAAGTGCGAATCATGAAAGGTTAAGACATTCAAAAAGCCCTAACACCGCTTAGAGTCACCTCCAGGCCCTAGTCGCTTCGTTGAGACATTGTATGCAAGCTACTGTCTGTTGAATCCTGAGCTCAACTATATACGACCGTCGTTTTCATGGGCTGCATTGGACTTCCGCCCGCATTCATTGAGCTTTTTTTATGTGGTTAGTGAACAGCACGCATCCTGCTGGCCTGCTTGTTTGAATCACCAGCTGTCCGCATCGATTGATGGAACTATGGACTAGAAGAGTGCGGGGTCATCGGGCTCCATCAATCTGGACGCTCACACTCCGACGGAGATTGCGCTCGAAAGATGGATTGGGAAGAGTCATATATATATATATAATCAGGGTCCTAAAAACTTGATGAAGGACGGTCCACCGCCTGAAACCGTTGGTAAATAAACCAAGATAACCGTACCAGTTGTGACCTTTTCACTGCGTTTCCACTGGCCCGTTGTGCAACACCGACTGCTTCCATATATATATATATATATATATATATATATATATATATATATATATATATATATATATATATATATATATATATATATAGTTGCGAAAACATGAGGTACTTGAGTGATTAAAATTATATATATACATCGAAGTATGCGCTTCATTTAGGGAAATATTTTTACTTTACTCGACGTTTTGACCGCAGCACCGATCTTTGTCAAGAATGAGAATATATTTATGTATATATGAAAATAAGAAAGTTCGTACATCTGAGTATTAGTAGCCAGAATTACTACGTACATCCACTGACTTACAGGCAGTACAGCAGACCTATGATTTATTAATTACAAGGAGGGAGAGAAAATTTCATTGGTTCAATACTTTCGAGCTGTCTCACTTTTAAGGCCACGAGAAGCACAAGACGCACAATCCTCGCATGAAAAACGGCGCTTGGAGGGGTTCATAATCACCGAGCTCAACAAGAAGATGATGGTATAATATTATAGCTGATAACACCGAGGGCGCTAAATAACATTATTCATGCCAAATAATTAACTACCCAATTAGCCAGTCCCTTGAAAACTGTTTCGATCGTAGTAGTGTCATTTAATCTTTCATTTTTTTCGGTAAATGACCAAAAATGGCAAATATCCGAGTTTTTTATGTATTGTTTACGAGTGCTTCGACTATTTGATCGAATGATTGGACGACCAAAGGCCGCCGCCTAAAAACAGTTTCTACACCTGAACCGCGCCGTAAGAGAAGGGATAAAGGAGGGAGTTAGCGAAGAAAAGGAGAAAGTGGTGCCGTAGGGGAGGGCTCCGGAGTAATTTCGACCACCTGGGGATCTTTAACGTGCACTGACCTCGCACAGCACACGGGCGCCTTTTGCGTTTCGCCTCCATCGAAACGCTTCGAACCCGATCGCGGCGGCAGCGTTTCGGGTGTCCGCTGAGATACGAGAGACACATACTGCGCCATTTCTTTTCCCCCAAAACAAATTTTCAATTTCTCAATTTTTTTTCTTGAAACCGGAGCCCCGCCACGGTGGCTCAGTGGTTAGGGCGCTCGACTACTGATCCGGAGTTCCCGGGTTCGAACCCAAACGCGGCGGCTGCGTTTTTATGGAGGAAAAACGCTAAGGCGCCCGTGTGCTGTGCGATGTCAGTGCACGGTAAAGATCCCCAGGTGGTCGAAATTATTCCGGAGCCCTCCACTACGGCACCTCTCTCTTCTTTTTTCTTTCACTCCCTCCTTTACCCTTCCCTTACGGCATGGTTCAGGTGTCCAACGATATATGAGAGAGATACTGCGCCATTTACTTTCCCCACAAAAACCAATTATTATTATTATCTTGAAACCGGGGAGCAGGCTTGCAGCAGAAGGAAATGTTCAGCTGTGAATAAAAAGATCCCATATTTTTTTTTCAAAATATCCCGGATATAAATGGTCTGTTTGCTATTTCTGAATATATTATGATGCAATAATGCCCTCTTTTTCCGTCACTAATTGTTGAGGGAGTAATTGTTTTCCCTAAATTCGCTCTTCATTTTATTCCTTTCATGGGCGCTTCTCATAGGGTTCATTTTCCGTCTGTTCTAAAAGGTCAAATTGCTTTTGTTCTCAAGTGACAATTTCTGCAGCGAGATGTATTTCTGCATGCATTTATAAGCAGTGTGTGGACTGTGGCGTTAACACTGACGTCATCAGGACTGCTGAGATGGCAGTTACCCGCGACCAAAAATATGGAATGATACACCATCAGCGTTCACGGGATTTCAGAGTACCACAGTGGGCGCCAAAAATCGAAGACTGAAATATATTTTCTACCCGCCGCGGTGGCTCAGTGGATAGGGCACTCGACTACTGATCCGGAGTTCCCGGGCTCGAACCCTTCCGCGGCGGCTGCGTTTTTATGGAGGAAAAATGCTAAGGCACCCGTGTGCTGTGCGATGTCAGTGCACGTGAAAGATCCCCAGGTGGTTGAAATTATTCCGGAGCTCTCCACTACGGCACCTCTTTCTTCCTTTCTTCTTTCACTCCCTCCTTTATCCCTTCCCTTACGGCGCGGTTCAGGCGCCCAACGATATATGAGAGATATGCTACGCCATTTCTTTTCCCCCAAAACCAATTATATATATATATAGAAATATATTTCTCTTCACTGCTCTGTGTGCAGCGCTGCTAACACACACACGTTGTGTGTTGATAAGAGCGGGAGCGACATGTTTTCTGGTTGCGTTTCGGTAGAGGTGGTTTCAGGAAACCACACAATCTTCTTATTATCGCGCTATGCATGAGTGCCGAAGTGAGCCAACTGTGAGCTCATTCAGTTGCAACCACTGCGTTCCTATATCATGTAATCACTCCTACCTATGCGCACGTCTTGTGTGTAGCTTCGTGCCACGGTCTACTGAGGGCAGTGTTCTGTTGTATACAATGTCTTGTCATTCAACCAACGTGCAGAAAGAATCTGTACACCATGGTCTACACTGCCGAATTACAGACGCGAGAAGACAAAGAAGAAATGAACGGGCTAAGACGAAGTACTTTTTGGTTTCATGGCACAAAATCATCAAAAGGCTATCTTAAGCGACTAATGCTTATAACGTTTTGATGTTATCAACGACCTACAATCAACCAGAAGCGGTGCATGAGAGGCGTCAGAGAAAAAGAGATTACAAGATTGCGCTCAAGCCGAAATACAAAAGCGTTTCCCTTTCCTTTCCCTCTCCCTTTTCATTTTCGAACCCACGTCCTCCACGGGTCTCGAAAACACGACCTTGACGTACTACTTGTGATTGACAGCTCGCGAGGAATCTTTTGCGGACAGCCTCTGTTTGCAATTTCCGACACCTCCTTGCCTGACCATTTTCACGTATCTAGCGTGCAAGGAGTGGACCACATTTTATCTCGATCGTGATGGAGGCCGTAATGAAAACCGCCTACTCCGTTCAATAAGGCTTTCTTTAAAGAGCGATAATGCTTTCTTGGCTAATTAGCGTCGGGTTATTAACATACGTTACCTGTGGGATTGTAGAGCCGCCTCTGTTTCCCGTGACCAGCCCCTCCAGGCGACCAGTTCAAGCCACAGCAAAGCCGCCATGCGGCTGGCAATCACCGCAGCGTCGGCCAGCAGTGGGTCGTTGGTTCCTGAACTCAGCCACCCGTACCCCAGTGTTGACACGTACAGAGTGGTATCGTTCGCGAAGAACATGCGGTCCGCAGCTCTGTTGTCCGGGTTCTCTCGAAACCAGGGCACCCCTTGCCGCACTGTCTCCTTTTTAGCGTCGAACTCGAAGTTCAAAGCTAAGAAAAAGTTCCGGACGAAGCCCTGGGAGGTCATGTGTGGCACGGGTGGCTCTCGGAAGACCAAGTCGCCGGGCAACATAAGCGACACGTTGCCGACTAGGGCCCGGAAGTGATCGGTGTCATTTCCGGCCGCCACCAGCCGCCGAAGTGGGCCGTAGTCAATGAAGCGTCGGCGCGTGGCCTCGAATATGCTTTTAAGCTGGCTGTCTTTAGCGGGTGTCGCCAGTGCTGCCACGTAAGTGATGCGCCACAGGTGGAAGCTCATCCGCACGTGACCTTGACAGATGTCCTCGCTACGCATGTTGGGTGAACTTAGCTTGTTGTCCTGTTGAGTGTAGCGCATGGCTTCCAGGGAGACAAGAAGCAGCAAGTACAACAATGCCAGCGGCTGATGCTCTGCGTCGGTCAAAAGCCGAATGTCCGCAAAGAGGCCATCTTTAGCTGTGACAAGAATTACTTTCGCGCGTTCAACGTCTATAAGGAAGTCGTTTAATATGGCTTTGAATTCGGACACTTTGATGTGATCGAAAGCGTCCGTAATCTCTGTCAAAGACACGGCCGTTCGTCTTCGCGGGACACGCGGAAATTTTTCTTCCCACTTCGAGATGTCCTCACTGGTGTAATTAGAGCCAAAGTGCGAATTAAGGATGAAAAGAATGACGTCGTAGCAGGAAGCATCGCAGTTATGTCTGTACTGGACGACTCGACGTGCCCATCTAACGAACGTGAGCCGCGTTGTTTGGCCGGTCGCGCTCTTCACATCGAAGATAAACGGGAGGCGATAGCGCTTCTCCACCGTGAGGGCCAAACGAAGCAGGCTTGCGCCACTCATGCGGCTGGTGCTGTTGGCCATTTCTAGCACGACCGCCGCGACATGCTTAGCTCGCTGATCCTCCTGCCATATTTCTTTGAGGCATGATGTGTAAAGGGTGTGAAGTGCGACTGCAGCCTCACTGCCGTAGTCCTGGGTGCCCTTGATGATGTCAGAGGTGACATCCCACTGCAAAAAAACAACAAAAAATAACAGTGGCACAGAGCCGAGCGCCGCACTAAATATCTGTTAAGAAACTTACAAACATGCCCACCCGACTCTCCCGTGAAAGCGGCCACTCCAGGACACTCGCATTACATCATTGCGTCATTTGCTGAAGTAAATGAAATCTTGTGGAACTCAAGAACAGTGTTTTCAATCCCCACCTTTTGTGCACTCTTTTGTATGCAGCGCGCTACGAACTATTGAACTAGCTCGAAGATTTTTAAACCGAAGATAATGTTATCGTTCACCACATGCCTCAAGTAGATCAAAACGCGCCGTCTGCACACCTGACCGTTCCATGCTGCGGCTATCATGCAGATGTGTTCCTGTTCGTACCAGCTGTTTAGTCTCCTGATGGTACGTCTTTGCAGGTTATGGTTGATTGACATCCAACGGGAACTGCGCTGGCCACTATTTCAAAAATTTGTGCAGGTTAAAAGGCCTCGCCATCTTTCTTCATCCCCATCATCAGCAGCAGCTATAGCTACACCCACTGCAGTGCAAAGACCTCTGCCATCTCTCTCCAGTTAACCCCGTCCCTGTCCTTAAGCCATCCTGATGCCAAATGAGAAAAGCACGGCGTTAATTTGCTGGTAAATTAAAATCTTATCTATGCGGTTAAAGAAACGGGCGCTAGTTGTGATTGGTCAACTGAGGCCATGTGACCGCAGTAAGTCTGCGCCCAACAACTTCAAAATGGCGGCTTCGAGAGGTATGCAGCAGAAGTTTCAAACTCGGGCGCTTAAACACACCACAAGTGTGCCTGTGCTTGCCAACTAAAACACGATCAGGGAACCCATTTTTTCCATTGCAGTTGGTGAGAAGCTGCCGATTATGCCGTCGGCAGTACGCAAAAAAAGTTCGAAATAATTGTTATCAGCTTTAATACAACCACCGCACGACAAAGGGCTGCCTCATAACTCTCCATTTAACCTAATCTTATGCCAGCTGCAGCCACCTTGTTCCAGCAAACTTTTTAGTCTCATCCGTCCACACAGCTCTCGGTTGCCCCTGCTACGCTTACCCTCACTTAGAATCCACTCCGTTACCCTTAAGGACCAGCGGTTATCTTGCCTTCGCTGTACGTGTTCTATCCATGCCCATTCCATGTTCTAGGATTCCGAATAGGAATATCAATAACTCGTGTTGCATTATCTTTATCTTGAATAAGATTATCAATAACTTGTGTTGCATTATCATCAACCCTCTCTGCCCTCAACGTGCCTCTTAAATGTTAACCTTTTAGTTTCCTTTCCATTGGTCGCTGAGTTTTGCTGAATTTAAGTCCAAGCTCTGCCGTTACCCTCCATGTTGCTGCTCCATAAGTGAGTACCAGTTAAAAATACCTGTGATATACTTTCCTCTTGAGGGATACTGGTAAACTGTCCTTCATGATCAGATACATGCCAAAAGCAGTCGACTTGATACCCATTCTTTTAACCGTTGCCATCTAATTCTAACGAAAGCTTCTATTAAAGAACGTTTGGGTTTTTCTTGAGAAGTACAATAGCAATTCACTATCAAATCCAACCACATGCAAACAGAACAGTTTGCAAGACTGCCATTATTGGCAAGCATACGTTTATTATGGAACATACACATCATTCACAAAAAACGGAATGCTCTTTTGAATAGTAACGGATTTCTCGGCACATTTTAGAGAAACAGGGAGCTTTTAATTATACTAGGCACATGGTTTTGGCTTTGAAAGTCCGAGAAGCTCAAGGTCTACAGTGCTGACTAAGTTATGAATTTGATATCGCTCACGTGAAACGGCTTTCCACGATACTGTTTCGTGCGATCACCTTAGTAGTGGAAAAATTTTTTGTCGCCAAAATCCTCCAAAAAAGGAGCGCATCGACAACGCATAAAAATTGCTGGCAAATCAATACCGGTTAAAATTATTGGCTGCATAGTGGGTTTTAGAATTTCCGCACCATAACTCTGAAACAGTCTCTGCTATTTTCGCTTGTAATACTTACGAAAAGGAAAACATTTGCAATTAGAAAATCATAGCAGTCTGTTCCAAATGCCCGTGGGACGGAAGAAAGTTAACGCATACTTCAGATGCAAGCGTTACTTGTGGCT
This sequence comes from Amblyomma americanum, assembly GCF_052857255.1. Lineage (NCBI taxonomy): Eukaryota > Metazoa > Arthropoda > Arachnida > Ixodida > Ixodidae > Amblyomma > Amblyomma americanum. The sequence continues at coordinate 90,281,453 of NC_135500.1, read as the reverse complement.
CTGTGGACGAAATATCAATGTTGTCAGGCTTGCCAGGTGCTACAGCAGTTGCACGGGGTAAACCAGCAAAAGTACTAGAGCACAAAAAGAAAACCCGATATTCCTGATGTTTTATGCATCCATTATTACTCCTCGTTTTGTGCTATTTTAGTGCGCTAGCACGTATAGTGGCCATTCTCCGCATTTAACAATTTTTTGTTTGTTTGTTTGTTTTCTTTTTTGTTTGAAGTCGGTTTTGTGATGGCAGGCTGCTCACGTGCCCACAAAGTGGTGGGCAACCTGTCCACCGTGTCAGGCAGCAGCTCATTTAATCATGAGAGGCTGTTCGGGATGAGCAACCTCGGTCACACCCTAACCCAAGCAACCCAAGTCCCACCGATGGCAGCACCTGCCATAGAAGGGCAGTGGCACAACTGCGCCAGGAGGGTTAAGAAGACTCCCAGGGATCTACGAATGGAGAGGATGACCAATCCCTGTTATATTGACGTTAACCCATTATCGCTATCCAAGAAACTGCCATCCGGGAACACTGGATCTGAACACCGGAACCGAAGTGAAAACCGAGCTGCTTGCGCATCTAATGTGCAATTGGCCATCTGCGCAAATCGACCATCATTTTTTTTCTGCTAGTGCACCGTGGTGGAATATAGAAGTGTATAGTCTCCGTTCGCAAACGGCTCACCAGAGCGTCGCGTGCCACGTCCCGCTGGACGAGGCCGTCCTCGAGGGCGTTGTTGCAGACGTAGGCGAAGAAATCTTTGCACGGCTGCTGCTTGTTGTCGATGGCGGTGAACAGCGTGGCTGCCTCGCTGGGGCAACAGAACGCGTTGCCAGTGTCGCCAGTGTCAACCCGCTCGGCAGACCAGCGGACAGCGAACCAGGCCAGCGCGGCGGTGGCTGCGGCCACAGCCACTACGCATGCGCAGCCAAGGCAGGTGACTGCCGGTCGCTTACTCCGCAACATGAGGGTACGAGTCGCGGGACGACCGCTGTCAATGGGCGAAGGCAGGTCTTCCATCGTCGCTGTCTTGCTCTTCTTCTGGAAGCAGGCCTCGAGGAGCGCGCGCCGCTGTGTGGGGTCAGCGCCCTCTAGTGGAAGAGTTGTCTCCTATACGGCTCATACAGGCGCTGGAGCTGCCCTTTCATAATTTTCATGGTCGGCGGAAGAAAAAAAAACAGCTTCTTTTATCTACCTTATTACTGGCACGAAAGAGAGAAAAACCATTCCAATTCATAGTTTTTACAGCTTTTTTAGACAACTTCCGCTAACCTATGTTCTTTGAATGGAACCGCCGGCGTCCGCATTAGTTTGGTCTTTCGAAACCCAAAATTCCCGGATTCTCATAATGTCCAAGAAATCTATGTAAGCCAGACGGTGGTAGACCTGGAAAAAAAATGGTACATGTGGTGCCGCCCTATAGGTAGAGCTCGTTTACCATCCAAGTCTCACGAGTGCCCTCCATTGCAGGCTGACTTTAAGCATGCGAGATATGCGATACCTCGGCGCATTTTCTGTTTGGTGTGGGTGCTTTCATGGGGTGTGTTAGGCGCTTGTGATCACAATGCAGCTACCAATATCACTTGTGCGACCACATTGGACGATGACGAGAAAGAAAACAATTCTTTTTACCTCTCCGCTCTCGACGGTACACTGTAATGAACGAATTGGGCGCATCAGCGCTTACTACCTTGGACGACTTCCAGCACCTACTGTTCCCTTGGAGAAGCTCAGTCTGGCGATCGCGCAATCTTGAAGTTTCCTTCACGAGGCTTCGTTGTCGGGTGCCGCAACTAAATTTTTACCTCTACAGGCCTGGTCTGGCGATCTCCCCATTGTGTCCGTATTGTGCGGAGCCGGAAACAATAGAGCACTTTCTTCTTTTTTGCCGTCGCTACTCATCGATTAGGAGGCGATTATTAGAAGTTCCAATACAGAATCTCAGTTTGCGCCTGTCTTCTGCGGTTGTTCTGTCTCTTGGCGCTTCTATGCTTGGCCATACCAATGGGAATGTTTGCTCTGCCGTTCAAAATTATCTCCTAGAATCAAAACGTCTACCATCATGTGCTTTCGTCCTGCCCATCCCATTATCAGCTTCTGTATTTTGGTTTTTACAACCACTTATATTATTCCCTACCCCTTCTTTGCCTAAATTTTAGTTTGTATGACCCCCCTAACCTCCTGCAACCACCTCGGCTACGGAAACTGTGCGATGCGAATTTTGGTAGGACATCGTATGCTTGCCACATGCAACTGGTCATTTAAATAGTCACTGCCTGGTTATGGCTAATCCCTCTTGTGGGTATGTGCCATTGTGTGAGGTCAACAACAACAACAACAACGACCTCTCCACTGATGTCTGCTAATATCACTTGTGCGACCACATTGGACGATGACGAGAAAGAAAACAATTCTTTTTACCTCTCCGCATATGTCTGCTGCCCCATTCGCTCGACTATGGCTTCCTCTATCACTTCAGATTCTCCTCTCCTTCGGGGCGACCACCAAGGGATATGCGCTGAAACCAGTCTGGAATTGCATTCACGACTTTGTAATTAAATCAGGTCAATTTTTCTGCTAGAATAAGAATTCAACTTCACGGTCTGTCAAACTCGTATTTTCAATGCTCCATATATGGAAGCACGATGCCGGTTTAAAAGTTTTACAAACTGGGTTCATCTTCGATGTCGAAGGCCTCCAATTTCTTTATATAATTTTCTGCCATAAAGGAAACAGTTGCCCAGTTTAGTTTAGTTACGGTATAACTCGCCGTTTTATTGCATGCTGTTAAGTAATATCTGCCATGTCGTAAAATCAAGCTGCATGGAATGCACAGACGTATATTTTACAGCTTTTCGCAGAAAAACTTGTATGGAATAATTTGATACATTCTGTATATAAACATAAGTCGCGCAGCCCGCCTGATCAACACCGGCAAGCTGCTTATTAATGAAACCGCTGTGAGAGCCATCGTGGGCTGCTGCCTAACAATGTTCCTTCCACACAGAATCGGCGAGTTCTTCAAAAATCAGTCATCACTTTGCATTACATTCGCGCCACTTGATATAGTGACACGTGTCATGGCTGTTGGCGCAGTCTCACCGACGTATGTGGATCTCGATGACATTGAACTCTTCGTCTAACATGGACGAAAAAACAGCTACGACCAGCTGCTTTCCCTCCGCCATGTACCGACGTATCTGGCACTAATGGTTTGCTATACTTGTTTGTTGTAAAGCTTTATTTTCTCTATATTTTTTGCAGAGCAAAACGAAACGCTTGCTTCACTCTACTCACAGTAAAAAAAAAAAGACGTGCCGTATCCGGTGCGCATTCAAGGCCTGTGCCTGGAAACTCATATCGTATGCATATTATTGTGCTCTGTCACAAAAATAAACGAGGTAGACAGAGAGAGCACGCATTGCGGTTGAAACTGAATTCGGAATGCGCTACTCGAAGAGAACCTTCGCACGACGCTGATTTTGGAATACCAGGTGTTTCTGGGATGCGGCCGTTTATTTAAAGATAAATAGGATTTTTGAGTTTCTAAGGCGGCTTCTGAGTTTCTAAGGACAACGCAGCGAGCCATGGAAAGAAAAATGGTAGATGTAACGTTAAGAGATCGGAAGCGGGCACAGTGGGAGAGGGAACAGACACGGGTTAATGACATCCTAGTCGAAATCAAGAGAACGAAATGGGCTTGGACAGGGCATGTATTGCGAAGGCAAGATAACCGCTGGTCCTTAAGGGTAACGGAGTGGATTCCAAGAGAAAGTAAGCGTAGCAGGAGGCGGCAAAAGTATAGGTGGGCGGATGAGATTAAGAAGTTTGCAGGCAAAGGGTGGATGCAGCTGGCAAAGGATAGGGTTAATTGGAGAGACATGAGAGAGGCCTTTGCCCTGCAGTGGGTGTAGTAAGGCTGATGATGATGATGATGATGATGTTGATGATGATGATGATGATGATGAAGGCGGCTTCTGCGGCAGAATATTGCGTGTCGACGGACATCAGAAAACAGGCGAACAAAGTTAGCTATTTGGCCTGGGAAGTGATTTGTGATAATAAGGTTTTGAACTAAGACAGACACCTGCTTGCAATTACACATTTGTTACCTGTCGTTAGTAATAGCCATGTCAACTTTTAGAATTTCAAAAACGAGATTACCCTCGGTGCTGCGGCTCTACAAAACATTTTGGTTATTTCGTCTGGTTACGTCTTGCGGAGGGGTTTGCTTTGCCTCCATGCTTTTCGAAAGAGCATGCATTTCGGCACGATGTAGTTAATTGTGTTGGGCCACAGTGCCGAGGATAACCGCATTTTCGAAATTTTAAAAACGTCTTTTCCTTTTATTAACGACCGGCTACAAATCTCTAATAGCAACCATGCACTTGCCTAACTGTGATAGTTAAAAAGGTAATTATTATATATTAGCTAGCCGGCTAGCTAGTTAAGTTTATTAACAGATGTTCGCTAGCACTGGTATTGTTCTGCCGCAGAAGCCACCTTCGTAACTTGAAAAGCCGGTATTTCAAAAATTACTGGCCGGCTTCCCTGAAACACCGGCATATGCGCATCCACGATGTCTAGAGTTCATTGAGCCGGAAAACGACCTTGTGTTTCCTGCCGCGTAGTTCTAGTAACAGCAAGCTGCAAGACACGTGCAGACTCAGTGCAGAGCGACGGAGCCCGAAAGCTGCCAACGTTTCCGTCGAAGCAGCCGCGCATCCAATGGGACTCGTGTCTTTAGACCGGACGATGTAGTGGATTCAGATATCAGCTCCGTTCAACTGACTGTGGACCGTCGACAGCGAACTGATTTTAGTCTCACAACTGCGAAGGCACTGTCAACTTCAAGGAACACTTTGCATGCAGGTAAGCTTTTAGGCATTGCCTTTCATGTCTTTAGGTATTGTCGAATATGCGATGGCATGACTTCTTCCAAGATCATCAGTGAGGCGGACATTTACTGTACATGCAAGAATAGTATTTCTCATTACCAATTGTTACGTACTCTGTTTTCCTTATTTATTTTCAATTCAACAAACTAACTAGGCTCTTTTGGGGAAGAGAAGACTAGCTGTTGTTATCTGAAAGTGCACTGATGAATGACGTCACACGTGTGCATGCCAGCTGGCTATTCACATGGAATTTTCTCGTAAGAGGGCAACTCTGCGTAGGTTTTTAGCTACAGTGATTGGATACTACGCACTTCAGCTCGCGGAGAGACCAACGGAGATCTCGACTCATTATCCACGTTGACCACGTTGACGTCCCGCCGACGTCCACAGGACGTCTCTTGGACATGCGGGCATATGACGCAGGTGCATGTCTATCAGGTAGTGCTGATTGGAGCGAGGTGCATGCGGTACTTCATAACTGCCCCTTTCGCACTGAGAGGTGTGGGAGGGCAAAACCCTGTACATTTTTGGTCAGCACATCCTGGATCATAGTCTTCATCAGGGCTTAAGTCGTAGAGTTGGGATCGCGAGAAAGGAGTACAAACTTATCATAGCAGGTTCTCTTGCCATGACCTGCTGATGTGAACTTATGCGAGACGTAGTTATCTGACCTTCTAGGAGCCCTCCACTACGCCACCTCTTTCTTTCATTGTTCTTTCACTCCCTCCTTTATCCCTTCCCTTACGGCGCGGTTCACGTGCACAACGATATACAAGACAGATACTGCGCCATTTCCTTTCCTTGAAAACCTATTATATTATTATTATTATTATTATTATTATTATTATTATTATTATTATTAGGGCCCGTTTCACATGCTGCGACTGAACCGAAAATATCCGGTGTAGTCGGTGCGGCCGCACTGCGATTTTCGGTCAGCGCTTTCACATGCAACATCGACACAACGAATTCGGTTGGAGGGACCGGCAAGGTATGCATAGGCGACCCATTATTAAACGCGACAGAAACGTCACATGGAATGTGTTGATGATTTTATGACCAGCGTATTTTTAGATGCAAGGCAATATTTCGCACGTTTTGATTACAATAAACAGCTTAGCTTCCACCGCGGAAACAGCTCCCACGTGACCCCACGTCGCTTGCCGTCTCGGCGCTCCCCACTGGTCAGTCGCATTGCGAACACGCCGACACTGCGACTGAAAACCAACCGGACGGAACTCTATCGCAAGTCGTCGCGACTAGACCAAGCCTTCCCCAGTCGCAGACCGACAGAATTCGCAGTGTCGGGGGAGAAAACAGCATGCATGTGAAACGGGCCTAAGTCGTCGCTATAAACCGGCTTGAGGAGCCTGCGTAACGCCGATATCGTTGTTCTCTTATGCTCCTAGTAACAAAGCACAGACACTCAACTGGTAGCAACGATGTCAAGCACGAGCAGCCCTTGTCCCAAAAATCCCAGCTATAATTCGCAGCTGTACGCCAGCAACGACAACAGGCAACGCGAAATGAACCTCAAGGTCCTGGACTTGACCAGATGGCGTTTGCGCCGATGCCGACCGAAGACCAACAGTTTCTGGATCTCGGCTGCGGAGCGGGCGATTTCACTCGCGACTGGCTTCTGCCGCGATGTCCGCCCTGTCGGAGGCTAGTTGCGGTGGACGCCTCGGAGGAGATGTTGGCCTACGCCCGGGAGAACTGTGCGCATCCCAGCATTGAGTACGACCACCTGAACGTTGGCGATGACGTGACCGAATTCGTAGCCAAGCACGGCCAGTTTGCCCGCGTCTACTCCTTCTTCTGTCTTAACTGGCTCAAGGACCAGGCCAAGGCTATGAAGAACGTGTCTCGTCTGCTCCTGCCTTCTGGTGAATGTCTTCAGGTTTTCCCTGCCTGGTCTCCGAAAAGGATGCTTTGGAGAAAAATTGCTGGCCTTGATCGATGGAAGAAGTTCTCGAGCGTGAGGCAGCTTCACTCTTTCGATTGCATCCATCTTATTTTCCTTGGTGGCGAGAAAAACGAGTTCGGCTATAAAAATCATTTATACGTGTAAACTTGCATGCAGTACATTTCAGAGACCTGTTTCATCGGGAGCCCGCGTGTAATAGTCTGATAATACCGCCTACAGCAACAAGATCTTATCTCTATCTTACCGGTACTCACCTATGGAGCAGAAACGTGGAGGCTAAAGAAAAGGGTTCGGCTTCAGATAAGGACAACGCAGCCAGCCATGGAAAGAAAAATGATAGGTGTAACGTTAAGAGACCGGAAGCGGGCAGAGAGGGTGAGGGAACAAACGCGTGTTAATGACACCCTTGTCGAAATCAAGAGGTAGAAGAGGGCTTTGGCTGGGCATGTAATGCGAAGGCAAGATAGCCGATGGTTCTTAAGGGCAACTGAGTGAGTTCCATGAGAAGGCAAGTGTAGCAGAGGGCGGCAGAAGGGTGGGAGGATTAGATTGAGAAGTTTACGGGGATACGGTGGGCGCAGCTTGCAAAGGACAGGGTTAATTGGAGAGACATGGGAGTGGCCCTTGACCTGAAATGGGTGTAGTCAGGCTGATGATGATGATGATAGGATGACGGCGAAAGAGCTGAGACTTGCTTGCACTCTTATTTTTGTCACGGATGTCACAAGAACGAGGACAAAGCCAGCAATAACGTGTATTTGTTACTAGAGCCAGTCCGGTATATATGTTTTGAAATCCCATATCAGTATTCTGTTGCCTTCATTCGGAGGACCTGTGCTCCTGGTTACAATTTTCCCCTTTCATGTCCTGAGTAAATACGGAAAGTATCAATAATTAAAATGATAGAGATTCCGGAAATACACGCTGTATACTAAAGTTTTCCAGCATCAGCAGCGGGTTGCTGTCTTCACTCTCCATTTTTTAGCACGTGGCACAGTCAACTAACGTACGCAGAGGGGAGCGTTCCCAGAGTCCCATTCATCGCCCCCCACATTTGTGAGCCTAATGTGCCATGACTCCACATTTGGCCTCTTGAACAGGTTTGGCTCCATGGCCAAGACGCTCGCCTCTTCGAAGGCTATTCGGTGATCGGCGCGTTCGCAGTGTTCGGCGAAGGGGTTGGATTCTGAAATCATTAGCCTGATGTCATTTTTGTGTTGCCTTATTCGTTGGGGGGTGGGGGGTTTCGCCGATGTAAGAAGCCGGGCCCTCGGAGCACCGGATTTTGTAAACGACACCCGGTTTTTTTCTCGGGGGACGCGGTCTTTCGGACGGGGTAAGCAGCGGCTTATTGACGAAACAAGTTTGTGAGGCATGTGAATTTCATGTTTTCCGAGTATGCTTACAAGTGCCTCGCTGGTTCCGCTCAAGTATGGAAACAGAATGCGGGAGCGTTTCGTTCCACTGTTGGCCTCCCGTCCTCCGAGCCTGACGGGGACCAACGCGTTGAGAAAAGCCACGTGTGTAGCCATTCTTCTGTATGGGCTCCGTGCGCTGCAGTTTGGTGCGCGCGAGTGGCGCCACCTGGTTAACAGCGGTGGCGAAAGGCGGACGCAGCCAACGCAGCTCTCTGGTTCAGTTTGCAGTGAGCGAGGCGAGCGGTGAGGTGTTTCGTCCGAAGGCGAAAACAAACTTGGATAATTATGGGTGCTCTACCTACTGCTGTGTTTACTCAATGTCATAACAGCTATAAAAACACTGCAATCAAGGTACCGAATATATTTAAACGCTTTTCTTGGACATCGTGCATGCTCGCTCATGCACACAGGGTATGCTGGAAATGAGTGAACTGTGGAATTAAATTCATGAGAGTGAACTGGGAAAGGGTTTACATTGACTGGGGTGTTTCGAACGTGACATAATTGATAGGAGCTGCTTTATGTCTTTATGTAGAGCGAAGGAATGCGTTCAGTCAGTCACAGGAAATGGTCTACGGTGAAGTTCTTGGAGCTAGCATCTGAAGTTTGTCTTCGTTTGTTATGCTCATCTGTGGTTCAGCGTGTCAATTTTGTTTCTAGTTTTTTTCGTGCGTGTGTGTATGCAGTGGGAGCGACGTCGTACTTCTGAGAGTGCTTATGTCGTTTTTCACATTGTTTCACCTAATCTTTTGTGTGTTTATTTGCATCATTTTATTTCCTTCAGTGGTTTAAAATTTTGTGTCTTTATTTGTTGCATTTATGAGATCTCAAATCCTGTTCTAGACGAATAAAAAGAAAAATAGAGAGTGGTTCAAATTTCTCTCTATATATATTTCTTGGATTTCACATCACTAAACCCTTAATTTCGGGAATTAATGTTTTGATTTTAACTAGGTTTACCGTCCCAATGCAACGAAGACTATAAGGGGCGCCATAGTAGGAGGTTCCAGATAATTTCAACCACTTGGAGTTTTTTTAACGTGCACTGACATCGCGCAGTACGCGGGCCTCTAGAATTTTGCCTTCACCGAAATGCGACCGCCGCAACCAGGATCGAACACGAGTCATTTGGGTCAGCAGCTGAGCACCATAACCACTGAGCCACCGCGGCGGCCTTTCTATAGTTAAATATTTACCAAAAGAGAAATACGACCAAAATAATTCATGTAATTGGTGTCTCAATGAAATTCCTGAAATGAAAGTCCTGTGGAAGATACCTAGCAAGAAACCCATCGTCTTTTTGTATGCTTAGAGCTATGCTTCTCTGAGAGTTATACACAAAGTAAAGAAGTGTCGATACTGCAGGATGTAGAGCACTATCATCTGATATATATGTGTAGTAAGTTTGCGTTTTTCGCATTTCTAGCCGACCATTCACATAGTCGATGCCACAGTGGATGTAAATTACATAGCTGATATCATTATTTGGGTCAGAGCCTTCTTTCTCAAACTGTAAAGGTACTTAATTAATCTCAATAAGTTCAACTGCGCTGCCAGATATTAAAGCGCCGTCGGGACTGCAACACAATCATGGTTGCTCGGAATCGGTGATCAGCCCAACTTGAAAGCAATTGAAACGAAATGCAGCAGTGGTGGCGTCAAGACTTTCATTGCGTTGAAATCCGCAGAGAAGAAGGCGTTGACTTAGAATGGCATCGCGGTCAGTGCGCGTCTGCTATGCGGCGCAGGGCCACCACGGCCAGTCTCGAGAGGGGCGCGCGCGCTCTCCCTTCGAGAGACCGGCCGTGACTGAGCGTCCGGTTAACGCAGCGAGTGCCACGAGGCGGCGCTGGCGATGTGGTCGCTGCTGGCGCCACCATACCAGCGCACGGAGCCCATAGGTCGGCGACAACGGGTGCTTCTACTGTATCTGGCAGGCAGAAACCGAGGTTTGATATAAACACTGTGTCCTCTAGAATTCTCTTGCCGGTACCTCTCGTCCTACCAACACACAACTCTGCTTACACAATCCATGTTCCTCTAAGAACAAGTTTCTAAGCTGACCGCATTCAAAAGATCGAACACATAAAACTCTCGAAAGTTGAAGATAAGAAGTGGATAGGATTTAGAAGGGAATGTAACGTACAAAGAGACACGGTCACGCTCAAAAAGGGCTCGAGACAGCAGCGCAGATCTTCACTATTTTTATTTCGTGATTTCGCTTTGAAACTACATCATGGTTTATGGGGGTTTAACGACCCGAGTCACTTTGGGACGCTAAACCCCCATAAACCATAAACCAAACGTCATGCTTATCAAAAAGAAAATAAAAGCAAATATAAGTAGTACCCACCACAATATTGCGGTCTCGGACTTCAGAAGCAGCCTTCTTTTTCAGGCGAGGCAATAAACGCGATTCTAACGCACTTGCCTCCAACACGTGGCACAGGGGCAGCCTCAAAATCTGGCGTGTGAGATGGTTGGGGCTTTTAAAAAGGTTTCCATTTCGAGCTAACTCAGGCGCGCGGTCGCAGCCTTTCCAATGTATTTCGAGATGTCGAACTAAAGGTACAGCTTGCTTTGGAGTCATACCCAGTAACTTGTCACGAAAATAAGGCGCATCGAATTGAATTGGAATTTCACGGTGCGCGCCGAGGCAGCGGTTTCCGACGGATGAGCTCTGCAGCTGGCCCGCTTGCTCGGCATTCCGCACAAGCAGGTGACATACAGTACGTGTCATGGTTAGAGGGAACACGGGAATGCGGCCACTGCCCAAAGCGAAGCGCTGCCGCCGAGAACCGGCGAGAATCGGCAAGAAAGGTGCACGCGCATGGTGCTGTCCATTCGCGCCAGGTGTCGGAGGTGGCGCTTCGCGAAGCGTGGCGGCCTTGCGTTGCTCTGTTCCCTCTAAGTGTGGCACATACTGTACGTGTTTTGCATGGTGGCGCTTAGGGCGAGTGGGGGGGGGGGGGGGGAAGCGGAATTTTGTGCACGTGTGGAAGCGAAGGAAAGATAAGGTATTTTTCTACAACCAATCCAGCACAAAGTGCGGAAGAGAAGACTGGGCCACGGCCGCCCTTCCTGCTTTGTTTCACCTGGCTGATCAGGCTACGGCCTACGTCATGTCAAATAGGAGCAGACTATAGTCGGATACAAGGCAAGTATAAAGCGGCTTTTTCCTGTCTAAGGGCCCCTACTAGCCAATGGTGTCGGCCGGTTTTTCTTTTGAACCTGCTTGCGTGAGTATTGGGACAATACATGGATTTGCTTGACCACTTAATGAGGGGACAACAATGAAAGTAGGGAACCATTCGCTTTCATCTGCCACTCCCTGCGTTGTCGTGTTAGCAGGTTTATTAGAATCTACCGACGCCATTGGCTGGAAAGGGCTCCCTTTGACGGGGAAAGGCCTCTTTTATCTTGACTTGTATTCGACTTAAGCGCAGCAGAGTCTGTTACTGCGATATGTTGCATTGTACACAGTTAATCTTGCTTGTACCGAAAATGAGAGATAACACAGAATAGAGCAGTCTGTAAAACCAGAGATGATGGTAATAAGGTGGCAGTATGTATGTTTCAACTAAGCGTAATACCGTTAAACTAATGCGATGAGTTGCGCCACTTTCTTGAGCGTGCAAAAACAAAACAATAGCGTTGGTCCCAGCAGTGAAATAAATTTAATGGTCATGTTCGCGGCTGCTCGATCTGAGTAATAGCAGCGGATAAAAAAAAGGACAAGTGTAATTCTCGCATTCTGCCAATGAGTTACAAGCTAGGCGTAATCCTTTTCTACTTTCATTCAAATTTTATTCACGATCACCAGAAGTTTCCACTGTGTTAAACATGTTATATTGCTGCGGCTACAAGGCAATGCTTCGAGCACGTCATCAAGGTGTGGCGCTTGTTCCGTGCTCTTCAGGCATTTGAGGGGTTCGTCCCCAAAAGCCAAGACCTAGGAGACGACGATGCGAGGCTGTCTTACCTCCTAGACCTCCTGAACGGCGCTGGCTTGAAGCCCCGCACCTGTGAACTCCTGTTCGGCGTGCCGCACGACTACAGCAAACCCGAGTCATTCATTGGTGAGCAATCTAAGAAGCTTGTCGTGCATCTTGCCACATTCAGAAAGCATCGAAGTATCCTAGGATTCTAGGAGTAAGATAGGGATCGTTAAGTACACTTGGCCGAGACATACAAGAGAGTGTGATCAGGGCCCGACCCGTACCCCAACTTCCGTCCCTTTCAAACATGTCCTTTTCGGAGACACCTGATAGTCCGAAACGCCGCAAGCGGATGGGGTGGCTCGATCCGCCTCACCAGCTTCCGGCGTTTTAGCCAATCAATCGTCGCCGAAACGGATGCTCTCGAAAGTGATGCGAATTGGGATACAGACCGAGTTTTCCAATGTTTTGTGAAGAAAGGCAAACATGTTGTAATTGCCCGGTACCTTGCACAAACTTGTGGGGATAGGGATGAATCCTGCTTAAAGCTGATAAAGCTTGCAGTGATAAAGCCTGAGTTTTAATGAATCCTAAAAAAAAGCCACTTAGTACGCGCCCGTAGCATGTAATGAAAGTGGAAATCATCGGTGCAACATTTAGAGAGAGACAGAAAACAGCATGGATTCAAGATCGCACGTTTCGGTGTGTTTTTTGGTAAACTGAAATGGATAATTTGGCTTTGGCAGGGCATTGAATGGTGAAGAAGATATTAATAGCAGTCTATTCTCAAGGGCCGCTTTTCCCTTGATCAGGGATAAAACAAGGTGTAATGACATCCTAGTCAAAATCAGGAGGAAGAAATGGGCTTGGGCACAGGACATTTAAGGCGAAGAAATGATAACCGATGCTTCTTAAGAATAACGGAGTGGATTCCAAGACAAGGAAAGCGTAGCAGGGAGAGGCGGAAGGTTAGATGGGTGGATGAGATTAAGAAGTTTTGCGGAGATAGGGTGACCGCAGCTGGCACAGCACATGGTTAATTGGAGAGTGCTAAACGCCTTTTTCCTGCAGTGGGCGTAATCAGGCTGATGATGATGAAGTAAGAACTAGAGTTAGCGAGACCATGATTGTAACCTTAGTTCCATTTCGTGCCAGAAAATTCGACTGCAGAAGAAAAGAGAGGAAACTTTAAGTGCGTGGTCCATTCTTTGCTTTGAGTCCTTCACATTCGTGTTCGCGAATAACCGTCACGCACATTACTGATTCATTCGGCACGTTTCTAGAAGTCAACGCACACCACCATGAAGTTATTTTTAAATGGCATCGAATGGCATGGGTTTAGCAGGTACGCAAGAAAAATTTCGGCCAATGTGCCGTGTGGTATTTTTGTGCAATTGATCCGATGTGTGGCGACCACTCTGATATAAGCTACACGTTACACTAATAAGCGGTGCATACTATAGGCGCGTCAGATGACGCCACCGTCCCTGTTTCTCGTGGTGGGCTAGACACCACACCAGCAGAGAGGTCGATACAGCTGAACATAAACGGCAGGCGGACACTATAGTGGGGAAGCCAAAATATGTTAATGCGCACCTACATTGTATTTGGTCATGCTGGGTTATTTGCTGGAATATGTTACTTTCATTAACTTCTATCCTTCTCAAGTGTGCAAAACCATTTTCTTTCCTATACAACATGCTTAGGTGGAACAAGATTCGTTTCAATCATTTCATGTTCCTGTATCTCCGATTTTTTTTCTCAGCCCGTATTCTACAAGGTTATGAAGTGAGAATCGGAGTGTAGCTGCTCTTTTATGTTGCTTGGTGACGCTTCCTGCGCCCACCCCTACAAGTACATATACCAATGAAGCAGAGCCCCATAACGAACAACCTTGAGACAAACCCAGACACAGTCGACAGGCGAGTTGAAAAATGTTCAAGGGCAGCTGTTTAGAATTGGTGTTTCTTCGGCGCTCATTTCGTATTTCAGACATGCAGCTGTCACTGAATCCAGCAGCGTCCCTGGTAACGCACAAGGAAAAAGAGCTCCTCAGAAAAGACGTTACCGAAGAAGTGATGAAGTGGACGATGGAAGGGGTCTTCGCCACAAGGCCCTCACTCTACCTGGTGCACGCAAGAAAGACGGAACTAAAGTGAATAAACAGCTGTGCGACACATCTCATGACTCTGTCACACAATTGCATTAAAGGAAAAAAATTATTTACGAGTCCATTTATTATTGCGCCTCTTTGTTCTCATGCACCTCCTCCAGGAAATTACTACAATCCTATCCTTATCAATTTTCTTCCAGTTGCTTTGGCTCAGTAGCCAAACTATTCAGAGGCCTAGCCCAAGCGGACCGCCAAGGTAATCCATTTTGAGGCTGCAGGATATTGGTTTAGCCGAAGTGAAAAAAATAGCTCTGGTTTAAACTCTCGTTAACCCTGGCGGGAAGCGAAAGCTTCCTTTGCATGGCTATGTTCACAAACGCCACACACACTACGGAAAGGATTGCCTTAAAGCTTCGATGAAATGCCCGATGCCCGATGGGGCAGCTTCCACCTGCCACTGTGGGCAGATTGTGATGACTTTAGTGGCCACATGACCTGTCACGTGACTGCACTGACGCTGCCCTCTTGAAAACCTATAGTAGTGAAGCTTTTCGCTTCAAAACCTTCTGCTGCGTCCCGTTCTTGGAGTTTGCTCTATAATCGTTGGGGAGAGCCTCCATTAGTGGCAAGCCCGTATCACGTGACGGAAGCGTCACCCTTTTGGACGGCGGGGACGTCCCGTGGGGGGCTGCCACTTGAGAATTCGGCCGACTGGCACAATCCTCCCCGCCATATTGTAGGGGCCTCTCTGCCTCAACACCATCTTCCTCGCTTGTCTGCAACTTATGAGGTAGTACAGTCGTCCACAGATCTATCTAGAGCATTCGAACTCCGCGCCGTCAGCTCTCCGCATAGCTACATTCACCGCCTTGTAGGCAAAAACAACCGCATGCTACCTGTGGGATTCGAACCCACTACCTCCGAATTTCGCCTACTGTGCTCTAACAACTGAGCAACGGCCGTGGCTGTCCAATATTCTAATTAGGGGGTATTTGTGTTGCGTGTAACCGAAACCTGAGAGTGTTCACCAGCGCTATCCTCATCTACAGCGGCGGACGTAGAACGTCCTGCATTACCACGAGTGTCACGTGGAACATGGTCGAATGGGAAGGGCGGAAGCTGTATGAAAACCTTGTTATGGGCTATTAGCATGAAACATAAGTGACAGAAAATGATCGTAAAAAGATTACTGTTGCATATTTGCCAACATAATGCCATATCTTTTCTCCTCGAAGTTGCGCCGACACTCTACAACTATCAATATCTCGATCCTGAATGGGCAGACACGAAGAGCCACTAGCATTCGATGCGCATCATTATTATAACTAGCCCAGCTGCGTTCGCTGCTTGACAGTGACCTCTTCTAATGCTCTCTAATTATCCCTACTTAATTGCTCCAGCCCCGGCCTGGCTATCCCAGCAAATTTCTTCATCTCATATGTGTAGTCTCATGTAAACCCACTCTTATGACTTCCAAGAGACGCTTGTGATTGTGATTTGTGATTGAGCGCTCCAGTTTCTCCAGTTCAGGGCTGCGCCTGTAGAGAAAAACGCGCGCTGCCCAGGGGCCGGTGTGATTGGTCCACTGTGTGCAAGCCAAAACTATATCGTCCATCCGACAGCCACTTTCGTTACGATAAAAGCATTGAAGCCGGAGAGTTTTCAGAGGGGTGAACGGGTGAAATCCACAATAGGTCTGATTGGTGCGTTGAGTTTCTTCACTTTAGGAAGGCAGTATGCCACAGGTGCTAGCCGCCGCGGTGGCTCAGCGGTTGTGGCGCTCGGCTGCTGACGCGACTGACGCGGGTTCGATCCCGGCCGTGGCGGTCGAATTTCGATGGAGGCGAAATTATAGCGGCCCCTTTGCTGTGTGATGTCAGTGCGCGTTAAATATCCCCAGGTGGTCGAAATTATTCAGGAGCCGTCTAATACGGCACCTCCTTCTTCCTTTCTCGCTGGTATTCATAAAGTGCTCTTCATGGATCCGCTTTGCTAACTGTCGGCTCTGTGCTGTTATTCCAGCAGTTTATTTGCGTGTGTATTTATGAAACAATAGGGCCCATCAGGGCTCGTTTTTACTATGTTGTTTTTTCTTTGCAGGAGCCCAGCGCCATTAAACCCTTATGCTACAGAAAGTATTCGCTGATATAAATGAGTTTATTATCCTAATGGCGATGCATGCAGCTTATATTTATTATGATTCTGAAGCAGTTTGGCTTGCTACATGCCATCCTGCATAACATAGAACTGTGAGCCTAGAAGACGATGGCCTCTGTTATACAAGAAGGCCAGGGTTTTTGGCTCGCGTGCATGTGTGATTCTTTTCAAATAATGACCCGTAACGTTGCCGCAAAATGGTCGCCGGATTTTGAGCTCAGGTTTGCAACTTGCATTCAAAACGCTTTTATTTGTCGACTGATTTTAAGAAAAAAAGTGCTCGTTTCAAGGCGTACAAAAAATATGCTAGTCTCACTGAACATTTTCACACGCTAGGACAATTCCTGCTTTTATTACAGCAGCTAGGGGACTTTCTTTCGTGCTCTTACGTTCTCACGGCCGGGATATGCTACCGCTGGGATATCACTGCGGTAATAACGCATCGCTTTGGAGATAGCAAACTTACTCCGAAAAATAACACAAGATGCTACTAACTTTTTTCTACTTTCGCGAAGAAAGTGGTGAATTTTATTTTTTCCACTCCCGTCCAGTGCCAAAGCGCTTTCATATGGTCCTCGGCAAGGAAGTAATTCATCATGGTAATTACAGCGGCAGCGCCGTAGGCAGTGCAGCAATAAATTTAAGTAGTGAAGTATTTAAAGAGATAAGTTGCGTATCGCGCTTAGGTTCTTTTACATTCATCTTCGGGTCGAAATGCAGTGAAATTGAAAAAAAAGGAAACAAACAGACGTGTCCTGCCCCCGCTAATACAAATACTGTGCTGGACCCGTTAAAGGAATGAAAACTGCAAGTGCCTCTTTTGTATTTTTGAAATAAGCTAGTACGACTGCTACACAAACTCCAGCAGCTTTCTGCGGGAACACACCACCTGCGTAGATTAACATCGGATTCCAATTCCACCTCGGTCGCTTGAAATGCGTTCGAAGATGGTGTGAAAGCACCAAAAAGAAAACGTTGCCCCAAATCACGTAAAAATCTAGGCAAATTTGGGCACTCAAGAACTTCTGAAAGTGCGGATATTCTATGGGCGCTGTTGCTGGCAAGCCCTCCGTAGGATAAATTTTTGCTGAAAACTATAATTCTATGGCGTTGTCCACAGTGCCTATTAAAGCGTATGTAGAAGCGGAAACACACCTTCCAGGCAGTATGGAGTACTTTCTGATCTAGTGGTTTTTACCACGCTGGTTGTGGTGGTGAGCACTACATTATAGGCTTACTACCCATCCCTACCTGCACTGGGGTAGTACTTGCACGCTAGCTGATATTTATATTAGACCATTTGCAGAAATCTATGTGTCAGCTTCTCCGCAAGGCTTGCTTTCCGACCAAAAGGTCTCGTTCCCATAGGACACTCTCGAATTCTCTGTGGAAGCCAAAAAAGCCAACTTCCCCATTTATAGTAAACTCAGGAATGTCGCCAGTTTCCTTCAAGATGGCCCCGAGAGAGCCACCGAAAGAATACAATGGTACAGTATAGAAAAGTGGATTGCAGTCGACCTTCTGTAGCAGTGCAGTAGAAGCTAGGCAGGAAATAGAAGGGAATGGGTCTTTGTTCCTGCGCCCACAGTATTGAGCTGGCTCATACTAAACTTTCTAAACATTTGCTGCTGATCATCACCCCCTGTGCAACTTCCTCTCTTGACCCCTCCGCACCCCTAGCCAGAACAAGGAACAACCCCCCCCCCCAATGCGGCAAAGGATGGTTTCCCCCCTTTTCCTGCCTAGACTCCAGCTGCAGGCAGAGTGGGACCATCCGAACTTTTCATTCGCTCGAAGAATGTGAGTGTTGGTCTGGGTTCGAGACATTCTGGTTGAAAAACAAGCCTTGCAGAGAAGACTTAGACGTTTCCGCGAATGGTCAATTAAATATCATAAATGAAATCAAATTAAAGGTTTTCGCATGTTGGTAATGTGGCATGCTTTCGCCCTGTCCAAGTTGTTCATAGAACTTGAAGCTCCGGGCTGAGAAAGATGCAATATTTTTATTTTCTTGACATTAAGAAGTACTGACGACGAGGCAGCGGTGTCAGGCAAACAAACTTTATCACCGTTTATCACTCCGTTTAGTACAGCCTTGTGAGTAACTGCCCAGTGCAACAACACAAATCAAGAACAATGGCAATGATGTCAAAAGCTTCCACGTTTGAAGACTCTAACATGGATTGGGTGACATTTCGTCTTCAAGCACCACTGAAGGGAGTTTCTCTAAATGCAGAATTCAAAAAAATAGAAGCAGAACCACAAAACACTGATAAACTGAGTTCATAACGGTGGAGGCTGATCCTATCAAATAAAAATCAAGGGAAGTACGTGCATTAGTATTCCTTAAAGGGCCTCTAAAACACCTTCCGTCAAGAGCACATCAATTCGCTGAATCACTGCATTATGTTGTACCACACATCAGAGTAACTTTCCGACCACTTTTCCAATTCACGTTAAAAAGCCTTGGACCCACATCTTAAGCTTCGGCTTCCATCCGGCCTACCAAGGCATGAAGAAACTGTTGTGTCGCCTGTGGCTTGGTGTAGCTTTCACCAACCATTTATCGTTCTTAATCGGTACGGCTGATAGCTCTGCATGTGCCATCTGCGGGTAAGACGAGACTGTACATGACAATCTTTGTGACCGCCCTGCCTATAGCGACAAAGGGCAGTCTCTCTGTCGTGCGCTGAGGCGTCTAGATTCACACTCACTAGCAGAAATGAAGGTCCTCGGCCACAGGCCGCGGCGATCGTCGGCGGCAAAGGCCTCCAAGGCACTGATCCGCTTCTTACGAACTTCTGTCCTGCACAATATATAGGCTGTGACATCTACAAACGCTGACTTTTCATAGTGACTCCTTTCTCTTTCATTTCCTGTCCCCTCACCCCCTTCCCCTCGTGTGTAGGGTAGCAAACCGATTATTCTTCCGGTTAACCTCCCTGCCTTTCCTCTTCCTCCTCCTCCTCCTCCTCTACAGACAGCAGATAAACCATAATCAGGCGCGAAAGTTGTTGAGCGCATTCGGGGGACTTTTTCATGCTCGCACCCTCTTCCGTCGCTGTGGTCCTGCCTATGTTTATTTATTCACATACCCTAAAGGCCCTTTTCAGGCATTACATATTAGAGGGGGGGTGTAAGTTACATATAAACAATACTCCACACATAGTTCTACAAGCAACACAAATCCAGAACAACAGGCAAAATTGGAAAAAATACAGAAAATTCGAAGTTGAGCATATGCAGGAATCGAGCCTTCCTAATCAGAATTTATTTGTAAAAAACAATTTAATTTTTGCTCAATGGCGTCACGATTTAAGGTGAAGACAATATCACCCGGTGACTTATTCTAGTGGTGAACGGCAAGAAACAATGGTGAATGACTAAAGAGGTGGGTACGTGCAAACATGGGTTCGATTTTGGGAGCGTGATCTGAGTGCGCAAAAATACGGTGGGCGGGTCTAATATAGTATGAAGCGAATGAAGAGTGACTGTGATACAATCTGTGAAAGGGTGATATTAGTGCTCGTGCTTCTCTTTTCGAGTGATGGTAGCTTTAGCGATGCTTTGGTTGCCGTTATACTGGACTGACGTGAATAGTTCTTAGTTATAAATCTCGCTGCTTTATTTTGTATGGACTCCAGTTTGTGAATTAAGTACAATTGATGCGGGTTCCAAATTAAGGATGCGTATTCTATTTTTGAGCGGACGAGGGTAGTGTAAGGTAAAAGTTTGGTGGCAGGATCAGCTCAGGGATTGCTATTGGTTACGTTTTTTCAGACGTGAGGCAGCTGAGATGGCCGCAAAGCTCCGCCGCCGGCAGTGGGGCCAGCTAAGGAGCGGCGAGCGCTCAGCGTGAAACAAGTGAAGAGTGTAGATGGAAAGGCGCGAAGACGCTGAAATTTTTGGTTACGGTAACACCGTGTCTACAAAGCCAGCAAATTCTTACTGGAGGGAATTCATGATGCGGCGTTTTTTAACATCACACGCGTACTGCAACTCTATTAGAGCCTCTTTTTAAGCAACATAACACATCCATCTTGCACCGTGGGTTTTGCGCCGATAGTTTTTACCATATTCCCCATCTTGTACTCAAATCTCACTTTCTGCCAGGCCTCCTGGGGGATGGGGGAGCCTCTTGCTCGGCCTCCAGTTGGCCGTCATTTCTTCCTACGCCTGGCAATTTCGCGGTGTGGTTGGGGCAACGTCTCGTGAGTCATGGGAGAACACCTAGTACTTCCAGGAAATGGACCTCTCCCGGCCTACGTCATCAGCGCACGTGTTTCCTTGGGCCGATGGGCTAATCATGTGCCCTACTGACGAGGCTCTGACGGGAAGAAAGGCTGCGAGCTGTCTCGAGTGTCGTGGAACAAAGACGGCCTGGGAGCCGAGGACATCAGCAAAATCGGTTCACAGCGGGAAGGGTGACGATTTTGCCAACACGGCCCACAACAGGGGCGGTTCGTGGAAAGGGTGGCAACCACCTTGCGAGTCTTATGAGAAGCACTTCGAGGAAACTGGGCGCGGAAGTCTGCCTGGGGATCCGGGAGGGTAGGGAGGGGGTAGGGAGGGGGGGTGATTAGGCGTGAATGGATTCTTGGAACGCGTGAAGAACTACCTGTGCTGGCACCTTGTATAATCGCGATCCAGTGCCAATCAGTGACTGAAGTGGTCGGAGTTGGGAGAGTCTGAGCAAACTGGTTTGATTTACAAAAGGAACAAGCACCTGACATAGCGACAATTAAAGCCACAGAAAGCCAGCTGAAGAGGGCCTTCTGGTAGCCCCATGTCCAGCTGGCCAGGGGGAAGAGGTGCTAAGCTTTTTTTCCCGGAAAGCCGGGTTGGTTACAAAGGCATAACATACCACACCACTACCAGGTAACGGCCCTTCAGTACCAGGCACGCAGAAACGTCCTCCACAGAAGCAAGGAATGCAGGGAGCGAAGCTAAAGAGAACAACTGTGCCATTCCCGATGTGACCGGGTTGTCTTCACGCGAGGAGCCGACGGAGAAGTCGCGCAAAAGTCGGAAGAAACGAAAAAAGGATAAAGCTCAGCGCACGCCATCTAAAAAGCAACGCACTTCCACTGAGGAGCAACCCTCGGACTGTAAGAAGCAACAGCAACCAGAAGCCGAAGCGGACCGACAGCAGCCAAAGTGGGTCGGTGGGCCTACGCCACTCTGGCTGAAACACTTTCCCGAAAGGAAGGAGTACCCCCCGTTTGCGTTCTACCTTCACACCCCCAAAGGCGACGACCGCCGTTCGGAAGCCCAGCGCTTTGTGGAAGACGTTTGGCCAGTGTAACTCCTGCAAGATGGCGACCCGCAATACAGGCAGTCATTCCGTGGATGCAACGAATACGTGTTAGGAGGACTGATGCTGCTTGAAAAAAAAATTGCCAGGAAGAAGCTGTCGTTGTACGTTGCATGCTGTTTCAACTTAATTTGTAAGTCTCTTTCACTGGGTATTTGCACTCATCATTGAGCGCTCAGATTGGTTATTCGAATCGAATTTGTGCAGTCATCATGAATAAACGGATTCATTTTAACTATGGCGCCTTTAAACCAATGGGGATATCTGTGAGCTCTGCGACATTTCAGAAGTGCAAAACTGCAGTTTTTTTTATCGCAAATATTGTGCTTAGCTTTTATGAGGGTGTTTCCTGTGTCGGGACATAGTAGGGTAACGGTGGGCTGTCCTCTATGTTTATTGCCTATTTATCTTCTTGGCCTGGTGGACGCCTGCTTAGCAGCACTAAACATTGAGTCATAAAGGCCAGCTCGGCAGAAGCTATGCAGGCGCGCCGCTTAGGGTTAGAGTGTTATGGAAATGGTTGCCGCAGGGAATTGATAACTTGCATAGGTTGCCTACATGTAAAGTCGGGGACGAAAGTGTGTAGACCATGTGTTGCTCAATCGAAG
Source organism: Amblyomma americanum (assembly GCF_052857255.1). Lineage (NCBI taxonomy): Eukaryota > Metazoa > Arthropoda > Arachnida > Ixodida > Ixodidae > Amblyomma > Amblyomma americanum. The sequence continues at coordinate 90,259,082 of NC_135500.1, read as the reverse complement.
TTCATAGCTCTGCTTTTAGCCGGCGGCTGGAGGCCGCACTTATGGAGATGAAAGTCAAATTTTGTTCGTTCTTTCATCTCAGCCTTGCTTAGTGTGTGGACATCCTTTGAGGTACCCCTTGGTGACGCCCGCTAAATTTCAGGGATGCATTTCTGGGGTTCTCGTGGAAACCGCGCCATTTTGGCCCCCAAGTACACTAGCCCAATGAGCTGATCTTGTATAGGCAGCCTACAAAAGCTTCTACCTCTGTGTGCTGTGGAGATGAGGGTTGGAAGAAAGGGGCTGATGGCTGGTCGGCTGCCACCAGATTTGGGCCATATCGTGGTTCCCTGTGGCTCTTAAAAAGGACGCAATGCCCCTTTGCAAGCTCTAGCTCCTAGCTGCAGGAGTCTTTTCTTCTAAAGTTGCGCCCCTCTATCAGGAGCAGTGTTGTAGGCGTTACCGAAAAAAAGTAATTAAATACGTTACTCATTAACTACAAAAAAGGTAACGCGTTATCGCTACGGAAAAAAGTACCGCACGTTACTTTGCCGTTACTTCACGACCATGCATTTTAAGTTTTCTTCACCTCAAGAACTTACGATAACAATTTTATAAAGCTCACATTTCACATATAACGCCTAGCCCAAACAACGATTTTACGCGATATCCTGATTTAACGAGAATACTTTGCGCAAATGTGCTGGAGCTTAGCAATGTTATAGTGGCTAAAGTGTCCTGTAGAGAGTTACATGTGTAGGATTCTAACTGTGTGGCACATGATGAAGCCATCTTCTGAATGTGACAGTAAACACAAAATGACACTCCAACATCAATTCTAACTTCACAAAGAAAACATATCGCTGAACGCTCAACAAATTTAGAGTAATTCTGAAAAATGTGACGTTCTAAAATGCTCAGCATGCTTCCACTCTGTAGAGAGTTGTGCGCTTGAGTGGTTTGGGAAGGGGAGGTAGTTGAAGGCAAGTGTGTGAATGCGTGTTCGTGCAGGTGTTTCGTGCTTTATGGCTATTCCGACTTTTTTTTTGTTGGGTGCGTTGTCAAGGGCAGCTGTTTTCTGGCATGCATGCGAGCCCCAACAAAGGTTGTCGGGAGCACATGTACATATTGTTTATTTACATCCCTTTAGATGCTCTGCGCTTTTTTTTTTCTAAAAAAGGGGGCGGAGTGGGTCCCGACTGGAACAAAAAGTAACTAGTAACGTTACACCTCACGTTACCCGAAAAATGTTAACACAAGTACGTTACTCATTACAATTCTGAATAGGTAACGAGTACGTTACTAAGTTACCGAAAAAAGTAACGCGTTGCCAACAACACTGATCAAAAGCGAGGGGGCGGGGGAGGCTAGATGGGGGCGAAGTTGTTTAGAGAACTCGCCTTCAGCTCTGCACCCAGATTTTCCTTCTTTTCTTCTAGAAACAAGCTAATCCATGCAATGCTCCCAAGCCCATTCCCCCAGTCCCCTTTGGGCTCTTTTGTGCTCCTGTTTTCCAGCCTTGGCTACTCTGCCAATACAATAGCAGGTGTAGGGCCACAAAGCGGCAGTCAGAAATGGCCGCTCACTATGTCTGAGGGTCGTTTCTGGCTGTTTTAAGCTACCTTGTGCGAAAACATATGCGGCGAAAGTCCGTCTGGTTGGATTCTGGCGATAGCTGAGAGAAAACTGACGCCATGCAACCAGTATCTTTTTTTTTGCCCAATGTTTCGGGACCTACTTTAGGGGTGAGTAAAGTGTGCGAGCAGCAGCTGGGTGCTGTCTTCGCTCCCTCTTTGTTAGCACGTGGCGTAGTCCACTAATGGCCGATTCACACGACGATCCGCTCGCCCATGGCCCGCGCATCACGTGTTCATGCGCCACTAAAAACTGTCCTGCAATCCGATGACGTCAAGCGGAGGCCACGCACCAAAAGAGCAGACGACGCGCTTGGTGTACCACTGTTTCCAGATTATTTTAAAGCGTTTGGCAACGCTGGTTCAACTGGTTTTTCCCCCCGACCCATGACTGTGATTGAATGGTGCAGGTGCGGCCCTTTGCCCAATTCCTCAATGACCTGGGCCGTCTTGCTAGCCGAGTCGATCAATTTGTCATGGTAGCGAACGCCGTGCAGCTTGTCAAAACAGCGCGCCAGCTCAACGTCACTCAGCGAAATGCGGCAGCCGAAATACTGGCAAGACCGGTGGTTGCCAGATCTGGCGCGCGCATCTTCGCGGGCCGCCGCTAATTCCCGCGAGGGGAGAGGCACTTGACCTTCCTTGGTTGTCCAGTCCGCGGGCAGACAGCACACCTCTGAATTTGGTCAGGCACGAACACGTGATGCGTGGGCCGCGGGCGAAAATTCCGTCGTGTGAATCAGCCATAAGGTACGCAGAGGGGAGCGTTCCTGGAGTCCTATTCATCGCCGCCTTTGTGAGCCGGGTGTGCCAGACTCCACATGTCGCCCCTTGAACAGGTTTGGCTCCATGGCCAAGTCGCTCACCTCCTGGAAGGCTATTCGGTTGTCGGCTCGTTCACAATGTTCGTCGAGGGGGTTGAATTCTGAAATCATTAGTCGGACGTCATTTTTGTGTTGCCTTATTCGTTGGTGGAGGTTTTTTGTTTCGCCGATGTATGTAGCCGGGCCCTTGGAACAGGGGATTTTGTAAACGAAACCTGGTTGTTTTTCTCTGGAGACGCGGTATTGCGGTCATGGTAAGAAGCCACTTATTGCCGAAGCAGGTTTGTGAGCCATGTAGATTTCACGTTTTCCCAGAAGGCGTGCAAGTGCCTCGCTGGTTCGCCTCAGGTATGGATGCACAATGCAGGAGCGTTTCGTTCCACTGTTGGCTGGTCCCTCTTGTCCTTTGAGCCTGACAGCGAGCAACGGGTTGAATAAAACCACCTAGGTAATCATTCTTCGGGGGCGTTCACACTTGTCCAGAAATCCGGCGAGCGAAGCAGATTTGGCCGTTTTTGACGCCGAGCGAGGCATAAAGCGGCGCGGCGAGGGCGATCGGGCTGAACCCAAATTTTTCGCGTTCGCCGCCGCCGCGGCGACCAACATTTCGGCGCCTGTCGCCTCGGAATGAATTCGTATTTGTTGCGGCCTTTTTCAGCGCGTTCAATGGCCACAAATCGGACACCGGTGCATCGCTTCGTCTCACCTCACCTATAAGCAAACGTATAAGTGATAAATTTGCTTTATTTTTTATTTAGAGGGACGATTCTGCCGCTACTAGGCCTAAGAGGAGCGCTAGTTTTGTTGGCAGTACTAGTTCCTGTCCTGACAAGCAGATGGCGCCACTCGGCTGGGCGTTTCGCAGCGAGTGTTTGCATACGCTGAACTAAAAATGGGAATGTGCCTGCACTTACGTACGTACGCGTGCATACGGTTATGGTACACAGACAGCATCGATTTATGCTCGTTTCTAACCATATCTGTGTACGCCGCGAGCGGTGATGTGGTGGCCGGAAAGTGAGTGGGAAATTGAGAAACAGCAGCGGCGCGGTGGTTCCGCCTCGCCCGGGCCTCAACAGATGAGAACAGGTCCTAGTTTTCCCGGTGAGCGAATCCGCTTCGCTCGCCGGATTTTTAGACAAGTGTGAACACGCCCCTCTGTAGGTCGGTGAAAACGGCGGCTTCTTTTTTCTCAGCCTCGGAAGAGCAGATTGACTTTGCTCTTCTCAGAAGAGAGGAGGCGACGGATGCCATGTGGCTAATGGGATGGTTGGAATGAAAATTTAGGATGCGGCCGGGATGGGTTGGCTTCCTATGCACGCCGAACTTGAGATCTGCCCCTTTTCTTCTTATGAAGGTGTCCAGGAATGGCAAGGGGTTGTTCACTTCTCGTTCCATTGTGAACTGAATAGAAGGCTCGACTGAGTTCAGGTGCGCAAGGAAATTTTCACCCTGCGATGTCTTCAGAATGCAGAAGCAGTCGTCAATGTAACGAATGAAGACTTTCGGTTTTCCTTGAAACGACATCAGTGCTTTCTCTTCGATGGCCTCCATCGTCAAGTTGACAGCAGTCACCGAGATAGCGGCGCCCATGGCAGTGCCGCTTCTACCGAGCCTTGTACCGCAACCTTGCCTGACTCCTACACGGTTCAGAACAACATTTAAAAATTCAGTTACAAATTACTCTGCACCAAATGAGCTCATATTTTGCCCAGTTGTTCAGAGATTGATAACAAACAACGTGCACTAGACAGCTTGAGTCTAAAAAATGGTATCATGGCTTCTTTAAGGACCAGAAGTTGTCGCGCCTTCGCATTGCATGCCCAGCCCAAGCCCGTTTCTTCCTCTGGATTTCGACTACGATGCCATTAACCAGCGTTTTTTCCCTCATCCACTCAGCCCGGTTCCTGTCGTGTAACCTTAGGGCTGTGAAGGGCCGCATACGGGAGGCCCCGGCATTGCTGAAAAGAACTAATCAGGCGACCAGTGCCCAAGACATTTTCCCTGCCTTCAAATTTATCGACCCCGACATGTCGGCGAAGACGGCGGTGGGGAATGCGGCGGGCGATGTAGAAGACAGATGTGCAAAGATCGCCAGACGGCTAAAGAGGAGAGCCTGCGCGCTGTGCCCTACGCAACCGCAGTCTTCCCTGCGGTTTGCGCCGTGCTTCGCCCCCCCCCCCCCCACCGGCGCGGGAAGACGGGTTCGTTTGTGCGTTTGTGTGTGCAGGCCGACAGGCGACCTTACTATAGCAGCGGACACGACGGGCTGCGTAATGGCTCGAGGTGGCGGAAGAGGTCGGCGGCTGGCACCAGACGGACTGACTGCAGAGAAGGGTCGCCCTCCGTGGGACACCTGATCCCCTTCGACCCATCCCCAATGGCGCCATCGGCCTTCCCGTCGTAACAGCCGCGGATTCCTAGAAGTTTGGCAGGTGGCTTTGGTCGGCTGTGTGAGCAGCGACGACGAAAAACCGTTGGGCGAAGATTACCCAGAGAGAGAGAGAGAGAAAGGGAATCTCCGGAGAAACGCGGTGGGGGCAGCGGAGACAAAGAAGAGAAGTCGAACAGAGACGGACGAGGCGAAAGGACGCATGATATCGCGCTGGTCTATAGTCAGCGAAGCCGGACCTCAGCGTCCGTAGCAAACTGACCGCCAGCCGAAACGCCCAAGAGTCCTGTGGCCTCGACCGGTCACAGCACCGCCAGCCGAGAGACGCCGGGAAGAGAGGCAGACCCCGGAAGAGCCGCAGCAGCCGCGGCCCGCCGACGCGAGACGATTGGAGTGGAGCCCCGATCTGCCGGAGCTACAACCAGAGGCTCCTGAAAGCCAGCGGTGAGCGGACCACCAGTTTCGCCTTCAGGCAGAGAAGAATAAATATTGTTTTGCCGGGTTACCGCCTTGTTGGCTCATTTCTCCTCGCTTCAGCAGGACCCGTAGATTCTGTGACTGACCCCCGACAGGTGGGAACGTCACAGGGCTAAAGAAAGCTAAAATTCAGAAAATAAGTCGACCTCACCCACGCCACTCAGTTCCCTTGCAACTGCGTTTTTAGAGCGAAAAAAAAAACGAAAAAGATAAATAATTGAAAATTGTGGCGATATCGCCGCTCCAGTAAGCGGGCGGAGCGGTACACACGACAAGCAGGCGTCGGGGTCGTGGGCTCGTTTCTTACCCTCCGTGGTGTGCTCTTTTCCTATGCCATAGGCTTGCTGCCTTTATTTACGAAATAACTTGATTATCTAAAATAGCCATGCTTTGTTCACTTAAATTCGCTGCTTTTTTTTGCGCGCAGTTGATTGACACTTCGAGGCCACAGTTGACCATTGCCAGTGTGCAGTGAGCGTCCAATCTATCAACACCGCATTGCAGCAGTGAACTCAGCTGTGCACAAATATCTCGAATTTTTTCCCCCACATCAGTCGCGTTGCAGTCACTGATATGATGCGAACAATTTCAGGTACGCGATTTTTTGGGCACTGAGGAGTTATTGGCAAACAAATATCACAAACAACACGCGACTGCTCTAAAAAATGCGTAAGTAGGCGATAAGCTCTGCAACTAAGGAGGCTTGAGATTCATATCTTAGAGCCGTTGAGGAAAAAAAAATAGCATATATTGTTTCTACAAATTCCAGCACCCTCAACAAGACTCTTTTGGTAAGCAGGAGACCGGCATGTCGTCATGAGCGGCTAAGTTCACTCAGTTCGGGAACGTTACATACTCCGAAGTGTCACTTTCAGCGCACCAGGAGTAATGAGAACCGTTACGAAACGTGCATGAGCTAAGCACACGTCACACAGCTTTTTTGTGCTGCTTTCGCATGTCACCTTTCGCAGAGTCGACAGTAATTCCTTCTGCAGTTTGGCGCATTATCGAGACCGTTTCTGTAACAGCCGTGGCATAGATATACACGGCAGTGCATGGAAGTGGTTATGTTGAATTCCATTGGCAGATAGAGAGCGCTCTGCCGGATCACAAACGGAGCGCGTAGTTCAGGCGGAGTTCACTCCCTCCCATTTTGACAATGGAATGCATGCGCTCCCGCGGGGGCACCAAGAATAGGTCGAAGTTCAGGCAACATGGCGGCGCCCATCGAAGCGCGGCCTCTCGCTTCACCAGCGATTCGTCCTTGCCGCCACTCTGTCTTTCACGTTCACGGCAAACAGAAGGCGCACAAAGCTTTCGCTTTATGTGATGATGCCCGCATCACAAAATTCTAGTGATGAAACGCGCCAAATTTTCAGATTGCTTCCTTATTTACAAAGCTGCTAGGCTTAGAGAGTACGCGTCGTCTGACGTCAAAAAGCGCGGGAGGTTCAAACACGTCAACGCTTTTGGTCTAAAAAGCGGTCGCAAAAAGAATTGACCGCGATGGAATTGACATCCTGTTAAGGAAATTTTTTGCTTTAACTTGTGCGGACGCGAACAAAACGAAAAATAATTACATTTGGGAGAATTCAATTTTAAAAAAAGTAAAAAATACTGCTTGTACGTTGCCCGGATCACCGCGTAGCGACGACAGGAAGACAGCAGCCGGTCGTGACCGGAAGCAGACGCGGGAAAGTAATACGTCGCGCGGGGTTCCGGTCAAATCTGCCGATTTCGGCGGAGCAAATATCGCTGCTCCACGGAGCGATCCGGGATCGACGTCTGATCCCGATCTGCCATTGGAACAGACAACTCGCACTCCCATTTTTCTATTGGAATACGATTGCTCCCAACAGAGCAGAAAAACTTGATCCGGATCTGCCATTGGAATTCAACATTACTTTTTTCTTCCCTTTCATATGCCGACAGCCCCTGAGAACCCATATTGCGCGCTCCCTGTTGATTTAAAGCTCGATTTTCCACTGCTGTCCCCTGAGGACAACCAGGCGATAACGCAATTCCCTTTGGTCTCACTTAAAGGGTAGAGAAACCGAACACTAACAGGGGTGATGGCCGGACGCCCCTTGGCCGCTGTGATCTCCGTCCTCAGCGCAGCTCGCTTGCTTGACGACTCGCTTCGGGTAACGCTTGTCGTCAGCTCCGATGGCGCCAGTTCCTAAGGCGAATGAGTCGGGATATTAGGAATTACAACGTGCAGGGAAGACGCACCCACCGCGAGACCTGCGGAGAGGAAACTTCCTTTGTCTATGGTGACACAAGTCTAGCAGCATTCATATGGGTTAATTAGTTTCACACATTCTAGGAACAGCCGTTAATCACGTTGAGTGCGTCATTCGATTGTTCATCAGTAAATAGGAAGCCTATAAACACAAACCAAAGACAATCACCCTGAACAAAAGAAAGCGCACAAAGCCAATGGAGGATAACGATATTCAGCAGAAGCAAAGGCACTATTGGCGCCAGCATGTCTCGAGGATTGCCACCAAGACAGAATCTCGCGCCAGGTGTCTGCGGGGTGCATTTACCGCGCTCGCCCGGTCGTTACTGCGTGGGACAAGCGGGGAGCAGGGTTCTGCGAAAATCCCTTTAAGGAGTCGCTACCACGGGCCGCGAAGTGGTTCCGGATGTGTTCCGATTTTCCCCGACATCTCCACCGACCGGACTATCCCTGGCCTCGCGGGCACAGCGCCAGAGTGGGAACGGATTGCCACCGTGGCTTGTCTGCGTGCTTCGCCGGCCATGCTTAATTGCAGAACCACTGGGGATTATCTCCCGACGGGGCTGCGCCTCGGTTTCTTCCAAGTTCACCGACCGGCGGAGAGCGGGGCCGACCACCTGACGTCGCCTGCCAGCCTGACGAGGTCCTGGCCGCACACCCCTCTCCCTCGGGCTCAACTTGTGCCAGGGGCGTGTCCATGTGTGCGGAGGTGTCTGTTTGTGTGTGATAGCGCAAGTTTTATCCACACCCACCACGGCGAGGGCGACCCCTACCTGGGGAATCTAGGGAAGACGCAGTGTATACAACTGACTGCAGATGCAGTTGAAGCAGCTCACTTCAGAACTCAAAAGCTTGTAAATATGTAAAATAAACCAAGTCTTCTTCCTCCACTAACTAATCCTTCACTCAGCGGCAACCCTGTCCTGGACGGAGCGGGCGTCATCTTGACCGAGGTTGTGTCGAGAAGCGACCCCGATCCCCACCTTCAACAGCACGCAAAGCAAACTTCTAGAACCCGTAGGAACTGGCTTCATTGTGTTCCAAGAAGGATATTTTCAATTATTTTAGACACAACAGAACATAAAATTCAAGTCCATCTGCGCGGTAAAGTAGTAGACATAGCTGTCCCCCTCCCCTCTTTCCCTAGCGATGGGGCTGACACCACAGCCAATGTAGATTATTATAAGACACATGTGCGCAGGGCGCGTGCCGCAGTCCTTCATACCTCTCGTACAGTTTCTGGACTCCATGCAGTTGTCGTCTGTGCTCTGAGGCGGCCTGGCCCAACCAACCTCCCGACTCGCGACGACCAGCATGTATCCCCATCCCCCTCATTCCATCGACTTCTCTCACCCTCGGCCGTCAGCTGTGAAGGGCAGCCAGGAGGTATCATTCTATTGCTCGCCACTGCTAGCAGCCCGAAACGGATGCAGCTTGGTGTGCAGAAAGTGCGGATTGGCAGCCACTCAGAGCAGATGCTGATGTCAACTGTCGATGGTCGTGCTGTTGCGGCATTTTCAGGGAGACGACTACTTTCTTCCTTTTAAGAACTCGGCCCGATTATACCTTTCTCCGGTTTTGATTAAACGACCCGGGTGAAATTCGTGGCTGGTCGCTGTAAGTTCTCCCGCCATGCAACGGCGACGCTCTCCAAATCGTACCACGTCGTAACTGAAGGTGCAATTCAAGAGCCGGCCATTTATACTTTTTCCTCTCTGCGTTGTATATTTTCGCATCGGTGTCTATTCCTTCTAAGCACTCGTGTTTAAAAGGCTGCAAAATAAAAAAAAATCAAACCTAAGGGAACCGCCCTACCCACGCCGTCCTTCTTTCGAGGGAGGGCCTCGAATCGATGGTGTCGTGTTCACGCCGCAAACGTACAGGCGTGAACAGGCTTGTATGGCAGCGCACAGGCGGTCGTCTGCACAGCAAACGGAGCGAAAATTTTGAGCAGGTACTGACTTTGACTGCCAGAGCCCATGCTGAAGCTAAGATGCACAGAAATGAAAGCAAGGAATGAACAGCACTTGAGCGCTATGATTTTTTCCGCAGCACACCATTCCACCGTTCTAATGAAGTTTTCTCACAAATATTACATGTGAGCACGTTGATTGCTCAACTGAAGTGTTCGCCACAAGTAAATGCTACCGTGATTCAGCTTCCTGACTTCAAATTGAAGCAAACGACTGTCGAGAGCGAAACAATCGCGTTATGCAGCGATTTCATACAGCCCTGCTCACCTTATCAATGCAACGCGACAATGCCGGGTAGGAACAATCAGCGCTGCCGATTTTGACGTCAGTAAAAACGTCGTGGAGGTGGGCGATGATAGTGCGTGGTCACCTTGCATGCTAGATGTTTGCAGGCACAGGTCAATGACCGCCAGTTTGTAATAGGCTTTGTGTATTACGCCGACTATGCAAAGCGTTCAGCTGAACCTGTAGGCGCCTACGTTCAATGCAAAAACATGAGTCAATCGTTCAATAAAGGAAACCTGTTAATGCGCCCAAGCTGGTCACAGGCGGAGTCTTCTTTACGGTTGCCATTTTATCGCGACTGCGACGCCGCATGGTCACTTGAATTCACACCAGGGTTTACGGGATGAAACTCTGTCCCTTGCATGCATAGTTTGGTCGGTGGTGGTCTCCGTCAGCGTTGCTGCAGTGCTCAGCTGACCTTCTGCTGTCTGGATCCGCAATTTTCCTTTCTGTTCGCGCAAATTAATTCCTTATTCGCAAATATTTTTAGAGAGAGTGCCGGCGAAAAATACATTTTATGTATAGAAATTGCAAAGCCCGTGAGCAATTTAGCGTCAGTGTGGAACCTGCATAGCCAACTCCTGAGCTGAAGTTCCGTAATTATTCAATTGGTCGTGGCAGGGGGCAATAACCGCACTTAATAACGTTGTAAAGGAACGTCACTTCGATTGGGCAGTTGCCCTTCTTAGCGCTGCTCGCGCCGGTCGAGAATACAGGCACAGGGATAAAGATGGTCGCGGGTTTGGTTGCCCTACATTCTGGGATCCAATCTCGGATAGCGGTCAATGACAGCAGCGCTTCCTTGAAACCATAGACCCGCATGTAGTTCAGGCACATCCACGGGGGAGAGATCGATGATCCGGCCACTCGATATCTGCGGTGCGCCTGTGCTGCGTCATGCACAACTATGGGCTGCGTATATATGGAGACCCCTTGATTTCCTACCTCCACTACATATCTGACCTTCATATAATGCTTCCAGTGTTAATCTTAGAATGACTCGCTAATTTTTACGACAAAGTGCACCGAAAACAAGCGTAGGGCAATCGCCCAATGTTTGCTTCAGAGTTGAACTAAAGTATGAGACCTAGTGATGTCTTGGGCCTTGAAGTGAATTCTGGGGGCATGCGCTTTGTTCTTCGGTGGAGTCGTAGCCACCGAGGCGGCATCTCTTTGACGAGGACGATGCTAAGTCTGCGCTTGCGTCATGGTGATACTGCAAGCTCGAGAGCTGCCGCAGGCGAACAGCACATAATTTCTGCACAGAGCTCTGTGCTGTGAGCAGCCAGCACGAAAAAAAAACACATGACACTGAATAATCGCGGGCTATGAACTGTCAGCTACCAGATGCTCTAGTGTTGAATTTTGTGAACACGGCGCAGAGTCGGCAAACGCAAGCAACTTCGTAGCCCACTTCGCGGTCTCTCTAGCAGCCGTTTTGATAAGCTACGACCACCTTTGCGTAAAAAAAGCGACATCTCCAAAGTGCTAAAAAAGCTTCGAAATTCAGGTCATGTGTATGCGTTGTTTGTAGAGGTCTCCCACGCTACACAGATTACAAACGTCTTTATTTCTTCAATATTCTCCGAACATGTGGGTGGACCGCCTAGTCCGGTAGTCCACTGGCTGCTGCTGCTGCGCTGGCCCTCCCCACCAGCCAGTGCTGACGGTCAGGATCATCGCTGAGCAGAATAGCCTCCCACTGCTCCTCCGAGGGGTTGGGAATGGGGTCAACTAAGGGATTATATTGGCATGCCCACACCATATGGTAGAGGTTAGCTACCGCTCCACAATGTGGACACTGTGGAGAGTATAGTGTAGGGTACCACTGGTGTAATTTAGCTGGTGTTGGGTAGGTGTTGGTTTGTAGTCTCCTAAGGGTGTTCTCTTCTAACTTGTTGAGGGATTTGTGTGGTGTTGGGTACTCCTTTCTGGCTGTTCTGTATGGCGCAAGATTGTCAGCATACACTGCTAAGCCTATTAGGTCGCGGCACCCTTCATGGTCATCAGGGGGAGATGTCCGGTATAGAAGAGCTCGGGCATGCCTGTGGGCGGCTTCGTTTCCTCCTGGTAGTTCCAGGTGACCGGGGAACCAGATTACTGAGACCTGGTTGGGTGGATGCTTAGTCAGCAATGACAACCCTGACTTGTGAATTAATCCGTTATTGAAGTTTCGACAGGCGTTCTGGGAATCAGTGAGCACAACGGCGTTGGGGTTAGATGCTACAGCTAATGCAATAGCTGCCTCCTCTGCGTGAGTGGGGTTAGATGTTTTCACCGAGGCGCAGTTCACCATCGACCCTGAAGGCGTTGAGACCACAATAGTCATGACTCCATTATTTGGTCCTGCTGCGTCCACGTAAAGGGTGTTAATTTGCTTGTCCCATTTCTTCTGCAGGGATTCACCTCTTGCTTTCCTCCTCTCGGTGTTATATGCGGGATGCATATTCCGCGGAATGGGGTGCACGTTTATGCGTCTTCTCACATCGCGTGGGACCTCTTCCCTTTGGTCAATTGCATAGGGCAGATTAACATGGATTTTATCGAGCAGTTCTCTGCCGGGTTCTGTGAGTGCGAGCCGATTCAGTTGTGAGAACCATTGTGCTTCCCACATCTCTTTGAGGGTATTATGTACTCCTAGAGCCATGAGCTTTGATGTTGGCGTGGAGTTTGGTAGCCCCAGTGCCGTCTTGTAGGCTTTCCTGATGAGTACCTCCAACTTTTCAATTTCCGACCTGGAGAGGTTAAGGAATGCCGTCCCGTACATTATCCGAGAGATCACGAAAGCTTGCACTAAGCGGATGGTGTCCCTTTCCTTCATGCCATGGTGTTTATTTCGGATACGATGTATCATGCGGAGGATTTGCTCGGTGGATGTTGTAAGCTTCTTCATAGTGGTGGTGTTCTGTCGCCCCTGCGGGATATACTGCCCTAGTATCTTGATCTCCGTGGGTTTCAGTACTGGGTGGTTCTCTATATACACCGAGATGTTCTGCGCTAGGGGTGTCCTCGGGTTCTTCAGGATTAGCAACTCGGACTTTTCCGGCGCACACTGGAGACCTCTCTCCCTGGCGTACCGGTCCACCGTGTCGGCTGCTGCTTGAAGACGCTCCTCGATCTCGGCGTCACTCCCCGAGTTGCACCAGACAGTGATATCATCCGCATATAATGTGTGTTTGACGCCGGGGATTTCGGAAAGAAGGCCTGGTAGATCTTTCATAGCCAAATTGAACAAGAGGGGTGACAGTACCGCCCCTTGCGGAGTTCCCCTCGGGCCTAGAGTGATGGGATCTGATTTTATTCCACCGAAGTTTATAGTGGCTTGCCTGACTGATAAGAAGTTTTTGATATAGTTGTAGTTCTTGCGCCACAGTTGGTATCGGCGAGGCTTTGCAGGATGTTTTTATGTAGAACGTTATCGAACGCTCCTTTCAAATCAAGTGCCAGGATGGCCCTTGTCTGTGACTTGGGAAGTGTCTCAAGGAGGTCTTTGTACAGGTACAAGAGGAGGCGACTTCAACGCACCACACCCTTCATGGGGCTACCCGGCGGCGACACCGAAAGGCAGAAAACTAGAAGAAGTAGTGGCGCAAGAGGGGTTATCGATCCTCACCGATCCCACTTACCCTACGAGGCTGGGAAACAGTGTCAGTAGAGATACATGTCCTGACCTGACGTTCACCAAGAACATACAAAACGCCATTTGGAAGAATACCGAACAGCACCTGGGAAGCGATCACTTCATACTCTCTCTGGAGATAAGCACAAACGCGTGCAAGCGCAAAATAGGTATCGCAAGAGTTACGAACTGGGACAGGTGGAGAAAGGCCCAGGCATCTACTGCAAATACTATTACCGACCTAGAGGAATGGGTTAAAGATGAGGTGCACTCTTTGAAAGCCTTTACAAAAGAGGTCTGCACGACAGAAGATTGCCCAGCGGTCGATCCGCACCTTCTACATTTATGGGAAGCGAGGCACTCATTGACAAAGAGATGGCGCAGACAACGGCTTAACCGCAAACTCAAGAAAAAAATAGAGGAGATAAACAAAAAGGCAGAATCCTATGCCATATCCTTAACCAGACAGAACTGGCATTCGCTCTGCGATGGTATTCAGGGGAAGCTAGATGTGTCAAAGACTTGGAAGCTCCTACGTGTCCTAATCGACCCCAGCAGCAGCAAGTCGGCCACTAAAGACAGGCTCACGAAGATCGTACACACCACCCCGGGTACGGACACAGAGTTGATCGAAAAGCTCAAGACCAGGTATCTGTGCACGGACCAAGTCGTGGAACAACCGGAGTATCCTGGACTGCCAAATCCCAAGCTGGACCTCCCACTCACGAAAGAAGAAATCAAAGCAGAAATCGCGGCCATGAGAAAAAATGCAGCTCCAGGTCCAGATCAAATAACAGCGAAGCTCTTATTTAACCTCAGCGATGACACCATCACCGCGCTGGTGGAATGCTTCAACGAGCAGCATTGGGCTACAGGAACGTTACCAATATCCTGGAAGACAGCCGAGGTTCGGTTCATTCCGAAGGCGAACAAACCCCTTAAACTGGATAATCTACGACCGATATCGCTGACCTCGTGTTTGGGGAAGCTCATAGAGAGGGTCATCAATACGAGACTGAGTAGATACTTAGAAGAAAACAACCTCCTACCTAATACTCAATTCGGCTTTCGCCCTCACCTATCGACACAGGACGCTACACAGAATTGTCGTCTTTTAGACGAATTGAGTGGCAAACATCGCGCGACTGATTTCGGTCAATAAGTTAGGTTACCGAAGCACTAGGAAAATGGGAGGGAGCGTAGCAACTCGACTTAAAGCTGTCGCGCGGCCTCCGCGAATCGAGAATGTGAATCCGCTTTTTCTCCAAATATTTAATGCTTCTTTTTTGTTTTCTTTGGGGGGCGGTGGCGGGGAAGCGTGATTAGCGTCCCAAAGCTTCTCCGACTATGAGGGACGCCGTAGTGAAGGGCTCCAGAAATTTCGACCACCTGGGGTTCTTTCACATGCACTGACATCGCACTGCACACGGGCCTCTAGAATTTCCCCTCCATCGAATTTCTACTGCCACGGCCGCGATCGAACATATTTAACGGTGGTTTATACGCAAGCGTCTGAGCGATTGAGCGGCGCGTCGGAGCAAAAATTTGCTACTTGTCGCATTCACTAGCGTTTACGATTCCATGTGAAACAAGCATTACCAGGTGTGCTCATGCCCCGCAAACGCCGTAGCGAGTTGCCAGACCACCGATCTCGTCTCTTTAAATGTGCCTGAAATAGCTGCGGCTCTCTGGTTTCACGGAAGCGCTGCTGTCATTGACCACTATCCGAGCTACGATCTCAGAATAGAGGGGAACCAAACCTGCGACCAACTTTCGCCGCTGCGTCTGTTTTCTCGACCGGCCCCAACAGTGCTAACAAGCGCATCTTCCCAATGTAGTGACGTTAGTTTACGACGTTGTTACGTGCGGATATCGCGACCGGCGACTAACGGCCAAATCTCCGATGCACGCGTTTTACAAGCGGCAGTCCGAATACTACGCGCGAAGAAAACGTGCATGCAAAGCAAGAGTTCGTATGCCATGTGCACGTCAAGTTCACTACACCTCAAGAATAGCGGCGACACTCCACAGCGCCGCGGGTATGCTGAAATTTTCTTTTTCTCTTTCTAGCTTTGATTTTCTCTCTGTATGGAAAATTTGTCATGTTTCGGCAGTCCGTTCATTTCCTGCTTGACACCTCGCGCCATGGAAATGCTCAGTATGTCAGCGCATCATGGAAGTAGCCATTTAGATATGCGACGCCGGAATGGAAAGATTATATATATAGGTGGGCTCGGTGACTGCACCACAGCGCAGCCACCTAATCCGCTTACCTTTGCGATGCAGACGACCGTCCTCGCATTTGCCAGCCTGCTACTGCCGTCCCTGGCAGGCCTGTCTACGGGGACGTCATCGGTGTGCGCACTGCCGTACACTGGGGATGACCCGGGCTCCTGCCATCTACCGCCCGACGAGTGCTCGTCCCTACTGGATGTGCCGCCAGAGGAGCTGCACACACCGGAAATCATGGCTAGGTGGCTTGAGCCACCGCCCGATGTAAAGGGTTCAGCCGTATCCATCCATCCATCCATCCATCCATCCATCCATCCATCCATCCATCCATCCATCCATCCATCCATCCATCCATCCATCCATCCATCCATCCATCCATCCATCCATCCATCCATCCATCCATCCATCCATCCATCCATCCATCCATCCATCCATCCATCCATCCATCCATCCATCCATCCATCCATCCATCCATCCATCCATCCATCCATCCATCCATCCATCCATCCATCCATCCATCCATCCATCCATCCATCCATCCATCCATCCATCCATCCATCCATCCATCCATCCATCCATCCATCCATCCATCCATCCATCCATCCATCCATCCATCCATCCATCCATCCATCCATCCATCCATCCATCCATCCATCCATCCATCCATCCATCCATCCATCCATCCATCCATCCATCCATCCATCCATCCATCCATCCATCCATCCATCCATCCATCCATCCATCCATCCATCCATCCATCCATCCATCCATCCATCCATCCATCCATCCATCCATCCATCCATCCATCCATCCATCCATCCATCCATCCATCCATCCATCCATCCATCCATCCATCCATCCATCCATCCATCCATCCATCCATCCATCCATCCATCCATCCATCCATCCATCCATCCATCCATCCATCCATCCATCCATCCATCCATCCATCCATCCATCCATCCATCCATCCATCCATCCATCCATCCATCCATCCATCCATCCATCCATCCATCCATCCATCCATCCATCCATCCATCCATCCATCCATCCATCCATCCATCCATCCATCCATCACAGTACCATGGGTGGCCACATCGACATCAGCAACAATGCCAACATGTATAAAAGAGCTCCACCCGCTGACACCGCTTCGTGGGCTCGGTGACTGCACCACAGCGCAGCCACCTAATCCGCTTACCTTTGCGATGCAGACGACCGTCCTCGCATTTGCCAGCCTGCTACTGCCATCCCTGGCAGGCCTGTCTACGGGGGCGTCATCGGTGTGCGCACTGCCGTACACTGGGGATGACCCGGGCTCCTGCCATCTACCGCCCGACGAGTGCTCGTCCCTACTGGATGTGCCGCCAGAGGAGCTGCACACACCAGAAATCACAGTACCATGGGTGGCCACATCGACATCAGCAACAATGCCAACATGTATAAAAGAGCTTCACCCGCTTACACCGCTTCGTGGGCTCGGTGACTGCACCACAGCGCAGCCACCTAATCCGCTTACCTTTGCGATGCAGGTCAGTACATCGTATGCCCTCTTCGCTAAAAAATCCAGTAATTATATTTCGGTGCAGTTTCCCAGCCCGCACTGCTGTGTCGCCATTGCCGTTGAGTGTGCTCACGTAATTCATTCCTTGTTCATGCTATCAGGTGACGTTGAGACTAACCCTGGTCCTGAGAGAAACGCTGCTGTACTCGCTGAACTACAGAAGCAAAACGCGGGACAGACCCTGTTGATTACGGAAATACAGGGCCTCAAAACACAGCTGAACACAACAGATCAAACCATAGCAAGCCTAGACAAACGAATGGCCGATCTCGAAGCGCATTACCAAACACTTCTTCACCTCAGAAACGATATTGAAATAATGCAGTCAACCACAATCAACCAAGCTAAAAAGATTGAAGAACTAGAAACACGCCTGGATGACGCGGAAAACCAATCACGTCAGAATAACCTCATTTTCTATGGCATCCCTGACCCTGCTAGCGCTGAAACGTGGGCTGAGTCAGAAAAACTAGTCATTGATGTTTGCCGCAATAATCTTGATAAAACCTTGGAACCTAACGACATTGAAAGAGCGCATCGCCTCGGAAATCATTCAGCCGACCGAACTCGTCCCGTAATCGTAAAATTCCTATCTCATAAAACCAAAGACGCACTGTTATCAAATGGCCGTAAATTAAAAGACACAAACTACAGTATTGGAGAGGACTTTTCCCGCACCGTTCGACACGCGCGTAAACAGTTACTAGTGTTTGCCAAAGCCAATTCTAACAAGTACTCCTTGCGCTTCAAAACCCTGCACATCGGCTCAAAGCGCTATGTATTTGACGCATCATCCCAAACCGTTAAGGAAATAGCATAGCAATTGCCCCGTCACAAAACTTTAACAAATCGTCGACCCGCTCCACCGCACAATGTTCTCTCGTTTTCAATAATATTCACTAACATCCGTAGTCTTCTTCCAAAGCGCGAACTCATATCAAACATCATGTCGTCGTCCGGAAGCAACATACTAATACTAACAAACTTGGATAAATAGTGACGTAACGGATGCGGAAATTTTGGCCGATTTACCCAACTTCGAAGTGTATCGAAACGATCGGAAAGGCAAACGGGGGGGCAGTGTTCTCGTTGCCATTCATCGAGGCATATCATGCTCTGTTGTTGACGTCGCATCTGACATTGAAGCCATATGGCTCATCTGTCGCGCTCCCCCCGTAACAGTTCTGCTTGGCGTTTGCTACAGGCCCCCCAAGACTAGTCCAGACTTCCCACGTCATCTGAACAACATCCTTCATAAACTTGTTTTCACATATCCAAATGCCGTATTCTTCTTTTTGGTGATTTTAACTACCCGGATATTGATTGGCAGAACATAGCTAGTTCCACAATAACGTGTCATGCAGAGGCGAAGAACTTCATCGATGTCTGTTTAAATTTTAACCTCACTCAATTAATTTCCCAACCAACCCGTGTCTCACGAGAATCGGCAAACACACTCGACCTGATACTAATAAGCAGCCCCGAGAATGTATCATCCATCAGTTACCTTCCTGAAATCAGCGATCACAAAGTCATGCACGCTTTATTCTCATTTACCTCGACTCAAAAACAGACATCCGATAAAACGATACACCTCTACGATAAGGGTAACTATAATGCAATAACTGACGAACTTAACACCTTTTTTCCAGAATACGTATCCGCATTTCACACTCGCTCAATTCATGAAAACTGGCTGATATTCAAGAACAAATTAAATCATCTCACTAATATGTTCGTACCAAGGATTACCTTTCATACTAATCGCAATAAACCATGGTTTACCCAGCACTTAAAACGACTCGAAAACAAAAAGAAACGATTGTTTCGTACCGCCAAACGAAACGACACGCCTGCCGCATGGGAAAAATACTTGGAGGCCGAAAAATCATACCTACTTTCTGTTCGTAACGCCAAGTACTCATTTTATCACAATGACTTACCAAGCTTACTTATAAGAAACCCCAAGCAATGCTGGCAAGTTTTAAACCCAACACATCCTCCCGATATTAAACTGACGAATGATTCACATGAAGCAGTGACTGACCATGATTGCGCAGAAATATTTAACCATGCATTCCCATCTGTGTTCACTTTCGAACCCAACGCACTTTCATAATTACCACCCTTTAACTTAGAAACCCCCATGCCGGCAGTCACGTTCGTCGAAGAAGGCATTTCATCCATAATTCGTAATATGAAACTTTCATCATCAGCTGGTATGGACCTGATTAATTCAAAACTATTGAAAAACGTGGAATCAATTTGTGCATCATATTTATGTCTCATTTTCTCACAGTCACTCTCCTCAGGAATTTTGCCTCTTGATTGGAAAACGGGGAAAGTCGTTCCAGTCTACAAATCAGGTAACAGAGACTCGCCCTTGAATTACCGCCCCATTTCATTGACTAGTGTGCCTTGTAAAATCATGGAACATGTCATCTACTCACAAATCGTAAACTTCTTGGACCGAAACCATTTCTTTCACCCCTCACAACATGGGTTTCGTAAGGGCCTCTCTTGCGAAACCCAACTAGCGCTTTTCCTTCACGACTTGCACACTAATCTAGACCGTAATATGCAGACAGACACCCTCTTTCTTGATTTCGCCAAAGCTTTTGACAAGGTTCCCCACCGCCGGCTATTACTAAAACTCTCAAAGCTGAACCTACCCCCTAATACTCTCAAATGGATTGAAGAATTCCTAACTAACCGTTCTCAGTCAGTCTATCTTAATGGCCATCTGTCTACATCTCTCCCGGTTACTTCAGGGGTCCCACAAGGTTCTGTCCTCGGTCCCCTCCTATTCTTAATATATATTAACGACTTGCCCCTGCATGTTTCCTATAGTATTCGAATTTTCGCAGATGATTGTGTTATTTACCGCACCATTAATAACTGTCACGATCAATAAACTCTTCAGACAGAGCTTAACAACGTACTAAATTGGTGTGATAACTGGCTAATGTCCCTCAATCCTACTAAATGTAAACTCATGTCCTTCACTCGTCGTCACAATCCATATCTCTTTCATTATTCAATTTCTTACACACAGATTGAGCAAGTACAATCATATAAATATCTAGGAGTCACCCCCTCTTCTAATCTATCATGGCAGGTTCATATTGGTAACATCATTTCAGCATCAAACAAAACACTCGGTTTTCTAAAACGTCACCTTCGTCTTGCCCCACCAAATGTTAAATTGCTCGCGTATAAATCACTTATAAGACCCAAATTAGAATATGCATCCCCCATCTGGAGCCCACAACAAGCATATCTAATCACCGCATTGGAAGATATGCAGAATCGTGCTGCCCGATTCATTCATTCCTCATACTCATATGACGTCAGTGTCTCATCCTTGAAACCTACATCCGGACTGCCACCCCTCTCTTTTCGTCGTCGCATTGCTAGCCTCACCCTTTATCACAAATTCATTTATTCTTCTCTCAATCAAGCACCGTATATCGCCGCCGCATCACGCATATCTCACCGCACCAGTCATCCCCTTCAAGTTGCCCGCCCACTATCACGCCCTAGTACGTTTTCAGCTTCGTTATTTCTTCGAGCAGCCACGGACTGGAACGGCCTACCCCATAACATCGTCGCCATCGCTTCAACATCTGCTTTTCAAGAAAGCGTAACAGATCACCTTCAATGTTAAATTACCAACGCTGTTTGTTTTCTTCACTACAAATGTAATCCCACCCCTTATGTAACACCCCCTGAAATGGGGGCCTTTAAGGAATAAAACTGAACTGAACTGAACCCCTGACTCTCGGGCATTTCGAAGGCCCTCGAACCAATAGTCTAGAGAGTCAGAGGCGATCGAGCGCTGCTACACGGGCAGTTGGGTAGTTTCAATGGCCATCGAGTCAATAACCTATCGAGTCAACGGAGCAGGGATGAACTCTATCGAGATGTCGAGGGCCTTCGAGCGCTGGTCAACGTTGGTAGCATAGCTTCAAGCGGCGCCAAGCGCATTTTCGTACTCGATACATTCACTGCACAAAAGCTTGAGGAATCATTATTCGGCGAAACAATAATACAAGCAGTCTCTGCAATAACTTTAATATTGTATCAGTCGGGTTTTGAGCGCGTAAGGTGCGTTAATTTTCATGTTGCGGTCTTTGCGTTCCTTGCGTATGTAGCGTTGACAACATTGCGGCGCCCTGCCCGCCCGCTTCTCAGAAATAACAGCTTCGTCGTGAATCCCTCAAAGCAATATCCTGTTCTAAGCTGTTGTATTCGCCTTCGATTTGCCCATTCTTACCCTCGCATAAAGTTTCAAGAGACAAACAGCTCTTGTTTTTCAGATATCAAGGCGATTTCCGAGGTGTTAATCCTGACGAAGCAGTACTACAGTGATTGTAGCAGCGCTCCGACGCAGTTCTACTCATTGAATTCCACTCGTCTTCTATTGTCTACATTATTGTCTGCATCTGTCAGTAGATGGCGCTAATAACAACGCGCGTCGTACGTCGCCTACATGCAACTGAAAGGTTTTTTGACGACATGCGCGTATGCGTGTGTTTCAACACTTAGTATATATTTATAACATATTTTTGTTATCTGCGCTAAATTGAAAGTAGCGATTGTGGCGCCACACAAGCTTGGCGTAAGACACGAGAATCATTCAAATGACCACAGAGATTTTCCACGTAGCAGAGACACAGCTTCTTCGAGTTCGATTGATTGTGATGTTCGAAGAGCATCCCTTCTTAAGGTAAAAGCAGCGCGATCCCCCCCTCCTCGTTCTGTTCACAGACACCATGCGGGGCTTCTTGAAGGTCACAATAGCGACTGCGGCCGAGTGGTCGGGCACACAAAGAAGATCAACCCTCACATCCGCACCCTCACTCTTGTGCAGAGTTGTACCTAACACGTTGCAGGTAATTGATTGCTGCTAATAAATTACATTTTCTTGTTGTAATTTATTAGCAGCAATCAATTCGCAATTTTAATTCTATTACATTTCTTTTCAAATGGCTACGTTTCGCGTAGTTCAATTCCTTTTGTCTGTAATTGATTACTGGTGATAATTTACTTTTTCCAAAGCAGAGTCTTAACGGCCGGTACAGGTCAGAGAAACTGAACGTGACGGCAATCACAGGTGGCAATGGAGATAATTCCGCCATGACACAGCGAAAACCGACCGGCTGCGGAGGATCACTTTGTGTAATCATGTCACTACCACATCACACTCCATGCCAGCAGCGCCCGATTCTACGGCAGTCCCCGTCTGGAGAAATATCATGTGGATGCCCTGAGCTACCTCCGTTCTGTCTGATAGCACCGCAGCTAACCTCTCAGTATGCACCTAACTCGGGTCCTTCCACACAATGCACGGAGCAATAACGAAGCACGTTCTAATGCCGTCCCATACGCTCCAGCGCATGCACTGAAGGGGGTGAGTGCAGCTTTCGAGAGAGAGAGAGAGAGAGAGAAACTTTATTTGGTCCATTAAGTGTTTAGCGTTCGGTCTTCGTCTGCATCGCTGCCGACTCTTGACCTTCAAAGCAGGGTTGGGCCCCTAGTCCAGGGCTCCACTAAGTCGCGCTGCTTCGCTTGCGTGCTGCACCTTTGCACTTTGGGCGGCGAGCTCGCAGCTGGTGTGCCGGCTCTCCCACTGCTCCGCACTCGCGGTTTTGTGTTGCTGGAACGTGTAGTTTCGCTTACACTCCCAGGTTATATGGTAAAGCGTGGGGGTTGCCCCGCACCACGGGCATGTGTTCCTATACTATGTAGGATACATCTTGCTAAGTAAATGTAGGTTAAAGAATGTTCCCGTTTGCAGCCTCCGCCAACTAGGTGCTCCTAGTTGTGTTAGGTCCTTATGTTTCGGTGAGTATCTATTTCTCCTGCCTCTTTGATAGTTTAAGGTAATCTGAAAATCCGATCTCCACGGTGAACTGCTGTCCCAGGGCGTATGGCCGCTCGGCTCGGTACTTGATATCTCGAGCCAAGCTGTCTGCCCTTTCATTTCCTTCTATCCCCGTGTGTGCCGGAATCCATATTAATTGGTGGGTTGCTGTTTTTCTTAGGTGTACTGCTTCGCGGAGGATGGCTAAGGGAGCCCTGCAGATTCTACCTTTCGTATAGTTTCTGCATGTCTCTTTTGAGTCCGTTAGGATGACCAATGATTCGTCTTTTCGATAGCCCTCAGCCGCTGCCAGCGCAACAGTGACCTCCTCCGCTTCCGCTATCCTGACGCTACGTGTATTTGCGCGGGTGATTAGATTGCCTGCGTTATCAACTACCACCGAAGCTGTCTTGTAGTAGCTTTCGCGTCTATTCCATGGATACATGGTTGCATCCGTGAAGACTATGTTTTTTTTTTAATTTGGCTAAGTACCTCTCCACATAATCTGCCCGCGCCTGTCTCCTGGCCGCGTGGAGATTTGAGTCCATGTTTTTTAAGAATGGGATTGATCTGCATGGTTTTACGAATCTCGTCGGGTATATCGTCGGGTATACCCGACGTAGAAGATAGCCTAGGTAACATCCCAAGCAGAAGAGTACGCAACACACTTAGCCAGGCAAGGGTGGCAACAGTTCAGCGCTTCGCTGAATGGAACACTCAGCACGGCCAAAACGTGGCGGATTATAAAGGCTCTCATGGATCCTACCAAGACTAAAGCAGAGAGCGGAAAACCATACAGAGACTAGTGCACCAATATCAAGGAAAAGACGAACAGCTCCTCGATAAAGTCAGAACCAAATGCTACGGCAGCTTTCGAAAATCAATTTGTATGGAGAATTAACAACGAGTAACATAATATCAAGTAGGCCACAGTATTTCATTGAATTCTGAATCAATTGATGCAATGGCAACAAAGGATGGAAGGAAAACAACGCAATAGTAATCGATTATTTTTCTGTAATTGTTCAGTTATTTTTCTGGGGATCTAACTGACCACTGCAATCAGTTACTTTTCAGATGAAGTTATTGTAATTGGTTACCTATGTTTTGTAACGTCTTCTAAGACTGCCCTGGAGGCTCAAACCACAGCTAACGGTGAATACACGCGGCACAAAGCTGCTTGTCCTAGCATGCAACTATGAGCGGGGTGACGACCGCACATGCGGCTTGTATTTACACTTCGGCTAGCCAATCACACCAGTGCGGGTAGCCCCGCTAACGATGTCTGTTTCAGAAGGAGAAAAGTGCAGCCTTACTTACTGCGGAAAAAAGGAGCAGGCTGGGCGACACTTGGAGCTCTGGTAGTGTTCTCGAGACACTCCCGCTTGAATACGCGTCACCAAAGTGCTTGCTGAAACTAATTGCTTTACGCGATAGCATAAAGAAACTGTTGAGCCATTTTGCGGTAACTCATGTTGCACATCGCGAAATTATTTCAATAAACAAAAAATACATAGCCGAAGCGCAATTTGATCCCACGCCGATACGAGCAGATCCGTTCCGCTAGCCAGTGCTTACCTCCACTATGTATGCGCCAATGCAACAGGCAATAAGCCCGCTTGTGAAAAAGCTAGTCTCTGGCCCAGTGATCTGGGGGTCGCGATTTTCATCCACTTATCGCGGTCTCGCCACTGACGACGCCAAAAAAACACCACACCGGGTTCCTTGGGCCATCGGTAACCGGGCTTGAGATTGAAGTTTTCACCTATTTATTTTTTTGACTGATCCAGGTCTAACCGCTGATCTCACTTTACACAGGGAAGGACATCAATATGGTCACCAGTAAATCCTTCCAGCCCTCACAAGAACTGACACGACAAACTGAGTATGCGTTCCGATGCTTCAAAGTAGACATCTACTTAAATGAATAGCTGTCTAGTTGGATAGCCACCATCTTGAGACGCGTTATATTTGAACGCGAACCAGGCAGCGAAGACGTCGACGCAAGAAAAGCTTCTTGTCTAAACATGGTCCCGCACTATGCCGATGAGGCTGCCGAGCCATGTTGAAGCTTAATTACGGTTAGGCAGCATCCATAAAGAGGGAGTCATAAAGTTAAGTTAATTACGTAAACTAGCGGCTGATTACGCAACATTCGTGGACGTGCGTTTTCGGCTGTGAATATTCGTGAATTGTGGAGAAGGGAATCATGCGTGTGAGAGCATTGCTAAATCAGTGGACTGCTTGAAACAAGGAATGAGACCAGTGGACGTTGTAGGCTTGTTTGTAATCAGACAATGCTGTCTCTTTGAACCTGTATTTTATAGTCAGGTAAGGTTAAACCTAGTTGGTGTCTTTTGTACCTCACCAGGTAGAGACGCCTAGTGTAACGGCACGCACATGTTCCTTTTTCTGTAGTGTCTCTATGAAACCATCTTTTGGATGCATTAAAACAAATAATGGGACTAGTAAGGAAAAAACGTATCTTGCGAAAATAGAGCATGGAAATGCAGCGGCCTTTAGCGCGCATAATACGGCTTCAGGCGGGCTACATGGACAACTTCTGGTCGTACGCGGCGTCGCTGGGATGCAGTCATTGCGTCAGGGATGACTTCATAATCCAGTTCACCCAGCCGACGAAGAACCTTGTACGGGCCGAAATAGCGGCGCAAAAGCTTTGCACTCAATCCACGGCGGCGAATAGGCGTCCACACCCAGACTTGATCCCCGCCTTATATTGCGCGTTGCGTCTTCGTAGGTTGTAGCGTCTGGCGTCGCACCGCTGCTGATCTTTGATCCGTAATCTGGCAAGCCTTCGAGCTGCTTCTGCGCGTTGAAGGTAGGCGGCAACGTCGACGTTCTCTTCTTCTGTAACGTTTGGCAGCATGGCGTCGCGTGGTCGTGGCCTGCCTGCCATGGACAAGCCTAAAAGGCGTCATCTGGGTGGTCTCCTGCACTGCGGTGTTGTAGGCGAAGACGACGTAAGGCAGGATGACATCCCAAGTTTTTGTGTTCGGCATCGACATACATGTCGAGCATATCGGCGATGGTTTTGTTCAGGCGCTCGGTCAGTCCGTTGGTCTGCGGATGGTTTGCATTTGTCCTCCGGTGGCTGGTTTGGCTGTAACGCAGGATGGCTTGCGTTAGTTCCCCCGCGAATGCTGTTCCTCTGTCCGTGATGAGCACATCGGGGGCGCCGTGTCGAAGAAGAATGCATTCCACGAAAAGTTTGGCGACTTCTGCTGCTGTTCCGTTCGGCAGGGCTTTCGCCTCGGCGTAGCGGGTCAGGTAGTGGGTCGCTATGATGATCCACTTATTTCCAGATCTTGATCTTGGAAAAGGGCCAAGCAAGTCCATGCCGATCTGCTGAAAGGGCCTTGAGGAAGGTTCAATGGGGTTCAGAAATCCTGCTGGTCGTGTGGGAGGGGCGTTTCGTCGCTGGCAATCTCGGCAGGATTTCACATAGTGTGCGACATCGGCAGACAGTCAGGGCCAGTAATACTTGTCTTTAATGCGGCGGAGGGTGCGAGTTAACCCGAGATGTCCAGCTGTCGGCTCGTCGTGTGAAGCCTATAGAGCTTCTTCGCGGAGACAAGCAGGTGCAACATGGAGGTAGGCGGTTTCGCTCGCTGCAAAGTTCTTCACGAGGACCTCATTCTGCACACAGAAGGAAGACAGTCCTCGCTTGAATGAAGCCGGGGGTGAAGAAACCTTGCCTTCCAGGTACTCGATGAGGCGTTTTAGGTCGAGGTCCGAGCGTTGCTGCTGGGCAAACGAGCTGGGGCTGATGGGTCCCAGGAAGGCGTCCTCATCGTCGTCCGGCGGCGGTTTATCTACAGGGGCTCGTGAGAGGCAATCGGCGTCAGAGTGCTTGCGTCCGGACATGTAAACGACGGTGACGTCAAACTCCTGGAGACGCAGACTCCATCGAGCGAGTCGGCCAGAGGGGTCCTTCAAATTGACAAGCCAGCACAGCGCGTGGTGATTGCTGACCACCTTGAACGGCCGTTCGTATAGGTAGGGGCAGAACTTTGACGTAGCCCAGATCATGGCAAGGCACTCCTTCTCAGTTGTCGAATAGTTAGCCTCGGCCTTGGAAAGAGAACAGGTAGCGTATGCGATAACTTTTTTCCAGCCCGTCACTTTTTTCAACGAGAACGGCCCCTAGGCCCACGCTGCTCACGTCAGTACGAACTTCAGTATCGGCGTTTTCACCAAAATGCGCGAGGATCGGTGGGGACTGTAAACGACGTTGAAGTTCTTTGAAGGCTTCTGCTTGCGGCGCTTCCCATTTAAACGGCACGTCTGCTTTCGTCAGGTTGGTCAGGGGCTCGGCGATGCGCGAAAAAATTTTCACAAATCGTCGGTAATATGCGCACAGTCCGAGAAATCTGCGCACTGCTTTCTCATCGGCTGGCGGTGGAAACTGTTCAATAGCAGCTGTTTTCTGCGGGTCCGGGCGTACTCTCTCCTTGCTAACGATGTGGCCTAGAAACAGTAGCTCTTCGTAGGCAAAGTGGCACATCTCTGCCTTCAAGGTTAGGCCAGAAGACTTGATGGCGTCTAGTACTGTTCGAAGTCTTTTGAGGTGCTCTTCAAAGTTCTACGCGAAGACAACGACGTCATCTAAATATACCAGACAAATTTCCCACTTCAGGCCTGCCAGCACTGTATCCATTATTCGCTGAAACGTCGCTGGTGCGGAACAGAGACCAAATGGTATCACCTTGAACTCAAACTGCCCATCCGGAGTGATGAATGCTGTCTTCTCGCGATCTTTTTCGTCGACCTCAATTTGCCAGTACCCGCTCTTGAGGTCCATCGATGAGAAATATTTGGCGTTGCAGAGGCGGTCCAGTGTGTCGTCGATGCGGGGGAGGGGGTAGACGTCCTTCTTTGTTGTTTTGTTCAAGCGGCGGTAATCCACGCAGAATCGAACTGCGCCTTCTTTCTTTCTCACTAGAACAACCGGTGCCGTCCATGGGCTATTTGAAGCCTGGATGACGTCGTCGTGAAGCATTTTTTCGACTTGGTCCCAGATGGCTTGTCGTTCTCGCGGTGACACACGGTAGGGGCTTTGACGGAGAGGTCGGACGCGTTGGTCCGTTATAATGCGATGCTTGGCAATTGGCGTCTGTCGCACCTTCGGCGATGTCGAAAAACACTCACTGTAGCTTTGAAGCAGATTGCGGATCTGGTCTTGTCTGTTCCGGTGCAGGGCTGGGTTGATGTCGAAAGTGGGCAAGTTCCCTTGGTCAGGCGAATCTTCTGCGGAGGGGTCGGAGAGGTCAAAGGAGTCTCGTAAATTGGATATTTCATTGAAGAAAGCAATTGTCGTTCCTCTGTTAATATGTAGGTATTCTTCGCTGAAGTTAGTCAGCAGTACTTCGGCCTGGCCATTGCGCAAATGTGCGATGCCTTTTGCGATACTGATTCTTCGGTCTAGGAGCAACTGCATGTTGCCCTCGATGATGTATTCAGTGTTAATGGCTTTCATGGCGCCTACGGTCACGATAACGCCTGATCGGGGTGGGACGCTCACTTCTTCTTGCAGGACACTGAGGGCAATGTGATTTTCTCGAGTTTTCATCGAAGCGATGGCTTCGTTCGTCGAAAACGTGATCAGCTTGGATCGCAGGTCGATGATCCCCTGATGCTCAATAAGGAAATCCTTACCCAAGATCACTTCGCGGAAGCATTGCTGTAGCACAACAAATGTCGCAGGATAGGTATGTCCGTTGACGGTCAGTCGCGCTTTGCATCGTCCTGATGGCGTAATGAGGTGGCCCCCTGCGTTGCGAATTTGTGGGCCGTCCCAAACCGTTGTGACTTTTCTCAGCTGTGCAGCGAATGTTCCATTCATCACCGAGTAATCGGCTCCTGTGTCGACTAGAGCGGTAACTTTCCGGCCGTCGACAGTCACTTCTAAGTCGGAGGTCCTGGCTCTTGCATTGCATGTCGCTCTCAGCGTCGGGTCACGGCTTCGTCGCGTATGCTAGTCGCGGTTGGGGCGTGTGGTCGAAGCTCTTCTGGGTGACGGCGTCGTTTTCAAGGCAGCCTGCATCGTGGTCGGGCTTCTCATTGTGTGCGGCGTCGGTGCAGCGAGTGCCGGTTCTTCATGCGGCGTCGCGTCTGCAGCGTCTTCATGGGACGTGGTCGGTGGAGGATCTTCGGCGTTTCGCTCTTGAGCAACCTCACCTCCAGACGTTGCTGCCTTTAGTTTCCCCTACGGAGGCTGGGAGACCTTCCACGTACCGCGGCTGCGTAGCTGCGGCGTGGCGACGCAAAGCGCGAGGTTGACGGCGATGGTGAGCGCGAAAAGCGGTTCTGCGTGTACTCTTCTCGACGCAGATACTCGTCGATTTCCTGCGGACGTTGTCCGAAGCGTGGTCGTGGGGCGTTAACGGCAAATCCTCGAAGACCGATACGTCGGTACGGGAAGTGACGAAGAATATGGCCGGCCTCACCGCAATGGAAGCACAACGGCCGGTTGTCGGAATTCCTCCAGGCGTCGCATTTCCTGGGGATTGAGCGTCGGTCATAGGCTGGGCGGGCGGGGGCTGGGAGGCGGCGTTGTGGAACAAGTGGCTCATCTCGAGGAGGACAGGGGGTTGTCTTTGGGGCTGGGCAATCCTTACTGGCATAGGTCATGGCCTGGGGTTCGGTGGTCGTCGGGGTGCCAAGTGCCTCTTGCACTTCTTCCCGTACACATCCATCAGAGTCGCTGCTTGTGGCTGTGGGGAGGATGGCAGTAATCGGCGTAGCTCCTCACGGACGATTTCGCGGATAACTTCCCGCAAGCTGTCGCTGGTGGTGGCCGGCGTGTCCGAATGGATTGCACAGGCAGAGGAAGGGCGATTGTAGTGCCGAGCTCGGACGTCGAGGGTCTTCTCAATCGTGCAGGCTTCTTGCATAAATTCCTCGACTGTTGTTGGCGGCTGGCGGACGAGGCTGCCAAAGAGTGGTTCTTTTACGCCGCGCATTAAAAACTGAACATTCTTTTCCTCGGTCAACCCGGGGTCGGCGCGGCGAAATAGGCGCTTCATCTCCTCGACGTAACCGCTGACGGTGTGATGACCCCCATAATGCGCAGGTCCACACGGGACGGAGAGGCAAAGAGACACCGTATGGCTCAGTTTAAACAAACAGGTATATTCAATAATTACACATGATTAAGGTTATACATCAGAGGCTGGGGCGTCCGAGCTTACGTGCCGACGACTTCATGGGGGCGATGGAGTGGCTCCGGAGTTGGGCTCGAGCGGTTGCTGGCAGAAGCTGCACGCCGTCGGGTTTCTCGCTGAAGGCCCTCTTCGCGAACGATGTCGTCCTGAGCGTGTATGCAGTATAATTTCAATAGTCGTCCGTTTCTTCGAGGATGGTTCACAAACCCTTCCTCTAGTGTCGTTCGGCTTGGAAGAGGAACAGGAGGCGAGCTTGTAGATGATGACAGCAGAGCATAATTTTACAACATACATATACAGAGAGTTAAACTGGAAAAAGCAGAACTGAATTTACAAAAGAACAAACTTTGCACTACTTTACTCATCGACCGGGCAGGTTAGTGCCTAAGTAGCATCACATTACATGCTAAGCATGGAGCCCCAGCTCAGACTGCACTGCATCCGTTTACATGTGCTTTTAAGCACTTGATTAACAAAGGACTAAGGGCGGTCATTTCCAGTGGCCCGCCCAAAGCATCAATTCTCCAATCCAAAATAACATGCGAGATGGGGACAACCCCTTGGGTTGGGCTTAGCCTCGAACCCAGAGTCTGTTAACAATACAAACTAAATAAACTACAAAAACGCCACCACTCTCTCTCAAGTGAGAGTATACACAGGCTCTCTCTTCGGAGCTAATTCACTAGCGCCTGTCTTTCCACATTCTTGGCAAGTACTGCCTGTCCGCCATGACAGGTGTCCGTCACGGCCCTTCTGGGAATGCGCTTTTGTTCACGAGGCACGGCGGGAAGCTGTGGGTGCCTTCCCGGCGATAGCCCACGTCGAAAGGGGAAGGAGGGAAAGAATGTTGTCTTCGCGGCAGCGCATAGCGTCGGCTGTGGTACGGCGCGCTCTGGCCCGCTGGCAGCTCCCTTGTCCTGGAATGTGCCCGGGAGGGCCGCACCTGGAACGGCCACGCAAATTGGGGAGGATAAAGCCTGTTTCCCCGCGGCGGCGGCGGCGGGTCCGGTTGTTCTGGTCGTCACTCAAAGAGCATGGCTGGGTAATTGATGATGCCGCTATCACGGCGGCGGGTCCCTTCGTTCTGGTCGTCACTCAAAGTGCATGGCTGGGTAATTGATGATGCCGCTGTCATCTAGGTCTCCGTCTACGCCGCGCCGTGGAACGCGGAACCTCGCAGCACACAAGGAATGTCACACTCGCTCACCCTCCAGAAGAATGTTCTCCGAACATTTGAGTCCTTGCAGCTCCCCTTGTCTTTCTGAATCGCCTCGCACAGTGCGTCCGACAAAACACTTTTCGCTGCACAACACCAATGCCTCCGCTGTCATAACTGGCGTTTCCAGGGGCAGCACTGATCTTCTTTTACAGATAAACATGAAACTCAGCACCCAAGCCTCTCCTTTCTAGTCCAAACTGGACGAAATAAATTTGCCACAGTTACAAAGGAGCTCCCACTTCTAGCACGATCACGGCACAGACAAAAATATAGATAACGAAAGGAAGTAGGGCAGGTTCTGCATGCGCTCCGCATGCTCTCCTGTGAAGGTGTTACTTAATGACAGAAAGGTTTAACTACCAACTCCGATAACTTAACACATAAGCACATAGCAATGTTATGAGCTGCGGCATTACACAATTCTAACCAGTTCACAACTCCGCTCTGTTTACGCCATTAGTCCGACTTAGCTTTCCGATTTCGCAGCGGATATCGGCCTTCATGAGTCATACTAAGTAAGTCTGTGCCCCTTTGTCTGCTTTGGGACTCGCGAGGGCTCGTGGCAGGAGCCTCTCCTGGCGTTATCTGCGCGGCAACCTCGCGCGCTTCTTCTTCTAGCAATGCATGAAGTAAATCCGGTGGCATTCCGGCCGTCACCTCTGGCGCCTGCCGAACAAATGCAGGAGAGGGCGTTTCTTGCGAACTATCTGCGCGCTCCGCTTCACTTCTGTCCCCATCAAAATCCGCGCTTTCCCTTTCCTCATTTCGTGAATACTGAACCGGTGCCGACTTGAGGCGATTTGCGTGTATCCTTTTCAAGCGCCGGTTCACGTCTCGGACTCTGAAGTTTACCGGAGAAAGCTTCTCGACAACCTCGCACGGTCCTCTCCACTTCGTCTGGAACTTACGAGCTAGCCCAATCTGCCTTTGGCAGTTTTCAATGTACACGCTGTCTCCCACATCAAACGGCGCGTCTCTAGCACTGCGATCGTGCACCTCCTTCCTGCGCTTCGCCGCTTTCTTTAAGGCCTCCTTTGCGATGTCCCTCACCACTTGCAAGCGCGATTCTAGCTCAACATTATAGTCGTCCAGTGAAGCGTATGAGACACGACGGGGGCCCTCTGGCACTTCACTAGGGCTGGTCCGGGTCTCGGCCGTAGAGAAAAAAGAATGGCGATTCGCCCGTGCTCTCGTGTGCTGCGGAATTGTAGGCAAACATTGCATACGGGAGCCACAAGTCCCAGTCCCGCTGGTCGCGCGAAACAAAATGCGACAGGAACCCGGCCACGGTTTGGTTCAGTCGCTCCACCGCGCCGTTGCAAGCCGGATGGTACGGTGTTGTCTGCTTCTTAGCGATCTTAAGCGGCTCGCAAACTCTCCTCATTAGCTGCGGCACGAAGTTCGTTCCCCGATCTGTCAGGAGTGGCCTCGGGGGTCCGTGTCGGAGCACGATCTGTTCGACAAATGCTCTTGCAACCGTGTCTGCCTTCTGATCTGGGAGTGCTACCGCTTCCGCGTATTCTGAAAGGTGATCGACAAATACTAAAATGTACTTGTTTCCGGAAGTGGTCGCGGGCAATGGGCCCATTATGTTCATACCTGTCTGCTCGAAGGGAGCCGAAACCTCAGGGAACGGCTGAATTGGAGCTGGTCTTCGTCCCTTGGGTGGTTTTCTTTCGAGACAGGAATGACACTTCGCACAGTAGTCTCTAACATCCTGTCGCATGCCACTCCAAAAGTACAAACACTCTACACGCCTGCGTGTCTTCGCTACGCCAAAATGACCGGCGCATGGCGCATCGTGAAACGCGCGAAGAACCCTTTCTGTCCACGGCCGAGGTATGACGACTCTCTCCCAAGCGGTTTTCTCTGGTCTCCCTTTCCTGGTTGGCCTCGTGCGCCGACACAGGGTGCCGTCTTTGTCAATGAAATAACCTAGCTGTTCGGGATGAGACGGTGCGCCCTCTAAGCTTTCGATTATTCGCTTCAGGTCAGGATCTTTGCACTGCTCTGTGCGTAATTCGGCGGGGTCGACTACGGGGACAAACTCTGCTATAGCTGCCACGGCAGCTGTGCGGCTGAGTGCATCAGCACTCAGATGTGTCTTTCCTGACTTGTGCTCAACTTCAAAGCAGTATTCCTGCAGGTGTAGATTCCATCTAGCGAGTCGCGAGCTAGGGTCCCTGACACTCATCACCCATTTCAGAGGATGGCAGTCTGTGACTAGCTTGAATTTGCGGCCGTAAAGGTAGCATCTGAAGTGCTTTACTGCCCAGACAACGGCGAGGCACTCCCTTTCCGTAGCTCCGTACTTTTGCTCTGTGGGGCTCAGCTGTCGGCTAGCAAAAGCAACGGGATGTTCTTTGCCCTTGATAACCTGAGATAGCACGGCACCAACTGCGAACTTTGACGCATCTGTGGCCATAACGAAGGGCAAATTAAAATCCGGGTGGCGCAACAGCGGTGAACTCATTAGCTTCCTTTTCAGGGCCCCAAAAGCATCCTCCGCGTTTTCGTCCCAGCGAAAGGCGACATTTTTGGCTGTTAAGGCGGTGAGCGGCTTAGCGAGCTTGGCGAACTCCTCTATGTGCCTTCGGTAGTAACCGATCAGGCCGAGAAACTGCCGGACCTGGCGGACGCTAGTCGGGGATGGAAAATCCGAGACACACCTTAGTTTCTCAGGGTCCGGTCGCACGCCGTCAGCTGAAACAACGTGCCCGAGGTATTTCACCTCGTTTTTGAGGAATTGGCACTTAGAGGGCTTCAGCTTGAGACCCGCTCCTCTTAGTCGCACCAAAGCCTGCTCAATATTGCGCAAATGGTTCTCAAAACTGTCACTGTATATGATTATGTCATCCATATACACGAAGCACAGCCTCCCCAGAAGACCTGTCAGGATAACATCAGCGGTTCTCTGCCAGACAGCAGGGCTGTTGGCCAGACCCATCGGCATTCTTTTCCATTCATAGTGCCCTGAGGGCGTGTTGAATGCCGTTTTCTCGGCATCTGCCGGATCCATTGCTATCTGCCAGAATCCCGCCGCCATGTCCACTACCGTGAAGTACCTGGCAGAGCCCAGCTGAGAAAGCGTCTCCTGTATATTGGGGATGGGGTATGGATCGATACGAGTTACGGCATTTAGTTTGCGGTAGTCCACTACCAATCGATACGAGCCATCTGGCTTTTCCACCAATAGTGCTGGTGCTCCCCAGGGTGACTTTGAGTGTTCGACAATGCCGCGATCAATCAGGTCCTGCACCTGCCGCTCCATCTCCTCACGTTGGGAGTAAGGAATCCTGTACGCACGCTGGTAAACGGGCGATGAAGTGCCGGTTTCTATCCTGTGCTTTATAACGCCACAGCAGCCCAAATCCAGGTTGGACGCGGCGAATACCTCCGAGTAGTCGTTCAGCAAACCAGCCAGAGCCTCCCTCTCCCTGGATTTTACGTGAGAAAGATCGAACGACACCTTTGGAGCAGCCGAAGGACTAGCATGCTCTACAGTTGCGAGTACCGTATCGGTGGGCTCACGTTTCTCTATCGCAGAGGTGAAGAAAGCCAATGTTTTGTTCTTGGGAAGGCTCAGTGGCTGCTGGCTACAGTTAACCACACGTAGGGGCACTCTCTGGGCGTCATTAACTATCACGAGGCACGCGGCTGCCTTCAGGCCATTGCTGAGAGAGTCGACCGGCTCAAGCACTCCCACGGCGCCGCTCTCTACATCTGAAGGCACAAACGCGTACAAAATGTGCTCCGACCAAGCAAGGACGACGGCAACCCGCGAATACACCTTCTCCAATGATCCCACTGTTTGACGGGTGTCAATATCGGTAATGCGAATCTCAGCCCCTCTCCTGCTCAAAAACGGAACTTTTGAGCCGCCCGCATTAACCTCTTCCACAGAGAATGAGACTACTACCTTCCCTTTTCTCAAAAAATCCTGCCCTAATATACCTGACACTCCGTTTGGCAGAGGCACCGTGTCCGGGCATACGTATCAGGGGTGCTCCAATGCAATTCCGCCGAGAGAGAAGTGTAACCGGTAGAGTCCACTTATGCCAAGAGGATCCCCCGTTATGCCTACAAATTTGGTTGCCATACCACCAGACGCTTCCAACACCTCGCGGTCCCCCTTCCTTCGAAGCCTGTTAAAACTGCTCTTCTTAAGCAATGTCACCTTTGACCCCGTATCTATCAACAATTCCATGCAACAACCATTTAACTTGCAACGCACAACAGGGCATGCCTCGTCGGCCACACAAACTACCACCACCTCATCATCCACTGCTCCCTCCCCATGCTCCTCAGGATGGGGAGGACTATCTTGTTTTTTGTCTCGGTATCTGGAGCCCCGCTGTAGGCTTGCTTAGGGAGTGTCTCGCCTGCTTCTCTTTGTGGCTCCCCACGGCGCACGTTTTGGCAGAACCTGGCGATGTGTCCGCGACGCTGGCAAGCGAAGCATACGATTTCTTCAAAATCTCGCATACCGCGCCTGTAGCTTTGTGGCGGTCTCCGGTTTCCCTCGAATGGGCGCTGTTGAGCGCGCGCTTCAACCTGGCGTTCCACCTGTTGAGATAGCAGCTGTTCTAAGCTATCTAACCGCTCTGTCAAGAGAGCAACCTCAGGGTTGAGCACCGCTCTCTCTATGACGCGTACTCTCGCTGCGGCTGTCGTTAATGCCTCATTTCGTTCCTCATCCAATGCGGCCGCCACGGCTTGGTCGAAATTGCTCGGCTTGCGCGAGAGCACGAACCAGCGCACGGGGTCTTGCAGACCAGCCACGAACAAAGCGGTCATTTCCTCTTTAAGTAGATCCTCCGCGTATTTCTTCCTTAGCTGGTCCCCTTCCTCCTCCCTGCTTAACGTATCGCGTGCTAGGCGCTCAAGCCGCGACGCAAACGTTCGCACGTCCTCCCCTACCATCTGTCCGGCGTCACGGAACCTCTGTACCCGCACGTGACCTGGTTCAGTGTCGAAATGCTCAAACGCGAGCTTCTTAAATTCCGCAAATGATTTTGTGGATTTTACTTTTTCGTCTCGCCATGCAAAATCATGAGCAGCTCCTGCCATCTTACACCTCGCCATTCCCAGCATTTGAGCATCGGACCCCATTTTCCCAATCTCTTCTAGCATGGAAAAGAAATCGCAGATTGGAACCCCCGTCTTATCTCCTGTAAACGTCGGAATGACGCTTCCTAATGCCAGCATGCTTGCTCCGAGCGACGGCTGTGGAGTGGGAGCTCCCTCAGATACAGACATTTTTTTTTCCCTCAAGCCCTCCGGTGCCTCAAGCCTCTCAAATGGGGGTAAAAGTCCTACAATCAGTCCCGTGATTTCCTTTTTATTACAATTTTGAAGTCATGAATGTCGCAGCATTCAGAGGACATTTGCTTTTGAGACCCCACTTCTGACACCAGTGTGATGACCCCCCATATGGCGCAGGTCCACGCGGGACGGAGAGGCAAAGAGACACCGTATGGCTCAGTTTAAACAAACAGATATATTCAATAATTACACATGATTATGATTATACATCAGAGGCTGGGGCGTCCGAGCTTACGTGCCGACGACTTCATAGGGACGATGGAGGGGCTCTGGAGTTGAGCTCGAACGGTTGCTGGCAGAAGCTGCACGCCGTCGGGCTTCGGCGCTGAAGGCCCCCTTGGCGAACGATGTCGTCCTGAGCGCCCTTCTTCGGTACTCCTTGTCGATTTTTATATCCTCTTATCCCCACACTCCCTAGGGTGAGGACGCCCACGCAGGAGAGGGGGGGGGCTAGGGCTTTCACTTGGGCGCACAAACACATTACCGCACTTATGGTCTCGCCCCCCTCAAGTGTTGAGTCCGAGGGAAAGAAGGTTGTCGTCGAGGTAACGCATAGCGTCGGCTGTGGCAAGGCGCGCTATGGCCCGCTGTATGTTCCCGCGGGTCACCGGCCTCCGTTCTCCATCAAATGACACTCGCCCCTCAAGGCCGGAACGCGAGGTCACTAAAAGGCCGGGAAAGTGGTCCCTTGTCCTGGGATGTGCTCGGGAGGGTTGATTGATGATGCCCGCCGTCTTGCCACGGGGCCAGGCCCGCCGAAACGAGGCCCCCCTGGAACGGCCACGGCAATTGGGGAAGTTAACGCCCGTCTCCCCGCGGCGGCGATGGCGTTCGTCTCGTGCCGACACTATGGAAAGGGGGTCCGGTTGTGCTTAAACCCCTTCGTTCTGGTCGTCTCCGTGCGGTCCACGGCGGCAGGCCCGAAAGCAATCCCACTCAAGTTGCTTGCAGCCATATACAGTAGAAACATGTCTGCTGGCGGCTTCCAAAACGAGACCGGCTATCGCCGTTCTCCTCTCTTCCAGCTCAATTGTTTTCCCTTGAGTGCTTTCGCCGCCACTGGGGGCTCCGTCAACGCCGCGCCGTCGAACGCGGACCCTCGTAGCACACATAAGGAACGTCACACTGCTGTATGTGCATTATTATGTCCGCGATCGACGTTCGGTATTTGATTTAATGGCAAAAAAGCGTTGCAAGTGCGAAGTTTTGGCGTGCGTCGTCTGTTCGCGCAGAAGTTTAAGCCACTTCATTCCCTCGATAAAATTTCTCCCGTTGTTACTCGGCTCCTGCATTGATCTCTAATATGTGTTAGGGAACATGTTTCCGAGAGGTTTCGCGCTAGCAGGCGCTGAATATATGTACTACCAGCAACTGAGTGGCTGCGACGGCGAAGAGCTTGCATCATGCAAATCCTCGGAGTACTTGACGTACTTTTTCTGCACCAGCCGTGGTGCCGAGTGGTTAGCGCACTCGGCTACTAATGCAGAGGACCCGCGGGTTCAATCCGGGACGCGGCGGCCGCGTTTCGATGCCGGCGGAGCGCGAAAGGCGCACCCGTGTGCTGTGCGAGAAAACCCCGTCTAAACTAATCCGAAAACCTTCATTGCTGCGTCCCGCATTGCCCATGTATCGCTTCTAGATGTGACACCATACAATTTGCAATATTTTATGATTTTATATTCTACAAAGCTTTAATGTGCACTGCATCGGAGCTGCAAGGGTTTCTTGCTGCGCGGCAGCACCGGAGCTGTCGTTGCCTGCAAGCAAGGTTGACCGCGCTTTTGTTGCACATGGCACATGCGGCACGTTCAGCTCCTTCCAAAAATCTGTAGTTCACAATGCTTCAGAACCGTAGCAAAGGTGCACAATCTGTTTTATTGTCTGTTATGTTCTTGTCAGCTCAAGTGCTTTTGTCGAATATTTGCTGTGGCTTATGTAATAATTACTGCAGAAGCTCGCATGCATAACAACTGTGTTAAGCAATTGGATTACAGTTCGTCTGCAATGCAGAAATACAACTACACGACAAATGTGTTGCATTGTCACCCCTACTGTATTCTTCCTGCCAGTACGAATTGCACCCAGCATGCGAAAGTAGACTTTGTGGCCAAAAACCTCTACTAATGTGCGTCAAGGGCATAGATAGGCAAGTGACATTGCAGCTATTCCAGCGCTGAGAAAGGTGCGCCAATTTACTGAGGCTTTGGTACGTACACAAGAACCTGACTCAGACACAAAATTAATGAATTAATGCCGCAATGCATTTCGCAGCCTGCATATGGTGGTGCGAGACATAACATGCCATTTACATATAACTTTCAGCTCTGTATGTTAAGAATTCCTGTGCTTGATTTCAAAATGCTGGTTGCTGCTTTATGTACATGAAAAAGAAATACTAAAATAAGTGCATGGTTTTATGACACGTCTTGTATCGCTTTATCTCTTCCCATCAAGGCAGAGGCGAGCATGTAGCGATTTTGCTGTCGTGTACTTAGTGCTCGGAGCCTGGTCGAAGAAGAAACACCAGCCAATGTACGGAGAGATGTCTGAATTTCTGGAACCTCAGCTGTTGATGCATATGTACATAAATGTGGAAATATAAAACTTGTGCATTGTATGCGAAGTGTTCAAGGTAAGCTAGGTAAGTAATAACACAAGCAGCTGGGCAGAAGATTACCTTGCCTTGTGCTTTTCTTAATGAAAACCCAAGTCAAAACAAAGCACAAAGCCTGCTGCACAATTTTGCTAAAGGAAACACAACATAAAGTCCGGCATAAAGACAAAACAGAAAGCTGACGGCAGCCAGAAGCAGAACTAATTCTTCACATAGGAAGCTTTACTGTTGAGAATGTTCATCAGCTGTTAATTGGAAACTCTTCTTGTCATGTGGGTAACTAATTGCGATATAATCTTTGGCTTGCAAAAACTCTTGCAGGCGCAAATATACAACACAGCATGCATTAAATGATTTTAATGCAGGAGATCTGAGTGACAAATAGTAAATTATAATAAATAGCATGGTAGGGAGTAAAAAATCATGATTCGGCTTTTCCAGCACACACAGAGGCTTGATCTCAGTTGTTTTCAGCATTTTCTAGAAGTTCCTTTGAAGAAGACTTGCGCGATGTTGAACGAAAGGCATTCCTATCCAGGTTTAGTTTTGGCGTGAACACTGCTTCATAGGTTGAATGTGAACCGACTTTGGTAAACCGCCCCTAATTACCACTCATGGTACCAAAATCTGGAATGTCTGTGAACACGATGTGTTCCTTGGCCTTTTAAATCTAGCAAATTTTTAGCATGTTTATACTCTTTATCAGTACGGATAATTGACCCAACGACCACCAGACTGACCTCTGCCGTCCTTGCAGCATTTTGCACTACTCGGAATCACCAACGTCCCTCTCAATAAGTCAACCATTCAGGGCTATATTCCTATATGCAATCATGCAATGGATCACACGTAAGCTAGAGACGGAAACATTTATCTACTTCACATGCATGTTCAGCACCCAGAGAGTTTACAAATGATGCTTTGCAGCACAGCGACAGCTCAGTATTATAACTTTTGTCCGATATGTCAATTCTCCCACATGCGTACAATTTAAGGAGAGAAACAGCTAGACTATGTTGAGTGCATTTTTTTTTCAAGTTCGATTATTCTGAAGTGGAGCTTCTTATAACTTACTGCCTCAGAGTATGAAAAGAATAGTGGTGAATAATTCTTATCACTTTGTCATGTGATCAGCTTGTCTGTCACCCTCTCTCTCCTCAAACAGGAACCGAAGAAACATAACTGCAACATGCGGGTCCACACAAACAAGTAACTTCAACTTAACACCTCGCTTCTTCACACCTGCTGTGTGCTCATATTGATCGACTGGTCTGCTGGTTAAAACATGTGTTTAACTTTGGGCACGAAGTTGGGAAATTTATTCACGTAAAACAATTAATTAATCCTAAAAGTGCTCGAAAACATATACTGCGACCAGCAATGTCAGGCTACGGGACCCCGCCGTGGTTAGTGTCGCCGTTTCGGCAGCTGACTGTTGCGATCGCATAGGCCTAAAGTGTTAGCTCTGGATTCGAGCAACTCGCATGCAGCACAAATTCCAGAGCAATAACTCGTTCTGTTCTTTAACATCTTGTCGAGGTGTAGTGACGGAGGCCGAACTGCACAAACTTTCACGCCTCCGACCGCGCGGTGCTACCACAGTCATGCGAGAACGGCTGTGTCCGAAGTTGTTTTAGCGAAAAATTGGTGCTCCTCAAGGAGAAAAAACAGCCGACTTAACCAAATCCCCAAACTTCCACAACACTTTAAAACGAAGCGCTCGAAGCAAAGCTAAGAGCTGTCCGTGGAGCTCGTAGCAAAGTCTGCCAACGTATCGCAACGGCCTACTGTTTTCGCCGTTCAATACTTGACGGCACTCGGAACATGTTGCATTATGTTGTTTTGTAGTTGCTGCAGTTTGGAGCAGCGCACAACACCATTTTTTCACCGATGTGAGCGTTAGTATTAAGGAAAGAAATGCCGAAACCGCACGTCTGCAAGCGATGCCTATACATAAGGAAACGCAGGAAGGATACGGAAGTCCAAATTCATATGACAAAGCTCTGCCGTGACGCAATGTCCGATGTATTTTGGACACCACCTAATATTGCATTATTTATACTGAGCGATTTCGGTTTTGGTCTCTGAGCGCCGGGGTGTACTGCGACGTCACTACCAGAGAAGAGCAGCAACCATGGTAACGTGGGCTCCAAAAGTTGTGACGCACGTATTGCTGCGTCGTCTGCTCTCGTACACATGATGTGCATAGCATCGCCTTTCGAAATCATATGCCGACAAACTTGGTCGGTACTGCGATGTGCTGAGAAAAGCTAAGCGAGCGAGGACCGACACCGAGTCCTGAAACCAAGCGGCTAG
This sequence comes from Amblyomma americanum, assembly GCF_052857255.1. NCBI lineage: Eukaryota > Metazoa > Arthropoda > Arachnida > Ixodida > Ixodidae > Amblyomma > Amblyomma americanum. The sequence goes on along the minus strand of NC_135500.1, from coordinate 90,217,337 downwards.
CTTCGGCCGATCTCAGTCGCCAGACCGCGTATGCCAACGCGGTTTCTGCGTTGTATTTCGCTGTGACACGAAGACGCCGATGCTCCGCGGACATCTGTGTTGGTGGCCCGTAGCTGACCCTGGTCACATTACAGCGACACGATGCCTCGCTTTTCCGGCCGACCAATACCGGGCTCTGTCTTGACTGTCTGGACGCGCACCCGCGCTGCGAGACCGCTCAGGGTCCCGTGGCTGCTGATTACGATATCTGCTGCTAGTTTAGCAAACAGTCAATGTATTCGCTAAATCAATGCTTCCAGACAATTGTGCAGGGTTCAGACTTAACTGCACGGGTACGTAATTCCGGCAGCAATGCGCCCATGACGACGACTGCACCTCGGCGCTACTTTTGTTTATTTATCTGCATGTGTATACAGGCACCAATTGCGCGTTAGTTCGGCGCGAATTGCAAGCTGCGTTCCACTTAGACTAAGCAAGCTCATCTCTTTTGTTCCGGCTTCGGGTTTAGTTGTTTGCGCAGTGCGATAACTCTGCAAGAAACGCCGAAGGATGTTAGCGCCAGCCTGAGGAATGCTTCGATCATAGCCAGGTTGCTGACAACACGTAGGACCGGCGTTTCTGACTCGTTGTAACTGAATTTTTGCTTTCTTCTGGTGCGTCCAGTACACGAATTTAATACTCCTGTCACAGGGGCACTTGTAAGGCCTTAGAAATTAAGGGCCTTTGCCCCAAACGCGCGTGACGCGCATCTACACGGCAAAGCGTCGAGACCTTTGCGATAATGGTCCGTAGCAATAAAGGCGGCCGTCAGCGGCCTTAAAATTGCTTAAAGGAGCAACCCAGACGGCAGCGCCAGCTAGCGAGCTCAAATAATAAAAAATTGACGCAATTTTTAGTTTTGAAACCGTAAAAAATATGTAATTTATCTTATTTAATGGTTAATTTTGCGTTACAGTGCACTTAACCGTAGAGGAGGCTATGACTAAAGACATGCACACTGCTAAGTAAGGACTTGAACGCTTTTCAGCAGCCGCATCGACACACACGTGCTTGCGCATCTCGCTTTGCTGTTTTTTCTTCGTTTTCTCTTTGTTGTGTGCGTGTTTTGAGTTTGCTTGTGTGTACGAAGACACAAACAACAAAGCACGCCTCTCGAACACGACGAGGAGCCGAACGGAATAGTGCGCCTACCGTGGTCGGACCGAGTACGATGAAAAAAAAAAGAAACTTTGTTTCAAAATATCCGTTTCTCACCGTCAGAACGCTCGTTCATTATCGTGATAGCTACTTTTTTCTAACATAAACGAAAGCACTCTTAGCTGAAGTGCTACCGTCTGCTTTAATTTCATAATGTTACTAGCGCCGCTTGACACACAGCGGTGACTTTTGGCATTCACGGAGACCGCGTTCTAGCTCCTTTGGATTTGCCGTGTAGCAGCGTCGCTGCTCCTTTTCGGTTTTCCTCCTTTAGTGCAATAAGACAACTTTACGGCAAAGGCCGAGAAGGAGTCCCGTGTGACAGGGGTATAAGACTGTCCCGGCGAAGGAGCGCAGCTCTTTTATACATATGCCGTGACGTCAATCGTAGCGCAGCGCCCCTAGCGGGAGGAGCGGGAGTCAGGGGGTGGCTGCGGCAGCGCGCGACCACGCCAGTTGGGGCCTAGCTTTTCCTCCGTGACGTGGATGGATGGATGGATGGATACGGCTGAACCCTTTACATCGGGCGGTGGCTCAAGCCACCTAGCCATGTCTTGTGAAATTTTACTCCTGTCTTGCTTTTAGCCACCAATCAGATAACCTTCGCTTGGTTACTTCTAACCTCTTAAAATCCACTTTCCCTTCACTATCCCTAAACCCCAATGCCTTGGGTAAGTCAGCCCCGCTGCCTTCCACTGTAGGGTGAAGCCCTTTACAGAAAAGTATCAAGTGTTCAGCAGCGCCCCTAGCGGGAGGAGCGGGAGTCAGATGGTGGCTATGGCCGCGCGCGACCGCGCGACTTGGGGCCAAGCTTTTCCTCCGTGACGTCACGCGCCGGCGCAGCGCCCCTAGCGGGAGGAGCGGGAGTCAGGTGGTACGTGGCTGCGGCCGCGCGCGACCGCGCGAGTTGGGGCCCAGCTTTCCTTCCGGCTGTCGTGACGTCACGTCACGTGGTTTGGTGGCTGCCCGGCCGCGCCCAAGGGCGGAACTGAGTGCAATATGCAACGCATAATATTTTAAGCACTTGTTGCGTCCAATACTTCGCTGTGGGCATGGGCGTCCAGATGTAGTGAAGGGAGTGGTGGGGGCGGCAAGAGGAGGCCCGGTAGCACCCCTCCTGGAAATTTGGACAATAATTTTTTCGCTCGGACTAAAAAGTTAACACACCCAGGTTCTTCATATCCGTAGAAGCGCCATTCAAGATTGCAAGCAAACTTTGCACTCTGCCCACTCTCAGATAATCTTGCTGTTGATGGCACGGCAGTGAAAAAATGACAGGTAGAAGATAGCGAATAATTCGGAGAGGAATGCTTCAGGTTTTCTATCTTGAACTTCGAGATCTACGCAGCATTATCGCGAGAACTTCCGCTTTCTCATAAGTTGCCGGCTACATTTCGGAAAGGACAAGGCCGCCACACTTATTAAGAAAAGCTTGACACCTTCCAGTGGCATCACATTTGCTTGTAGACACTCCTTGCCGAAATGACAAAATTTTGACCACCCTGCCACTCAAACCAAGCCTATATGAATGCGGCCCTCAAAAAGCTTGTGCGCTTGTAGCGCACTGAAATCCAAGGCCAGTAGTGTCAGCATGAAATCCATTTCAACGAATTAAGATTATACCAGATTATTATTTTAGTCCCAGATAAATGCAGCCCCATCTAAATTTCATATATGGCTACCTATCAAAATAGGAAAGTCAATTAAATAAGCTTTTTTATTAATGAAAGAGTGTAATCCCAATGAGTCTATGCTTTGCTTCATTTTCTGGTTATGAAAACGATTGTCAAGCGTCCGGACGAATTTATACAGTGTAAACACAAAGAGAGCCATATTGCCATGAAAACGGCTGCAGTACGTCTGTGGTATGATTTGCCGGAGAACAGGGAATGAGGCAACGTTTTTTCTCATGTATAAAAATGGTTAGAAACACGAAAAATAGAGGCCCGCGTGCTTTTTCTGCACTGTAATGAAAACATGCATAAAGAAACTTCTCAGCTAGGCTTCGGAGAGAACGAGTAAAAGCACATGAAACGGCAAAAGAGGGGAATGACGGCCATAAGACATAGCCGGCACTCTTCGAGAACAGTCGCTGGAAAACGCCAGGACCTCTTAATGACGAGCGAGTCAGCGACTTAACATGGAGCCGAGTGGACCGACAACGAGCAGAGCCTGCTTTCGAACCGGCCTACACAATACAGCCCCAAACCCAGCGCCCGGCTGATAACACAAAGAAAAGTAGAAACAAATACACCGGGCAGTATGTTCGTACACCGCGACGAAATACAAGACCCTTCTTTTCTGAAAAGTTATCGGAGCCCTCTCCTGTATCGAGCCTTCACTCCCCCCCCCCCCCCCCCCGCACATCACCGTCCTCATCCTCGCATTCAGTGCTACTGCGACGCGCCTCCTCACCTTGAGTTATGGCTGCGTCAGCGTTGAAAACGTAAGGGAAACCGCCGCACGCCAGGGGCGGTGGTGCGCTCAGCCAAAAGGGTAAAAAGCCGCCGCGGTGGCTGAGCAGTTATGGCGTTCGACTACTGGCCTGAAAGACGCGGGTTCGATCCCGGCCGCGGCAGTCAAATTTCGATGGAGGCGAAATTCTAGAGGCCTGTGTACTGTGTGATGTCAGTGCATGTTAAAAAATCCCAGGAGGTCGAAATTTCCGGAGCCCTTCACTACGGCGTCTCAAATAGCCTGAGTCGCTTTCGCACGTTAAACCCCCATATAACAACCAACCAGCTACCTTGACGACTGACCGGCAGTTCTGTCACTGCCATCAACATGCAGAATGTCTTAAATCCGGACCTCTCGCTGGACCCAGTAGAACACTCCAACCATAAAATATTCCAACCTAGTCCTTAGAAGCAAATTTCCGCTTAGGGGTTTGTCTGCCGTCTACTTCATTTAATATACGTTACGATTATAATGATTATCGCAGTTCCTTGCACAAGGCCACCTCCAAGTGTCGCCTCTTGAATATCAATTATTGGTAAATAAATATTTCATGCTCACAAAAACACCGAAATAGTGTGAGGGACGTTTAACAACCCACAATTTACAATTTAAGGACTTGAAAAAAAAGCCAGTAATTCATTCACCGAAAACAAAAAAATGAAAACGGCGTTCTGAAGTAACGATTAAAAAAAAGTTCGCCGACATTTAAAAAATCAAAACCGAGAGTTAAACCCCTATTTTGAGGGACTCCTCTCCCCTCGGGAAGTTCGCGAGCCAAGGTATCGCCCGATGAGTGACACACAACGACCAGCAGACAACCCAGTTTATTGCGGGGTAACGGAACAACATAGTAATAAAAAAACAAACAAACAAATAATGTGCTCGTACCGTGGTCCAAGCAACGGGGAAGCGCTTACACAAGCGGGACAACACAGTAGAGTCTGACCTCGCAACGGAGGGCTTAGTTCTGAAATCTACGCCCAGATGGGACAATCCGCTCCAACGAATTGCGCGACGGCAGGCGAGCTTGCCCAACACGCGATTGGCTGGGAAGGACGCCGCTTCCTTCGAACGCCGACGGTCAGACCCCACCCTTGCTCAACCTCCTGCCAGCGAAGCATTTGCCTGACATGCGCCATTTTGTTGCGCTCGGATGCACCCGCTCGCACCTGCAAGACACCGGATGACCCGTGCTCTGCACGCGCAGCCTGTTGTATGGAGCCGTGGGGCGCCGTGGCTCCCGCTATATATAGTAATGCAGCAGCAAGTGCATCTCAAAGAAGGCCTTCCAGCCAACGGCGTCGACTGAATGGCATGACGTCGTGGTTTATCCCTTTGCTTACTAGTGTCAAATTGATGGTAGCTGACAGGCGCAAGAAAGTTATTCGTGACATTATCTCACTCCTATCGACGTCTTGGCTGGAGGGCGTCTGTTGAAATGCATTCGCCGCTGCAATATTCACTTATATGCCACTACAGTGCTTCTAGATGATGAGTATTTCGCAATAATTCTCCGGGCGAGAGGTCTTCATGGGCTGCTTTTTAATGGGATACGCAATGGTAAACCCACTGAAGAAGCATAACTGCTTTCCCTCGGGTGTCGTAAAGCGGCTGAGGCCAGATGGAAGGTGGGAGGGGAACGGATCTCGTAGCGCAAGCAAACTCGGCTCTCTCACCAAGCTCCAGTGAGAGAAAGAAAAATAGCAGCTGGAAGAAGAGGGCGTGTTTGCGCAGCCTTGGTTTTAGCAGAGATGGCGTTCGCATATGCAAAGCTACGCGGCAAAAAGCCACAGAACATGTCATTGCACAGCTGAGCTCGCGCTGTGTATAGAACTTTACGCGGCAATGTATAAGCAATAATTTTGATCCTGATAGAAAGAGCTTTAGCCAGTCTCCCCCAGTATATTGCACTGAGCAGAGAAGCAATTCACTATCAATTCTTCGCTTCTTAGTCCGGAACCCATTTTCTTAGGGGGGGGGGGGGGGTCCAATAAGACAAGCTTAAGTTTTGAAACAGCCCTTGGGGTTGTGTCAGACCGGGGCTCTCAATTTTTTTTCCCTAAAACTTCATCTGTAAAGATAGATTTTGCAGCTTCCGGATCTGCCTGAAAGTCGACTGGGGCCTCAGGTTTGTCTCGAAAAGGTTCGTGGAGAATTTCTAAATGCTCTTCGAAATGAGCGTTCACATTTTCTCCATGTAACCGTACTCTTTCTGGCGCCGCTAGCCGCGAGTGCGCGTCAGGTGTTGCCAACTTTTCTACAGCTTCACCTGGATCGGCTGTCACTGCGCTCAGTGACACCATCGGCTGGCCAACCTCTTCATCTCTGGCAACTACCTTGCCATCGCCTGCAAAGAGTTGTTGTTTTTATTGTTGCCCCAAATACGATGGCACATACCAAAGGTGGAGGATTGGCCAGGGTTTGGTGCAGATCCAACTGCAATGAGTGTTCCCGCTATCAGAACCCGCTCTTCCTCTTCCTCGGGTGTCGCTGCTGCATCAACCTGCTCTTGCAAAATGCTGAAATCTTGTTCGCGAACAGCACACTCTTGTGCCTCCTGTGCCAGCTCTATATTCGTTCGCTCTGACAGAGAGTGCACCATCGGCGTGACTACTCCCCTATGCCCAGGGGCGTAGCCAGGGGGGTGGCTTATGGGGCTTCAGCCCTCCTCGAATTTTTTTGTACCCCTATGCACCGCCGGCCAAAACAATAAAAGGCACTGGAAATCATGCTGATTTTGTCTAAAATGTCTTTTTCACGCTCGAAAACACATTTCGGCGCGAACATTGCGAACTCAGGCTGGATTGCGTGGCAATTAATGCCCATGCACTTGGACTCACTTACTGCATGGAGCACCATCCGATCACAAAGTTACAAGGGCGTTTCGATGAGGAGCATGCTCGTCGCGGCATCACGTGGCGGCCGCGGAATCTACGGAACACAGTGATTCCAATTCCGAAACTTTATGGATATAGTCTTCTCATAAACATTGTCCCTTACATAGCAAAGAAGCTAAGCCAATGCAAGTAAAAAGCTATGTTGCTTCAGGTCCATAAACGCGTAATTAGGAAAACGTATGACGATTCACTACTCTTTATAACCGCAGAAATTTTTGCCTTTTATTGTAGCAGTTAACATCATAGTCAAAGTTGCCATGCGAATACGAACACTACGAGGACATCATTATCCAATCTGAACAAACTTGTTCACTGAAATCTCGGCCCACACGGCGTTTCCCAAAAAACACTCTTGATGTTGAGTAGAGCAACTTGCCCCTTTATGTGCGGCCTTAGTTTGTCCTTTTCATTCCTTTTTTTCAGCTACCTGCTTTTACTTATTTTTTTGAGCCAGACCAATACAATTAATTAATTTTCCGTGCGGAATGATTGCAGCCACTTTGCAGGAAGCGATAATACACATTTTCGTATTGATTTCTTAAGTCTTCCGCAATTATTATATCTATATGGTGCGGTCACGACCGCAGCATAGCCCAAATACATATCAGGATTTCTGCGCACATTGTTTTATTTTTGCAGGATAGCCTGCATTTCTATGCGGAAAGGTTACTATCTGTGATTGCGCAACATTCGTATTTGCCTTGTTTAACATATTATGTGCCACAACTTAAACTTAGGTATGCAGATTTATTAAAGAATATACGTGTATTTAGATATCATCTTTCCATCTTTTCTGTATACATGTAGGTAACTTTATTTCCAGCGCCGCTTTTTTCCTTTGTCAAGCTGTATCTCCGCATTTGCGATATTCTATTGTATCTTCGCATTTCTATTGTATAATTTGCAGAACTCCTGTTGTCTATATGTGCTCTCTGTTGCGACTACAATTTCGGTGCAATTACTTGCAATACGCGACCGATGATAGCTGCAGCCGCGCAATGATCTGTAATGAAGGACAGCTTCACTGAGATTTTTTTCCTGGCCATTGCATACGTACAAAATTGTAAACAAGGTTCTTGAATGACAAAGATTTGTTAAAATATTTGTCCTGAAATTGATTATTCATATCAGAGACATGCACTGCTTTGTTGGTTTCTAACTTATATAGTTCTAAAATTCATGACACATTTTCTTTAGTTACTAAATAGACAAAAAGATGGGAGCGCGGATATCAGTTATTTCTCCCGGAGTTTCTGGGACATGCGAATATAATCTTTTATGAAAAATTCTTAGTTTACTTGTCTCGACAGTGCATGGCGTTCAAGAATTTGTTTGCGTCATCTAATACGCAATATCATTGGCAATGACAATGCAGTTATGATTATTGTACTTGATCCGTCTACATATTTTATAAGGAGGAGACCGCTCTGCAACTTGAGCCCCCCTCGAAGAAAATTTCTGGCTGCGCCACTGCCTATGCCCTCCGCACTCTCTTCTCGCACGACACGCAAAGTTAAATCAGCTTCTGCTGCGTGGAGAACCACACCTTCCTGCTTTGTTTCATCGGAGCATGCGCCCCTCGAAAGTTAATCAACCGGTTTTCCTGTTAGCGTCATTTCGGACCCTGAATCCACAGAGGCATCAGTTTGACGAGCGACATGGAAGTAGCCGCATGCCAGATCCTCCGTCCGTTCTAGTTGACTGACCTCATTAGCAGTCATCTCCGACTGGGAACGTAGTTTATCTGGCGCCAGTATCTCCACCTCAGCTACTAGCTCGCACACATCTCCCCTCACCCCGGGAACATCTTGCTCTTGCTTTTTCGGACCGCAAATCATCGAATGCCCAAATTTTATGCAGTTCAAATATTGAATTGCTGCTAATAAGATCTCGTTATCGGCTTTCGTCCCTTCCTTAATTTCAACTGCATCTGTCAGGTTTTGTCTTTTCCAGCTCAATTTCAGCTCACTCAGCTTTTCTGTCTCCTTCTGCTCAACACGTCACATCATCCCTTCCCGATCATACAACCATCTGAGTTTTCTTTGCTACCGTTTCTAGCACGTAAGCCTACATCGACATGTCGAATTCGGAGAAAGCAGAAAGGTCTCCTACCTCACTAGTTGCTCTCTGCCACGGTTATCTCGTCGTCCTCAGTAATGACGACAGGCTCCTCGATGCGGACAAGTTTAGCCCTGGATGTCTCAGCTGCTCGCTGACTTCAACCTCAGCAGTTTGCTTATTTCTGGCTCGTTTCACTCGATCGCCTGGTTTTCTATCTGAAACTTTTCGATGTGGACGCCTGGTTCTTTTCATCCGCTTGTTGACTCGAACACTTGATGGCTTGTCGTTGCCCGGCTCCTTCAGCTCCTCACTGACTTGAGCCTCCGATGTCCAGTCGAACATGACCAGTGATACTAAAGCTCTCGACGTCAGTATTTCGACGCAGCTTCATGTTTTCTTCATTAGGACAAACTGCTGTTTAGCTTGTCCACTGACTTGTCCTTCTCACCTTCCGTCCAATGCCTCGAGTAGAAAGAAGTTGCGATCTTATGTCGACTGCGCCAGTTGAGCTTCCTTTTCAGACTGCACCAGTTGCAATCTTGTCTCGACTGCGCCAGGTAATTGGGTTTCCACTTCAGACTGCGCTAGTTGCAATCCTGACTCGACTTCACCTGTAGCAATCCCCTTCATGTGGAGATGGGAGGAAACACCTTGTTGATGACGAAATCGGGGTGTCTTCATGACCCGGTGGCTCTAACTCGCAAACATCCACGTTACTCTATGAAAGGAGATGGTTAACTATTTATTTACAACATAAATTAACCAAGAAGAAGCGAGCAAGGAGAAAGCTTTACAACTTGACCAAACCGTTGGTCAGACGAATTCAGTCTTGGTTCAACACAGTGCGTTTACTTTTAAACACTCTGTCTCCGCCCTTAGAGGGGACAGCAACCAATAAGGTAACAAGCGACCCTCCTCACCAATTAGTGGTTAGGGAAAGGAAAATAAGGTTACCGCTATCTAACCACAGATTAGAGAAAGAATATTGATTAAACAATGGTCGGGGAAAGGAAAGCCAAAACTCTGCGATGGGCCTTTTTCCTGTGGGCCATCCCTCTAGCGACTCCCAATTGCAATCCGAGTTGGGGGGCAAGCCTAGCAACGCTTTTCTTTTCTGTGTGTTGAGCGTGCAAAGCGAGTGCATGTGTTCTGTCAGCTAGTGAAATAGTTTTTGAGTTCACGTCGCGTTCCGCTTATTTTTTTTTCGTCATAGACGAAGCCTTACTGCAATTGCGCGATACTCTTCAAACGCCACCACCACTTCGCCGTTTTTCTATCCAGTTTTTGCTACGTCGTATGTGGCCGCGCTTGCAGCATGGAGGCACCGACGTGCGGGACTTTTTTCAGCATTTTCAATGAAAAAAAAAATTGGAGGTCAGATTTCAAAGATGCGCCCGCGCTTAGCCAGGAAAATATTCAACAATATTTCAAGGCTGTGGACGCAGGGTGGTGCGATCGGCAAGTAGTAAGTGTTTATTGATTAAAAATACTAAAAGGAAGTTAAAAGATTTTTGCTACCCCCGGTGTCTGCCATCACTGTGTCGGCGGCACCTGAGCTGGGGCAGCGGAAATAAAGGAAAGCAGGCAGTATGAAGAAGAGAAATGAAAGAGGAGAGGGGACAGCAAGAAAGGGCATTGCGAGAGGTCAATATACACTATTTACAAATGGTAACAATAAAGTTGTCAAGGTTGTGCGCGTGTACAGTCAAGAAGGAAAAATAAAATAAGAAACACACTCGCACAACACTTTGCACACAACAGCTGGGGTGGGGCAACCAGCTGTTAAACGTCCAAGGTAGTGCACGCGGGGCGTTCGGTCACAGTGCATCACTACCTGGCGCAGAACAGACGGGACGTCAAGCCCGTCTGTTCGAGAAATGCACAGAGGCTCACCAAGCTTCGCTTACGGGTGCGCGCACTGCCCTGCGGCGACAGCAGCGTCTTGAGCGAGTCTGGGAGTATGCCCGGCGCCCTGTAGGCCGCGAGCGCGTTGCGACCGCGAAAGAGCGCGGCAGCCTTTGATGCTGGGAACGGCAAATGCGCCGTGGATGGAATTTCCTGCAAGTCAAATGTATAACGCTTGTGCAGTGGCTAAGTACAAAAGAGAAGTATCTCAAAAGCACTTGTCCCCTTCATTGATACGCGGGCATTACAAGCAGCTGGTCATGCTGACCGGACAGCCAATGCAAGTCGTGCAATCTTTTTGCGAGTCTACCGCAGGGTAAGTATTTTCCTTCATCTACTGTAACATAGTGTGCACGATGATGCTTACGCTACGCCACTGCATTACGCTCTCAGTCATCAAGGAAAACTGGCGAGTGCAAGAGCAAGTGAGCAGCTTTTTATATTGAAGCTGTTCTGCCCACACGCATGTGAACCTGTTTGCAAAGGAACACCCTGCCGCGCGACGACCGGCGAGCAGCTCGATCATACTAGCCGCTGCCTTTTGCACTGCAGCGAGGCAACTAACTCGGGCTGCTGCTAAAAGAAAAACCCATTTAATGCATCACTTGGGCTTCAACCATGTGTGCGCCGTGCATGTGTCCCTTGCAGTTTGATAATCTTTCAATAAAGCAGTTATGTTGGATCAATTCCTAAGCTGTTTACTGATCCATATTCAAGCAAAGACGTTGCTTGCAGCGAGTGCGTTTCGAACTGCTTTGCAGTTGCCACTTTCGGGGTCATGTACTGTATGCAATTTTTCTGTTACTTCCCCTTCTCAAACAGGTTGAGCGAGACATGTCAACACATAGCTGCATTGCTGTTTACAGTTGTGGATTTGAAAACACCATCAACAACACACAAGCAGTGTGCATGGATTGTGCCGTGTGGAGGTAAGTGTCTTTCAGTGCAAGAGGCGCCAATGATGTGATCGCCTGCCTGGGAAACGAAGCTTCATGGTCGGTTTTTCTGACACCGCTAAGGACCAGCGCTTCTCGCTGACTGCATCTTCTTTCTCAGATGTAAAAAAATGCTTGATTTTAAAAAGCTCTGTGCACTAGCATTCTTGGTGACCGTTTGCACTTAATAAAACACTCACATTTGTTACCCACCGGCGGCGCCAAAAACTCGCCTTGGCATCCTGTAGGTTTTGTGATCACACCGAGTCACTGCAGTACATCCTGCTTATTGTATACGCGCTTTCTACGACGTACACAATGTTCTATTCAGGTCGCTGTTGACAGAGCTACACTAGATGATCATTTGCATTAGAAGAAACTTGTGAATTCGCTCTCTCTGCATCGTCGAAATCGCACACACGAATCTGCGGACTTGCTAGGCTTACTCGTCAAGGAAGGAGTCGGTCTGGCCGGCACCTTATAAAATTTCAGGAGAGCCTCATCACTTGCAAGTATTAATGTATGATTATATAAGATTTATCCCATCGTTTCGGTTTTTCTAAAAAGCTATTCAGGTCATCAGCAGGAATATCTTCATCGAGCTGCGAATGCAGCCTCCATCGTAGACGAAAGGAGGCATGTCCACCGAAACCGCAGCCCGCATTGCAGACGACTCTGCGACCTGCACGTCCTTGCGACGTCCCGTGAGAATTTCAATGCGGCGGTCGCGGTCGGTGCGAGGAGTTTCCAGATCCCAATATTCATCGCATGGGCACACTAAATTTGGGAATATAATCGCAGCCTTTTGTCTTTTTCTCTGAAGTACAAAACTGCTATACTTTGAACAACCATGCCACAACCATAGCATGATTTGCGCGTTTTCAAATGTCCGCCAAAACAACGCTGCAGAAGCCGCTTCAGTATCTCAGAGAGGAGATTTTTAAAAATTGCGCTTTACTTTTGTGATGATGATGCTGATGAGAGGAAGAGAGAAGGAAAGTGTAAGGGCCTGCCTACTGGCTCAACCCGAGCCACGCACATTGCCGCGTGCTGGAAGTAGGAGAGTTAAAGCATAGGAGGGGAGAGGAAAGATAGAAAGAAAGGGCGTGCGCTAATATGTCCCGGGCCAATCCCAGAGGCAGTGCAATACCGGGCCGACCCGTGCCAGAGTGCTTCAAGCTAAGCACATCGCTTTACCTTCGCGTAAAACCTGTATATATACTAAGCTTGATGTTTAGCAGCTTAGATGCGATGTGCGAGGTTAGATGCGATAAGCAGCTTAGCACCTGAAAGCTTAGATGCCATGTTTAGCAGCTTGAACCTGGAATTTCATTTTATTGTTGCATCTGAAACTCGGCATGACCACAGCACTCCTCCCTGGCGACCCCCAAATTATGACTGTCTTAGTCGAATCAGAAGTGTTTCACGTTGCGGCGGTGTCAGCATGCTAGGGCGAAACAATTTCAACGTGCAATGTCTGCAGCAATTCTCATCTGTTTCCGACGATTATGAAGTGCTGTCTGTTTTGTACGCCCGTAGGGTTTACTGTTTTTTATCGTCCACCACAAGGAAATTCTGATTGTTTTTTTCTCTTCCTACAAAGGCTTTTCGAATACATCTCTAATTTTCAGTACATCATTAGTGGTGGTGACTTCAAGATTGATTTCTGTGCTGATACTGCCGTGAGGCGTGAGTTTGAACTGCTGCGATGAGCTTATGGTTGTTTTGACGTCATAAATGGCCCTACCAGAGTTACCTGTGACACTTCAACGTGCATTGATCTCCTCATCACGAATACTTGACAGGCTGATATCAGGTCTGGTATTCTTTCATATCACATCAGCGACCACTTTCGAATTTTTTTTAGTTTAAATCGTAAACCAAGAAATAAACATAAGCGTTCTCCTATATTTCATTAAATCACCAGTGGAAACCTTGACCGCTCTCTCTGGGGGAACTGCACAAAGTTAACAAGAGTACTTTTTATGCCTCTCAATGTGCGGATACCGCGAATGAACTCTTCATTGATATTTTTACCTCGTGTTATAAGAAACACTTTCCCTCTGTATTCCACAAGGCCTAGATCTTCCCAAAATCGTAAGCCGTGAAGCACGAATGACCTATGTAAAAAATCAAAGAAAAAAACAGCTTTTTAATAAGTTTAGTAGGTCTAAAGATCCTGGTGATCTGTGGATTTTTAAGCCATTTCGTAACCGGCTTACTAAGGAACTACGTCAGGCGAGAGGCTCATATTTTGAAGCGAACTTTCTCGTGTGCCAAACCGATAGCCGCAAATTATGGCACAAGCTAATGTTTTAATGTGTCTGGACTCGAGGGCAACACCCGAAATCCACATTGTTGTGAACGGCGTAGAGATCAGTGCTGACGCACTTCACGGTTGTTTTTATGACCATTCCAGCATTAATGGTCGCCAAACTGCTAGTGTATATGCATGCCGTTGTATTAATGCACACTGCATAGAATCCATCTTTCTTCCCCCTTCAAACGAAGGTGAATTAACAATGCTTTTCAAAGACCTGAGCAACAGTACTGCATGCGATGTAGATGACCTGCAGATCGGGCCCGTGAGGTATGTCCTTGACCTAATTTCACCTGTTCTTTTTCCCGTTTACAGTATTTGTCTTTCAGCAGGCCAATTTTCAAAAAGAATGCAGGTGGCAAAGGTGCTAGCCCTTTTCAAAAAAGGTGACAAAGTTCAAATTTTTAACTATAGGCTTATATCCATTCTTGCAATTTTTTGCAAAGGACTTGAGAAGATCATTTTTTGTAGGCGATGTAGCTTTCTGGCTAATCATAAGTTAATATCCACGCATCAACATGCCTTACGCAAACGCGTGTCTACCGAACTGACACTCCTTAAAGAGAAAGAGCTAATCCTAAAGAATTTTGAGGAATGCTTATTAACCTTAGGCGTTTTTGTCGACTTGTCCAAAGCCTTCGATTCCATTGACCACAAACTTCTGCTTTGCAAACTATCTTACTATGGCATTCGTGGCATCGCCCTCAAATTGATTGAATCATACCTAAGTCATAGAAGGCAGTTTGTGCATGTGAATGGCATATCATCTAACGTACTTCCTGTGATTGTAGGTGTCCCGCATGGAAGCATTTTTGGTCGTCTATTGTTTAACATTTTCGTTAACGATCTCTCTAACATTGATCCCAGTACGAGATTCATTATGTATTCTGATGATAGCACACTTCTCTTCTCCAAATCTCCAGATGACCTATCCCTACATGCTAACGACGTGCTTTCTACGTTACATCGTGGTCTATTGAGAACGGCCTGCTAATAAACACTGTTAAAACTAAAGCCTTACTCTTTCAACCGAAAAACATGAACACAATGTTACCTAGTGATATACTACTAAACACTTTTAAAATCGAAGTTTTAAGAACATTCAAATGTTTGGGCGTGGACTTTGATCATAACATGTCTTGGCACTCTCATATAAACTTCCTCACCGGTAAACTGTCTCAGGTGCTGGGTCTAGTCCGCTCTGTCAGATGTCTTCCGTTTTTCCGAAAAACTCTTAATATATAACGCACATTTCCTCAGTCATCTAAATTACTGCTGTCTAGTATGGGGGACAATTTGCGCAAACATTCACAGACTGCTTGTCATCCCGAAAAAAATTCTCGGCGTCATACGCAATAAGCTTCACGACTTTCATTCTGCTCCCCTTTTCCGTGATCTTAGAACTCTGACACTTCCCGCCTTATTGAATCACCACCTTGTTTTATCCTACCGTAAAGACACAACGAATAGAATAGGTAATCTTTGCTCCCTTGCTAATCTCACAAAACGCGTTGCCCCCTACACTACACGGGCTCCGGAGACTTGGCGTATTCCTTTATCAGCAAACTAATTATGGTCAACGAATGTTAAGCTACAGGTTGCCGAAGTTAATGACATAACTTAATATAGCATCGACGTCTACACTTGTTATTTAGGAAACCTGCTTGAAACATTTTTGTACGCATGTCTCGGTTTCTGTAATAAGCCGTCTACGGCGTTTTTTCTTTTTTTATTTATTTTCGCTTTTACTGCTTCAATTGTATCTCTTTGGGTTTCTTCTGCTTTTATTTAAACTCTAGTCTATTATCACTCCTAATCTCCGCCCTGCTGAAACCGCTGTAACGGTACTTCGGGCCAGTCAAGCTGCCCCTGAGCAGCTTTTCGCCTTATATCCCCCACAACCATTGTATATCCTTGGTTGTGGAAATAAACTTAAATCTCAAACATGCGCACATGGCGGCCAGGAAATTCGACATAAATTTTGTGTTTAACAGGGTCCTTTCATGCTGGTAACGGCAAGCAGAAAATGTTCATATTTAGAAAATTATTCTAAGGATATGGGGAACTTTCTGCAACTAAGTTGAATTGTGAAATACTGATTGCAAGTGCAAATAGAGTGAAAGCACATTCAACAGCCAGTGACTGCCACGCATAGGTTCTGGGCTGAGGCGAGAGAGAAATAAAACAGGAGTGTAATGAAGCTAATGGCGTGGGCTGTAGCACGTGATAGAAACTTTCCAATGACATTCGGGAGGGAAAAAAAAAAGAAGTGAGCTCTCCAGTTGGCGGCGAAAAATTAGCCCGCCGCCTATTTCCATTCTTTACTTTCACCTCTTTGAGATCTGCGCCATTTTAGAGAACGCCGAAAGCAGTTCCGAGCATCGATAGCCGAGCAGAACAACATCAACAGGACGAGTGCGAAGCGAGCAGCGTCAGTTGACAATTTTTAGATGGTCTATTCATCTGCGAACACCACGCTGACTTCTGCGGCGTTATCCTGTCAAATTCAATTCCACAAGCGGGGCGAAGCCGAACTTATCAAGCTATCATTGTGTGAGCAGATACAGCAAAGGAAAATTCCTGCTATTTTTTCCTTTCGCTGAAAATGTACGAATTGAAGGTAGTCTGCTCCACCCAAGAAAACCGTTTTCATTTCTTTTTATCTGTTTAAGTGTTTCTGTGTTTCTCTAGATGCCATTCTCGTTCGTTTTTTTTGTTTTTATTGAAAACTTTCGGAACCATCTTCGTTCAGATGGGACGTTTTTCTCGCGATCTCGGATAAAAGTTACAGACCTCCTCATTCAAGTTCCGCCACGTTCCACTCTGCGTGGGGCGCCACCTGAAAAACTATTTCTTTTGTCGAGACCGGAGCACGGGGTCCTTCGTTAAAGTGCAGTAGATAGCTTATCGACTCCCCCCCCCCCTCCCCCCTCCCCCGCACAGTGGAAAGGGTCGCAACTTGGAGCGGTGGTCTGCTACTTTTGCCCACAACTGTAACTAGGATCATCCAATGGCTTTCAAGTCTGTTGGCCTTTGTCCTGCCTATCGGAGATCCTCGATCATTCTTTTGTGTCGTACAAGCCTAACTTGGCTTCAATTCACTATTCACTGTGCGTTTTACCTGTCTTTCACTTCGACATCAGGACAGAAGCACATAACCTTTCCCTCGCGTGTGGGCGCATAATAGAGCTCGCTCAGTCCTCGCTGTACTGCGGTGCCTCTTTCTCTGCGGAAGAGTGCTGTCTGCGCACGTGGAGTCTCAGATTATCCATGTCCGCAATGCCCTTACCGCAGTGCGGGCAGTGTAGCGCGTACTGGCGGCTGTGGACTACTCTCTCGTGCCTTTTGGTGCTGCTGCGTCTCGCGAACCTCCGGCCACAATGCGAGCAGGCATGGGGCTTCTCTCCCGTGTGCGTCAGTATGTGCCGTTTGAGTACGTCGAGGTGTGAGAAACCCTTTCCGCAGAAGCGACACACGAGTGACGCAAGCATGCCGCCGGAGGAGTGCTGCATTTTGCGGTGACGCGCCATATCAAAGGCGCGTGCGAAGCGCTGTCCGCAGTCGGTGCACTCGTGAGGTCTCTTCATCGAGTGTGTCAGCAGGTGGCTGGTGAGGTGATCCCTCCGTGCAACAGCCTTTCCGCACTCCTTGCACACGAAGGTCCGCTCGCCAGTGTGGGTCCACTGGTGTTTGGTGACGTTGCTTCTGTACGGAAGCAAAAGAAAGTAGGCGTGGAGAGGGCATATATACACCGGCATAGTTGACAACGATTACCAGAAAAGCAGGAATCCTTCCTGCGCCTCTGCGCCTCTCCATCATCATCATCATCGTATCTTCAGCCTGACTGCACCCACTGCAGGGCAAAGGCCTCTCCCATGTCTCTTCAATTAACCCTGTCCTTAGCCAGCTGCGCCCACCCTCTTCCTGAAAAATTCTTAATCTCATCCGCCCGCCTAACCCTCTGCCGCCCTTTGCTACGCTCGGATTCTCTTGGAATCCACTCCGTTACCCTTAAAGACCAGCGGTTATTTCGCCTTCGCATTACATGCCCTGTCAAGCCCATTTCTTCCTCTTGATTTTTTGTAGGATGTCATTAACTCGCGATTGTTCCCTCACCCACTCTGCTCGCTCCGGTCTCTTAACGTTACACCTATAAAGAATTGAGCATACAGAATTGAGATTTTTTTCCTTACAATGCAACTACACTACTCCGCTAAGCTTCTTCTTGTAACAACAAAGTATTGATCGTCTCTAACTGCGTTTATTGCAGACTGAAAATGAATGATCCCTGCAAAAAATAGCAGGCGGTTGAGCGAGGCTGAGCATGAAATACCGTGCAGGATCACTGTAGTCACGGTGCTGTATTTCCATTCCGTCAACGGTACAGCGCACCAACTCCTGGTCTTGCGTCCTGGCTGGTCTGAAAGTTTTTTTTTTTTATACGGCGATTTTTGCTGCAAAGCCTATCATAATGCGAAGTGCATACAAGTTAAGGCACATCGCGACGAGGAATAGTAAATTATTTGTAGGGTGCGGTAATTGCTTTCACAAATAATTACGAAGCAAAATTGGGTTGTATTCAGTTGCTTAAGCCAGAAATTTTCGCTCGGATTTCAAAATGCGACCAACCAGGCAACACAATCACCAAATAATAATAATTGGTTTTTTGGGAAAGGAAATGGCGTAGTATCTCTCTCATATATCGTTGGACACCTGAACCGCGCCGTAAGGGAAGGAATAAGGAAGGGATTGAAAGAAGAAAGGAAGAAGGACGTGCCGCAGTGGAGGGCTCCGGAATAATTTCGACCACTTGGGGATCTTTAGCGTGCACTGACATCGCACAGCACACGGGCGCCTTAGCGTTTTTCCTGCATAAAAACCCGGGAACTCCGGATCAGTAGTCGAGCGCCCTAACCACTGAGCCACCGCGGCGGGGCACAATCACCAAAGAAAATGAGAGATGGCTTCCGTCGTGTAAATGGTATAAAGAAAACGAATAAAAAGTGATCTTGCAAAAATTGGACTCCTACGCGTTCTAAAGCAATGCTCCAATGAACTGTGTAACGGAAGAAACGGAAATCAGCGCTGTTAACTGTGCATTTACACGTTCTCAGTAATATCCTATATTCCACCTGCTGACGCAGCTGGGTTACTGCGCTGTACTGTCGACGGTTCGAAAGCACGTGAAAAAACAGTTCGAACTCGACGGGGCACAGAAGAGAAAGAACACACAACACGCGCGCCGCCTTCTGCGTGAAGTGCCTTACTTCTCTTCTGAGTCCTGTCCAGTGCGTGCTATTAGTGCCTAAGCACTAATTCGACGTGCACCAACGCGGAGAAAAATCGTCCGTTTTCTGCTCTATTGTTGTTCGCAGCCGGCCCATCTCGAGCGTTCCGTCCTGCGACACTGCCCGCTCATCGTCGTCTTCTACGTGGAGGTAATCCTGTGATTATAGCGCCGGTGGAAGATATTGTCCTGCCCGCTCATCATCGTTTTCTACGCAGCAGAAATCCCTGCTTGCGCACTAATTCGAATATAGAAAAAATTCTCTGTATTTTTTTGCAGCTTGTCTAAACAACAATAACAAGACATAAATTGGCTTACTTGTAATCGCTGGTATAGGGGCAGTATCTACAGCTGTGCCTCCCTTCCGGCTTCTGCGAGTGGTTGGTCTGCCGATGCTTCTTCAGAAGCCTTTCTGCAGAGAACAGGTCGCCGCATGTCTCGCAGGGGAAGGCCGGAACAGGAGCAGACTTAGTGTTTTCAGTTTCTGAAAATAGAGTAGAGTACAGAGCAATGCCCTGATGGACACCGAATACTTAGGACCCTTTTCATTTTAGCACTGCTCTTTCTCTATTCCGCAGAAACGCACATCGGTAAAGCACGGCAACCAAACAGATGTACATAGTCTGTCAGAACATTTGTTTTTCTTTTTTGAAGAAAGAATGGAATGAGAACTTCATGTCACTGAATTCTGTAAAATAATTACTATGGCTCATCCTTTGGAAATATTCACGTGACGTCGCGCGCGCCATTTTGTTGTACAGCACGGAGCTTCAGCGGCAAACACACCAGGCTGCATTTCGCGTTGCCCTATGTACACCAACATGGCGGTCACTGAGTCTCGGGTGAATTCTCAATATACTAATGCTCCTACAAACGGAAACCTTACCCGCAGTTTAATTAAAGCACGATTTTGGATAGGGTGATAGAGGGGCATTGAATGAGTGTTCATTACAGCTTTTGTTTCCTAACACCACCCAATCCTCTCCCCTTTTCTTAATCTGAGTTAACGCGAGAGGGGAGTGGGGGTAATTCAAGTTCGTTCACTTCAAAACGAATCTTTATCTTCTGACCAGAATAGATTTGCATACAAGAAATTAAATAGGATGGTAGCAAAATATTCAAAGTTGGCTGGCAACGTGAATTACAACTTCTTAGCAAAGTGGGCCATTTTAGTTGACTTCCCGAGCTCGCAATTGAAGTTTATAAGAGCTGTTTTGAAAATACTCATTAAGTGGGTGATTTGCGAATGATGAAAGCCAACGAGTATTCATATCGCGTACAAGTCTGCAGGTGAGCCAATATTATAGAAATATTTCTTTAGAGCATTACCACTTGTTGGCGTGGTAGCGGGGCAGCGTTTGCATTCGGCTTCAAAAAAATGAGGCGTAACAACCTCTTCTGCATTAATTCCTTCCTTCATCACCCCAACTATTCCGAGAAGTCGGAGTGCGAGACCAGGGCGACGGCATTGCGGCCAGTTCCAGAAACAAGTGACGCACTCTTGACAGCCTAGGGGCAAGAAAATTCGCGGCCTGCCGCTCCGCTACATACTTCCGAACGCAGCTGCGATGAGAACAAAGGCAACATTCTGACGCTGCGGATGCAGTGCCACTATAAATTAGGCACATATGGTGGAACCAGCGAAACTGACGCAGGATAAGACAAAGAGGCACACACACAAACATGTGCATTATGTACCAAATAGCCCCGCAATTTACTCTATCGAAATAAAATAGGCATATGGGATAGCGTGCTTTAAAGCGTGCGTGCGCCAAACGCTATTTCATGCGTACCCTATTTTCTGAGTTTTATCGCACGCGGCTCTTCCCTGGTTTTAAACATCTGTTCCAAAATGGCCGCGCCAATTAAAGCAGGACCCCTCGGACCCTCGCCTAGGACTGAATTCGTCGTTGTCGCTGTCGTTTACAGTGCGTTCACTGGCCATAAATGGGGCACCGGGCTTTTGCTTCGTCTCATCTCACATATATAAAAACCGATGAGCAATAAAATTGCTTTATTTTTTACTTAGACTTATGATTATGCCTCCTGTAGTCTCTAAAAGGGGTGTCGATTTGTTTCAAAAAATTCTTCCATGCATTTACAACAACCAGATGGCGCCACTAGGCTGAGCTTATCGTTAAATACGTTGCATAGGCTCAACTAAAAGTGTTAATGTGACAAATCCGTAACGTGCCGCAAATGCGTGCGTTTAGCTTACATAAACGATCATACGCTCATGGTACGTAGACAGCGTAAATTGCACTCTTTTCGAACAATAACTGTGTACGCCGCGAGCAGACGAACGCACACGGTTGTTCGCAGAGGAACACATTTAACGCGCTCTCGTGTTTGACTGAGGAGGTCTACGCCTTTGTTAGGGCTGCAAGTTAGCTACGGGATGCTGTTGCGTCTCCGTCGAGATGATTTACTTGTGCCTGAATGGGGTCCCAAGAATCACTACATAGGTTTGCATAATCGATTTGATAGACTCAACGAACTTGGTTTCATGGTTCTTAAAAAGGCTGGTTGTACGATTACGCATGAAACCAAGTTCGCTGGGTATACGGAGTGGATTGTGTATAGCATACCATTCACTTTCGGAAATAAATATTTACGTCAAAGTTTAAAAGGCCTGAATGCCCGCCTTCGTGAACATTGTTACAATATCAAAGAAAAGAAGGGTGGTTTCACTGATGTGCATTGCATGAAATGCAAAAAAAGAGCTATCAAGAATGCACTGTCGTCACTAGGAACGGTTGAGATCTGACGCACAAAATCATTGAGCTAGAAGTTATATAGAGCTTAGGTGACACGTGCATCGCTAAACAATCTATCGGGATAGAGCTCTCAAAGAAGTAGAGTGTATAAGAAACCACACAGCATTTCGTCTACGGGCCCTCCGCAATGCATGGCCACGTCGTGTATGTCACTTGTGGTTCACTATAAATAGTTGGAAGTTAGCTCTCGTGGGTGTGCTTTCTTTTTCCTGTGTGATGTTTCGTTATTTTCGGTGTTACGTTTGCAGTACTGTTTCTCATGAACGGCGGATCAGCTACCGCTGATGGTTTGAGCCCTTGCGAGCGGGTGGCGGGGTTCAAATGTTCTAGCAAAATTTAAATGGCTATGGTTTAGCCCTGGTTAAACCTGGAGTGACGCGATAGCTACATCTGGCCGAGTGGAAGTGGCTCGGTAGAATTGCAAAGTCGGTCTTTCGCCACTCCTTTTTTTGCTGCGCGTTCCCACTTCATCTTCGTTCTTGGACGAGGATACACTATGTCCCCCACTCCACCCCATACTCGGTTTCGTCGGCGCGCCGCGCCACCGGCAGCTGCTCCACACCACGTGACCAACAACGGCGCCGCCACGGAGCTCAAGGGGGCCCACGCAGCTCAAGAGGTGCCACGCTGAAGGCTCGAAGTGCTATCGTGATGTAGCTATCGCAGCAATAGCAGTGTTACAGATGAAACTCTCCAGTGCCCCGATCCAATCCTGTAATCACACTGGGCCTCTTGGATTTACCGTGCTCGGGCATCCCGCTAGCTGCCAGCAAGTTCGCCCCTGACACGAAAGAACATGACGGTCACATGGGCTGGCGTCCCCCAGAACCAGCCGGCCGGCAATCACGGCGGCAACTGCACCACGAATCACGGAGGGCAGATACTCTCCGTAGCTTTGCGTTCTGCTGCGTCTTGTTGCTACGCACGCGTACGGTAGATATAGGCTACCTGGGAACGGAAACAATGACCTGAAGTTATTGAGGGCTGCATCATACTGCAGAACAAACATCCCATCGCACTCGCACCTGAATACGTCGGCGGCGACGCCGCGGTCGTGTGCTTTCGGTGCGCTGTGTGCTGAGAAAGCTTCGAGAAATCCTCAAATGCATTCGATCAGCAATCGGAATCTACCACCTTTCAGTCGACATCACTTCGGAGGGAAAAACTTCCCTTGCGTTGCGCATGAAACGACCCACCGCGCTCTCGGATTATCGAGTGTTTGCTTACTACGCCCTGAGAATGACTGGTATGACTGCAGACGATCGACCCTGCATGGCGATTGATTCCGCGCTGTGGTCGTTGTGATTTCTGCATTCGTGAACTGCTTCCTGTTGGCTGTAATCAGAAAAGAATCGGGATCCGAGATACGTTTCGTTTAACTGTAGTCTGTCGGCCACCGGATTTTGCTGCCGGTTAGGAATGCACGCAAAATCATTGATAAAAGCGCATATCCGCAGGTTGAACGTTCTTCTGTAGCAAACGGATATTCTGTACAAACTTAGCAGCGTATCATATCCGTAATGCTACAGGTTTACTGCAGAAGGCTAGCCATCGAATTAAAGGCGTTACAATACGGCTTTGCGAGTTGGCGTCTCACCTTCCGCGAGTGCTTGCATGATGATCCGCGCTGGGAAATTCTTCTCTTTATCTCTTTAATGAGCAGAACGCGAGGACGATGCATGCGCAGGGCACATCACAGATATTTTAAGCATCTGCGGCAGAAGGCCTGAGCATCAAGATGTACGGCAGTCGCAGACGACGGAATCAGCTATCGTTTCGGCTGCCAAAAGTGCACCTGTGGGACCACATATATGCTCTCACACATGCCTCGAGCAATGTGCTCGACGGGACTTTTAATAAAGAGATTTTTTACTCAATAAAGCAATTGTCAAAGCATATAAACCCTTTACACTGCGCACAAAACCGTGAAGGCCATACGCTGCCGTAACGCACTTCACGTACCTCGCAAAACAGGTCCAGCACATTCGTATTTACACGCGCACTGGGAGCTACAATCGGTGGCCACTCTCGTGAAAGGCCTCGAACACCATCGCAATATCAGCCGGTCGAACAAAATTAACAGCCGAAATATTTTGGGAATAACTATGCTATTGTAACATGAAGCGACCATTTGTGCTTGCGAGGTGGTCAGACCAACGACTGCGATCACACACATGTAAGCAAAAAAATAATAACTGAACAGCCAGAACTACCGAAAATATGCTATTGCAGGAGACACAGATGATATGCACCGCGGTCTAGTCGAAAAAAGCGCCTCCATCGCGCAAATCAGCTAATGAAGAACAGCGGTCATCCTAGTCTATATAAAAATGGCCGCGCGCGCTTCCCGCTACCATATCATCCCTCCGTCGTCTGCTTGTAGCTGGAGTGCTGCCAGCACGAAATCGTCCTGGCGAGTCTGGCCAACACCCTCTAGAGAATTTGAGAAGGCCCGTGACCCACAGTGGCCCACAGTGGCCCACAGTGGCCGGCACTTAGCGTGGAGTTGGTAGAATCGCGCCTGGGATCAACTAGCATAAATAAGCCTCCATTGATCAACCCACACTTTTTCTGCTGTGAAACACCAGAATAAAAGCAGACACTTTACGGCGCATTTATTTAGAGGAAACAGCTATTAACCAGCTTTGTAAATTTTGTTTATATGTACTAATATCAGCAACTCTATCGCGATCTCCTCTTTCTCAGTATACGCTTAGCTTTGTACATTACTTAAAATAATTTTACCTCTGTTTTAAGGCCTTTACCCTCCTTATCTCTGTACCCACATTTTTATGGAGCGCAGGTATAATGAGAAATTAACATGCTCAATTAGCTTCACAGCTGCGTATGTAGTTTTATTTGAGACCCCTGTATTGGCTATAATTTTGCTATCAAGACAGAAATATACACTTCCGGTGTCCACCTAATTACAGCATAACAAGCAGATGTCTTCGTTTGCGGATTTGGGACTTAGAGTGAAGTCGACGCAGCTGTTCTCAATGCTCTTATAAGTAGCTTCACCGCTGATTTCTTGCTGTTTTGCTACAGATAGATGGGAGAAATTGGTGCCCATTTTCATTTTCAGCGTCTTTACAAAGTAAACTGTAATGATAAATTCAGCTTTTCCTAGGACTGGATATTTGATGCCTGGAGCTTGGACTTCAATATGTAAAGCTAATAAGGCGTTCATTTCCTTGGATAATTTTTCCCGAATATATCTTGCTGGTTACATATTACGTCAAGTTTAGAAACTTATCCATTGCGTGAACTCTTCGGAATTCTTCGGCAGATTCTTTAAGCGCATTTTTCAAAGCAGCAGACTCAAGACGTGTTCGCTTTGAGTCGAGGACGTCCTTTGAGGTGCATGGCTTGAAAAGGTCAAGGGCATTCTAGAAACATTGCTGGATTGTGCCTGTGCGATAGCGCCGCAGTTGTTGTCCTCCCTGTAAGCTCGTCAGTGTGGGAGGCCTCAATAAAATTAAGTTCGCAAACCTAGAGGGACGTTCAATGTTGCTTAAATAGCAGCTGTAATTTGAGAAGGAAGATATCTCTTGAAGTGCTGGATTTCTATGCTTGCAACTGTAACAAGCTTCCTAGTTTACAGACACTTTTCTATAATGTAGCCTTAAGTCTATACTATTTTTCAGGAGAGGCTATTACTTGGGGACGTTCTAAACATCTTACGGTAGAGGGACTGCGGTGACAACGAAATTTGCTCGTGGTATATCCCTAATCCGGGAGTTCTGGTCTTCATCCCGGGGAAACTTGAAAACGTGATTTTTGGGCTCCGGTTTCCAATTAATCCGGCAATTGGGCACGCAGCACTTGTTAGCATAACGTAGCAGGAGCATAATACACATTCCGCTCTAATAAAGCAGTACCACATCACCTCGACGGGCACACAACCTCAAGCGCAGCACAAGGCGTAGACTATGCCTGCACGGTCAACGTACAGAAAGAAAGTTCGTTCGGATTCCGGAAGGTGTTGCGACGTGCCACGACTTTGCTTGCCTCGAGGCAGTCAAAGGAGTGTCACGTGTTTGCGGAGCCGATCGCATTCTCGTCGACGTCGTCCCCTACTCCGACTTCTCTGAATAGGTGGGATTAACCACTGTGGGATTAACCACTGTATACCTTCCTGGCCTCATATGCAACACGCGTGCATCACTCGTAGCTTCGAAGCATACTGCACGGAACTGCCAATGCCAGTGCTCTTCTTTGCGCTGCCTGCATCCGCGACAGAAAAGTAGTGCATTATTTGTGGTAAGCGAAACCTATTAAATGCTTTCCCTGTCGGCTTACCACATGACACAGTTGTCGTGATCTTAATTCAACGCACTATTATTGCTGACAACACGCAGTCGCTTTCTCGTGCCATAGACCACTCGGGCACAGAACAAGTGCGGAGCAACACACCTCTGTTTATTTTCTCGTCCGGACTACTTCCGTACCTTCCACAGCGTTGTACCTAAGGTATGAAACGGAGTACATGTAGGGCCTCTTTTGAGAGACGTAGCTTTGGGGGGGGGGGGGGGGAACCGCCAGAAGGGCATAAGTTCTTTAGAGGGTTTTGTTCTGGCAGCCGAAACCGCCCTATTAGAGAACAACGAACGCGTTCGGGGCAGCCACCGGAAGTGCGCGGAGCAACCCTAGAAAAAAAAAGTTAAGGTAGAGAATGTTGCCTGCCGCGGCAGTTTCTATCTAATATCTTATACCCCTATCACACGGCTAGTTTCAATGGTCATCGAGTCGAGGGTCTTCAAAATTTTCAAAAGCCGTCGAACTCCAAGCAGTTATGTCGCTGCTACACGGCAAATCTCAGATGCCATTGAAATGGTTCTCGTGTACTACGCCGAACTTCTGCGGCCTCATGATCCCTACTCTGGATTTTGCAAAACTAACGAATATTTGATAAATGCATCCTAAATGCTGAAATACACGCCTCCGCGCAGGTTGTTTAAAGCTCTTTTAATTGCACGTACGCGACGGACATATGCAGACAGGTGGAGACACTGCTGTAGCCATCCTTATACAAGACGAGCCAAAACCAAGCCACTCCAACTGCGTTGGAGCATTGCTTGGTCGCGCTAAGACCTGGTAAAGGGGGGTGGGAGCTTGTCAAGCTGCTGTTCAGCAGCTTTTTCATCCATCTCCCCATGTTTTGAACAAACATGAAAATAAACAGTATTCGTATTCGTAAATCGCCTTGATATCTGAAAAACAAGATCTATTTTTCTCTGGAAACTTTATGCGAGGGTAAGATAGGCATGTCGAAGGCGAATACAACAGCTTAGAACACGATATTGCTTTGAGAGATTAGCGACGAAGCTGTTATCGCTGTGAAGCGGACGGGCAGGGCGCCGCCATGTTGTCAACGCTAAGTACGCAAGCAACACAAAGACCGAAACGCAAAATTAATGCGCTTAATGCACTTAAAACCAGTCTGATTCACTATTAAAATTATTGTACAGACTGCTTGTATTTAACTTTAGGTGAATAATGTTTGTTCATGCTTTTGTACCGTGAATGTGTCCTGAACGAAAGTGCGCTTGCCGCCACTCGAAGCAACGCTAGCAACCTTGGACAGCGCTCGAAGGCCCTCGAAATATTGATTGATTTCCGCGCTGCTCCGTTGACTCGATAGACAGTTTACTCGATGGCCATTGAAACTTCCCGTGTAACAGCGCTCGATCGCCTTTGAGACGTCAGACTATCAGTTCGAGGGCCTTTGAAATGCCCGCGTGACAGGGTTAATAAAGGGACTCTGAAACACAATTCGAGGAGAGGACATGAATTCCCTCAATCACTGCATTGTGTTGTCATGAGCACCTCAGCCAAACAATTCTCTTCTACCGGCAGCATACGACCCACAATTACGCGCGAAATTTAGCGAGCCCTTCGCGGCAACTTTATCATGCTCGCACCCTTCTCCATCGCTCGCAACCACGTATACATGTTGAGAGTTGGCTATTGGTTTGATTCTTTCAGACGTCAAACAGCCAGCAAGGCCGCGGCCAATAAGCCGCGCTGCTCCGGCGGGTCAGGTAGCTTTCCCCCGGAGGTGGGGCCGGCGGAGGAGCGCCGACCTTCCAATGCGCAAAAAGTGACGAAAAGAAAGGGAAAGGCGCGAAGACGCTGAAATTCAAATTTTTACTACTGATATTTCTTTTTTTACAAATCGCATTAATAAGTTCTCTAGAGACAACATTCGTGAAGCGGCGTGCTTTGACATCCCGGCTAAACCGCAACTTTATTAGTGCACCTTTCCAAGCCCCTTTAAGCACCCGAGCTGCAGCGAAGGCGAGGAGTATAGAGGGGACCGATATCAAGAAAGAAGAGGAGAGAGCGTTGTACACTATTTACAAAATACAAAACAGTAATCAAGTTCGCACCGCTTGCGCGTCAATTTCCAGGTTCTGTTCGCAAATATTGGCTGCGAGCGGCTACTGTGCGCAATTTTTTGCGGAAAAAATAAACTACATACACAGCCGCACGCACGTAGCGCCCCGTCTCGAACAAACCGCGCGCGCGGCACACTGCACGAACGGTCGGGGTGGGGCGCCCAGCCGCGCGTACCGTCCGAGGTAGCACCCACGGAGCGTTCATTTCAAGCATGCACTACTTGGCGGAGAGCAAGCGGAAGTCAAACCCGCCTGCTCGATGAACGCACAGAGGCTCACCATTGTTCTGTCACGGGTGCGCGCACTGCGGCCACAGGAGCGCCTCAAGACTCTGCGGGATGTTTGCCAGTGCCCTGTAGTGCCGCGAGCATCTCGCGAAGCGCCACTGGAGAGGCTGTGCAGCGAAGGACCATGTGCTCCAGTACTAAGGCTGATGCCTTATTAAACTGTAAACAAACTATGTGCAATCATCCAAAACATTCCTGATGAATATGTGAAGTTATGGTGTGTTGTTGTTTTTTTCGTTTCTCTCAGGTTGTGTACGCGTACTTTTCGTTATGCATGTTGAGAATCTGATTTTCATTTCATGAACGCAGTGTGTCGTCTTCACGTGCCGCATTTATAATGTACACTATTGTGATGGACCCGAAGGTAGCCTTGAGCTATGGGTCCAATATCATTGTGCGTATTGTAAAATTGTGAACTGATTTTTAATAAAAAATATCACTCCACGCAGTTCCTTTTGCACTACGCAAATCACCCTTTGACCAAAGAGTGGCAGTTATAAGAGCAGCGTATTTCTGTTCGAGACCGACCCATTCTCGTCGTTATACGTTCGTGCACCACACATTTCAGATAAATTTACCAACCAATATCCTGCACGAGATTGGCAAAATTCACTACGCAACATGTGTCGACCTAAGATTTATCGTCATCATCATCATCATAAGCCAGACTGCCCCCCCCCCCCCGCACACCACAGCACACTACGCCCATACGCCCACTGCCTCTCCCATCTCTCCAGTTAATCCAGTCCTCTGCCAGCTGTACCCACTGTATACCAGCGAACTTCTTAATCTCATCCGCCCACCTTACCTTCTGCCACCCCCTGCTACTGATGCCTTCTATTGGAGTGCACTCCGTTACATTGAAGGACGAACGGTTATCTTTCCTTCCTATTACGTGCCCTGCCCAAGCCCATTTCTTCCATTTGATTTCGAGTAGGAATGTATTTAACCCGGGACTTTTCCTTCACCCACTCCACCTGCTTCCGGTCTCCTAACGTTACACCTATCATTTTTTTCCTTTCCATTGTTCGCTGCTTTTTCCTTAACTTCAGCTGCACTCTCTTCGATAGCCTCCATGTCTCTGACCCATAGACGAGTACCGGTAAGATACAGCTTTTGCATTCTTTTTTCCTGAGTGATATTGGTAAATTGCCATTGATAATCTGAGAGAACCTGCCACATGCGCTCCACACAATTCTTATCCTTCTAGTTATTTCCCTCTCATGATCCGGAGCAGCTGTCGCTACCTGCCCTAAGTAGACCTTTACCACTTCCAGCATTTCGCTTCCACTTGTGAACTGCTGTTCCGTTGCTAGGCTGTTTAACATTACTTTAGTTTCCTGCATGCGAATTTTTAGATCCACCGTTCTGCTCTCCTGCCTAACGCATTGATCATGCTTCACAATTCATCTCCTGACTTGCTCAACAAGGCAAAGTCATCAGTGAATCGCAAATTGTTTTGGTATTCTCCAGTAACTCTTATCGCCAACTGTTCCAATTTAAGCCTCGGAAGACCTCCTGTAAACAGGCGGTGAATAGCTTAGGCGAGATCGTGTCTTCTTGCCTAACTGACGTCCTTCCTAATTAGAATTTTATTGCAGACTTTATGGAGGAATTTGGCAGCTGTGCAGTTGCTACCGATATCTTCCACTATTTTCGCATGAGGCTCTTTGCAATCAGAGCCTGAAAATTAGCCCGCGAGCGGCGCGAACTTTATTGCTTTATGTTTTTCTTAAATAGTGTACAAAGCTCTCCCCTGTCCTTTCTTGCTGTCGCTCCCATCTATACTTCTCCTCGCAATCCTCTCCCTTTCCCTCTCACTTCCGCAGGCTGCAGCTCGGGTGCTTAAAGGTGCACTAAAGAGGAAACTGAACTCGCCTTTTTACCCCGGGAACCCTACCTACACGTTCCGTGCATTCTTAGAAACTTCGAATCATTGTCATGTACGGCCGATTGCCCGAATTAAATCGGATTAAACATCCCGGCTCCCGCCTTTTTTTTTTTTAACTCAACGCGGTAGGTAGGAGGAGTCAGCCAACGCGTCAGCCAGTCCCGTGGCGGCTTGCCGCTCTGCCATCGGCGGAGTGATACGTCAATCAGAGAGTCGCCGTGTAGTTTTCTTTCCGTGGGCCTAATTCGCGACTATATTGTCTGTGACTGAAACTGTTTATGCACAGAAACCTAAAAATCAAATTAATGCGAAAGCGCAGCCGCCACTCGACTGCCTGAAAGGCACTCCACGCGTTGCTCTATTCCACTTTCCTACCGCGGTGAGTTCAAATAAAGGCGGGACGTTTAATTAGAGAAATCGGCCACTGAGGAAGGATGCCCGGAACGTGTAGGTACCAAAAAAAAAAACGGGTACAGATTCCTGCTTAGCGCACCTTTAAGATATTAGATAGCAAGTGCCGCGGCCGGCAACATTCATTTACTTTCGTTTTTTTTTTCTATTTTAAATAAACCACTGCTACTACTATGTCTACACTCTGATTTCGCAATGCATGCATGAATGCCGAGGTTTCCATTGAGTCAAATGCTTTCTCGTAATCAATGGAGGCTATATATAGGGGTCGGTTTTGTTCTGCGCATTTCTTTATCACCTGAATTACAGTGTGAATATAATCTGTTGTGTAATGTATTTTACGAAAGCCCGTCTGATGGTTTGGTTAATTGAAATGCAAGCTTGCCCTGACATTATTAGCGATTACATTAGTAAATTCCTTTTAGGCAACGGACAGGAAGCTGATCGGTCTGTAATTTTTCAAGTACTTGGCATCTCCTTTCTAAGGAATTAAGATAACGTTAGCGTTCTGCCAACCTTCTGGTAGGCTCGAGGTCATAACTTAAGGTTTTCGCGCGTTTAACCACGTCGCTACGGCATTCTGTACACGCAGGCATCTTATTCCATGGGCAGAACATTGATTTATCGTTGCGAGCCCGAGGTGATATCACCTTGCCCACATGAAGTTATTCACATCCGCGATAAGTACCGAATCCCTCACCGTCCCCGGGTGGCCGCGAACCTCGTGGCCTGGTGAGCAGCCCTCGCTCCCGGGAGCACGATGGGCCGCATGACACGAGGAGCTCCTCGCCCGTGCAGACAGCCTTGCACGTCCTGTAGTAGATGTTACCTTGGTGCGTGTAGGCCACCAAGTTAGGTTCCCACGGGCTGGCCGCACAGTTCACGTATCGCATCCAGTTCGAACTGTCGAGTGGACGACCGTCCACCAGGAACTCCTTGCCGTTCTTGCAGACCTGGGAACACCAAGAAGAAGCTCGGCTATGTGTAAGGCCATCAGGTCAAGACTAGAAGGCACCATGAAATTCTATTTGGTGACGGTGGAAATTCTCGATATCCTTCTGCGCTGGGCACCGCAATCCCGCTGGAAGCAACAATGGAAGACCTGGGGCTGTATATACAGTGTCAAACGTAAACTCGTCCTGAGAAAGCTTTATCATGAGCGCTTGATGGGCAGCGCGCGTGATATGTTCTGTTGTTCGTGGAGGTGGAATACACAAAGAAATTTCTCTGAACCTCATCAGATGGCGACAAAGCCACCGACGAGAAATTATTTCACCGTTAGAGCTATTATAGTAGAAGACACTGAAGAAGATTCCTGAGCTGTAAACGCGGTCACGGTGGTTCTAAACAGGCCTCGTAATAGACATACCTGCCAAGTATAGGCGTTGCTCTCGCCGTTGGCTTCCACCCTTTTACCCTCGTAGGGGCCGAAGAAGACCCTCCTGGGCAGCGGTTTTACCGTGAACACCCCGAACTTCGTGGGCTTGAGGGTGCAGCGGCGGATGGACAGACATTTGGGGAGGCTCCTGTTGGCACGCAGCGGGTCCCCGGCTTCCACCTGCGAGCGGCACGCCCTCTCCTGGATGCCTGCACTGCTCCTAGCTTCTGTTCTTCAAAGCATTCACTAGAAAACCACACTCACTACATCACTCAGCCTCAGTGGAGTTGCAATTTCATACAGGAAAACTCTGTTCTTTGCATCTGAATGAACGCCGCAGTCCTTAGAATCTATGCTGAAAAAAGGTCTTCCTGATATGCAATATGTTGCCGGGTAATCATGATAAAACGAAGGGAGCAGTAATTCTCTCAGTAAGGGTTCGCTGAATATCGTGGTCAGGGCATACCTCGTCACTATGAGATGTGGCTCAATCACATTCACGGCCACTCACACTCACCTCCACTCACTCACACCATAACCACTCACACTCATGACCATTTACACTCACAACCCTTTACTGACGCTCATGTCCACGTGCTCACATTCACGTTTACTCACGGTTTCCTTGTTTGCGGAAAACTGAAGGAATCAAAGATTTACTGCCACGGCCGACTACGCTCGTCGATCCCCTGGCAGAGCATGGTTCGCACAGATGCGTTGGTGAGCAGCCCAGGGCTCTGTCGTGTTCTTTAGCCTAATTTCGCAGTTCCGATGCTCCAAGGAAGTTGTCATTTTTCACGCATATTCATGTCCCGGACCAATTTTACGGACGTGTGCTCCCGCGCTTCCAACTATGATGATGAGTGCCTGTTTAGCGTCAGCTAAGCTGCTTAGACACGTTTTCGAATGGTGTCCATAGGTGTGCGCAGAGTTCTTCATTACGGGGAGCAAGGTTTCAGCGCAGCGGCCCTTACTTCCCAGCCTCCTCTTAACTGGGGCCTTAGGATCAAAAATGAGCGCTAAGATGAGGAATGATGCAATTGCAACCTATACAAAATATAACTGAGCAGTAGTTCATACTTTCATGTGTAGCATACACAGAGGAAAATAGTCCCTGCGCCGCTGACGCATTAATTTAACAACGTGGTTCGGAAGGTATTCTCACAATATCTAAGGTAAAGAAAATATAACTCATATTTTTTTCGTTAACTGGAAAAGAGAATCTGTAAAGATCGCCTCAAATTGAACTGTGAAGTTAACACTTCTTGGAACGCAGCTTCACAGCACCTCGGCCACTATTATCGTAAAAACCTGCATGCCCAGAACACTGCTGTATAAGCAATGAAGGAAAAGGTCCAGTAGAAAAAAGGCACAGGGCAGACTTGGCGCCCCTTTAGACGATGAGGGTGGTAACTCTGCACCAAATTATTCTCACCGTAGTCCGCCGCGTCTTTGTTTGAGGAAACCTCATTCGTGGAAGGGTGCCTACATAGGTAACTTTTTAGCCATTTTGCGGTGCTGCCTTGTTGAAACGGCACGACGTTACTGGGAAAAAGCTCTATCCAGAATTTCTTAGAGGCAGCCGCATTATCCGGTTGAAAAAGGGTTCCTCAGGCTCCCCCAATATCAGTGCAGCTGGAATTGCTGAAATCGGAGCGTGTAAACAAGCTATTCCGCTTACATACAAAATTGAAAACGCAAGGGTAAAAAATTTCAGAAACCCATTCCACTCGACCAGAGCTGTTGCGCTCGACGCCTGCCGCAAGGTCGCCTATGGAGAGGAAGGGAGCTGCTTCCTCGAGCCAGCCTTGGTACAGCGGAAGAGCTTCGGTAATGAGTGGTCCCTCTCGGGTAAGGCCGGTTAGCAGAGAACCTGGCCAACGTGGCGGCGAGACGTGCTCTTGCGAGGGAAGCAGCGGGAGAGTTCGGAGGCAGTGACAAGCCATCTGCACGCGGTGGCGGCATGTGCACAGCGGCGAGTCGTCACCGCAGTCTGAAGGGATTAGCGCTGCTGTCGCGCAGTTCGGTGACCCCAACCCCATGTATACCCGGAGGGAGCGTGCATCGAGTCTCATGCGTGAAGGCCGCTGGCTTGGCGGCTGTGCTACGTCCGGGTTTCTCCATGTGGCAGAAATTGGTGAAGACTCCAATACTGACGTCCTTGCGCGGGTGCGATACGCGAAGGTTCGCGCCCGAATTTGGTGGAGATTGCAGCTGGGCCGCGGCGGTGATGACAGCAGCGACGGCAAGACGAACTCTTTCCTGATATAGAGAACGCGCAGCTGAGGACCAGCTGTGCGAAGGTGTCACCTACGTGGCGATACCCTGTATCCGATGTTGATTTGCCGCCATCACCGTTGGCAAGAAGGAATATTGCCGCAGGACGGGCGTCTCCGCCTTAGGGATGAACCTGACCCTATTGGTGCGCATTGTGTCTGAAGGGTATTTGACCACGTAGAAGTGTGTAGGAGGAACTTTTCACTCGAATGAAGATGTGAACGAATAAATTTCAACCTGTAACCTGATGCTTCTCAGGGAAGCTAGTTAAATGTGCCGATAGAGAGAAAGAGCGTATGAGGAAATATAACGAGTGCTTATGATTTGGCGCGTCATAACAAAACCACGCCTTGCACGCATTCAGCGGAAGCACGCATGATGTTTTCGATTTGCAGGGCAGTTTCCAGCAGCCCAAATCGCCGGGGGCGTATTTCCTCGTACATTGATGCTGACGGCAGTCTTTTCATGACCACGAAATAAACGTTTTTTTTTACTCTGGGGAGATTGTGGGGGAGCTTAATTCTCAACTCGTTCCTGCTATTCGAGCACAGTCTATTCTCTTCTATAGCTTTCTTTCTGTAGTTTTCTTTTTCAAGAGCGAGAAGGCCACACTCCGAGACGTTATATTTTCGTTACCTATCCAGAGTCTAGAATAATTAAGTTTGAACCCTACGTACACCCAATCAAAATGGGTGCGGCCAATTTGGCATCCACCTCATATCCCAGAAAATCGCCGCAATGTTTCGTCACCATCGGCACGAAAAAATCAGTTATTGAGAAGATTAACGCATAAAATATTACCACTTGGTATACCTGCTGGGCATCAAGGCGTTACTATGTCGGGCGTTATGCATACAAAAAATAAAAAAAAAACATATATGCTTGATTTGCGATAAAGGGCTCATTCAAGTAAACGATAGGAACCAGTAAGAACCACTGGGGTTACCGAAAAGACCGCTTGCTTTTCGCGCCGTTTCGGGGCTTGAGCCGAGCTTGTGCAGTTCAAGACCCGGGACAAATTTGTTAGGTTCTTCACGTGGGCCCCGTTCAATACAAAAAAATTACGGCCAGAGCAGAGCTCTACAATGCCCACACCAGGGCACAAAAAAAATTGCAGAGGACACTTAAGCTCTGCCAAGAATATTACGTGATAGCATGACTTAATTCAACTTATGCAAAATCGGTTGTATTCTTCTAAACATTCATAGAAATCCGGACCCAGTGGAGCACTGCTTAAGCGATGCGCCACAGGTCGGCTTTTTGTGCCCCAGGTTGCTCTCCCCGAATGAGCAAACGTTTTAACTGACAACTGCCACGACGTGCAGTTGCTCACAATTCGGTGGGCAGGTTGTGGTGACAAGAGATCACGCGGACCTAGGGGGCCCACCTGCATCTTAGGTTGCTTTTCCGGGGATTCGTGTTTTTTTTTTTTTGCTGCTCACGGTCAATGAAGACGCAGGATTTTCTACGACACGAGCTCCTTAACGCTCTCGCGTTAAAAACGTAAGTGTCCACTCCAGTACTCGAGATACCACCCTACGCTAGTTATCGCAGATCATTTGCCCCGCCGTTGTTTTAGCAGCATGCGTTGAAACTCTTCGTATATGAGCTCAAGCCGTGTAGAAGGACCGACAAGAGATTCTACCTTTCTAGCAGTGGCAAGGCGAATTTCGATCATAGGATCTGACACAATTCGTAGCGACTCATTGCACCCGCGAAGGGCGTGCGCCCACGCCAACTCTGAACTAGTAGGGCGAACAATGACGAAAGATTCACGTTCCTGCGCCAGCGAAATTCCCTGCTGCGGTCGTCCAAAAACACCGGCATGGTGCCTTATGCTGCCTCAAGGCGCCCTCGGCAATGAATGTTTGCTTCCCTCAGCTGTCAACAACACGTATAGCGGATACCTTAATCACGAAACACACGCGACGAGCTTCGCTGTCGCGTCCACACGCCACTCACATCCAGTCACGACTTCTCGCATCCATGAAAGTCAGCTCATAACCAGTCACCAACAACCATCATTCATTAACCATCACTCATAACTATTCACCACTAATCACTACTCACACCTACATCCACTCCCTCCCACTCATCTCCACTCACACTCATATCCCCACACTCGCACTCACGCGGACATGCACACCCACTCCCAACCATTTACTGACACTCACACTCACAGGCGTGAGTGTGAGTGAGTGAGGCGATGTGAGTGCACTCATGAGCGATGTGGCGCCCTGTTGGTCAGATAAGGCACAAAGATGCGGTGAAAGAAGAGAAACAGGAAGAGTGGCTGCAATGAACCATTCCCGTGAGGTATGCATGCTATGCCAGGTGAAGGTAAATTCAGGAATCAAGGACTGCCCTCTCCACTCGGGACATTGCCTGCCGTGTTCTGCGTCGGCTCTGTCCGTGCGGAATGAGAATAGCCAGATACGAATTGGACTCCAAGGCAGCGTTTCACTCTCAGCATGCTCGTGCTTCGCACTCACCTCGGTGTCCTTGATGTGTGTCAACGGTCCGTGTACGGGGCAGTCGCCGGGGTGGTCGCTCCCGCAGTCGTCGCAAACTGCAAGCATAGTGTCGAGGCCTGGGTTTCCAGAAGGCGCAACTTGAAGGCCGATATGCAACGCTCACTTCTTAAGTCAGGGCGAGGCACAGGAATAGGAAGTAGTTTACATACACATGAAATATGTGTGTCTATAGGTGCATAAGCATCATGTGGTCATCAATTAAAAGGCAGTCTTCAACGAGTATCCTTCCAAGTGTGAAACATGAACAGCATAAATTAGTTTTCCAAATGCTGCTCCGGAACGTAAGACAAGCAGCCAGAAAGACCAGCTAGAAAGAGTCTTCCACAGAAGACTGCGCGCAGTTCTGTTGATGTCATCCTGCATTGCCAATGTCCATGGAGTTACTAAAAACTAGTGAGCTTATTTACGACGTGCGTGAGTTTTCTAAGAAAGCTAGGAACAGGATTTAGTCCACAGCTCACACAGGTATTGTTCGTCGGAGTTCTCCTCGCAGTCCATGAACTTGACTCTCTTTCGCTTTCTTCTCGGGTAGTGGGACTCGCCGGTACGCTCGCTGAAGGAAACTGCGATTAGTCCCAGAAGAGTTGCTGTAAAAATGATTTTGGCACAGAATCTTGCGAGAACTTGTAAACGCAAGATGTGATTGTGTGCTTAGAACAAGAGTAGAGGCTTGAGCCTAATGAATTGTCTATCATTACAGATGAAGTTATAGGAGAAAAAATTGACAGCCCCTGTCCGACACAAATCCAAGTGGTTTTTTAAAACATAGGCTCGTCTCTTATTGCACCCCCCTCCACCCTAAAAAAATGGTTCCCGGTCTAAGAAGCGAACAATTGATAGTATAATTGCTTCACTACTCAGTCTCCTGTGACGGATCACATTAGTGCAATATACCGGGGGAGACTGGCTAAACCTCTTTGTATGAGGATCAAAATTATAGTTTTTACATTTCCACGTAAAGTTCTATACTCAGCGCGAGCTCCGCAGTGCATGTATGTATGTAAGTGATTATTTATTTAAAAATAACAAAAGGAAGGTAAAAGCTGTTTGCTCACCCCGGCATCTGCCATCACTAATCAGTGGCACCTGAGCTGGGGTAGCGGAAATAAAGGATACCACGCAGTTTGAAGAAGTGAAACGAAAGAGGTGAGAGGATAGTAGGAAAGAGATAGGGGTGAGGGCATATATACACTATTTACAAATTATAATACAATTGTTCAGGCTGCGCGCGGGGGCCAACGAACATTCAAGTGCATGTTCTGTGGCTTTTTGCGGCGTAGCGTTACATATGCGAACGCCACCTCTGCTAGAACAAAGGCTGGGCAACCTCGCCCTCTCCTCATAGCTGTTTTTTTTCTTCCTCTCACTCGCGCTTGGTGAGAGAGCCCAGTTTACAGTGCGCTGCGAGATCCCTTCCCCTCCAACCTTCCATCTCAGTTCAGACGCTTTCCGACGCCCGAGGGAAAGCGGTTATGCTTCTTCAGCGCGGTTACCATTAAAAGGCGGTCCATGAAAATCTCACGCCATGAGATTTATGGCGAAAACTCATCATCTAGAAGCACTGTAGTAGAATATAACTCAATAATGCAGCGGTGAATGGATTTCAACAGACGCCCTCCAGCAAAGCCGTCGACAGGAGTGAGCTAATGTCACGAATAACTTTCTTGCGCCTGTCAGCTACCATAAATTTGACACTAGTAAGCAAAGGGATAAACCACGACGTCATGCCATTCAGTCGACGCCGTTGGCTGAAAGGCCTTCTTTGAGATGCACTTTCTGCTGCATCAGTATATACAGCGTGACCCACGGCCCTCCATGGCTCCATGCAACAGGCTGCGCGTGCCGAGCACGGGAAATCCGGTGTCTTGCAGGTGCGAGCGTGTGCATCCCAGTGCAACCAAATGGCGCATGTCATGCAAGTGCTTCGACGGCAACGCGTTGAGAAAGTGTGGGGTCTTGCCATCGGTGTTCGGAGGAAGCGGCGTCCTTCCCATCCAATCGCGTAGTGTGGAAGCTCGTCTGCCGTCGCATAATTTGTTGGAGCGGATTGTCTCATTTGAGCTTGGATTTCAAAACGAAGCCCGCCGCTGCGGAGCTCTGACACTACTGAGTTGTTCCGCTTGTGTAAGTGCTGGCCCGTTGCTTGGACTGCGGTACAAACGCATTGTATTTTTATTTCCTGTGTTGTTCCGTTACCCCGCAATAGCTGGGTTGTCTGCTGCTCGTGGTGTGTCACTCAGCGGGCGATACCTTGGCTCGCTAACCTGCTGAGGAGGGGTGGGGGTGGGGGGGGGGGAGCCCCTCAAAGTCGGGGTTTAACTTTTGATTTTTATTTTTTATATGTCGGCGAGCTTTTTTTGGGTTGTTATTTCAGATCGCTGTTTTCATTTTTATTTTCTTTCCGGTGAAAGAATTACTGGCTTTTTTTCAATTCTTTAAAGTTTAAATGCTGGGTTATTAAAAGTCGCTCATACAATTTCGGCGTTTTTTGTGAGCATTAAATGTTTATTTACGAATAATTAACGTTCAAAAGGTGGCACTTGGAGGTGTGCTTGTGGAAGGAACTGTGATCGTCAATAAAAAAACGTAACGTATGTTTATTGAGATAGCCGGCAGACAAAACCCCAAGCGAAAGCTTTGTGACATTCCGTGTGTGCTACGAGGATCCACGTTCGACGGCGCGGCGTAGACGGAGACCCGTGACAGCGGCATCATCAATTACCCAGCCATGCTCTTTGAGTGACGACCAGAAAAACCGGACCCGCCGCCGCCCCGGGGAAACAGGCTTTATCCTCCCCAATTTCCGGTTACATTCCAGGACAAGGGAGCTGTCAGCGGGCCAGAGCGCGCCGTACCACAGCCGACGCTATGCGATACCGCGAAGACGACATTCTTTCCCTCCCCCCCCCCTTTGTCGTGGGCTATCGCCGGGAAGGCACCCACAGCTTCCCAGAAGGGCCGCGACGGACACCTGTCATGGCGGACAGGCAGTACTCGCCAAGAATGTGGAAAGACAGGCGCTAGTGAATTAGCTCCGAAGAGAGAGCCTGTGTATACTCTCACTTGAGAGAGAGTGGTGGCGTTTTTGTTGTTTATTTAGTTTGTATTGTTAACAGACTCTGGGTTCGAGGCTAAGCCCAACCCAAAGGGGTGGTCCCCATCTCGCATGTTATTTTGGATTGGAGAATTGATGCTTTGGGCGGGCCACTGGAAATGACCGCCCTTAGTCCTTTGTTAATCAAGTGCTTAAAAGCACATGTAAACGGATGCAGTCTAGTCTGAGCTGGGGCTCCATGCTTAGCATGTAATGTGATGCTACTTAGGCACTAACCTGCCCGGTCGATGAGTAAAGTAGTGCAAAGTTTGTTCTGTTGTAAAATTATGCTCTGCTGTCATCATCTACAAGCTCGCCTCCTGTTCATCTTCCAAGCCGAACGACACTAGAGGAAGGGTTTGTGATCCATCCTCGAAGAAACGGACGACTATTGAAATTCTACTGCATCCACGCTCAGGACGACATCGTTAGCGAAGAGGGCCTTCAGCGCCGAAGCCCGACGGCGTGCAGCTTCTGCCAGCAACCGCTCGAGCCCAACTCCGGAGCCACTCCATCGCCCCCATGAAGTCGTCGGCACGTAAGCTCGGACGCCCCGGCCTCTGATGTATAACCTTAACCATGTGTAATTATTGAATATACCTGTTTGTTTAAACTGAGCCATACGGTGTCTCTTTGCCTCTCCGTCCCGTGTGGACCTGCGCATTATGGGGGTCATCACACTGGTGTCAGGAGTGGGGTCTCAAAAGCAAATGTCCTCTGAATGCTGTGACATTCATGACTTCAAAATTGTAATCAAAAGGGAATCACGGGACTGATTGTGGGACTTTTACCCCCATTTGAGAGGCTTGAGGCACTGGAGGGCTTAAAAAAAAAATGACTGTATCTGAGGGAGCTCCCACTCCACAGCCGTCGCTCGGAGAAAGCATGCTGGCATTAGGAAGCGTCATTCCGACGTTTACGGGAGATAAGACAGGGGTTCCAATCTGCGATTTCTTTTCCATGCTAGAAGAGATTGGGAAAATGGGGGGATGGTCCGATGCTCAAATGCTGGGAATGGCGAGGTGTAAGATGGCAGGAGCTGCTCATGATTTTGCATGGCGAGACGAAAAAGTAAAATCCACAAAATCATTTGCGGAATTTAAGAAGCTCGCGTTTGAGCATTTTGACACTGAACCACGTCACGTGCGAGTACAGAGGTTCCGTGACGCCGGACAGATGGTAGGGGAGGACGTGCGAACGTTTGCGTCGCGGCTTCAGCGCTTAGCGCGCGATACGTTAAGCAGGGAGGAGGAAGGCGACCAGCTTAAGAAGAAATACGCGGAGGATATACTTAAAGAGGAAATGACCGCTTTGTTCGTGGCTGGTCTGCAAGACCCCGTGCGCCGGTTCGTGCGCTCGCGCAAGCCGAGCAATTTCGACCAAGCCGTGGAGGCCGCATTGGATGAGGAACAAAATGAGGTGTTAACGACAGCCGCAGCGAGAGTACGCGTCATAGAGAGAGCGGTGCTCAACCCTGAGGTTGCTCTCTTGACAGAGCGGTTAGATCGCTTAGAACAGCTGCTATCTCAGCAGGTAGAATGCCAGGTTGAAGCGCGCGCTCAACAGCGCCCATTCGCTGGAAACCGGAGACCGCCACAAAGCTACAGGCGCGGTATGCGAGATTTTGAAGAAATCGTATGCTTCGCTTGCCAGGGTCGCGGACACATCGCGAGGTTCTGCCAAAACGTGCGCCGTGGGGAGCCACAAAGAGAAGCAGGCGAGACACGCCCTAAGCAAGCCTACAGCGGGGCTCCAGATACCGAGTCAAAAAACTAGTTAGTCCTCCCCAGCCTGAGGAGCGTGGGGAGGGAGCAGTAGATTATGAGGTGGTGGTAGTTTGTGTGGCCGACGAGGCATGCCCTGTTGTGCGTTGCAAGTTAAATGGTTGTTGTATGGAATTGTTGATAGATACGGGGTCAAAGGTGACATTGCTTAAGGAGAGCAGTTTTAACACGCTTCGAAGGAAGGGGGACCGCGAGGTGTTGGAAGCGTCTGGTGGTATGGCAACCAAATTTGTAGGCATAACGGGGGATCCTCTTGGCATAAGTGGACTCTACCGGTTACACTTCTCTCTCGGCGGAATTGCATTGGAGCACCCCTGCTACGTATGCCCGGACACGGTGTCTCTGCCAAACGGAGTGTCAGGTATATTAGGGCAGGATTTTTTGAGAAAAGGGAAGGTAGTAGTCTCATTCTCTGAGGAAGATGTTAATGCGGGCGGCTCAAAAGTTCCGTTTTTGAACAGGAGAGGGGCTGAGATTCGCATTACCGATATTGACACCCGTCAAACAGTGGGATCATTGGAGAAGGTATATTCGCGGGTTGCCGTCCGGCTGGTCGAGGAGGCGGTCGTCCTTCCTTGGTCGGAGCACATTTTGTACGCGTTTGTGCCTTCAGATGTAGAGAGCGGCGCCGTGGGAGTGCTTGAGCCGGTCGACTCTCTCAGCAATGGCCTGAAGGCAGCCGCGTGCCTCGTGACAGTTAATGACGCCCACAGAGTGCCCCTACGGGTGGTTAACTGTAGCCAGCAGCCACTGAGCCTTCCCAAGAACAAAACATTGGCTTTCTTCACCTCTGCGATAGAGCAACGTGAGCCCACCGATACGGTACTCGCAACTGTAGAGCATGCTAGTCCTTCGGCTGCTCCAAAGGTGTCGTTCGATCTTTCTCACGTAAAATCCAGGGAGAGGGAGGCTCTGGCTGGTTTGCTGAACGACTACTCGGAGGTATTCGCCGCGTCCAACCTGGATTTGGGCTGCTGTGGCGTTATAAAGCACAGGATAGAAACCGGCACTTCATCGCCCGTTTACCAGCGTGCGTACAGGATTCCTTACTCCCAACGTGAGGAGATGGAGCGGCAGGTGCAGGACCTGATTGATCGCGGCATTGTCGAACACTCAAAGTCACCCTGGGGAGCACCAGCACTATTGGTGGAAAAGCCAGATGGCTCGTATCGATTGGTAGTGGACTACCGCAAACTAAATGCCGTAACTCGCATCGATCCATACCCCATCCCCAATATACAGGAGACGCTTTCTCAGCTGGGCTCTGCCAGGTACTTCACGGTAGTAGACATGGCGGCGGGATTCTGGCAGATAGCAATGGATCCGGCAGATGCCGAGAAAACGGCATTCAACACGCCCTCAGGGCACTATGAATGGAAAAGAATGCCGATGGGTCTGGCCAACAGCCCTGCTGTCTGGCAGAGAACCGCTGATGTTATCCTGGCAGGTCTTCTGGGGAGGCTGTGCTTCGTGTATATGGATGACATTATCATATACAGTGGCAGTTTTGATAACCATTTGCGCGATATTGAGCAGGGTTTGGTGCGACTAAGAGCAGCGGGTCTCAAACTGAAGCCCTCTAAGTGCCAATTCCTCAAAAACGAGGTGAAATACCTCGGGCACGTTGTTTCAGCTGACGGCGTGCGACCGGACCCTGAGAAACTAAGGTGTGTCTCGGATTTTCCATCCCCGACTAGCGTCCGCCAGGTCCGGCAGTTTCTCGGCCTGATCGGTTACTACCGAAGGCACATAGAGGAGTTCGCCAAGCTCGCTAAGCCGCTCACCGCCTTAACAGCCAAAAATGTCGCCTTTCGTTGGGACGAAAACGCGGAGAATGCTTTTGGGGCCCTGAAAAGGAAGCTAATGAGTGCACCGCTGTTACGCCACCCGGATTTTAGTTTGCCCTTCGTTATGGCCACAGATGCGTCAAAGTTCGCAGTTGGTGCCGTGCTATCTCAGGTTATCGAGGGCAAAGAACATCCCGTTGCTTTTGCTAGCCGACAGTTGAGCCCCACAGAGCAAAAGTACGGAGCTACGGAAAGGGAGTGCCTCGCCGTTGTCTGGGCAGTAAAGCACTTCAGATGCTACCTTTACGGCCGCAAATTCAAGCTAGTCACAGACTGCCATCCTCTGAAATGGGTGATGAGTGTCAGGGACCCTAGCTCGCGACTCGCTAGATGGAATCTACACCTGCAGGAATACTGCTTTGAAGTTGAGCACAAGTCAGGAAAGACACATCTGAATGCTGATGCACTCAGCCGCACAGCTGCCGTGGCAGCTATAGAAGAGTTTGTCCCCGTAGTCGACCCCGCCGAATTACGCACAGAGCAGTGCAAAGATCCTGACCTGAAGCGAATAATCGAAAGCTTAGAGGGCGCACCGTCTCATCCCGAACAGCTAGGTTATTTCATTGACAAAGACGGCACCCTGTGTCGGCGCACGAGGCCAACCAGGAAAGGGAGACCAGAGAAAACCGCTTGGGAGAGAGTCGTCATACCTCGGTCGTGGACAGAAAGGGTTCTTCGCGCGTTTCACGATGCGCCATGCGCCGGTCATTTTGGCGTAGCGAAGACACGCAGGCGTGTGGAGCGTTTGTACTTTTGGAGTGGCATGCGACAGGATGTTAGAGACTACTGTGCGAAGTGTCATTCCTGTCTCGAAA
Source organism: Amblyomma americanum (assembly GCF_052857255.1). Lineage (NCBI taxonomy): Eukaryota > Metazoa > Arthropoda > Arachnida > Ixodida > Ixodidae > Amblyomma > Amblyomma americanum. Next base: position 90,172,782 of record NC_135500.1, on the reverse strand, counting down.
GAAAAACACCCAAGGGACGAAGACCAGCTCCAATTCAGCCGTTCCCTGAGGTTTCGGCTCCCTTCGAGCGGACAGGTATGGACATAATGGGCCCATTGCCCACGACCACTTCCGGAAACAAGCACATTTTAGTATTTGTCGACCACCTTTCAAAATACGCGGAAGCGGTAGCACTCCCAGATCAGAAGGCAGACACGGTTGCAAGAGCATTTGTCGAACAGATCGTGCTCCGACATGGACCCCCGAGGCAACTCTTGACAGATCGGGGAACGAACTTCGTGTCGCAGCTAATGAGGAGAGTTTGCGAGCTGCTTAAGATCGCTAAGAAGCAGACAACACCGTACCATCCGGCTTGCAACGGCGCGGTGGAGCGACTGAACCAAACCGTGGCCGGGTTCCTGTCGCATTTTGTTTCGCGCGACCAGCGGGACTGGGACTTGTGGCTCCCGTATGCAATGTTTGCCTACAATTCCGCAGCACACGAGAGCACGGGCGAATCGCCATTCTTTCTTCTCTACGGCCGAGACCCGGACCAGCCTAGTGAAGTGCCAGAGGGCCCCCGTCGTGTCCCATACGCTTCACTGGACGACTATAAGGTTGAGCTAGAATCGCGCTTGCAAGTGGCGAGGGACATCGCAAAGGAGTCCTTAAAGAAAGCGGCGAAGCGCAGGAAGGAGGTGCACGATCGCAGTGCTAGAGACGCGCCGTTTGATGTGGGGGACAGCGTGTACATTGAAAACTGCCAAAGGCAGATTGGGCTACCTCGTAAGTTCCAGACGAAGTGGAGAGGACCGTGCGAGGTTGTCGAGAAGCTTTCTCCGGTAAACTTCAGAGTCCGAGACGTGAACCGGCGTTTGATAAGGATACACGCAAATCGCCTCAAGTCGGCACCGGTTCAGTATTCACGAAATGAGGAAAGGGAAAGCGCGGATTTTGATGGGGACAGAAGTGAAGCGGAGCGCGCAGATAGTTCGCAAGAAACGCCCTCTCCTGCATTTGTTCGGCAGGCGCCCGAGGTGACGGCCGGAATGCCACCGGATTTACTTCATGCATTGCTAGAAGAAGAAGCGCGCGAGGTTGCCGCGCAGATAACGCCAGGAGAGGCTCCTGCCACGAGCCCTCGCGAGTCCCAAAGCAGACAAAGGGGCACAGACTTACTTAGTGTGACTCATGAAGGCCGATATCCGCTGCGAAATCGGAAAGCTAAGTCGGACTAATGGCGTAAACAGAGCGGAGTTGTGAACTGGTTAGAATTGTGTAATGCCGCAGCTCATAACATTGCTATGTGCTTATGTGTTAAGTTATCGGAGTTGGTAGTTAAACCTTTCTGTCATTAAGTAACACCTGCACAAGAGAGCATGCGGAGCGCATGCAGAACCTGCCCTACTTCCTTTCGTTATCTATATTTTTGTCTGTGCCGTGATCGTGCTAGAAGTGGGAGCTCCTTTGTAACTGTGGTAAATTTATTTCGCCCAGTTTGGACTAGAAAGGAGAGGCTTGGGTGCTGAGTTTCATGTTTATCTGTAAAAGAAGATCAGTGCTGCCCCTGGAGACGCCAGTATTGACAGCGGAGGCATATGGTGTTGTGCAGTGGTGTTGAGTGCAGCGAAAAGTGTTTTGTCGGACGCACTGTGCGAGGCGATTCAGAAAGACAAGGGGAGCTGCGTGGACTCAAATGTTCGGAGAACATTCTTCTGGAGGGTGAGCGAGTGTGACATTCCGTGTGTGCTACGAGGATCCACGTTCGACGGCGCGGCGTAGACGGAGACCCGTGACAGCGGCATCATCAATTACCCAGCCATGCTCTTTGAGTGACGACCAGAAAAACCGGACCCGCCGCCGCCCCGGGGAAACAGGCTTTATCCTCCCCAATTTCCGGTTACATTCCAGGACAAGGGAGCTGTCAGCGGGCCAGAGCGCGCCGTACCACAGCCGACGCTATGCGATACCGCGAAGACGACATTCTTTCCCTCCCCCCCTTTGTCGTGGGCTATCGCCGGGAAGGCACCCACAGCTTCCCAGAAGGGCCGCGACGGACACCTGTCATGGCGGACAGGCAGTACTCGCCAAGAATGTGGAAAGACAGGCGCTAGTGAATTAGCTCCGAAGAGAGAGCCTGTGTATACTCTCACTTGAGAGAGAGTGGTGGCGTTTTTGTTGTTTATTTAGTTTGTATTGTTAACAGACTCTGGGTTCGAGGCTAAGCCCAACCCAAAGGGGTGGTCCCCATCTCGCATGTTATTTTGGATTGGAGAATTGATGCTTTGGGCGGGCCACTGGAAATGACCGCCCTTAGTCCTTTGTTAATCAAGTGCTTAAAAGGACATGTAAACGGATGCAGTCCAGTCTGAGCTGGGGCTCCATGCTTAGCATGTAATGTGATGCTACTTAGGCACTAACCTGCCCGGTCGATGAGTAAAGTAGTGCAAAGTTTGTTCTGTTGTAAAATTATGCTCTGCTGTCATCATCTACAAGCTCGCCTCCTGTTCATCTTCCAAGCCGAACGACACTAGAGGAAGGGTTTGTGATCCATCCTCGAAGAAACGGACGACTATTGAAATTCTACTGCATCCACGCTCAGGACGACATCGTTAGCGAAGAGGGCCTTCAGCGCCGAAGCCCGACGGCGTGCAGCTTCTGCCAGCAACCGCTCGAGCCCAACTCCGGAGCCACTCCATCGCCCCCATGAAGTCGTCGGCACGTAAGCTCGGACGCCCCGGCCTCTGATGTATAACCTTAACCATGTGTAATTATTGAATATACCTGTTTGTTTAAACTGAGCCATACGGTGTCTCTTTGCCTCTCCGTCCCGTGTGGACCTGCGCATTATGGGGGTCATCACAGCTTGCTTCTAAGGACTAGGTTGACATAAGCCATGAGTGGAGTGTTCCGCTGGGTCCAGCGAGAGGTCGGGATTTAAGGCATGCTGCATGTTGATGGTGGTGACAGAACAGCCGGTCATTCGGTCAGTCCTCAAAGTAGCCTCGACATAATACCTCTTCGTGACGCCCATACAAGGTGCCTTGGCAATGTCCGATATCAAGTTGATAAAGCTACTCAAGCACCGAACAGGTCTAATCAGGTGACAAGAGTGAAGAAACAGTATTTAGCTTATAAATAGCAAGGAGGTGGTGTTCCCTAGTTTGCATACTCGTGCAAGCTAGCGACACAATGGATACAATCGCAAAACCGTGCTACTTATTCAACACCAGCGTCTCATCACGCTCCAGCTTCCGCGCTTACTAAATTTTCATCTTTGAGTGTATATCGTACTCAACAGCCACATACCAATACAGTGCTTGCAATAATACTGACCTGTATCTTTTGCATGAAAGTGTTTTTTTTTTGGGGGGGGGGGGGGGGAGGGAGGGTTTAACCGAAACTGTCAACCCTTATATAGCACAATATCAGGCCGCAATGGTCCGAGGTAGTCTCTAGATTGCCGGGGTCACAGCAGTCAATGACTACAGGTTCGTACAGAACCAGATCCCCCCAAAAAACTTACTTTTTTTCTTCCCTTTCATATGCCGATATCCCGTGAGAATCCTTAGTCTGCGCTCCCTGTTGATTTAAAGCTCGATTTTCTACTGCTGTCCCCTGAGCACAACCAGGCAATACGCAATTTCCTTCTGCCTCACTTAAAAGGTAGGGAACCGGAACACTCACAGGGGGGATGGCCGGACGCCCCTTGGCCGCTGTGATCTCCGTCCTCAACGCAGCTGGCTTGCTTGACGACACGCTTCGGGTAACGCTTGTCGTCAGCTCCGATGGCGCCTCTTCCTAATGCGAATGAGTCGGGATATTAGGGATTAAAATAACGTGCAGGGAATACACACCCACCACGAGACCTGCGAAGAGGAAACTCCCTTTGTCTATGGGGACACAAGTCTAGCAGCATTCATATGGATTAATTAGTTTCACGCATTCTGGGAACAGCCGTTAATCACGTTGAGTGCGTCATTAGATTGTTCATCAGTAAACAGTAAGCCCATGAACACAAATCAAAGACGATCGGCCTGAAGTAAACAAAGCGCACAAAACCCAAAGGAGGAAAACGAGATTCCAGCAGAAGCAGAGGCAATCAAAGCAAATCTGTAGAATCCGCAGGAACTGGGTCCATTGTATCTCATGAGTCATATTTTCATTATTCTTATACACATCAGAACATGGACTTCAAGACCATCGGCGCGGAAAAGTGGAAGACATAGCTGTCTCCCCTACCCTTTTTTTTCCTAGCGATGGGGCTAATCTCACAGCCCACGTGAATAATAATACCACACATGTGCGCAGGGTGCGTGCCTGGAGTCCTTCAGACATATTTTCGAGTTTCTTGACTCCATGCAGTTGACATCTGTGCTCTGAGGCGGCTTGCCCCAATCAAGCTCCCGACACGCGACGATCAGCACGTATCACCACCCCCCTCATCCCATCGATTTCTCTCACCCGCGGCCCTCAGCTGTGAAGGGCAGCCAGGCGGTATCATTGTATTGCTCGCCACTGCTAGTGCCCGAAGAGGAGGCAGGTTTGTGTGCAGAAAGTGTGGATTGGCAGCCACTCACAGCCGATGCTGATGTCAACTGTCGATGGTCGAGTTTTTGCGGCATTTTTAGGGAGACGACTTCTTTCTTCCTTTTAAAAACTCAGCCCGATTATATCTTTCTCCGTTTTTAATTGAACGACTCGGGTGATATTCGTGGCTTGTCGCTGTAACTGCTGCCGCGATGCAACGGCGATGCTCTCCAAATTGTACCACGTCTTACCTGAAGGTGCAATTCAAGCACTGGCATTTTTTTTTCCTGTCTGCGTTCTATATTTTCGCATCGGTGTCTATTCGTTCTAAAGACTCGTGTTTGCCAGTCTGCAAAATAACAAAAAACCTAAGGGAACCGCCCTACCCGCGCCGTCCCTCCTTCGAGGGCGGGTCGACTCGATGGCGTCGTGCTCACGCCGCAAATGTACAGACGTGAACAGTCTTGTATGGTAGCGCTCAGGCGGTCGTCTGCACAGCATAGGGAGCAAAATTTTGAGAAGGTACTGAGTTTCACTGCCAGAGCTCAAGCTGAAGCTAAGATGCACAGAAATGAAAGCAGGGAATGAACACCACTTGCGCGCAACGATTTCTTCCGCAGCACACCACTCCAGTGCCCTAATCAGGTCTTCTCACGAATATTACACGTGGGCACGTTGCTTGCTCAACTGAAGTGTTTGCCACAAGTAAATGCTATCGGGATTCAGATTCCTGAATTGAAATCGAAGCAAACGTCTGTAAAGAGCGAAACAATGGCGTTATGCTGCGATTTCTCAAAACCCTGCTCACCTTATCAATGCGACGCAACAATGCCGGGTAGGAACACTCAGCTCTGATGATCTACACGTCAGTAAAAACGTCCTGGAGGTGGGCGATGATTGTGCAAGGTCACTTTGCATGGTAGACGTTTGTAGGCACAGGTCAAACATCACCAGTGTTTAATCGGTTTTGTGTATTACGCCGACTATGCAAAGTCTTTAGCAGAACCTGTAGGCGGCTACCTTCAATGCAGAAACATGAGTCAATCGTTCAATCAAAGAAACCTGTTAATGCGCCTCAGCTGGTATCAGGCGGAGTCCTCTTTATGGTTCCCATTTTATCTCGACTGCCACGACGCATGGTGAGTTGCATTTATACCAGGGTTTACCGGATGAAACTCTGCCCTTGCATGCATACATTGGTCGGTGGTGGTCTGCGTCAGCGTTGCTGCAGTGTTCAGCGGACTTTTTTCTGTCTGGACCCACAATTTTCCTTTCTGTTCGCGCAAAATAATTCCTTATTCGCAAATATCTTTAGAGAGAGTGCCGGCGAAGAATACATTTTATGTATAGAAATTGCAAAGCCCGTGAGCAACTTAGCGCCAATGTGGAACCTGCATAGCCAACTCCTGAGCTGAAGTTCCGTAATTATTCAATTGGTCGTGGCAGGGCGCGATAACCACACTTAATTACGTTGTAAAGGAACGCCACTGAGATTGGGCAGTTGCGCTTCTTAGCGCTGCTCGCGCCGGTCGAGAATACAGGCACAGGGATAAAGATGGTCCCGGGTTTGGTTGCCCTACATTCTGGGATCCAATCTCGGATAGCGGTCAATGACAGCAGCGCTTCCTTGAAACCAGAGAGCCCCATGTAGTTCAGGCACATTCACGGGGAAGAGATCGTTCATCCGCCAACTAGATATCTGCGGCGCGGCTGCGCTGCTCCTTGCGAAAATTTGGGCTGCATATATATGCAGACCCCTTGATTTCCCACCGTCACTACATATATGACCTTCATATAATTCTTCCAGTGTTCATCTTTGGATGACTCGCTAATTGTTACGACAAAGTGCACCGCAAACAAGCGTTGGGCAGCCACCAAAGTTTGGCTCGGAGTTGAACTAATGTATGTGACCTAGTGCTGTCTTGAGCCTTGAAGTGAATTCTTGGGGCATGCGCTTCGTTTTTAGGTGGAGTTGTCGCCACCGAGGCGGCATCTCTTTGACGTGGACGATGCTAGGTCTGCGCTTGCGTCATGGTGATACTGCAAGCTCGAGAGCTGGCGCGGGCGAACAGCACATAATTTCTGCACAGCGCTCTGTGCTGTGAGCAGCCAGCACGAAAAAAAAAAAACACATGACACTGAATAAGCGCGGGCTGTCAAGTGTCAGCTACCAGATACTCTAGTGTTGAATTTTGTGAACACGGCGCAGAGTCGGAAAACACAAGTAACTTCGTAGCCTGCTTTGCGGTCTCTCTAGCAGCCGTTTTCAAAAACCACGACCAACTTTGTGTAAAAAAAAGCGACTTCGGCAAAGTGCTAAAAAGGCTTCCCAAGTTTGGTCATATGTATGCGTTGTGTGTAGATGACCCCCACGCTAGACAGAATTGTCGTCTTTTAGGCAGATTGAGTGGCAGACGTCGGCCAATTATATATGGTCTTCAAAGCACTAGGAAAACGGGAGGGAGCATAGCAAATCGATTTAAACCTGTCCCGCGGCTTCCGCGGCTCGCGATTGTGAATCCGCCTTTTATTCCGGTATTTATTGTTTTTTTTTGTTCTGTTCTTTAGAGGGGGTGGGGGGGTGGATTAACGTTCCAAAGCTGCTCCGACTATGAGGGACGCCGAAGTGAAGGGTTCCGGAAATTTTGACCACCTGGGTCCTTTAAGTTGCACTGATATTGCACTACACACGGGATTTAGAATTTCCCCTCTATTGAAATTCTACTGCCACGGCCGCGATCGAACATATTAAAGGGTGGTTTATATGCAAGCGTCTGAGCCATTGAGCGGCGCGTTGCAGCAAAAATTTGCTACTTGTCGCATTCGCTAGCGTTTACGCTTCCATGTGAAACAAGCATTACCAGGTGTGCTCATGCCCCGCACATGCCGTAGCGAGTGGCCAGATCACCGATCTCGTCTCTTTAAAGGTGCCTGAAATACCTGCGGCTCTCTGGTTTCACGGAAGCGTTGCTGTCACTGACCACTATCCGAGCTTCGATCCTAGAATCGAGGGGAACAAAACCTGCAACCAACTTTCGCCGCTGCGTCTGTTTTCTCGACCGACCCCAACAGCGCTAACAAGCGTATCTTCCCAATCGAAGTGACGTTAGTTTACGACGTAGTTACGTGCGGATATCGCGACCGGCGACTAACGGCCGAAGCTCCGATGCACGCGTTTTACAAGCGGCAGGTCGACAGGCGAAGAAAACGTGCTTGCGGAGCAAGAGTTCATTTGTTATGCGCCCCTCAAGTTTACACCTCAAACATGGCGGCGACCCCCAACAGCGCCGCGGGTATGCGCAAAACTTTTTTCTCTTTCTAGCTTTGATTTTCTCTCTGTAAGGAAAATTTGTCATCATCAGGCAGTCCGTTCGTTTCCAGCTTGCAACCTCGCGCCATGGAAATGCTCAGTATGTCAGCGCATCATGCAAGTAGCCCTTTAGATATGCGACGCCGGAATGGAAAGATTATATATACGCCTGACTCACGAGCATTTCGAAGGCCCTCGAACCGATAGTCTATCGACTCAGAGAAGATCGAGCGCTGCTACACGGGCAGTTTCAATGGCCGTCGAGTCAATAGCCTATCGAGTTAACGGAGCAGCGCAGAACTCCATCGAGATTTCGAGGGCCTTAGAGCGCTGCCCGACGTGGGTAGCGTTGCTTCAAGCGGCGCCAAGCGCAGTTTCGTACACGATACATTCAAGGCACAAAAGCATGATCAATCATTATTCGGCGAAACTGTTATACAAGCAGTCTGTACAATAACTTTAAAATTGTATCAGTCTGGTTTTGAGCGCGTAAAGTGCGTTAATTTTCACGTTGCGTTCTTTGCGTTTCTTGCGTACGTAGCGTTGACAACATGGCGGCGCCCTGCCCGCCCGCTTCTCAGAAATGACAGCTTCTTCGCGAATCCGTCAAAGCAATATCCTGTTTTAAGCTGTTGTATTCGGCTTCGATTTGCCCATTCTTACCCTCACATAAAGTTTCAAGTGACAAATAGCTCTTGTTTTTCAGATATCAAGGCGATTTCCGAGGTGTTAATCCTGACGAAGCAGTGCTACAGTGATTGTAGCAGCGCTCCGACGCAGTTTGACTCATCTTCTATTAGAGTGGCTACAGTATTGTCTGTATCTGTCAGCAGATGGCGCTAATAACCACGCGCGTGTATAGAGATTGCTGAAAAGGAACACAGGCCCCTATGGCTAGCATTTCTGGATATTAAGGGAGCCTATGACAGCGTTATTAAAGAGTATCTGTGGGACATACTGTTCACATTGGATGTAGAAGATGGTGTAATTAATCTTTTAAAAGATATATACAAAGGTACAAGAGTGCTTATAAAATAGGAAAAAAGGTATCAGAGCCTGTATAGATACAGCGGGGGCTTAGGCAAGGATGTCCTCTTTCTCCTTTGTTGTTCATGTTGTACCTGCAAGGGTTGGAGACCAAGCTAGAGAGGAGTGGACTAGGCTTCAACCTTTATTTTTTCAAGCAAGGAGAATTGATTAAACAGTCATTACCGCGACTAATATACGCCGATGATATAGTGCTAATGGCTGACAGCAAGGAATATTTTCAGAAGTTGATAGACATGTGGTACAGAGGCAGATAGATTAGGTTTCAAGTTTAGTAAGGAAAAATCGTCAGTCATGATATTTAATGATGAGGTCGGTGAGCATAGAATACAGGAGTTCACGCTAGAATTAAGTGGATGTGTACAAGTATCTTGGGGTGTGGATAAATAACGGTGCAGAGTATCTGACAGAGCATGAAAAATATGTAATGAATAAGGGTAGTAGGATTGCAGCTGTCATGATAAATAGGGCACTGTGGAATTACAATAGGTATGAAGTGGTAAGAGCGATCTGGAAAGGGGTGATGGTTCCTAGCCTGACTTTCGGTAATGCGGTCCTGTGCATGAGACCAGATATTCAAGCAAGGTTAGAAATTAAACTACGTGGCGTAGGGAGGCTAGCTTTGGGAGCACATGGCAATACACCAAAGCAGGGGGTACAAGGTGATATGGGATGGGCGTCGTTCGAGAGCAGAGAAGGTAGCAGTAAGATAGCATTTGAGGAGCGATTGAGAAAAATGGGGGGAAAGCAGCGGGCTAGGAAAGTTTTCAGATACCTGTATATAAGGAATGTTGATACGAAATGGAGAAAGCGGACTAGAAAATTGACAAGCAAATATCTGGACAGCAGTAGGGGGGCAAATCAGCAGTAATCAGTTAAGAAAAATGTTAAAGAAACAGAGAGAGCTTTGTGGAAAACATGGATGCCGACCAAATCAGCACTGGGAACATACAGGATTTTTAAGCAGGAAATTGCCAAAGAAAATTTCTATGATAATTGTAGGGGAAGCTCTTTGTTGTTTGTGGCCAGGACGGGAGTTTTGCGGACTAAGACATATTGAGTCAGGTACCTTGAGATAGACACGTTGTGCGTTGCGTGTGGAGAGGAGGAGGAAACGGCTGAACACTTGATATTTTCTGTAAAGGGCTTCACCCTACAATGGAAAGCAGCGGGGCTGATTTATCCAAGGCACTGGCGTTTAAGGACACTGAAGCGAAAGTAGATTTTAAGCGGGTAGAAGTAACCAAGCGAAGGTTATCTGATTGGTGTCTAAAATCAAGAGAAGAGTAAAATTTCATAAGTCATGGTTGCGTGGCTTGAGCGACCACACGATTTAAAGGGTTAAGCCGTATCCATCCATCAATCTACCCATCGGCGTACGTCGCGTACATGCAACTGAAAGGGTTTTTAATGGCATGCGTGTATGTGTGCGTTTCAACGCACTGTATAGATTTATAAAATATTTTTGTTATTTGCGCAAAATTGAAAGTAGCGATTGTAGCCCCACGCAAGCTTGGCGTAAGACACGAGAATCATTTCAATGGAAACAGAGATTTTCCATGTAGCAGCGACACAGCTCCGTCGAGTTCGATGGCAATTGTGATGTTCGAAGGGCATCCCTTCTTAAGGGAAAAGCAGAGCGATCCCCCTCTCCTCATTCTGTTCACAGAAACCATGTGGGGCTTCTTGAAGGTCACAATAGCGACTGCGGCCGAGTGGTCGGGCACACAAAGCTCAACCCTCACATCCGCACCGTCACTCTTGTGCAGATTTGTACCTAGCACGTTGTAGGTAATTGATTGCTGCTTATAAATTACATTTTCTTCTCGCTTTGCAATTTTAATTCTATTACATTTCCTTTCAAACGGCAACGTTTCGCGTAATTCAATTACTTTTGTCTGTAATTGATTACTGGTGATAATTTACTTTTTCCAAAACGGAATGTTAACGGCCGGTACACGTCGGAGAAACTAAACCTAGCGGCAAACAGGTGGTAACGGAGATAATACCGCCATGACACAGCGAAAACCGACCGGCTGCGGAGGAGCATCTTTTGTATTAATGTCGATCAGTACCACATCAGACTCCATGCCATCAGCGCCCGATTCTACGGGAGTCCCCGTCTCGAGAAATATCATGTGGTAGCCCTGAGCTGCCTCCGTTCTGTCTGATAGCACCGCAGCTAACCTCTCAGTATGCACCTAACTCGGATGCTTCCAGACAATGCATGGAGCAACAGCGAAGCACGGCGCTTCGTAGACGACTTTCACACTAGCATCTGTGTACTTCCCAACTAGGACATTTTGGGTAAGGTGTTCAAACGTTCTGATTGAGAGGGGCGAGTGCAGCTTTCGAAAATCAATTTGTATGAAGAATTAACAACGAGTAAAATATTATCATGTAAGCCGCTGTATTTCATTGTATTTTGAATAAATTGATGCAATGGCAACAAAGGTTGGAAGGAGAATAATGCAATAGTAATCGATTATTTTTCTGTAATTGTTCAGTTGTTTTTCTGGGGATGTAACTGACCACTGTAATCGGTTACATTTCGAATGGAGTTATTGTAATTGGTTACCTATTTTTTGTAACACATTCCAAGACTGCCCTGGAGGCCCAAACCAGAGCTACGCGGTGAGTACACGCGGCACAAAGCTGCTTGTCCTAGCATCCAACTATGAGCTGCGGGACGACCGCACATGCGGCTTGTATTTACACTTCGGCTAGCCAATCACACCACTGCGGGTAGCCCACTAAAGCTGTCGGTTTCAGAAGGAGAAAAGCGCAGCCTTACTTACTGAGCAGAGTAGGAGGAGGCTGAGCGACACTGGGAGCTCTGGTAGTGTTCTCGAGACACTCCCGCGTGAACACGCGTGACCCAGTGCTTGCTGAAACTAATTGGTTTACGCCACAGCATAAAGAAACTGTTTAGCCATTTTGCGTTATAACTCATGTTACACATCGCGAAATTAATTCAGTTAACAAAAACTACATAGCCGAAGCGTAATTTGATCCCACGCCGATACGAGCAGATCCGTTCCGATAGCCGGTGCTTGAGTCCACTATGTATGCGCCAATGCCGCAGGCAAAACACCCGCTTGTGAAACAGCTAGTCTCTGGCCCAATGATCTGGAGGTCACGGTTTTCATCCACTTATCGCGGTCTCGCCACTGACGACGCCGAAAAAACTCCACACCGGGTTCCTTGTGCCATCGGTGACCGGGATTGAGATTGAAGTTTTCACCTATTTCTTTTTTTGACCGATCCCGGTCTAACCGTCGATCTCCCTTTACGAAGGGAAGGCCATCAATATGGTCACCAGTAAATGTTTCCAGCCCTCAAACGAACTGACACGACAAACTGAGGATGCGTTCCGATGCTCCCAAGTAGAAAGCCTGGACTCGATGTACGCGAAAACTCACGCGAACGCGAAGGCGACGGCGGCAAGCGACGCCATCGCGCGAAGCAAAATGTATGTGTCGCTTGCCGTGTCGCTCGGATCTGCACCCACAAAAGATCTCGCTCGTCCCCCGGAAGTCCCCACCGAGACTGGCCAATCAGAGCCCCCCAAAGCCGTTTCTGGTTTGTCCACAGTTTCTCACGGGTACATCTCACGAAACCAGCCCGTCATCTTGGTCATCGCTACCGTCGAGAAAATATTTGGTTTTGTAGCTGAAAGGCAGACCCGCATGATTTAAATAATTAAAACAATCTACTTGTTGGGTGCGGATGGCTAACAGCATTTGGAGCGGGCTACGCGAGCGGGTGTACTGCAGGGATAGATGCGTGTCGAGCCGCGGGTACCGGTGTTCAATCCACCGTGCCGCTGCGCTCCAACTGTGCAGAAACAATCGCGGCGCACATTATCACTGGTAAATTATAGTTTGCTCATTTACAATCAGATTGCGGTGACAGTTTATGGGAGTGTTTTTACTAAGCCGGAGTGCACAGGCACCGAACGAAAGCACACCTCCCCCGTGAACCCGTGATGTGACTTCGCCTCCGCAAGCACGCCGTTGGTTATCTCCACTGCCGCTACACCGCTGCCGTAGAGGGAATATTCATTTGGCCCTGACTGTGAGGCACACTCAAAACATTTTAAGAGAGAGAACAGGTTACGGGCGTTTTTCTAAGCTTGGGTGCGCAAAGCACGGAGTCCGCTGCGCACGTTGCGGGTTCGCGTCGCCTGCCGCCTTCGCTTGCATGGAGGTTGCCCACAAGCGACGGAGCCAGCGTCGCATGCCGCTTTGTCGCGTCGCTCGCTCTTTCGCGCACATGGAGTCCAGGGTTAAATGAATAGCTGTCCAGCTGGATAGCCACCATCTTGAGACGCGTTATATTTGGACGCGAACCAGGCAGCGAAGACTTCGATGCAAGTAAACTTCTTGTCTAAACATGGTCCAGCACTATGGCGATGAGGCTGCCGAGCCATGTGGGCGCTTAATTACGGGTAGGCAGCACCCATAAAGCGTGAGTCATACCGTTAAGTTAATTACGTGATCTAGCGGCTGATTACGCAACATTCGTGGACGTGCGTTATGGGCAGGGCATATTCGTGAATTGTGGAGAAGGGAGTCATGCGTGTGAGAGCATTGCTAAATCAGTGGACGGCTTGAAACAAGGACTGAGACCAGTGGACCTTACAGGCTTGTTTATAGTCAGACGATGCTGTCTCTTTGCACCTTGATTTTATAGTCGGTCAAGGTTAAACCTAATTGATGTCTTTGGCTCCTCACCAGGTAGGGACGGCTAGTGTAAAGGCACGCACGTGTTCCTTTTTCTTTCTAGTGTCTATGAAACCATCTTGTGCATATTTCTTTTTATTTACAGTCTTGTAACAAAAACACACCTTACGATGCCAGCTTGCTGCACCTTAATTTTAGACAATGTAAGGTTAAAACTGGTTGCTCTTGCTGAGTTTCTTGCCGGGTGACATGGCAGACCGCAGGTGCAATGCCACGCAACTGCGTGTTTCGCTCGCTGCAGTTGCCGGAACATCTTTCGTGCTCATTGTTTTTTATGCTCGTCGTATCGACGTCGACGCTTTATATTCAAAATTGGAAGATAGTGCTTGCCAATTTTGATCGAAAAAAAATAGAAATAATGGATACCCGAAGATGAGAGACTCTACAGTACACTGTACAACAAAGGCAATTAGCTTAAATTTTTAGAAACTAAAATATTTTGGACTTGCCTCGTGCACACGACAAATTTATAGCGAGGTCAGTACTTCGGGAATGCGGGTGCAGTCGATGATTTCGAAAACCTCGCAGGTTATAAATTTTGCTAAGCAGGCGCGACAGGCATCGTAGTGCTCGCAGCCTTTTTTAAACGCTATCACATGTTGTATACTGCGCGTCCCCGTTCATTCTAGAGCATGCGTGATGAAGCCCTTTTAGAGCGGCATGGCTATGTGAAGTGCGCCGCGAACTGTGCAAGGACACTGGAGTAAGGGATATCGTGCTGCTGACATTGGGAAATCAATGTTTTTGAGCAGTTGCGAATTCATGGCTCAGAATGTTCATTGTTATCAACATTTTTAAGACGGGACCAAGGCGCTCTTCTTAGAGCCATTTTAGGGGAAAGTCAGACTCCGTCATAATGCTCAAATTATTTGCGATTTGCACGGATACACCAGGATTAGGTCCTCACAAAAATTAATCGATTGATGTATGGTCAACGGAAGTTAAGTTCTCGCCCTTTCCCACCCGGACAAAACGCGCAGGAGGGAGAGCCATGAAAAAATTGGCAGAAGCCTCGCGACGCAATCGGCACCCGGCTCTGGGGGGCAGCCACCGCCGCGAGCACTGTGTCGACAAGCTCACCAGTTGCTGCGCTGTCGCTGTCGCGGAGGCCGACACGCGTCATAGACTGAGAAGACGGACGTCGCCGCGATGACCGAAGCTCCATGGCATCCGCCGCTGGCTGCGTCCGCGAAGTCGTTCAGCACGCACCACCTCAGTTCGCGCACACTCTGAAGCACTCACTGCACACCTCAGGAGGGGCAAACGCCTCAACTAAACAAGGATTAAGCGTGCCAGTGTACAGCTGCTTGTGCATGCCAGCCCCGCTGAATGGCGGAGCGATACAGGATGAAATAATCGTCACAACTGAGGCCGCGGTTACATGGCAGCGACAAAGTAACAGCGGAGCGAGATGGCACAGCGTCGGCTGCGATAAGGCACTGTTTGTATGGGAAAGCATCGAAGCATCCGCGATGGTGGCGACGTCTTGTGTCGCAGCTGAGAGTTGAGACGGATTCCACAAAGGCCAGTAGCAAATGTCTGGCGACCGTACGGTTCCCGAAGGAAGAGGAAAGCGGGGAGAGACCGTAGCAAATTGATTTCAACCTGTCGAGCGACTTCCAGGACCCGCCAATGTGAAGCTGCCTTTAGGCCGCTCCTGCTCGTCTTCTGAAGCGAGTCGACGCTAGGAAAACCGGTGTGGGTCGTTGAACCACGCTGCGTTCGCCCCCACCCCCGCACTACCGAACCCAGCGACTCCCAAATGCCCTGCGAGAGGCGACGAATGGCCGCTTCATTACACGTTCCCAAAGGCTTCAGCGACTCCTCAGCAAGATTTTTCCCGCGTCCTTGTCTGCACGGATACTACACGGAGGAGAACAGAGGCAGCCTAGGCTACTAGAAAACCTGCGCTGGCTACGCTGGCTAGAATGGCAACCACGCGGCAAGGCTCAGCACAGCTCAGGAGAGAAGGCGGGTGGCGCGCAGAAAGCTTCGCACCCCTCTTCCCAGAAAAGGGAGAACCCGCTCACAAGGGTGCCTCGACTCGCCTCTATCTTAGTAGTTGACCGAAATAAGCTTGCGAAATAACCGCGAATAAGACACGCCTGTAGCACAGTGACGAAGTGTTGGGTCACCTGAAGCACTGCACTGATCCCTATCCTCTCCCTATCCATTTTATTTTATCTGGTCGAAGCTCAGGTTCTTCTGGGTACGATGCCGGGGACAGCAAACGCCTTTTCGTTCCTTTTTAACGCGAAAACATGCTCATGAGGCAGGAAGCACAATGTTATCGTCCTGCCAGACTGTCTGCAACGTTATGCGAACTCATCATGTCATCAGCAGTGCCTACATCATCAGAAAAAAATATGTAGATACTTTGAGATAAAACTGCCGATGTGAGGTTCGAATCTATACCGGCACGAGCAGATGAGTTTCGCTGGCCACTTCATTCCAGAACTGCGCAATCACAGCATTTTTTTCTTTTCAACATGGTATTTGTTACAGTGACACAGTCCTGTACTTATATAACAGTGTAAAATCCTGACGATAACAAAGGGAAATCAACACGATGCATAATACCACACGCATAATCGACACAGCACTAGAAAAAAAGGTAATGAATACCACGGCGGCTAGGTCTTCCATAGGAGCGGCTCGCTGAGTGCGCCGCGCTGCCAGTGATTGCGAAAGTTCAAGTTTGCACCGCCGCCGCGCTAATGGCGCTCGCTTCCGGTGAAAGAATAGTTACGTAAACATGCAAGGGCGTAGAAATAGAGTGAAGTGGTTAGAAATAGAACAGCAGTCAAAGGGGTGGAGACACCAAAATTTTATTTGGCGTGTTCTTTGTTTCAAACGTTGCGTATTGCCCAGGACGCGTGATACAGGTTGCGCAGTTCGTATAAGTGCGGTAAATAATTTATACGCGGTGTCCAATCTGAACGAACTGCAAGGCATGCTGAGTACTCCGACTTCAGGGTCTTTCGGCGAGATGCGTGTGTACAGCGCTTTGCTTCAAATGCGGAATTAACAAGCTTGAATTTGGCTCTTTATGTCTTAATACGCGCCAACAAAGTCGTAAAAAAGATGAGCATGCTGTACGTGCATTATTTTGTCCGCGGTCGACGTTCGGTATTTTATTTAATGGCGAAGAATCGTTCTAAGTGCGAAGTATTGGCGTGCGTCGTCTGTTCGCGCAGAAGTTTAATACACTTCATTCCCTGGCTAAAAATTTCTCCCGTTGTTACGCGGCTGCTGCATTGATCTCAAATATGTGTTAGGGAACATGTTTCCGAGAGGTTTCGCGCTAGTAGGCGCTGAATATATGTACTACCAGAAACTGGATGCTGCGACGGCGAAGAGCTTACATCATGCAAATCCTCGGAGTACTTGCCGTAGTTTTCCTACACCAGCCGCGGTGCCGAGTGGTTAGAGCACTCGGCTACTGATGGAGAGGAGCCGCGGGTTGAGTTCGGGACGCGGCGGCCGCGTTTCGATGCCAGCGGAGCGCGAAAGGCGCACCCGTGTGCTGTGCGAGAGAACCCCGTCTAAACTAATCCGGAACCCTTCATTGCTGCGTCCCTCATTGCCCATGTATCGCTTCTAGATGTGACACCATACAATTTGCAATATTTTATGATTTTCTACACTACAAAGCTTTCATGTGCACTGCATCGGAGCTGCAAGGGTTTCTTGCTGCGCGGTAGCACCGGAGCTGTCGTTGCCTGCAGGCAAGGTTGACCGCGTTTTGTTGCGCTAAAACTGGCACATGCGGCGCGTTGAGTTTCTCAAAAAATCCTTTCTTCACAAGGCTTCACAACCTTAGTAAAAGGTGCAATATCTGTTTTACTGTCTGTTACGTTCTTGTCAGCTCAAGTGCTTTTGTCGAATATTTGTTATGACTTATGTAATAAGTATGATTCATGGGGATTTAACGTCCCAAAGCTACTAAGGCTATGAAAGACGCCGTAGTGAAGGGCTCCGGGAAATTAGACCACCTGGAGTTCTTTAACGTGCTCTGACATCGCACCGTAATTATTTAATAATTACTGCACTAGCTCGCATGCATAACAACAGTCTTAAACAATTGAATTTCAGTTCGTCTGTAATGCAAAAATGCAACTGCATGACAAATGTGTTGCATTTTCAGCCCTACTGCATTTTTCCTGCCAGTACGAATTGCACCGAGCATGCGCATCTAGAATTTGTGGCTAAAAACTTCTACTAATGTGCGTCAAGGGCATGGATGGGCAAGTGACATAGCAGTTATGCGCCCATTTAGTGAGGCTTTGGTACGTGCACAAGAACCTGACTCAGATACGAAATTAACGATGCAATGCATTTCACAGTCTGCATATTGTGGTGCGCAACATAACACGCCATTTACATAAAACTTTCAGCTCTGAATGTTAAGAATTCCTCTGCTTGATTTCCCAATGCGGCTTGCTGCTTTATGTACACGAAAAAGAAATACTAAAATAAATGCATTGCTTTATGGCACCTCTTGAATGGCTTTATAGCTTCCCATTATGGCAGAAGCGAGCCTGTAGCCATTTTGCTGTCGTGTACTTAGTGCTCGGAGCCTCGTGGAAGAAGAAACACCAGCCAATGTACGGAAAAATGTCCCAATGGCTGGCACCTCAGCTTTTGATTGATATGTAGAGAACTGTGGAAATATAAAACTTGTGCATTGTATGCGAAGGGTTCAAGTTAAGGTAGGTAAGCAATAACACAAGCAGCTGAACAGAACATTACCTTGCCTTGTGCTTTTCTTAATGAAAATACACAGACGAAACAAAGCATCAAAGCCTGCTGCAAACTTTGCTACAGGCACCACAACATTAAGTAAGGCATTAAGACAAAACAGAAGCTGACTGCAGCCAAAAGCGGCACTAATTCTTCACATAGGCAGCTTTACTGTTTAACTGCAAAATGAGAAAGTTCATCAGCTGTTAACTGGAAACTCTTCTTGTCATGTGGGTAATAACATCCGATATAACCGTTGTCTCGCAAAAATACTTGCAGGCACAAATTATACAGCACATGATGTAATAAATGATTTTAATGCAGGATATCCGAGAGACAAATAGTAAATTATAATAAATAGCATGGTAGGGAGTTAAACATCATGCTTCGGCTTTTCCACCACACACAGAGGCTCGATACCTGTTTTCAGCATTTTCTACAAATTCTTTTAACGAAGCCTTGCGCGATTTTTAACGAAAGGCATGCCCATCCAGTTTGAGTTTTGGCGTGAACACTGCGGCACAGCTTGAATGTTAACCGATTTTGGTAAACCGTCCCCAAAAACCACTGGTGGTATCAAAAAATCTGGAATGTCTGTGAACACGATGTGTTCCTTGGCCTTTTAAGACTAGCAATTTTATAGCATGTTTTTTACTCTTTATCCTTACGGGTAATTGACCCAACGACCACCAGACTGGCCTCTGCCGTCCTTGCCGCATTTCGCCCTTCTTGGAGTCACCAACGTCCCTCTCAATAAAAAGTCAACTATTCAGGGCTAATTCCTACATGCAATCATGCTATGCATCACATGTAATCTAGAGACGGAAACATTTATCTACTTCACATGCATGTTCAGCAACCAGAGAGCTTACAAATGATGCTTTGCTTCTCAGCGACAGCTCAGTACTATAACATTTGTCTCATTTGTCAATTCTCCCACATGCCGTATGAGAGGTGAAAACAGCTAGACTATGTTGACTGCTACATTTTTTTTTAAGTTCGGTTATCATGAAATGAAGCCTCTCATAACTTACTGGCTCAGAGTATGAAAAGAATAGTGGTGAATAATTCTTATCACCCGTTTTATTGTGATCACCTTTCTGCCACCCTCCCTCTCCGCAAACAGGAAACCAAGAAATATAACAGCAATATGCGGGTCCACACAAACGGGTAACTGTAACTTAAATCCTCGTTTCTTCACACGTGCTGTGTGCTCATGTCGATCAACTGGTCTGCTGGTTAAAACATGTGTTTCACTTTGGGCAGGAAGTTGGGAAATTTCTTCGCATAAAACAATTCATATATCCTAAATGTTCTGGAAAACATATACTGCGACCAGCAATGTCTGGCAACGGGACCACGCCGCGGCCAGTGTTGCCGTTTCGGCAGCATACTGTTGCGATCGCATAGGCCTAAACTGTTAGCTCTGGATTCGAGCGACTCGCATGCAGCACAAATTCCGGAGCAATAACTCGTTCTTTTCTTTAACATCTTGTCGAGGTGTAGTGACGGAGGCCGAACTGTACATGCCTTTGCACCTCCGACCGCGCGGTGCTACCGCAGTCATGCGAGAATGGCTGTGTCCGAAGTGGTCCGAGCGAGAAATTGGTGCTCCTCAAGGAGAGAAAACAGGCTACTTAAGGAAATCCCCAAACTTCTACAACACTCTAAAACGTTCACCGCCAACAAAGCGCTCGAAGCAAAGACAAGAGCTGTCCGTAGAGGTCGTAGCTGACAGTCTGCCGACAGATCGCAACGGCGTACTGTTTTCGCCGTTCACTACTTGACGGATATCGGTACATGTTGCATTCTCTTGTTTTGAAGTTGTTGCAGCTTGGAGCAGCGCACAACACCCTTTTTGCAGCGATGTGAGCGTTAGTATTAAGGAAAGAAATGCCGAAACCGCACGTCTTCATGCAATGCCTATACAAAATGAAACGCAGGAAGGCCCCGGAAGTCCAAATTCAAGTGACAAAGCTCTGCTTGACTCAATGTCCGATGTATTTTGGACCCCACTTATGATTGCATTATTTATACTGAGCGATTTCGGTTTCGGTTTATGAGCGCTCGGGAGTGCTGCGACATCACTAACAGGGAAGAGCAGCAACCCTGGTCACATGGGCCCCAAAAGTTGTGACGCAGGTATTGCTGCGTCATCTCCTCTCGTACACAGCTGCGCATAGCAGCGCCTTTCGAAATTTTATGCCGACAGACCTTGTCTGTACGGCGATGTGCTGATTAAAGCCAAGCGAGCGAGGACACCGACACCGAGTCCTGAAACCAAGCGGCTCGCTTAGGCTGATCTCAGTCGCCAGAAAGCGTATGCCTACGCGGTCTCTGCCTTGTATTTCGCTGTGTCACGCCGACGCCGATGCTCCGCGGACGTCTGTGTCGGTGGCCCGTAGCTTACCCAAGGTAGATGTACACTGGTAGCGAAGGCTCCATAGACGCCCATTGGTCCAAAAAATGGCGGCTCGTGGGCACTCCAGCGCCCCCTGGATTTTGGGGGGCAAACTACGCAAACGTGACGTAGAATGACGTCACGCATACGTATATTTTTGGCGCGAATTATAAAGCGGTCTTTCTGTAGAATCCGCGTTTTCGAGCCCGTACCTCTCGAAGGTTGCTGCCTTTCAGCGCGCCCCAACCTTTGCCAGTCAAATGTGCTCGAGCTCCTGGTAGTTATGGCCTTGTTAATGTGCAATTGGGAACGCAATGAAAGTGACTGGTAAAGAAGGGGCAGCATAGAAAGGCAGCAACACTTCCAGACACTGGCGAAGCATGCATGATTCGTAGTGGTGCAAATACTGGTGCTAGTACTTTTGAGAGCTTTTGAGTACAGCAAGGTATGATGCAAGGTATGATGCACAAAGCACTGGCACAAGTGCACAGTTCGCAATAGAGTGTACGGCAAGTATGGTTTTCATAGTTTCATATTCATTGTTTATTGCAGCAACCAAACAAATACAGTCACAAAGCACACCTATGGCACACAAACAAAAAATACATGTCACAGGCAGCACAAGCAGTATTGTTTAAGTTGGCTAATCATCTCAATAGTCACAGTGCAGATAGGAAAAAGCCCTGAAGTGCCACGAACGTTGTCAGTTAGGAAATTGAAAAGTATAGAAAACAATGCTACGACAGCTTCAATTGAAGCAAACATAACATGACATAAGTAGGCGCATCAACACAGACCATAGAGCACACTGGGATTATTCTTCACATTTAATTTCTTCAGCTGAAAGAATATAGCAGGTGCGTTTACATCTGCAAGGCAATGTTAAAGCCAGCTTTAGCACCCTCAAACGTGCTCAACGTAGGAGGAAATACCATACATTGAAAAAGACATGAAGCCAAGTACGCACGAAAGGGTTACAGCTATGAAACACGAGCGAACAGCCCGACGAAACCATATCGAAGCAATCGCGCATACCTAGAGCAGACGACACACCTGTGAAAGTCCAGCGGGAATCGGTGTAGCGTGACACCAATGGTACTATCCACGCTGTCGCAGTGTACCGCCTTGGTGTACCAAGGAGCATCGTTTCTTCACATGCCGCAAGCTCATCTTGAAATGAAGCGCTAAGCACTTCAAAAGAAGAGCGCGAAGCGTGCAAAGACGGAAAAAGACTTCTCACTGGCCGCACGCCGAAGGAAACGAAAAAACCGAGAAAACTGCCGCAACGGTGCAGCGGGGTGCAAATCTTACCGAACGGTGACAAAGAAGCGACGTGCAAGGACGACGAAAACTTCGCAAAAGGAGCATTTTGAGACCGGCGAGCTAAATTTATACGCTTTACCAGGCACGCCATCGCAGACAGCTGGCGATAAGAAATCGCCACTGTGGCCGGGTTAGCCGGGTATCGAAACAAGTCGTATCGAAACAAATCGTCTTGCTACAAGCTGACAAAGATGGGGGATTCGTCGTCATGAAACAACAAGCCTACAAAGAAAAAGCACTGCAATCTGTGGAAAAGAACTTTGCACCAGTGAGGAAAAGCGATGTACGCGTTAAAACTAAGTTCATGGATTTTTGCAAGGACCTCAATCTGTTTTCTTTAGCTAATGATATTAGTAAATGCAGAGACAACTGCTTGAACGTCTTCTTCACGGCTAAGACTCACAAGCCTGAAATACCCTTCAGAACGATCATCAGCGAAAATGGCTCATGGCAGCAATGTGCTAGCCGGTTCCTTTTAAAGAAGCTCTCGGTGATCAAGGTCGATGATCCCTTCGAGACAAAGAAGTCCCAAAATGTGTCAGATTACATTGAGGACAACAGCCAGGTCGGTTACGCATTTTCTGTTGATGTCGAGGATTTGTTTTATTCAGTTCTTCAAGCCGAACTTTTAGTTGCTGTGAAAGAATCTGTTGAAGTTACTGGCGAAGTTTCCTTTCAGTCTTCAGCTGGTATGTCCCTTGACAATTTTTTAAAGCTTTTAGAATTTTATCTCAGCGTCACTTTTATCTCTTTTAACAAGCAACCTTTTCTTCAGCGTAATGGTGTTTGTATAGGTTCATGTGTGGAGCCAATTTTGTGTCACATTTTTTTAGCATGCATTGATCGCCTTTTGGATCAAGATTTTATTGGTGGCCCTGTTTTAAAGGCCTTCAGATATGTAGACGATTTTTTAATTCGTTTAAAAGCCACTAATGACTCCACATTCGCAGACTCCATCCAACAGGTCCTAAGAACATTTGAGAAGCATGGTAAAGGCCTGAGCTTTACCCATGAAATTCCTGACAACAACGAATTACGTTTCCTGGATCTGAGGCTGAGGTTGTGCAAAGGACATACCTGCTGGGCCTATTTCCCGCGTGCTAACAAAGAGCTATTGCCCTACGACTCAAATCATTCTAAGACTGTGAAAAGAGCTATTGCTTCGCTTTGTCTGGAATCTGCGCTTCGCAGGTCGTGTCCACACCAAATGCATGCTAGCTTTAATAATCAGGTCAACCGCATTTTGGCTGCAGGTTTCGCTTGCTCGATCATAGTGGCCATTGCTGAAACCCTTCTAAAGAAGTCTGGTGTCCGACAAAAAATGGCTGTCGCGGAACGCGCGAAGACAATGCCTGAGGTGATACCTTATGTACATAAGGTGTCGCATAACCTCAAAAAAGTGGCCAGCAGGCACAACGTGCCACTTCTGTTCTCGGCGCCAAATAAGCTGGCGAAGCTGTGCCCGCGCATTTGCGGCAAACGTGAGCGTGGATGCAAAACTAACATGAAGTAGCCTATGTGGGATGTGCTCTAGGAGTGGTGTATATGATCCCCCTTTCCTGCGGAAGGTGCTATGTCGGGCAGACGGGGTGTTGCCTTAACGATCGTTTAAGGGAACATGCAAAAAACTTGAGGGTAAAAGACAAGCTGGCGAACCTTGTTTCGCATGTTCTGGAGTGCAAATGTGTGCCACGATTTAACGAGGCTAAGGTTCTAGGCAGAAGCGCAAGCAGAACTTCCAGAGTCTTGCTGGAAGCTTTCCCCATAAACAAAAAACGAAATCAGTGTGTGAGCGATGCCTCAATAACGTTGTTCTCTGCGAAGCGGGCATTTCTTGAGACGCGTTTAAAAAATAACTGATTAAATTTTTTTTGGTCCTCTTTGTTTCTTCCTTTTTCCTTTTCTGTTATTCACGCTGTCGATTACTGGCTCTTTGTGGCTTGCTGTGTTAAGATATATATCTTAAATTTTTTGATATGAAAAAATGTTGACGCCCCTGGCTGTGTGCATGATGTGACAAGGCTTTAAATACTTTCCCTGAAGCGAAAAATAAAACCAGTTGTTAGTAGCGCTCATCCCTTGTGTCGTCGTTCTCTCGCCGTGTTTGTCTTTTTTAGCGCTGACCTGTTTCAAACGAGAGGATAAACATCTTTTTTTGTGACTTTGTTTCAACGTCGGTAATCAACGCAGAACCGTAGGGCACCATCTTTCTCTGCTACTAGAACAACAGGCGACGCCCACGGGCCCGTCGACGGCTGTATCACGTCGTCCTGGAGCATTTATTGAACTTGGCGGCGAAAGGCATCACGCTCCTTTGAAGAGATCCGGTAAGGCGGCTTACATAACGGCCGCTGGTTGGCGTCGACTATAATTCAGTGCTTAGTGAGTGGTGTCTGCCTAACCTTAGAGGTTGAGGAGAAGCAGTCACAGAAAGACTGGATAACGCTTTCGAGGCAGCGTTTCTGATTAGACGGCAGGTTATGGTTCACGTCAATTTTTATCGGAGTGGTCGGTTCCTCCACTGATGCCGAGGCTTCGGACAAAGCGTACTGTCCCGCGAATTTGCCGAGTTCGTCGAAATACGCAATAACTGTTCTGCCAGGCAAACACTGAGGTGTACAGCCAAAATTGGTTACCAAGAACTCGGTTCGGCCATTGTTCAGCTCGAGAATTCCGTGAGCAACACAGACTTGCCGACCAAGCAGCAGCGACATGTTCGTTTCAGCGATGCCACTAGTACCAGTGATGTTGTCGCAATCTACGGTAACAAACATGCTAACACTTGACGGGATTAATACGTGGTCGTCAAAGACGCCTAACATAGTACCGCGTGGCTCGGGATCGCCGTCAACAGGGGGTTGAGTGGAGAATGACACGACCAAGTCCTGAAGGTTGATGACACCACCGTACTCCCGAAGGAAATCCAAACCAAGTATCAGGTCTTTGGAGCACTCCGGTAGCACAGCAAAGCAACCAGGGAAAGTAGCACCGCGGATCTGGATTCGAGACCTGCAGACGCCAATTGGCGTAACCACATGGCCGCCGGCGGTGCGGATCTGTGGTCCAGACTACGGGGTCAGAACCTTTCTGAGGGTCATAGCTATCCGACTGGTCATTACAGAAAAGTCAGCGCCGGTATCCACAAGTGCGGTCACATCGCGATTATCACCGATTACAGGGATTTCGGCAGACACCAGTCGGTCACAGCCCGTCGTTGTCGTTGAGGTCCTCGGGTGAGGTCGTCTTCGGTCGGATCGTAGCCGCGAATCGTCGGGTGGAGGCTCTTGACTTGATCCAATAGCGGCGGCCCAACCCCCGGGGGACGCCGTCTTCAGTTTTCCCGATGTGGGGGCGCGCTTCTGAATTGGCTAGAAAAAGACGGGCGGCTTGGCGAAGAAAACCGCCTTGTGGATGGCGAACGGGACTGGCGTCGCCGCGAGGTCGTTGGCTGAACGTTATCGGACAAATACTGCTCGATGTCCCGCGGCCGTTCTCCGTAGCGTGGTCGTGGTGCGTCAGGTGAAATCCCCCTTAAGCCCATTCTGCGGTAGGGGCAGTGGCGGAGGATGTGGCCGGGCTCCCCACAGTGGTAGCAGAGCGGCCTATTGTTTGGCGTACGCCAAACGCGCGCTTTGCTCATGGTGAACAGGGGCTCCTGCGGCACGACGAGTACAGCTGCAGTTGGGTACCGCAGTGAAGGAACAGGAGTGGCGGGAGAAAAGGCTTGACTCACTGGCCCAGGACGCCTTTGCAGTGCTTGACTGTATGCCATCACATAGGGCGCTGGCTGCGGAGCTGGTGGCGACTGAAGAGCTCGCCGGACTTCATCTCGGACCACGTCCGGTATGGCAGCGGCGCTGGCCTGTGGAGCTTTGAAGCGAAGTTTCTCGAGTTCTTCGCGCACCAGGCTCCTCACAAGCTCTGGAAGCTCCTCAGTGGGTAACGACGTGGGCGTGCAGTGGTGAGCGGCTGCTACACTAGCCTGACGGCCGTAGCGCGCGCCCCGTTCTTGCAGAGAAAGCTCCATGCTTGTTGGCTCCGTGGCAAAGTCGGCCAACGTTCTTGGCGGGTCACTTACCAATCCGGCAAACAATTGCTCTTTGACGCCGCGCTTTAGGTGGCGTACCTTCTTGTCCTCGGGCATAGCAGGGTCGGCGCGATTGAAGAGTCGCGTCATGTCCTCGATGAACATGGCGACGCTCTCGTTCGGCTGTTGCGACCTCGACTGCAAGGCGATTTCAGCCTTCTCCTGTCGTTCGCTGGTGTTGAACGTGGCTAAGAGCACTCGGCGAAAGATCTCCCAGTTAGTGAAGGAAGCTTCGTGTTTCTCATACTACGTCTTGGCCGAGTCCTGTAGTGCGAAGTACACGTTGCGGAATTTGCGCTCGCCGTCGCACTCGTTGAAGCCCGCCACACGGTCAAAGCGGGCCAACAAGTCTTCGATGCCCTGAAACCTCTAACCGTGGAATGAGGAGGGTGACCGAAGCGTGTGAAGGACGAACGGCGACGCATTCCCGGAATGCTGACTTGTCTGGCTAGCCGTAGCGGACGTCATGGCCATTGCTGGTCTTGTGAGTTCGCCGAACTCTGGTTCTAGGCCTCGCAGGCGGCGGCTCGCCTTGTGGACTGGTGTTGTAGCCACGCGTTTAGAACTGACGTCAAGAGTGTCCTCGAGGTCAGCGTACATGGATCGTTACCCAGCACCACCACTAAATATGTCACCGATAAACGGTCGAAGCACTAAATACCAGGTTTAATTATTCGTGCTAGGCGTCCAAGACAGCAGGGAGCTCGAGCGAGGAAGAAGACGAAACCCTCTAGCCCCTCGAGAGCGCAAGGCATGGTCAGTCCAATCTAAAACAGTTCGGCCGCGGTATGGCGCCACTGGATTGATTGGCAGTGTGGCAATATCTGCATCTGTATATAGGCACCAATTGCGCTTTAGTTCGGCGCGAATTGCAAGCTGCGTTCCACTTAGGCTTAGCAGGCTAATCTCTTTGGTGCCGGCTGCGGGCTTAGTTGTTTGCGCAGTGCGATAACTCTGCAAGAATCACCGAAGGATGCTAGCGCCAGCCTGAAGAATGCTTCGATCATAGCCAGGTTGCTGACAACGCGTAGGACCGGCGTTTCTGAGTCGTTTTCTCTGCTTTTTTTGCTTTTTCCGATGTGTCCAGTACATAATTTAAATTATTTTTGTAGATGTATGTTCGGCACTCATTTGAGATAAACAAGATGGCTTAATTTCTTGCCCTCAAGCGACGCTGACGACTGTAGCTGCCGCCGCGTACGCCTGCAGCATTGACTGATAGACAGGGTCACACCGTTGTAGCAACGGCGTTTCCAGCTTGATGTATTTGCGTCCTATGAAGTACACAATCCTCGCTTTAAGATCACTCTTGTCATACCTAGGCTCGATGACCATATGTATCCGCAAAAATTGTTAACTCGCTCTCCACAATCGCCGACATTGCACATACGAGCCCGGCGGTCTCACTAGGCCTATTCGTACTGCAGGTGAGCCGAAGGGGGAACATATGAAATGTAGTCGCTCGCTTCGCTTGTTCGCATTACGGCGAAGGTACAAACAAGGTGACATCGTCTCATCGACGTGAAGGATTCGCTCGGCCGCCGATATAAGGTGCCGGCTGGTGCGTGAGCAAACGCATATATGCCGATCAGCACACCGACAGCTTAGTCGCCAGAGCAGCGCCTCGCCGATGTTGCACGTCGCCGTTCATAGTACGCCACGTTACGGTGTTGTGATGTCTCTGCTATTCACTGATATCCTTCCCAGGGCTCTACTTCACCACCTGCAGCGCTAGCGATGGGCCTCTATCGTGAGAAAGATCCCTAAGATCCCTTTGGGACTCTTTGGAGCACAATAAAAAGATATATTTTAAGCACTTGTTGCGTCCAATACTTCGCAGCGGGCATGGGCGTCCAGATGGAGTGAAGGGGGTGGTGGGGGCGGCAAGAGGAGGCCCGGTAGCACCCCCCCAGGAAAATTGGGCAATAATTTTTTCGCTCGAGCAAAAAAGTTGATTAGCACTCTCAGGTTATTCATGTCCGTAGAAGCGCCAGTCAGTATTGCGAGCAAACTCTTCACTCTGCCCACTATGACATTATCTTGCTGGTGATGGCACGGCAGTGCATGAATGGCAGGCAGAAGATAGCGAACAATTCTGAGAGGAACGCTTGAGGTTTTCTATGTTGAACTTCGAGATCTGTGCAGCATTATCCTGACAACTTCCGCTTTCTCATAAATTGCCGGCTACATTTAGGAAAAAGTCTATACCGCCACACTTGTTAAGAAAAGCTTGACACCTTCCCGTGGCGTCACATTTGCTTGTAGACACTCCTTGCCGAAATGACGAAATTTTGACCACCGCGCCACCTAAGCCAAGCCTATATAATTCCGAACCTCAAAAAGCTTGTACGCTTGTAATGCACTGAAATCCGAGACCAGTAGTTTCTTTATGCGATCCATTTTGACGAATTAAGATAGGACGACATAATTATTTTGGTCCCAGATAAATGCAATCGCACCTAATTTTGTGCTGGCTACCTATCAAAATAGGACATTCAATAAATAAGCTTTTTTATTAATGAAAGAGTGTAATTCGTAGGAGTCTATGCTTTGCTTCATTTTCTGGTTGTGAAAACTATTGTCAAGCGTCCGTACGAATTTATACAGTGTAAACACCCAGAGAGCCACTTTGCCATGAAAACGGCTGCAATACGTTAGCGGTATGATTTTCCGGAAAAAGGGAAAGAGGCAACGTTTTTTCTCGTATATGAAAAGTGTTGGAAACGAACACCAAAAATAGAGGCCCGCGCGCTTTTTCTGTGCTGTAATGAAAACAGGCATAAAGGAACGTCGCAGCTAGGCTTCGGAGAGAACGAGTAAAAGCATATGAAACGGCAGAAGAGGCGAAATGACGGCCATAAAACATAGCCGGCACTCTTCGAGAACAGTCGCTGGCAAACGCCAGGACCCCTTAATGACCAGCGAGTCAGCGACTTAACATGGAGCTGAGGGGACCGACAACGAGCAGATCCTGCTTTCGAAGCGGCCTACACAATATAGCCACAAACCAAGCTCCAGGCCCACAACACAAAGTAAAGTAAAACTAAATACACCGTGCAGTATGTTGGTACACCGCGACCAAATACAAGGCCCCCTTTCCCGGAAAGCCATCGGAGCCCCCTCCTGTCGGGAGCATAAACTTCCCCCCCCCCCCCCCCCCCCCGCACATCGCATTGAGTGCTACTGCGACGCGCCTCCTCACCGTGAGTGATGGCTGCGTCAATGGCGAAAACGTAGGGGCAAGCGCCGCACGCCAGAGGCGGCGGTGTTCTCAGCAAAAGGGTGAAAGCAGTACCCCTATCACGCTTTGGGGCGCAGCAACAAGGTGCCGCGTACGGGCACGCGTCGTTCCGCCGTTTTCAAACGACGCCATCGTTAGCTCTGCTGACCTATTGCGGACATACAGCGGCACAGGCGAGCATGTGTTTCGAGCCGCCTTGAGATGGGTGTCTGTTTCTTTGATCTCAAGAGCGATAGCGACACGGAGGCAGACAGTGCACAGGGCACCTTGTTTTCGCCTTCATCCCTCGCTATACTCAGGATACGCTCGTACGCCGGCCACCGAACCGGCAACCATTTGGGAATGTGCATTTGGCTGAGCGCCCCTCCCGCGTGAGATGCATCGCCACACCCACCGCAACGAGTAAATGATTCCGACCATCTTCCCACAAAAGGAGCTGACCCAGCCACGTGTTTCCCATCACGTGCATCTTTGTACAATCAACCCTTTGGGTGTATCCTTGGAACTCTCGTCTCCCGCAGTGTAGCGCCACTCTAACTATCTTCTGCGGGGTAGGCGTCATACACTAACAAAAATGAATGTAGACCAAAAAAGCATCGGCCTTACAAATGCATTAAGAACATAGAATTAATGTTCGACCAAACCAAAAGTAACATTGCTATAATTTTTCTGTGCTGCCTGAAAAATTCGCAAATGGCCATCAACAATGTCAGTGCATGAAAAAAATGATAGGAGAAAACATTGAAAGGAAGGACAAGCATATTCCATGCTGGATGAGGAAATTGCTACCACGTACTAAAGAATCGTAAGCTAGTGCCCGCCACATCTTTGCACTGCCAATATCCACTGATATTGATCCCATGTAGGACCGAAACATTATAACAATGTTACTTTTTAGACTTTAGTCGAGAGTTAATTGTAAGTTCTTGATGTACTTTTCCTAATGTTTTTGCAATGTTATATATTTAAAATATTTATAGCACTATAAAAAGTCAATAAAAGTAAAGGCAACATTTTCTAAAATGTTAAAGCAACCTCCCACGAGCATGCGGGTCCGCCAATTGCGACGGTACACAAGTTGACATTTTTAAATGGCGAAATACGGGGGCGGTACTTGAGCTCCACACAAAGCACCGCATGCAAATAAAACTTTCGCCTCCTAAACGGTACTATCGTGTCTAGTCTATACACCCGTTACTAACGGGTGACAGGTGAGTAATAGCGACGAATGGGTAACAAAATATTGGATCTGTGCATAAAATGCATGGCGAGCGCAATATTAGAGATTTAGTTGCAACGAACAGCTCGTCGAGTATAATATTTAATGTAGGAAGAGTGATAAAAGGTCTGGGACAAGCATATTCAATTTTGGTTGATATTTATAGTTCCATGATTTTAATAAAGTTTAGAGGATTATATCTAAACAATGTTTGTTCGGAACATTAAACTAACGCTTTGGCACAACATATGATTCCATAGTAATTTTTAACAAAATATTAGCATTGAATATTGACCACATCAAAATACTGTTTACACTCAATTTTGAACTGATGCTTTCTTTATAACACATCATGTTATTAAATATTGTTCAACATTAATGTAGCATTCCAATGCGGCATATACAGTTACTGCCATTATTCTAATGTTCGGTAGGACCCGCGATCCATTTACCTCTTATGAACGCTACCGCAATCGAGCGTCCTTTACATGGCGCCCTTTCCGTGCGTATATATTTGTTTCTGTGAGTTCCTCCTTTACATTTTGCGACCGGAGCCTTGGCGCGGTGGGTGGTTGAGTGGTTAGTGCTCTCGACTCTGAGTGCGAGTATGCGGGTTCGATCGCGGCCGATGCGGCCGCGTTTCGGGGGAGGCGAAATGAAGAAGGCGCCCATGTACTGTGCAATATCGTTGCACGGTAAGGAGACCCAGGAGGTCGACATTATCCAGAGCTCTCTACTGCTGCGTTCCTAATAGCTTGAGTTGCTTTGGGGCTCTAAACAACATAAAATCTCACAAAACAATCCCACCCCTAAAGTGCGCACTCGGGGCCATTGCGACAAGTAAGCCCTTGCACGTGTGCGTGCCTCTGGGTTTGTATTTGCTTCGGTATTTTTAAGTGGCCGGTTGTCAAAGGAGCCGAGAACATCCGAGAAAGCGAACGAGAGAGCGACGAGCAGCGTGTGCGCGGTTGCTCCACTGTGCGGATGCGGGAGCAAGATCGAGCGAGGTGTATGAAGCGGCGAGCTTGCATTTATCCTGTAAATAAGTTTTCGTTTTATATATAGCCATGTTTTGTTTTAAGCGTACGCGTTCAGCGGTTCTTCCATTCAATGTGTATATATTTGATAACACTATCAACCACGAGGAACTCTACAACCAGCTTCGTCTCGCGCGGTCCCGAATGATGGACATCCGACACATGTTCAAGCGTCAGAGGTTGTCTGACGAAGTGTTATTCGTCTGCGCCCCCAAGATTCATGTGTGAAACGTGACAACAGTGTAGTATTTGACGAGAGTCATGCAAGCTTTCATCACCGGGCAGTAGCCGATGTCGTCGACTTCATGGAAGGGACACCCCCAACAGTGAGATCCAGTGACAAAGCAGGTCGAGAGGATTCCCTTTATCCTTTTTTAGTATTGAAGTCCGGATTTGACCAGAGCTATGCAAGCCTTCATCACCGGACAGTAGCCGATGCGGTCGACTCCATGGAAGGAACTCCTCCAACAGCGAGCTCCAATCAAGCGGTAAGCCGAGACGGTCCCCATTCTCCTTGCCTGGGATTGAAGTTCGGAGACAACAGCAAGAAAACAAAGAACTTGCCTCAAGAATATGACTTAGGAGAGTTTCTAGGCAAAGCTAAACTCACTGGCATCCCTGACTTTGTGAAGTTACGTCTTCTCACTAAGCCATGGTCGCCAAATGTGACATACGACTTCAAGAAAAATGTGACATCAGGAAAGAGACCTTTTCGCCACCAAAGACTGGCAGATTACGCCGCTTGGCTTGCGCACTCAGCAACAGCGAAAGGCGCCCTTTTGTCGTTTTTGGGTGACTTTTCCTTCGCGTGTTCACCGGGTTGCTGAAGGTAGCTTTGTTGTGCGCGCTTTCAGTAACTAAAGAAAAATTAACGAGGCGTGAAGGGATCACGTAAAATCCCAATGGCACCAGGAGGCAATAATGGCCTAGCAGATCTCGATGGATATGATGAAAGGCTAGAAGCTACCCGTTGTACAACAGCCGAACAGAGCACTGTACGAGCAGTTTGAAAGGAATCGTGAGGGATCTACTTCCAATAGTTTCCGCCATTTTGTCTTGCGCGACGCAAGCCTTGCGAATTCGCGGCAAACAGTCCGATAGTAGAGTCTTCAATGATCTCTTTGACTTTCGAGTAGAAGCTGGAGATACTCGACTTCAGGAGCACTTCGCTTCTTCTGCTGGCAATGCTAAGCGCAGTTCTCTCCGTGTTTGGAATGAGATCGTCACAATCTGTGGTGACATCGTCAGAGAGCACACAGTTCCCGAAGCTAACACAGCATTTGCCTTTTCCGTTCTTCTTACGAAACTGCAGATATTTCAGGAAAAGAGCAGATGTGTGTAGGCGTTCGCTTTATTGACAAGACGGGAGCCGAAGTGTTTGTTCGAGAGCAGTTTTTGGGATTTGTAGAGCTGGAGCAATTAAACTTCGCTTGCATCACCGCTGCAATCTTGGAAGCTTTTGACGATTCCCGGGCTGATTCTTTCGAACCTCGTTGTACAGGGGTACGATGGATGCTCTATAATGGTTGGAAAAGAAGCTGGAGTGAACAAAATACAGAAATACTTCCCGAAGGCACTATTTTTCAACTGTGCAAGTCACAATCTAAATCTCGTCATCAACGATTTGAACGACGTCTCTCTCTGACAGAGGGGCCTCTGATGGGCATCTGCCCCTTCATTATTGAGTCATATCCAACTATAGTATGTCTGCCCAAACATGTGTGGCTGCATTCCCCTCTCAGCCCCTTTCTTTCTTTGTCTAGGCGAAAAAAATCAATGGAGTACAGTCAAAAGAAAAGAAGCAAGAGAATTCACAAAAACGTTCAACAATAGACGTATGTAAAGCAGAAATAACTGCATACAAAAACAAACTTGAGGCACAAGTTTGACATCTGTTTGCCATGTCCTTTTTCTTCTTTTTTGTCCCTCACAACATGAGGTCAAGAATTCTTTTTTTTTGAAGAGGGCGTTTTCTAGTATTACGGCATTCTGCTCTACAAATATTGCATGGGAGAATGACCTTATTTTGGCAATGAGAGCTCCAGTAATCGTTTAGTGCTTTTGAAGTGTCTAAATATTTTTTAAAGCCCGTGGTGATAGCTTTTACTGCACTAAATTTAAAAACTAGTACAATGGCACCAATGCTATCATTTGTATAAAGTGCAAGTTTTACTTATTCTGTTCTTATGTTTTGCTTTCTACAGGAAAAACATGGTGCTGATGCTTTCAAGAGTGCAAATGCATTTGCGCGTGCGTTCTGACAGTTCGACAGGAGCGACGAGCTAGGAGCCTGCAACTTTTGTTCCACATTCGAACTCGAATTACTGGATGTATTCTGACTGAGTAAAAGTGCATTGTCTGATGATTTTTAAGAATGCACCAAGTTGCATTTGCTGGTTCAAATCAATAATTGTTTGCCGAAGCATACAGTGCAATATGCCCGACCATTTTGAATGCTCTTCGCATGTACTGGGCATTAAGAATGCAAAGAAAAAGCCGAACTATTGTCTCTAGCACATATTGCATGTGTGGGTGGGTACAATGTCAGCTGATACAATGTAATATATCAAAGAGCTTCACATTGCTGCACAAAATATAGTGAAAAGTCTAAAATGAATGACACGGCATAAAAGTGAAAAATTCAAAAGGGTGTTAGAGGTGAAATGTGACTGTTGGACCCATTATAAAAAGGTGTAGGTTACGTAAAGCACCTTTCACGGCTTTGGGTAAAAAAGGGTGGAATGGACCATTTCGGAAATTTGCAAAGCAGGCTGGGAATTGTGAGCGAGGTTGCCGGGCAGGATCCGCCGGAGCAGTAGTACGCTATGGACGCCGCGCAACAGCAGGTAAAAAAAAACGTTTTTTATAGTGCTAGTAATACTTTTGTTGCATATTAGCGCCGCACAAGTGATCTTTACAATGCCGCAACACTTTTCTGTGGTTATGCAGCCGACGCTACGAGCGCGAAGCGAGTATTTTCGCACGTGAGCGCACTAGAAGCGCGCACATGTGCCAGTGTCGCGCGCTCGCAGCTTGCGTTGCATAACAACACCGTTGTCAGCGTTTTATATATCTATGCTGCAGAAGGCACGAGCGCGATCCTACGGCTAGCAGGCGTGTTTTGCTAGTGAGCACGCGCTAACAGTGCATTTATTTACTGGTCGCCCCGTGGCGAACCTTCCAAGTTTGTGCGGCTGTCCCGGCGGCAGGCGTAGTACGTAGCGTGCAGTACATCCATGTTTGTTGCAACAATGCGACACCCTCTTGCGAGAAGGTATGCGCTGTAGTTTTGCAAAATGCGTCGTTATCGTGCACTGCCCATTCATTCTTTTGGTTACAGCGTGCTATTTAATCTGTATTTATTCTACGGACGACTCTGAAGCAAGTATATGATCGAAAGAAACGGACAGAGCATACGTTACTAACGTACACCTTGCAAGAATTAAGTAGTTGAGCTGGCGCATAGCTTGTGCCAGCGCATTTTCTTGTCTGTAGTGTTGTTTGAAGAGCGCGCAGCAAGTACGAAGTAGAACCAAGCTTTTGTATTAGCACTGTTACATTCTGTGTAGCTGAGCATAGTATCTCGATACAGATAGCAGTTGCTGTTTGTGCCATATTCAACGAGTTCGACAGCTCATACCATCTCGATCGCGGTCTCCATGTCTTACTACAATGGAGCGCAGATACACGCAGCCAAAATATGAACGTGCCTCGGTGGCTACAAGTAACGCGAACGCGGTCGAAAAAAAAACCGGGGCGGATGTTTTGACTAACCTGAAAAACATGGACGCGCCAGTATTTTGCACTAGGGCGGCCTCAGAGTTTTATGTTAGCTAGATATGTTTACCGAGTCCGTCCATATGCAAGATTCTTCACGGCAGCACGTAGTAAACGATACGGGTTCAGCGTTGCTTTTCAAGCATGCTTGCGACAATTGAACAAAACACAATGTATGAATACTCTTTTATCTCAAGATCGCATTGGTGATTCCATGATCAGCTGTGTATGCTTGCATGCTCTGTTTATATGTGGAGTGCCAAGGAAAACATTTTGACAATTGCTTATACCCATGGTGCAGGTACCACTACGAACCATTCATAATGCAATTCCTCTTCAAGAAAGGTTACCGAAAGGACCATGGACAAATCTGTTAAAAGATGTGCCGGATGGGTTCTCAGAGCAAGAAATCTTGGCACATCAGAATGCACATGGTGCTCAGAAACATACTGTAAGTGGATACAGGATGTTTAAATCAGAGAAGGTTCAAAATGTTCTTATTTTCAAGGCTGACAGGTTCGCTTTGTTAAGCAACCGTGGAGGCATCGTTCTCTTTGGCAAAATAATATGACACCGCTGCTGTGCTCTCGTCAAATGGAACTGTGGTTGAAGGAATCTGCAACTGCCGGACTGATCTGCAGGTGTTTGTAAGCATGTAGTTGCATTATTATGGTTTTTACTAGGTGTCCGTGGTTGTTGCGACTGAATGAAGGATCCAAAGTAGAGTGGACGGGCCTGCTCACTGGCTGGTGCTGAGCCACAATCGATACCACGTGCAGACAGAGGAGAGGTGAAATATGTGAGACGAAAGATTGAAAGATGAGACATAATACAAAATGAAAAAGAAAGACTGTAGTAACTTAGAGAGCGGTAATCTATGTTTCATCACACCGAGAGAGTAGCTGGTGATAAGAAGTGGGATACCAAGATTTTTCTTAGAGCCATCATTACTTTTTTTTTCTAAGGAGATCTATTGCTCACAACAATTTAGATAAGTGGTTAAAACCACTTTAATATGTATCACAGAAAAGAGATTTCGAATGGCTTTATTTTTAGGTAGTCAGAGAACAGCACGCTCTTTATGCCAGGGATATTGACGCTCAGAAAGCATAAATAATGTTCCGAGAAGTCTCAAACCACGGTGACACTTGCACATTAGACACGGGGGTAAGAAAATATCCTGTATAGGTTCAAGTAGTAAAGAAGACTGCATGATGCTAGCTCTCCGCGGAAGCGCCTCTAAAATTGCGGGTGGAAATAATCTATTATGGATGATAAAGAGCGACCGCGCCTGGAAACAGCCGGAAAACACGCCCACAAAGAAGCTGCACGAATACTCTTGCACCATGCATTACGCAGAGCAAGTTGTTCTAGAGGGAGACTG
Source organism: Amblyomma americanum (assembly GCF_052857255.1). NCBI lineage: Eukaryota > Metazoa > Arthropoda > Arachnida > Ixodida > Ixodidae > Amblyomma > Amblyomma americanum. The sequence continues at coordinate 90,135,959 of NC_135500.1, read as the reverse complement.
TGCTCCTCCCATACAGGACTGAAGGGCAGGTAGTTATGAAATTTGACCCTGACACCAGGAAGAGTGGAGGCTTGGCCCTGACGTCATGCCACGTGACTCGTCACGCCTCGCCACAGGTGTGCACTTTGAGCCTACGGCGCTAACTCGCCTCGCAACTATAGAATCGCGTGACTCGCTGCGCCTTACCACAGCTGCGCATGCGGATCCGACGGTACTCTCGCAACTGCCGGAAATCGCCTAACGTGCCGTTCGCGTTATGAAAGTGCGTGGCGTGTGCTTACCTTCACACAAAGCCATGGATGAGTAACGTGTCGGGTTGTCGTACGATCGTTTTGGAGCATTTTCCGCCAGGCTCACTTGGCGGGCGGGCCGCCTGTTTTCGGCCGCCAGGCGGAAGTCAGGCGGAGAGGTGTTGTACGATCAAGTTGGCGCTTGCGAGCGAGGTGATTGGTCCCAGCATGCCGATTGGCGCGCCCGGCATTGCGTCTGTCAAATCGCCTTCTGCGGCTGATGGCAACCTATCCTTCGCGAGAACGTGGTCACGTGGTAATTTTTTATGTTCCTCGGCGATCTGCACCTAGGCTGAGCCTCGGCATCGCCATGGCGTGCGTTTTGAAGTTTGTGCTGTTGTCGGTGGCTCTCGTCAGATACCAGATGAGTAGCTCCTGTGTAGAGATTTTGCGTGGTTACATGGCCAACACAAACAGGGCGAACCGGCAATTAGTCGCACAATTCGTCGCTGTCGACGCAATCGTCCAGCTGCAGCGTAGTTATTATGATGGCATCAGAAAGAGTGTTGCTTCGCTGTGTCTCCGCTTTCCTGAATCGTCACCAAGAACCTCATTTCCCCACGCAGAGTATGGCTCCATGCGCCGAGCGCAGAAACAAAATTCGTCTGCTATGCAGGCAGCCGTTGAAAACATGCGCAGACGCTACTGCGTATACTACGAGGGATTTGTGACTTGCGTTGAGATTGCAAGTGCGAGAAGACAATGAAATATTTAACGAAAACCACACTTTCTCCGGCAACAGGTCGAAGCACACTGCACACGCAACGGAGACGTCACGCGGCGAATGGGTTTCAAAGCGAACCGTCTCGTGGATATACCCCTTGATGCCTTGATTCCCCGCTGTGCTCGTGCGTGTAACCGCTGGTAAGAGCTTCTTTACTAGTGGGGAATGAGACGGAAGGGGAGGTGACGGACGCATGTACAATGCAGCAGTCGAAATTAAGGCAGGCTGCGATCTGTACATGACAGCGTGAGCGAATTCGGAAGCACATAGCGGCGGTATCAGTACCACATACCATTCCCATGGATGCCGAGATGAATGCGCGCAATGCCAACACCGCTACAAAGGGCACTTAAAACAAATAATGTCAAACGCTCAAAAAGGAATGCAGCGACGGTCATAAAATGAAAATGAATAATAAAATAACGGAAAAAACAGTTGATGAAACCTGCATTTATTGGAAAAAGGTCAGATGGCAACTAAGATGGGTGGGAAATGACATTACGGAGGAACATGTACCACTGAACAGCCTCGAGAGGGAAGAGTTATTGGTGGATGAACAGAGAGACTAATCACAAGCACCGTCCCCATAATAGGACAGAGGTGCGAAAAGGCCCAGGGACAGTACCTGAAGGCATTCCTGAGGTTATAATCGAAAAGCAGGATGGTGACAGCCATACTGGCTGATCTGCTGACACCTACTGGGAATTGTTGCATGCAGCGCCGCACACTTGGATGCTAATTAAAGCACATGCATTTGAACATTGAACCTGTATACTGATGAAAATGGCGCAAAAGCTGCTAGGCGGTAAATAGCAAGTATGTTACAGGGGGCCAGCGTTCTGAAGTAAGAACCAGTACGAACAGCATGTACTACATATGTATACACACTGGTTCCTGCACTTTGTCTGTAGCCATAGGTTTCCTCCGCAGGAATCTCTGCGCTGCTGTACGACAGCAGCAATGTCGGGTGAATATGACTCATTATATTTAGCTATTGAATTTCTGTGCAAACAAGTACATGCGTATAGTGAGTTTCCATTGTTTGCAAAAGCAAATCAACATCCTGAGTGAAATACATTAACACTGAAGTTGGCTTTCTGCATGCGACATAACTGAAGCTAACAAAGTAATGGTGTATATCCGACAATGCTTTGCTGGCTTTGAGGAGGGTGGCCTTGTGACATACATCATTTTCCATCTTAGGGTGACCTTTGAGTGGAATGGTCATAACACAAATTAAATATAAATACTTGGCACATATTATACCTCTGAACATGCTGAAAATTTTGTGATAGAAATTTTATGATTCTGATTCACACTACTTAACTTGTGTAGTGTCCAGCGATAGCACGTGACAGCCAGAAATAGAAACTGAACATTGCTTATTGGATTACATTGGAAGCAAACTCAATGCAAAGAAAAACATTTGTTCTAGGGACATATCCGCATAGCTAGCATGGAACAAAAACGAGAAAACGCACAACAAACACCTCATTGACACTGCTAACTCTCCAAAGCGATGTCACGAACAGTGTCGGCTGGACTGTCCTGCAGAAGAAGTAGTGTACAGCAGATGCCTGCGCGTTCTTAGAAGGGAATTATATGGAGGCTTAGTCCATACTATCGGTTCTGACGTCAAGGTGACCTAGGCAACATTGGTTGTTGCATCTGTAGAAATGGCATATGCTCCTGCTGATGTGGGCTGCATGTTCATGACCATTAATAATCATCATCATCATCATCAGCATTACTACACCCACTGCAGGGCAAAGGCCTCTCCCATGTCTCGCCAATTAACCCTATCCTTTGCCAGCTGCATCCACCCTTTGCCTGCAAACTTCTTAATCTCATCCGCCCACCTAACCTTCTGCCGCCCCCTGCTCCGCTTACTTTCTCTTGGAATCCACTCCGTTACCCTTAAGGACCAGCGGTTATCTTGCCTTCGCATTACATGCCCTGCCCAAGCCCATTTCTTTCTCTTGATTTCGACTAGGATGTCATTAACCCGTGTTTGTTCCCTGACCCACTCTGCCCGCTTCCGATCTCTTAACGTTACACCTATCATTTTTCTTTCCATGGCTCGCTGCGTTGTCCTTAACTTAAGCTGAACTCTTTTCGTTAGCCTCCACGTTTCTGCCCCGTAGGTGAGTGCCGGTAAGATTATGCTGTTGTACACTTTCCTCTTGAGGGAAATTGGCAAACTGCCACTCATGATCTGCGAGAATTTGCCATATGCACTCCACCCCATTCTTATCCTTCTAGTTATCTCCCTCTCATGATCCGGATCAGCTGTCACTACCTGCCCTAAGTAGACGTATTCCGTCACAATTTCTAGGCTCTCGCTGCCGATTGTGAACTCTTGTTCCCTTGCTAGGCTGTTGAACATTACCTTGGTTTTCTGCATGTTAATTTTTACACCCATCGATCTGCTCTGCCTGTCTAACTCATTGGTCATGATTTGCAGTTCACCTCCTGAGTGACTCAGCAAGGCAATGTCATCAGCAAATCGCAGATTATTTAGGTATTCTCCATTTATTCTTATTCCCAACTGTTCCCAATTCAGGCCTCGAAATACCTCCTGTAAACTTGCGGTGAACAGCATTGGCGAGATCGTGTCTCCTTGCCTGACGCCCTTCCTTATTGGAATTTTATTGCTGGCTTTATGGAGGACTATAGTAGCTGTGCAGTTGCTGTATATATCTTCCAGTATTTTGACATAAGGCTCTTCTACCCCTTGATTACGCAATGCCTGTATGAGTGCTGAGGTTTCCACTGAGTCGAATGCTTTCTCGTAATCAATGAAAGCTATATATAGAGGTTGATTATATTCTGCGCATTTCTCTATCACCTGATTGATAGTGTGAATATGATCTATTGTGGAATATCCTTTACGAAAGCCTGCCTGATCATTTGGTTGATTAAAGTCTAACGTGGCCCTCACTCTATTAGCGATTACCTTAGTAAATACTTTGTTGGCAACGGATAGTAAGCTGATCGGCCTGTAATTTTTCAAGTCCTTGGCGTCTCCCTTCTTATGAATTAAGATAATGTTTGCATTCTTCCAAGCTTCTGGTACAGTCGAGGTCATAAGGCATTGCGTATACAGGGTGGCTAGTTTTTCTAGCACGATGTCCCCTCCATCCTTCAACAGATCTGCTGTTACCTGATCCTCGCCAGCTGCTTTTCCCCTTTTCATTGCTTCTAAGGCTTTCTTTACTTCATCTTTCGTTACTGGCGGGATGACGCATTGCTGTGCACTGCTGTCTTCCTCATTAACGCTCTGATAACATTGGCTACTGTACAGGTCTGTGTAGAACTCTTCGGCTACGTTAACTATCTTATCCATATTGCTAATGACATTGCCCTGCTTGTCTCTTAATGCATACATCTGGTTTTTACCTATGCCTGGTTTCCTCTTCACTGTTTTTAGGCTACCTCCGTTCTTTATAGCATGCCCGATTTTCTCCGGACAGGCCGCCATTGGAATCTGAACCTGGCAACGTTTAACGCTAGAACTTTAGCTAGTGAGGCTAGCCTAGCAGTGCTGTTTGAGGAACTAGCGGGAATTAAATGGGATGTGATAGGGCTTAGCGAAGTTAGGAGGACAGGTGAGGCGTATACAGTACTAAAGGACGGACACATACTGTGCTATCGCGGGTTAGAGGATAGACGAGAACTTGGTGTGGGATTCCCCATTAATAAGGATATAGCTGGCAACCTAGAGGAGTTCTACAGTATTACCGAGAGGGTAGCAGCTATAGTAATTAGGCTGAATAGGAGGTACAAGCTGAAAGTGGTGCAGGCCTACGCACCCACATCCAGCCATGATGACCAGACCGTTGAAAGTTTCTATGAGGACGTAGAATCGGCAATGAACAAAGTAAAATCGCAGTACACTGTACTGATGGGCGACTTCAATGCGAAGGTGGGCAAGAAGCACGCTGACGACCACGCGGTAGGTGACTATGGCATAGGCTCTAGAAATAGCAGGGGAGAGTTATTAGTCGAATTCGCGGATAGAAATAATTTACGGATCATGAATACCTTCTTCCGCAAACGAGAAAACAGGAAGTGGACCTGGAAGAGCCCCAATGGTGAGATTAAAAATGAAATCGACTTCATACTATGCGCTAAACCTGGCATCATTCAGGATGTGGCCGTCCTCGGAAAGGTGCGTTGTAGCGACCACAGAATGGTAAGGTCTAGAATTAGCTTAGACTTGAAGAGGGATCGGAAGAAGCTAGTGAAGAAGAAGACCATTAACGAGTTAGCCGTAAGAGGGAAAGCACAGGAGTTTAGGATAGCGCTGCAAAACAGATATTCGGCTTTAACTGAGGAAGATGATCTTGATGTTCATTCAATGCACAATAATCTGACATCAATAATTACGGAGTGCACAGTAGAAGTAGGCGGTAGGACAGTTCGAAAGGATACCGGGAAGTTATCTCAGGTGACGAAAGATCTGATTAAAAAGCGCCAAAACATGAGGGCATCTAACCCTACCGATAGAATAGAACTAACGGAGCTATCAAAGTTAATAAATAAGTGCAAGGTAGCCGACATAAAGAAGTTTAATATGGAGAAAATCGACCATTAATAATACTCTGTCACAGATCAGTTTTGCCCAGCTTGGTTCTTCAGCTGTAGGAAATCCAGTATGACCTGTGTATCATTCTGCTTGTGTCCCTGTTCACTCCTGCTACAGTTCAATTCTATCTGCAACATCTCATGTGTTGTCAAATGACAACAAACTGCTGTCTCTCATTAAACAAAAGGTATATGTGTGTATTATGCCTGCATGAAAAATTCATCATAATTTAGCACGTTCCTGTCAAATATGAATGCATCTATTAAATGAGGACATCACGAAGTTCCCAGCATTTAGGAACATGAAAGAGCAATGGTAACTGGAACTGCATGCAATCTCAGAGAAAAATGACGAAGCAACAATACTGATTTCTGTTCGTCATGTTTTCAGCCCACAACGAAAGCAGGGATAGAAATACCACTGCGATGCTTTCAAGTGGCAACGGTGTGCATCACAGGGCTAAAGTGCACGGTTTTTATTCTGCAGTTACAGCAGGCAGACCACTTCTTTTTACCAGTGCCTCCTGAGCTGCATTTCTACGAACGTTGTGCAAACAATTGTGCAGCGTTGTAAGGAATTGAGGGGAGTTCTTGTTGTGTAATCGTCGCGGCTAGAGCGATAGCGGCGGCGCGACGATCGCGAGAGCTGGCTATAAGATAAGCCGCGCTGTTCGGCCACCGGGGGATTTCTACTACAAGCTGTGATGGAATAAACCACGTTCGGTTTTCCGCCCACCTGGCCTTCGGTTGCTGTCCCCGAAAAACACGACAGTTCTGTTGAGGACCATCAATGTTGACATGTACAGAAACTAGGTAGTGTTCTGTTGAGGGGCAATCAATATTGACGTGAACAGAAAAAAGGTGGCGTTTAGTGCTTGCGGCCACAAAGCATTTTCTTAACTGTCTCTTGAATTAAAAAGTAATCGGTTGCTCAATACTGCAGAAAAGCCAACATGTGCCTTCCCTAGTAATGTATACATAATTATATACAGGAGTAAGTGCACCGGCGGCTTACTGGTTGAGGGAATGCAAGAACCGATTTTAAAGGATGACATTGCAAATCCCGGCTGCGGCTAGGATGGAATGCATTGTATAGGATTTCCTTAACGAGAAGTATGATAGCGCAGGATAGAATGAAATGAAAAATAAGCTATTCAAGTATGGTTGGGGCATACATGCGTACGTTCTCCGGGGCCGCAGCGGTGGTTCAGTGGTTATGCACTTGGCCTGCTGACCCGAAGGACTCTGGTTCGATTCTGGCCGCTGCGGTCGAATTTCGATGGAGGCGAAATTCCAGAGGACTGTATACTGTGCGATATCAGTGCACGTGCTGCAGCCTAATGATGACAGCTTTTAAGTTTAAGATTAACCAACTGCTCAGTTAGTATTATCTTCAGTATACGTGTATATATAACAGTTACATGCATAAGCATACAAATGTACAAACCTCACTGAGCCACATTATGAGGTCTGTGCATTGCTTAGCTGAACAGAACAGACAAGCAAAAAGGAAAGACTGGTTAACACAGACGGGCGCACTAATGCATGTTTACCTTTGCAGTGTGCGAATGTAGGTAGATAGAGATAGCTTGTGCAGTGTGCAGGCTAGCCCAAATGCTAATATTGTGTACATCTGCCCCGATATTGCTTGAAATAACTTACGAAGAAAGGTCTTGATGACAACGTCATGCATAAGACAGCATTGTACTGGTTTGTCGTGGTGACCGAGTGACTGCACATTATCTTTAGTATATATCACACCTTAGTGGTCCTAAATTACATACTTGAGTGGCGAGCTTTAAAATGGTGCGCAAGGTAAGAGCTCGAAGAATTCGTCATTTATAGCATCGATTCTGTAGTGACCACTTCGAAGGACAGTAAGTTGCACGGCCTTGTGGGATACAATACAATTGCCTTTCGTGGCATGAACAAAAATGAATCTTGAGATGCAGTAGCGTGAGCTAAGAGTGTTAGTGCGGCCAGTGCAGAAGGAACACGAATTGGAACACACTAGCTGGTGGTATGCTGGTAAGGAGCAAAAAAACCTGCAGTTTCGCCATGAGATCAAGAGATTTAAAGATGCACGTTTATTGCTGTGACAGTGGATCTCGAAAAATTGTCTGAGAGAATAAAACAACCGGCTCAGGTTTGAACGCATCCCAGGAAGCTGGATTTGTGAAGCTAGATTTGTGGCATATGGAATTACAATACCCAACTTATGGCTACATAGCAGTTTTGAAAGAGACTTGGATAATGATAATGCTTAGGACATGCGTAAACGTCCTACGCTGTGGGTAGCTGTGCAAGGATTTATAGGTGAGAGCGCGCGGCACTGTGCGCCTTATTAAATGCCGAGTAATGAAACAAATATGCAGTGAATATTCCCTGCTCGGCAAGCCCTTATAAGTAGGCACAGTATAGTTGTGCTGCCAGTAAAAAACGTTACCGCACACTGTCTTCGTAACATTGGGAAGTGCGCTATTTAAGTAGATGCAAACGGATGTGCTGCAGAACTGAAACACTGATATTAATTGAAAGATGGCAGACCACAGTGTTCCCAGTAAAGAATTGTTAGAAGAAACATTCAATGCGAGGTTGTAATATATATAATAAAAAAGCTGAGGCCCAAAGGCAAGGCATTGCGTGATGCCCGAGATTGCAGGAAGAAATCAGGATGATTAAGAATTAGTACCGGCAAAGTATCGGCGTCTGGCTGGCAACAAATGGATCCAGTTCAGATTGATTAGATGCAAGTTAAAGCATAACTGAATCAGCCTACACAGATGAGGGATCCGATCACATGATTTTAAAAACCCAGAAAAAAATCAAGGGGGCATTTGCAGTAGTGCAAGTGCATGTCACGAAGACCGAGAGCATGTTGGCCATTAGAGGGATGCATTGTAAATGCGTGCCAATTCGGATGAAACAACTTAATGGGGCAGAAAAATTTAGAAGAGCAATAGTACATAATGTTTTCTATGATTGCAGCACACACCAATGGCAGAAATAGAGCGACAGGAGCTGGGTGATCATTGGTAGGACGTATCTAGAGGGCAAACTGTGCTGAGGCAGGAAACTGTCTGCACAGCGTATAATAAATACATGTTTACACTGCTGGGTGACTGGCGGCCAACGGAGCTAGAACTGCCACATTGTGCAGTGGTCGTGTTCTTTCCTATCATTTGTGTTCCTAATGCAGTTTTACCACCTATGCAATTCTCAATTTGCAATGAGCTCTTTAAAAGTGCTGTCATGTGAAGGCAAATATTTTTCTCCAACCACCAGACTCCTATGCCACATAACGCATTCTTCCATCAGCTCTCAAAATATGCAAAGATAACTTTACTTCTTGTGTCGCATAGTTAGGGCACACAAATATTTATTGCTGCTGACATCATCCGAACTAAATGATCAGCCAAAACTTCATCTATACAGTCATGCCACGGTTGTACAGAACTCATGAATATGGGCAGGAATTAGGTTCATCGTTTGTGGGGACTATACTTTTTGAAAGCATGTACGCCTCACTACGACAGAAAGTCGCTGATCACACAATGGACAGGGCGAAAATGCATACAACTCATTGTTGTAAGTATTGAGGCGAAAGCCTTTATTGGCTCAAACTTGCAACCATGACCTTGTCTGGTTTTAGCTCATGCCCGGTCTCAAGTCATGTCGCACCGTTGACATCATCAGCGGAAAAAAATCGTGCACGGTGGGAGTGGAACAACCATCGTTGCGATCCGCAGCCGAGCGAGCAAACGACCACGCTACTTCCTGCCAACGCATATGTAGTTCTCCTTTTTTTCTCTGCCGATACTAACATATGTCTAGCGTAAGGACGCAGGAGAGTTTTTGTAGACAGGCGTCGAAGCATACGGATGCCCCTGAAACGCCCTCCAGTGTCTCCAGCATTTGATTCACAAACAATTGTGTACTTAATCAACATCTTAACCACACATCAGTGACCCAAGCAGCAACACAGCACTAAAGGTTTTCACCTCACCGCACTTAATGGCAACAAAGCGCCCCGCTGAATTTTCTTTTCTCGTGTGAATCTGCACAGCCGTGTGTACAAAATCTCAACTCTGCTAACAAGACAATAATGAAAGTACAGCGCAAAGAGTGTTACAAATGTTTTGATATGAGCGGACAAGCCAAACATAGACTAAACCATATACATTTGTTGCACTGGGTTCTTCATCATGCTCTTACCTTAAACCCTGAACTGCCAGGCACACTGATTGCTCCTGCTCACACTCTTTCTGGTTGACAAAGCACTTCTCTTTCTGGTATCAAAATCATGACCACGGCTCGGCCACTCCCTACTTGGTACACACTACTCATTTCACAAAAGAAATAAATCTGGTGAAAAAGAAAAGAACAGAACCGCTTGCTTACTTTGAAACTTTTATAACCTCACAGATGATTTCCCGCAGCCCACAACATTAAGTTTAAACGCAGTGCACTGAGAGACGAAAAATGCAATGCTCTGGTTTCGGGGGTGCACGTTAGGCAGAAAAAGATATTGGTTCTAGTGCAAAGCAGAGAATCTGTGAATGCTAATGGCCACCACAATTTCAGCCGATCCAAGCAAAAAAGAAATGGGTTCAATTTATATCTGGTGTCAGCCTCGACTGATCCACAGTTGCATCTATACTGCAGGGCTCGCAGGAATGAGTGAGAATTGGTATTGCAGAGCCAATCACCATGCAACAGGGTATAGACCATTTCAAGGAATTAGAAAAGCCTTGTAACTGTTGTTTGAGAACAGGTGCAGGAATAGTGCTGCCATGACCACGAAACAAATTTGATCGGATAAGTGTTGCAGGCAACTTATCTCATAAGTGAGAAATGTACAATCATGAATTTACTTATGAGCACATAAATTTCGGTCAGTCGAAAATGCGAGGAAGGCTAAGAAAATCTCGGAAGCATACTACATTGAAGACAAATAAGTTCTTGCGGGCCAACTAGTGCTGTCACTCAGCAGGCAAATAATCCTATTCATGGGCAGTCACAAACAAATGAAGGCAGCAGATAAACATGCAAATGTGCATGGATTATATCCTTTGCTGAAGGCTTCGATAATGCCTCATCAAATAAAGTGGACATGGGAGCAGCCTTGCCGGCACCATGGCTAACGCAACTCTGCTCTACGTTCCGCAGGTTATAATGGCCCTTGCAACGTCCTGCATGCTGGCCTCGCCGTACTTCGTGACTTACCCCGGTTTTTCACGGTCACTGGAAATGAAAAAGCCATCACCTGCGTGCGCATCGTTGGAAGGACTATCTATCACCGGCACTTCTATCGCCTCGCCACACGTGTCGATCGGATCTGGGACGGAAGCCTGCGTGGCAGACTACTTAAGCAGGCCACATCTCGACCGCAGTTTCAGTGGACATGGGAGCAGCCTTCCCGGCACGATGGCTAACGCAACTCTGCTCTACGTTCCGCAGGTTATAATGGCCCTGGCAACGTCCTGCATGCTGGCCTCGCCGTGCTTCGTGACTTACCCCGGTTTTTCACGGTCACTGGAAATGGAAAAACCATCACCTGCGTGCGCATCGTTGGAATTACTACCTATCACCGGCAATTATATCGCCTCGCCACTCGTGTCGATCGGATCTGGGACGCAAGCCTGCGTGGCAGACTACTTAAGCAGGCCACATCTCGACTGCAGTTTCAGTGGACATGGGAGCAGCCTTCCCGGCACCATGGCTAACGGAACTCTGCTCTACGTTCCACAGGTTATAATAGCCCTGGCAACGTCCTGCATGCTGGCCTCGCCGTACTTCGTGACTTACCCCGGTTTTTCACGGTCACTGGAAATGAAAAAACCATCACCTGCGTGCGCATCGTTGGAAGGACTACCTATCACCGGCACTTCTATCGCCTCGCCACACGTGTCGATCGGATCTGGGACGGAAGCCTGCGTGGCAGACTACTTAAGCAGGCCACATCTCGACTGCAGTTTCAGTGGACATGGGAGCAGCCTTCCCGGCACCATGGCTAACGGAACTCTGCTCTACGTTCCACAGGTTATAATAGCCCTGGCAACGTCCTGCATGCTGGCCTCGCCGTACTTCGTGACTTACCCCGGTTTTTCACGGTCACTGGAAATGAAAAAACCATCACCTGCGTGCGCATCGTTGGAAGGACTACCTATCACCGGCACTTCTATCGCCTCGCCACACGTGTCGATCGGATCTGGGACGCAAGCCTGCGTGGCAGACAATTTAAACAGGCCACATCTCGACTGCAGTTTCAGTGGACATGGGAGCAGCCTTCCCGGCACCATGGCCAACGCAACTCTGCTCTACGTTCCGCAGGTTATAATGGCCCTGGCAACGTCCTGCATGCTGGCCTCGCCGTACTTCTTGACTTCCCCTGGTTTTTCACGGTCACTGGAAATGAGAAAACCATCACCTGCGTGCGCATCGTTGGAAGGACTCCCTATCACCGGCACTTCTATCGCCTCGCCACACGTGTCGATCGGATCTGGGACGGAAGCCTGGTGGCAGACTACTTAAGCAGGCCACATCTCGACTGCAGTTTCAGTGGACATGGGAGCAGCCTTCCCGGCACCATGGCTAACGCAACTCTGCTCTACGTTCCGCAGGCTTGTACAAGCTATTCGCTTTATGCCAGAAGATCGGACAACCGATTTCTCTTTCTGCTCCCATGTCCACATATGCTGCTCGCAACCTTCAGTGAATGTGTTGATGTATCGCTTGTACTACTTTGCTCTGGAGACATGGAGACCAACCCCCGCCCACCCAAGCCGCGCCCAGTCATTTCAATGTCAGAATCAAATGACGATCCTGAAACGCCTATATTAGCGATGCTTACAAGCATCAACGACCGGACCTTAGAATTGGCTAAATGTCAAACCCAGATCTGCGCAGACGTTAAGATCATTAAAGACAATCAAGCATCACTGGAAAGCAAAATATTAGATGTATTCAATCGCCTTGAAGTTCTTTAATCAAAAACTAACATCCTTAATACTATCCAGCCTGAGTTGGTTTCAATTCAGGACACTACTAGTCGTCGGATATCGCACCAGGCGGTACTGCAGTCTCGTCTAGATAGCCTGGAAGACCAGTCGAGAAGGAATAATCTGATCCTGCATGGCATTCCTGATGAAATCGAATCATGGAATGAGACTGAAAAGAAAACGCTTGCTGCGTTGTCGGAAGTTCTTGACGACGATTCCACACAGCTAAGCATTGAACGTGCTCATCGTCTCGGCACTTTTTCACCCTCAAAAAATCGCCCTATTATCATCAAATTTTCCTCTTTCAAAGACAGAATGAATGTGTTAGACCTCCACACTAAACTAAGTGGCAAACAACTTTCCGTGCCTGAAGCTTTTTCCCCCGCCACTGGTTTTGCCCGCAAAAAACTAACAGAATTCGCGAAAAACTACCGCGATCTCCCAAGTACCGCTTGCGATATAACAAGTTAGTTGTTAATCGCAAGTGCTACATCTTTAACGCTGATACCGATACCACTGAGGAGCTGCAAGTCCAATCTTTTGTCGAAAGCGAGCAGAGCCGTCCCGCTCCCCTTGAGGTAAGCAATATTTCGGAAAGCGAAGAAGATAACCCATAGCATGGAACGAGGGGAAGTGGTCTGGCTTTATCACCTCCTCGCACATCCGTTCTACTGGCCAACGCTAGAAGCATTCTTAATAAACGCGAATCGTTTCACTCCCCTGTCGACACGTGCGAGGCTGATATCATCGCAATAACAGAAACCTGGCTTCATCCTAACTTACACGATAGTGAGATATTTGACGATTCATCCCGCTTTTCAGTTTACAGACGCGATCGCACTCAGCGACCAGGCGGTGGTGTCTTGCTTGCTATATCGAAAACAATAAAGTCCTATCACATTACAGTGCAAACTAATCTAGAATCCATTTGGGCTTGCGTAGAACTAAACCATCACAAATACGTTTTTGGTGTATGTTATCGACCTCCCAATTATCCTTCCACGTTCACATCAGAATTGCATAATGTGCTTGACCTTGTTGTTACGCGGCACCCTGCAGCGCCCATTACTTCGTTAGGTGATTTTAACTTTCCTGAGCTGACATGGTCTTCGGAAATAACTCCTAAATCATCCCCATCGTCGCAAGGCAATGAGTTCTTGAACCTTTGTTCACTCTTTTCCCTCTCTCAGCTAGTATCCCAACCAACCCGTCTATCAGACAGCACTGCTAACATATTAGACTTAGTGTTGACATCCCATTCTGATCTCGTTTCAGACTTGACCTGCATGCCCGGCATAAGTGACCACTTCCTAGTCTCGTTTAATTTCTGCATTCCTTCCAATAACGCTGGCAAGAAAGTCAAGCGTATCCGTGATTACAGCAGAGCTGAATTTCAGGCTGTCAACGACGAACTATTTTCATTTCTCGATGCATTTTTAACACATTTTGATAGCCGGGAGGCGCAGGTGAACTGGAACATTTTCGTTGCTAAGGTTAACGAACTAACGGAAAGATATATCCCCCTACGCACCATTACAACTCATAGAAATGCACTGTGGTACAACGCTCACATAAGAAGGCTTTGAACAGGAAAAAACGCTTTTACCGAAACGCAAAAAAATGTAGCTCCGTTTTTAAATGGGAATTAAGCTTATCATGCAGCAAATGGCGTGTATGTATCGGAAATAAAAAACGCCAAAGATCATTTTCTACAGCACACAATGCCCAACATGCTCACAAATGATCCCAAAAAATTTTGGCGTGCCATTAATCCCAATAGAAATCATTCAATTAAATTGTTAGATGAAAACGGTTCAACTATCGCTGATACTGATTGTCTTAAAATTCTAAATGAAACATTTTGTCGCAATTTTGTTCTTTCTTCCAACGTAACGTTTCCTACAGCGGAGGACTGCCAATTCTCAATCATGGATGCATATCCATCGAGCCCCTAGGAATAGAAAAATTAATAGAAAATCTTAAGACCTATACAAGCCCTGGAACAGATTTAATTAACACGAAGTTCTTGAAGAGTACTAAACTTTATTCCTCAATCATTCCAAAATTTTCCAGCAGTCACTTGAGACGTCAGTGCTTCCAACGGACTGGACGATCGGGAAGATGGTTCCGTTGCACAAGTCAGGTAGTACTAATTCCCCTCTTAATTACTGCCCAATATCGCTAACCAGCATATCATGCAAAATTTTTGAGCACATCCTATACACTAACTTAGTTACCTTTCTCGAATCTAACTCCTTCTTCACTGCCGCTCAACACGGCTTTCGCAAATCATTCTAGTGCGAGACGCAGTTACTTACCTTCACGCACAAACTTCACGCTATTCTGGATCGTCGTTCATGCGCGGACTGTATCTTTCTAGACTTCTCCAAGGCTATCGAGAAGGTTAGTCACAAACTACTTATTTTTAAACTTAGCAAGCTAAATCTTCTCCCAAATGTTTTAGCATGGTTAGAATATTTCCTTTGTAATAGAACACAGTTTGTAATGGCTAATAACATTTGTTCTCCATTCACTTCCGTGCATTCTGGGGTCCCACAGGGGTCTGTCCTTGGGCCCCTTTTGTTTAAGGAGGAAAAACGCTAAGGCGCCCGTGTGCTGTGCGATGTCAGTGCACGTTAAAGATCCCCAGGTGGTCGAAATTATTCCGAAGCCCTCCACTACGGCACCTATTCTTCCTTTCTTTCATTCCCTCCTTTATCCCTTCCCTTACGGCGCGGTTCAGGTGTCCAAAGCTATATGAGACAGATACTGCGCCATTTCCTTTCCCCCCAAAACAATTATTATTATTCCTGATATATATTAATGACCTTCCTATTTCCGTTACATCCCACATTCATTTATTTGCAGATGACTGTGTAATATTTCGTGAAATTAACGACCCTAACGACTCTCTTCTTTTGCAAAAAGACATTAATGGAATTCTTGAGTGGTGTAATACGTGGTCAATGGAACTAAACAAAACCAAATGTAAAGTACTACGTGTGTCACGCATTTCTATACACCCCACCTCTTATCATCTAGATAACATCGAACTAGAACAAGTGTCTTCATACCGCTATTTAGGCGTTCACATAGCAAGTGATCTAACTTGGTCTTTTCACATCAATTCAATGATTAACAACGCGAACCGTGCCCTCGGCTACCTTCGCCGTAACTTTATCTCTGCCCCCACTTCCTTGAAACTTCTCTATAAATCTGTCGTTCGTAGTAAATTGGAATATGCTGCGTCCATTTGGGATCCCTTCAGGGAAAACTTGATCAGTTCCCTCGAACTAATTCAGAATAACTCGGCACGTTTCACCCTTCAGAACTTTAACCGTACCGCTAGCGTAACCTCAATGAAGAATACATTACAGTTACCATCTCTTGCTAGCCGTTGAAAGCACGCTCGCCTTTGCCTAATGCATAAAATAATGTATCATAACCCCAGTCTGCACCACGATCTTATACTTCCTCCATCATATGTTTCATCACGAGTTGATCATGCGCATAAAATCGGCATTCCTTTCTTTAAAACAAAATGCGCAGCTGAGTCTTTCCTTCCACGAACAGCAAAGGACTGGAACCACCTTCCCGGAAGTACAGCCTCCATCATCGACCATCAGCGGTTTTGTTCCGCATTAGCTATCATTGTATAATTAGAAATCAAACGCCTTGTACTAAACCCCTGTATACAACCACTCCCCTCTTCAATGCACTCGGGCCTTGAGGGTAGAATAAATGAAATGAAATGAAATGCACCTGATAGCATTAGCGCTGCTGCTGAACAAGTGCTTGGCACTGACAAAATCGAGTTGGCAAATAGGCCTCAAACAAAAACATAGAGACAGCTTAATCCACTTCGGTGCCTTTGATTTGTGGCACACTCACACACACGCGCACACACACAAAATGACGGTGCCCCCGAACTGACATTTGTTCTGCACATCGATTTTTTCACACAGGCTACATAATGCAGCTGGTACACTGTCGCAACCCGCGCACCCATGATCACAAAACGTACTGCTGCTTGGTGCACCAAAACGCACAAGACTGGCGACGCTGCTGTTGTCACAGCAGAAAACACTGCGACGGCCGTGCAGCCAAGATCGTGTCAAGTCGCACACACAGCAGTTTTCTACGTAGCAGAAACAACGCCTTGGGCTCGCCTCGGTCGCGATCACTGCAGCCATCGCAACGGACGCAACCAGCTGCACAGCTCAAAGTTCATTTCAGCATTCAAAAAAGGGCGTGCGTAAAGAGTTTTTCGCAGGTGAACATATCGCTGACTTGACGGGAAAGCACTCGCACCGACCATAATAACTTTCCCTACGCGGACACTTGTCGCTATGCTGTGAAACTTGCGCACGCACAGGAAAATACCTCGCAGCAGGAATTACAAAACGCTTCCAACAACCACAAACAGCTCCAAATAAACACTTCGTGACACCTCCACTGCACAGGTCTTGCGTCGGTTTGAAGAGGCGCAGCAGGAATTACAACGCTTGCAACACCCACAAACAGCTCGAAATAAACACTTCGTACACCGCCACTGCACAGGTCTTGAGTCGGTTTGAAGAGGCGCTCTGTCAACTCCGTCAGCGTAGATGATTACAGAATTCAACTAGTGGGAACTGTCGCTCGCCACTACTGAACGCGGCGAAGTTCGCAGTCACTCTGAACATTCGTAATATCAAGATGTGGCCAATATATTATGCTTCGCGACATCGCTGCCACTGCTCAGGTCTCGCTCCCCAGTTCAGTCGACGGACGGCCATCTTGCCCCGGCGCTTCAGAACCCAGGTGGAGGGGCTCGAGACGTCACTGACGTCATGGAAAAAGCAGCCAATAGCTGCAATCCGGTCGCCGGCCGGACCCGCTAGACCGCCCGAAAGTTGTTGTTGACGAACTTTCCATCCGTTCGCCGTACGGGGCGGATCCGCTCGCCCGCTCGCCAAGCGGGCCTGGCGGAAGCCGATTAAAAACGATCGTAATACGGCCCTAACTAGGTTCAGCAGGGTTGAACCACAGCTAATTTTTCAATCGTGGAGCGGGCAGCGTTTCCATTGCTGCCCTAGTATTTGCATGCATAAGTCTGCTTTTTAGATAAACCGCAAAACAGATATTAGCAGATCGCAAAAGGTACTGTGAGTAAACGCCCAATAAAACGCATGCTGTTTGCAGTACCGGACACTCAGATTCTCGCTGTAGCTAATATTAAAAGCTCGGACCTTCTCCCAGAACGTTATCATTCGGCATGGGGCGTCGAAGGCGCTTTTTTCTCCTGCCTCCGCTGGTATGGAGAGAATGTACAGTGCCGCTACAATATATGGCAAAACTTTGAGAAATGACACGCGCTGAGAGGCGAACCGATAAAATCGTGTTTTGTCACAGAAAAAGTTATTCTTATTTGGAAAGCTGCTGAGCCACCCTGGTTTCCTACTAGCGCTGGATGCACTTGATATGGGACAAACATTTTTCTAATTATGGTTAACAAAAATGTTAGTCCTATCGCCGGTTTTTGTTTCTAGTTTTTACACAAACTTGAAAACTTTAAGCCCAACAACTTTATCTAGACTTTGGCTCCAGCAAACTGAACCATATTTTAGTCTTTGCTGCTTTTGGGAAAATTAAAGGCCGATACCACAAAATGGGGCATTGAACCACAGAACCCGTTTCTTGTGCCGAAGATTAAAAGCTCTCCAGTCTAAAAGCAGGTTAGAAAGAAAGCCAACGCAGGATTTCCTTTAAAAAATAGAAATCTCTACGAATTATATGAGCCGTATGCCTGTGCTTACACTCCTTGAAGCTTAGCCTCCTTGCAAGACCAGCCCTAATCCCTAAGCTAGACATTCGCTATGCTGGTTATAGGCTGCCCATGAGATTGACAGTGGGTTTGTTATACTTTACACAGAGGGAAAAGGTATCATGATCCCTTAATCATTCTAGCAGATGTGTTCGTATCGATGCGCAGGAGAACGGATTTTTTTTCTTCATTTACCGCTTTAGTTTTCTGCTCGGGGTCCTAATTAGTGCGAATTTTTTCTTACCTGCCAGCCTAAGAACAAATACTATTCAAACGTTAGGACTGATGATTGGGCTAGTTGGTATGCCATTTTCAAGAAAAGCGCGAATTAGACAAGGTCTGACGGACACACACACGCACACGCACACGCACGCACGCACACAGGCGCTGACTTGCAAATAAAGTTTTATTGCTTGTTCAAACGAATACACGAATACATCCTCTTGCATTTTTTTCTTTTCATTTCTGTTGCTTCTAACTTTTGTTTGTGATACCTTTCTGATCGTTTTTTTTTTGTACCCGCTCTTTCCGGTAAGCGTTCGCTTTCCAACCAACCAGCTATCGCAGCCGAGACTCCAGAATTCCACGCATTTTTCTATGTTTGGTTGTTTTAGTGAGATAGGAGCTATGACAAGTGATTAATGTTTATGTTGTTATCACAGCAGAACGCATTGGTCTATTTCAAAGCATGACTGCTTTGCTGGTCTGTGACCTGCGTGTGATGCCAATGGGTGGCTTTATTTGCGTACGTCATCCGCCAGGTCGTGCTACTTTTGATGCTCCCAAGGACAAGATAGATAGATAGATAAAGAGGAGGAGGGAAAGGCAGGGATGTTAACCAAAAAGGGGTTCGGTTGGCTACCCTGCACTGGGGAAGAGGGATTAAGGGACAAAGGAGGAAGAGAGAAAGGAAGAAGGCATAACACACACACGCACAACGCTGTGAGACAAGAGCGAAAAAGTATTCTCACGTGTTGCAGGTGTCGCTGGACTTATCAATACGGGAGCATCTCGCACTCCTCTCTTATTCAGGGGCATTCTCGCGCTCGTATCGATCGAATTGAAGCAAGTTCCGCACTCATTTCACGTATAGGCTGTTATGTGAAACCACTGGTTCCGTGCTGTACCGAATCACTGCAGTACTTCCTGCTTATTGTACGCGCTTCCGCCGACGTACACAGTGTTCTATTTAGGTCGCTGTTGACACGACTACACTAGATGATCCTTTGCATTAGTTGAAACTTGTGAATTCGCTCTCTTCAGTCGTCTAAATCGCACACACGAATCAGCGGACTTGCTAGGCTTACTCGTCACGGAAGGAGTCGGTCTGGCTGGCACCTTATAAAATTTCAAGAGAGGCTCATCACTTGCAAGTGTTCATGTATGATTATATAAAATTTAGTCCTTCGTTTCGGTTTTGCAAAAAGCATAGGTCTGCGACAAGCGCAGCAACTCAGATCGTCAGCAGGAGTAACTTCATCGACCTGCGATTGCAACCTCGATCGTAGGCGAAAGGAGGCATGTCTACCGAAACCGCAGCCCGCATTGCAGTCGACTCTGCCGCCTGCATGTCGTTGAGACATCTCGTAAGCATTTCAATATGGCGGTAGCTGTCGGATCTCAATATCGATAACATCGGCACTCAAACTTTGGAAGGATTATCACAGCCTCTTGTATTTTTCAGTGATGTTCAAAACTGCAGTACTTTGAACAAACGTGCCCTAGCCCGCATAAGAACCTCTCCATTTAGGATGATCTGCGTGTTTTAAGATGTCCGGGAACTCAACGCTGCAGAAGCCGCTTCAATATCTCAAAAAGCATGTTTTTAAAAACTGCGCTTTACCTTCGCTTAAAAACCGTGTATATATACCCAACATGCGCGCATGCCGGCCAGGCAATTGGAGATAAATTTTATGCTAAACGGGATGCTTTTAGGCGCTGTAATGTAGCTCAGCAATTGCTGGTAACGCCAAGCTGCAAATGTTCATATTTAGAAAATATGAACTAAGCGTTATGGCAAACTTGTCGCTTCTAAGTGGAACCGTGGAATACGGCTTGCAGGTGGAAATAAAATGAAAACACATTCTGCTGCCAGTGAGTGAAACGCATGGGTTCTGTGCTGAGGTGAGAGAGAAATAATACCGTAGTGGAATGAAGCCAATGACGAGGGTTGTAGCATATGACATTAGGAGCAAAAAAAAAAAAAGTAAACTTTCAGTTGGCAGCAAAAAATTAGTCCCGCCGCCTATTTCCCTTCTTTACTTCCAGCTCTTTCAGATCTGCGCCATTTTAGAGAACGCTGACCGCGGCGCCGAGCATCGATAGCCGAGCAGAAGAACATCAACTGGACAAGCGCGAAAAGAGCAGCTTCAGTTGACAATTTTGGATGGCCAAATCATCTGCGAACACCACGCTGACTTCTTCGGCGTTACCCTGCCAAATTCAATTGCACATGCGGGATGAATTCAAACTTATCAACAAATGATTGTCTGAGCATTTACAGTAAAAAAAAGACCGTTCTTTTCTCCTTTCGCTGGAAAAGTACTAACCGAATGTAGACGGCTCCACCCAAAGCAACAGTTTTTATTTTTTTCTGTTTAGTACTTGTTTGTTTCTATAGCTGCTATTCACGATAGTTTTTTTTTGTATTAAAACTCTCTGGACCAACTATTTGAGATGGGGCGTTTTCCTCGACATCTCGGATAAAAGTAACAGACCTCCTCATTCATGTTCCGACACCTGCCGCTCTGAGTGGTGGCGCCGCCTGACAAAGTACTTCGGTGGAGACCGGCGCAGTGTGCCCTTGACTATAGTGTACCAGATAGATTCTCGAAGCCAGAAGTGCTTTGTCAAGTGGCGCCCCCATGCAGAGTGGCACGGGTCGCAAATTGGAGGGGTGGTCTGCTACTTTAGCCCACGATAGTAACTCCGTTCGGCTTTGTGCTGCGTCTTGGAGGTCCTCGATCTTTCCTTTCTGTCGCAAAAACTTAACTTGGCTTCAATTCACTATTCATTGTGCGTTTTATCTGTCTTTCATGTCGGCATCAGGACAGAAGCACATACCCTTCACTCGCATGCGGGCGCATAATAGAGCTCGCTCAGTCCTGGCTCCACTGCGGTGCCTCTTTCTCAGCGGAAGAGTGGTGTCTCCACACGTGGATTCTCAGATCATTCATGTCCCCAATACCCTGACCGCAGTGCGGGCAGTGCAGCGTGTACTGGCGGCTATGAACTATTCTCTCATGCCTTGTGGCATTGCTGCGCTTCGCGAACCTCTGCCCACAATGCGAGCAGGCATGGGGCTTCTCTCCCGTGTGCGTCAGTATGCGTCGTTTGAGGAGGCGGAGGTCGTAGAATCCCTTTCTGCAGAAGCGACACACGAGTGACGCAAGTCTGCCGCCGGAGGTGCTATGCACTTTGCGGTGACGCGCCATATCAACGGCGATTTTGAAGCGCTGTCCGCAGTCGGTGCACTCGTGAGGTCATTCCTCTGAATGGGTCATCATGTGGTTGGTGAGGTGTTGCCGTTGTGTAAAAGCCTTTCCGCACTACTTGCACACGAAGGGCCGCTCGCCCGTGTGGTTCCGCTGGTGTCTCTCTACGTTGCTTCTATGTTAAAGCAAATAAAGGGAGGAGAGGACATATTTTCACTGGCATAGTTGACGGCGATTATCAGAAAAAAAATATATATAATGCATAATAGATAACCAACCTGCGGCCATCCATCATCATCATTATCAGCCTGGCTGCCCTCACTGCATGGCAAAGGCCTCTTCCCTGTCTCTCCAATTAACCCTGTCCTAATCTTTCCTAATATCATCCGCCCACTAAATCTTCTGCTGCCCCTGCTATGCTTCCGTTCTCTTGGGATCCACTCCGTTACACTCAAAGACTTGCGGTTATCATGCCTTCGCATCACAAGCCCTTGCCCAAGCCCATTTCTTCCTCTTGATTTCGCCTAGGATCTCTTTAACCCGCCCTTTGTAGCAGGACCTACTCTAAGCTAGCACTTCGAGCCTTCAGCGTGGCACCCCTAGAGCTTTCTGGCGGCGCCGTGGCCTGTCACATGGTTGGTCGCGTGGTGCGGAGCACCTGCCCCTGCTGGCGGCACCACGCTCCGGAGTGGAGTGGGGGAGAGAGTGAATCCACGTCCACGGACGAAGATGAAGGTACCCCAAGCGAAACGGAGCGGCGAAAGACTGACTTTGCGATTCCACTGAGCGAGTTCCACTCGGCCAATTGTAGCTCTCGCGTTACTCGAGGTTTAAACTCCGGGGGACTTTCAAGGTAATAAACCTAACTGAACCAGAGCTAACCCACAACAAATTTTTTTACCTCACCCACTCTGCCCGCTTCCGGTCTCTTAGCATTACACCTATGAAGAATTGGGCATGAAGATAATTTAGCAACACCTGCTGACGGGCTAGATGGTGCATTGAAGATTGACGGAATAATTAGCGCACAGGACAACACACACAAGAGCAGAGGAAGACACGGACTGGCGCTAACTCACATCTTATTTATTTGCAGCCACAGCAGAAAATATATAAAGGGGAGGAACACATGCGCAGTACAGAAAAGATAAAAAGAACACAGGGTGGCAAGGCAACCAAATGATCACATCAAACCGCACGTTCAAGAAACACAATTTCTGCTTTTAGAGTTTAACAGACGTATCACTGACACATTTGTAGCTCAATTTCCTGATATGAAAGGCTTCTAGTAACTCGCGCGCGGTTTTATCTCGACCTTTACCTAGAATCTTTATAGCACTCAGTCGTGGTTCACACCTTGTGCAGTTGGCGCAATGAATAGCCAAATTCGTTCCACCTCCCCTAATAGCCCTCAAATGATCCCCCGCGCGATCATTAATGCAACGCCCCGTCTGGCCTATGTAAGCCATCCCACGTATCAACGAGATCTCATACACGACTTCGGTGGAGCAGTTTACAAACTTCTTGGCATGCTTTTTTCTGCATCCGCTCGAATTACCATCTCGCGTAATGCGTGAGCGCAGCTGGGCGAGCTTCTTCGGAGCAGAGAATACCACTGGCACACCATGTCGGTTCGCCACTTTCTTCATGTGGTGGGCCACCTTGTGTACATACGGTACCACAACAGGATTAACAGGTAATTTCTCCCGTGCAATCTCCTTCCCAAACATGACACGCTTGGTTTTTTGTAAAAAGCCTTCCGTCACAGACGCAGTGACCTCGCAGGGGTAGCCAGCAGACATTAGCCGATTTACTTGCTTGTCAAAACTAGACTGCACAGAGTGTGGGCATGACATGACTTCTTGAGGGCAGATCCCAAGCATTGGAAAGCGATAGCTCTCTTCACTGTTTTTGAATGTGCCGAAAGGTAGGGTAAAAGGTCCTTCTGTGTCCGCGGTGCGTACTCCCAACATACGTGGCCATTATTTAAGGTAATGTTAATATCTAAAAACTGCAAAGAATTCTGAGAAGACAGTTCATGCGTAAACACTAAACCCTTCCCATTTCTATTAAAGTTGTTAATAATGCTACCCAGCGAGTTAGTGTACGTCAAAACATGCAATTTCTTAAGAACAATAAGATAATCATCCACGTATCTGAACACCTTCAGCACTCCCATCCCACTAAACTTTGCTCAAGGGAGCGGTCCAGAAAAGATAAAAACACATCACAAAGAATCGGCGCAACGCAGGATCCTATACAGATCCCTTGTCTTTGAAGATAAAATCTGTTCTCAAAAGAGATAAAGGTAACACTGAGATAAAACTTCAGTAAACACACAAAATCATTCAGCGACAGGCCGCAGGAGTTCTGAAAATCTAAAACACCGTTCCCTTCAATGGCATCTCTCACCGCACTAAACAGGGCTTCATGGGGCACAGAATAAAACAAATCCTCTACATCTACAGAAAACATGTAGCCAATCGACCCTTTACTCCCAAGAAAACTCACCACTTGAGTTGAGTTCTTTGTTCTAAAGGGGTCATGAATCATAAAAGAATTTAGGTGTTTCTGAACGTACTTGCTCAGAGCATGTTGCCAAGCACCATTCTCACTAAGCACGGTCCTAAAAGGAATATTTTGCTTATGGGTTTTGGCCGCGAAAAACCGACAGAGCACTGCACCTAGTATCCATAATAGTATTCGCTAATCTGTCTAGGTGCAACTCTTTGCACATAGCAACCGCCTTGCAATTTACTCTGGTGGCGCTGGATTTTACTTGCATGAAATTCTTCGCGATTGCCTCCTTTGCCTTCTTGTGGAATTCATCCTCAGTCAGCACCACGAAGCCACCTTCTTTGTCAGAAATAAGGAGTCCTAGATTATTGCCTTCGAACAAGGTCACAACTTTTCTTAACGCATACTTAGAGCGGCGGTCTGTAATGCTTGTGGTCTTCATCGTCAAGCAGGCATCTTTCTTGGTTTTCTCCTGGCGCTTTCCTAGCAATTTGACGGTTCAGCGCAAGCATGTCATGTCCCGCAACACTTGTTTCTTGACAGAACTTAGGACCCTTGATTAAAATTTTTGTGACGTCCCCTGGCACGACCACATCTCCAATCACAGTCAAATCCTTCTTACGTTGACATTTGCTTTGCCTTGCCTTAGTCGAGTGCAAGGCATTGTTTAGAGTGTGGACCCAAAAGGATTCCGTCAAATTAGCTGCAAGGCGACTAATGGAACGCAGCTTGATACCGGCCAGCCATCCGGGATCCAGCGCATAACACAGTATCCGCGAATGGTCATAACATCTTCGTACCTGGCGCTACAGCTCGGTCCTCAACAACTTGCAGAAGCGCTTCAAAAAACCAGAAGGTGGCTTGAAAATTCCCAGAACAGTGCTTACATCCTGCGGCGCAAGACCAATTCGTAGGCAGAAACCGATGTATCTTGCACGGCAGGTTAATCCGACAATAACAGACACACATGTTGATGCGACGGGGAAGCAGAAGGTGCACATAAAAAGGAGCCCTCATTGTTTGACAGATAGTTTAACAACACCTGCTGACGGATCAGATGGTGCATTGCATATTGACGGAATAATAAGCGCACAGGACGACACACACAAGAGCAGAGGAAGACACGGACTGGCGCTAACTCACATCTGATTTATTTTCAGCCGCAGCAGAAAATATATAAAGGGGGGGGGGGGGGGGAAGACATGCGCAGTACACACAAGATAAAAAGAACACAAGGTGACAAGGCACCCAAATGATCACATCAAACCACACGTCCAGGAAACCCGATTTCTGCTTTGTAGAGTTTAACCGACATATCACTGACACATTTGTCGCCCAATTTCCTGATATGAAAGGCTTCTAGTAACTCGCGCGCGGTTTTATCTCGACCGTTACCTAGAATCTTTATAGCGCTCAGTCTTGGTTCACACCCTGTGAAGTTGGCGTAATGAATAGCCAAATTCGTTCCACCTCCCCTAATAGCCCTCGAATGATGCCCCATGCGATCATTAATGAAACGCCCCGTATGGCCTATGTAAACCATCCCAGATGTCAACGGGAGAATTGAGCTTTCTTCGCCGAATGCAGCTGCTTGACTCTGCTCACATTGTTATAACAACAAAGTATTGGTCGTCTCCAACTCCGTTTATTCCAGACTGCAAATGAACAATACCAGAAAAGAATAGCAGGCGGTTGAGCATGACTCAGCATGGAATGAGCAGAAGAAGCACTAGTCACGGTGGTGTATTTCCGAGCCCTCAGTGATACAGCGCACCAACTCCTGGTATTTTGTCTAGTGGCTGATCTGAAAGGTTTTTTATACGGTGCTTTTTGCTGTAAAGCCCGTCATAATGAACCGTAATGTAAGACACATCGCGACGACGAATATTATATTAAATTATTGGTGGGATGCAGCAATTGCTTTTTTCAAATAAAGAAGCGAAATTGGCTTGTTTTCATCGGCTTAAGCAGAAGTTTTGCCTCGGATTTCAGAATCCAACCTGACAGGCTACATAGCCTGCAGAAAAAAATGAGAAATGCCATGCGTCGTTAAATACTAAACAAAAAAGAAGCGAATAAAAAATTGTTCATGATAAAATTGGACTCGGCCTGGTATTTTACACGTTCGAAAGCAGTGTTCTAGTCAACTTCGTCACAAAATAAACGCCAATCAGCGGTGTTAATTGCGCACTTCCACGTTCTCAGTAATATTCTATATGCTATACGTGCTGACGCAGCTGAGTTAGTGCCCTGTACCGCCGAAGGTTGAAAAACACGCGTGAAAAATCAATTCTAACTCGTCGGGGCACAGAAGAGAAGGAAGTTACCCCATGCAGGCGCACCGCCTTCTCCGCGTGAAGTGCCTTCCTTTGCTTCTGAGTCCCGTCCAGTGTGCGCTATTAGTGCCTAGGCACTAATTAGATAGGTACCAACGCGGAGAAAAATTGTCCGTTTTCTGTTGCAAACAAGAAAAACTCACCCAGGTTTATCTCAAGCATATCATAAATATAAATAGAGGAATCTCAGAGAAAAACAAATCACGAATTTTGAGAGATCTCGAAGAAATCGGAATGAAAATTGAGGAAACAAAGCGGTCCATCCCGTGGCACTGCTTCCTCGTCGTCGTCTTCTACGCAGCAGAAATCCCTGCTCGCGCATTGACTCCAATATAGAAAAAAATTATCTGTAGTTGTTTTTTTCACCATGTGTAAACAACAGCAGCAAAGCACATTTTGGCTTACTTGTAATCGCTGGTATAGGGGCAGTACCTACAGCTGTACCTCCCTTCCGGCTTCTGCGAGTGGTTGCTCTGCCGATGCTTCTCCAGAAGCTTTTGTGCGGAGAACAGGCCGCCGCATGTCACGCAGGGGAAGGCCGCAACACGAGCAGACTTGGTGTTTTCACCCTCTGAAAATAGATCAGAGTACAGAGCAATGTCCTGATGGACACCGGATACTTGGGAGGCTTTTCATTTTAGCACTGCCCTTTCTCTAAACGTCAGAAACGCACATCGCTAACGCTCACAACAAAATAGGTGAAGTAGTCTGTGAGAAGCTCTGTTTTTCTTTTCTTTTTTGAAGAAAGCATCGATTGAAAACTTCATTTCACTGGATGCTTTCTTGTGAAATAATTACGACGGCTCATCCTTGGCAAATATTCACGTGACTTCAAGGTCGCCATTTTGTTGTACAGAGCGCAGCTTCAGCGGCAAATACACCGGGCTGCCTTTCACTGTGCCCCATGTACACATGGCGGTCACTGTGGCTCGGATGAATTCTCTCTATACTACTGCTCCTACAAACGACACCCCCACATGCAATTTAATTCAAGCACGATTTTGGATAGGGTGACAAACAGCGCAGTGATTAAGTGTTCATCTCATCTTCATTTCCTAATACCACTCAATCCTCTCCCCTTTTCTTATTCTGAGTTAACGCGAGGGGGCGGCGGGTGAATTCAAAATCAGTTACTTCAAAACGCATCTTTCTCTTCTGACCAGGATAGATTTGCTTACAAGAAGTTATAGAGGATGGTAGCAAAATATTCAAACTTGGCTGGCAACTTTCAATTACAACTGCTTAGCAAAGTGGACCATTGAAGTTAACTTTCCGATCTGCAATTGAAGATTAAATAAGCTGTTCTGAAAATACTTATTAAGTGGGTGATTTGAGAGCAATGAAAGGCAACGATCGAGTGGTCATATCGCGTACAAGTCTGCAAGCGAGCCAATAATATAGAAATATTACTTTAGAGCGTTACCAATTATTTGCGTGGTAGCGGGGGCGGCGTTTGCGTCCAGCTTCAATAAATGAGGCGTAACAATCTCTCCTGCATTAATTCCTTCCTTCATGACCCCAACTATTCGGAGAAGTCGGAGTGCGAGATCAGGGCGACGACATTGCGACCAGTTCCGGAAACAAGTGACGCACTCTTGACAGCCTAGGGGCAAGAAAAGTCGCGGCCTGCCGCCCCGCGACATGCTTCCGAACGCAGCTGCGATGAGAGCAATGACAACATTCTGACGCTGCGGATGTAGTGCCAGTATAAATTAGGCACATATGGTGGAACCAGCGAAACTGACGCAGGATAAGACAAAAAGGCACACACACAAACCTGTGCGTTATGAACCAACTAGCCTAGCAATTTACTCTATCGAAATAAAATAGGCATACGGGATAGCGGGCTTTAAAGTGTGCGCGCGCCAAATGCTATTTCATATCGGGCCCAACATTGCACTCGCTTTGCGTACCGTATTTTCTGAGTTTTTTCGCACGCGGCTCTTGCGTGCTCTAAGCATCTGTTGTAAAATGGCGGCGCCAATTAAAGCAGGACACTTCGGACCCTCGCCTATGAGTGAATTCGTCGTTGTCACTGTCATTTTCAGTGCGTTGACCGGCTATAAATGGAGCACCGCGCTTTCGCTTCGTCTCATCTCGCCTATAACAAAACGTATGAGCGATAAATTTGCTTTAATTTTTTACTTGGAGTGATGATTATGCCACTTCTAGCCTCACAAAGGAATGTCAATTTGCTGGCAAAAATTCTTCCTTTTCTCGCAACCAGATGGCGCTACTAGGCTCAGCTTATACTGAGAGAAATTCGTGTGTTTAGAGTACATAAACGAACATACGCTTCTGGTACGTAGACCGCGTGAATTATACTCTTTTCTAACCATAACTGTGTACGCCGCGAGCAGACGAACGCATACGATTAGGTGCAGAGGAATATATTTAACGCGATCTCCTGATTGGCTGACGAGGTTTACGCCTTTGGTAGGGCTGCAAGTTAGCTACGGGTTGATGTTGTGTTCCCGTCGAGATAATGTACTATAGCCTGAACAAGGTCCCAAAAATCACTGCTTAGGTTTGCACAATCGATTTCGTAGACTCAACGAACTTGGTTTCATGGTTCTTAAAAAGGCTGGTTGTACCATTACGCATGAAACCAAGTTCGCTGGGAATACGGAATGGATTGTGTATAGCATACCATTCACTTTCGGAAATAAATATTTAGGTCAAAGTTGAACGCGCCTGATTACCCGCCTTCGTGAACATCGTTATAATGTCAAAGAAAAGAAGTGTAGTTTCCCTGATGGGCATTGCATGAAATGAAAATAGAAGAGCAAAACTACAAAATAACTATGAAGAATGCACTGTCATCATTAGGAATCGTTGAGAACTGACGCTCAAAATCATTGAGGTAGAAGTCATATATAGCTTAGGTGACACGTGCGTCGGTAAAAAATCTGTCAGGCTAGAGCTTTCAAAGAAGTAGGATGTCTAAGAAATCACTAAGAAGTTCGTCTCCGGGCCCTTCGCAATGCATGGTCACGTCGTGTATATCACTCGCGGTTCACTATAAATCGTTGGAAGTTAGCTGTCGTGTGTGTGCTTTCTTTTTCCTGTGTGATATACCGTTATTCTCTATGTTATGTTAGCAATACTCATCCTCACGGACTCAGGAGCAGCTGCCGATGATGGGTTAAGCCCTTGCGAGCAAGTGGCGGGGCTCAAATATTCTATCAAAAATTAAATGGCTATGGTTTAGCCCGGGTTAAACCTGGAGTGACGCGATAGCTACAAGTGGCCGAGTGGAACTCGCTCAGTCGAATTGCGAAGTCACTTTTGCGCCGCTCCGTTTCGCTCGGCGTTCCTTCTTCATCTTCGTCCCTGGACGTCGATGCACTCTCTACCCAGCTGCACCCCCCCCCCCCCCCCTAGGTTTCGCCTGTGCGCCGCGCCGATGGCAGCTGCTCCGCAGCACGTGACCAGCCACGGCGCCGCCACGGAGCTCAAGAGGTGACACGCTAAAGGCTCGTAGTGCTAGCGTAATGTAGCTATCGCTACAATAACAGTGTTACAGATAGAACTCTCAACTCCCCCTATCCAATCCAGCAATCACACTGGGCCACTTCGATTTTCCCCTCTCGGGCAGCCCGCTGGCTGCAAGAAAGTTCGCCTCTGATAGGAAAGAGCATGATTTTCACATGGGCTGGAGTCCACTCGCTTCTGTGGAACGTCTGCTCCAGTTGCTAAGAGACGCTTGCTTGCTGTCTCACTCGATAGTTGTCGGGCAAGGCAGTAGATCTCTCATTGAGGAATGAGTCTTGGCTTGTTGGAAAACCACGTTTGAGGTAAACCACGCAGGAAGACGCGGGCTAGTGAATACGACTGACCAGCTTTCATCCCTGCTGCTGCTTCATAGAAAGAGGCAAAAAAGTAATTTATAGAATATGGTTGCCCAGAAACACACGTGACGAACATCACTGACATGGCTGCATGACGGCAGTTAAATGATCGTTTTTTCCCCAGTTTGCTTTCTTTAAATGCGATACGAAAGGGAACGAAAATAAACCTTAACTAGGAAAAAAGCCGCCTTTTGTTGGCGTCACGAACTCGCGGTTTCTTTGCGTACTGACGCGCAGAAATTATGGTGCCATGATATTCCTGTGAGCTGGCGCAAAGAAGTAGAGAGAGGGGAGAGGTAATAATGCCTTCATGGCATTAAGATAAAACAAATATTAAAATAGTATAATTTAGAGTAACTACCGCTGATTCACTCTTCAAACAATCTCTGGTACCACTCTGTCTCAGTGGAACACCACATTTCCTGCATTTCTAGCATCACCTGCAGTTTTCTCTTCGATACGGCGCACCCTCGCTTTGCGCTCAGTGCAGCCGAAGGAGAGTTTGACCCAACGTTCCCCCGCCGAGAGCGCTGTCTTCACGCTGAAAGCGGCGCTGGCCCATCAAGGCACCCTAGTCCGTGGCGCACCCGTCTTTCCCCGGGCCACACGCAGCCAACGCTGGATCCGCGCTCAGGCGACCCGCAGGCAGCCCGCATACAGACAGAGGGCCCGTTCACACTTGTCTAAAAATCCGGCGAGCGAAGCGGAAAGCGGCGCGGGGAGGGCAATCGGGCTGGACCCAAATTTTCCGCGTTCGCCGCCGCGGCGAAAAACATGGCGGCGCCCTTAGACGCATGGCTTCTCGCCTCGGAATGAATTCGTCGTGGTTGGGGCCTTGTTCAGCGCGTTCACTGGCCATAAATCGGACACCGGTACATCACTTCGTCTCACCTCACCTATAAGCAAAAGTATAACTGATACATTTGCTTTATTTTTTATTTTGAGTGACGATTCTGCCGCTGCTAGGCCTACGAGGAGCGCCGGTTTTGTTGACAGTACTAGTTCCCGTCCTGACAAGAAGATGGCGCCACTAGGCTGGGAGTTTCGTTGCAAGTCTGCGTGCGCTGCACTAAAAATAGGAATGTGCCTGCGTTTACCTACGTAAGCATGCATACAGTCATGGTACACAGACGGCATCGATTTATGCTCTTTTCTAAACATATCTGTGTACGCCGCGAGCGTTCACGTGGTGGCCGGGAAGTGTGTGGAAAAGCGAGAAGCAGCAGCTGCGGTTCCGCCTCGCCCGGGCGTCAACAGATGTGAACGGGCCCTAGTATTTCCGTCGAGCGAATCCGCTTCGCTCGCCGGATTTTTGGAC
This sequence comes from Amblyomma americanum, assembly GCF_052857255.1. NCBI lineage: Eukaryota > Metazoa > Arthropoda > Arachnida > Ixodida > Ixodidae > Amblyomma > Amblyomma americanum. The sequence continues at coordinate 90,104,095 of NC_135500.1, read as the reverse complement.
CAGTGTGAACGGACCGTTAGACCCGTGTCACATGCTGCGAATTGCATCGTCCGGCACTGGGAATTCGTTCGGTCTGCGGCTGGAGAGGGCCTCCGCTCTTACCGCCGACGGCTTGCGAATGATTTCCGTCCGGTTGGAATTCATTCGCAGCGTCGGTGTGTTCGCTCTGCGACTGACCAATAGGGAGCATCCACTGCTTGGCTCTCGGTCAGGTTTGGCTTTGGCCAGGTTTAGATTTGGCCATCGTGTACTTATAGAATAATTCGGAACTGTTTACTTTGATAAAAACATACGAAATGTTACCTCGTACCTAAAAGTGCGCATGACTACAACTTAAACACATTCCATGTTACATAACTTCCGCATTTATTCACAGGTTGGATAAGGAGACATCTAGCAACACTGTTGTCATAACCGAACGAATTCGTAGGTTGTGCGTTGCATGTGAAAGGACTGAGCGGCAATCGCACTGCGGTGTCAGCGGCGGCATCGTTTTCGCAGTGTCGGTGCGGCAAAATTCGAAGCATGTGAAACGGGCCTTACAACCTCTCTTCGTCTTCCATAACCCATTATCCCTGCCCTCATCTTTCCTTGAGAGGAGGGGTGCATTTTACTCTCTTCACTTTCCCACTGTCCACGGCCAAAAAGGCTAAACACGGAAAGGACAGTTTTTTCCCCGCAATGGCAGTGCTAAGACTGGTGCCTTATTAAACTGAAAACAAATCTTGTGGAATCATTCAAAATATACCTGATGAATATGTGAAGTTATGGGGTGTTGTTCTTCGGATTTCCTGAGGATGTGTGTATTGTGTATGCGTTCTTTTTTGAGCCAGTTTAGAATCTTAGTTTTATTTTATGGACGCAATGTGTTGGCTTCACGTGCCGCATTTATAATGTACAGTATTGTGATGGACCCAAAACTAGACTTCAGCAAATGGGTCTACTACCATTGTGCGTATTGTAACCTTGTAAATTCGTTTTTAATAAAAAATAAGGCTCCACGCAGTTCTTTTCGCACTAAGGAAATTACTCGTTGTCCCCTGAGTTGCAGCTTTACGACCAGCGCATTTCATTTCAAAACAACCCATTTTCGTCGTTATACGCTCGGCCACCCCACAAGTCAGATAAACTTAGCGACCCATATTCTCCACGAGAGAGGCAAAATCCACTACGAAACGAGAGTCGAGAGTCGAATTGTTTTATCGTCATCATCATCATATTGAGTCAGACTACTCCCCTTGACGCTTACGCCCACCACTCCCACTGCCTCTCCCATGTCTCTCCACTTAACCATGTCCTTCGCCAGCTGCACCCACCGTATACCAGCAAACTTCTTAATCTCATCCGCCGAACTTACCTTCTGCCGACCCCTGCTACGCTTGCCTTCAATTGGAAACCACTGCGTTTCCCTTAAAGACGAGCGGTTATCTTGCCTGCGCGTAAAATGCGCTGCCCCAGGCCATTTCTTCTTCTTCATTTCGATTAGGATTGTATTTAACCCGGGTTTGTTCCTTCACCCACTGCACCCGCTTCCGGACTCCAAAAGTTACGCCTATCTTTTTTTTTATTTCCATACCTCGCTGCTTTGTCCTTAACTTAAGCTGCACTCTTTTCGCTAGCCTCCACGATTCTGCCCCATAGGTGAGCACCGGTAAGATACAGCTGTTGTATACATTTCTCTTGGATATATTGGTAAACTGCCACTCATGATCTGAGAGAACCTGCCAGATGCGCTCCACCCAATACTTATCCTTCTAGTTATTTCCCTCCCATGATCCGCATAAGCTGTCACTACCTGCCATAAGTAGACGTATTCCTTTACCACTTCCAGCCCATCGCTTCCACTTTTGAACTGCTGTTCCATTGCTAGGCTGTTGAACATTACTTTAGTTTCCTGCACGTTAATTTTTAGACCCATCGTTCTGCTCTCCTGCCTAACTCATTGATCACACTTCGTAGTTCATCTCCTGACTCACTCAACAAGGCAAAGTCGTCAGCGAATTGCCAATTGTTTTGGCATTTTCCCTTAACTCTTTTCGCCAATTGTTGCAATTTAAGCCTGGGAATACCTCCCGTATATAGGCGGTGAATAGCTTTGGCGAGATCGTGTCTCCCTGCCTGACGCCCTTTCTAATTAGAATTTTATTGCAGACTTTATGAAGGACTACGGCAGCTGTGCAGTTGCTATAGATATCTTCCACTATTTTCGCATAAGGCGGTGTCGTCCGGATCCACACAATTCAACTACTCCAGCTGCACCAAATTCGCAGAAAGTATCAGCTCATCCGGCACAGCATCATGAGCCTAAAAACGATAAATAGACGCCTGCGGCACAGTCCCATGTTACCGCAGTGGCTCAGTCTTATGCGTTTGTGTTAGCAACTTTCTCTGATGCTGAATGGCCTGCTCTGTTATCCAAGGACATCGCCACGGCAAGACCAAGACTGGTTGCCACTCTCCAGATTACGCTGCTTCCAAGCCCGAAGGTCAGGATGTGAGCAATATGTTGAAACAGGCTTGCGAGTTCAATGCGCGTGCTGCTTTCACGCATTAACACGCCAGCAGCAAAGATTGTTTTGCAGTTTTTAAATGCACTTGAGACGCTCTTGGCAGCATTGCTGCAATTCACTATGGCACAACCAAAACCCACCTCCTCTTTGACAATGCGCGTGCGCCGTAGTGTAGTGGTGTAATGGAATGGCCGAGGGCTACGCGGTCGTCTGAGTGATATCCGGCAACGCGTCCACAAATACCGCTTCCCTGTGCCGGTTATATGTGAGCCCAACATGCCGTCTCCTTTCCGCCTTTCCGGTTACGCGCTGCTGTGGTCTCTCGAAGAAGACGAAACAAGCGAAGTGTTAGTTTGCGTAGGCCAAGACGTTGCGCACGTCCGCCACGTCCTACAGCCGCACAACACAAAACATTACATCTCTGACAGTCACGCTAAAAGGACGAGTCTTCGCGATAATCGGTGCCTACATTCCACCTAGAGGTGCCATTGATATTTCGTACCTGTATTCAGCTACCCACAGTTGCATAGCTCCTCATATAATAGTGGTCAATTTTAATGCTCATCACAATCAGTGCGGCGGTGCTGTTATGAATACCCGAGGTAGGAACCTGTTTGATTTATGCACTCCCAGTAATTTGTCAATATCAATGATGGTTAACCTACGTGCAGAATTACTGAAGAATTCTGCAAAATGGTTGTGGGCACAACTCCGGTAGCATCAAACAGTTTGGATACTTTTTGTGCCGCCTTAACTAGACGACCACTGCGACATGCTATTCAGGATGCCTGAACTAGAAGCTGCTCTTACCTCGTGTAGGCGTGCATCTACACCTGGTCCTGTCGGGATTTCGTACGCGTCTCTCTCTCACCTTGGCATGGAAGGCCAAACTGCGCTGCTCAGTTACTACAATAATACATGGGCTTCCGGAATCGTTCCAGAACACTGTAAGATCAGCCGCCTGGTGGCTCTTTTGAAGCCTGGAAAGCCTTCTTGTGAGCTTACCTCATACCGGCCAGCTGCACTAGCAAGCTGCTTCGGTAAGGCTATGGAGCGAATCGTGCTGGCGCGGCTCGAATGGTTTTTAGAGAAGCTCTCAATCAGGATATGGTGACCGGGTTCTGGCGGGGACGTTCTTCGATTGAACGTAATTCATGACACCATTTTTAATGCCCTTGATGGCTTAGGCGTTGGTGGCCTGATGTACTCGTGGATTGCGAGCTACCGCAACGGCCGGTCCGTTTTCATGTCTACGCCTAATGGAGAGACTACCCTTCATCAGGTTTGCCGTGAAGTTCCTCAGGGAAGAGTTATCAGTCCAACACTGTTTAACGTGGTGTTGATTGGACCGGTGAGTGAGCTTTCCACTCACATTCGCTTCAGTGCCTATGCTGATGATATCTGCTTCTGGGCTTCGCGTTCGAAACGTCTGCAAATGCGCGCGAGATTACAATGTGCAGTGTCATCTACTTCAAGGTACCTACTGCAAGGTACCTAGGTCTGTATATAGAGTGTCAAACGTAAACTCGTCTTGGGAAAGTTTAATCAAGAGCACATGAATGGCAGCGCGTGATATGATCTGCTCTTCGTAGCGGTGGAATACACTCAGACATTTCTCTGGCGCTCATCAGATGCCGACAAAGCCACAGACTAGAATTTGTTTCACCTTTAGAGCTATTATAGTAGAAGACAGAAGACGCATGTGCTCTAAATGCGGCCATAGTGGTTCAACTGGCCTCGTATTAGACGCACCTGCCAGGTGTAGGCGTTGCTCTCGTCGTTTATTTCCACCCATATCCCCTCGTAGGGCCCGAAGAAGACCCTCCTGGGCAGCGTTTTTTTTTGCGTGAACACCCCGAACCTCGTGGGCTTGAGGGTGCAGCGGCGGATGGACAGACCTTTGGGGAGGCTCCTGTTGGCACGCAGCGGGTCCCCGGCTTCCACCTGCGAGTGGCACGCCCTCTCGTGGATGCCTGCACTGCTCCTAGCTTCTGTTTTTGAGAGCATTCACTAGAAAACCACACTCACTACATCAGTCAGCCTCGGTGGAGCTGCAATTTCATGCAGGAAAACTCTGTTCTTCGCATCTGAATGAACGCCGCAGTCCTAGTAATCTATGCTGAAAAGAGGTCAAATTGATATGTGATATGTTGGTGTGTAATCATGATAAAACGAATTGAGCAGTAATTCACTCAGTAACGGTTGTTCGCTGAATCTCGTGGTCAGGGCTCATTACTATGAGATGTGGCTCAATCACACTCACGGCCACTCACACTGGCATCCACTCACGCACAACCATTTACACTCACAACCATTTAGTGACGCTCATGTCCACTCGCTCACATTCCCGTTTACTCCCTGTTTCCTTGTTTTTGGAAAACTGAAGGAATGATAGATTTATTGCCCCGGCCGACTACACTCGTGGTTCCCCTTGCAGGGCCTGGTTCGCACAGATGCGTAGGTGACCAGCATGGGGCTCCGTCGGGTTCTTGAGCCAAATTCCGCAGTTTCGATGCTCGAGGGAAGTGGTCATGTATCACGCATATTCATGTTCCGGACCAATCTCACGCACGTGTACTCCCGCGCTTGCAACTATGATGATGAGTGCGTGTTTAGCGTCAGCTAAGACGTTTAGACACGTTTTCGAACGGTGTCCATAGGCGTGCGCAGGGTTCTTCATTACGGGGAGCAAAGTTTCAGCGCTGCGGCCCCTACTTCCCAACTTCCTCTCACCTGGGGCCTCAGGATCAAAAATGAGTGCTAAGATGCGCAATGATGCAATTGCAAGGTATACAAAATATTATTCAGCAGTTGTTCATACTTTCATGTGTAACATACGAGAGGAAATCAGTCTGAGCCGCTGAGGCATCAATATAACGACGTAGTTCTGAAGGAAATCTCATAATATGTAAGGCATAGAAAATACAATTCATATTTTTTTTTTGCTAACTGCAAAAGAGTCCCTCAAAAGATGGCCTCAAATTGAACTCGCCAGTAAACATTTCATGAAACACAATTTCACGGGACCTCGGCCGCCAGTATCGTCAAAAAACCTGCACGCGCTGTACACTGAACTATAAGCAATAAAGGAAAAGGTCTAACCGAAAGAAAATCTTGGATCATACTTGGTGCCCCTTTAGATGATGAGGGTGCTAACACTGGACCTAATCATTCTCACCGTAGTGCGCCGCGTCGTTGGTCGAGGAAACGTCTTTCGTGGAAGAATGAGTACGTAGCTAACTTTTTAGCCATTTGGCAGTACAAGCCCTGTTGAAACTGCACGACGTTACTGGAAAGAAGCTCTATCCAGAACTTCTTAGAGGCAGTCGCATAATCCGGTTGAAAGGATTCCTCATGCTGCCCAAATATCAGTGCAGCTAGAAGAGAGAGAGAGAGAGTTTATTGATAGGAAAAGGCAGGGAGGTTGGCCTGAAAAATAAACATCTGGCCTGCTACTCTGCTCTGGGGGACGGGAAGAGGAGATAAAAGAAGGTCACGATGGGGGACGATAATGATGGGAGGAGGCAGATGAAAAACTACTTTAAAAAAAGAAAAATAAATAAAAATAAAAACAAGGCACACTTTCTGACATCACAAACGCGAGACAAGGTCCGTGTCGCTCAAAAAGCGTGAGAGCGCTCGCGTTGCCTTTACAGTTCTAAAACTATCTGGCCAAGCGCCGAGGATCAAATCCTCAGAGAGGAGCGATGTGTCCATAGGCTTCAGAGAGATGCGAGTATGAGTCTTTCACGTGCATACTCTGGACACGCCACTAAAACATGTTCTATAGTCTCTAGCACACTACATGTGGTACATTCCGGGGAGTCCGCTCGTCCTATTAAGTGCAAGTATTTGCGCGTGAATGCCACGTTTAAACGTAGTCTACGGATAACGCATGCAATAGGGCGAGGTATTCCGCGAGGAACTGAAAAGGTCACCGTCGGATCTAGCCGTTTAAGGCGGATATGGCGGGTGTCTGGCAGGGCCCAGTACCTAGCCGTCGCCCTCCTCATCAATTCCGAAAGGAGACAAGTTGTGTCCACTATAGAGAACGGTACAGCTGTATGCAGGCCACTGCTGAAGGCGCTCCTTGCTTCAGCGTCGGCGGTCTCATTTCCATCGAGTCCGCAGTGTCCGGGTATCCACTGAAACACTATACGGTGGCCGTTTCCCTGAGCAAATGATACGAGACTAATGATATCAAGAGCCAGAGCTTGGTAGGCTGTGAGGCGTAGGAAGCATCCTAAAATGTGTAGTGCAGGTTTACAGTCGGTGAAAATGCACCACTCACGAGGCGGTTCTCCACAGATGTGGCGAATCGATTCCCAAAGGCCCACGAGCTCTGCAGCGGTTGAAGTAGATTTATGTCCCAAAATGAATCTGCGGGTCGTCTGTTGTGCAGGGATTGCGAAAGCTGCTGTTGATGCATTTGGAGACGCAGATCCATCCGTGTAGACGTGCACACATTTGTGGTATTCTGACCAGATGTAGGCAAGTGCGAGTTGCTTCAGTCCGCTAACCGGCATCGCAGACTTCTTGATTATGCCAGGGACATGCAGGCAGACAGAAGGCTGAGCCATTACCAATGGGGGCTGCAGGGAATGATACGGCAAGTCTAGAATTGCTGAAATCGGAGCGTGCAAACGGAAGCTATTCTGCTGACATACAAAATTGAAAAAACAAGGGTAAAAATTTTAGAAGCCCTTTCCACTCGACCAGAGCTGTTGGGCTCGACGCCTGCCGCAAGGTCGCCTATAGACTGGAAATGAGCTGCTTCCTCGAGCCAGCCTTGATACAGTGGAGGAACTTCAGTAATGAGTGGTCGCTCTCGGGTAAGGCTGGTCAGCAAAGAACGTGGCGCACGTGGCGGCGAGACGTGCTCTTGCGAGGGAAGCAGGGTCTCGGAGAGTTCGGAAGCAGTGACAAACCGTCTGCACGCGATGGCGGCATGTGTACAGTAGCGAGTCGTCACCGGAGTCGGAAGGGATTAGCGCTGGTGTCGCGCAGTTATGTGACCCCCCGATGTATACCGGGAGGAAGCGTGTATCAAGTCTCATGCGTGAAGGCCACTGGCTTGACGGTTGTGCTACGTCCGAGTTGCCCCATGTGGCAGATATTGGTGAAGACTTTCAAACTGAGGTCCTTGCGCGGATGCGATACGCGAAGGTTTGCGTCCAACTTTGATGGAGATTGCAGCTGGGCCGCGGCGGTTATATGGAGAACGCGCAGCTGAGGACCAGCTGTGCGATGGTGTCACCTAAGTGGCGAGACCCTGTATCCGATGGTGATTTGCCTCCATTTCCGATGGGAAGAGGGAACATTGCTGGAGGACAGGCGTCTCCGGCCCAGGGCTGAACCTTACCCAATTGGTGCGCACTGTGTCTGAAGGGTATTTAATCACATAGAAGGGTGTAGGCGGAACCTTTCATTCGAATGATGATGTGAACGAATAAATTTCAACCTACGCCCCGATGCTTCTCTAAGAAATTCTTTCCATGTGCCGAAGGCAGAAAGAGCGTATGAAGAAATATAACTAGTGCCCATGATTGGCCGCGGCAAAAGAGAACCACGCCTTCACCACATGTAGCGGAAGCACGCACGATGTTGTTGATTTGCAGGGCAGCTTCCAGTATCCAAAATCGCCGGCGGCGTATTTCCTGGTACATTGATGCTGTCAGCAGGATTTTCATGACCTTGAGTAAAAAGTTTTTTTTTTTTACTCTGGGGAGATTGTGGGGGAGCGTAATCCTCAGCTCATTCCAGCTCTTCGAGCACATGTCATTCGCTTCTATTGCTTTTTTCTGTACGTTTCTTTTTCAAGAGCGAGAAGACAACACTCAGAGGTTTTATATTTTCGATCCCTCTCCCGAGTGTAGAAGTATTAACTTAGAACTCTACGTCCAGCCAATCAAAATGGGTGCGGCCAATTTGGCGCGCTCCTCATATCTCATTAAATCGCCGCAACATTTCGTCACCATCGGCACGAAAAAATCAGTTATTGAGAAGATTAAAGCATAAAATATTACAACTTCGGCTATCTATTTGGCGTCAAGGCTTTACCATGTGTGATGTTATGCATACAAGAAATAAAGAAAAACATATATTCTTGATTTGCGATAAAGTGCTCCTTCAAGTAAACGATAGCAACAATTAAGAACCATGGGGTTACCGAAAAGACCGCTTGCTTTTCGCGCCATATCGGCCTTGAGCCGAGCTTGTGCAGTTGAAGAGCCGGGTCAAATGCGTCTGGTTCTTCACGTGGGCCCAGTTCAATAAAACAAATTACGGCCAGAGAAGAGCTCTGCAGTGCTCACACCAGGGTACAGAAAAAATTTCAGGGAAAGTTAAGCTCTGCCAAAAATATGACGTGATAGCATGAGCTAATTCAAAGTATGCCGAATTGTTTGTTTTCTTCTATGAGTTCATAGAAATCCGGGCCCAGTGGTGCACTGCTTAAGCGATGCGCCACAGTCCTGCGATGGAAGGCGCTGCCACAGATCGGCTTTTCGTGCCCCAGGTTCCACTTCCCGAGTGACCAGACATTTTAACTGCCAACTGCCACGACGTGCAGTTGCTCACAATCCTGTGGGCAGGTTGTAATGACAACAAGAGATTACGTGGGCCAAGGTTGCCACGTGAAAATATCACGTGGCCCACCTGCTTCCTAGGTTGCTTTTCTGGGGATTCGTGGTTTTTTTGTTGCTCACGGTCAATGACAACGCCGGATTTTCTGCGACACGAGCTCCCTATAACGCTCTCGCGTTAAAAACCTAAGCGTCCACTCCAGTACCCGAGATCATACCTTATGCTAGTTATCGCGGGTCATTTGCTTGTCGTTGTTTTAGTAGCACGCATTGAAACTCTTTGTATACGAGCTCAAGCCATGTAGAAGCACTGACAAGAGACATATACCTTTCTAGCAGTGGCAAGGCGAATTTCGATCAAAGGATCTGACAAATCGTAGCGACTCATTACCACCGCAAAGAGCGTGCACCAACGCCAACTTTGAACTAGTAAAGCAAACACGAACGAAAGATTCAAGTTCCTGCGCCGGCAAAATGTCCTGCTGCGGTCGTCCAAAAACACCGGCTCGGTGCCTTATGCGGCCTCGAAACGCCCTCGGCAATGAATATTTCCTTGCCTAAGCCGTCAACAACATGAATAGCGTATACCTTCATCGCGAAACACACCCGACAAATTTCGCTGTTGCATTCCAAACGCCACTCACGACCACTCGCACCCATTCACGTCAGGTCACATCCATTCTTCACTCATGCCCACTCACCACTCATCACTACTCGCACTCACATCCACTCACTCACACTCATCTCCACTCACACTCATAACCCCTCACTAGCATTCACGCGCACATCTACTTACACTCCCAACAGGTCACTGACACTCTCTCACACACACTCACAGGCGTGAGAGTGAGTGGGGCGATGTGAGTGGACTAATGAGTGAGCGTGCCGCCCTGAGGGTCAGGTCAGACACAAAGAGGCGGTGAAAGGAGAGAAACAGGAAGAGTGGAGTGGATGCAGTGGACAGTTCTCGTTATGCATGCATGCTATGCCAAGTGAAGGTAAATTCTGGAATCAAGGACCTCCACTCGGGACATTGCCTTTCGTGTTTTGCGTCTGCTCGGTCTTTGCGGACTGAGAATAGCCAGATACGAATTGGGCTCCAAGGCAGCGTTTCACTCTCAATATGCACGTGCTTCGCACTCACCTCGGTGTCCTTGATGTGTGTCAACGGTCCGTGTACGGGGCCGTCGCCGGGGCGGTCGCTCCCGCAGTCGTCGCAAACTGGAAGAAGAGTGTCCAGGCCGGGGTTTCGCAGAAGGCGCAACGAGACGGCTGATATGCAGTGCTCGCTGGCTTAAGTCGGAGCGAGGCAGAGGAATTGGAAGTAGTCTACATACATATGAAATATGTTTGTCTATAGGTGTCTAAGCCTCATTTGTTCATAAATTAAAAGGCAGTCTTCAACGCGCTCTTTCAAAGTGCGAGACGTGAACAGCATAAAGTAGTTCTCCAAATGCTGCTCGGGAACGTACGACAAACTGCCGGAAAGACCAGCTAGAAAGAGTCTTCTACGGAAGAATTCGTGCAGTTCTGTACATGCCATCCTGCATTTGCCAATGTCCACGCAGTCACTAACGACTAGTAAGCTTAATTAAGACGTGCGTGAGTTTCCTAAAGAATCTAGCAACAGTTTTTGTGGCACACAGGTATTCTTCGTCGGAATTGTCCTCGCAGTCCACGAACTTGACTCTCTTTCGATTTCTTCTCGGGTATCGGGACTCGCCGGTATGCTGCCTGGACGAAACTGCGATTAATTGCAGGAGAGTTGCTGTAAGAATCGTTTTGGCACAGAATCTTACGAGAACTTGTGAACGCAAGCTGCGATTGTCTGCTAAGAACAAAAGTGGAGGCTTGAGCCTAATTAATATTGTATCATTACAGATGAAGTTCTGGGGGAAAAAAATTGACAGCCCCGGTCTGACACAAACCTAACAGCTGTTTCAAAACTTAAGCTCGACCTATTGCCCTCCCCCCCCCTCCCCACAAAAAAAAATGGTGCCCGTTCTAAGAAGCGAAAAATTGATAGCAAATTGCTTCACTACTCAGTGCAGTATACTGGGGAGACAGGCTAAACCTCTTTGTATGAAAATCAAAATTATTTTTGTGCGTTGCCGCGTAAAGTTCTATACTCAGCGCGAGCTTCGCTGTGTTGTGATGTTGCATGTTCTGTGGCTTTTTGCGTCGTAGCGTCACATATGCGAACGCCATCTCTGCTAGGGATTACAACGTGCAGTGAATACACACCCACCGCGAGACCTGCGGAGAGGAAACTGCCTTTGTCTATCGTAACACAAGTCTAGCAGCACTCACGCTGGTTAATTAGTTTCACGCATTCTGGGAACAGCCGTTGATCTCGTTGAGTGGGTCATTCGATTGTTCGTCAGTAAATAGCCTGAATGAAATAATGCGCACAAAAGCCAAAAGAAGATAACGATATTCATGCAGAAGCAGTGGCGAGCAAGTCAAATTTGAAGAATCCGTAAGAACTGGCTTCATTGTGTTCCACGAGTAGTATTTAAATTATTTTAGACATCAGAACATGGACTTCAACATCATCGGCGCGGAAAAGTAGTAGAAATAGCTGTCCCCCCCCCCCCCCCTTCCTTATTTGCCTAGCGATGGGGCTGATTTCACAGCCCATGTAGATAATAATACCACACCTGTGCGCAGGGCGCGTGCCACACTCCTTCAGACCTCTCGTCGAGATTCTGAACTCCATGTAGTTGACATCTGTGCTCTGAGGCGGCTCGCCTCAACCAACCTCCCGACACGCGACGACCAGCATGTGTCCCCATCCCCCTAATCCCATCGACTTCTCTCAGGCTCGGCCCTCAGCTGTGAAGGGCAGCCAGGAGGTATCATTGTATTGCTCGCCACTGCTAGCAGCCCGAAGAGGAGGCAGCTTTGTGCGCAGAAAGTGCCGAATGGCAAGCAGTCGCAGCTGATGCTGATGTCAACTGTCGATTGTCGTGTTTTTGCGACATTTTCAGGGAGACGACTTCTTTCTTACTTTCAAGAACTCGGCCCGATTATACCTTTCTCCGGTTTTGATTGAACGACTCGGGTGAAATTCGCGGCTGGTCGCTGTAACTTCTCCAGCGATGCCACGGCGACGCTCTCCAAATTGTACCACGTCGTAACTGAAGGTGCAATTCAAGAGCCGGCCATTTATATTTTTTTCCTCTCTGCGTTCTATATTTTCGCATCGGTGTCTATTCCTTCTAAGCACTCATGTTTACCGATCTGCAAAATAAAAAAAATCAAACCTAAGGGAACCACCCTACCCGCGCCGTCCCTCTTTCGAGGGCGCGCCTCGATTCGATGGTGTCATGCTCACGCCGCAAACGTACAGGCGTGAACAGGCTTCCTTCCGAATTCGCCTTCCGAACTCTGTCCATTGCATCAGTATACGTGTCCCCGCGGAAGAAGGTCGATATGGCTTTGTTCCTCCAGCAACTTTGTGACCGCTGCCCAGCACCCAGAATCATCTGCGGTGACTTCAACGCCCACCACCCTGCCTGGGGTGACAGGAACACAGGTCCTCGCGGACGCCAACTTGTAGAAGTCATCGACAGTTTGGACCTGTGAGTGGCCAATGACGGAAGTCCCACTTTCTTTCGGCCTCCAACCTCACCCAGATCTATAGACCTAACCTTACATTCACCTGACGTCCGTGTGCACTGGTCAACTAGAGCTGACCGAATGGGAAGTGATCACTACCCGATATTTGTGTTTACTGCCGACTTCCATCTGCGTGGTCCTAAAATTTGCCATGTTGTTAATTGGGACAAATACAGGGAGCACTTAGCCTGTGTTTCCGACAGACAAAATGATTTATGCTACGATGGCTGCTACCAAGGCGCTCAAGCTACCTGATCATTTTCCGACTCCGGATTTAAAACTCAGGAACCTCTGCGCAGCGCGCAGAAGGGCGGAGCGACAACTGTTGCGGAAGAAGGACGACAGAGCCTTGAAGACAACTTTCAACAGGCTCAACTCTGCCATTAGACGTCATGCGAACAAGCTCTGTAGGTCCCAGTGGGCATCCTTTTGCGCTAGTTTGACTGTTTTCTCACCGATAACGAGAATTTAGCGTGTCGTTGGCAGTCTTGCTGGTGGCTCTCGTCCGAGTAAACCTTTCGAGGCGCTTGCATTGCGCACGCAGAAACATCTCGTGTGCTTGGCAGAGGAATTTGCGGATGCATTTGTAAATTCCAGACGAGGTATTCATCCCTGCGCTCTGCCTGCTACGTCTCCGTCTGTTATGGACGCCCCGTTCACACTTCGAGAACTACAGACAGCGCTCCGCAGCCTGCGGCGTCGCTGTGCACCAGGTCCTGACGGCATTACCAATCAAATGTTACAGAACCTGCCTCTGGAATACCGGAAGATGCTCCTAACCTATCTCAATCGAGTGTGGGAGTCTGGTGACGTTCCCCCTTCATGGAAGGTGGCTTGTGTAGTCCCACTGCTGAAGGCCAGCAAAGAGATGACAGACGCGGCCTCGCATCGTCCTGTATCGCTGACGTCGTGTGTGGCTAAGCTCATGGAGAAGATGGCAAGTAAGCGTTTGTCTTGGTGGCTTGAGGATAGAAGGGAACTACCAACATGCATGACTGGATTCCGCACAGGTTTAAACGCGCAAGATAGCGTCCTGGACTTGATAAGCCACATTGAACATCAGAGTGCTTTTGGACTTTCAACACTAGCTATTATCCTAGACATATCAAAGGCTTATGATAGCGTCCTCCAGAGCTCAGTACTGAATAGTCTGCAGGTCATAGGCGTACAGGGCTATCTTCTGCGATTCATTCACTCATTTATCAGTGATCGTAAATTTCGAGTGCGGTTAGGCAGTACAATGAGCTCCGAAAGGGCGGTATCGCGAGGGGTACCTCAGGGTAGTGTCCTGTCCCCAACGCTCTTTAATGTTGTCATGGCTGGTCTTCCCGGAAAAGTGCAAGAACATTGTAGGCATGTCCATATGTCGATATATGCAGACGACATTTGTCTTTGGTTAACCGGATATCAACACAAACGCGTAGCTCTATTAGCGCGACAGGCCGTGCTTTCAGTTAAAAGTTACCTTCAAGGTGTTGGGTTGACTCTCTCGGTGGAAAAATCTGGCTTCGTCCTGTTTCAAGGTAGGAGACGACAGTATGCGCGGCTGAGCATAGACTTTGATCAGTCTTGCCTTCGTCAGGTTAACCACATACGTTTTTTTGGGCGTCACTATTGACTCACGTCTACAGTGGCGACGAGCTGTGGACTCGATTGTGGCTTCACTATCTTCGCGTCTCAATGTGCTTCGTAGAGTTGCTAGTGAGCAATGGGGAAACCATCCTGCTTCAATGATCAGGCTTCACGATGCCCTGGTGACAAGTCGCATAATGTACCAGCTCCCTTTAATTTCCCCCTCGGTATCGCAGCTGGAACACCTTGAGGTTTTGCACAGAATGGGACTAAGGAGGGCTCTCGGCGTTCCGCAGGCTGCTCCAAACAATGCAGTACTGTATGAGTCTCAATCGAAACCTCTTCGGCTAGCCGCTTCACAAAGACTTCTGCTGCAAATTGGCCGCCTCAGAGAGACTGTTCCCGGGAGAGCGCTTCTACAGCACCTTCGAAAGAGATCTGAGTCCCGGGCGTACTTGGCTTTAAATACTCTTCGTTCTCTGGGTCTCGACCTTCGAGATCGACCTAAGACGTTGAAGCCACCTTGGTCCTTTCCGAGCCTCGATTGTTCCTTGACAATTCCCCACGTTCGCGCTAAGCGGAATTCTCCTTTAGCGGCAATGCGTTCGCTCGTACTGGAACATCTTGAGACCGAATATGCCAGTCATCTTCAAATTTTTACAGACGGCTCTGTGGACAAGGTAAGAGGATCTAGTGCAGCTGCTTTTCATATTCCGTCTTTGAAGTATGATTGGTCTGTTCGTTTTACTAAAGTCGTATCCTCCACAATGGCCGAAAGCGTTGCCATTGAGGCAGCTCTAAAGAAGCTACGGTGTTGTACGCCTCAACCTACTGTCATAATTACGGATTCAAGATCTGCCCTTCAAAGGTTAGAGTACGGGTTCCGCACTGATGCCTTGAGTCTTAGATCCCTACGTTTGGTGCAGAATATACATAGCAAAGGCTTCTCTATACGTTTTCAATGGGTGCCCTCGCACATAGGTGTCTTAGGCAATGAGATAGCAGACAACCTCGCCCATACAGCTCTCTCTGGGATTCCAATACATGAAGTCCCTCATGAAGTCAAGCAAATGTTCAGAGATGTGGTGTTGTGCCACTTCAGTTCTTTGTGGAGCTCTCCTCATCAGCCATGTGTGATCAAGGGTCTCAAAAGGTACCAAGCCACTTTGCTGCACCGCGTTCGCACGGATTCTGCTCGTACGCCGGCGTGGATGTATAAGACAGGCCTAGCGTTGTCACCATTGTGTTCAACGTGTGGTGCGTGTGGTGACATAGAACATTACCTCTTGTACTCTACCTTGTCCAACGCGGAACGGGCTGTGTTATTCGGATCCCTCAAGAAGGCAGGAGTTCCTCACAGCTCTCTTCAGGACATTGTTTTCCCGCGCGGGAGCCAGTCGAGTAGAACGGATTCTTCTCGCCTTCTTCTACTTTACCTACAGGACACGGATTTGGCCTCCACATGGTCACCTCAGGAGTGTCTATTTGGGTTTTTGCGGACAGTGTTTCTGTGATTTCTATTTAAGTGTCGCTACGGTGGAGCAATTGCCGGCAGCAACTGCAAGGCTAATCCCACCGGTAGTTTACAACCACTCAAATCAACTCAACTGTATGGCAGCGCTCAGGCCTTCTTCTGCACAGCAAACGGAGCAAAATTTTTGAGCAGGTACTGAGCTTCACTGCCGGTGCCCAAGCTGAAGCTATGATGCACAGAAATTAAAGCAAGGAACGAACAGCACTTGCGCACTAAAATTTCTTCCGCAGCACACCATTCCAGCGCTTTAATCAGATCTCACGAATGTATCATGTAAGCACGTTGCTTGCTCAACTGAAGTGTTCGCCAAACGTAAATGCTATTGGGATTTAGCTTCCTGAATTGAAATCCAAGCTAACAACAGTCGAGAGCGAATCGCGATCCATTCTATGTGTGGTAAGCACTGGCGCACAGACGCGCGGCGGCGCTGCAGTGTGCCGTCGCCTAGGGTGCTTCGATGCCCGCTCGCCTCCGCTTTCAGGGTGAGGACACTGCCCGCGACGGCAACATGTTGGGTCACACTCTCCCGTTCGGCTGCAAAGAGCGCAATGCGGCGGCGCGCCGTTCGAAAGAAAAAACGGCCACTACCGAGTGAAAATCCGCAAACCCGGTGTTCTAACAAGAAAGGGTGCTACCAGAGTTGTTTCAAACAGTGAATCGGACTTAGTTAAGCTAAAATATGTCATGTTTCGCAGCTCATCTGCTGATAAATTCGGCGCCTTGCGAACATTCATTACATACAGCGGTTGTAACATTTTCAGCGTTATTCTGTACTAATAAGGTTTCCAGCATTCCCCGCCGCCTTTATCCTCCCGATTAGAGACGCCTCGGTACAAAATGCATCTTCTACCCCTCTGTTTCGGAACTCAATTTTTCGGACCCCCCCCCCCCCCTCTCGCCCCATCTACTTCTTGGCGCCAGTTCACCCAGAATATCGCGGTGCCATACCTACCTTAAGCGCGTCAGTAAGCAAGAGAGCATGCGTGACGAATTATGCAGTCGTCAAGAAGAGGCGCCTTATTTTTGGTATCGCTTTTCAGTAAATCCCTACTGGGGGGCTACTTTGGTTGCCGTCACGTATGTCCACGAGATAAGTAAAATTCGTCACGCGTGCTTCTGGGCAGACATCTCCTGGAACTTACTTTTTTTCTCTTTCTTGATAACAGCAGCGGGGATGAGAGCTTGCCTGCCGCGCGTCTTTCTGCTCAACACGAGTCAAATCCTCTCCTCCTGTTCCTTCACCTCTTTCATTTCATTTCTCAATTCTGTCTGCTATCCTTTATTTCCGCTGCCCCAGCTCAGGTGCTTCCGTATCGATGGCCGGGGCAAGCTGAAATCTTTTCCTTCCTTTTTATTATTTTAATTAAACCACTTACTACAACTAGCCCGGACCAGTACCTAACGAGAGGTCTACTGCCTTGGCCAGCGACTATGAAGTAAGGCGGCAAGCCAGCGTCTTTTGGCAACTGGAGCAGACAATTCCGCTGAAGCGATAAGGCGGCCTGTGTTGCTCTGACTCCCCTTAGTTGAGTTTGGCGTGAATAGTGGCATTGAAATGAAGCAGTAATCTAGAGTTGAATTTTTCAGGTTTCTTTGTGAATTGGTCGCTTTTATTGTTTTTCCTTCATGCTTTGAACAGAAGGAAAAACTAACGTTTTTGTATACTTAGCAACTGAAATTTGTTGTTGCTATGTTTCCTTATTCAATTACAAATTTCACTGAACCGTTTATTTTTATTCTTTCTAAGAAAAACAAATAAAAACGACCGATGTCTTGCCGAACAATCAGCAAGGTGTCGCATCGTACTATCAATCAACGGCTATTCAACACTGTTCAGAGGGAAACTCTGACCATGTGCACATTTTTTTTGCCGAACAAGCCTTTTACAAACGAGAAAATATGAACGTATTGTTTCAGTCATGTCCTCACTTGTCCGCTGGCGACGGATCGTTTGGAAAAGAAATTTCCTATTACTGCTTGGAATCCCTTGCATATGGCGGAGTAATAAGACAAAGGCATCCCAGTTAATGTTGGACAAGCGGGTGTTAACCACACAAAAAATAGTTATGTTCGGCAGATCAACCTTCGCGCTGCTGGCATACCTGAGAAACTTGGGATCTAGTAAACAGTTTTTACGTTAGAACAGCAAATGTAGCATAATCCAACAGCATTCGGCGACCCTGATACTGTGAATTATTATTACGAAGGAGGCGCCAATAACCGCAGGCTCTTTCCAGTGTAGCCAGTGAGTGGGGAACGCAGCGGCCAGTCATAACTTTTCGATCGGCGTGCATTCGCAGCGACTGCATCATGTAAAAAACATTAAAAACTAGCAGAACATTGCTGCCACGAGCGAAGAAACCATGTAGTGTCAATTTCCAGTTTATTCGCATCACTGCAGTCGACACGCAACCACACAAAAACGACGCCACATGTATAGCGCGCAACATACGTGTCACGGATCTCTCCAGAGAACACTCGGACCGAAAGAATGGACTAGGCGACGGGTGTACCAACACAAACGCACATTTAATACACCCTACGTGGCACACACTAGAACACAACACTAACAAAACTAACACACAACACAAAGGCTATAAATACACACGACACGGGCACACTACTACCAGTGTCTACTACTAGCGTTCTACTATTAGTGGTCGGCGTTCGTGCTCACGGTTGGTTCGGTGCGGCTGTGGCGTTGTATGGATCCCGTAGGCGGCGACGAGGCGGCGTTCGGCGCGCTTGGGCTGGCTTTGCCGGCGGTGTCGCTGGCTGCGTCGTATAAGCTCCCGGTCCAAGCGCCCGTGGAGGTGATGCCGGTGTTGTTGGCGTGGGGGGCTCCACCCGGTTGGGTGGCAACAGCGCTGGAGACACCCCTGGCCGTAGCAGGTGGTAGCTTCCTCTGTTGACTCCCCGGAACGGGCTCAGGCACGGCAGGAAGTTCACGATGCGATGTCGTAGAACGCGAGCTCACCGGAGCAGTAGCCGGTGTCGCTCTGTTCCAGCCGATGTGTCCCTGACCTGCCGGAGCCTCCGCTTCTCCGCTCTTCCCCCCAGTGCCTCGCTCTCACTCGCCCTTTTATAGCCTCGGTGTTAGTCCACGTAAGCCTTGTCGTCGTCTTCTTCTCTTCTCCACCAATCATCTCTCTCCACCTCACCGAATGCTTCTTCTTCCTCTTCTTTATTCTTCGGTTAATTCACGTCGTCTTCTTCACACCTTTTTTCCATTAAAATTTAATTTAGGCTCCTTAATATATGTGACAAACGCGACCGCCGCGTGTGACCCAACATGCCGCTGCGAGGGGGAAACGGCAGCGCGGGGTGCTACAAAGCGTGTCCACACCCTGAAAGCAGAGGCGAGGCGAGCGGGCATCGAGGCACCCTACCGCCGCCGGCCGCCAGGATTGAGGTGCACGTAGCAGACGAACTCCTGCGCCGCAAGCATGTTTCCTTCACGCGTGGCATTCGGACTGCCGTTGGAATCAGCGTGCATCGGTGATCAGGCCGGTAGTCGCGGAGCAGGACAGCTGCACGTAACTACGTCGCAACGAACGCCACTCAGCGCTGCTCGAGCCCGCCGAGAAAACAGGCGCAGCGGAGGCCGTTGGTCGCGGGTTTGTTTACTCTCAATTCGGGGATAGAAGCTCAGATGAAACCAGAGAGCAGCATTTAGTTAAACCATCCGTGGGGAAGTGATCGGTGATCCTGCCTCTTGCTATAGCGTCTGGGGTGCATGAGCACACTGGGTAAATACCGAAAATAAGGCGCCGATTATGTCTTGTGTGGGAGTCCTCTGCACACATGACCGCACTTGAGAAGCTTTGCTGCCCCTCTGCAGCAGTCATTGTTTTGCACAAAGGCGGTCGTAGATTGTGACAACGGCGGCTCATAAGGCAGCAAACTGGGCAATGGTAATTCAGTTTTGCACTGTGCGCGCCGTGTTGACAAAATTCGACAGGAGAGTATATGCAAGCTGACACTTGATAGTCAGCGCTTCGTCAGTGTCGTGTCTCTTTTTCCTGTCGACATCTGACAACACAGAGCACAGTGCAAAAAGTAGTGTGCTGTTTTGGTAAGGATTGAGGTTGCCGCGCCAGCTCGGGAGCTTGCATTATCAACCTGACGCCAGCGCAGAGCTCACATCCTCAAAGATAAAAACACGCCGCCTGGGTGGCCACGACCCTACCGAAAAACGAAGCGCATGCCTGAATAATTCACAAGATGAAAGAAAGCACGCGGTCACATCTTTTAATTGATTCAACAGTTAAGCAGACTTGCTGTTTTGCGTTTGTTTAGGATGGGCTTAGTCCAAATATATCGCAGAACCCTAACATTAACATCTGAAGCATTACATCAAAGTACGATATGTAGTACAGATGGGAAATCGACGGCTCTACGCAGGTATAAGCAGTGAACAGTTGTGGAAGGAACACCGCAGACGCGTCGATGCTGTCGAGTGGCGCAGGGTCACCGAACATTTCCTCGCGAATGTGTCTTAACTAAATACGGCTCTCTGGTTTCTTAGCAACGCTGCTGTCATTGGCCACCATCTGAGCTTCTATCCCGAATTGAGGGGAACCAAATCCGCGACCAATTTTTGTCGTGGCGCCTGTTTTCTCGGCCGGCTCGAGCAGCGCTAACAAGCGCCACTGCCCAATCGAAGTGGTGTTCGTTTACGACGTAGTTACTTGCGGCTATCGCGCCCTGCGACTAGCGGCCTTATCTCCAATGCACGCGGATTCCAAACAGCCGTCCGAATGCCTCGTGCGAAGAAAACGTGCTTGCGGAAGAGGAGTTCGCCTGCTACGTGCACCTCAATCGTGGCGGCCGGCGGCGGCGCAACGCAGCGATCGACGCGGCGCGGCTGTGCGCCAGTGCATACCACACATAGCTTTCATCGTCGTGCAGCGATTTCGCAAAGCCCTGCTCACCTTATCAATGCAACGCGACAATGCCGGGTCCGAACACTCAGTGCTGACGATCTTGACGTCAGTAAATACGTCCTGGAGTTGGCCGATGCTAGTGCGCGGTCCACTTGCATGGCAGATGTTTGCAGGCACAAGTCGACGATCGCCAGTTTGTAATCGGTTTTGTCTATTATGCCGACTATGCAAAGCGTTTAGCTGAACCTGTAGGCGCCTACCTTCAATGCAAAAACATAAGTCAATCGTTCAATCAAGAAAACGTTTTAAGGCGCCAGAGCTGGTCACAGGCGGAGTCCTTTTTACGGTTGCCATTTTATCTCGACTGCGACGCTGCGTGGTGAGTTGCATTAACACCAGGGTTTATGGGATGAAACTCTGCCCCTTGCATGCATACTCTGGTCGGTGGCGGTCACCGTCAGCATTGCTGCAGTGTTCTGCTGACGTTTTGCTGTCTGGACTCACAATTTTCCTTTCTGTTGCGCAAAATAATTCCTAATTCGCAAATACCTTTGGAGAGAGTACCGAAGAAGAATACATTATATCTAAAGAAATTGCAAAGCTCATCAACAACTTAACGCCAATCTGTAACCTGCATCGCAAACTTCTGAGCTGAAGTGCCGTAATTATTCAAATCGTCGTTGCAGGGCGCGATAACCGCGCTTAACTACGTCGTAAACGAACGCCACTTCGATTGGGCAGTTGGGCTTCTTAACGCTGCTCGAGCCGGTCGATAATACAAGCCCAGCGACCAAAGTTGGTCAAGGGTTTGGTTGCCCTACATTCTGGGATCCAAGCTCGGACAGTGGTCAATGACAGCAGCGCTTCCTTGAAACCAGAGAGCCCCAT
Source organism: Amblyomma americanum (assembly GCF_052857255.1). Taxonomy (NCBI): domain Eukaryota; kingdom Metazoa; phylum Arthropoda; class Arachnida; order Ixodida; family Ixodidae; genus Amblyomma; species Amblyomma americanum. Next base: position 90,082,500 of record NC_135500.1, on the reverse strand, counting down.
GTAGTTCAGGCACATTCACGGGGAAGAGATCGGTGACCCGGCCACTCAATATCTGCGGCGCGTCTGCGCTGCTCCTTGCGTAAATTTGTGCTGCGTATATGCGCAGACCCCTTGATTTTTCACCTCCACTACATTTCTGACCTTCATATTCTGTTTCCAGTGTAACTCTTTGGAGGACTCGCCAATTTTACGACATTGTGCACCGCAAAATAGCGATAGGGCAGCCACGAAAGTTTGCTTCAGAGTTGAACTATAGGATGTCACCTAGTGCTATCTTGGGCCTTGAAGTGAATGCTTGGGGCATGCGCTTCGTTTTTCGGTGGAGTCGTCGCCACCGAGGCGGCATCTCCTTACTGTGGATGATGCGAAGTCTGCGCTTGCGTCATGGTGATACTGGGCGCTCGCGAGCTGGCGCAGGAGAACAGCACATAATTTCTGCACAGTGCCCTGTGCTGTGAGAAGCCAACACGAAAAAAAAAACATACGACAGTGAATAAGCGCAGGCTATCAAGTGTCAGCTACCAGACTCTCTAGAGTTGAATTTTGTGAACACGGCGCAGAGTCGGCAAAAGTAAACAACTTCGTAGCCCACTTTGCTGTCTTTCTAGCGGTCGTTTTCACAGCCTACGACCACCTTTGTGTAAAAATAGCGACTTTGCCAAAGTAGTATAAAGGCTTCCCAAGTCTGGTCATATGTATGCGTTTCTTGTAGAGGACTCCCACGCTAGAGAGAACTGTCTTTTAGGCGGATTAAGTGGCAAACGTCGTGCGACTGATTGCGGCCAATTAGTTAAGGTTGCCAAAGCAATAGGAAAACGGGTAGGGAGCGTAGCGAATCAACTTAAACCTGCCCTGCGGCCTCCGCAACTCGAGAATGTGAATCCGCCTTTTTTCCGATATTTAATGCTGCTTTTTTATTTATTTTTTGTTTTGTTTGGGAAGGGGGCGGGGTAGAGGGGATTTAAGTCCCAAAGCTGATCTGGCTATGATGGACGCCGTAGCCATGGGCTCCGGAAATTTCGACCACCTGAGGTTCTTTAACGTGGACTGATATCGCACAGCACACGGGCCTCTAGAATTTAGCCTCCATCGAAATTCGACTGCCACGGCCACGATCGTACGTATTTAAGGGTGGCTTATATGCAAGCGACTGAGCGATTGTACGGTGCGTCGCAGAAAACTTCCAACTTGTAGCACTAGCTAGCGTTTTCGGTTCCATGTGAAACGAGCATTACCAGGTGTGCTCATGCACCGCACACGCCGTAGCGAGTGGTCAGACCATCGATCTCGTTTCTCTAAGTCCCTTAACTACCTGAAGCTCACTGGTTTCACGGAAGCACTGCTGTCTTTGACCACTATCCGAGCTTGGATCCCAGAATTGATGGGAACCAAACCTCTTCGAACCTGCGAAATCTGCGAACAACTTTCGCCGCTGCGCCTGTTTTCTCGACCGACCCGAACAGCGCTAACAGCGCATCTGCCCAATCTATGTGACGTTCGTTTACGATGTAGTTGCGTGTGGCTATCGCGCCCTGCGACTACTGGCCTAATCTCCGATGCACGCGGATTCCAAGCGGCAGTCCGAATGCCACGCTCGAAGAAAACGTGCGTGCGCAGCAAGAGTTCGTATGCCATGTCCCACCTCACGTTCACTCTACCTCAAGCATGGCGGCCAGCGGCGACCCCCCCCCCCCCCCCCACAGCGCCGCGGGTATGCGCAAATTTTCTTTTTCTTTTTCTAGCTTTGATTTTCTCTCTATATGGAAAAATTTATCATCATTCGGAAGTCCGTTCGTTTCCTGCTTGCAACCTCGCGCCATGGAAATGCTCAGTATGTCAGCGCATCATGGAAGTAGCCCTTTAGATATGCGACGCCGGAATGGAAAAGTTACACCCCTGACTCACGGGCATTTCGAAGGCCCTCGAACCGATAGTCTATCGAGAGCTGCCCAACGTGGGTAGCGTTGCTTCAAGCGGCGCCAAGCGCACTTTCGTACACGATACATTCACAGTAGAAAAGCATGAGCAATCATTATTCGGCGCAACTGTAATGCAAGCAGTCTGTACAATAATTTTAAAATTGTATCAATCTGGTGTTGAGCGCTTAAATTGTGTTAATCTTTACCTTGCGGTCTTTGCGTTGCCAGCGGACGTAGCGTTGACAAGATGGCGGCGCCCTGCCCGCCCGCTTCTCAGAAATAACAGCTTCCTAGCTAATCCCTCAAAGCAATATCGTGTTCTAAACTGTTGTATTCGCCTTCAATTCGTCCATTCTTACCCTCGCATTAAATTTCAAGAGACAAATAGCTTTTCTTTTTCAGATATCAAGGCGAATTCTCAGGTGTTAATTAAGCCTGACAAAGCAGTGCGCCGACGCAGTTCAACTGATTGGTTTCGCCTCGCCTTGTATAAGAATGTCTGCAGCAATGTCTGTATCTGTCGGTAGATGGCGCTAGGAACAACGCGCGGCGTATGTCGCGTACGTACATCTAAAATAGCTTTAAACTACATGCGCGTATGCGTGTATTTCTGCATTTCGTATAGATTAAAAAAATATTTTTGTTATTTGCGCAAAATTGAAAATAGCGATTGTGGCGCCACACAAACTTGGCGTAAGACACGAGAATCATTTCATTGGCTATTGAGATATGCAATGTAGCCGCGACACAGCTCCTTCGAGTTCGGGGGTGGTTGTGAATTTCGAAGAGCATCCCTTCTTAAGGGAAAAGCAGCGCGATCCCCCCCTCCTCGCTCTGTTCACAGAAATCATGCCGGGCTTCTTGAAGGGCACAAAAGCGACAGCGGCCGAGTTTTCGGGAAAACAAAGAAGCTCAACCCTCATATCCGCATCGTCACTCTTGAGCAGAGTTGTACCGAACACGTTGCAGGTAATTGATTGCTCTTAATAAATTACATTTGCTCCTCATTTTGTAATTTTAATCGATTACATATTTTTGCAAACGGCAACGTTTCGCGTAATTAAACCACTTTAAATTTGATTACTGGTGATAATTTAGTTTTTCAAAAACAGGGTGTTCACGGACCGCAGAGGTCCAAGAAACTGAACCTGAGGGCAAACACACGTGATGACGCATATAATTCCGCCGTGACGCAGCGAAAACCGACCGGGTGCGGAGAAGCATCTTGTTTATTCATGGCAGTACTACATCACACTCCATGCCATCACCGCCGCATTCTACAGCTGTCCCCGTCTCGAGAAATATCATGTGGCTGCTGTGACCTACTTCCGTTCTCTCTGATAGCACCGCAGTTAACCTCTCAATATGAACCAAACTCGGATGCTTCCACACAATGCACGGAGCAACAACGAAGCACTGCGCTTCGTAGAGGACTTTGACGCTAGCATCGAGGTACTGTCCAACTATGACGTGTTGCGTAAGGTGTTCAAACGTTCTAATGCCGTCTTACGCTCAGCGCATGCATTGAGAGGGGTGAGTGCAGCTTTCTAAAATCACTTTGTATTGAGAATTAACAACGAATAACATAATATCAAGCAAGCCGCAGTATTTCACGGTATTCTGAATACATTGGTGCAACGGCAACAAATGTTGCAAGGAGAACAACGCAATTGTACTCGATTGTTTTTCTGCAATTGTTCAGTTATTTTTGGGGGATATAACTGACCTCTGTAATCAGTTACATTTCAGATCGAGTTAATGCAAATCCATACATATATTTTGTAACGTGCACCAAGACTGCTCTGGTGTCTCAAACCAGAGCTACGCGGTGATTACACGCGGCACAAAGCTGCTTGTCCTAGCATCCAACTATGAGCTGCGGGACGACCGCACATGCGGCTTGTATTTACACTTCGGCTAGCCAATCACACCACTGCGGGTAGCCCCGCTATTATTGATGACGGTTTCGGAAGGAGAAACGTGCAGCTTTACTTACTGCGTAGAGTAGGAGCAGGCTGAGCGACACTTGGAGCTCTGGTAGTGATCTCGTGACACTTCCGCTGGAACACGCGTGACCTAAGTGCCTTCTGAAACTGATTGCTTTACGCGATAGCCTAAAGAAAGCGTTGAGCCATTTTGCGTTAACTCCTGTTGCACATCCCGAAATTAATTAAATAAACAGAAACTACATAGCCGAAGCGCAATTTGATCCCACGCCGATACGAGCACATCAGTTCCGCTAGCCAGTGCTTGAGACCACTATGTATACGCCAAAGCCACAGGCCTAAAGCCCGCTTGTGAAACAGCTAGTCTCTGGCCCAGTTATCTGGATGTCGGGGTTTTCATCCACTTATCGCGGTCTCGCAAATGACGACGCCGTGAAAACACCACACCGGGTTTCTTCTGCTATCGGTAACCGGGCTTGAGATTGAAGCTTTCATATCATTCCTTGTTTTGGACCGCTACAGGTCTAACTGTTGGTCTCACTTTATAAAGGAAATGACATCAATATGGTCACCAATAAATGCTTCCAGCCCTCAAACGAACTGACACGCCATACTGAGGATGCGTTCCGATACTCCCAAGTAGACATACTTAAATGAATAGCTGTCTAGCTGGGTAGCCGCCATCTTGAGACGCGTTATATTTGGGTGCGAACCAGGCAGCGGAGACGTCTATGCAAGTGAGCTTCTTGTCTAAACATGGTCCAGCACTGTAGCGATGAGGCTGCCGAGCCATGTGGGCGCTTAATTACGGATAGGCAGCATCCATCAAGCGTGATTCATTGCGTTAAATTAATTTCGTGAACTAGCAGCTGATTACGCAACATTCGTGGACGTGCGTTTCCGGCAGTGCATATTCGTGAATTGTAGAGAAGGAAATCATGCGTGAGAGCATTGCTAAATCAGTGGACTGCTCGAAACAAGGACTGCGACCAGTGGACGTTGTAGGTTTGTTTATAATCAGACGATGCTGTCTCTATGCACCTTGATTTTATAGTCGGTTAAGGTTAACCAGCAGCGACGACAGCTTGCGAGACACGCCTAACGCGCTCCCCTGCTTCCTTCTGCAGATCACTTTTGCCAGGTGCACGAGCCGCCCGACGTACGCCGGCGTACTATCGCGCTTCATCAGCACTATCAACCACGGAATCAACGACAACAGGCGTCCGGAGGCGATACTCGTCAGCAGCGCACGTGGTCTTCAGTCCTGGTTTCCGGTGGAGCGCCGCTTGCTATATAAGAGGCATTCACTTCCTGGCCTGGTCACTTGGCAGCAGCGACGACAGCTTGCGAGACACGCCTAACGCGCTACCCTGCTTCCTTCTGCAGGTTAGTGCTCGTAAAAACAAACTTTCCTGACCCCTTTCTTGGTCATCGCTGCTGCCAAGCACAATTATACGAGTGTTTGTGTGTGCGTGTGTGTGTGTGCTAGAATGACTAAGGATATTGCAAAATTAAAAAAGGAAATCCATAATGAGTTCGTGAAGCTAAAGGAGGAATTTCAAAGAGAGGTGAAGACGTTACTTGAATCTCCCGAACGCGGCCTGCGGAACGAAGTGCGCGAAGTCAGAAAAGAGCAGATGGAACTGACTCACACCATTGAGTATACGCAGAAGGACATAGAGGAACTAGAGAAAAAATTGCAGCTAGAAGTGGAGAAAAATTCGAAACTAATGATCGAAAATCAGGAGGTCAACTCCCGACGTGCTTTCTTAGAAAAAAAGTCTCGAGATCTTGAGATCCGGCTTGTTCAATGTGAACAATACTCTAGAAACCACAATATCGGAATTCAAGGTGTCCCAGAAAATGAGGAAGAAAATGTGACTATGATTCTGTCAAAACTTGGTGATGCAGTCAAAGAACCAGTCACAGACTTGGATGTCGAGGCCTGCCATTGCGTTCCCACTCGCAACTCCGGCAAATCTAACATTGCTGTTAGGTTCAAATCCAAAGCCAAGCGTGATGATATGCTGCAGGAATAAAAAAAGATGCGGCTTACTGTCGAGGATGTTGGACTGGAAGGCATGGCTTCAATCTATGTCAACGAACACCTAACGCCCGAAAACAAAAAACTTCTTGGAGCTGCATTAGCAAAGAAAAAAGAAGTTGACTGGAAGTACGTGTGGACAAGAAATGGGGCTATTTACGCACGCAAAGCTGATGGATCCAACGTCATTCGGCTGTATCTGCACGATGATTTGCCAAAAATGGAATAGTAACTGGTCGCTCAGCAGATGCATCTTTTTCCGTTTTTCAGACTAATATGGAAGAAACGCCCCTTTTCACACCATGGGAGTCCAACTGCTCCCTAAGAAACAATAAGTGTGGTAAATGTTTGCAAATGCTACACTTGAACATGCAGTGTGTCTTAAATAAGACGGATCATTTGAACAGTTTTTTGTCAAGCCTTCAGTGTACATTTGACGTAATCATGCTATCTGAAACATGGTATCGCTTCGATAGTGACGTTATTCGATTTCCAGGCTATAATACATTCTTTCTTAACCGAAGCTCAATACGTGGTGGGGACGTCGCCCTTCTAGTAAAAGAAAGCTATTCGTGCCATATCTTATCGGAACACAGTCTGAGCGACGAGAATATTGAAATGCTCACAGTCCAACGTAGCCGTCAATCACTTACCGTCGTTTACCGCCCACCACAAGGAAATATGAATGATTTCCTTCGTGTTTTTGAAAAAGAAATCACTTTTTTTGACAGATAATTTCTTATCTTGCATAGGAGGTGATTTTAATATAGACATGGGTGTTAACAGTCCTGCACAACAAGAATTCACAACATTGCTTCAAGCCGCTAGCTTCCAGAACGTTATAAATAGCCCAACACGCATAACTTCCACTTCACATGCCATTATCGACTTTTTCATCACAAATTATGATGTGCCTCTCACCGCAGGGCGTTGTGCAGTAGACATCAGTGACCATCTGCCTATTTTTCTGCGCGTTCAGACTAAACCCCTCCCAACACATACCTTTAATCCACGTCGGCAGTGTATTTCCCAGAAAAACCTTGAAACATTTAGAAGTCGCATAGAGCTAGTAGACTGGCAACTTGTTTTCCTAAGCACCGACTCGGATGCTGCCTACACAGCTTTCTTGCGACTCTTTTTACCAATCTATCACAAATGTTTTCCTACTGTTGAAGTAAAACTGCCGAAAAACGCTCGCAAACCATGGATGTCCCCCTAGACTTATAAGACTTGTAAAAAAGAAGCACAGGAGGTTTGCTGAATTTATTAGGACTAGGGATACTTCACTATTGCCCCGTTTTAAAGCATTTCTGAACTCTTTGAACAAAGAACTCAAAACAGCTAGGACCACTTACTACAATAACCATTTCGGTAGGGAACTCTCCAATCGCCCTAATGAAAAATGGAAGCGCCTTAATCTACTTCTGAATAGAATTACACATCCAAATAACATGACAAGTTTAATAGTTGATGGAACTAACCTAAGTGGGTCTCGTTTGGCCGGCGCTTTCAATAAATTTTTTACTACCGTTGGCAGTCAGTATCACAGCCCTGACTTCTCAAAATTTCTGGGTGATAAACTTTCACAATCCCTCTTCTTTGAACCTACAGATCAAAATGAAGTGTACTCTATTTTAAAAAACTTGAGAGACACGACAGGCTTCGACTCTTGCGATCTCCAGAGTCGCCCAATAAAGTATGTCCTACCTTCAATAGTTCCCTGCTTAACGCATATATATAACACGGCGCTCACTACAGCCCACTTTCCTGCTGATATGAAACTTGCTAGGGTGGCAGTAATCTTCAAAAAGGGGGATAGAAATAATTTAGGTAATTATAATAATAATAATAACTTGTTTATTTCCATCAGTGATGGGGGAGACTGCGGATAAAAGCCGCATGACAACAAGCGACTTGACTGAAGCCCGCAGCCTCCCTACAAAGCAGGCAGCGATAGGACAACAACAGCATAAAAAAAAAAACTCGCAGAAAGCACAATATTCAAAATTAATGCACGCACACTTGATTACAGCCCATATCGGTCTTACCTTTTTTCTCCAAGGGGCTAGAACGCGTAATTAATCATCGAATTCATAATTTTCTTCTAAAGCACTCTATTATAAATGACTGCCAATACGGGTTTACCAAGAACAAATCAACAGAACATGCATTACTTGATCAAAAAGAATATATTTAGGTAATATTGAATCCAAGAAGCTCACTCTTGGATTCTTCGTAGATTTCAGCAAGGCGTTTGATACCCTCAATCATAACACCCTCTTCGCAAAACTTGAACATTATGGTATACATGGCCATGCCCTCAACCTTTTCAAGTCATATATGTCCTCGCGTTCACAATATGTTGTCATCAGTAACTGCCGCTCTGATGTCCTACAAATTTCAAATGGAGTGCCACAGGGTAGTCTCTTGTGTCCTATACTTTTTAACTTGTATATAAATGACATCACTAATATAAGCAACGAGATAAAATTTACTATTTATGCTGATGACACCACTTTGTTCTGTTCCTCCACTGACATTAACCAATTAACCGATCCAGCGAACTTAGTATTGACTGCTCTGAAGGAATGGTCATCCTCAAACTCCTTGACAGTAAATAAGGAAAAAACAAAGGCGATAATATTTCATGCTAACGGCAAGTTGGTAGAGAATGCACCGCCTATCTTTTTCAGTGGCGCACAAATTGAATATGTTGAATCATTCACATCACTTGGCATAGACTTTACCCCGTCAATGTCATGGGATGCTCACATAAACAAGGTCTGCATCAAGCTCTCTAAATTCATAGGTATCGTCTCTCGCCATAAATATATCTTACCTACAAAGACAAATCATGACCTTTACTATGCATTCTTTTTTTCATACTTAGGGTACTGCTATTTGGTATGGGGAAATACTACAGTGTCCGATTTGCAAAAGCTTTTTCTTCAACAGAAGAAAATGCTACGAATCATTACAAATTCCTGCTATGACGCCCCAACTCGCCCCATTCGAATAAAATACAAAATAATTCCAGTTCCTAGGTTGTTTGAGTACAGGTTTGCCTGTTTTTATAAAAAACAGACTGCAAGAGATGACCCCTTTTTGTCCCGTATTGTGCAGCTGGTATCACACAACACGCCGTATACCACTAGAAACGCTGAAATGTTTTCGGTACCCAGATGTAGAACAAACTATGGTTTTGCTATGCTGAAATATATACTACCAAGATGTTTGAACTCTTCTATAACAATATAAACACAATGTCTTTTCGTGCACTTCGTGAAACTTTTATTGATTAGGTTGTATTAGTACTGAAATACATATATCGACCGTTTTTTTTCTTTCCTTGTCATTGTTTAATATATCTAACCCCCTACCTGCATTATAGCACAATCTGTTTTGTTTGAGATGTGAATTGTTATTTGTATGCCGCAAGAACTGCCGCTGCTGTCATCGTCGACTTTTTCGGGTGACGAGGCCCGTCAAGCGGTTATTGTGAACCGCTTTTATTTCGTCACCCACGCTTTCTGTAATGGCAAAAAGCGAAATAAACAAAGTCAAAGAGAAAGTGATGTCTCTGGTTCCTCTGCAGGCAGGGACGGCTATTGTAACACCACGCACCTGTTCCGTTTTCTTTAGTGTCAATATCAAAACATTTTGTGCATATTCACTTTTACTAACAGTCTCGTAAGAAAAACACACCTGACGATGCCAGCTTGCTGCACCTTAATTTTAGACAATCAAAGATTAAAGCTGGCTGCTCTTTCTGAGTTTCTTGCCGGGTTTGAGTTTCTTGACACTGCAGACCGCAGGTGCAATGGCACGCAACTGCGTGTTTAGCTCGCTGCAATAGCTGTATAATCTTTCGTGCACACTGTTTTTGTGCTTATCGTCTCGAAGTCGACGCTTACCATGTTGTGTTCAAAATTGGAAGGCAGTGCTTACAAATTTTGATCGAAAAAATAGAAATAATGATGACTCGAAGGTAAGGGACGCTACAGTACACTGTACAACAAAGGCAATGAACTTAAATTTTTACAAACTAAATTATTTTTGACTTGCCTCGGACGGACGACTCATTTTTAGCCAGGTCAGTACTTCGCGAATGCGGCTGAAGTTCATGACTCCGAATACATCGCAGGTAATAAATTTTGCTAAGCAGGCGCGACCGTCCTTGTAGTGCTCCCCCTTTCTGGGAACGCTTTCACATGGTTGTATGCTACGCGTGCCCGTACACCCTAGAGCATGCGTGATGAAGCCCTTTTGAAGAAGCGGCGTGGCTCACTTTAGTGTGCCGCGAAATGTAAGGGTGGGAGGACACAGGAGAAAGCAATATCGTGCGATTGGCACTGGGAAATCAATTTTTTGAGCAGTTGTGAATTCATGGCTAAGAATGTTCATTGTTATCAACTACATTTTGAAGACTGGACGAACGCGCTCTTCTTGGAACCATTTTAGAGGAAACTCTGATTCCGTCATCTTGTTTAAATTATTTGCGATTTGCAGGGATACATCATTATTAGGTCCTCGTGAATTTTAATCGACTGATGTATGGTCCACGGAAGTTAAGTTCCCGTCCTTTCCCACAGAGCCTGAACGCTCACAACGGAAAGCAAGGAAAAGTTCGGCAGAAGCCTCGCGACGCAATCGGCAGTAGGCTCTAGGGCCCAGCATACGCAGTGAGCACTGTGTCGACAAGCTCACCAGTCCCTGCGCCGCCGCAGTCGCGGAGGCAGGCACGTATCCGAGACTGAGGAGACTGACGTCGCTGCGATGACCGAAGCTCCATGGCATCCGCCACTGGTTGCATCCACGAAGTCCTTCAGCACGCACCACCTCAGTTCGCCAACACTCTCAAGCACTCACACCACACCTCAGGAGAGGCAAACGTCGGAAATAAAACAAAGACTAAGCGCGCCAGAGCAGAACTCTTTGAGCATGCCAGCCCCGCAGAATGGCGGAGCGATGCAGGATGAAAACTTCGTCACAAACACAGGCCACGGTTACATTTCAGCGACTAAGTCACAGCGGAGCGAGTTGGCACAGCGTCGGCTGCGATAAGGCACTGTTTGTATGGGAGAGCATCGAAGCATCCGCGATGGTGGCGCCATCTTGTGTCACAGCTGAGAGTTCAGACGGATTCCACAATGGCCAGTCGCAAATGTCGCGCTACCCAACGACCCCGAAGCGCTAGGAAAACGGGGAGAGAGCGCAGCAAATCTTTTCATCCTGTCGAGCGACTTCCAGTACCCGCCAGTGTGAACATGCCTTTAGGCCGCTCATGCTCGTCCCCTGAAGCGAGCCGAGAAGAGGAAAACCGGTGTGGGTCTTTGAACCTCGCTACGATCCCCCCCCCCCCCCCATGCGAGCCCAGCGACTCCCAAATGCCCTGCGAGACGCGACGAACGGCCGCTTCCTCACACGTTCCCAAATGCTTCAGCGACTACTCAGGAAGATTTTTCCCGCCTTCGGCGGATTCCTAACCGAGGATGTCAGCTTTGCTACCGCTTACTGCAAATACACTTGACTTGCCAGCACAGAAGACGCGGATGCGAACAGAGGCAGCTACGCTGGCTAAAATGGCAACCACGCGGCAAGGCTCAGCACAGTCGAGGAGAGATGTGGGGCAGCGCGCAGAAAGAAAGCTCGCATCCCTCTTCCCAGAAAAGGGAGACCCCGCACACAAGGCTGCCTTGACTCGCATCTACCTCAGTAGTGGACTGTAATAACCTTGCGAAATAACCGCGACGAAGACACGCCTGTATTCAGTCACGAAGTACTGGATCATCCGCTGCACTGCACTGATCCCTGTACTCTTCCTATCCCTTTTATTTTCTCTGGCCTCAGCTCAGGTGCTTGTTACGATGCCGGCGACAGAAGAAGCATCTACGTTCCTTTTTTAACGCGAAAACATGCTCATGATTTGGGAAACACAAAGTTGTCGTCCACGCCAGACGGTCTGGAAACCTATGTGATCTCGTGACGTCATCGGCAGTGCCTACATCATGAAAAGAAATATGCAGATACTTTGAGATAAAAGTGCCGATGTCAGGTTCGAATGAATACCGGCCCGAGCAGATGAGGTTCGCTGGCCACTTCATTTCAGCACTGCGCCATCACAGCTTTTTTTTTCAACATGATATTTATTGCAATGACACAGTGCTATGCGCATATGAATGAACCATGACGATAACAGTGTAAAATCAACACGATGCATAATACGACACGCATAATCGACACAGCATTACAAAAAAAGCCAATCAATACCACGGCGGCTAGGTCTCCATTAGGACCGGATCGCTGAGTGCGCCGGGCTGCCAGTAATCGCGAAAGTTCAAGTTTGCACCGCCGCTGCGCTCATGGAGCTAGCTACCGGTGAAAGATTAGTTACGTAAACATGCAAGGGCGTAGAAAGACAGTAAAGTGGTTACAATTAGAACAGCAGTCAAAAGACACCAAATTTTTGGTTGGCGTGTTCTTTCTTTCAAACATTGCGTATTACCCCAGGGTGCGTGACACGAGCTGCGCTAATCATATAAGTGCGATAAATAATTTATTATTGCATTATTTATACCGAACAATTTCGGTTTCGGTTTCTGAGCACCGTAGTGTGCTGCGACGTCACTACCAGGGCACTGTGGAATTACAATAGGTATGAAGTGGTAAGAGAGATCTGGAAAGGGGTGATGGTTCCTAGCCTGACCTTCAGTAATGCGGTCCTGTGTATGAGGCCAGATTTTCAAGCAAGGCTAGAAATAAAACAACGGGGAGTAGGGAGGTTAGCTTTGGGAGCACATGGCAATACACAAAATCAGGGTGTACAAGGTGATATGGGATGGGCGCCGTTCGAGAGCAGAGAAGCTAGCAGTAAGATACATTTCAATGTATGGGGAAAAAGCAGCGGGCCAGAAAAGTTTTCAGATACCTGTATATAAGGAACGTTGATACGAAATGGAGAAAGCGGACTAGAAAATTGACAAGCCAATATCTGGACAGCAGTAGGGGGCCAAATCAGCAGTTATCAGTTAAGAAAAAGTTAACGAAGCAGAGAGAGCTTGGTGGAAAACAGGGATGGTGACCAAATCAGCACTGGGAACATACAGGGATTTTAAGCAGGAAATCGCCAAAGAAAATATCTATGGTAATTGTAGGGGAAGCTCTTTGTTGTTTCAGGCCAGGACGGAAGTTTTGCGGACTAAGACATATAGAGTCAGGTACCTTGAGATAGACACGTTGTGCGTTGCGTGCGGAGAGGAGTAGGAAACGGCTGAACACTTGATACTTTTCTGTAAAGGGCTTAACCCTACAGTGGAAAGCAGCGGTGCTGATTTATCCACGGCATTGGGGTTGAAGGACAGTGAAGGGAAAGTAGATTTTAAGCGGGTAGAAGTAATCAAGCGAAGGTTATCTGATTGGTGGCTAAAATCAAGAGAAGAGTAAAATTTCATAAGTCATGGCTAGGTGGCTTGAGCCACCGCCCGATTTAAAGGGTTCAGCCGTATCCATCCATCCATCCATCCATCCATCCATCCATCCATCCATCCATCCATCCATCCATCCATCCATCCATCCATCCATCCATCCATCCATCCATCCATCCATCCAACCATCCATCCATCCATCCATCCATCCATCCATCCATCCATCCATCCATCCATCCATCCATCCATCCATCCATCCATCCATCCATCCATCCATCCATCCATCCATCCATCCATCCATCCATCCATCCATGCATGCATGCATGCATGCATCCGTCCGTCCGTCCGTCCGTCCGTCCGTCCGTCCGTCCGTCCATCCATCCATCCATCCATCCATCCATCCATCCATCCATCCATCCATCCATCCATCCATCCATCCATCCATCCATCCATCCATCCATCCATCCATCCTCCGATGGGATTACTTCTGACCTCACCATGGCCTAGCTGCTGGCCTCCATTGAACGTTTAAAAACTACTACTACTCCCGGGCACGACGGCATACCTAACTCCTTATTCCGTAACTTGGAAGGGAGGGCTTTGCAAACCCTATTTGATACATTTAACGAAGTGTGGCTTTCTGGCGTCATGCCGGGAGACTGGAAGCATTCTATTGTGGTTCCAATACCCAGGTCAGGTCAGCTTCCAGTATCTCTCTCGGCCCTTCGTCCAATTTCCCTTATGCCTACCATCTGAAAGCTTTACGAAAACATTCTAGCCGCACGCTTGTTGTGGTGGCTGGAATCCCATGATTGTTACCCAGATTCCCAAATTGGTTTCCGCCCACGTATTGGAACGGAGGACGGCCTTGCTACTTTGGATGCTGACGCGCTTTACCACTGCCCGCAGAGTCACCTTGTACGAACCGCAATCGCTACAGACATAACAAAGGCATATGATAACATCCTTCACTCTGCCATTCTTGCCTCCCTTCAAACTCTTGGTCTCCCTCACCGGTTCCTCCTCTCCATTCACTCCGTTTTAGCAAATCGAACCTTCAGCGCGCGTGTCCACGGAAAGCCCTTTGGTAACTTCACTTCCAACAGAGGAGTGCCGCAGGGCTCCGTTCTCGCCCCCACATTATTTAATGTGGCTTTAATTCCTCTTATTCGAGCCCTAGACTACATCCCTTCTATCCGCGTGCTTGCGTATGCCGATGCTATAACCTTGTGGTGCTGTCATCCAGATGCGTCTATTCATCAGTCGGTCCTTCAACACGCACTGGATGTATTGACATCTCACCTCCCAACTCTGGGTCTAACACTCTCTCCTAATAAATCATGTTTCATTCGAATTGGAAATAAAGCCGGCTTACGGAAATCTCCCCCTTTAAATTTTACGGTACATAATTCTCTGATTCCTCAGGTAGAAACTGTTCGCATTCTTGGTCTTTTCCTCCATACATCTGAGACTGGCACCCGTAAATCGGCTCACGCTACTCTAGGTCTGATTCGTCGCATAGCTATGCGCTCTGGTGGCGCACGTGCTCATTCAGCCCGCCAGATTGTGCGCTGTATCCTTCAGGCACGGATAGTATATCAGGCACAATTTCAACGTCTCACCCGCAGGTAGTGGGACTCCCTTGAAGCTATCAATCGTGAGGCTATGCGCGTCATAACATATCTGCCTCGTTTGACACCCATACCTGTGCTACAGGAGTTCGCCCAACTTAATACACTCAGTGAAATCATCGACCAACGGGTGGCAAATAGAGCTCGGAAACAGTCTCTCAAACTTCATCGTTTAAAGACACTTCCACCGTGGTCCCATTGCCAGCTCACTGACAATCGCCCCACTCTTTCCCCGTCGGTATCAGCAGCGTATCTGCCTGAAGGGTGCATATTATACACGGATGCATCACATTCTGCAGAGAGGGGAGTTACTGCTGTGTATAGTCCATCTCATCCGCATCTCAACTCTCGCGCGACGTATACTGCGGATACGTGCACTCCCCTGGCATTGGAACTTCAAGCCATTTATAATGCCATTGCTTCCCTTCCGCTCGTTCCAACATTCAATACAGTTCATATTTACACCGACTCCCGCGCCGCCCTTAAACAGCTTAAGGCTGTTCGACGGACGTTCCAGATTTCACAATCAATTCATGTCCTCTGCGCAAAGTATCCATGTCCTGTGCGCATACACTGGATTCGCTGCCATGCCCAGGATCCACATAGCATTCAAGCGGATGCTATGACTCATCTTCATACGTTAGATGATCCGCCACCTTCCCCTCTTCCCCCAGATTCGTTCCTGTCCCATATTTCCGATTCCGAAGTTCTGCGCCAGCGAACACGCGCTCTAATTCCTCCGTGTTCGCACCCTCTCCCCCGTAGTCTTACTCGGCAGGAGGAGGTATCCGTGCGCCGGATTCGGGCAGGGACGGGTCTGACACCATCTGTCCGTCATCGGTGGCGTGCCAAAGATCTGCCAGCACCTGACAGGTGCCCTCACTGTAGCGCTGCACCGGACATTTGTGATGTGCAGCCCTTGTTGTGGACGTGCCCAGCGACGGCTGCTATAAGAAAACGGCTCCTCAGGGAGGTGGGCCTGCGGTGGAACCGCGAAAGTGACTACGTGAAGTGGACTATGGACAACCGTTACATTAGCAACCTCTGCGACTACCTCAGCGCAACGATTCTTCACTCCTTTTAACTTTCAATCCCGTGCATTCCTTCCCCCCCCCCCCCCCTTCCTTTTCAACTTATGCCTCATGGCACACTTCTCGAATAAAAAAAATCCATCCATCCATCCACCAGTGAAGAGCAGTAACCCTGGTCACATGGGTCCCATAAGGTGTGACGCACGTATTGCTGCATCGTCTGCTCTCGTACGCATGCTGTGCATAGCAGCGCCTTTCGAAATCATATGCCGACAAACTTGGTCAGGACTGCGATGTGCTGAGTAAAGCCGAGCGAGCGAGGATTGACACCGTGTACAGAAACCAAGCGGCTCGCTTCGGCCGATCTCAGTCGCCATACCGCGTATGCCGACGCGGTTTCTGCGTTGTATTTCGCTGTGCCACGCCGACGCCGATGCTCCGCAGACGTCTGTGTCGGTGGCCGGTAGCTGACCCTGGTCACATTACAGCGACACGATGCCTCACTTTTCCTACGACCAATACCCGGCTATGTCACGACTTCGCGCCGCCCGCGCACCCGCACTGCGAGACCGCTCAGGGTTCCGTGGCTGCTGATTACGATATCTGCTGCTAGTTTAGCAAACAGTCCATGTATTCGCTAAATCAGTGCTTCTTGACTATTGTACAGGGTTCAGACTTAACCGCACGGGTACATAATTCCTGCAGCAAAGCGCCCATGACGACGACTGACTCTCAGGGGCGGCGGTGCGCTCAGCAAAGATATGACAGTTTTAGCTGTGCACACGCAACGGCTTAGCGTACGCAAGGAGTTTGCGGGGACGGTAGTGCGCATACGCAGAACGCAAGCGCAAGCCTTGCGTCTTGCGTGCGTACGCTAGTCAGCGGGCTTTGCGTTGCGGCGCTTGCGTGCCTTGCGTACGCTAACTTTGACAAGATGGCGGCGCCCTGCTCGCCCGCTTCGGAATAAATACATGACGCTGACGCCGCTGGATTCTCCGACGCACTAGCTCGCTCAAATGGTAGCGGTTCACTTTTATTTCGCCTACTCTTGCCCACACAAAGCGGTATAAGCGATAACTAGCCCCTGTTTTTCAGATAATTTGGTGATTTTCAAGCTCCTAGGCCTAACTATATGCAGTGTGTTTTCCTCGTAGCAACGACACCTGGCGAAGCAGTTTTCTGGCTTTTAGCCAGTTCTTACATTTTCTTCGGTTTGCATAGTTATTTTCTTGGAACAAAAAAAAAGGCTCACAATGCACTCACACTAGTTATCAGTAATCACGGATGAAATTTTCTTCAACCGAGCGCTGATGTGCTTTGACGTCTTATCACTAGATGGCGCTACGTGCGCCTGAAGGACGCTACGGCTCGGCCAGCTAAAAATATACTTCGGAGCGCACAGTGTACCGCAAGCAGCGCCATAGCGCTTTGCGTACGCAAGCACTTGCGTACGCACAGCTAAAACTGTCTATATATAAAGGAAACAGTGCTCATAAAATGGTGACAAAAATATATCAGGGCCTGTAGAGATACAGCGGGGGCTTAGGCAAGGATGTCCTCTGTCCCCGTCCCCTTTGTTGTTCATGTTGTACCGGCAAGGGTTGGAGACCAAAGTAGAGGTGGGTGGACTAGGCTTCAACGTTTGTTTTTCAAGCAAGGGGAATGTATTAAACAGTCATTACCAGGACTAATATACGCGGATGATAAGGAAGACTTGCAGAAGTTGATAGACATATGTAGTACAGAGGGAGATAGATTAGGTTTCAAGTACATATACTTGAAACCTAATCTAATCTAACCACTTACTATAGTAAGACAAAATCTGCAGTCATGATATTTAATGAAGAGGGCGGCGAGCATAAAATACAGTAGTTCATGATAGAAGTAGTGGATGAGTACAAGTATCTTGGGGTGTGGATAAATAACAGTGCTGAGTATCTGAGAGAGCATGAAAAATATGTAATGAATAAAGCTAGTAGGAATACAGCTGTCATGAAAAATAGGGAACTGTGGAATTACAATAGATATGAAGTGGTAAGAGGGAGCTTGAAAGGGGTGATGGTCCCTAGCCTGACTTTCGGTAATGTGGTCCTGTGCATGAGACCAGATGTTCAAGCAAGGTTAGAAATTAAACAACAGGGAGAAAGGAGGTTAGCTTTGGGAGCACATGGCAATACACCAAATCAGGGGGTACAGGATGATATGCGATGGGCGTCTTTCGAGTACAGAGATGCTAGCAGTAAGATGGCATTTTAGAAGCGATTGAGGAAAATGGGGGAAAAGCAGTGGGCTAGGAAAGTTTCCAGATACCTGTATATAAAGAATATTGACACGAAATGGAGAGAGCGAACTAGAACATTGACAAGCAAATAGCTGGACAGCAGTAAGGGAGCAAATCAGCAATTACCAGATAAGAAAAAGGTTAAAGAAACAAAGAGAGCTCTGTGGAAAACAGGGATGCTGACGAAATCGGCACTGGGAACATACCGGACCTTTAAGCAGGAAACTGCCAAAGAAAATATCTATGATAAGTGTAAGGGAAGCTCTTCGTTGTTTGATGGCAGGACTGGAGTTTTGCGCACTAAGACGTATAGAATCAGGTACCACGAGATAGACACGTTGTGCATTGCGTGCGGAGAGGAGGAGGAAACGCCTGAACACTTGATACTTTTCTGTAAAGGGCTTCACCCTACAGTGGAAAGCAGCGTGACTTATTAACCCAAGGCATTGGGGTTTAAGGATAGTGAAGGGAAAGTAAATTTTAAGCGTGTAGAAGTAACCAAGCGAAGGTTTTGTGATTGGTGGCCAAAAGCAAGAGAGGAGTAAAATTTCACAAGGATTGGCTCGGTGGCTTGAGCCACCGCCCGATTTAAAGGGTTCAGCCGTATTCATCCATCCATCCATCCGTCCATCCATCCAAAAGGGTAAAAAGCCGCCGCGGTGGCTGAGTGGTTATGTCGCTCGGCTACTTACCTGAAAGACGCGGGTTCGATCCCGGCCGCGCCGGTCGAATTTCGATGCTGGCAAAATTCTAGAGGACCGTGTACTGCGCGTTGTCAGTGCACGTTAAAGAACCCCAGGTGGTTGAAACATCTGGAGCCCTTCAGTACCTTTCATCCTGCATCGCTCCGCCATTCTGCAGGGCTGGCATGCTCAAAGAGTTCTGCTCTGGCGCGCTTAGTCTTTGTTTTATTTCCGACGTTTGCCTCTCCTGAGGTGTGGTGTGAGTGCTTGAGAGTGTTGGCGAACTGAGGTGGTGCGTGCTGAAGGACTTCGTGGATGCAACCAGTGGCGGATGCCATGGAGCTTCGGTCATCGCAGCGACGTCAGTCTCCTCAGTCTCGGATACGTGCCTGCCTCCGCGACTGCGGCGGCGCAGGGACTGGTGAGCTTGTCGACACAGTGCTCACTGCGTATGCTGGGCCCTAGAGCCTACTGCCGATTGCGTCGCGAGGCTTCTGCCGAACTTTTCCTTGCTTTCCGTTGTGTGCGTTCGGGCTTGGTGGGAAAGGGCGGGAACTTAACTTCCGTTGACCATACATCAGTCGATTAATATTCGCGAGGACCTAATGCTGATGTATCCCTGCAAATCGCAAATAATTTAAAAAGATGACGGAATCAGAGTTTCCTCTAAAATGGTTCTAAGAAGAGCGCGTTCGTCCAGTCTTCAAAATGCAGTTGATAACAATGAACATTCTTAGCCATGAATTCACAACTGCTCAAAAAATTGATTTCCCAGTGCCAATCGCACGATATTGCTTTCTCCTGTGTCCTCCCACCCTTACATTTCGCGGCACACTAAAGTGAGCCAAGCCGCTTCTTCAAAAGGGCTTCATCACGCATGCTCTAGGGTGTACGGGCACGCGTAGCATACAACCATGTGAAAGCGTTCCCAGAAAGGGGGAGCACTACAAGGACGGTCGCGCCTGCTTAGCAAAATTTATTACCTGCGATGTATTTGGAGTCATGAACTTCAGCCGCATTCGCGAAGTACTGACCTCGCTAAAAATGAGTCGTCCGTCCGAGGCAAGTCAAAAATAATTTAGTTTGTAAAAATTTAAGTTCATTGCCTTTGTTGTACAGTGTACTGTAGCGTCCCTTACCTTCGAGTCATCATTATTTCTATTCTTTCGATCAAAATTTGTAAGCACTGCCTTCCAATTCTGAACTCAACACGGTAAGCGTCGACTTCGATACGATAAGCACAAAAACAGTGTGCACGAAAGATTATACAGCTATTGCAGCGAGCTAAACACGCAGTTGCGTGCCATTGCACCTGCGGTCTGCAGTGTCACCCGGCAAGAAACTCAGAAAGAGCAGCCAGCTTTAATCTTTGATTGTCTAAAATTAAGGTGCAGCAAGCTGGCAACGTCAGGTGTGTTTTTCTTACGAGACGGTTAGTAAAAGTGAATATGCACAAAATGTTTTGATATTGACACTAAAGAAAACGGAACAGGTGCGTGGTGTTACACTAGCCGTCCCTGCCTGCAGAGGAACCAGAGACATCACTTTCTCTTTGACTTTGTTTATTTCGCTTTTTGCCATTACAGAAAGCGTGGGTGACGAAATAAAAGCGGTTCACAATAACCGCTTGACGGGCATCGTCACCCGAAAAAGTCGACGATGACAGCAGTGGCAGTTCTTGCGGCATAAAAATAACAATTCACATCTCAAACAAAACAGATTGTGCTATAATGCAGGTAGGGGGTTAGATATATTAAACAATGACAAGGAAAGAAAAAAACGGCCGATATATGTATTTCAGTACTAATACAACCTAATCAATAAAAGTTTCACGAAGTGCACGAAAAGACATTGCGTTTATATTGTTATAGAAGAGTTCAAACATCTTGGTAGTATATATTTCAGCATAGCAAAACCATAGTTTGTTCTACATCTGGGTACCGAAAACATTTCAGCGTTTCTAGTGGTATACGGCGTGTTGTGTGATACCAGCTGCACAATAAGGGACAAAAATGGGTCATCTCTCGCAGTCTGTTTTTTATAAAAACAGGCAAACCTGTACTCAAACAACCTAGGAACTGGGATTATTTTGTATTTTATTCGAATGGGGCGAGTTGAAGCGTCATAGCAGGAATTTGTAATGACTCGTAGCATTTTCTTCTGTTGAAGAAAAAGCTTTTGCAAATTGGACACTGTAGTATTTCCCCATACCAAATAGCAGTACCCTAAGTATGAAAAAAAGAATGCATAGTAAAGGTCAAGTTTTGTCTTTGTAGGTAAGATATATATATGGCGAGAGACGATACCTATGAATTTAGAGAGCTTGATGCAGACCTTGTTTATGTGAGCATCCCATGACATTGACGGATTAGAGTCGACGCCAAGTGATGTGAATGATTCAACATATTCAATTTGTGCGCCACTGAAAAAGATAGGCGGTGCATTCTCTAAAACTTGCCCTTAGCATGAAATATTATCGCCTTTGTTTTTTCCTTATTTACTGTCAAGGAGTTTGAGGATGACCATTCCTTCAGAGCAGTCAATACTAAGTTCGCTGGATCGGTTAATTGGTTAATGTCAGTGGAGGAACAGAACAAAGTGGTGTCATCAGCATAAATAGTAAATTTTATCTCGTTGCTTATATTAGTGATGTCATTTATATACAAGTTAAAAAGTATAGGACACAAGAGACTACCCTGTGGCACTCCATTTGAAATTTGTAGGACATCAGAGCGGCAGTTACTGATGACAACATATATTGAACGCGAGGACATATATGACTTGAAAAGGTTGAGGGCATGGCCATGTATGCCATAATGTTCAAGTTTTGCAAAGAGGGTGTTATGATTGAGGGTATCAAACGCCTTGCTGAAATCTACGAAGATTCCAAGAGTGAGCTTCTGGGATTCAATATTACCTAAATATATTCTTTTTGATCAAGTAATGCATGTTCTGTTGATTTGTTCTTGGTAAACCCGTATTGGCAGTCATTTATAATAGAGTGCTTTAGAAGAAAATTATGAATTCGATGATTAATTACGCGTTCTAGCCCCTTGGAGAAAAGAGGTAAGACCGATATGGGCTGTAATTATTTAATTATTTCTATCCCCCTTTTTGAAGATTACTGCCACCCTAGCAAGTTTCATATCAGCAGGAAAGTGGGCTGTAGTGAGCGCCGTGTTATATATATGCGTTAAGCAGGGAACTATTGAAGGTAGGACATACTTTATTGGGCGACTCTGGAGATCGCAAGAGTCTAAGCCTGTCGTGTCTCTCAAGTTTTTTAAAATAGAGTACACTTCATTTTGATCTGTAGGTTCAAAGAAGAGGGATTGTGAAAGTTTATCACCCAGAAATTTTGAGAAGTCAGGGCTGTGATACCGACTGCCAACGGTAGTAAAAAATTTATTGAAAGCACCGGCCAAACGAGACCCACTCAGGTTAGTTCCATCAAGTATTAAACTTGTCATGTTATTTGGATGTGTAATTCTATTCAGAAGTAGATTAAGGCGCTTCCATTTTTCATTAGGGCGATTGGAGAGTTCCTTACCGAAATGGTTATTGTAGTAAGTGGTCCTAGCTGTTTTGAGTTCTTTGTTCAAAGAGTTCCGAAATCCTTTAAAACGGGGCAATAGTGAAGTATCCCTAGTCCTAATAAATTCAGCAAACCTCCTGTGCTTCTTTTTTACAAGTCTTATAAGTCTAGGGGGACATCCATGGTTTGCGAGCGTTTGTCGGCAGTTTTACTTCAACAGTAGGAAAACATTTGTGATAGATTGGTAAAAAGAGTCGCAAGAAAGCTGTGTAGGCAGCATCCGAGTCGGTGCTTAGGAAAACAGGTTGCCAGTCTACTAGCTCTATGCGACTTCTAAATGTTTCAAGGTTTTTCTGGGAAATACACTGCCGACGTGGATTAAAGGTATGTGTTGGGAGGGGTTTAGTCTGAACGCGCAGAAAAATAGGCAGATGGTCACTTATGTCTACTGCAAAACGCCCTGCGGTGAGAGGCACATCATAATTTGGGATGAAAAAGTCGATAATGGTATATGAAGTGGAAGCTATGCGTGTTGGGCTATTTATAATGTTCTGGAAGCTAGCGGCTTGAAGCAATGTTGTGAATTCTTGTTGTGCAGGACTGTTAACACCCATGTCTATATTAAAATCACCTCCTATGCAAGATAAGAAATTATCTGACAAAAAAAGTGATTTCTTTTTCAAAAACACGAAGGAAATCATTCATATTTCCTTGTGGTGGGCGGTAAACGACGGTAAGTGATTGACGGCTACGTTGGACTGTGAGCATTTCAATATTCTCGTCGCTCAGACTGTGTTCCGATAAGATATGGCACGAATAGCTTTCTTTTACTAGAAGGGCGACGTCCCCACCACGTATTGAGCTTCGGTTAAGAAAGAATGTATTATAGCCTGGAAATCGAATAACGTCACTATCGAAGCGATACCATGTTTCAGATAGCATGATTACGTCAAATGTACACTGAAGGCTTGACAAAAAACTGTTCAAATGATCCGTCTTATTTAAGGCACACTGCATGTTCAAGTGTAGCATTTGCAAACATTTACCACACTTATTGTTTCTTAGGGAGCAGTTGAACTCCCATGGTGTGAAAAGGGGCGTTTCTTCCATATTAGTCTGAAAAACGGAAAAAGATGCATCTGCTGAGCGACCAATTACTATTCCATTTTTGGCTAATCATCGTGCAGATACAGGCGAATGACGTTGGATCCATCAGCTTTGCGCGCGTAAATAGCCCCATTTCTTGTCCACACGTACTTCCAGTCAACTTCTTTTTTCTTTGCTAATGCAGCTCCAAGAAGTTTTTTTGTTTTCGGGCGTTAGGTGTTCGTTGACATAGATTGAAGCCGTGCCTTCCAGTCCAACATCCTCGACAGTAAGCCGCATCTTTTTTGATTCCTGCAGCATATCATCACGCTTGGCTTTGGATTTGAACCTAACAACAATGTTAGATTTGCCGGAGTTGCGAGTGGGAACGCGATGGCAGGCCTCGACATCCGAGTCTGTGTCTGGTTCTTTGACTGCATCACCAAGTGTTGACAGAATCATAGTCACATTTTCTTCCTCATTCTCTGGGACACCTTGAATTCCGATATTGTGGTTTCTAGAGTGTTGTTCACATTGAACAAGCCGGATCTCAAGATCTTGAGACTTTTTTTCTAAGAAAGCACGTCGGGAGTTGAGCTCCTGATTTTCGATCATTAGTTTCGAATTTTTCTCCACTTCTAGCTGCAATTTTTTCTCTAGTTCCTCTATGTCCTTCTGCGTATACTCAATGGTGTGAGTCAGTTCCATCTGCTCTTTTTTGACTTCGCGCACTTCGTTCCGCAGGCCGCGTTCGGGAGATTCAAGTAACGTCTTCACCTCTCTTTGAAATTCCTCCTTTAGCTTCACGAACTCATCATGGATTTCCTTTTTTAATTTTGCAATATCCTTAGTCATTCTAGCACACACACACCCGCACACAGAAACACTCGTGTAATTGTGCTTGGCAGCAGCGATGACCAAGAAAGGGGTCAGGAAAGTTTGCTTTTACGAGCACTAACCTGCAGAAGGAAGCAGGGTAGCGCGTTAGGCGTGTCTCGCAAGCCATCGTCGCTGCTGCCAAGTGACAAGGCCAGGAAGTGAATGCCTCTTATATAGCAAGCGGCGCTCCACCGGAAACCAGGACTGAAGACCACGCGCGCTGCTGACGAGTATCGCCTCCTGACGCCTGTTGTCGTTGATTCCGTGGTTGATCGTGCTGATGAAGCGCGATAGTACGCGGGCGTACGTCGGGCGGCTCGTGCACCTGGCAAAAGTGATCTGCAGAAGGAAGCAGGGGAGCGCGTTAGGCGTGTCTCGCAAGCTGTCGTCGCTGCTGCTTAATCTTAACCGACTATAAAATCAAGGTGCATAGAGACAGCATCGTCTGATTATAAACAAACCTACAACGTCCTTGTTTCGAGCAGTCCACTCATTTAGCAATGCTCTCACGCATGATTTCCTTCTCTACAATTCACGAATATGCACTGCCGGAAACGCACGTCCACGAATGTTGCGTAATCAGCTGCTAGTTCACGAAATTTATTTAACGCTATGAATCACGCTTGATGGATGCTGCCTATCCGTAATTAAGCGCCCACATGGCTCGGCAGCTTCATCGCCATAGTGCTGGACCATGTTTAGACAATAAGCTAGGGGAGGTGGAACTAGGGGAGGTGGAACGAATTTGGCTATTCATTACGCCAACTTCACAGGGTGTGAACCACGACTGAGCGCTATAAAGATTCTAGGTAACGGTCGAGATAAAACCGCGCGCGAGTTACTAGAAGCCTTTCATATCAGGAAATTGGGCGACAAATGTGTCAGTGATATGTCGGTTAAACTCTACAAAGCAGAAATCGGGTTTCTTGGACGTGTGCTTTGATGTGATCATTTGGTTGCCTTGTCACCTTGTGTTCTTTTTATCTTGTGTGTACTGCGCATGTCTTCCCCCCCCCCCCTTTATATATTTTCTGCTGCGGCTGAAAATAAATCAGATGTGAGTTAGCGCCAGTCCGTGTCTTCCTCTGCTCTTGTGTGTGTCGTCCTGTGCGCTTATTATTCCGTCAATCTGCAATGCACCATCTAATCCGTCAGCAGGTGTTGTTAAACTATCTGTCAAACAATGAGGGCTCCTTTTTATGTGCACCTTCTGCTTCCCCGTCGCATCAACATGTGTGTCTGTTATTGTCGGATTAACCTGCCGTGCAAGATACATCGGTTTCTGCCTACGAATTGGTCTTGTGCCGCCGGATGTAAGCACTGTTCTGGGAATTTTCAAGCCACCTTCTGGTTTTTTGAAGCGCTTCTGCAAGTTGTCGAGGACCGAGCTGTAGCGCCAGGTACGAAGATGTTATGACCATTCGCGCATACTGTGTTATGCGCTGGATCCCGGATGGCTGGCCGGTATCAAGCTACGTTCCATTAGTCGCCTTGCAGCTAATTTGACGGAATCCTTTTGGGTCCACACTCTAAACAATGCCTTGCACTCGACTAAGGCAAGGCAAAGCAAATGTCAACGTAAGAAGGATTTGACTGTGATTGGAGATGTGGTCGTGCCAGGGGACGTCACAAAAATTTTAATCAAGGATCCTAAGTTCTGTCAAGAACCAAGTGTTGCGGGACATGACATGCTTGCGCTGAACCGTCAAATTGCTAGGAAAGCGCCAGGAGAAAACCAAGAAAGATGCCTGCTTGACGATGAAGACCACAAGGATTACAGACCGCCGCTCTAAGTATGCGTTAAGAAAAGTTGTGACCTTGTTCGAAGGCAATAATCTAGGACTGCTTATTTCTGACAAAGAAGGTGGCTTCGTGGTGCTGACTGAGGATGAATTCCACAAGAAGGCAAAGGAGGCAATCGCGAAGAATTTCATGCAAGTAAAATCCAGCGCCACCAGAGTAAAGTGCAAGGCGGTTGCTATGTGCAAAGAGTTGCACCTAGACAGATTAGCGAATGCTATTATGGATACTAGGTGCAGTGCTCTGTCTGTTTTTCACGGCCAAAACCCATAAGCAAAATATTCCTTTTAGGTCCGTGCTTAGTGAGAATGGTGCTTGGCAACATGCTCTGAGCAAGTACGTTCAGAAACACCTAAATTCTTTTATGATTCATGACCCCTTTAGAACAAAGAACTCAACTCAAGTGGTGAGTTTTCTTGGGAGTAAAGGGTCGATTGGCTACATGTTTTCTGTAGATGTAGAGGATTTGTGTTATTCTGTGCCCCATGAAGCCCTGTTTAGTGCGGTGAGAGATGCCATTGAAGGGAACGGGGTTTTAGATTTTCAGAAATCCTGCGGCCTGTCGCTGAATGATTTTGTGTGTTTACTGGAGTTTTATCTCAGTGTTACCTTTATCTCTTTTGAGAACAGATTTTATCTTCAAAGACAAGGGATCAGTATAGGATCCTGCGTTGCGCCGATTCTTTGTGATGTGTTTTTATCTTTTCTGGACCGCTCCCTTGAGCAAAGTTTTAGTGGGATGGGAGTGCTGAAGGTGTTCAGATACGTGAATGATTATCTTATTGTTCTTAAGAATTTGCATGTTTTGACGTACACTAACTCGCTGGGTAGCATTATTAACGACTTTAAAAGAAATGGGAAGGGTTTAGTGTTTACGCATGAACTGCCTTCTCAGAATTCTTTGCGGTTTTTAGATATTAACATTACCTTAAATAATGGCACGTATGTTGGGAGTACGCACCGCGGACACAGAAGGAACATTTACCCTACCTTTCGGCACATTCAAAAACAGTGAAGAGAGCTATCGCTTTCCAATGCTTGGGATCTGCCCTCAAGAAGTCATGTCATGCCCACACTCTGTGCAGTCTAGTTTTGACAAGCAAGTAAATCGGCTAATGTCTGCTGGCTACCCCTGCGAGGTCACTGCGTCTGTGACGGAGGGCTTTTTACAAAAAACCAAGCGTGCCATATTTGGGAAGGAGATTGCACGGGAGAAGTTACCTGTTAATCCTGTTGTGGTACCGTATGTACAAAAGGTGGCCCACCACATGAAGGAAGTGGCGAACCGACATGGTGTGCCAGTGGTATTCTCAGCTCCGAAGAAGCTCGCCCAGCTGTGCTCACGCATTACGCGAGATGGTAATCCGAGCGGATGCAGAAAAAAGCATGCCAAGCAGTTTGTAAACTGCTCCACCGAAGTCGTGTATGAGATCTCGTTGATATGTGGGATGGCTTACATAGGCCAGACGGGGCGTTGCATTAATGATCGCGCGGGGGATCATTTGCGGGCTATTAGGGGAGGTGGAACGAATTTGGCTATTCATTGCGCCAACTGCACAAGGTGTGAACCACGACTGAGTGCTATAAAGATTCTAGATAAAGGTCGAGATAAAACCGCGCGCGAGTTACTAGAAGCCTTTCATATCAGGAAATTGAGCGACAAATGTGTCAGTGATACGTCTGTTAAACTCTAAAAGCAGAAATTGTGTTTCTTGAACGTGCAGTTTGATGTGATCATTTGGTTGCCTTGCCACCCTGTGTTCTTTTTATATTTTCTGTACTGCGCATGTGTTCCCCCCCTTTATATATTTTCTGCTGCGGCTGAAAATAAATAAGATATGAGTTAGCGCCAGTCCGTGTCTTCCTCTGCTCTTGTGTGTGTTGTCCTGTGCGCTAATTATTCCGTCAATCTTCAATGCACCATCTACCCCGTCAGCAGGTGTTGCTAAACTATCTTCATGCCCAATTCTTCATAGGTGTAATGCTAAGAGACCGGAAAGGGCAGAGTGGGTGAGGTAAAAAAATTGGTTGTGGGTTAGCTCTGGTTCAGTTAGGTTTATTACCTTGAAAGTCCCCCGGAGTTTAAACCTCGAGTAACGCGAGAGCTACAGTTGGCCGAGTGGAACTCGCTCAGTGGAATTGCAAAGTCAGTCTTTCGCCGCTCCGTTTCGCTTGGGGTACCTTCATCTTCGTCCCTGGACGTGGATTCGCTCTCTCCCCCACTCCACTCCGGAGCGTGGTGCCGCCAGCAGGGGCAGGTGCTCCGCACCACGCGACCAACCATGTGACAGGCCACGGCGCCGCCAGAAAGCTCTAGGGGTGCCACGCTGAAGGCTCGAAGTGCTAGCTTAGAGTAGGTCCTGCTACAAAGGGCGGGTTAAAGAGATCCTAGGCGAAATCAAGAGGAAGAAATGGGCTCGGGCAAGGGATTGTGATGCGAAGGCAATATAACCGCAAGTCTTTGAGTGTAACGGAGTGGATCCCAAGAGAAGGCAAGCTCAGCAGGGGCGGCAGAAGATTTAGCGGGCGGATGATATTAGGAAAGATTAGGACAGGGTTAATTGGAGAGACAGGGAAGAGGCCTTTGCCCTGCAGTGAGGGCAGCCAGGCTGATAATGATGATGATGGATAGCCGCAGGTTGGTTATCTATTATGCATTATATATTCTTTTTTTCTGATAATCGCCGTCAACTATGCCTGTGAAATTATGTCCTCTCCTCCCTTTATTTGCTTTAACATAGAAGCAACGTCGAGAGACACCAGCGGAACCACACGGGCGAGCGGCCCTTCGTGTGCAAGTAGTGCGGAAAGGCTTTTACACAGCGGCAACACCTCACCAACCACATGATGACCCATTCAGAGGAAAGACCTCACGAGTGCACCGACTGCGGACAGCGCTTCAAAATCGCCGTTGATATGGCGCGTCACCGCAAAGTGCATCGCACCTCCGGCGGCAGACTTGCGTCACTCGTGTGTCGCTTCTGCAGAAAGGGATTCTACGACCTCCGCCTCCTCAAACGACGCATACTGACGCACACGGGAGAGAAGCCCCATGCCTGCTCGCATTGTGGGCAGAGGTTCGCGAAGCGCAGCAATGCCACAAGGCATGAGAGAATAGTTCATAGCCGCCAGTACACGCTGCACTGCCCGCACTGCGGTCAGGGCCATGTGAACATGACTAATCTGAGAATCCACGTGCGCAGACACCACTCTTCCGCTGAGGAAGAGGCACCGCAGTGGAGCCAGGACTGAGCGAGCTCTATTATGCGCCCGCATGCGAGTGAAGGGTATGTGCTTCTGTCCTGATGCCGACATGAAAGACAGATAAAACGCACAATGAATAGTGAATTGAAGCCAAGTTAAGTTTTTGCGACAGAAAGGAAAGCTCGAGGACCTCCAAGACGCAGCACAAAGCCGAACGGAGTTGAAAGCCATTGGAAGAGCCTAGTTACTATCGTGGGCAAAAGTAGCAGACCACCCCTCCAATTTGCGACCCGTGCCACTCTGCATGGGGGCGCCACTTGACAAAGCACTTCTGGCTTCGAGAAGTTATCTGGTACACTATAGTCAAGGGCACACTGCGCCGGTCTCCACAGAAGTACTTTGTCAGGCGGCGCCACCACGCAGAGCGGCAGGTGTCGGAACATGAATGAGGAGGTCTGTTACTTTTATCCGAGATGTCGAGGAAAACGCCCCACCTCAAATAGTTGGTCCAGAGAGTTTTAATACAAAAAAAACTATCGTGAATAGCACCTATAGAAACATACAAGTACTAAAACAGAAAAAAAATAAAAACTGTTGCTTTGGGTGGAGCCGTCTACATTCGGTTAGTACTTTTCCAGCGAAAGGAAAAAGAAGGGTCTTTTTTTTTTACTGTAAATGCTCAGACAATCATTTGTTGATAAGTTTGAATTCATCCCGCATGTGCAATTGAATTTGGCAGGGTAACGCCGAAGAAATCAGCGTGTTGTTCGCAGATGATTTGGCTATCCGAAATTGTCAACTGAAGATGCTCTTTTCGCGCTTGTCCAGTTGATGTTCTTCTGCTCGGCTATCGATGCTCGGCGCCGCGGTCAGCGTTCTCTAAAATCGCGCAGATCTGAAAGAGCTGGAAGTAAAGAAGGGAAATAGGCGGCGGGACTAATTTTTTGCCGCCAACTGGAAAGCTTACTTTTTTTTTTTGCTCCTCATGTCATATGCTACAACCCTCGTCATTGGCTTCATTCCACTGCGGTATTATTTCTCTCTCACCTCAGCACAGAACCCATGCGTTTCAGTCACTGGCAGCAGAATGTGTTTTCATTTTATTTCCACCTGCAAGCCGTATTTAACGGTTCCACTTAGAAGCGACACGTTTTACATAACGCTTAGTTCATATTTTCTAAATATGAACATTTGCAGCTTGGCGTTACCAGCAATTGCTGAGCTACATTACAGCGCCTAAAAGGATCCCGTTTAGCATAAAATTTATCTCCAATTGCCTGGCCGGCATGTGCGCATGTTGAGTATATATACACGGTACTTAAGCGAAGGTAAAGCGCAGTTTTTAAAAATATGCTTTTTGAGATATTGAAGCGGCTTCTGCAGCGTTGAGTCCCCGGACATCTTAAAACACGCAAATCATCCTAAATGGAGAGGTTCTTATGCGGGCTAGGGCACGTTTGTTCGAAGTACTGCAGTTTTGAACATCACTGAAAAATACAAGAGTCTGTGATAATCTTTCCAAAGTTTGAGTGCCGATGTTATCGATATTGAGATCCGACAGCTACCGCCATATTGAAATGCTTACGAGGCGTCTCAACGACATGCAGGCGGCAGAGTCGACTGCAATGCGGGCTGCGGTTTCGGTAGACATGCCTCCTTTCGCCTACGATCGAGGTTGCAATCGCAGGTCGATGAAGTTATTCCTGCTGACGATCTGAGTTGCTGCGCTTGTCGCAGACCTATGCTTTTTGCAAAACCAAAACGAAGGGCTAAATTTTATATAATCATACATGAACACTTGCAAGTGATGAGCCTCTCTTGAAATTTTATAAGGTGCCGGCCAGACCGACTCCTTCCGTGACGAGTAAGCCTAGCAAGTCCGCTGATTCGTGTGTGCGATTTAGACGGCTGAAGACAGCGAATTCACAAGTTTCATCAAATGCAAATGATCATCTAGTGTAGTCGTGTCAACAGCGACCTAAATAGAACACTGTGTACGTCGGCGGAAGCGCGTACAATAAGCAAGAAGTACTGCAGTGATTCGGTGTGATACAAAACCTACAGCCTGCCAGGGCCAGTTCTTGGCGCCGCCTGTGGATAACAAACTTAAGTGTTTTATTAAATGCAAATGGTCACCAATAATGGTAGTGCATATAACCGTTTAAAATCAAGTATTTTACACATCTCAGAAAGAAGATGCAGTCAGTAAGAAGCGCTGGTCCTTAGCGGTGTCATCAAAACCGACCATAAAGCTTCGTTTCCCAGGCAGGCGATCGCATCATCTGCGCCTCTAGCGGCGTTATTGTAGTGTCTAAACAACTAAAAATGAAACCGGTGCGCAAGAGAATATGAGATAATGAGAGCTTAGCTTGTGTTATATGCAGTGAAAAGAACCATTACATGGATGCTTGTATATGCAGTTACGTAAAGAATAGCATAGCGTAGCATGAGCGCAGTCGTAATAACCGGTGCTTCCTGGCGGAATTTTGCGCTCTCACAGCGAGTGCTGAACGGTGTACTAGATACTTGACGTATTCATTTAGTTAATACACGAATGAAATTCCCATTAAATAGTATTAGAGTGAGAGTTTTGGATAGAGGTTACTAATAAATTCCTAGTTCTACCTCGCAAACAAGCTGCTAATAAAGAATCAATATAGTTGTGATAAACTCTCACCAGATGGTGAAACGCGACGGAATGAGAGAATATGTATATGAGAAGAAACTCTACACAGTGCAGGGTAACAATTCACGAACGAGGATTTATATGCTTCTCTCGTACTGCTCAATTGAGTGTCATCAGATATCCTTCCCAGATTCACCTTTGCACTCAATGACAGTGCTCGTCGAGTCTGTCATGTTGGGAGTCCACAATGCGTATCACGTTTCGTAGAATTTCTAACTCAGGCGGTCCTCTATCGATGGGCATTGTGTTTTTGAAATTCACACACCAGATAAGAAATTTCATCCAAATAAGAGACAGATTCTTGGCATGTTAATTTATTTAATCTGTACAAACTTTATGAACAGCCGAATTTTGCAATTTCCTACGAAACAACAGAAAAGCGAAGTTCGAAAATATTTCGCACGTACTTCCTTCTTGAACCAGTCCTAGCGGCAAACAGCGGCATACAACAAGGAACAGAGTATAGGAGTTGCAATCGCATATGAATGACAAGCTTTTGGTTCCAAAGCGCCCATTGTGCACTAAATTTTGAACAATAAATGATTCCGAGCTGAGCAACCACCATTTTGCTGCCACAGCACGGAACCAGTGGTTTCACATAACAGCCTATACGTGAAATGAGTGCGGAACTTGCTTCAATTCGATCGATACGAGCGCGAGAATGCCCCTGAATAAGAGAGGAGCGCGAGATGCTCCCGTATTGATAAGTCCAGCGACACCTGCAACACGTGAGAATACTTTTTCGCTCTTGTCTCACAGCGTTGTGCGTGTGTGTGTTATGCCTTCTTCCTTTCTCTCTTCCTCCTTTTAGTCCCTTAATCCCTCTTCCCCAGTGCAGGGTAGCCAACCGAACCCCTTTCTGGTTAACATCCCTGCCTTTCCCTCCTCCTATTTATCTATCTATCTATCTTGTCCCTGGGAGCATCAAAAGTAGCACGACCTGGCGGATGACGTACGCAAATAAAGCCACCCATTGGCATCACACGCAGGTCACAGACCAGCAAAGCAGCCATGCTTTGAAATAGACCAATGCGTTCTGCTGTGATAACAACATAAACATTAATCACTTGTCATGGTTCCTATCTCACTAAAACAACCAAACATAGAAAAATGCGTGGAATTCAGGAGTCTCGGCTGCGATAGCTGGTTGGTTGGAAAGCGAACGCTTACCGGAAAGAGCGGGTACAAAAAAAAAAACGATCAGAAACGTATCACAAACAAAAGTTAGAAGCAACAGAAATGAAAAGAAAAAAATTCAAGAGGATGTATTCGTGTATTCGTTTGAACAAGCAATAAAACTTTATTTGCAAGTCAGCGCCTGTGTGCGTGCGTGTGTGTGTGTCCGTCAGACCTTGTCTAATTCGCGCTTTTCTTGAAAATGGCATACCAACTAGCCCAATCATCAGTCCTAACGTTTGAACAGTATTTGTTCTTAGGCTGGCAGGTAAGAAAAAATTCGGCACTAATTAGGACCCCGAGCAGAAAACTAAAGCGGTAAATGAAGAAAAAAAATCCGTTCTCCTGCGCATCGATACGAACACATCTGCTAGAATGATTAAGGGATCATGATACCTTTTCCCTCTGTGTAAAGTATAACAAACTCACTGTCAATCTCATGGGCAGCCTATAACCAGCATAGCGAATGTCTAGCTTAGGGATTAGGGCTGGTCTTGCAAGGAGGCTAAGCTTCAAGGAGTGTAAGCACAGGCATACGGCTCGTATAATTCGTAGAGATTTCTATTTTTTAAAGGAAATCCTGCGTTGGCTTTCTTTCTAACCTGCTTTTAGACTGGAGAGCTTTTAATCTTCGGCACAAGAAACGGGTTCTGTGGTTCAATGCCCCTTTTTGTGATATCGGCCTTTAATTTTCCCAAGAGTAGCAAAGACTAAAATATGGTGCAGATTGCTGGAGCCAAAGTCTAGATAAAGTTGTTCGGCTTAATGTTTTCAAGTTTGTGTAAAAACTAGAAACAAAAACCGGCGATAGGACTAACATTTTTGTTAACCATAATTAGAAAAATGTTTGTGCCATATCAAGTGCATCCAGCGCTAGTAGGAAACCAGGGTGGCTCAGCAGCTTTCCAAATAACTTTTTTTGTGACAAAACACGATTTTATCGGTTCGCCTCTCAGCGGATGTCATTTCTCAAAGTTTTGCCATATATTGTAGCGGCACTGTACATTCTCTCCATACCAGCGGAGGCAGGAGAAAAAAGCGCCTTCGACGCTCCATGCCGAATGATAACGTTCTGGGAGAAGGTCCGCCGCGAAGGTCCGAGCTTTTCTTAATATTAGCTACAGCGAGAATCTGAGTGTCCGGTACTGCAAACAGCATGCGTTTTATTGGGCGTTTACTCACAGTACCTTTTGCGATCTGCTAATATCTGTTTTGCGGTTCATCTAAAAAGCAGACTTATGCATGCAAATACTAGGGCAGTAATGGAAACGCTGCCCGCTCCACGATTGAAAAATTAGCTGTGGTTCAACCCGGCTGAACCTAGTTAGGGCCGTATTACGATCGTTTTTAATCGGCTTCCGCCAGGCCCGCTTGGCGGGCGGGCGAGCGGATCCGCCCCGTACGGCGAACGGATGGAAAGTTCGTCAACAACAACTTTCGGGCGGTCTAGCGGGTCCGGCCGGCGACCGGATTGCAGCTATTGGCAGCTTTTTCCATGACGTCAGTGACGTCTCGAGCCCCTCCACCTGGGTTCTGAAGCGCCGGGGCAAGATGGCCGTCCGTCGACTGAACTGGGGAGCGAGACCTGAGCAGTGGCAGCGATGTCGCGAAGCATAATATATTGGCCACATCTTGATATTACGAATGTTCAGAGTGACTGCGAACTTTGCCGCGTTCAGTAGTGGCGAGCGACAGTTCCCACTAGTTGAATTCTGTAATCATCTACGCTGACGGAGTTGACAGAGCGCCTCTTCAAACCGACGCAAGACCTGTGCAGTGGCGGTGTACGAAGTGTTTATTTCGAGCTGTTTGTGGGTGTTGCAAGCGTTGTAATTCCTGCTGCGCCTCTTCAAACCGACGCAAGACCTGTGCAGTGGAGGTGTCACGAAGTGTTTATTTGGAGCTGTTTGTGGTTGTTGGAAGCGTTTTGTAATTCCTGCTGCGAGTTATTTTCATGTGCGTGCGCAAGTTTCACAGCATAGCGACAAGTGTCCGCGTAGGGAAAGTTATTATGGTCGGTGCGAGTGCTTTCCCGTCAAGTCAGCGATATGTTCACCTGCGAAAAACTCTTTACGCACGCCCTTTTTTGAATGCTGAAATGAACTTGGAGCTGTGCAGCTGGTTGCGTCCGTTGCGATGGCTGCAGTGATCGCGACCGAGGCGAGCCCAAGGCGTTGTTTCTGCTACGTAGAAAACTGCTGTGTGTGCGACTTGACACGATCTTGGCTGCACGGCCGTCGCAGTGTTTTCTGCTGTGACAACAGCAGCGTCGCCAGTCTTGTGCGTTTTGGTGCACCAAGCAGCAGTACGTTTTGTGATCATGGGTGCGCGGGTTGCGACAGTGTACCAGCTGCATTATGTAGCCTGTGTGAAAAAATCAATGTGCAGAACAAATGTCAGTTCGGGGACACCGTCATCTTGTATGTGTGCGCGTGTGTGTGAGTGTGCCACAAATCAAAGGCACCGAAGTGGATCAAAGGCACCGAAGCTGTCTCTATGTTTTTGTTTGAGACCTGTTTGCCAACTCGATTTTGTCAGTGCCAAGCAGTTGTTCAGCAGCAGCGCTAATGCTATCAGGTGCATTTCATTTCATTTATTCTACCCTCAAGGCCCGAGGGCATTGAAGAGGGGAGTGGTTGTATACAGGGGTTTAGTACAATGCGTTTGATTTCTAATTATACAATGATAGCTAATGCGGAACAAAACCGCTGATGGTCGATGATGGAGGCTGTACTTCCGGGAAGGTGGTTCCAGTCCTTTGCTGTTCGTGGAAGGAAAGACTCAGCTGCGCATTTTGTTTTAAAGAAAGGAATGCCGATTTTATGCGCATGATCAACTCGTGATGAAACATATGATGGAGGAAGTATAAGATCGCGATTCAGACTGGGGTTATGATACATTATTTTATGCATTAGGCAAAGGCGAGCGTGCTTTCGACGGCTAGCAAGAGATGGTAACTGTAATGTATTTTTCATTGAGGTTACGCTAGCGGTACGGTTAAAGTTCTGAAGGATGAAACGTGCCGAGTTATTCTGAATTAATTCGAGGGAACTGATCAAGTTTTCCGTGAAGGGATCCCAAATGGACGCAGCATATTCCAACTTACTACGAACGACAGATTTATAGAGAAGTTTCAAGGAAGTGGGGGCAGAGATAAAGTTACGGCGAAGGTAGCCGAGGGCACGGTTGGCGTTGTTAATCATTGAATTGATGTGAAAAGACCAAGTTAGATCACTTGCTATGTGAACGCCTAAATAGCGGTATGAAGACACTTGTTCTAGTTCGATGTTATCTAGATGATAAGAGGTGGGGTGTATAGAAATGCGTGACACACGTAGTACTTTACATTTGGTTTTGTTTAGTTCCATTGACCACGTATTACACCACTCAAGAATTTCATTAATGTCTTTTTGCAAAAGAAGAGAGTCGTTAGGGTCGTTAATTTTACGAAATATTACACAGTCATCTGCAAATAAATGAATGTGGGAGGTAACGGAAATAGGAAGGTCATTAATATATATCAGGAATAATAATAATTGGTTTTTTGGGGAAAGGAAATGGCGCAGTATCTGTCTCATATATCTTTGGACACCTGAACCGCGCCGTAAGGGAAGGGATAAAGGAGGGAATGAAAGAAAGGAAGAATAGGTGCCGTAGTGGAGGGCTTCGGAATAATTTCGACCACGTGGGGATCTTTAACGTGCACTGACATCGCACAGCACACGGGCGCCTTAGCGTTTTTCCTCTATAAACAAAAGGGGCCCAAGGACAGACCACTATGGGACCCCAGAATGCACGGAAGTGAATGGAGAACAAATGTTATTAGCCATTACAAACTGTGTTCTATTACAAAGGAAATATTCTAACCATGCTAAAACATTTGGGAGAAGATTTATCTTGCTAAGTTTAAAAAGAAGTAATTTGTGACTAACCTTCTCGATAGCCTTGGAGAAGTCTAGAAAGATACAGTCCGCGCATGAACGGCGATCCAGAATAGCGTGAAGTTTGTGCGTGAAGGTAAGTAACTGCGTCTCGCACTAGAATGATTTGCGAAAGCCGTGTTGAGCGTCAGTGAAGAAGGAGTTAGATTCGAGAAAGGTAACTAAGTTAGTGTATAGGATGTGCTCAAAAATTTTGCATGGTATGCTGGTTAGTAATATTGGGCAGTAATTAAGAGGGGAATTAGTACTACCTGACTTGTGCAACGGAACCACCTTCCCGATCGTCCAGTCCGTTGGAAGCACTGACGTCTCAAGTGACTGCTGGAAAATTTTGCAAAGAATGATTGAGGAATAAAGTTTAG
Source organism: Amblyomma americanum (assembly GCF_052857255.1). Classification (NCBI taxonomy): domain Eukaryota; kingdom Metazoa; phylum Arthropoda; class Arachnida; order Ixodida; family Ixodidae; genus Amblyomma; species Amblyomma americanum. The sequence goes on along the minus strand of NC_135500.1, from coordinate 90,044,872 downwards.
TACTCTTCAAGAACTTCGTGTTAATTAAATCTGTTCCAGGGCTTGTATAGGTCTTAAGATTTTCTATTAATTTTTCTATTCCTAGGGGCTCGATGGATATGCATCCATGATTGAGAATTGGCAGTCCTCCACTGTAGGAAACGTTACGTTGGAAGAAAGAACAAAATTGCGACAAAATGTTTCATTTAGAATTTTAGGACAATCAGTATCAGCGATAGTTGAACCGTTTTCATCTAACAATTTAATTGAATGATTTCTATTGGGATTAATGGCACGCCAAAATTTTTTGGGATCATTTGTGAGCATGTTGGGCATTGTGTGCTGTAGGAAATGATCTTTGGCGTTTTTTATTGCCGATAAATACACGCTATTTGCTGCATGATAAGCCTAATTCCCATTTAGAAACGGAGTTACATTTTTTTTGCGTTTCGGTAAAAGCGTTTTTTCCTGTTACAAAGCCTTCTTATGTGAGCGTTGTACCACAGTGCATTTCTACGAGTTGTAATGGTGCGTAGGGGGATATATCTTTCCGTTAGTTCGTTAACCTTAGCAACGAAAATGTTCCAGTTCACCTGCGCCTCCCGGCTATCAAAATCTGTTAAAAATGCATCGAGAAATGAAAATAGTTCGTCGTTGACAGCCTGAAAGTCAGCTCTGCTATAATCACGGATACGCTTGACTTTCTTGCCAGCGTTATTGGAAAGAATGCAGAAATTAAACGAGACTAGGAAGTGGTCACTTATGCCGGGCAAGCAGGTCAAGTCTGAAACGAGATCAGAATGGGATGTCAACACTAAGTCTAATATGTTAGCAGTGGTGTCTGATAGACGGGTTGGTTGGGATACTAGCTGAGAGAGGGAAAAGAGTGAACAAAGGTTCAAGAACTCATTGCCTTGCGACGATGGGGATGATTTAGGAGTTAGTTCCGAAGACCATGTCAGCTCAGGAAAGTTAAAATCACCTAACGAAGTAATGGGCGCTGCAGGGTGCCGCGTAACAACAAGGTCAAGCACATTATGCAATTCTGATGAGAACGTGGAAGGATAATTGGGAGGTCGATAACATACACCAAAAACGTATTTGTGATGGTTTAGTTCTACGCAAGCCCAAATGGATTCTAGATTAGTTTGTACAGTAATGTGATACGACTTTATTGTTTTCGATATAGCAAGGAAGACACCACCGCCTGGTCGCTGAGTGCGATCGCGTCTGTAAACTGAAAAGCGGGATGAATCGTCAAATATCTCACTATCGTGTAAGTTAGGATGAAGTCAGGTTTCTGTTATTGCGATGATATCAGCCTCGCACGTGTCGACAGCGGAGTGAAACGATTCGCATTTATTAAGAATGCTTCTAGCGTTGGCCAGTAGAACGGATGTGCGAGGAGGTGATAAAGCCAGACCACTTCCCCTCGTTCCATGCTATGGGTTATCTTCTTCGCTTTCCGAAATATTGCTTACCTCAAGGGGAGCGGGACGGCTCTGCTCGCTTTCGACAAAAGATTGGACTTGCAGCTCCTCAGTGGTATCGGTATCAGCGTTAAAGATATAGCACTTGCGATTAACAACCAACTTGTTATATCGCAGGCGGTACTTGGGAGATCGCGGTAGTTTTTCGCGAATTCTGTTAGTTTTTTGCGGGCAAAACCAGTGGCGGGGGAAAAATCTTCAGACACGGAAAGTTGTTTGCCACTTAGTTTAGTACGGAGGTCTAACACTTTCATTCTGTCTTTGAAAGAGGAAATTTTGATGATATTAGGGCGATTTTTTGAGGGTGAAAAAGTGCCGAGACGATGAGCACGTTCAATGCTTAGCTGTGTGGAATCGTCGTCAAGAACTTCCGACAACGCAGCAAGCGTTTTCTTTTCAGTCTCATTCCATGATTCGATTTCATCAAGAATGCCATGCAGGATCAGATTATTCCTTCTCGACTGGTCTTCCAGGCTCTCTAGACGAGACTGCAGTACCGCCTGGTGCGATGTCCGACGACTAGTAGTGTCCTGAATTGAAACCAACTCAGGCTGGATAGTATTAAGGATGTTAGTTTTTATTCAAGAACTTCAAGGCGATTGAATACATCTAATATTTTGCTTTCCAGTGATGCTTGATTGTCTTTAATGATCTTAACGACTGCGCAGATCTGGGTTTGACCTTTAGCTAATTCTAAGGTCCGGTCGTTGATGCTTGTAAGCATCGCTTATATAGGCGTTTCAGGATCGTCATTTGATTCTGACATTGAAATGACTGGGCGCGGCTTGGGTGGGCCGGGGTTGGTCTCAATGTCTCCAGAGCAAAGTAGTACAAGCGATACACCAACACATGCACTGAAGGTTGCGAGCAGCACATGTGGACATGGGAGCAGAAAGAGAAATCGGTTGTCCGATCTTCAGGCATAAAGCGAATAACTTGTACAAACCTGCGGAACGTAGAGCAGAGTTGCGTTAGCCATGGTGCCGGGAAGGCTGCTCCCATGTCCACTGAAACTGAAGTCGAGATGTGGCCTGCTTAAGTAGTCTGCCACGCAGGCTTCCGTCCCAGATCCGATCGACACGTGTGGCGAGGCGATAGAAGTGCCGGTGATAGGTAGTCCTTCCAACGATGCGCACGCAGGTGATGGTTTTTTCATTTCCAGTGACCGTGAAAAACCGGGGTAAGTCACGAAGTACGGCGAGGCCAGCATGCAGGACGTTGCCAGGGCCATTATAACCTGCGGAACGTAGAGCAGAGTTGCGTTAGCCATGGTGCCGGGAAGGCTGCTCTCATGTCCACTGAAACTGCAGTCCAGATGTGGCCTGCTTAAGTAGTCTGCCACGCAGGCTTCCGTCCCAGATCCGATCTACACGTGTGGCGAGGCGATAGAAGTGCCGGTGATAGGTAGCCCTTCCAACGATGCGCACGCAGGTGATGGTTTTTTCATTTCCAGTGACCGTGAAAAACCGGGGTAAGTCACGAAGTACGGCGAGGCCAGCATGCAGGACGTTGCCAGGGCCATTATAACCTGCGGAACGTAGAGCAGAGTTGCGTTAGCCATGGTGCCGGGAAGGCTGCTCCCATGTCCACTGAAACTGCAGTCGAGATGTGGCCTGCTTAAGTAGTCTGCCACGCAGGCTTGCGTCCCAGATCCGATCGACACGTGTGGCGAGGCGATAGAAGTGCCGGTGATAGGTAGCCCTTCCAACGATGCGCACGCAGGTGATGGTTTTTTCATTTCCAGTGACCGTGAAAAACCGGGGTAAGTCACGAAGTACGGCGAGGCCAGCATGCAGGACGTTGCCAGGGCCATTATAACCTGCGGAACGTAGAGCAGAGTTGCGTTAGCCATGGTGCCGGGAAGGCTGCTCCCATGTCCACTGAAACTGCAGTCGAGATGTGGCCTGCTTAAGTAGTCTGCCACGCAGGCTTGCGTCCCAGATCCGATCGACACGTGTGGCGAGGCGATAGAAGTGCCGGTGATAGGTAGCCCTTCCAACGATGCGCACGCAGGTGATGGTTTTTTCATTTCCAGTGACCGTGAAAAACCGGGGTAAGTCACGAAGTACGGCGAGGCCAGCATGCAGGACGTTGCCAGGGCCATTATAACCTGCGGAACGTAGAGCAGAGTTGCGTTAGCCATGGTGCCGGGAAGGCTGCTCCCATGTCCACTGAAACTGCAGTCGAGATGTGGCCTGCTTAAGTAGTTTGCCACGCAGGCTTCCGTCCCAGATCCGATCGACACGTGTGGCGAGGCGATAGAAGTGCCGGTGATATGTAGTCCTTCCAACGATGCGCACGCAGGTGATGGTTTTTTCATTTCCAGTGACCGTGAAAAACCGTGGTAAGTCACGAAGTACGGCGAGGCCAGCATGCAGGACGTTGCCAGGGCCATTATAACCTGCGGAACGTAGAGCAGAGTTGCGTTAGCCATGGTGCCGGGAAGGCTGCTCTCATGTCCACTGAAACTGCAGTCGAGATGTGGCCTGCTTAAGTAGTCTGCCACGCAGGCTTGCGTCCCAGATCCGATCGACACGTGTGGCGAGGCGATAGAAGTGCCGGTGATAGGTAGTCCTTCCAACGATGCGCACGCCGGTGATGGTTTTTCCATTTCCAGTGACCGTGAAAAACCGGGGAAAGTCACGAAGCACGGCGAGGCCAGCATACAGGACGTTGCCAGGGTCATTATAACCTGCGGAACGTAGAGCAGAGTTGCGTTAGCCATGGTGCCGGGAAGGCTGCTCCCATGTCCACTGAAACTGCAGTCGAGATGTGGCCTGCTTAAGTAGTCTGCCACGCAGGCTTCCGTCCCAGATCCGATCGACACGTGTGGCGAGGCGATAGAAGTGCCGGTGATAGGTAATCCTTCCAACGATGCGCACTCAGGTGGTGGTTTTTTCATTTCCAGTGACCGTGAAAAACCGGGGTAAGTCACGAAATACGGCGAGGCCCGCATGCAGGACGTTGCCAGGGCCATTATAACCTGCGGAACGTAGAGCAGAGTTGCGTTAGCCATGGTGCCGGCAAGGCTGCTCCCATGTCCACTTTATTTGATGAGGCATTATCGAAGCCTTCAGCAAGGGATATAATCCATTAACATTTGCATGTTTATCTGCTGCCTTCATTTGTTTGTGACTGCCCATGAATAGGATTATTTGCCTGCTGAGTGACAGCACTAGTTGGCCCTCAAGAACTTATGTGTCTTCAATGTAGTATGCTTACGAGATTTTCTTAGCCTTGCTCGCATTTTCGACTGACCGAAATTTATCTGCTCATAAATAAATTCATGATTGTACATTTCTCACTTATGAGATAAGTTGCCTGCAACACTTATCCGATCAAATTTGTTTCGTGGTCATGGCAGCACTATTCCTGCACATGTTCTCAAACAACAGTTACAAGGCTTTTCTAATTCCTTGAAATGGTCTATACACTGTTGCATGGTGATTGGCTCTGCAATACCAATTCTCACTCATTCCTGCGAGCCCTGCAGTATAGATGCAACTGTGGATCAGTCGAGGCTGACACCAGATATAAATTGAACCCATTTTTTTTTTTTGCTTGGATCGGCTGAAAATGTGGTGGCCATTAGCATTCACAGATTCTCCGCTTTGCACTAGAACCAAGATCTTTTTCTGCCTAACGTGCACCCCCGAAACCAGAGCATTGCATTTTTCATCTCTCAGTGCGCTGCGTTTAAACTTAATGTTGTGGGCTGCGGGAAATCATCTGTGAGGTTATAAAAGTTTCAAAGTAAGCAAGCGGTTCTGTTCTTTTCTTTTTCACCAGATTTATTTCTTTTGTGAAATGAGTAGTGTGTACCAAGTAGGGAGTGGCCGAGCCGTGGTCATGATTTTGATACCAGAAAGAGAAGTGCTTTGACAACCAGAAAGAGTGTGAGCAGGAGCAATCAGTGTGCCTGGCAGTTCAGGGTTTAAGGTAAGAGCAGTATGAAGAACCCAGTGCAACAAATGTATAAGGTTTAGTCTATGTTTGGCTTGTCCACTCATATCAAAACATTTGTAACACTCTTTGCGCTGTACTTACATTATTGTCTTGTTAGCAGAGTTTTGTACACACGGCTGTGTAGATTCACACGAGAAAAGAAAATTCAGCGGGGCGCTTTGTTGCCCTTAAGTGCGGTGAGGTGAAAACCTTTAGTGCTGTGTTGCTGCTTGGGTCACTGATGTGTGGTTAAGATGTTGATTAAGTACACAATTGTTTGTGAAACAAATGCTGGAGACACTGGAGGGCGTTTCAGGGGCATCCGTCTGCTTTGACGCCTGTCTACAAAAACTCTCCAGCGTCCTTACGCTAGACATATGTTAGTATCGGCAGAGAAAAAAAGGAGAACTACATATGCGTTGGCAGGAAGTAGCGTGGTCGTTTGCTCGCTCGGCTGTGGATCGCAAGGATGGTGGTTCCACTCCCACCGTGCACGATTTTTTTCCGCTGATGATGTCAACGGTGCGACATGACTTGAGACCGGGCATGAGCTAAAACCAGACAAGGTCGTGGTTGCAAGTTTGAGCCATTAAAGGCTTTCGCCTCAATACGTACAACAATGGGTTGTATGCATTTTCGCCCTGTCCATTGTGTGATCAGCGACTTTCTGTCGTAGTGAGGCGTACATGCTTTCAAAAAGTATAGTCCCCACAAACGATGAACCTACTTCCTGTTCATATTCATGAGTTCTGTACAACCGTGGCATGACTGTATAGATGAAGTCCTGGCTGATCATTTAGTTCCGATTATGTCAGCAGCAATAAATATTTGTGTGCCCTAACTATGCGACACAAGAAGTAAAGTTATCTTTGTATACTTTGAGAGCTGATGGAAGAATGCGTTATGTGGCATAGGAGTCTGGTGGTTGGAGAAAAATATTTGCCTTCACATGACAGCACATTTAAAGAGCACATTGCAAATTGAGAATTGCATAGGTGGTAAAACTGCATTAGGAACACAAATGATAGGAAAGAACACGACCACTGCACAAGGTGGCAGTTCTAGCTCCGTTGGCCGCCAGTCACCCAGCAGTGTAAACATGTATTTATTAAACGCTCTACAGACAGTTTCCTGCCTCAGCACAGTTTGCCCTCTAGATACGTCCTACCAATGATCACCCAGCTCCTGTCGCTCTATTTCTGCCATTGGTGTGTGCTGCAATCATAGAAAACATTATGTACTATTGCTCTTCTAAATTTTTCTGCCCCATTAAGTTGTTTCATCCGAATTGGCACGCATTTACAATGCATCCCTCTAATAGCCAACATGCTCTCGGTCTTCGTGACATGCACTTGCACTACTGCAAATGCCCCCTTGATTTTTTTCTGGGTTTTTAAAATCATGTGATCGGATCCCTCATCTGTGTAGGCTGATTCAGTTATGCTTTAACTTGCATCTAATCAATCTGAACTGGATCCATTTGTTGCCAGCCAGGCGCCGATACATTGCCCGTACTAATTCTTAATCATCTTGATTTCTTCCTGCAATCTCTGGCATCGCGCAATGCCTTGCCTTTGGGCCTCAGCTTTTTTATTATATATATTACAACCTCGCATTGAATGTTTCTTCTAACAATTCTTTACTGGGAACACTGTGGTCGGCCATCTTTCAAATAATATCAGTGTTTCAGTTCTGCAGCGCATCCTTTTGCATCTACTTAAATAGCGCACTTCCCAATGTTACGAAGACAGTGTGCGGTAACGTTTTTTACTGGCAGCACAACTATACTGTGCCTACTTATAAGGGCTTGCCGAGCAGGGAATATTCACTGCATATTTGTTTCATTACTCGGCATTTAATAAGGCGCACAGTGCCGCGCGCTCTCACCTATAAATCCTTGCACAGCTACCCACAGCGTAGGACGTTTACGCATGTCCTAAGCATTATCATTATCCAAGTTTCAAAACTGCTATGTAGCCATAAGTTGGGTATTGTAATTCCATATGCCACAAATATAGCTTCACAAATCCAGCTTCCTGGGATGCGTTCAAACCTGAGCCGCTTGTTTTATTCTCTCAGACAATTTTTCGAGATCCACTGTCACAGCAATAAACGTGCATCTTTAAATCTCTTGATCTCATGGCGAAACTGCAGGTTTTTTTTGCTCCTTACCAGCATACCACCAGCTAGTCTGTTCCAATTCGTGGTTCCTTCTGCACTGGCCGCACTAACACTCTTAGCTCACGCTACTGCATCTCAAGATTCATTTTTGTTCATGCCACGAAAGGCAATTGTATTGTATCCCACAAGGCCGTGCAACTTACTGTCCTTCGAAGTGGTCACTACAGAATCGATGCTATAAATGACGAATTCTTCGAGCTCTTACCTTGCGCACCATTTCAAAGCTCGCCACTCAAGTATGTAATGTAGGACCACTATGGTGTGATATATACTAAAGATAGTGTGCAGTCACTCGGTCACCACGGCAAACCAGTACAATGCTGTATTATGCATGACGTTGTCATCAAGACCTTTCTTCGTAAGTTATTTCAAGCAATATCGGGGCAGATGTACACAATATTAGCATTTGGGCTAGCCTGCACACTGCACAAGCTATCTCTATCTACCTACATTCGCACACTGCAAAGGTAAACATGCATTAGTGCGCCCGTCTGTGTTAACCAGTCTTTCTTTTTTGCCTGTCTGTTCTGTTCAGCTAAGCAATGCACAGACCTCATAATGTGGCTCAGTGAGGCTTGTACATTTGTGTGCTTATGCATCTAACTGTTATATATACACGTATACTGAAGATAATACTAACTGAGCAGTTGGTTAATCTTAAACTTAAAAGCTGTCATCATTAAGCTGCAGCACGTACACTGACATCGCACAGTATACAGTCCTCTGGAATTTCGCCTCCATCGAAATTCGACCGCAGCGGCCAGGATCGAACCAGAGTCCTTCGGGTCAGCAGGCCAAGTGCCATAACCACTGAACCACCGCTGCGCCCCCGGAGAACGTACGCATGTATGCCCCAACCATACTTGAATAGCTTATTTTTCATTTCATTCTATCCTGCGCCATCATACTTCTCGTTAAGGAAATCCTATACAATGCATTCCATCCCAGCCACAGCCAGGATTTGCAATGTCAACCTTTAAAATCGGTTCTTGCATTCCCTCAACCAGTAAGCCGCCGGTGCACTTACTCCTGTATCTAATTATGTATACATTACTAGGAAAGGCACATGTTGGCTTTTCTGCAGTACTGAGCAACCGATTTCTTTTTAATTCAAGAGACAGTTAAGAAAATGCTTTGTGGCCGCAAGCACTAAACGCCACCTTTTTTCTGTACACGTCAATATTGATTGCCCCTCAACAGAACGCTACCTAGTTTCTGTACATGTCAACATTGATGGTCCTCAACAGAACTGTCGTGTTTGTCGGGGACAGCAACCGAAGGCCAGGTGGGCGGAAAACCGAACGTGGTTTATTCCATCACAGCTTGTAGTGGAAATCCCCCGGTGGCCGAACAGCGCGGCTTTTCTTATAGCCAGCTCTCGCGATCGTCGCGCCGCCGCTATCGCTCTAGCCGCGACGATTACACAACAAGAACTCCCCTCAATTCCTTACAACGCTGCACAATTGTTTGCACAACGTTCGTAGAAATGCAGCTCAGGAAGCACTGGTAAAAAGAAGTGGTCTGCCTGCTGTAACTGCAGAATAAAAACCGTGCACTTTAGCCCTGTGATGCACACCGTTGCCACTTGAAAGCATCGCAGTGGTATTTCTATCCCTGCTTTCGTTGTGGCCTGAAAACATGACGAACAGAAATCAGTATTGTTGCTTCGTCATTTTTCTCTGAGATTGCGTGCAGTTCCAGTTAGCATTGCTCTTCCATGTTCCTAAATGCTGGGAACTTTGTGATGTCCTCATTTAATAGATGCATTCATATGTGACAGCAACGTGCTAAATTATGATGAATTTTTCATGCAGGCATAATACACACATATACCTTTTGTTTAATGAGAGACAGCAGTTTGTTGTCATCTGACAACACATGAGATGTTGCGGATAGAATTGAACTGTGGCAGGAGTGAACAGGGACACAAGCAGAATGATACACAGGTGATACTGGATTTCCCACATCTGAAGAACCAAGCTGGGCAAAACTGATCTGTGACAGAGTATTATTAATGGTCATGAACATGCAGCCCACACCAGCAGGAGCATATGCCTTTTCTACAGATGCAACAACCAATGTTGCCTAGGTCACCTTGACGTCAGAACCGATAGTATGGACTAAGCCTCCATATAATTCCCTTCTAAGACGCGCAGGCATCTTCTGCAGGACAGTCCAGCCGACACTGTTCGTGACATCGCTTTGGAGAGTTAGCAGTGTCAATGAGGTGTTTGTTGTGCGTTGTCTCGTTTTTGTTCCATGCTAGCTATGCGGATATGTCCCTAGAACAAATGTTTTTCTTTGCATTGAGTTTGCTTCCAATGTAATCCAATAAGCAATGTTCAGTTTCTATTTTTGGCTGTCACGTGTTATCGCTGGACTCTACACAAGTTAAGTAGTGTGAATCAGAATCATAAAATTTCTATCACAAAATTTTCATCATGTTCAGAGGTATAATATGTGCCAAGTATTTATATTTAATTTGTGTTATGACCATTCCACTCAAAGGTCACCCTGAGATGGAAAATGATGTATGTCACAAGGCCACCCTCCTCAAAGCCAGCAAAGCATTGCCGAATATACACCATTACTTTGTTAGTTTCAGTTATGTCGCATGCAGGAAGCCAACTTCAGTGTTAATGTACTTCACTCAGGATGTTGATTTGCTTTTGCAAACAATGGAAACTCACTATACGCATGTACTTGTTTGCATAGAAATTCAATAGCTAAATATAATGAGTCATATTCACCCGACATTGCTGCGGTCGTACAGCAGCGCAGAGATTCCTGCGGAGGAAACCTATGGCTACAGACAAAGTGCAGGAACCAGTGTGTATACATATGTAGTACATGCTGTTCGTACTGGTTCTTACTTCAGAACGCTGGCCCCCTGTAACATACTTGCTATTTACCGCCTAGCAGCTTTTGCGCCATTTTCATCAGTATACAGGTTCAATGTTCAAATGCATGTGCTTTAATTAGCATCCAAGTGTGCGGCGCTGCATGCAACAATTCCCAGTAGGTGTCAGCAGATCAGCCAGTATGGCTGTCACCGTCCTGCTTTTCGATTATAACCTCAGGAATGCCTTCAGGTACTGTCCCTGGGCCTTTTCGCACCTCTGTCCTATTATGGGGACGGTGCTTGTGATTAGTCTCTCTGTTCATCCACCAATAACTCTTCCCTCTCGAGGCTGTTCAGTGGTACATGTTCCTCCGTAATGTCATTTCCCACCTATCTTAGTTGCCATCTGAGCTTTTTCCAATAAATGCAGGTTTCATCAACTGTTTTTTCCGTTATTTTATTATTCATTTTCATTGTATGACCGTCGCTGCATTCCTTCTTGATCGTTGGACATTATTTTTTTAAGTGCCCTTTGTAGCGGTGTTGGCATTTCGCGCATTCATCTCGGCAACCATGGGAATGGTACGTGGTACTGATACCGCCGCTATGTGCTTCCGAATTCGCTCACGCTGTCATGTACAGATCGCAGCCTGCCTTAATTTCGACTGCTGCTCAATTGTACATGCGTCCGTCTCCTCCCCTTCCGTCTCGTGCCGCACTAGTAGGGAAGCTCTTCCCAGCGGTTAAACGCACGAGCACTGCGGGGAATCAAGGCATCAAGGGGTAAATCCAGGAGACGGTTCGCTTTGAAACCCTTTTGCCGCGTGACGTCTCCGTTGCGTGTGCAATGTGCTTCGACCTGTAGCCGGAGAAAATGTGGTTTTCGTTAAATATTTCATTGTCTTCTCGCACTTGCAATCTCAACGCGAGTCACAAATCCCTCGTAGTATACGCAGTAGCGTCTGTGCATGTTTTCAACGGCTGCCTGCGTAGCAGACGAAATTGTTTCTGCGCTCGGCGCATGGAGCAATACTCTGCGTGGGGAAATGAGGTTCTTGGTGACGATTCAGGAAAGCGGAGACACAGCGAAGCAACACTCTATCTGATGCCATCATAATAACTACGCTGCAGCTGGACGATTGCGTCGACAGCGACGAATTGTGCGACTAATTGCCGGTTCGCCCTGTTTGTGTTGGCCATGTAACCACGCAAAATCTCTACACAGGAGCTACTCATCTGGTATCTGACGACAGCCACCGACAACAGCACAAACTTCAAAACGCACGCCATGGCGATTCCGAGGATCAGCCTAGGTGCAGACCGCCGAGGAACATAAAAAATTACCACGTGACCACGTTCTCGCGAAGGATAGGTTGCCATCAGCCGCAGAAGGCGATCTGACAGACGCAATGCCGGGCGCGCCAATCGGCATGCTGGGACCAATCACCTCGCTCGCAAGCGCCAACTTGATCGTACACCTTCCCGCCTGACTTCCGCCTGGCGGCCGAAAACGGGCGGCCGCCCGCCAAGTGAGCCTGGCGGAAAATGCTCCAAAACGATCGTACGACGGCCCGACACGTTACTCATCCATGGCTTTGTGTGAAGGTAAGCACACGCCACGCACTTTCATAACGCGAACGGCACGTTAGGCGATTTCCGGCAGTTGCGAGAGTACCGTCGGATCCGCAAGCGCAGCTGTGGTAAGGCGCAGCGAGTCACGCGATTCTATAGTTGCGAGGCGAGTTAGCGCCGTAGGCTCAAAGTGCACACCTGTGGCGAGGCGTGACGAGTCACGTGGCATGACGTCAGGGCCAAGCCTCCACTCTTCCTGGTGTCAGGGTCAAATTTCATAACTACCTGCCCTTCAGTCCTGTATGGGAGGAGCACAGTCTCCCTCTAGAACAACTTGCTCAGCGTAATGCATGGTGCAAGAGTATTCGTGCAGCTTCTTTGTGGGCGTGTTTTCCGGCTGTTACTAGGCGCGGTCGCCGTTTATCATCCATAATAGATTATTTCCACCCGCAATTTTAGAGGCGCTTCCGCGGAGAGCTAGCAGCATGCAGTCTTCTTTACTACTTGAACCTATACAGGATATTTTCTTACCCCCGAGTCTAATGTGCAAGTGTCACCGTGGTTTGAGACTTCTCGGAACATTATTTATGCTTTCTGAGCGTCAATATCCCTGGCATTAAGAGCGTGCTGTTCTCTGACTACCTAAAAATGAAGCCATTCGAAATCTCTTTTCTGTGATACATATTAAAGTGGTTTTAACAACTTATCTAAATTGTTTCGAGCAATAGATCTCCTTAGAAAAAAAAGTAATGATGGCTCTAAGAAAAATCTTGGTATCCCACTTCTTATCACCAGCTACTCTCTCGGTGTGATGAAACATAGATTACCGCTCTCTAAGTTACTACAGTCTTTCTTTTCATTTTGTATTATGTCTCATCTTTCAATCTTTCGTCTCACATATTTCACCTCTCCTCTGTCTGCACGTGATATCGATTGTGGCTCAGCACCAGCCAGTGAGCAGGCCCGTGCACTCTCTTTTGGATCCTTCATTCAGTCGCAACAACCACGGACACCTCAGAAGCATGGAGCCAGAATCGGTCACCGGGACGAGTTCTTCGACTTAGCACTGTTAGCTCGGGGCTGCTTCTAGCGGTCCATACGAGAAATAGCGTCATGAAGTCGCGTTAGCTAGGGATAAGTGCCGAAAGCTGGTTCGTCGAGTTCATGAAACCGGTGAAGAATGGGAAGTACTCATAGAGCTGCAGAGGCACAGGCAACGAGACTATCTCAAGCGGAAAAAGTGCAGCGGCAGCTGCCAACGTGCCCGCGTCGACTTCAGCTGCTTGTTCGGTTGCCTTTCACTCTATATAATGTGGCTCAGCCGAGTGGAGCCACAGCCTTTTTTTCGATGAGGGCTTTATACAACCTTTGTCCGTAAACTTTCGAGACTGATTTATTTTCTTCTCAAGAAATGATTCCACAGAACAAATGTGTGTGCGTTTGTGTAGCCCAATCTTTTAGGGCTAATCTGAGCTATTTATGTTAATTGCCGTGACAGCCGCTAGATGACACTACATGTAGAAAAATACGTTTTCACTTGTCATCTGCGCATTCTACTGTGAGTGAATGTGGAGAGGTGGACGTCCACTTCCTGCAGCGTGTAAACATACAATTCTTTGTGAAGCATAGCAAGACAGCCACAGAGACGTATGAGCTCCTTCGTGACGCTCGCGGCAACGAGACATTATCGCGGGCGCGAGTTTTCGAGTGGCACAAGAGGTTCATTTCGGAGAGAACGTCGGGGGAAGAGACACAAGGCAGAGGAGCCCTTCAAACTCACGAATTGAAAACAAAGTGGCTCGGATCAGGGAAATCGTACAGCAATACCATACCATTACAGTCCGCATGCTATAGATGCTCTCGACATTAGTAAGACCAGAGGCCACTAAATTTTGCGTGAGAACTTGGGGAAACGAAAGGTTAATGCCAGACTTGTGACGCACTCCCTCACACAGAACCAGAAGGACACGTGGGCATCAGTGAAAGCTGATTTACTCTCCGAGGCAGAGAAGGATGCTGCATTCGTCGACAGAATCATTGCTGAAGACGAAACATGGTGCTTTCAATACGGTCCTCAAACAAAGAGGCAGAGCGCTGAATGGCGATCCGCAAGCTCCCCGGCGTCGAGAAAGGTGTGGCGACAGAAGACGAAAACAAATAAGATACTGATAGTTTTTTTCTTTGCCAGAGGTGTCATACACCACGAGTTCGTCGCACAAGGGCAGACGGTGAATGAGGAGATTTATATCCACGTGTTCCAACACCTGCGTGATGCACTGCGACGCCGTTGCCCTGACTTATGGGCATCTGGACAATGGAGCCTTCTCCACGATAACGCAAGGCCGCAAACTGCTCTCAGCATGTCAAAATTTCTCGCCAAGCACAGCATTGCTGTACTTCCCCATCCGCCATACTTGCTTGACCTCCCTCCGCGCGATTTTTTTCTGTTACCTCCCTTGAAGAGAGCCCTTAAAGGTCGCTGGATGGAAAACGTGGAGGCCAGTCAAAATGCCACGACAAAGGAGCTGACAGCCCTACCAAAAGAAGACTTTTTCAACTGTTGCCAAGACCTCAAGAAGCGTTGGAAGCTGTATGTAGACTAGAAGGGAGACTATTTCGAAGGAGTGCTGCTAAAATGATTTCAATGTTAAACGCATTTTTTAATGCATTCACCCTCGAAACTTTACGGAAAAAGATTGTACATAGTGGTAATCGTATAACTGCTCATGAATCTTGCAAAATGAAAAATAGTTTTGTAAGTACGGGCCGTCGCCGTAGGTTGTAGCCTGAAGCATTGGTGCGTCGCCAGTTTTTACGCAGGTCGGCCTGCATAAGGCCGTAATTTACGTGCGGTAGGTAATCAGCGGCATCCCGGTTAATTCCATCGGTAACGTTCGGCAGCATAGTGATGGCTTGCCTTCTGTGGACGAGCTTGAATAGCATTGTTGAGGTGGCCGCCTGCAGAGGGCTGTTGTAGGCGAAGACGATGTAGAGCAGGAAGATTAGCTTTATGTTCCTCATGAGCATATGTACATGGTAGCCGTGCTAGCGATGGCCTTGTTCAACCCCTGCGTAAGCAAACTGGTCAAAAGATAATATAAATGTGTACTCCAGTGGCTTGTCCTACTCTATTGCAAAATGGCTTGGATCTTCTGAGCAGCGATCACTGTTATTTTTTTATTTTTATTATTTATTTAATCATACTGTGAGCCTAATTAGACTCTCACATGAGTGGGCAAAATAATGGGAGAGTTATACAAAACAATAGTATATCCAGTATAACATAAACAAGATAAAAACATGCGCACTGCGTTAGGATAGACCATAGCACGTTGGTTGATAACAAATAATCACGGCGTTAAGAGACCATCGACTGTGCAAGAACATGCGCATTGCCATACACGCTCATTTCGATGGATTTAAAACGCTCGAAAGAAGAATGACGAAACCACGAAGAGATACAATCAGGTCAGCACGCTAGTCAAAAAACACAAGCAAGAAAAAAATTATATTATACTGAACACTCACGGTGAATAACTCGAGACATCGTTGAAGTGTTTTTTTACTGTAAATTTTGTTTTTCAAAGAATGTTTCTACGTCTTCCAAAGAGATATCAAGAGACACGTCGGCCATGAATTCGTGAGGCAGATTATTCCAAACTTTAATGTCTAACAGAAAAAATGAGAACTGATATATGCTGCATCGCGCTTGGATCGGTCTGATGCATGGCTTAATCGCTTTGAACGATGATAAGTTACCTTGATGTACTGATTTTTGTCAGTTATTATAAGATAATTGTAAAGAATAAAAAGAAACTTCATCGAAGCTACGCGTCGCCGCTAAGAAAGGGTAGGGACAAGCGCTTTAGCTCGCAGGAAAGATAGGCTGTCATGGCGTGAGTAGCAGGAATAAATAAACCGAAGGACCTTATTTTAAATTTGTTTTAGGTGTTCGCTGAGGTGTGACTGATGAGGGCTCCAAATGATGCTGCCCTACTCAAGGATCGGCCTTATGAGGGTATTATAGGCTTTTTGCCTTACATGACGAGGAGCTGCCGGCAGTTTTCTGTTTGAATGCTTTTGCACGCGTGTTGGTTATATGAGTTTTCCAGCTTACCTTATTTGTAGATGTAACGCCTAAATATTTCATCGTATCCACCCTCATTATGTGAGATCCTCAGAAATTGTAAAGATATACAAGAGGCACTTTTTTGTGGGTAAATGAAATGCTAGACGTTTTGTTATATTAATTTCCATTTCCCATATTTCGCAGCATGTGGCAATGTTATTTACAGAAGAACTTAATTTTAACTGATCGTCTGGTGTACGTACCGCAGTATACAGAATGAAGTCGTCAGCGAAGAGCCTTATTGTTACTCCAGGTTCCCCGCAGGCGTGTATATCATCGATATATATCAAGAAAAGTATCGCTCCCAAGATGGATCCCTGTGGGACCCCGGAGAAAAGGTTCAGTCGTTCGGATTGTGCATTATTCATTTCAACACATTACGTGCGACATGTGAGGTAAGATTTTATCCACGTTACCACTTCGGAGTTAATGCCAATAGCACGGAGCTTCTCGATTAATATAGAATGCAGACTTGAACAAGTGGTTTCCTAAAGTCAACCAGAATGGCATCTGCTTGAAGCTTGGAATCGATCAGTTGTGCAAAATAATTGGTTAATTCTTGTAGCTCAATGATTGTTGACAGTCCTTTACTGACGCGGTGTTGTCTGCTGAAAATAAGTTTTTTTCTTCCAAATACGTTGTGATGGATTAGTTGATTATATCCTCCTTAGCTTGCAGCCGAAGCTAGTGAATGAAATTGGTCTATAAATATCTACAGATAGTCTGCTGCCGCTTTAGTGAATTGGAATAACCTTTGCACATAGCCAGTCGGACGGAACGGCGACGGTTTCTAGGGAAAGTGTAAGAAGTTTGAGCAAAGACTGGGCCAATTGTTCCGCGTATCGCTTACGAAATGCATTTGGGATGTATGGACCAGGACACTTTTTGACATCAATCTGTAAAACTCAAGTTCGCTATACCTGTCTCTGTAATCACGATATCCAGCATCAGTGATTGTGGCTCACTTACGGTAGCGCTTGTAGCAGGCTCACGAATAAATACTGACTGAAAATATTGATTGAAAGAATTTGCGATAATGTGGGTATCTGTAACAACCACACCGTCAATTTCAATTTGTGATACACCTGGCTCAGGGCTCGATAAATACCGCCAGAACTTTCCTGGATCGCGAGTAATAATATGAGATAAAGTTGTTAAGAAGAACGTTTTCCGCGCGGTCTTAATTTCCAATTTTAGTTTGCTCGCAAGTTCGCTTATCTGAAAACTATTTCCTTTTCTTCTGCGCATTCCCTGTATAGTCTTAGTTTCAGATGAACAATGGTACGTGTAATCCACGGGGTTTTTCTTTTTGTACGTTTTATCCTTGTAGGTACAATTTTTGTCTCACACTGTGTTATCCCTGCTTTTACTTGTAGCCATAGATTTTTTACACTGCGGGAATCTGCAAAAAAAACTGTCCAGGATTGTTTCTAAATGTTCTATAATGCCTACACCATCTGCCTTGCTGTAGTCTTTAATAGTGACTAAAGAGTTGCTGTCATTACGGTCAGCGTTGTGACGCAGGTGAGAGAAAGTGAGAAAGAGGAATTTATGGTCCGAAATCCCGTTTTCCACACTAATTTCAGGACAGCAAAAACTAGACACAAAGGCTAGATCTACTACGGAAAAAGCTTTTTCTTGAACATGCGTTGGCTCATGCACTACTTGAGATAGCGAAAAGCTAAACCTTATAACCAAAAGCATTTAGCAGTTATTTATTTCGTTCCTTCAGATTGCTTAGTGTGTCCAGGCGGTACCTGGCAAATTTAAATCGCTCGTGACGATGAATTTTGCGCGAGCTTTATATTTGCTATGAAGGAAGTCATGCACTAGAACATGGTAATCAATTGGTGCATTCGGTCGTCTGTATATACCGCCCACTAGTGCCAAGCTGCTCTTAATGTTGACAGTGCACCAGAGACTTTCTCGGTTTGGTAGGCCGCATTCTTTCTGGAAAAGGAGCTCCTGTTTTATTGGTGTTGCTACACCGCCTCCTCGCCCATCGCGGTCTGAGCGGATCAAGGCGCAGTAGATAGGAACTATTTCTGAGTCGTGAATACCGGAATATAGCCAAGTTTCTGTTATTACCGACGAGTAAAGCAGCAACAGTTCTTCGAATTGTTCTGTTTTATTAACGATCCATCCAGCATTGAAACATAGCAGTGTAAGTGGTGCTGATTCCTGTGGTCAGTCGCTGCTATCTGCGGCACTTTTGGCTGGTGCACGCCCGGCATGCTTTAACAGCGCTCGCTTGTTTACGCTTTTATCCCGCATGTACGAGTCGTTGTTTATTTTCAGTTTTTTAAAGACCATAGCCACCTTATCACCGTTGTCTCTATCTTGGATGATTGCCATAGCGTCTGGCGTACTTCACGAACCGGTACGGAATTGTCCTCGGCGATTGGCCAGTCGCCATCTTTCAGTTTCAAGCTGTTTTGAACGATTTTTATTTTTTCTGAGAAATGTATTCTGAGTATGACAGGCCGTACACAATCTGCGTTACTTTTTCCCAGCCGGTGGATACACTCGATATATCTAACATCAATGCTTAGAGTGCCTTTGAATAAGTCATTCTTGACCCGTTTTCAAAGTTCCTCGGTGTTCTCGCCTTCGTGTTCTTCTATGCCAAAAATTATAATGTTGTTCCCGTAAATTCTGTTTTGAAAATCAAGTTTGCTGTTCATTTTTTCGAACTGCTTGCGCAGAACACTGAAGGCTTCCTCGCCTTTTTGTACCTTTTCATTGCACAGCTGAAGGGAGGCAAGACTCGTTTCTATTTCTGAAAGCCGGCTTTGCACACTTAGCAGACCTGTTTCTAAGAGATTCTGGGAAGCCTTTATTAATGTGGCAGTATGAAAAACTTGTTCTATTTTATCGGCATTTGGACCAGGGTTTTCCTCAACGTCGCTACTCAGTTTTAACAGCAAACAAATCACGCGCAACGATGCTGTCACGCATTGACAAACATGGCCAGGGCTCGGCATCACTACCAGACCAACACAATTGCTTCTTAGAGATTCACGAGAAGGTCGGTTTTCACCAACCTGTGCGAAGAAAAGCACGAAGTTTAGCATCATGCTCCGGGCGATGCTCCCAAGCCCACTGGAAGGAGCCGAGGGATGGACCGAGATTTTATATTGCTCAGGTGATGTCACTGGGGTTGCTGTAGTGCCGAAAGGACCCTCCAATGTGTACATCACAGCGCAGTTTTCTACGTGCGGTAGTCATGTCAGATGCAGCGAGTCTGTTGGGCAATCAGGCAGTTGCTGCCGCCATATTGCTCATGTCACCCTGCAGGCGTAACCGTCGATGTGTGAAGGATTGCCGCCAGTGTTTCCCAGCTGTACCCGCAAAAACTGTACGAAGCAAAGCACGAAGTTTAGCATCGTGCTCCGGGCGACGCTGCCAAGCCCACTATGATGGAAATTGACGATGGCTTATGATGGCCATTGGAGGATGCATTCCATGAAAAAAAATACAGTATCTGAACTGCTCTGTGGCTGTACAGGAATTTTGTGTCGGCTTATCGGATGAGTTGGTCTCCGGCGACTATTATGCACTTGTTTTCAGACTTCTAAGCCTGGAAAAGGCCTAGCAGGTCTACATTCATTCTCTGGAATTGCTTCGTGGATGGAGAAATTGGTGTAGAAGTCATCCCTGCTATTTCATTTTTGCCTCCCATGGATGGCAGTTTCCGTAGGCTCCACCCATTGTGCATCGTCGGATCAGTGAAGTGGCCAATATTGTTTACTTTGGATACGGCATACGGTACAAGTAAATTCCAGTTGCCTAGCTGTCGAATAATCGTATGCAGACTGCAGAATTTCTGGAAAGCTTGAAAAGGGGAAAGCGGCAGACGTCCTAGTTGAGGGCAATGTTTCTTCACAAGGATGCTAGTTTGTAGATCGATAGAGCATCTCCGGCACTTGAGCACTGTAGGGACAAAATGAGACTTCGACTCGAGGATTACACGTCGCTGCTTAGGGGCTGAGCAGCTGTGCTGAGATTATGTGCTGGCGCTGGGTATCTTCAGAAATGCATTCCCATCTTCATATTTAGTCACGGTTTCGACAATGGGTAGTGAGCTCGGCGGCTCAGTGGTTAAGGCGTTCGTCTACTGATCCGGAGTACACGATTCGAACCCTACCGCAGCGGCCGCGTTTCGATGGAGGCGAAACGCAAAAGTCGCTCGCGTGCTGTGCAATGTCCGTGCACGTTAAGGATCACCAGGTCGTCGACATTTTTCCGGACACGACCACTACGGCACCTCTTCTTTTCTTCACTTAGTCCCCCCTTGCCTTAGTCCCCCCTTGCCTTAGTCCCTCCTTCTCTTAGTCCCGCCTTACGGCGCGGTTCAGGTGTTCGCCGATATCTGACACAGATACCGCGCCATTTCCTTTCCCCGAAAACCGATCCTCAGTTGTTTCAATGTTCGGACCCGACCGAAACGTGTTTGGCGCACCAAATTTTACAAATTAATATTCCACAAACGCTAAAATTGTACGACTGCACTTTAGACTGTTGAAGAGCAGAAATGCGAAAGCCTTTATCTTTCCTCTCTCTGGTCATTTTCTTTTTACATTTTGTTTCTATTTCTTCATTTTTATTTTTATTTCATATGTTGTCTCTTCTTATATACATTTTATTTTTATTTTTTGGGGTTTATGGGGTTTAACGTCCCAAAGCCACTCAGGCTCTGAGGGGGGCCGAAGTGGAAGGCTCCGGAAATTTCTACCACCTGGCGTTCTGTAACCTGCACTGACATCGCACAGTACACCAGCCTGTAGAAAGTTCGAAAATTGAAACTGAAATTTGATTGTTAGGGGAAAGGAAATGGCACAATCTATCTCACATCTCGGCAGACACGTGAACCGCAACGTAAGGGAAGGGATTAAGTAGGGACTAAGGAGGGACTCAGAGAAACAAGTAAGAAAGAGGTGCCGTAGTGGCAAGCTCCGGAATGATTTCGACCAACAAAAATCTTCAACGGGCGCTGTCATCGCCCAGCACACGGGCGCCTTAGCCTTTCGCCTCCATCGAAACGCTGCCGCGGAGGTCGGTTTCGAGCTCGGGTACTCCGGATCAGTAGCCGAGCGCTCTAACCACGGAGCCACCGCGGCGATAAATCCTTCTTCCTTTTTTCCCAGTATACAGCAAATTTCTTAGATTAGATCAGCTTTGGTAATCTGAAGTAAAAGTAGGTCCATTTCGTGATGTAATTCTCTGAGATTTGATAATGGCAACAGCGTATCGACTGAAAGAGCAGTGAACAGAAAAATACATGGGCTGTTTACCTTCCGGCTAATCACGAATTATCGTGCGTGAGCTTGGTTAGCCCCGCTTTTGCATGGTCTATCTTGGCTTTTTGCTGAGTCATGTTTGTCCGTAGAAATTTTATGTTAATCAGTCGAATTGGTCATCCTGTATGATTATGATGTATGAGTGGTATGGGTATCCTCATGCTCTCCCTTCGCAGTGGTGCAGTGGTTGAGCAGCACGTCACTGCCCTTCTATGGCAGGTGCTACCATCGGTGGGGCTTGTGAACCTCAAGTTGGTCTTGCCGAGCAAACACTTGCGACAAGTCATTAATAGAAACCCCACCTGCCACGGTGTTGTACACTTGACATAATGTCCACACCCAGGTGGGCAAGTGACCAACCTGCCACAAGAGCGGGGACCGCACAGCAAACTGACAAACAGTGGGTTTCCGGCTGTGTGGAAGCCTTAGTGCTAGTGGTCTAGAACTACGTACATTATGGAAATCCGCGTCTTTTTCCCATGTTCCCTGGCAGGTGCCGTATACCGACACAAATGCGCTCACCAACCAGGAGCTTTCGTTTGTCCACTGGGGAAAGCTAGCTGGTTGCGAGAGATTAGACCTGGGTCAGCCGTGAAAAACATAACAATTAAATATTGTGGCTCCAATACACGCTGTGAAGTTGGTTGGACAGTGAAGCTGTTAAACGGCACCAATTTATCCATTGCGATGTCGTTTGGAAATTCACACACGTGTCTCTACAAAGAGTGAAACCACCGAGAAGCGAAATGTTCTTTTATTACCCTTTATAAATTCACGACATTCACGACTGCTTTATGATCAGTATGATATACACTGAGATTTTCAGTTTAACTGTACAGATATTAGCTGCTCAGGGTAAACCAGTTCATTAACCATCATTGGTGCCTGGTTGAGTCTGATTGGCGAAACGGTGTTCCCATTGTCAACACGCGCCTTATCATCCATAATGTGGTTTTGATGCTTGGTTTGAGCTTTCTCTTAATGAAAACGAGTACTAATCTGTATGCTGTATGCCTGTTTTCCAAGCAGGTTTAATATTAATATGTAGTTTTATATTGTTTCTTTGCTTTTGTTTCTGAATTTTTTCCAATTTACACTGTTTTATCTTTTTATTTTTTATTTCTGTTCTTTATTATTATTTTTTACATTACGAATGCTTTATGATCAGTTTGATATACGACTTCTATGCTGTGGGGTACTATTGCACTTGGAGTAGCATTCAATCTTTAGCCTGGCGTTTTTTGCTGACAACGCCGAAGACACGGCAATTTTCTTGACGGTAGAGGTATACGGCTTCGCTGAAGAAGTGTTTCTGCAAGGCGTATCAAGAAAAACACAGGCAATTGACAGGGTCCCACATGATAACTCTATACAAAGCGAATGTGTGCTCGTTAATAGAACCCTAAAGATGAACTCAGTTACACTTTTATCAGGATGAAGAGGTCATATGCGTGAAAACCTGTCATTGAGTATGCATTTTCTCATGGGGTACGGGTGCTGACACTTCCCCGTCCAGTCGGAACAGTGCCGAACATCTGTGCGAAAAAAGCATTTGCTAAAGTCCTGGTTTTTGTGGTACCCAAGCACAGAACTTGAAAAACCCAACGGCGTTACCTGAAACTGCTTTCATTGCATGTGCAAAGTTTTCATTGCTCTCTGCAATAACTTGCTTAATTTTATTGAATTGCTTTTAATGTGATCATTTATTTATTACGACCATAGAGAGCAACAGTCCTATATAGGCATACAAACGCTCCAGTCCAGATACTAGCCGATAAAGCTGCGGGATAGTAGGTGCGAGTTCAATCCCATTCTACAACAGCGGCGATACACATATAAAACTATGCGAAAACTTCCCGAACTGCCTCACGGGCCCTATTCAGCTCATGCACAGGGCACCGTGGCGACTATGCAGCGAACTATGCTGCCCACTGAGTCATAGGGAGTCGCCATAATAAGCTCCTATTTACTATCTCACAGAACGCAAAAAAATGAAATATACAGTCACACGTGGGATCAGCACACAGTTTTCTACTCACGCATGAAAATATGCCGCGATTATTTGCCTCACCTGCAAGCCCTCCCCCCTTCCGCCCCTGCGAACCAAACAGCATTTTACCTTTGGAAATGAAAAGCCGTATTGCTTTTCAGCTTTTCTGCTTGGTATGTTCAAGCGCTCACTAAACTGTGCAAAAGCAGGTTACTAATAGCATTCATATAAGGCGTTTCACCTAATACTTGAAACAATTAAAAAAAGGCTTCTTCAGTTACAAGAGGGTTTTGTTTCGGCACAGAATTGTCAATGGTGTAGTACATTTTAATACAGCTAAGATCTGCTAACTAGCATGCTGCTAAACTAATATTGAATAGGTAAGTTTTTAACTATTACTGTTAGGATCCTTAATTATTGAGAGGCGTGTAGCCGAGCACAAGCAATACTGACATCAGTTTTTAAAATTTATAAAACTGGATTACTTTCTGCACTGCAGCCCAACAAATTTTGGCTACATCGCGCCAAAATGCGTGCTTTCGAGAAGCTTGCAGGCAAAGCAACCCCTCTAGTGCCGGTAACTCTTCGAAATGGCCAAAATTTGTTGGGCTTCCGCACCACGGGGTACCGAAATTTTGAAATTCTAAAAACTGATATGGATATTATTTACGGTTGGCTACATACCTCTGTATAATTAATGAGCCTAACAGTAATAATTCATAAGTTAACATTCCAAAAGTAGTTAACAAGCCAGCTAGTTAGCACGTCTTAGTTTAATTATCATGTACTATAGCACTCACAATGCTATGCAGAAAAAAGCGCTCTTGTAGATAAAAAATCACATTTTTAGCAATGGTGTAAAGTTTTAGGTAGAGCACCCTTTATACACCGAGAAATACGGGCAGAACGCAGTAATTGAAAGCAATGCGATCATCCTCTGAAGTAAGCTTAGGGGATTATCGCAGTGGCTCATTCTTGTGAAAAAAAAAAAAAAAGACAAGAGCACCGAAACCTCATTTTTGTTCGGTCGCAGGCCCTGATCTGCGCGGCACTACGTTGGGAAGTTGAATACGTGGATGAGCTCGCTACAAACACTATAACGGAAGTATTATTACGCTTGCTAGGCGTACTGCTGAACTTTTTAAAGATACTGGAAAAAATAACGGGGGCGCACTTAGTTTGCCGGAGTGGAGGGTTGCTCCAGCCGCTTCGGCTACGAGGCTTCGAACTGTCGCCAACGCCGAAGTTGGTTTTGGGGGAAAGGATATGGCGCAGTATCTGTCCCGTATATCGGCGGACACCTGAACTGCGCAGTAAGGGAAGAGATAAACGAGTGATTGAAAGGAGAAGGACAGAAAGAGGTGCCGCAGTGGAGGGCTCCAGACAAATGTAGACCACCTGGGGATCTTTAACGTGCACTTATATCGCACAGCACGGGTGCGCCATAGTGTTTCGCCTCCATCGAAACGCAGCCGTTGCGATCGGGTTCGAACCCGGGAATTCCATCACCGATGCCACAAAATATTTTAGAACAAGGCTGTGTTAACGATCTCATGTTTAAAACAGCATTGAAATAAAACAGGTAATCTGATGGACGTTTGCAGAAAGATCCTTTTGATTTCTTCAAGTGGGCTTTACTCTAGTTGCATAATAATCCCCAACAAGTTCATTTTTAATATCTTTTTCAATCCTCTACTCTTCTTCGTGCTGAGAAAGGGCCTTGGGCCTTTCAAGTCGATGTGCATAGAACGTCTCTTCGTTTTGTCAGGAAAAAATGCATGCTTTGTCAAAGACAATTTAAAATATTGCTGAGGGGAGCATTGGTACGTGGCTAGGCGGCTGCATGGACACGCGCGTTGATTGAAGACAAAAGACATTGAAAAATACTGGCATGCAAGCTAGTTTATCGGGCTAATACATTTCCTCAAACTGCCGACAGAACTCAGTGGCGGCGATACCAGCAACTGTTCCCGGCGTTCGTCGAAGATCAGAATGAAGACCGCACTGTGCAGCGTTCGTTTCAAGGAAGGTGCGAACTTTCAAGATAAGAAGCGTCAAACACCGACTCTAATCTCGAACACCGGAGAAGCAGCTGGGCACGGCTGATATGTCAGAGAAGCCTGGTGCCCCCTCTCACGGGTGAGAGTAAGGGAGTGCTCTGCCAGCGATCAACAAATAGATTTTTATTTTTTTTGCCGCGGTGGTCACATTTCGATGGAGACGAAATGATAGAGGCCCGTGCAGTGTGTGATGTGAGTGCACTTTAAAGAACACCAGGTGGTAGAAATTATCGGGAGCCGTCCACTACGGCTTCTCTCACAGCCTGAGTCGGTTTGGGACGTTAAAGGAACACTGAGAACGTGCCATCAATTTGAACTCGTTCACTAACACTGCAGCTGTGCATTGCCTGGTTAGCTTGAGTCCACTGCACCCGCCTTATCTGCAGTGTTCATCGCTGGTGTCATCACCTTGCGACTGTTTTGAAACGTTCAGTGAGATGTGCGTGAAGTATATACACATAGTCTTTTGAAAAATCAAGACGCCGCTAATTATGCTCAAGTTAGAAAGAAATACTTCCTCATACAGATCGATACTTCGTGTCAAAAGGAAGGATGGTAGTTACGCGTTGGTTATGCGCTTTTTTGCAAAACACTTTGCGTAAATCGAACCCTCTTCAAGAGCGCTTTCGGAGGGTGTCTTCCAAAAATGACTGAAGACAGCACTGTACGCATTGTTCCTTGAACAGCGCTTTGTCCACTGACGACGCCAATAACTTTAGTTCACTAATACAGTGTGGTATCATGCGTTTCCTCAACCTATGCAGGCTCACACGAGGTCTCCACATACATAGGCGTCAATTTAGAACACGGGGCCTGGTTCTCAAGCGTAAGTCAGTCAGAAATTAAGTGGGATGATCCCACAATATTCAAGGCGTACTACGCAGCAGTTTTGTACCCAGATAGCGCATGCATATCTGCTGTGCCTAGACAAACTATACCACTGCGGCCATTGTTCATGAATTTAGTGTATAGAGATTTATAATGGCCACGACACATTTGATCCCTTTTCCGCAAAGAATATCTTGGTTTTAAGAGTGGCGGCTACTAGAGATTGGTTAAGAGGTCCACTTAAAGGCATAAAAGGTTGAAGCTTATTCCTATCTACGCCTGCAATTTACAAGGTGCAAAGAAAATTTGCATGAAAATGACTGAATTATTAAATGCAAACCCAAGAAAAAATCTCTGAGTTATAGTCGTCAATAAAAATTCATCTCCTTCGTCTCCCCGGCAATGTCGACGTTCGTCCGACAGCAAAAGACACTCTTAACAAAGCCGCCGCCGTGGCTGAGTGTTTATGGTGCTCGGCTGCTGGCCCGAAAGGCGCGGGTTCGATCCCGGCCGTGGCGGTCGAATTTCGATGGAGGAGAAATTCTAGAGGCCCGTGTACTGCGCGAGTTCAGTGCACGTTAAAGAACCCCAGGTGGCCGAAATTTTCAGAGCCCTTCACAACGGCGTCTCTCATTGCCTGAGTCGCTTTGGGACGTTAAACCCCTATAAACCAAACCAACCAATCCTCTTAACGCACAAAAATTTGGACTTACAAATCTTCCGCCCGACGATTCAAACTCGTTACTCACTACCTCACCAACCAGGACGGCTTGCTAACGATTTCAGGCGAGCGACCTGATACTCGGTGTCGAGGCATGCATGCGTTTTATTGCCGAAATAAGACGCTGATGACGCCGCCTTAAGCGCCTTAAAGCCTTAAGCGGCTGACAAAATCTCCGTTTTCGAGGAGAGTGCTCGCTTTGCTTGCAACGTGGTGCCTTATCGATAAAGGCAAACGTGTGTTTGGCGCCAGCGTTCCTATACGATGCACTCATGTTTCAAAATTTTTGAGCAGGCAAATTGGCAAAGGTCCCGCACTTTCTGAAAGTCTGAACGCCGTAAAATAGTCTTGCAATTACGCTTACTAAAGGGGATGATCTGGTCATAGAAAAAATGCACTTTTAAAGATCCTTTCCTGATGACTCGAAAACTACGCAGCTTCAGGCAGTGTTAACATTACTATGATTCGCGCCAGACCTGTGTTATGCGGCAGTTTTCATGTACGCCATAGAGTGTAACCAATGTTTTAGAGCGCTGGTTTTTAGTACTGAGGTCTCCGGGAAAGTCGTAGTAGTTTGGGTCCTGAGGAAGTGTCCGCGGCAAATGCAAAAGAGAGTGGGTTGCCCGCTTTCTCTGGCGCCTCGCTGGTGTTGCTAAGAGCATGCATAACAACGAATGATGCGTTACCGCCAAAGGAAAGGCTCTGCGAGTCTTTGGCCGACGGCGCAATCAGAGGCGTCGTCTGCTGCAATGTCTGCTGCGCATGCGCAAGCGCGCTGAGGCGGCGGCCAAGTATGGGGAAAGCAGGGGAGAACCGGCTTCAAAAAATGTGACGTAACCGCCTCCCGAGGGTACGAAGTTTGAGTGCCGCCATTTTGAAATCTCTGTAGCGTCATCTGCTGTCGGCGGAGTGAGCCGCACCACTTTCGGGCTGCCATGCGAGGCGACACGACACGGGGCGCATACGGGAACAACGGGAAACAGGAAGTTTGTAAACGCTGCACGATGACGCAACAAACAACATAAAATCCAGTTATGTAGTTCATTAGCCTGCGACATTCAGCGAGGCTGTTGGGTCCATTGGCGATGGCTTTTGCAGGTCCCTTATCCATGCACCACCGATGTATACAGTGACCGCAAGGCGTTCGCATGTGATTTACAAAAACCAAATGTTCTTAAATTTCCGCGAAATGAAAAAGCTGGCTGCAATGAAGCAGCGAGCATTGCTACGCACTGTTCCGTCTTCATGCCTGCATTTGCGCGATAGTTCACGAATGACTGCACATCTGTAAAGCTATTCCCTTGCACAAAATGATAATCATTTTTGCGGAAAGAAAATGGCGCAGTATTTCTCACATCTCGGCGGACACCTGAACCGCGCCGTATCTGAAGGGATAAAGGAGGGTGTGAAAGCAGAAATGAAAAAAGGTGCTGTAGTGGAGGGCCCCGTAATAATTTCGACCACCTGGGGATCTTTAACGTGCACTGACATCGCACAGCACACGGGCGCCTTTGCGTTTCGCCTCCAACGAAACGCTGCCGCCGCTTTCGGGTTCGAACTCGAGCACTCCAGATAGCAGGTATGATATGGCTTTGTAAAGCGGTATGTCAAAACCTCAAAGCTGGCACTTGCTGCGAACCACGACTTCGGAAGGCGCTTAAGCACCATGCTCTCACGAAATCCGGGGTGTAGACCAACAGTGCTCTCTGACCTAAGCAAGATGCGGTGGCGCGGCATTTGCCAGTTAGAATGACCGGCGAAAAGTAGGCATGGTGCCTGTAGGAATACATGGAAGCAAAAGTATTCAAAACAGTTTTCTGATTTCGCAGTGCACCTGTGATAACCTCCCTTCGTTCAAAATAACAAAAATCGTCCATTAATAGGGACTGGAAGTATGAAGCGTCATTTTGAAGATGATGTATATCTAGAACACATACGCACGGCAGTGACTCCCTGCTAGGACGTCTGACATTTATGATGTCTAACTCCCTGCTAGAAAGTAATGTCTGGGATGTCTAACTTAAACGGCAGTACTTGCGAGGAACCTTAGTCCACTAGGCAGCATATTTCAGACTGCACTTGAAGCTTGCGCGATCCTGGGCCAGACCCAGCTGACAGAGACGCTTTTGTGGTATGTCCTGCTTTATAAAACAGATTTATGATGGGGTTTAACAAAGATTGCTTGGAAATGAAGCAGCATACGCTGTCGCATTCTTCAAAGCACTCGACAACTAGAGTGCACTTTGCGCATGCCTCGGTTTCCGCATAACATATTGATCTTCAGGTCAGAGGGTTTGCTTACACCATATCTGCTTGCAATCTTGTCTACTTGTTGACAACTAAGTTCAATATTTGTGGAGCGTATTTAAGCAATCCAATAATTTAGCATATGTAAACAGCCAGCCGTCTTGTTCGTATAAATCAGTCCACGTAGTTATTATAAAATCTATTCACGCAAATGAATTATCAAGCACTGCGGAAGCACTGCATTTTTTATTTTAGTTCCACTTGTACTACACCTTGGAGCACCGAACAGAATGCAATGAGTAGCATAATAATTAACATCACAATCAGTTCATGCGGAGGAAGGATCTAGTGATTTTATGTAAAAAACACGAAATATGTCAAACAGTAATATGCAGATGGGGCAAGGCACCTCGACCATGCGTCGCTTTTTTTTTTAATATGCGTGCAGTTACAGTAGCACCTGATACAAGCAGCACAAAAAAGTATAAAAAGAAGAACTAGGCAGTTCCGGACACAATTGTGCACTTTTCTGGTACATCGCCTGCCTATGATAATAACAGATTATGAGTGCTCGCTGTGGTGGAAGAGGAGTTAGATATTCTTAGTCTTCAAGATGTTCGTTTCGTGCTCGGCTTGCCCTCCCAAACAGTTCGCCGGCTTCTCCCACGGTCCTCTCCTGCGACACATGGGGCAAACTGTACTCTGCTCAAGAGCTGTTGGAAGAGCACCAGCGAGGGAAACATCTGCAGAGACCGCAGGTAAGACATCGCTGGGCCTAATGCCACTACAGCAGCGGTTACAGGTAAACCGAGGTATGACCACACAATCCGCATTTGCAATTGATTTCTTAAATAAGTCGCCAGCAGTGGTGGCATTGGGCTGAAGCGAACAGCCGCAATGCTACCTATCCGCAATACGAAGCATTTGGAAGCATATCGTTTCTGTAAAAAGAGGGTGAGTGCGATAACTTAGTATTCTGTTCATCCAGGAAGAAAATAAGCCCTTAAGCAGGATGCCTGCCGATGCATTCCACAGAAAAGCTCTCATACCTTCCGTCTTCCTTCAGAGGAAGGCGTGCTTAAAATGACGTTTATATGGCTGAGAGATCCAAGCTCCGAGTCGGGTTTTCCTTGCGCCTTCGTGAAACAAGCTGGGACAATCTGTATACCTATATACAGGGTGTTTCACCTATGACATTACACAATCATTAAAAGCAGGCTTTTTTAGATGGAACAGCGCTTCTTTTCACATAGTATTGGCAGCGGTGAACTACATCACAATACAACTAAGACATGCTATCTTGCAGGCTGGTTAACTAATATTGAATAGTTAACTATTACAGCTCGACTCCTTAATTATTCAGAGCCATGTAGCCCACAGTAAGGAATATCCATATCAGTTCTTAGACTTTCAAAAACGTCGTTTCCCTCGGCACAGCGGCCCAACAAATTTTGGCTATTTGTCGAGTTAAGTGCACTGTAGAGGATGCTTTGGCTGCAAGCTTCTCGAAAGCGCATGCATTTTGACGCAATGTAGGCAAAATTTGTTGGGTCAGAGCGCCCGAGGGTAACCGCGTTTTCGACATCCTTGAAGCTGATAGATATTGATTACTGTGAGCATCACACCCAGTAATCATTAAGTAGCCTAAGAGTAATTAATAGTTAAGAAGATCACCTAAGAGTGATTAATAGTTAAGAAGATCGCCTAAGAGTAATTAATAGTTAAGAAGATCACTGTTCGATATTAGTTAACCAGCCTTCTAGTTAGCACCTCTTAGCTCTATTCTCATGTACTACACCGTTGAAAATGCTATGGCGTAAAGAGCGCCCTTCAAGCTCAAGATTTACGTAACCAAAATATTTTTAGAACCAGCGGTTAAAATTCTCTTCTGAATCGTTGACTGTCCGCCTAGTTATTCTTGTATTAATAATGTTTGCCCGCACACTTAATTTTGGTTCTTTAGTGCCGCAGCCTTTCTGGCGTTGCTAGCTAGCACTTGGTTTTCGACGGTATTCGACCTCCGCTTTTGAGACCTATGTAATTTGACTTTAGTAGCGCCTACAGTACAGCTGCCACACAGAGGGGCAGCACGAGCATCGTTGCGCATGGATCCGAATCTGCAAATGCCGCGGTAAGACATTCGCGCTTCCTATCACTAAGAATTCCAGTTTCGAACGACCAACCTATATATGAAGAACACAATGCGTGTGCCTTCCCCAGGGCTCACCTAAATAAATGTAAAGAAAAAGGTATACGTTTTAAACGCAGGCTCATCTCATAGGCCGCTGTAGATAACATAACGGCCTCATGCGTTGTTTTTCCAGCGCAATGGTTAATACATGCTTACTCCCCTGAGCCTGCATAAGGGCTGTTATGCTCAGCGTGCCACAAATCCTCCTTTTCTCATTTCTCACCCCGATCCAATGTCACCAGACACGAGCGGACCCACACGCGTGAGCGGCCCTTCGTGTGCAAGGTGTGCGAAAGGGCTTTCGACTGCGCGGTCAGCTCGCCCAACACCTGCTGGTTCACCAAGCATCCAGCCTGTCACGCTACCACAGAGAGCAGAACATTTCTATCACCGGGTGTACGTCGCTAATGCATCCCCGCTTCAGAGAAGAGTTTTCGCAGAGGCGAAACCTTGAGAACTACTTGTTGACGCACCCGGAAGAAAGATTCCACGTCAGAGTTCCTTGCGGAGCCGGAACAGGTTCCCGCAGCTCAGCAAGGCTCAGAAGTACCACAGTGGCATGCGCTGCCGCCGATGCCTTACGCACAGGAGGCACTGTGGGATGGGCATGTGTGATATAAAGGATCGTGCACGCCATGCACGCTGAATAATACGAAACTCAGGGGAATGACTAGAAACGAAGACGCAGGTGTATAAGCAGCCCGACTAAAAAAGACAGATAAGAAATGCATCAGTTGCAAGGCTGACATGAGCCCGATAAATAAAAACCTGCAACGAACACCGAAATGAAGTTCTGGAATTTATTTCGATGTTAGAGGGTAAATTCCAGACGAGTAGGAAGCATACGTCGATGCACAGCGCCATTGAGAGCACACAGCCGCCTGCAAGTATGCCGCTTGTACAGACTTCAGGAAAATGAGAGACCAAGGAAACGCAGACGGAGCGTGCCTGACGTCGAGGTGTGCGCAGTGCACCGCACCCTCCATAATATGCTGGCTTCTTCACGCACATGCATTTTTATCGGACGCGACTTTTTCAAAAATTATGCCTCAAGAGACCGCCTTTCACTTCCGCAGTGGCAGGATTACGGGGTTATATCAAGTTAGCGCTCGCGAGCAGTTTCATCAGTATATGTCTAATGCAAGTCACAGTCACGGCACAACTATTCACGCACGCTCAGCGTGTGTTCTGCCCGAGCAATCCCAAAACGGCCCGGATCGCTAAAAAAATTTTTTTGCGCTCAGTAGAACCTTGAGAACTGAGCTCAAAGACACGACGCCTTCAGTTCTAAGGCAATGCCGCGATTTTCATATGGACCGTACATCTGCACGAGAAACTATATCCCATATTTTTAGCTTTCAATATGTAGCATGGTCATGGGTGAAATTAAGCCTTCAAAAGGAAGTCCTGTGTTCCTTTAGACAGCATGCATCACCTACACGCCACATATTGCTGTCAAAGCGACTTGCGATAATGGTTGAGCGATTAAACGGTTCGCCCGCTCTCTCAGTTGACATAGCCTGCTAGTGCTGTCGTGAAAACTGGTCCCATGGCGACTTTCTGCTGAAAGAGCCATGTACACCCCGGAAAGGCGTTGGCGAACAGTCCAGCAGAGTGAGCACTCCGCACACCTCGACAACACAGACTCGCCGACAGATAGCGTTGGCAGGCAATTTGTGTTATCACCGCTGCTATTCATGCTTTATATGATAAGTTAGGAAACAAGGCTACATGGAATAAATTTAGAATATAATCTATCGTACCGATAAGGCGGAAAGGTTCTTGAGCAAAGACTACCATGCATAATGTATGCGGCCGATATTGTACTGTTAGCTGATAGTCAGGAAGATTTGCAAGGTGTGGTTAAATGCTGTGGAGGTGAAGGAGACACTCTAGGTTTTAGATCTAGCGCAATTAAGCCAGGTGGTATAATTTTCAACCATACAACTTATCAGGTACTTATAACACAAGGCCATGAAATACCCAGAGTAGCGGAATACAAATATCTCTAGGTATTCGTAAATGAATTGCAGATGTACACTGAAAAGCACGAACAGTCTCTGATAGCAAAAAGGAGAAGAGATGCCAGTATAATCAAAACATAAAACATTATACGGGCAAAAAAAATATAAAGCGCTCAGAGGTATTTGAAAAGGAATAATGGTGCCTTGGCTTACTTTCGGGAATGCGGTTCTTTGCTTAAGGGCAGATGTTCAATTGAGAGTAGAAGTAAATCAGAGAGTGGTTGGAAGATTAGCAGTAGGGGCCCACGGGGAAACCACAAAGGAGGCAGTACAGGGGGATATGGGCTGGCCATCGTTCGAAGCACGGGGAGCTCAGAGTAAGATTCTATACAAAGAACGCCTAAGGGAACAGGACGGTAACAGGTGGGCAGCTAAGGTATTTAAATACCTATACAGAAAGAGCGTTGACTCACACTGACGGAAAGAACTAAAAAGCTAACCAGTAAGTCTGCCAGACACAAGTGCGGCGAAAGAAAGAGCATTAAACGACAGGTTAGAAATGCGGAAGGTAAAAATTGGATAAATTCAATGCACAAGAAGCATAATGTATAATTATATCGATATTGGAAAAGCAAATCAGGAAGGAAGCGTTTTATGATAACTCAAGAGGAAATGCCCTACTCTTTGCGGCAAGGTCAGGGTGTCTTTAGAACGCGCAGCTACCAAAACAAACTTAAGGAAGATCACACATGTGCTGTGTGTGTTAAATCTGTAGAAATATTAGTACACCGCATACTAAAATGTGATGGTATCCATCCCGATGTCGATGCAGGCAGAGTCACTCTTTCTGAGGCCATGGGGTTTAGAGATAATGATCATTTAAATAAATCTGCGGCGGAAATTAGCAAAAAGGGCTTGGAAGATTGGTGGCTCAAAATTTGAGAGGTGACATGAGGACAAAAGTGTAGGAAGTCGTGTTTAAAAAAATGGCATATTTTTATAACTTACAACACAGTTAAACAAAAATAAAGGTGAAAAAGCTGAGCATGGAGGTAACAGCCATCACCGCGTTTCACAGAAGACGCTCCTACCTTCATCCATCCATCCATGGGTGCAGGCTAGTTGGTAATCCATGAAAAACGTTGGCTCAGTGTTTATTGCGCTTGGCTGCTGACCCGAAAGACGCGGGTTCGACCCAGGCTGCGGCGGTCGAATTCGATGGAGATGAAATTCTAAGGGCCCATGTAGTGCGCGATATGTGCGGACGTTAAAGAACTCCAAGTGGTCGGAATTCCCGGAGCCGTTCACTATGGCGTCCTCATACCCTGAGTCGCTTCCGGACGTTAAACTCCCATTAACCCACAAGCTCAAGGTAAACGTGCACCATCAGCCGAAATTTTTAAAAAGGAATATGTATCTCAGCATAAACCACAAGACACGACTTCAGTTTCATATTTTATGCTATTTGTATAGATTTTATTTTTACCCCTTCAGTGTTATTTTGTATTCCATATCAATCTTTCTAACAAAATTAAGTTTGAAGGTGTGCTCATCCTTCGCCTTACTTGCGTCGCCGTGCTTGCCGCGCTTTAAACTTAACACTGCCAAGTAGTTTGCCTACTGTTTCCCTGGTCTCCTTACTTTTTCTCACGCTTGAACATGAGACGTTATGTACGCATTACTATGAACAAAGACATGTATTCTCACATAAGGTTTTTATTAAAATGAGAAATGCCAATTTTATGACCCAAGCTAGAGAAAACCGTGCACATGCTCCCAAAAATACACAAATCTGCTCCTATTGGCCCTGTGATCCTAAATGTTCTCCTGCTATCTTGTTCGAAAACTGATGTTTGTTACGGTTGCGCTTTATCGTGAACTAAATAATTGTTTAGAGATCGTTGATAACTTTCTGGTGGTCGCGATTACACGCGCTCCTGGTGATTGTCTGAAGACAGGACGGAGGGTGATCAGCGGTGCTTAGTTTGATAAACCGTTGTATGTTACCTCCAGCATCAGTTTAAATTTTCATTTGCTTGGCGGCGCTATCGCATTATTTGTACCCTCTGACATGTCTCTGAAATTTACTCTCGATTCTGCTATTTGTAGAGGCACTTCAACTGTATTAGCTCGCATTGGCTGTATCTGCGCAGTGAGACCATAATAGGTACCAGGATAACTTTCAGTTGTTTGTTGGCGGTAATATGAATATTGTAGTGTGTATGTGTGTGTGTGTGGGGAGGGGTGTTGTTTTGATGCTCGAATCCTGGCTGTTGGGCAGAATTTCGATTGAGGCAAAATGCTATAGGCTTATGTAATATGCGATGTCAGCCCACGTTAAGGAACCCAAGTTGATCGAAATAGTAGTTGCCCTCCGCTGTGGAGTCCAAATAACCTGAGCCGCCTTCGGACCTTAAACCCCATAAGCTAAACAAAGCAATTCGTAAACATGTCTGGATGGCAGCGTTCGACAAAGAATAGCTAGCGTAGCCCCTAGGGAAGTGTGTCTGACTTGACGCATTATTGTTAGCGGCTTGATTCCCACAAACTACCTCAAATTTTTTTTTCGGCGCAGTTCATCTGCTTTTTGTCGGGTGTTTTACCTAAGATGACCAGAAATTTTTTAAAATAGGATTAAAAAAGCGCGTTGTCTTGTCCACCTTTCTTGTGATTGTCTCTTATTTTTTCGCTAACGTTTGTACATAGGATATTTCAGTTAGACGAGCGCTTTTATCGGCGTATCATTGTCGCCTGTATATCGGTTTATCGCTTCAGAATATAGCGAAGAAGTGCTGAATAGTAGGCTGGTTAAATAATATTTAATATTTCATTGTTAACCATTCCTGTTTTTCTCGTCATTTGTTGAGAGGTGCGTAGCCCTTATATCAGTGTTTAGGATTTCGAAATTCCATAGGCTTTAGAAAGGCCTCCCTGCAAAGGTACCCCTACAGTTCACGCTGTGGAAAACCTCCTTCCCCCTCCGTTTCGACGCGGCCGACCACCTTCATCATCGTGCGCCAGGGCAGCACCGGCTGGACTAGGACGGAGGTCTCTCTCATGGGGGGAACCGGTAGCAGCGACGGGAGCAACACCTCGAATGTTGCGCGGAAATCCGCGGAGCCGGACCACGGCCCGTCTCGAGGCGGCCGCGCGCTCACTCGAGACCGGCCGTGGCCGGACATGGCTGGTCTCGAGCGGGGCGCGCGCACTATTTGGATTCGCCGCGGAAGCAATTACGCCGCCCGCCGCCGCGAGAGGCGCGACGACCCTAGCGCTCGCCTGACGCCTGCACCTGCGGCGGCGGGTGGCTTTTGCCTGGTTTCGCGCTTTAGCCCGCTGGTTCATGGTGAGCGCAGCACCGAAATGAAAGAAAACAAAATGCACATGCTTAAGATGTGTATCTTCAACACAGTCCACATGTACACAGATTGTTCACCACAAACTTTGCTCGAAGAAAACGTTTAAAAAGAGCAATAGCTCTCCCATTCCTCAGAACAGTGTCGGACATTTCGGGACTTAATTCAAGAAGGAAATACTCTGATCACTTTCTTTTGTACGTCTCATTGTCCGTGATTAAATAAAAAGTTCATGCTAAGCGGAAGAGAATAAAAACCGAGAGAGCGAAAGTTTAGCGCTCATCGCATAAAAAATGTACTATGTAGCGGTGAAAATTCTTTACGCCGCGTGAGCCGTAAATCCGATAGCGCCGTAGCTGGTAGCCTGAGAGGATAATTATAGACTTCAAAGTCAGACTGATGTACACTAACGTTGAGCTGTCAAACAAATTGATTGCTGGGAGATACGTATAGTACCTAATTACGCCGATACCGCTTTTTCGCACGTCTTGAATGTACTTATTTTCAGCCTCGTATACGTCACAACATCCTTAAAGTGGCCTGTATCGATAGCTCAAAAACAATATTAACTACTAAGGTGCGAGAAAGTGTCAAGAAGCATAGTATTGCATTGTTCGCTGCTCGAAGCGAATGGCACGCGGCCTTCCCGCTTTTGTTTGTCAAACGAGAGGCCACCAGATTTCTCTGGAATGTCTGTAGCCGCGCGCAAGTTTCTCTTCGTGTTCAAAATTGTCGTAGGCGCATTAGGCGTCTAACGTTTCAAGTTCCTTGTCACCTTTAAATTTTGCAAGACTGAGAGCGATTATCCTTCTGACATATGTTGACTGCGCACATATTTTATCGCTGCACCGCCGAACTACTTTCTGTTTGCGGACACGAGTGCACCCAATAAATAGTTTTCGAGTTGGAAGCAACCTTTCTTGTCGTCATTCCGGCCGGAGTAACGTTACCAGAACCTAACAGAAGCAACCACAACTAGCTGCGTATGCTGCCACAGAGATTGACGCGTATATTTCATATATCATGCATGTATAATGAGTAACATCAGCTACCATAAAGAACGCAATTTTTTGTTGTCCACGTATATTCAACCTGCGGCCTGTCCTGAAGGTGCCTAAAAATATTTGGTTTAAATATCTTCGTAAGAGATCTCAGATTATGCAGTTGAATGTCCAATGCCCTCTATTCTTTTAAATTCCGGATCTTTTATTAACATGTAAACATCGCAAATCTTAATTTTTAGTTCCTTGCATTTTAAACTAAGCCAGTTGTATCGTGCATTTTCTTTTCAAACAATGTTTATTGCCTCAGGGCGTAAATGTTAGGAAATAAGAGATGAGGAGGATGGTTAAGTAAATGAAAAAAGGTGAGCTGATCTAATGAAATCAAATTGTGTACGATGATATGGGCCCTGTGTCCATTCAATTTAGGAATCTAGATTGCCCGGTGAGGGACCCACTGCCGCCAGATGCCGCATTCTTGTCGGCTTCAGCGCCTGGCAAACCCCCAACAGAGGGTGGCTGTCTGCCTCACAATCTCGGATCTTGCAGACTGGACACCTGCGGCGGGGATATAAATCTTGGAAATGCGGCCGCTTGCGTGTCATAGCTTTAGTTAGGGCAACCCCGACCCGTAACCTCCGAAGCGCAACCTCCTCTGCATAGGTGAGACCACAGGGGACGGTTACCGCACACGGGGAGATTAGAACGCGTGTGCGGCGCCGGAGGTGTTCCTTTCTTGTTAAAAAGGAGAGTGGTGTCATCCAGGGTGAGGATTCGAGGCAAAGACGAGGTTGGGGTCGACAGGCGGCTTGCTGAATCTGCGCGGCTTTGTGCGCTCAGGAGGTCACGCGGGACCCACTCAATACAGATTTGCTGCGGGATGCGTGCCGCTAGACGATGGATTTCTTTGGAGATTTTTCAAGTGCGACTGACGCGTCGTAGTAGGCGTGTGACGTGGAGGGCATCGGTGCGAATGACAATGCAGGCCGTAAGTTGCATGGGAACGGCGGCAACAGAGTAAAGCGCCGCTTGAACCGCAAGCATCTCCACCGAGACGCAGGAAGGAGGTTCTGAGAGGCGGAAGTTTGTTTAGGGCAGGCTTGCAAGGACAGTAAACTTCCGTTGCTGTTTCGCAGGCCTGGATGTTTGTGTCAACGTATATAACGATGGAGCCATGCGGCATATTGGCGTCTTGCTCTGTAATTCGGTCGCGAAACGACGATGCCGCGTGGGTAGATGATGGCCAACGTAGATGAGTTGGTTTGTTGTCGCTCATCTTCACAAAACGCCAGCGAGGAAGAACTGGCGGGGGAGGCATTAAAATGGAGTGCGATGAAGCATATGCCCTGAGTGCAGACGTTGTGAGTGTAAGGTTTCACTTTAGGCCGCGAGCATCGCGTCGTTGCTGCACCAGCCCATCTAGAGTATTCAGCTGCGCATGTTTTTGGAGCGCGTTGGTCGGGGTAATGCGGGGTGTGCAAGTGATGACCCTCATTGCCCCTCGATTAAGAGCTTCAAGGCGATCCCATTGAGCCCTCGTCAAATACTGGAATTGGGCTTGGTACACGAGGCGCGGTTGCACAACCGCCCGCACCAACTGTCGTGCAACATGAGATCGGGCTCCGCCTCTTTTAGGAGCAATGCGTTTAATAAGACCCAACACCTGAATTGCTTTCTTTTTAGCGCGAGAAGGCCAAGCAGTACCTGTTCCTGACTCGTGCATTGTCAAGGACAATATTTTTACGGTCGAACTTTCTTGAATTGGAGTTCCGGAGCGATGGAGACAAATTGGTGCTGAAGCGAGTTTACGGCGCCCCCAGCGGTTCGCGACTTTCACAAAAGTGGTTTTGCTCACTGAAAGCTGAAGATCAACTGAAGAAGCGTAAGTCGACGTAATATCTATGGTGAATTGTAAGGCTACTGTTTGAGTCATCAGGTAGTTGTGATTGCTCCACACCGCTTTGTCATCAACACACAATAAGAACATAATCTGAGAGGCATCATGTAAGCGCCAAGCATGAGAGATAAAAGCAATAATAAATATTGTCGGCGACAATACCGAACCCTGGGGACGCCGTGAACAGGCACAAACGATCAGACGGCCTCAGCACTGAGGCGTATGGCAAAGTGTCGCCCTTCAAGGAAGGGTTTATCAAAATTGCGCACTCTAACAGGGAAATGCAGCATGTCAAGCGATTCCAGGATGGCAGCATGGCTGATATTATCATACGCCTTTTCAACGTTGAGCCAAGAACTGCTGACGCCAAGACAGCATGTCCATCTTCTGTACCTATGGACGTACGAAATCCAATTTGGGCAGGATGATAGAAACCATAGTGCTCGAGTCACCACGACAGTCTTCGTTCAAGCATTTGTTCGGTAAGTCTGCACAATGTTGGTGTAAGCGATTTAGGCCGGAAATTTCCGAGGTCTGTCGGCGGCTTCCCCGGCTCTGGAATGGGGATCATAATAGCCTATTTCTAGGTTTCTGGTACGACGCTTTCTATCCATTCCTTGTT
Organism: Amblyomma americanum; assembly: GCF_052857255.1. Taxonomy (NCBI): domain Eukaryota; kingdom Metazoa; phylum Arthropoda; class Arachnida; order Ixodida; family Ixodidae; genus Amblyomma; species Amblyomma americanum. The sequence continues at coordinate 90,004,557 of NC_135500.1, read as the reverse complement.
GAAGGGACTATAATGAATAAAAGTCGCTTGTAAATGTTTTCAATGCTTAAAATTGATGCTAAGAAGCATTCACGCAAAGAAAGCCGCCGCGGTGGCTCAGTGGTTATAGCGCTCGGCTGCTGATCCTAAAGACGCGGGTGCGATCCCGGCTGTGGCGGTCTAATTTCGATGGAGGCGAAATTCTTGAGGCCCGTGTACTGTGCGATGTCAGTGCACGTTAAAAGAACCCCAGTTAGTCGAAATTTCCGGAGCCTTTCACTACAGCTTCTCTCGTAGCCTGAGTAGCTTTGGGTCGTTAAACCCCCAAACCAAACCATTCACACCAAGTATGAGTCGTCGGAACTGAGCGGGCAATTCATTATGAATTTTTAAAAACCGTGTTTTTAAATTTCGCGGGCCGATTGGTGTGCTCGTAGTGACCGATTTTGAAACTAAAATCGCCAAAAGAGACGTCACTGTACCATAACGTCGCCAGGCCACCACACGCTGTCATTCGCTGGAGCCACGCCAGCCACGACGTCACGGGCACACTTCCGGTAGTCGTGAAAATCGTCTGCTCATGCCGCCGCGCCACCCTCTCGGGCAGGCGCGAGCCAGGGCATTGCCTTCGCGCATATGGTTTCAATTTACCTCTGCCGCCTCCTTCTGTCGGGAGTTCCGGAGCCACTCGCAGTGGCTCGCCGAGTCGCTACTGTCGTCGCTGGTGTTCAGCCGGTACGGCGTGTACGCATAGGGCTCGATGCCCATCGCGGCCGTAAGAGCGAGCAGTCGCGCCTCGAGGTCCGGGTCCATTACTGATAATTGCAACAGACGACACGCAAAGAAACGCAACGCGCGCCGGAATCACGCCACCGACGCTGCTGCTGGGGTGCTAGGAGCGACAACCGGAAGTTGCAAAATGAACGTCAGCGGATGACGTATTCATGGGCGGGGCCCAGTCCCAGAGCTGTTTTCTTTATTTTTGTCTGGTTCCACCGCGTGGACGAGCTGAGGTGGGAGAGGAGCAGAGTAATTTTTTTAATCGTCTATATCTTCCGTGTTATTGATGCTAGCGTAAAAATTCTTGCGTTGGGGTGACGAGTGATGAAATGCCTATCTCTCGAGTGCTTTACGTAATTTCAATTATTTATTGTATAGTCCCTTTAATGGTGGCGAAGTGTTGAGGCAGTACAGCGGAACTTAAGTTGCTTCAGGTTTAGGGGAGCTCCGTTAGGTTGCGGGAAAAATTTTAGGGTGCTACTTCCTTTCCTGAAGGACGTGAGGAACGTTCATGCCCCCCGGGAGGTTTATGGAAAGCGATGACGATACTGCAGAAATGGAGGAGAATGCTGGAAAGCTGGTAGTCATTGCCTCTCATATAAGCCTGTTCGCTGTTTTAGGTTAATTTGATTGAGAAAGAGCGCACTTCCGAACTAATTATGCTTTGCTGGCAATGCTAGCAATTACGGTCAACAACTGACTTAATTTCTGCATTGTCATTGGGTGGGTCGGGCGGTCGTGAGACGCCGCTAAGCTTAAAATACATTTCCAAGAAGACATCTTGGAGGTCGCGTGCGTGCAACGTGCTCTGCTCCTGCGGCCATGGGTGGGTTCCGTCTATACCCGTTCCTCTGGCGAATGATACGTCCTCCTAGGGAGCACCATGAATTCTTGCTAATGTCGCTGTTTTGCAAAACTAAAGCAACTTCGCTTGAAATTTCCGGACCTATATTCGCGCTGGAGAATACTTTACCCTTTAAAACTTGCAATTCATGTGTTACACGTAACATATCATTCTACACACTCATTCAGACCTGCCAGAAGATGAACTAGCGAGGCTGATATCATTTATTTATAGCCAAATATATATGGTTTGCATGTGACGTCCCGTCCGGAGGCGCGCGCTGTGGCGGAGATGTGGCTGCAGTCTGTGCGGAGTCGGCGAAGTGCGGGTCGCATGCGTTTCCTTGTGTTAGTTTCTGGTAATGCGTGCAATTTTTTTGCATTTTGTGCGACACGCCGCAGCTTGTCAGTAAGCAGCCTTTAGAAGCTGCCTACCAAGTAGATCTTACGGGGTCTGAGCGCGTTCGGTATGCGGAAAAAGTGCGTCTCTGTGATAACATTGACCCCTTCATGCTGCAGTCAGGAACGGACACAACACTCGATGTCGACTTAGTATTTGCGGAGATTTATTGCGGCGACATCGCTAATTGCCTTGTTTTGTCTGCAAACTTTCTGACCCTTGAGGAAATGAAGGCGTTTAAGTTCACCGAGGCGCATATTTATTTCACTGGCGGCTGGGTGAAGGGTCTGTCGGCAAAACCGCTGCAAGAAGACAAGGTGCTTCTACTTAGAGAGGTAAGCCGCAGGACATTGATCCTTGTAAGGATTAGAGTAAAGAAATAACGTTTATTCAATTCAGAAATAAGTGAGTGTCAGCACTCACTCAGTAATGTTTTAACAGGAACTTTACAAACTGTCATGCAAAAGATTCATTTCTTTGTATGCACTGTACCTGGACGATTTCAGATTAAATCATGAGTCATTCAATTTTTATGCGAATATGAGACGAACCGTTGGTGGTTTGTCGTCGTTTCGCAACCTAACATGTTATTGCGCAAAAAAGAAACGGTCACGCGTGAATAGATTGTTATGGCTCGCTGAACATTTGCCGACCAACAATAGGTGTCGCCTGTGGCGTCGCGCAATTTTTATGGCCTGTCTTAACTGATCAAGCTAATCGCTGTTGCTGTTTTAGATGGTCCGGTAGCGCGATAAGATCAAAAGAGACGTCCGCCTGTACAGAGGTGTGCCCAATGTTAATTCAGACTTTGCCATATTTTTCTTGGAGGTGAACCGCTCACAAAGGTTGCGAGACCAGCCTCTACATGCCCGGATTCTCTATGAAAAAAGTGGGGCTGTGCTCTCACAGACGACTGCAAGTGTATGGCAGCAGCAGGAGAAGGCTGTTCTCATTTTGGAGCCTGTATTTATGCAGTTGTTACCGGTGTGATGATGAAAAACGGCACCAGCTGCACCTGAAAGAGCAACATGTGGCTTCCTGCCTACGTCGAGAACTTACAATTCAAGAGGCTCAAAGATATCAACTTCACTTTGGCCAGGGTGAAAAAACGAAAGCTGGATGATGCAATCAGGACCAGCAGTTCAACTGAGACCAAAACGAAGAAACTAATGGATATCCCACCATCAAACGAAGAAGAACTTGGAGAACTTTCCAGAGCTTTCCAAGACACAAACGTTGTACCTGCGCTATTTTCTGTGCTGCCAAAACAGTACGAACATTTTCAGGAGCCCGTACGGACACAACCTGCTCATTTAACAAAGTTTTACTCTCAGGAGAACTTGGCTAATAATCTTGACGTGCTTGTGGAGAAGACCGAAAACTTTCTGTCCACATTTTGAGTCGGAGAGAACACAGTGAAATCAGTTGAGGTTACAACAACGCAACAGAGCAAGTCACCGGACTGGTTCCTTTACAGAGGTGGCAGAGTGACACCTTCAGTATTGAAAAGGCTGTGTCAAACACGTATTGAGAGCCTCAGCGTGTCATTGTTGAAGTCGCTATATTACCTTGAACAAATTCTGTCAATGTGCCTGCTGTTATGAGGGGTCTGAAACATGATCAAGATGCTTTTGAGGCATATAAAACTAAAGAAGCCACAAAGCACCACGGCTTCCGATACCGAAGGTCAGGGTTGCACCTGAACACTCTTTATCCATTTCTTGGCGGATCACACGATGCCATATTTGCATGCAGCTGCTTTGGCAAGGGTGTTCTGGAGGTGAAGTGCCCATTTTTGCTGAGAAAGGGTGAGGAGATCACCACTAGGAATTCGTGTTTGAGTGACATCAATGGAACACATAAGCTTGACACAAGTCATGCTTACTACTATAAATGCAGACTCAAATGAGTGTGTGGCAAGCTGAATTCTGTGACTTCGTGTTGTGGGGACCGAATGGGTTACACATTGAGAGAATAAGGTGTGATGAGCAGTTTTGCACTGACATATTTACTCGTGCGAGGCACTTTCTTCAGAGGGTAATTTTTGCCTGAACTGTTCATCCGCTGTCACACAAGACAACAATACAGTCTTGAGGACAAGCCATCCGACGGTGTAGAACACTGTTTCTGCCGTGGGCCGGATACTGGCAAAATGGTTTCTTGTGGCGGTGCGTCATGCGAGTACAAGTGGTTCCAACTTCTCCTGTGTTGGACTCAAGCGCAAGCCCAGAGCAAAAAAACGGTTTTCTCCTGAGTGCTAAAGAAGGAAGACAGATTAGTCTTTTTTTCTCGCTCTTTTTTTTAACTGCAGTTCAGGGTTTCAGGATCTCTGTTGCCGATACGAAGAAGATATACCTTGCCTTCTTCACTCTCTCGGTGTCATGGCGCTATGCATCTTTACACATTAGCATCAATGACAACATTGAACAAAACATACAGCTGACAATTGCAGGAATACAAAGATATGTTTAAGTTGCATTGTAAAACCACTTAACTGGCATTCATCTACAACCCTAATCAAATCAGGAAAATGTATACCTCTTAAGGTGTTACTATGTTTAGTGATACAGGCAGTAACACAGATTCGAATGTGCAAGAGGTGTATATATTCAATGCAGGCCACAGATTATGGTATACTTAAGACAAAATAGGAAGAAGGGGACAATGTCGATTGTGCCCCTTTTCTTTACTGTTGCTGGTTAGCAGGAATATTTCATATTTGCCATGCTGAGGCTGCAAATGCACGCATTTCGAGCAACGAAAATGGAGCAGAAACAACGCAACATTGACAAAAATCGGAGGGGAAACCACATTTAAGGTATAAAGCTATGCAAGACACAGTGCCGTGGATAGCTTTGCAGCTATGTGGATAGCTTTGCACCTAAATAATATGCAGTTCGCTGATGACATTGCCTTGGTGAGTCACTCAGGAGGTCAACTGCAAATCATGATCAATGAGTTACACTGGCAGAGCAGAACGGTGGTTCTAATAATTATCATGTAGAAAACCGGAGTAATGTTCAACTGTCTAGCAATGGAGCAGCTGTTCACATTTGGCAGTGAGGTGCTAGATGTAGCAAAGGAATACGTCCACTTAGGGCAGGTAGTTACAGCTGATCTGGATCATGAGAGGGAAGTAACTAGAAAGATAAGCATGGGGCGTAGCGAATATGGCAGGTCCTCTCAGACCATGAATGGCAGTTTACCAATATCCCTCAAGAAAGAAGCATACAACAGCTGTATCTTACCGGTACTCACCTGCGGGGAAGAAACGCGGAGGATAATGAAATGGGTTCAGCTTAAGTTAAGGACAACGCAGTGAGCCATGGAAAGAAAAATGATAGGTGTAACATTAAGAGATCGGAAGCGGACAGAGTGGGTCAGGGAACAAGAGGAAGAAATAGGCTTGGGCAGGGCATGCAATCCGAAGGCAAGATAACCGCTGGTCCTTAAGGGTAATGGAGTGGATTTCAAGAGAAGGCAAGCGCAGCAGGAGGTAGCAGAACATTAGGTGGGCGACAAGATTAGGAAGGTTGCAGGCATAGGTTTGGCGCAGCTGTAAAAGGACAGTGTTATTTCGAGAGACTTGGGAGAGGCCTTCGAGCAGAGGTCGGTGTAATCATGCTGATGATGACGAAAAGCTACTACAGCACACTTACTTGAATTCATCCTTTAAGGTGAAATTACCAGTAAAAAAAGTTTCTTCGTGGGATTGAAACCCAGAAGTTCCATTATCATTCCCCAGCCAAGAGAGGCACCTGGATTCATTGTACTGTTTTAGTAACGCCAATATTCAAGGACATAGGTTGGGAAGAGCACAGCAGACAGTAACAATCTGGTCGAGAGGTGTCAAATTGTCTCCAGAATATGCAAACAGCATAGTCAAGAGGCAGTGTTTCTTTCAGGATAAAATACTCATTTCTGATCAGCCCGATCACTCTTTGAACGTGGATCCTTACATTAGCTAGTTTCCTCGTGATCAGAACGTCTGCTGCGCACAGTTGCTTCTTTCCCTTTGTGAATGCTGGTGCATGAAGTTTAGCGCAGTAAAACATGGCACTTTCCGACACAATGAACCCTCGGTCCGCAAGCACTACATCACCTAGAAGTATACACAGTACACACTTAGGAGCCTGTCACTACAGTGCCCTCCCCAGCCTTCAGAGATGAAGTTGACAGGGGAGTGCATATTGGAACCGCGCAAAACGACGAGGGACGAAGAGAAGAATGCACAAGACACGACGCGGAGAATGGACAGGACACGATGCGGACACGCTCTTCGTCCCTCGTCGTTTTGCGCGGTTGCAATATGCACTCCCCTGTTAACCACCAACTAGCCCGCCTTCGTCTTTTAAATGAAGTTGACAATTGCTTGTGGTGCAATGCCAAATAAATACTTTGCTGTATTGCTGCCTTTATACTGAGACTATGTCCCACTTCTGGGCGAATACGAAGGTGGTGTCTCACCTATATTTCAATACAGTCGATTATCGCGGCAACATTTTCCCCAAAAGATTCGTAAAATGATTGTGACATTGTCTGGTGCAGAGCACTTCTTTGCGGCCACAAAATTTGGGACTTTAGTCGGGAGTAGGCAGCATGCAGCCATTTGTCGAGTATGCGTGCAACTGTGACATCCGACACATTTATCCTAAAGGCGAGGTCAGTGATGTGCAAATTCAGTTTTAACTTCATCATGAATAGCAGGAACTCCTGGAACTTCACCAAGCAGTTATTTGCACTGTATGATACAAGCCTCTCTAGAAAATTGGAGTGCATGCAGAATTGTGAAGTTCGTCATGCCAGTGCATAACTCGCCGCAGTGGCTCTGTGGTAAGTGCGCTCGGCTAGTGATCAGGAGTAGCCGGATTCGAACCCGACCGCGGCGGCTACTTACCGATGGAGGCGAAACGCTAAGGCGCACGTGTTCTGTGCGATGTCGGTGCACGTTAAAGATTCCCAGGTTGTCGAAACTATTAAAGCGAAAGCTTTACTAGCCGCGAACTTGAGATTTTGCCGTGGCGGTGCTCCGACGAGGCATATGACGTCACAACGCACGCCTCGCCCCGGATGTTTCTCTCTCTCTCTCGCTTCCTAGTCACTACTGCGCATGCGTCATTAGTAGTACCTAGCCGCAGGTGTTCTGCCGCCGCGCAGCGCCGCGCCTTTCCTCAAAATACAACTTTCAATTTTCAGTTTTCTTTTTCTCTTCCTCCTTTATCCCTTCGTTTACGGCGCGGTTCGAGTGTCCAGCGAGATATATGAGACAGTTACTGTGCCATTTCCTTTCCTCCAAACCAAACAAAACAATTCAGCCGACGGCGTTCAAAGACTTCATTGGCGTTAACTTTGCAATGGCCGTTCATTTTCACGAAAGGAAAGGCGCACAACCGGCTCCGTGGGTCAGTGGAGATCTCAATCTGACTTTCATGTACGTGGCATTGGTGTCCAACTCAATAGCCTGCTTTGATTGCGTTCCGCACACTGGATAGGCAGCGCGCCCTCCCTGCACCATGGGAGGCGGCATGCAGTTAATAGTTGATCGCAAGAGATTGATTACCAAGTGACCGCGGCGGCCTAGCTATTCCTGCAGTGCCGCATGCCAGCCACAACGCTGTCAGCGCTCATGCATTCAGGCCATATCTCTCTCTAACCGCTGCCACATGTATCAAAGCACGAATAAGGCGTCCGCATTTCCAGGGAGCCAAATATGCGCCCTTCCTTTCTTCAAAGATATCGCCGTCTAGGACCTTGTCAACGCCAACGACGAAGAACGCTTAACACCGTCATCTTTCGCTTCGTATATCCTAGATTAGCTGAGCTAATCCAGATTAATTTTTTTTCCGGAGACCTCCACTACGGCATCACTTTCTTCCTTTGTTCTTTCACTCTCCCCTTTATCCCTTCACTTACGGCGCGGTTCAGCGGTCGGGCAATATGTGAGACAGATACTGCGCCATTTCCTTTCCCCAAAAACCAATTTTCATTTTCATCCCGAAGGAAAGCGGCGATTTTCGAGTGCATTCGACTCCAAGCACCCAGATTGGGCAGAAGGTCTAGTATGGCCACACTGCATTCGGTAGTCACAGCCTATCGTGCCCGCCAAATGTTCTCGAGAAGCGGAGCAGTGCCTTGGAGGCCTTCACCGCCAACGATCGCCGCAGCCAATGGCCCAGAATCTTCATTTCCGTCAGTGGGCGTGGGACTAGACGCTCCAGCACGGCAGAGCGACTGACTTTCGGCACTGTAGGCATGAAATTCACAAAGGATGTGGGTCATAGGCTCGTCAACTCCGCAGATGAGACATGCATGGCTCTCAGCCATACCGACTGACAAGGAGTAATGGTTAGTGAAAGCTACACCAAGCCACAGGCGACACAGCAAAGTTGCTTCGCGTCATGGTAGGTTTGATGCCGATTTGGGTCCAGGGATTTTGCCAGGAAAACCCTAGGAAGTTATTAGCACGAGGAATTCAGCGAAAAGCTGTCATCGCGGAAGAGTTGCCGCCGCTGTTCGACTTTCCGAGCACACGTTCGCACACGTTAGCACAAGTTTGGCAGCTCAGTCGGCGGCCTGAGCACACCGGACGCTTCCCTTTTTGCGCTTGCGATACTTCAAGCAAATGCCGTGTTCATCTTGGGACGATGTGTAACTTGACAGCGAAATCTAGAAAATTGGTTTTTTGGGAAAGAAACGGCGCAGTATCTGTCTCGCATATCGGCCGGCATCGGGACCGCGTCGTAAGGGAAGATATAAAGGAGGGAGTGAAAGAAGAAATTAAGAAAGAGGTGCTGTAGTGGAGGGTCCGGAATAATTTCTAGCACCTGGGGATCTTTAACGTGCACTGGCATCGTACAACACAAGGGCGCCTTAGCGTTTCACCTCCCTCGGAACACAGCTGGCGCGGTCTAGCGGCTTCGCATTCCGGTTCTTGTACTCTCATACCCGTACTCGCTTCTCGTGCTTTCATCGGGTTCGAGCCGGAGTAGCATGGTTTGAACCTGGCCGCGGCGGCCGCGTTTCGATCGAGGCGAAACGCTATGGCGCCCGTGTGCTGTGCGATGTCAGTGCACGTTAAAGATCCCCAGGTGGTCAAAATTATTCTAGAGCCCTACACTACGATACCTCTTTCTTGCCTTCTTCTTTCACTCCCTCCTTTATTCCTTTCCTTACGGCGCGGTTCCGGCTTCCGCCTATATGTGAAAGATACTGCGCCATTTCCTTTCCTGAAAAAACAATTTTAATTGCATTTTCTTATTCGTTTCGCCTGCAATAATGCGCGACCACCGCGTTCCGGTTCCAACCCTGCCGCTCGTCCTCTTAGTGGCATTTCCTTTGCCTCATTGGCGCTGTCCTCCTCTTTCTCCCCATGCCGCCAGATGAACTAAAGGGAAAGAGTTGTAGCGCCCTTCCTTTCTTCATATCCTCCTACGCCAACCTCCTGTCCATCAAGAAAGCAAGCCTGCTTTTGTGTGGCCTGCTTTTGCATCCAGTAATCGCTTTTGGGTAATCGCTTCTCCATGATATATGAAGGAAACACAACCACTAGATAAACAGTTAACAGGAGTCCTGACCGGACTTTGCTGGTGTCTACGTGTCACCGTGGCCCAGTGCTTAGCGCACCCGACTGATGAGCCAGCGGACGATAGAAGCAGAGCACAAGATATGGCTGGCGGTTTAGGCCTGCTAGGCACGAAACATTTACGGAAATCGTGGTGGGCCATCCATATTTTGAAGGGGGGCTAAACCCATTTTTAGGGGTGAGCCATGTCGGTGCTGAACGTCTGTCAAACAATTTTTGAATTTAAGTCATCTTCTGTCAACTCCAGCAGCTTATTTTCATTCCTTGAAGTGTAGAGACGCCCTTTGAGTGCCACTCATTGTTCTTCAAAGCTTCCATGTCGCCTATTTTATTATCGGTCTGGACTGCAATACCTGCAACAAAATAAATTTTCTTCTGTAGTTCATGTGCTGCAAAAAAATTTACTTGAGCTGTTGGAGTGGAGAGGGGGAAGCAAATTAGTAGAGCGTGGTTGATGCTCCTCTGCCACAATGGGCCAGCTCCCGCCTTGTATGGTCTCCCGAAGATCCATAAGCCAAACGTCCCGATGCGACCAGTAGTTGACTTTACACGGTCGCCCTTTTACCGCTTGTCGGGCTACTTACACAAGGTTTTTGCGCCACTCGTTGGAAAGGGCTCGGCTTTCATACGTGACTCTTTCGATTTTATTGAAAAAGTACGTGATGTCACGGTGGAGGACGACGAGGTCATGGTGTCCTTTGATGTGAAATCGCTGTTCACCAGCGTACCCATGGATCTGGCTGTGGAGGTGTGCCACTCAGCGCTGCAGAATGACGACGGATTGTGTGAAAGAACCCCTATCGAAGCATCGGATCTTCTGAAGCTGTTGCAGTTCTGCCTTGAGAACACTTATTTTGTTTTCCGGGGTACAGTCTATAGACAAGTTCATGGCACTGCTATGGGCGCATCTATATCGGTGACAACCGCAAACCTTACCATGGAAGCGATAGAAGCTCGCGCACTGGCTACCTTCGAACCGCGCCCAAAGGTTTTTGTGCGTTACGTCGAGGATTGTTTCTGTATTATCAAAAAGAATGCGTTAGGTCCTTTCGCAGATCACATCAATAGCATGGAAGATTCCATTCAATTCACTGTAGAGGAGGAGGCTGCACGCCGTCTTCCTTTTCTGGGCGTTTTGGTGGAACGCCGTGGAAACCGCCTTTCTTTCAAAGTTTTTAGAAAAGAAACCCACACAGGCCGGTATCTTCATTTTAATTCTGTCCACCCGGTTTTCCACAAACGCTCCGTCGTGGCTTCTCTCGTCCGACGTGCCAAAAACATCTGCCCAAGACCAGAAGATTTGGCTGCTGACCTACGCCAAGTGAGCCGAGAATTGAGTGAATGCGGCTACCCCAAGCACTTCGTGGATTCTGTTCTTCAACGGTCTTCACGCCCATCAGAACCAGTTGGTCCACCTTGCCGACAACGAGCCGCTATCACATATGTGCCGGGCGTGAGCGAGTCTTTGGCTCGCGTTCTGCGCACTTACAATGTGCACGTCGCTCACGTTCCGGCGTGCTAGCTGAGGCATGAGCTGGTGGCCGCCAAAGACAAGAAAAAGAACGAGAAGTTTCCTGGCGTCATCTATAAGATTCCCTGCTCAGACTGCGACTACTGCTATATCGGCGAGAGCGGGAATTTCGAAAGGCGATTGAGGGACCAAAAGAACGACGTCAGGAACACAATGATTGCATCTAATGCACTTGCGGAACACGTGGAAGCCGCGACGCACAATATAGCTTGGGAAGAAGCATCAGTCATCGCAAGAGAAAAGAATTGGCTGTCACGTCGATATCTGGAATCCCTGATAATAAAAACAACAGACAAAACACTTAACCACAACGCAGGCAATCTCCCGCCTACATACGCAAGATGCTTGGGGCGATTACTGCGACGCACTTAAGCTTTGTGCTTTGGGCTTTCCGCCCAGTGATCAAGGCTTCCATAGGGAAGCCGAAACGTCTTCGTTTTAAACAACAACCTTTGGTCGGCGTTCCTTTTTCTTCATACATGAATCTTCTACCCGACCAGACGAGTTTTCGTCATACTTTAGATTACATATCCGAATAAGCCCCCAAAAAGGCTGGAACTGTCCATGGAGGTTGACAAACGGCGCCGGCCTTCCTTGATCGCGGTGCAAGCTTCCGCCAAGCTCCCTAACGGTCTACTATCAAGGCCCTTCCCAAGCGCTTCTTTATTAGAGCCACTGGAATGGGCCACTTTTCCAGTAACGTCCTTCGCATGCGCAAAGCCTCCTCGTCCGCCAATTTTGACTGCTGAATTTTTGAATAGGAAAGGAGGTCGCTGAACGTGTTTTTCCACGACGTCCTCCCGGTGCGACAAACTACTGCACAACAATGAACCATTTGGAAAGATCTGTAGATCGCTTTCCGCAAGGCTCGTTTTTAAGCCAAAAGTTCTCGTTCCGAGAGGACACTCTCGCATTCTTTGTGCAGTCATGATTCCCCATTCTGAGTAACTTCTTGAATATCGCCATTTGACTTCAAGATGTACCAGAGAGAGGGGGACTGCTGTTAGAGTGTACTAGAATATTTTGAGTGGCGCGACCAGCCGCCGCGGAGGAGGCCGCTGAGCGTGGAAGTTGGCGGTGGCGCAGGAGCCAACCGCGCCTGAATGCCTCTTTGCGATCCGCCTGTCGTTTGCTGCTGCGCACGGAAGTCGCTGCGTAATGCCCCCGTGATGCTCAAGTTAATGCTTCGTTCCTCTTCAGTAAAATGAATTATGCAAACGCTCTGTGACCTCACGCACCCCATAAAAAAACAACTCCAAAACAATGCGTAGCAGTAAGTGATTTGCCTGTAAACTTACAAAGGAGCTCCCTCCTCCGTGTACATCCGCGATCTTGTTAAGTTTGCACTACGCTAATAATAATAATTGGTTTTGGGGGAAAGGAAATGGCGCAGTATCTGTGTCATATATCGTTGGACACCTGAACCGCGCCGTAAGGGAAGGGATAAAGGAGGAAGTGAAAGAAGAAAGGAAGAAAGAGGTGCCGTAGTGGAGGGCTCCGGAATAATTTCGACCACCTGGGGATCTTTAACGGGCACTGACATCGCACAGCACACGGGCGCCTTAGCGTTTTGCCTCCATAAAAACGCAGCCGCCGCGGTCGAGTTCGAAGTTGCACGACGCTGCGAAACGGAATTACGTAAAAGCCTAGCGTAATGCAGTGACTGCGATGTTGTTCCCTTAATGATATGGCACACACACACGATGAGGAATAATAGGCCACGGTCCGGCGCATGGAACGCTTTCGTTGTCGTCTTTTAGTGCACGCAGTTCTTTAGAAGGGCGAGCTAGTGGACTTACTTGCAGCATCAGTGCAAGTAGAGCCTTTGTAGACAATTTGGAGCTGACTGAGTCCGCTTTCGAGCCACACCGCATAGCTCGTAATGCATTTCCAGCGTTCCATATCTCCTGAAGGTAAGATTTTTGGTCCCGACCTCCAACGGGCTGAACGCCAAAAAGTTCTACAGGAGCTATTGATGAAGGCTGTACCTAGTAAACGTGCAGTTCTAGTTCATGTATCCAATGCCAACTTTCCACTTGAAAGAAGCGCCAATAATAGGCCAGGCAAACTTTGTACACGGCAACACAGCCGTAAGGAAGCAGTACCCACCCCTCTCCCCCTCCCCCACTTAAAGAAACATGAATATGCATGACACAACTAATTTTATTTACATATACTGTTCCTTACTCACTTACTCAGTCTTCCATAAAATCTTGGATCTCAATTTTGTACACACGGTTCAACTTTAAATTCTGCTGTGCTTTCCCTCGGGCGAAGTCATGAGACTTGTTGGGACCTTGGACAAAAAAATGTATTCTGGTCACAAGATGTCAAATTTTAGGTGAGCTCCTTGAAGGGCTGATGGCATCTAATACGGTTCATGCGTGTCTTGTTCAGAGCAGCAAACACATCCATGATGCTGTCGTGATGCAGTCCTCCAGAGCTAAAACATCCTATGAAAACGTCCTTGAAGAGGCTCAATGTGGGATAGAGCAAGCCACCAAAATCGGATGCTTTTGTAAATGTGGCAGCATTCAAATATTTGCCATCGGGAGCTGGTAACAGAAGGTGATCCATGCCCACACGAAATTTTGTTTTCAAGATACACTTTCTGGCAACATACCCTATAATATAGTAAGTAAGCCTTGAGTCACTCCTCTGATTGTTATAAGAATGTTCTGTCATAGCTTCTTTGATGCTAAGAGCTCTTTTTGCTTCATCTAGATTATCCATATGGATTAGCATATCAATAATTTTCTGCTGCTTGTGAGAACCTGCCGCCTGGTCCTTGACTGATAGAAGAGAGCTAATTATAACCTCAGGCACATTTGACCCAGCGACACTCTTTGGCAGACTGCAATATTTGAGGCAGTTGATGGTGATATGAAATTGCTGTGGGCTTGGGCGGGCCAGTTCGAGCATGTCCCTTCTTAAACCCTGGCACATAGCAGTGATTTAGCCGTCGCTTGTGAGGCATCACAGGCGAACAGCAGGCCAGCAGAGATTCCTCGATAGCAATAACTGCCAGAAGCAAGCAGAACAACCATTCCCAGCAAGCAAGGCTCCTTAAGTGCGGGCGATGACATCGCCGCCGCAACTTTCTACACAAGCCGGGACCGCGGAAAACAATAGAACCTGCCTCCGCTCCTTCCACTCAAAACATTCCAGTACACTCTACAGCTGTTAAACCTCCTGTAGCACCACAGTCGAAGTTAGGCAGGAAATTGAAGGAGACGGGATTTGCTTCCGGGACGGCACGAGCGGGCTACCTCATACACGGACTCTGCTCATACTAAACTTTCTTTTTTGCTGAACAAATTAAACTGACCCAACAGCCCACCAGCCACTTCGCGCCGACAAAGACCGGTCTCCCCCTTTTTGTGCGCCACGCTGAGTGATGACACATCCGACTCACAAAGATGACGGTGATTGGCACTCCCGGAAAACTTTCCTTCGCATACGTTAATGGACTTCGCAACTTTTTGCCCAAAAAAAAGCCAGCTCCCTGCTTCTGCTGCTACTGCGAATTGGTACTTGCGCCAGAGTATTTTTGTTGTTAAAATTGCCGTTCTATGAAAGCCAAAATGAGGGCCAGCACTCTAATTCAGGGCTAGCACTCTGTTCCAGAGACTTGGGGATGTCCTCAACGTGTAGTTCAGTACTCGGAAATCATGGGAAAACGATTGAGGTCGTAAGTTAGGTTACAGCAAAAAAAAATGTAAACAAGGCAGGAATTCAGGTGGGGGAGGGGCTGAGCCCCCTCATGAGAACAGCTGGGGGGGGGGGGGGGCTCTGCACCCCGTTGCCCCCCCCCCCCTCCCTGCTCCCGCGTCCCTAATCACAAAATAAAAAAGGCATTCACCTGTTTCCCAGTCTTCTACCCCGACGTCGTGCTCCGCTCGCGGCGAGGACGACGGAGAACCGGAAACGACGCTCAGATTCGTTGCCTCCATTGTTCCCGACTCAGCCAGACGCTCCGCTTGAGCCGCACGTTTCGGGGTCCATCGTCTTGCCGCGAGATCGTGGCCTCCGGGATCACCATATTTTGCGCTATAGCCGAACAAAAGCGGAGGGGCCCAGTCCCGGTCCGTCTCCTCCCACAGTTTTGAAGGTCTGCCTACAAAATTCAAGAAAGTTGTTAAAAATGAAATGTTCCGCAATGCTTATACGTCATGCACCTAAAAAAACACTGTTCATATGCGACGGACCTACCTTTTACGAAGTTGGCGCCGCAAATACGTACGCCCGTCCTTTCGGTGTTGAGATCGGCGCGTTTTATCCGAGCCAGCCACACCTCCCGTCACTTTCTTTGCGCATAAAGCTTTCGTACGGTCACCTTGATGCTCGATGATCTTTGGGAGACGAACGAAGTTTGTGTTTGTTCATTTCGCCCAAGAAGCGAGGTTGCAGCATCCAACAACAGAGCAGATAACCATCGCGACGCCGTCGAAAGTACACCGTACACGCGCGAATTGCATGAACTGCACCACGGCCGCTGTGAATGCACCATCATGGCAGAACATTATCCCAGGGTTCCTAGCTACGACGTCAGTGCAAACGTGTTGACGTCTGTGCTCGAAACATACATTCGACCATACACAGTCTGGCTAAATGAGAGAGCGCGCAAACGTTAATTCGTGTTTTCAGATTTCTCCCGTGGCGAAGGGGCTGACTAAGTGGTCTTCGTGTAAAGCGCAAGAGGTAAAATATAAGGGTTTGACAGTTACCACTCACGCGTGCCGAACTGGAACCGAGCGCGCATTCTCCTACCGCGTGAACAGCAGTCGCAGCGGCGGAGCGGTGGGGCAGTGGTGAGTAGAAAACATTTATTCACAAAAAGGTAAGATATAGAGGAGAAAGTACAGGTATTTAGGTGGAGTCCTTATTTCAGGAACCCAATGCCCACCGCAGTTGCTATTGCTTGGGATATCAGCTTACGGTGGGTCGCCAAATCAGAGCTGAGTAGGGCAGACTCCCGCCAGGACAGTGGTGACCCCACCGAGGAGCGGTGGGAGGCGGAAACAGACCCCGTTGTGAAGGCCGTAAGAAAAGCGCGCGCGCTCCACTCGAGACCGGCCGTGAGCCAGAGCGAGCCTCTGCGGGATCAGGCGAGCGTCACGAGAAGTTGTAGCCGTACACTCTAGTCACCTTCTGCGGTCGGTGCATGGAGATCTGTCCTGCCTTGCCGCTGGACTTCTTGATCCAGGCAACGAAGTGAGCGCAGCAAACGCGAGCTCTCGGCACCTACCCCAGCAAATGCTAAGGGATGGTTTTACCCCAAGAATGTTGTGCGCACGAGAAAATGCGGTCGCCAATGCCGGCGCACACAAATATTCGCCACCGATCCCTCCGAAGTCGCACCCTGGCCCCAGCTGGTAAGCCGGAAGCCCTTTATTTATTTATTTGAAGTACCCTCAGGGCCATACGGCATTACGAAATTATATTTCGTACCCTTCTATTTCTAAGGAATGTCTCGGTGATGTTCTGTAGCTACTTGGCCCGCTCTGAGTATTATATGCAAGCATATGAGTGTTCACGCTTTGTCATCCCTCCCTTTGTTCCCTCCAGCAGGAACCCCTCCGCGGTTAGCGAGCGAAAACGCTGTGTCCGCGGAATGATAGTGTGGGGTGTTGGGATTCAGGTAGCGTGACTGGGCTGAAGAGACGAGGACGATCGGAGGAAGAAAACTTGGAAAACTTTATACAAAGACTATTTGCATACTGTACAGGTGAGAGCAACTGAGAGTGCTTCTCAGGAATCTCTCCCAGCAAAGGGTATCTCTCAAAAGGGGGGCTCTCTTCTGTTAGTAATAGTAGTAAGTGGATGAAGGCGGAAGAGGAAAGGAATGTGCACGGGCCTGTGACTGATGTTAACGCACCACCACCACTGCCGCCATGCAGATAGAGAGGAGAAGGATAGGTGGAGTTTCAAAGAAAGGAAAGAAAGGGGGAGTATAGAGATGCGGGAGACGCAGTCGTATCAGACAGTCAGTCAGCTGCTTTGGGCTAGCAATAGCCGTCCAGGCCCGTCTCCTCCAGGAAGGCGAGGAGAGCCCTGAGCGCCTTGGAAGCGTTGGGACCGGTGGGGAAGAGGAGGCCACTGGCCGAGTCAGATGGAAGGCTCAGGTCTCGGTAGCAGGCAGCCAGATTGGCCTGGTGGATGGCCAAGGCAGGGCAATCGAGGAGGAGGTGATCGGTGGTCTCCTCCATATGGCCGCAGCGGGAGCAGTCCTCCGTGAGGGTCAAACCCTTGCAATGGAGCCTAGCCCCGGTCCAGGAGCATCCGATGCGGAGCCGGAGGAGGAGGGGCCTCTGCCGTCTGGTGAGCCCTTTATCTGGCAGGCGTTGAGGGGGTGTCCTTTGGGCAACGCTGGGGTCGGGGTGCTCCATTAGTAGCTGCCGCTCCGTGGCGGTTCTGGCAGCATGCAGAGGCACCACAGCAGTAGAGCAGGGGGTACGGCTTCCGTGGGCAGCTTTGGCCAGGGCATCTGCTTCCTCATTGCCTGGAACTCCGACGTGACTGGGGATCCAGGCCAGGGGGAGTGAGCAGCCACGGGAACAGATGTCCAGTCTGGCGGCCAGCTTGCGTACGACGGGCAGCCGGCTCCGCGGCTCTTGCAGAAGCTAGAGGGCCCCCTGGAGTCGCTCAGAATGGCTGCAGACTGCAGTGCGGGGTGCGACTCCAGGATGTCGACAGCCAGGTGGAGGGTCGCCAGCTCTGCTGTGGTCGAGCTGGCCACGAACGGAAGTCTGGCCTGCCGGCTTTCTTCCAACGAAGGTACGGTGCAGGCAGCCGCAGCAGACGGGCAGGTACCCATGAGGACCGACCCATCCGTGTATAGCTGCGTGCAGCCGGCCAGGTCCTCCTCCAGGATTGCTGATGCTTCCTGCCGGAGGCCAACTGCAGGGGTGAGGCGCTTCGGCTTGGCGCCCCGTGGTGGCATGAGCACCCGGAATAAGTGGCCCAGGTCCGGTCGTGGAAGGGGAGGAAGGTGCTCTGGCTGTACACCCACCAGCTGCTCGAGCTCCTGGGCAACCTTCCCCATTCGCGAATGAGGGTGGCCGAGGAGGCGCTCGAGGAGGGGACGTCCGTCCGGGGCGAGGTGCAGTCGCTCAGCATGGCGGAGCGCCGTCCACTGGGCCTGCAGCATCACGGTCCACGCGCCGGCCTCTGCAAGTGTGGCCGGGACCTGGGAGCCACGGGGAAGTCCCAGACACAGACGGACTGCAGCCCTCTGGGATCGCTCGATGGCCAGCTGCTAGTGGATGGTCATCTGGACCAGCGGGACGCATACAGGAACTGAGCCCCTGCCATGGCCTGGAAGAACCGGAGCCCCATTTGTAGGGTGACGCATTTCTCCCCAGCCAGGAGACTCCTGATGGCGCCACGGACCCTGGTTGCCTGTCGGCAGAACGCCTTGACTGCTGGACGCCAGGTTAGGCGGCGGTCAATCAGGAGGCCCAGGTAGCGGCAGGAATGTCGCCATGGGAGCTCCCGTACTGCGACGCTGAGGCAGGTCTTCCCTGGGCGTGCTCCTGGACGGATGTTGAGCAGCATGGCCTCCGACTTGGTGGGGGACAGCTGCAGGCCAACCCGTTCCAGGTAGGAACTGACCCTGGTGATGGCTCGTTGTACATTCCTGATGACCTGAACCCTCTGGCGCCGTGGTCCGCGACACCAAAGGGCAATGTCGTCCGCGTAGATGGCAATGCGGACGGGAAGTTTCAGGCCATCTGGGAGGCAGCTGCGCAACTGGGCCATCACCAAGTTGAACAGCATGGGGCTCAGCGCGCTGCCCTGGGGAACCCCTCTGGTGAGGGCCTGGTGGGCAATGGTAGCACCTCCAGCCCGGACACAGCTCCTGCGGTCCTGCAGGAACCCCCAGATGTACCCCCGAAGGTTGCCGGTGACTCCAAGGCAGTCCACGGCCTCGAGGATCGCCTCATGGTAGACATTGTCGAATGCCCCCTTCACGTCCAGGAGTGTGAGGCAAATGACGTGGTGGGAGTGGCAGTCCATCCTCGAGGTCAGACACGATGTCTGCTATTGCTTCGGCAGTACAGCGGTGTCTCCGGAACCTGGACTGCTACTCGGGCAGGAAGCCTGTGGCGGCAGCGATCCACACCAGCCTCCCCAAGGCAATGGATTCCATGAGCTTCCCAGGGACCGAGGCCAGAGACACCGGCCTGTATGACAGCAGGTCGGCCGGTGGCTTGCCCGCCTTGAGGACCGAGACCACCAGGGCTGTGCGCCGGGCCTCAGGCAGGCGGCCTGTGGACCAGACCTCGTTGTATGACTGGAGCAGGCTCGTCTGCATGGCGTCGTCCAGGTTCCGCAGCATATGGTAAGTGACGCCATCTGGTCCAGGGGCACTGCGTCGCTTGGAGTGCAGCAGGGGAGAGGAGAGTTACCTCCTCGTGAGGGCCGTGGAGCAGACAGCCGTGATGTCCGCCGCGTGTCTGCAGGCTGGCTGGATACGGTTCCGCCTTGGGTACAGCCTGCAGGAGGAGGCTCCCGGGGAGGAGGGCCTCTGCCAGCTTGTCAGCCAGCTGCTGGTGGGTGAGATCCCCTGCCACTGCGATGGCCAGGTAGAAGGCCCGCTGTGTGGGAGGCTCCAGCAGCGAGCGGAACAGACGCCACGCCCTGGCACTCCCCCTGGTGGCCACCAGGGAAGCACAGATGCCCTCCCACGACTCTCTGCGGCGTCGGTTGGGAGGCCGGCGGCACTTCGCGTCGAGCCGGTTGTGCAGGGTCCAATGCTCGGATCGATCTGTGCGGAGCGCCCTCCGCTCTGCCTGGCGCCGTTGTTCCCGCAGCTGGAGGAGGTGGAGATCCGGGATAGGCTGACCAGTGGGGACCTCGTAGCAAATCGTGGCAGCCTCCGCACACCTCGCGACATGGGTCAGGATGTCGTCCTGCAGGGAGAAGCTGCGGAGGAGGTCCCGGAACTTGTCCCAGTGGACCACTCTGCACCAAATCTTCTGTTACCAGACCAGCGGCTTCTTAAATACTCTTCGTATTCCCCAGATCCCTAGCTGGGGGATACTGTTCGAAGAATGATGTCCAATCAAACGATGGCACTGATGGCACCACCCACGGCAGGGCGGTCCTGATGTTCTCTCGCAGCTCGGTCGATGGAAAGGGAACAGGACCCGGTCACGTTGTCGTCCACGCGGCCTCCAGGTGGGCGCGCACGTGTGTCCGGACCGCGCCCATGTGGACCCGGAAGGCGTCTGCTTGACACACGGGGACACACGGGGAGCTGCGCCTGTCAAAGGCGCAGCTCTCGGGCAATTGTTCAACCCCAGCGTGACTGAAGAGGACAACACTCTGTTTGTCGACCCGATGGCATGTTCGAACACGTGGGGGCGCGCCACTGTCGTCGCTGCTTCCGACATTCCTGCAGCCACGTTTCTTCCAGAGGGCTCATTAACTTTCGCGGTGGTTTTCAGAGAATCCTCCCCATGTCCAAATTCGCCGAACTCAAGAGGACGAAGGGAGCGCGAGCACAACAGCACCCCGGCCGCCAGATATTGGGCCCGGAAGATGACCTGCTCGCATGTAGCTCGGCGGACTGGGCGTGCCAGGAACCAGATACTCTCTGGGAGCCTTAGGATGACCTTTAGTGCCGAAGCTCGGCATCGCTTCCCCTCGTCAGATGGCCGTTTTGGGAAATTATCTGCAATGCTAGCCAAAAGGGATCACAGACGCCAAACCACACCTGACAAAAGCAAGCGCCCTCAGAACGTACTCATCCCGCCAGACCAAAACTCGGGGCCAAAACTGCACTTAGCTAAAAACTTCAACTAAAACTTGAAGAGATCAAATGTTTTGCCTGATTGAACACATGGTGTCTCCCGACGAGGAGTTTAGACATGGCACCTGTCCAAGGCGTGCGATCCCGCTCGAGGTGCACTTGGAAGAGAAAAAATTCGCTAAATGTAATCAGGTTGGTGCTTAGTGGGCACGCGGTACGGGAATAGGTGACTGATTTTGGCTGACGTGGCGTTCAATTTTGCCCGCCACAATACCTACGAGGCAAGGTACGTTACACCACTCAGTGTTACTTATCCTTGGCCGAAAGAAGGAAAACGTACTCCTAGGTATGTTACCTGATTATGAAGAACATTACGGCAAGGAAAGTGGGAGATACACGCTCTCCATTAAAAAAAGGACATGAAAAAATCTCCAAAACTAAAAATTTGCGAAACATCCCTATTTGTAAAATCTTTACCAGCTAAAAGGCTCGGCTTAGCCCGTCGGCATTTGTGTGGAGCCTTGCTTTCTTGTTGCGAATCTCGAAGCTATGGTGCTGGAGTGCCAGGCTCCACCTCAGTAGACGACCATTTTTGGGCGACATATTGTGCAGCCAAGTTAAAGGCCAATGGTCCGTTTCTACTCTGAAACGGGACCCGGAGACGTAGCATGCCAGTTTGTCTATCACCCAAACGAGGCATGTGCATTCCTTTTCAGACTTGCTATACGCCTCTTCCTTCGTGCTGAGCTTGCTGCTCAAGCAAATGACACGCCGCGCGTGCCTGCCACCGCTTTCCTGGCAAAGAATAGCGCCTAACCCGCGGTCGCTGGCATCACATTGTATGATAAAGGGTTTCGAGAAATCTGGCGCAGCCAGTATTGGGCGCTCGCTTAGGGCCGTTTTCAGACTGAAATGCTTTGTCTTTCTTTTGGTCCCAAGAAAGATTAGTAGGCTCACTTTTTCTCAGCGCGTTGGTCAGGGAGCGGGCTAAATCAGAGTAGTCATTTACATAATGTTTATAATAGCCTGCTAGGCCAAGAAAAGCCCTGAGTTCCGATTTTGTGGTTGTGCGACGGAACTCCACCACGGCAGCCACTTTAAGTTCTGCAGGTCTGCGTTGGCATCGTCCAACCGCGTGCCCAAGATAGTTCACTTCGGCGCACGCCAGGTGGCATTTTCCCGCCCCTACCTTTAAACAGGCCTCAAGCAGTTGGCTCATCACAATACGCAGGTGTTCAATGTGCTCCGCCCAGTTTTGTGAGAAAACGGCCACGTCGTCAAGGTAGGAGAGAGCGAAATCTGGAAGTCCCCGCAGCACTTGGTCCATTAACTTTTTAAAACAGTACGGAGCATTTTTCAAGCCGAAGCTCAACATTACAGGGCGAAACGTGCCCGCGGGTGACACGAATGCTGCGTACCTGCTGGCGCACTCAGTGAGGTGCACCAGCCAGTAACCACGAAATAAATCCAGTGTGGATATATATTCTGATTTAGCGGCTGTTTCAACCCTCTCCTCGATGTTCGGAATGGGGTAGGTCTGGTCCACAGTGACTGAATTCCGTCTCCGGTAGTCCACGCAAGGTCTCGGATCCTTGCCTGGAACATCTACAATAATGATTGGTTACGTATCCACTTATGCTCAAAACACAGAGACCTAAGTATCCGCTTTAGCACTGAATGCATGCGCTCGACTGGATTTGACTGAGGGTGGTGAATGGAACTGCGGATTATTTTAATCCCACACCGTTCAAAGAACGTTGTTGTCAAGCAGCTTGTGAACACGCTCCCGTTATCACTTTGTATCTCTGCAAGGAACCCCACGCGAGAGAAAATTGACAAAATGGCGTCTACAACACATGCGGAACTTAGCTCTTTCAAGGGAATGGCCTCGGGAAATTTGGTTGCCACGCACAGTGAGGTCAAAATGTAGCGACAACCAGAGTTGGACGCTGGCAGCGGGCCGACAGTATCTATTACAAGACGCCGAAAGGGCTCTGTAATGATGGGAACTAGTGTCATGGGCGCTTTCCATTTAGCCGTCGACTTGCCGACCCGCCGGCAGGTGTTGCAAGATCTAACAAGCTGTTCCACATCTTTCCAGCAGCCAGGCCAGTAATATTTGAGGGCTAATCTAGCTTTTGTTTTATTTATGCCCAGGTGGCCCGCCCATGCATTTCTGTGTGCGCGCTCTAGAAGCTGCCGCCGGTACTTCTCAGGCACCAGGAGTTGCTCATATGCGCGTCCCTTTGAGTCGCAGTATTTCCGGTACTGAAGGCCTGATTTTTCATGAAAGCTGATGTTCTTTCTAGCGGCTCCCTTTCTCACATTATTGCTTAGGGCTCATAACGATGGGTCGATTTTCTGCTCAGCAATGAGTACTTTCCTATCAACCTTAGTCCACTCCTCCCAACAAGTCGAAGCAGGTGTTAATGTCGAATCCTTCGCGTTGGTTCCTGTTGCCCCATTCTCTACGGACTCGGCAGTTCCTTGGATTTCATGAGTTACCGCTGGTTCGGGAACACCTTCATGGTCATGCTCATGTGGTTTAGACGGATCAGTTTTCCTGCAAGAATCCCCCAGCTGGTCGGGGGAATGGTTCGGTACCTGCTCATTTATCGGAGCGCAGTCGAGTTTCTTTGCGAGCTCTCGCGCTCGAGAACGTGTTAGCGCCAAGCAAGCCAGGCCCGACGTGAGAGACCTTTCACTTTCAGCAGCTGCTCAGATTTTTTCGAAAACAGGTAGGGCAAGTGTGTCGGCAAGTTTTCGCTAACTCCCGCTTCTGTGTCTAGCCTGACAAAAGTCCCCTCTAGAGTCAACTTCGCTGTAGGCAAGCATGCACTCTGTTTTTCGGCGACCTGCTTAATTCAGGCGCATTCGCCGGTGTAGTCCGTGGAGGAAATGCAGGACGGGTGAGCAAAATCCATGGTAGCCGCAGAATCCCGCAGTGCTCTGAATTTCTTGCCATTTGTCACCACGTCCTGCATGTATGGTTCCAGCAATTTAAGGTATTCCTCCGGCTCTCGCATGCACGTGAACGCCATCTTTTGCTGTTTGCAGTTCAATGAGATGTGACCCTCCTTGTTGCAATTATAGCTGACAATGCGCTTTCGCACTTCAAACGCGCGAGCTGCTGTTGCCTGCTCTTTCGGCGAATCGGTTGATTTGTTTGGCTCAATCTTTTTTTCGCTGCCTCCTCCTTTTGATCCCGCATCCTCTGTTCGGTGATCCCGGCGTGCTGGTGGCACCCTTCGGTCGGGGATTCTCTTTAAATAGGTTTCTCCCTCTCCTAACCTGTTATCGTACCCTGCCTTGCTTTGGAGGTGTCGGCGAACGCAATACTCGTTTGCGAGCTGTGCCGCTTTGTCTAGATCTATATCTGTTAGCCTATCTTGCAGCCATATCCTCAAATCTTCTGGAATCGCGCTATAGTACTGCTCGAGAGCGATGCACTCCAGTACCTTGTCATGACTTCCGTGCACCTCAGCAGTCTTAATCCACACGTTTAAGTTGAGTTTAAGCCGGTACGCGAAGCCAGTATGCGACTCTCCGCCTTTCTTTGCCTGCCTGAATCGCTGCCTAAAGGCTTCAGCCGAAAACCGGTACTTTCTAAGCAGTGCACTCTTTACCTTCTCGTAGTCATCACACTCTTCCTGTCAGAGACGAGCCACCACTTCGGCCGCCTCGCACGGAAGGAGAGGAAGTAACTTCTCCGACCAAGCGGTCTTGTCGATGTGCACCTTCCCGCATGTACGTTCGAAATTTACCAAAAAGAGTGCAATATCGCACCCCACTGTTATCCTCATGGTTTGTACATTTTTCATACACGCAGACGATTGCATCACTGTAAAAAATACCATGTTTTTAAAAAAACCTGTGATAGCGCAGTGCTGTAATGAAGTGGCCGGCGAAGCTCATGTGGTCGTGCCGGTCTCGATTCGAAACTCAGATGGGCAGTTTTATCATGAAGAATTTATATTTTTCGTTGCTTTTGCTGATGATGTAGGCACTGTCGAAGGCATCATAGCATCACCTATACTCCGTTTCATACATCACGTGCAACGCTGTGAAAGGTACGTAAGTAGTCCGTACGGAAAAATAAAGGGAGGCGTGTTACCCCGTGCTTGTTCTGTCGCCGAGTTGTGTAGGGGAAGAGAAAGCGACAGCTTCACGTCAGCAGTAAGAGTGTATTTAATCAAGTTGATGACTAATGTGTCATGTATTAAGCCTGCGGGAAAAGCATTTAATATGTTTCGCTCGCGCTCTACTTTTTGGTCGCGGATGCAGGCAGCGCAATCAAGAGCCCCAGCTTTGACAGCATTGAACATGATGTATGAAACGAAGTATAGATTTCGGGACCGATCCATATGCCTTGGACGACAGCTTTAGATTTCCCACATCATGAGCATGTTTTCACGCTAAAAGCGAATGAAAAGGTTTTTTGTTGGCATCGGCCATCGCATTCAGAAGCACCGAGCTGAGGCCAGAGGAAATAAAAGAGATAGGGAGAGGACAGGGATAACTGCAGTGCTGCGGATGCCCAGTGTTTCGTGACTGCACGACACATACACGGGTGTCTTCGTCGCGATAACGCACATTGAACCAGTGTAAACAACGCAAGGTTATTGCAGTCGTCTGCTGACCTAGAAGCGACTCTACGCGCACTCGTGAGCGGGGTCTCCCTTTTCTGGGAAGAGGGCTGCGAAGCTTTCTTTCTGCCCGCGGTCCGCCTTCTCTCCTCCGCTGTGCTGAGCCTTGCCGCGTAGTTGCCATTCCATTCTAGCCAGCATAGCATGGCTGCCTCTGTT
This sequence comes from Amblyomma americanum, assembly GCF_052857255.1. NCBI lineage: Eukaryota > Metazoa > Arthropoda > Arachnida > Ixodida > Ixodidae > Amblyomma > Amblyomma americanum. The sequence goes on along the minus strand of NC_135500.1, from coordinate 89,978,880 downwards.
CGTCTCCGCGTCGTCTGCGTGCAGGAGAGTGTATTTGCAGTAAGCCTTAGCAAAGATGGCATCCTCGAATAGAAATCCGCAGAACGAGGGAAAAATCTTGTTGGGGAGTTGCTGAAAGTTATGCTTGTTGGAAGCGTTTGGGAACATCTGATGAAGCGGCCGTTCGTCGCGGCTCGCAGGACCATTGGGAGTCGCTGGGCTCGGTAGTGCTAGGAGTGGGGGGGTGGGGGGGGGGGGGGGGGCTGGGGGGGGGGGAGAATGTAGCGGGGTTCAGCGACCGAGACCGGTTTTCGTCGCGTCGGCTCGCTTCAGGAGACGAGCATCAGCGGCCTAAAGGTAGGGTCACACTGGCGAGTCCTGGAAGTCGTGCTACAGGTTGAAATCGATTTGCTACGCTCTCTCCCCGCTTTCGTCGTCCTTCGGGAACCGTACGGTCGACCGAGGCTTGCGATTGGCCATTCTGGAATCCGCCTGAACTCAAAGCTGCGACACAAGACGGCGCCACCATCGGGGATGCTTCGATGCTCTCCCATACAAACAGTGCCTTATCGCAACGGACGCTGTGCCAACTGTCTCCGGTGTGGCTTTTTCGCTGCCATGTAACCGCGGCCTGTGTTTGTGACGATCTTTTCATCCTGTATCGCTCCGTCATTCTGCGAGGCTCGCACGCACAAGGAGCTGCGCACTGGCGCGCTTAATCTTCGTTTTAGTTCCGACGTTTGCCTCTCCTGAGGTGTGCAGTGAGAGCTTCAGAGTGTGCGCGAACTGAGGTGGTGCGTGCTGAACGACTTCGTGGATGCAACCAGCGGCGGATGCCATGGAGCTTCGGTCATCGCGGCGACGTCCGTCTGCTCAGTCTCGGACACGTGACGGCCTCCGCGACTGCCGCAGCGCAGCAACTGGTGAGCTTGTCGACACAGTGCTCGCGGCGGCGGCTGCCCCCCAGAGCTAGCTGCCGAGTGCGTCTCGAAGCTTCTCCCAAACTTTTCCTTGCTTTCCGTTGTAGGCGTTCGAATCTTGTGGGAAAGGGCGGGAACTTAACTTCCGTTGGACATACGTCAATCGATTACTTTTCGCGATGACCTCATGCTGATGTATCCGTGCAAATCGCAATTAATTTGAGCAATAGGACGAATTCTGGCTTTCCACTAAAATGATTTTAAGAAAAGCGCGTTGGTACCGCCTTCAAAATGTATTTGTTACCGATGAACACTCTGAGCAAGAACTGGTCAGAAACATTGGTTTCACAATGACTGCCGCACGGTATCGCTTGTTCCAGTGTCGTTACACCCTTACAGTTCAAGGCACACTTGCGTGAGCCATGCCAATTGAAAAGGCTTCATCACATATGCTCTCACATCTACTGTGCATCATCCCTGCTGCAACGCCTCCTGTACGCGCACAGGACACAACCGCGTGAAAGCGTTCCGAGAAAGGAGGGTGCACTACGATGCCCGTCACGCCTGCTTAGCAAAATTTATTACTTGCGAGGTATTCGCGACTTCAGCCGCTTTCTCGAAATACTGAGGCGCTTAAAATGAATCGTCTGCACGAGGCAAGTTTGAAATATTTCAAGTTTCTAAAAATTTATGTTCATTGCCTTTGTTGTACAGAGTACTGTTGTGTCCCTAATCTTCTATTCACCATTATTTGTATTTTTTCCCGGTGAAATTCGTACGAACAACCTTCCAAATTTTATCATTCATGAACGGGCGAGCGTCGACTGCCCAGCGCTACCGCGCTGTATGAAGGAGAGGAGATAGCGTGCGAGGGCAAGAGCATGCTCACCTTCGTATGCTAGGCTGTTCTGATTAGTGTGCACCAACCCCTGTCTATCATATACAGTTAAGCATCGGAGCCCCAAGAGGCTGCAACCAATTGTTTTTATCCACTGCGTGTAGCGCGGGTGATTCTGAAAAGGGCATGCATTTGGGAACAACCTAGCATGTCCAAGAAACCAGTTGCGACCGTTCTGGCGAAAAGCTGACTGAACAGGACCCTTGATGTTGCCGCGTCAAATCGTTAAGATGCTATCGCGAAAATGCAAGCGGGGCATAGTGTCGTGCTTGGAAAGCTACGCGTTTCCACCAGACCCGAGCCACAAACACGCACCACATAAAACACAAACAAGCGCTCTCACATCTCGGCGATAAAACTTACTTCGCACGAAACAGAACAACCAAGCAGACGACGCTAGCAACCGCAGCGTGATCCACGCGCATGCTCGTGCCTTTTTTCGATTTCCACTCTAATTCGCCTTGGCACCGATCAGTCGACTTCGAGCGTCTATGTTAAAATATTGGAGGGGTGTGAATACGCTATAAGCCCAGAAAAAATTTTATTTTAGGGTATGGGGGGTTCAAAGTCCCAAAGCGACTCAGGGTATGTTGGACCCCGTTGTGAAGGTCTCCGGAAATTTCGACCACGTGGGGTTTTTTCGCTTGCACTGACATCGTTCAGTACACGGGCTTCTAGCATTTGGCCTCCATCAAAATTCGACTGCCGCAAAAAAAAAGTGTCCAGCCGCCGCGGTGGCAGAGTAATTACGGCGCTCGGCTGATGGCCCAAAAGACACGGGTTCGATCCCGGCCGCGGCGGTCGAAATTCGATGGAGGCAAAATCATAGAAGGCCGTGTACTGTGCGATGTCACTGCACGTTAAAGAACCCCAGGTGGTCAAAATTTCCGGAGCCCTTCACTACGGCGTCTCTCATAGCCTGAGTCGCTTTGGGACGTTAAACCCCCATAAACCAAACCAATAAAAGTGTCCTGGCATTACGGTGTTTCGCGATAGTGGCTTTCTCAAGGATTTCCGGGAAGACCCCCGCTCAAAGCCTAGGAACAAGGTCAGATATAGACTAAAGCTGAAGGACAGTTCTAGTGCTTTATTGCGACACTTATTAATAATGTAGATTAAAACGCGTTTCAAACTGTTCGCACATTTTGTTGCTATAGAAGGTTTGCAGCGCCCTGTCATGGGGGCTGCATGCCTTGATCAACTGAAATTGCAGCCATTTCACGCCTCCTGACAACTCGGCGCCTGCTTCGCGGGCCCCGCCGCGGTGGCTCAGTGGTTAGGGCGCTCGACTACTGATCCGGAGTTCCCGGGTTCGAACCCGACCGCGGCGGCTGCGTTTTTATGGAGGAAAAACGCTAAGGCGCCCGTGTGCTGTGCGATGTCAGTGCACGTTAAAGATCCCCAGGTGGTCGAAATTATTCCGGAGCCCTCCACTACGGAACCTATTCTTCCTTTCTTCTTTCACTCCCTCCTTTATCCCTTCCCTTACGGCGCGGTTCAGGTGTCCAAAGATATATGAGACAAATACTGCGCCATTTCCTTTCCCCAAAAAAAAACAATTATTATTATTATTATTATTGCCTCGCGGCGATGTCTGTTCTGCTTGGTAGTTCGGTTCCGAAAGCAGTATTTCGGCTGATAGGGTTTGTAAAGAGGTGGGAAGACGACACTAAGAATTGGCGAAAGCTTCAAAGAACATGTGGAACCCTAATTTGATCAGTTGAGGCATGAGGACGTAAACAGGCTCCATGTCACCGAGAGCCGCTCAGCTCTCCGCCTCTTCGAACCATCGAGTGGATCCCCAGAATTCTTCTCTTCAGTTCTGCTGAAGGTTAAACATTCATGGCGGCCGCCTTCACAAGCTGTCGTGCAATTTTTTCCTAGTATTTCCCGATATAAATGTAACAACGCGCGCATGACAATGCGTTTATTCTACACTAAGTTCACAATAACGTCAGCCTCACACAAAATTGTGGCACGCTCCGCGCACGGTGTCTCGGTGGTAAGTAGTGAGCTTCACTGTGATTCCTGACATGCGATGTCACATTTAGTGACTGTCTCGCATGAACTGCGAGGAAGGGACCACCAGCCGGCACAGCAGCCGTAACGCACATGCTTTATTCCGAATATTGTCCACGCAAACGGCGCTTCCTGAAGCGACGTTCAAAAGTAGCCCGGGGACGGCTTGCAATACGCGGACTGACGGTAAGCGTTGTGCGCTCGTACGGCTATGCACTGCATAATCTACAGTAACCGTATACAGGAGCGCATGTCGTCCTTTCTCGTTCCCGATTTGGCCTCTGGCGCTTCTGTTACTAATCGGCACACTCCTTAACTTACGAGCAATGCGGTCTCGCTACACACGCAGGCGCATCTGACAGCAACCGACCGCACGCCGCCACGGTTTCAACGGCGGATCACCTTTTCCATGCGGCTATGTTGAGCACTTACCGTCGAGACTTTCCGAGACCGAAGCCCTTCTTTCTAGATTAGCTATCTAGTGCTGGCAGGCGTGTTTGTTGTGTTCGCTCGTTCAGAAAGGTGCATGGCGAACGAGCGCGAGCACGTGCAGAGCGTCCTTGTGCAGTTCGGGGCCGTGAAGCTCGCAAACGATCTCATACGTCACTTTTAACTCCTTGTCACAATTGCAATCCCCAAAACAGCAAGTTCTTCCTCTGCCTTTCCACGTCTTCGTAGAAAGAACACATTCGCAGCCACTTGCGATACTTCTAATACCCCTGTCACACGGCCAGTTTCAATGGCCATCGAATCTAGGGCCTTCGAAATTCTCAATCACCATCGCACTCGGAGTTGTCACTGCTGCACGGCAAATCTCAATGGCCATTGAAATGGTTCTCGTGTCTTGCGCCAAGCTTGTGTGGCGCCACAATCGCTGCTTTGGATTTTGCAAAAATAACAAAAAATATTTTATAAATGTATACTTAATGTGAAATACACGCATACGCGCATGTCGTTTAAAACCCTTTTAGTTGCACGTGCACGACGGACAGATGCAGACACTGCTGTAGCTACTCGAATAAAAGACCAGCCAAAACCAAACCAGTCAAACTGCGTCGGTGCTCTGCTTCGTCATGCTTAACACCTGGAAAATCGCCTTTATATCTAAAAAACAAAAGCTATTTGTCTCTTGAAACTTTATGCGAGGGTAAGAATGGGCAAATCGATGGCGAATGCAACAGTTAAGAACACGATATTGCTTTGAGGGATTAGCGACTAAGCGGTTGTCGCTATGAAGCGGGCGGGCAGGGCGCCGCCATATTGTCAACGCTAAGTACACAAGCAACGCAAAAACAGAAGCGCAAAATTAATACGCTTAATGAGCTTATAACCAGACTGATACAATTTTAAAATTTTTGTACAGACTACCTGCATTTTAAGTTTAGGCGAATAATGTTTGTTCATGCTTTTGTACCTTGAATGTATCGTGTACGAAAGTGCGTTTGGCGCCGCTCGGAGCAAAGCTAGCAACGTTGGGCAGTGCTCGAAGGGCCTCGAAATCTCGACGGAGTTCCGCGCTGCTCCGTTGACTCGATAGACTATTGACTCGTTGACCATTGAAACTGCCCGTGTAGCAGAGCTCGATCGCATTTGAGTCGATAGACTATCGGTTCGAGGGCCTTTGAAATACCCGTGTGACAGGGGTATAATACTGTCGCTGCGTTCACGCCGGTGACTTAGGAGGCTTGCAATACGCTGACAGTAAGCCTTGTGCGCTCGTACGGATGTGCACTGCATAATCTACAGTAACGATATGCAACAGCGCAGAGTTCCGAGCGCGCCTGTTGCGCCATCTGGTGTCATACGAAAGAACTGCGATCTGTAAACTAATGTTGCCTGTTTCATCGTCAAGTTGTGTAAATGAGATGACTGGTGGCAGCACCTTTATGAAGACGATGGTTTTATTTTTATTTTTGTTGTGAGACTGTTGGTGCTCCTCGGATCTGCTTATGCAGATGGTGTAGATGGCCCTGTAAACAAAAAATGGTACTAAGGACTACAAGCAATAAGCCAGAAAGATTTTGCAACTGCAGCGAGGGAAAAAACGCAGTTGAATAACAGTGCACCTGCTGTCTGCAATGTCACCCGGCGACAAACCCACAAAGAGCAACCAGTTTCAGTCCTACACTAAATTTAAGGTGCAGCAAGACGGCATCGTCAGGTGTCTTTTTTTCTTGCGAGGCTAAGAAAAAATTAGTATGCACAAAATGGTTTCATACCGATACCACAGGAAAAGAAACATGTGCGTGCCGTTACATTAGTCGTATCTACCTGGAGAGGAACCAAAGATAGCCACTATGTTTAACCTTAAACAGACTATAAAATCAAAGTGTAAAGAGCCAGCATCCTCTGATTATAAACAAGGCTACAGCGCCCACTGGGCTCAGTGTTTGTTTCGAGCCGTCCACTAGTTTATCAATCCTCTCCCCGAGTGTTTCCTTTCTTCACAATTCACGAATATGCACAGCCGGAAACGCACGTCCACGAATATTGCTTAATGAGCCGCTAGTTCACGTGATTAACTTAACTCTATGACTCACGCTTCATGGACGGTGCCTATCCGCAACTAAGCGCCCACGTGGCTCTGCAGTCTGATCCCCATAGTGCCCGACCATGTTTAGACAGGAAGCTTGCCTGCCTCGATGTCTTCGCTGCCTGGTTAGCGCGCAAATGGAACGCGTCTCAAGACAGCGGCTGTCCATCTAGACAACTATTCGTTTGATTAGCTGTTTACTTGGGAGTATCGGAACGCATCCTCAGTTTTTTGTGTCAGTTCGTTAAGTTGTGGGTGCATCTTAATGGGGACGATATTGGTGTCATTCCCTCTGTAACGGGAGATCAACGGTTAGACGTGGATCCGTCCAAAAAAATGTAAAAACTTCAATCTCAAGCCCGCTTACTGATAGCACAAGCAACCCTGTGTGGTGTTTCGGCGGCGTCGTCAGTGGGAGACCGCGATAAGTGGATGAAAACCGCGACATCCAGATCAATGGGCCAGAGACTAGCTGTTTAACAGGCGGGCTTTTTGTCCGTGGCTGTTGAGTAGGGGTCTGAAGCACTGAATAGCGGAACGGATCTGCTCGTATCGGTGCGGGTTCAAATTGCGCTTCCGGCTATATAGTTTTTGTTTATTTAATTTATATCACGGTGTGCAACAAGAGTTAACGCTAAACGGCTCAACGGTGTTTATTTTATTGAGTAAAGCAATGAGTTTTAGCAGGCACTTTGGTCACGCGTGTTCATTTTGGAGCATCCCGTGGACGCTACCAGAGCTGCAAGTATCTTTTAGCCAGCTCCACCTCTTCGCAGTATAGGCTGCATGTTTGTGCTTGCGAAGCCGACAGCGTTCGCGGGGTGACCCGCAGTGGTCTCATGGGATGGTCGAAGCGCAAATACCATTCGCATGTGCGCTTGTCCCGCAGCTCATAGTTGGATGCTAGGGCAAGCAGCTTTGTGCCGCGTGTAATCACCGCGTAGCTCTGGTTTGAGATTCCAGACTGAATAATTACAGAAATATAATCGATTACTCTTGTGTTATTTTTCATGCAGCCTTTATTGCCATCACATCAATTTTTCAGTATGCAATGAACTACTGCGGCTTTCTTGATATTTTATTGCACGTTGTTAATTTTCTATAGGAATTGATTTTGAAAAGCTGCACTCAACCCACTCAATGCACGCGATGGAGCGAAAGACAGTATTAAAACGTTTCGACACCTTGCGCAACAGGTCTCATAGTGTAGCAGTTCTTCGATGCTATATAGTGTCCAGGTCCTCTACAAAGCGCCGCGCTTCGTTGTTTCTCCGCGTTTTGTGTGAAAGCATCGGGTTTCCCGCAGTGGAGGTAAGCTGTGGCTCTATCATGCAGAACGGAGGTTTATACAGAGCGGCCACATGACATTTCTCGAGACGAGCACAGCCGTAGATTGCGGCGGTGATGGTGGTGATTGGGTTGTGGTTCGGGCATGGTCACGCAAAATGATTCTCCGCAGATGGTCAGTTGTAGCAGTGCTCCGAAGGAATTATCTCCGTTAGCACCTGTGCTTGCCGCCAGGTTTTGGCTTTCCAACCTCCAACCCCTACTGGGCGTTACAGCTTGGTTTTTAGAAAAAAGTAGCTGACAACTATTGACCAATTACAGATAAAATTAATTAAATTACGCGGAACGTTACCGCCTGAAAAAGTAATCGATTAATTAAAAATGAAAAAAAAATTAATTGATTAGCAGCGATCAATTACCCGCAACGCGTTACATACAACTCTTCTCAAGAGTGACGACGAAGATGTGTGTTAAGCTTTTTGGAGTGCCCGACCCCTCAGCCTCTGTCGCTGTTGCGCGCTTCAAGGAGCCCCGCATGGTTTCTATGAACTGAACGGGGATTTTCCCCCAAGAAGGGACGCTCTTCCGAGAACTGCTGTTAGCCACCCTCCCGTCTATTCTTTCCGTTCCGGCGTTGCATATCTAGTGGGTTATTTCCATGAAGCACTGACATGCTGAGCGTTTCTTCGACGCGAGGATGCAAGCAGGAAATGAACGGACTGCCGAATCACAACAAATTTTCCATATGGAGAAAAAATCAAAGCTACAAAGAGAAAAAACATTTCCGTACAGCCACGCCGCGACGCTGTGGTGGGTTTTATCCAAGGCATTGTGGTTTAAGGAACGTGAAGGGAAAGTAGATTTTAAGCGGGTAGAAGTAACCAAGCGAAGGTTATCTGATTGGTGGCTAAAATGAAGACAAGAGTAAAATTTCACAGTCATGGCTAGGTGGCTTGAACCACCGTCCGATTTAAGGAGTTCAGCCTTATTCATCCATCCATCCAGCCGGCCACCATGCTTAAGGTATAGCGAACTTGAGGTGCACATAGCATACGAGCTTTTGCTCCGCAAGCACGTGCTCTTCGCGTGTAGCACTGGCGCTTGTAAAACGCGAACATCGGAGATTCGGCCGCTCGTCGCCGGGCTCAATAGCCGTATACGTAACTACGTCATAAACAAACGTCACTGCGATTGTAGAGATGCGCTTGTTAGAACTGTTGGGGCCGGTCAAGAAAACAGGCGCAGCGGCGAAAGTTTTTCGCAGGTTTGGTTCCCCTCGATTCTGTGATCAAAGCTCGGATAGTGATCAAAGACAGCAGCGCATCCGTGAAACCAGTGAGCCGCAGGTAGTTAAGGCACATTTACGGAGACGAGATAGGTGGTCCGGCCACTCTCTGTTGCGTGCGCGGGACATGAGCTCGCTCAAGGGTAATGCTTGTTTCACATGCAAGCGAAAACGCTAGCGAATCTTTCCGCCGCGGCGCAAAAACCTGTTTTGACTTGTTGCGGCGAGGTCCGGCGAGGTTCTAACAAGTGTGAAATTTTCGATGTCAAGCGCCGCTCGATTGCTTGCGTATTAACCAGCCTCAAATATCGGGGAAAAAGCGGATTCCGATTTTCGTGTCGCGGAGGCCGCGCGAAAGGTTTAAGTCGATTTGCTACGCTGCCTCCCCGTTTTCCAAGTGCTTCGGAAAACGTAACTTATTGACCGAAATCAGTCGCGCGACGTTCGCGACTCACTCCGCCTATGGACCTCCTTCACCCCGCGACGTCACGAAGATGCGGTGGCGCTGATGTTAGCAGCGACGTTCGCATGGTAGGCAAAACAGGTTCCGCATGCCGTGCCTACCGCAGCTGCCGCAGCTACCGGCGGCTGCTTCAAGCCTGTGCACTGCAGAAGCAGCATGTATTGACCAGCTGCGTCACTGCTGGATCCGCGTAGTAGCATAAAACATATTAAATTTGCCTCGATAGGTTTCTCGCGCCTAAATGCCGCATTCGGAAACTGGCTAACAGGCATTGGGCCACGATAGTAAAGCGCGAAGTCTGGGAGTCGATCGGCACTGCCACTCAATGCACTTAATAGCATGCAAGTTACTGCGTTCATTCACCTGAACTTCAGGATAGTAGGCTGATAATTGCTCAAGGAAAAAAAAGACATATGCAGCTGCACACGTACTTATCACCTTGAGCCGGAGTGCACGGGGCGCCGACAGGTTCACTCGCCCCCAAGGAATGCGGTTTTTTGTTAATAGCCCACCATGCTTTAATGGCGCGTTTTATGAAATTTAATATTTACTTGAAACTGTTTCTTGATATGACGACGTAATTATTTCATTCGAGTAGAAAGAAGTCTGGTAAGTTGTGTCAATCTTGCACGGTCGCGTTGGTGTGCTTAGAATAGCGTACCTTAAGTGTGCTAAACGCCGTATGCTTTTTCATTGCATCATGAATGTGTCATGTTTCATGAGGTAGTACATGATCGCGAAGCTTGTTTGCAAAGAAGCAGCCGCAGGCGTGCTACTAGCAGACATGTGGCGAGATTGAGACGGGACGCGGCAATGAAAAGTGTTTTCGTTATTTATGCATGCGATATGTAACTAACCTTGGTGCAAATATGAAATTCCTACGCTAGTTTCAGTAATTCCTTTTATTTATAGCTATACCTGGTGCAGTTCTGGGTAATTATAATTAACACCGTCGTCAAGTCCCCCAAGGTTTCAAATAATTGAGTAGATAGGGCGCAGTTTTTTTTTTATGCCAGCATGTACATAAAGCCCTGTTCTGTACGATGACGCGATTAGTTCTTTTTCTATATGATCAGTACTTATGCATGCATAGTTACATGAAAACGTTTCTTACAAAAAATAACTAACACAGTACTGCACGTGTAGGGAAAAAAATCGAGAGATTTATTACGCTCCTCAACGTCTCAGGAATACTTTGCGACAAATGGAATCATTTGATTTTCATGCGAATTACGAAGGTGAGTGATCCAGTCGCAGAAAATGTGAGAGGTCAGAAAACAAACCTTAAAATTTATTCCCTCGTTTATGGCATCATCGCTTTCGCTTTGGTCAAAGAAATGCGGCACTGAAATCAAAGAAATTACCTCACAATTTTTGAGGAACACACTTCTATAAAGCGTAATTTATAAATTTGTACTCAATATTTTGCAATAATTTTTCGTCACGAAACTAGAATTCAGGGCTAGGAATGAAAATAATTCTAGAAATCAAAAATTTTCACCAAATCGACCAGCTTAACAAGAGGACAAGTCGGCCTGGCTGGTGCGTAGTCATGCGGCTAAAAACAGCGCTAAGCGAGACAGAAGATCAGGGACACGACGCTGTCCCCACTTTTCGCACAGCGCGACATACGTATGTCAGCAGACGATGAGCGCATGTCTGCTCCGATGAAACAAGGCCAGCACTTCCCCTCACTATTGTCCCAAAGTAAAATCATTCCAGTTAGTGCAGAGTGTCAAAACTTGTTTTTTTTCAATGCCTAGCGCATGAATAAACGGCAAGAACGCTTTCTACATGTTTACTACTAACCATATATACAATACACAGTGCAAACTATTTCTCTTTATAGGCCGCACGCGGCCAACGCGAGCTCGTGTACTTCGACAAATTACTAAGTTGGAAGCATCGACCATTGCTATGATTCGCAGAAACTGGAAACGCGCCTACAAGCCTTGAAAACCCGCACTCAACACCTATCCGCGACGCCACTCCCCGCCCTTTTGCCTACCACGAGCTCGCTAGCGACTGCAGCGCCACCTCGTTTGTTTACAAACATGCAGGAGGTCTATAAGGGCTCATTCACGTGCACTTGAGAGTCGCAGAGGTCGCGCGACCAGCAGTCGCCTGCGAATACACCGAAGTTCGACAACACCGATGTTCACACTTCCACGGGCAACCTTCGGGTCGCCTTCTCGTGCGGGCCGCCTTCTCGTTCGATTCTCGTTTGAAATGAGAACTCTTGGTAATGACGCCGTCCGCGCGCCTTTGAGAGTTTCGTCTGCTTTGGCCGCGTCTGCTGCGCTCGCGCTTGGTCCTCGAAAGTGCTCTGATCCCTCGATATTAGCAGTGTACAGCGACGACCTGAGCGAAGAGGAAGATACAGCGCCAATGTGCACCACGGCCGTACAAGCGGCCTGCCAACCATCCAGGATGCCGGCCGCTAGCGTCAGAAAAATGCGCTAGTATGTTGTTTCTTAACCTTCATACAATGCTCTGGGAAGTCGAAATTGAAAAATGAATCAGTATTGAGGGTCCTTGGCCAATACCGGGCTTCTGGATACAAGCAAATTTCTTCTCATAGCCGCTTTGCCGCTGTTGCCCAAAGCGGCAAGATACCCTGGCGTCTGATTTCTCCGCTGCTGAAGGCGTCGCAGAAATCGAGCATATTTTTATATTATCATGAGGCGGGGTGCACAACAAAGCCGTGACGAAAGTATAATCTTGGTTACAGCGCTGGTCAGTTCCGAAACGCCCTCAGCTGCGGCATCGATGCTAAACCGGCTAGGCTTAGCGACGACTACGGCAGCCAAGGAGCAGATAGCTCAGTTCGTCGCTCGGCGCACCCGCGAGCGCGGCGTCGTTGCCGAAAGCTCGGCTCGCTCGCTGATTGGTTTAACGGGTTGCGACCCGCAGTCGCGGGGCTGCAAAATCGAGCAGTGAGCGACTGGTCCGCGACTTTCGCTTTTCGACCAACGCGAACGTTTGCGACTGTCGCTTTCGACCAAAACAGTCGCGCGACTGCTGCGACTCTCAGTTGTGAATGAGCCCTAAGACGACGATTCTTTCTAGCGCGGGAGTCGTGCACAACAATGCGTGTGCATTACCTGACTTGGGAAACCTTTTTACCACTTTGGAGAAGTCGTTTTTTTTTTACACAAAGGTGCTCGTAGGTTATCAGAGCGGCCGCTGGAAAGATAGCAAAGTGGGCCAGGAAATTGTTTACTTTTGCAGACTCTGCGCAGTGTTCACAAAATTAAAAACTAGAGTATCTGGTAGCGGACACTTGATAGCCCCCGCTTATTCAGTGTCGTGTGTTTTTTCGTGTCGGCTTCTCACAGCACAGATCACTGTGCAGAAATTAGTGTGCTGTTCTGTGCCAGCTTATATATAGCCGCTGCGGTGGCCCAGTTGTTATGGCTCTTGGCTGCTGATCCGAAATACGCGGGTTCGATCCCGGCTACGCGATGAATTTCGATAAAGGCGAAATTCTTGAGGCCAGTGTATTGTGCGATGTCAGTGCACGTTAAAGAACCCCAGGTGGTCTAAATTTCCGGGGCCTTTCGCTACGGCGTCCCTCATAGCCTAGTCGCTTTGAGACGCTAAAACCCTACAAACCAAACCTTTTGTGCCAGCTCGAGAGGTTCCGGTGCCACCCTGATGCAAGCGCAGATTTCGCCATCGTTCACATTAAAGAGATGCCGCCTCGGTGGCGACGACTCCACGGAAAAACGAAGCGCATGCCCCAAGCATTCATTTCAAGGCCCAAGACAGCACTAGGTCACATACTTTAGTTCAACTCTGAAGCAAACATTGTGTGATTGCCCTGCCCTTGTTTGTGGTGCACATTAAATTCGCGGGTCACCCTAAGAATACATCTGGAAGTATTATATGAAGGTCAGATGTCTGGTAGAGCTAAGAAATTAAAAGGTCTGCGCATATACGCAGTCCACAGTTATGCAAGGAGCACCGCAGACGCGTTGCAGCAATAGAGTGGCCGGGTCACCGATCTTTTCCCCGTGAATGTGCCTGAACTACATGCGGCTCTCTGGTTTCAAGGAAGCGCTGCTGTCCTTGACCGCTATCTGAGCTTCGATCCCAGAATCTAAGACAACCAAACCTCCGACCAACTTTCTTCGCTACGCTTGTTTTCTCGACCGGCTCGCGCTGATAGGCGCAACTGCCCGATAGAAGTGTCGTTCATTTACGTTATCATGCCCTGCGATGACAATTTGACTATTTACCGAACTTCAGCTGTAGAGTTGGCTATGCGGGTACCAGAATGGCGCCTAATTATTCATGGGCTTTGCAATTTTTTTTACATTTAATGTATTCTCCTCCGGTACCCTCTCTAACAGTATTTACGAATAAGGAATTATATTGCCCGAACAGAAAGTTGTGTGTCAAGACAGAAAGAAAGTCAGCTGAGCACTGCAGCAAAGCTGGCGCAGACCGCCAGCGACCTAAGTGTACAAGCGTACAACACCGTCTGTGACCAGCCTAGCGCATTAGGAGGTTTCCTTGATTGAACGATTGGCTCATGTTTTTTATTGAAGGTAGGCGCCTATAGGTTCAGGTTCAGATAAACATTTTGTATAGTCGGCGTAATAAGCAAAACCGATAACAAACTGGCTATCATGTACCTGTGCCTGCAAACATCTACCATGCAAGGTGACCGCACACAATCATCGCCCACCTCCAGAACGTTTTTAGTGACGTCAAGATCGCCAGCGCTGTGTGTTCCTTCTCGGTATTGTTGCGTTGCATTGATAAGGTAAGCAGGGCTATGCGAAATCGCTGCATAACGATGAAAGCTATAGAACGGATCGCCATTGTTTCGCTCTCGACCGTCGTTTGCTTGGATTTCAATTCAGGAAGCTGAATCCCGGTATCATTTACGTGTGGCGAGCACTTCAGTTGAGCAAGCAACCTGCTTATATGTAACATTCGTGAGAAGACCTGTTTAGAGCGCTGGAGTGGTGTGCTGCGGAACAAATCATGGCGCGCAAGTCCTGTTCGTTCCTTGCTTTTATTTCTGTGCAGCTTAGCGTAAGCGTGGGATCAGGCTACGAAACGCAGCACCTGCTCCAAATTTCGCTTCGTTTGCTGTGCAGAGGACGGCGTGAGCGCTCTCATACAAGCCTGTTCACAACTGTACATTTGCGGCGTGAACACGACACCATCGAGTCGAGGCCCGCCCTCGAGGGAGGGACAGCGCGGGAAGGGCGGTTCCCTTAGGTTTCATTTTTTTTCTTCGGCAGATCGGTAAAAACGAGTGCTTAGAAAAAATAGAGATCGATTCGAAAATATAGAACACAGAGAGAAATAATAATGATAATAATAATAATAATAATAATAATAATAATAATAATAATAATAATAATAATAATAATTGGTTTTTGGTGGAAAGGAAATGGCGCAGTATCTGTCTCATATATCGTTGGACACCTGAACCGCGCCGTAAGGGAAGGGATAAAGGAGGGAGTGAAAGAAGAGAGGAACAAATAGGTCCGTAGTGGAGGGCTCCGGAATAATTTCGACTACCTGGGGATCTTTAACGTGCACTGACATCGCACAGCACACGGGTGCCTTAGCGTTTTTCCTCCATAAAAACGCAGCCGCCGCCGGCGCTTGAATTGCAGCTTCACTTACGACGGGGTGCAATTTTACGAGCATTACTGTCGCACCGCGGCAGCAGTTACAGCGACCAGCCGCGATTATCACTCGAATCCTTCAATTAGAACCAGAGAAAGCTATAATGGCGCTGAGTTCTTAAGTGGAAGAAAGAAGTTGTCTCCCTGGAAATCCCGCAAAAACACGACCACCGACTGTCGCAATGGCTGCTAATCCGCACTTTGGGAACACAAAACTGCCTCCTCTTCGGGATACTAGAAGTGGTGAGCAATAGAATGATACCTCCTGGCTGCCCTTCGAGGCTTAGATCCGGAGGTGAGAAAAGTCGATGGGATGAGGGGGGTGGAGATACGTGCTGGTCGTCGCGCGTTGGGAGATTGGTTGGGGCAAGCCGCCTCAGAGCACAGATGACAACTGCATGGAGTCCAGAAACGCGACGAGATGTCTGGAGGACTGCGGGCACGCGCCCTGCGCACATGTGTGGTATTATCATCTGCATGGGCAGTGGAATCAGCCCCATCGCTAAGGAAAGAGAGGAGGGGGGACAACTATGTCTACTACTTTTCCGCTCAGATGGTCTTGAAGTCCATGCTCTGATGTGTCTAACATAATTGAATATACCAC
Organism: Amblyomma americanum; assembly: GCF_052857255.1. NCBI lineage: Eukaryota > Metazoa > Arthropoda > Arachnida > Ixodida > Ixodidae > Amblyomma > Amblyomma americanum. The sequence continues at coordinate 89,963,241 of NC_135500.1, read as the reverse complement.
CCTTGGAACACAATAGAACCAGTTCCTACGCATTCTAGAAATTTGCTTTGCTTGCCTCTACTTCTGCGTGCGTACCGTTATCCTGTTTTGGATTTTGTGCGCATTCTTTCGCTCAGTCTGATCGCGTCTTTGATTTGTGTTCATAGTCTCCCTATTTACTGGCGAACAATCTGATGACGCACTTAACGTGACCATTACGGCTGTTGCCAGAATGCGTGAAACAAATTAACCCATATGAATGCTGCTTGACTGATGTCACCATAGTATAAAAAGGGAGTTTCCTCTTCTCAGGTCTCGCGGTGGGTGTGTTTTCCTTGCACGTTATTCTAATTCCTAATATACCGACTCATTCATCTTAGGAACTGGCGCCACCGTAGCTGACGAGAAGCGTTACCCGAAGCGTGTCCTCAAGCAAGCCAGCTGCGCCGAATACGGAGACCACAGCGGCCAAGGGGCTTCCAGCCATCCTTCCTGTGAGTGTTCGCGTTCCCTACTTATTAAGTGATGCCAAAGGGAATTGCCTTATCGCCTGGTGGTGCTCGGGCGGCGCAGTAGAAAATCGAGCTCTAAATCACCCTGCAGCGCACATTAATCATTCTCACTGGCTATTAGCAAATGATTGGGACGAATAAAAGTAAGTATTATTGGAATGTGGTCCTGTACGGACCTACAGTGTTTGACTGCTACGACCCCGGCAATCTAGAGACTTCATCAGATCATTACAGTCTGATATTCTCCTATATAGGGTTTGAGTGTCTCAGTTGAACCCCCCCCCCCCTAAAAAAAGTGCATCTAATTAAGTTTTCGAAGTTTGATTTAAAAGAAACAGGTCAGTATTATTGCAAGGAGTGTATGTATAGGTGGCGGTTGAGTACAATTTGCACTCAAAGATGAAAATTTAGCAATTGGGGAAGGTGGAGCGGGATGAGGCGCTGGTGTTGAATAAGCAGCACGGTTTTGCGATTGTATGCATTGTGTCGCTAGCGTGCACGAGAATGCAGACTGTAGAACACAACCTCCTTGCCATTTATAAGCTAAATACTGTTTCTTCACTCTTGTCACCTGATTAGACCTGTTCGGTGCTTAAATAGGTTTATCAACTTCATGTCAGACATTGCCACGGCACGTTGTATGGGCGTCACGAGAAAGTATTATGTCGAGGCTACCCTTGCGACTTACAGACCCACTGGCAGTTCTGGCACTGTCATGAATACGCAGAATGCCCTAACTCCCGACCTCTCGCTGGGCCAAGCGGAACAATCCACCAATGACATGTGCCAACCTAGAGCTTAGAAGTTCCCCGCAGGGGGCGTCTGCACCTTGATGGCGTTGGTGAGTGGCGACACCACGGGTTCCCGAGCATCTGCAGGGACATCCCTCCAGGAGGAAGATGGTGAACAGTGCATCACCACGGACCCGAGCACCCACGCCTAGTCCTGCGTGTCATCGCCATGTCTGGTGAAAAGGGAATACTCGTGGTTGAGCCGATGCCAAGCGTTTGGACCTGAAATGCCCCTCGGTGGAGGCAACACACCACTTTGGCCCCAGCTTCCTGTAGACGACACCTCCGGCCTGACACGACCGGGAGAAATCGGCAGTCGCCTTTTCCTGTCCTCCTCGCCATCTTTTACTTTCCTATCATCTTTTTCATAACTCTCCTGTCTCCTCCTCTCTTCTCGTTTTTTATTACATATTTCATAGGCGGCTAGGGTTAACATTGTGTGGCGAACTACCCTGGGTAGTTAAGGTATAGTTGGCGTGGGCAGGACTTGCTTGCAAGTTCCTGTCCTGCCCCCTACTTGGTCTCCATAGTGGGTGGCTAGCACTGCGACTGAACTAAAAAGATCTTTGATGGCTCATTTCTTACTTTCCCCTGATCGTCGTCTAAAAAGAGGGCGCACCGAAGTGACTGCTCAATTCTTTGGCAGCAAGACAAATTTCCCGCGTTACCATTTAGTACATAGCGAAGACCCCGAAAAAACCGCTCAACTTGTGTCACCTTTCCTTGTTTCAAGCACCCTAACTGACGCCATAGGGCAAGGTTACAAAATCAGAAAGTTAGCTAGTGGAGACCTGCTTCTGGAAATTCTGTACAAGCATCAATACGAGAAACTCTCAGATGTTACATCGTTCGGAGATCTTTCTCTAACAATCAGCCCACACAGATCGCTCAACATTGTTCGTGGAGCAACTTCCGATGATGACCTGAAACACCTAAGCGACAGTGAACTACGGGAAGGATTGAAAGACCATAAAGTTACCAATGTCTATAGTATCAAAATAAGACGCGACAACACGGAAACACCAACGAAACACATTGTCCTCACCGTTGCACCTAGCATACTTCCCGATGCAGTTGAACTAGGCTATGCAAAGCTAAAGCTCAGACCATACATACCCAATCCACTCCGATGCTACAAATGCCATAGGTACGGCCACGATTCGCAGATCTGCCGGGGCAAACAGACCTGCGCCAAATGTGCTTCCCACGACCATTCCGCTGAAAACTGTAATGTTGAACCCCACCTTTGCGCAAACTGTGAGGGCAGTCATCCAGCTTATTCACGGTCATGTCCAGCCTGGAAAAAAAAAGGAAATAGCAACACTAACAGCCAAAGAAAAGATATTATGAGAAGCGCGGAAACGACTCTCGTTGGGAGAAAACCCAACCTGCTCTGCTGTGGTGCAACAGGGAATGACATCACAGCGGCCTTCGGCACCTGCACAGCTCACACACACTAAGCCTGCATCAGGGCCATCAGTGCCCCTGGTGGCCGCAGCGGCTGCACCACCATCCACAAAACAGGCCGCAAAGACCTCTAGGTCAGCCGGCCCCAAGTCCCTTCCCCATACGGAGAGGCCCAAAACGAAGACAACCGTGCGTTCAGCACGCTCGTCCTACGTATCGGAGGATACGATGGACACAACTCCTCCCTCGCCTCTGCTACAGCTGCGGCAAAGCTCTATCGAGGGAAGAAAAATGGATAAAAGCCCAATAACTGGTCCAAGAGGCCCACCAACCAAGGTTTTAATATCTCTATCTAGTCTATAATCATAGCACTTCTAGTTCACTGGAACTGTCGTGGACTTCTACACAGCTACACAGACGTAACAAATACTTTACATTCATTCTCCCCAATAGCAATGTGTCTCCAGGAGACTAACCTAGGACCACAGAAAAAAAGTATTAAGTCTTTCTCTGTGACCGACAGAACTCAAGCAGGCTCTCTGGAGGCGCTGCTGTTGTGGTTCAAGGGAGTGTTGCTACTCAGAGAATTGACCTATAAACCTCATATCCGGCATTTGCTGTGACCGTCCTCGATTTTAAAACCATAACAATATGCTCCATATACATTGAACCTCACCTAACCGTCACACTTCACGATTTAGAAACGCTTTTAATACAACTACCGGAGGCGTATCTTTTAGTTGGAGATTTTAATGCTCACTGCTCCTTTTGGGGAAGTGAACATACGGACGTCAGAGGCAAAATTCTGGAAGATTTTATTCTCTGCAACAATGTATGCCTGCTGAGCACGGGAAAACACACTTACTGTTCTCCAAGCAGAGGGACAGTGAGCTGCCTAGATTTATCTTTTGTTTCCTTGTGTTTTTAATGATTTTAAATGGGAAGTAATTGACATACGGCTGCGATCATCTCGCTATTTTAATCAGTTTAATGTCTCCACCGGAAATGAACCCAACAAGGCCGCGTCATTGGAAACCTCATTTGGCAGACTGGGAGCTTTTTAGGGAAGAAGCCACATTTAAAAAAAATGTTTGAGAAAATCTGAGCATTGATCAAATAAATGAAAAGTTCACGAATTGCATATAACTGACGCACATTTAGCTATTCTTCAGTCTTCAGGAGTGGTGCGACAAAACCACAAAGTGCGGTGGACAAAAACTGCAAGGAGGCCAAAAAACTACAAAACAGAGCCTGGGGTAAATTTTAAAGGTACCCAAAACAAGAGAACCTCCTACATTATAAAAAAGCAAGAGCCAAAGCAAGGTACGTCCGTCGCAGTGCAGGGAAAACCTCATTGCAAAGTTATGTTACTTGTATAAACAGTCAAGCGACATAAAAAAAATGTGCGAACAGGTTCGAAAAGTAAACAGCACTTTTTCACCTTTCACAATTCTATTCTTGGCAACACCTGGCGCACAAACAGGCATAAAAGAACAGGCAGATATTTTGGGGGAACACTTCGCGCAGTTGTAAGTTCGTCTTACTATACGCAGTTATTCCTGAAATACAAAAATATAGCTGAAAAACAAAGACTTCCAAAAAGTGGAGGTGGAAACCAAGAATACAACAATTTAATTACTCTCCAAGAAATCAATAGACTACTGTCTCCCGGCAGAAAAACTGCTCCAGGACCCGACCAGACACACTACTTTATGCTTGCCTATCTTTCCCAGCCTTCCGTAGAGGCACTCCTGACTTTCTATAACAAAATATTAATAAAAGGAAAGTACCTCAGGAGTGGAAAAGAGCCATCATAGTGCCATTCCTGAAACCTGGGAAACCAACTACTTCCCCTGATAGCTATAGACCAATAGAACTTACAAGCTGTCTCGCAAAATCTTTCGAAAGTGTACTAAATATAAGACAAATATTTGTCTTTGAATCCCGCAAACTTCTCAATGTCCATCAATGCGGTTTTAAAAAGGCATGCTCAACAAGAGAGCATCTTGTTCGTCTCGAAAATACAATTAGAGAAGGATTTATGCACAAACAGCACTGTCTCGCCGTCTTCTTCAACATGGAGAAAGCATATGACACAACTTGGAGCTTTGGGATCCTCCGCGACCTAGGCGACGTAGGTATCCGCGGTAGGATGTTAAACTGCCTCAATGACTTCCTTTTAAACCGCCCTTTCCACGAATGCCTAGGCTCAACGCTCTCAAGAACATTCATTCAGGAAAATGGAGTACCTCAGGGGTATATATTAAGCGCGCCCTTCTTTTACTATAAAAATGAATTCCATAGCTAAAATAATCCCAGAGTCCATCATGTATTCGCTCTACGTCGATCTCCAAATATCCTGCACACCCTCAAACATAGCAACATAGGTTAAATATTGGTAAATAAACACTTCATGCTCACAGCAGCGCTGAAATAGTATAAGTGACTTTTAATATTCCTGAATTTACACTTTAAAGACTTGAAAAAAAAAAGCCAGCAATTCTTTCACCGAAACGAAAAAAATTAAAATGGCATTCTGAAATAACGACGCAGAAAAAGTTCGCCGACATTTAAAAAATAAAAATCGAAAGTTAAACCCCTAGTTTGAGGGGCTCCCCCCTCCCCCACTCCCCTCACCTCAGGAGGTTAGCAAAGCCAAGGCATCGCCCAATGAGTGACACACCACGACGAGCATACAACCCGGCTTATTGCGGGGTAACGGAACAACACAGTAATTAACAAAAAAAAAACAATGCGTTTGTACCGCAGTCCAAGAAACGGGGCAGCACTTACACAAGCAGAACAACTCAGTAGTGTCTGTGCTCCGCAACGGAGGGCTGGGTTTTGAAATCTACGTTCATATGAGACAACGCGCTCCAACAAATTGCGCGACGGCAGTCGACCTTCCGCACTACGCGATTGTCTGGGAAAGACGCCGCTTCCTGACCCCACGCTTGCTCACCGTGCTGCCAGTGAAACACTTGCAAGACATGCGCCATTCTGTTGCACTCGGATGCACCCGTTCACACCTGAAAGACAACAGATGGCGCGTGCTCGGCACGCGCAGCCTGTGCATGGAGCCATGGGACGCCGAGGGTCCCGCTATATATAGTAATGCAGCAGAAAGTGCATCTCAGAGAAGGCCTTTCAGCCAGCGCCGTCGAGTGAATGCCATGACGTCGCGGCTTATCCCCTGACTTATTAGTGTGACAGTGTAGGTAGCTGACAGGCACAAGAAAGTTATTCGTGACATTATCTCACTCCTGTCGACGGCTTTGCTGGAGGGCTTCTGTTCAAATGCATTCAACGCTCAGTTATTGAGTTATGTGCCACTGCAGTGGTTCTAGATGATGCGTTTTTCGCAATAATTATCACGGCGAGAGGTCTTCGTGGGCCGCCTTTTAATGGGACACGCAATAGTAACCCCGCTGAAGAAGCATAACCGCTTTCCCTCGGGTGTCGGAAAGCGGCTGAGGTGAGATGGGAGGTTGGAGGGGAAATGATCTCGCCGAGCACAGCAAACTCGGCTCTCTCACCAAGCACGAGTGAGAGAAAGAAAAATAATAGCTGGGAGGAGAGGGCGAGAGGGCGCAGCCTTGGTTCTAGCAGAGATCGCGTTCGCAAACGTAAAGCTAAGCCTCAAAAACCCACAGAACATGCACTTGCGCAGCGAATCTCGCGCTGAGTATAGCGTACTACGCGGCAATGTACAAAGAATAATTTTGATTCTGATACAAAGAGATTTCAGCCAATCTCCCCCAGCATATTGCATAATATGAGCCATCACAGGACACTCAGTAATGGAGCAATTAAACTATCAATTCTTCGCTTCTTAGGCCGGGAACCATTTTTTAGGCAATAAGACGAGTTTAAATTTTTAAACAGCACTTCGGTTTGTGTCAGCACTGACTTTTTTACCGTGTCCGGGGCTGTTAATTTTGTTTTCCCTATACCTTTATCCCCAATGATTCACACATGATTAGACTCAAGCCTCCACTCTTCTATGTAGCACACAATCAATGCTTGCGTTTACAAGTGCTCATAAGATTTTATTCCAAAGCCATTCTTGCAGCAACTCTCCTGCGATTGATCGCAGTTTCCTCCAGGCAGCATACCGGCGATTCCCGGTGCCCGAGAAGAAAACCAAAGAGAGTCAAGTCCATGGACTGCGAGGAGAACTTCGACGAACAATACCTGTGTGAGCTGTCCACAAAAACCTGTCCCTACCTTCCTTAGAAAACTTGCGGACGTCGTAAATAACTTTACTGGTCATGTTACGTTCCGGGGCAGCATTTGCAAATCTACTTTATACTGTTCATGTCTGACGCCTTGAAGGAGCATGTTGAAGACTGCCTTTTAAATGATGACCAAATGAGGCTTTGGCACCTATAGACACACATATTTCATGTGTATGTAAATCACTTCCTATTCCTGTGCCTCGTCCTGACTTAAGCTAGCGAGCATTACATAAAAAATGTTAGCCTTCTGTTTGCGTCTTCTGCGAAACCTTGGCCTGGACACTATGCTTGCAGTTTGCGACGATTGCGGAAGCGACCACCCCGGCGACTGCCCAGTACACGGACCGCTGACACACATCAAGGACACCGAGGTGAGTGCGAAGCACGAGCATGCTGAGAGTGAAACGCTGACTTGTAGTCCATTTCGTATCTGGCTATTCTCATTCCGCACAGACCGGCGCCAAACAAGACGGGCAATGTGCCGAGTATAGAGGGCAGTCCCTGATTCCAGAATTTACCTTCACTTGCTGTAGCATACATACATTATGGGAACTGTCCACTGCAGCCACTACACTCTTCCTGTTTCTCTTCTTTCACCGCCTCTTTGTGTCTTACCCGACCCACAGGGAGGCACACTAACTCATCAGTGCACTCACATCGCCGCACTCACTCTCAAGCCTGTGAGTGTGAGTGTCAGTTACTGGTTGGGAGTGTGAGTTCATGTGCGGGTCAGTGCGAGTGAGGGGATATGAGTGTGAATGGAGATGAGTGTGAGTGAGTGCATGTGAGTGCGAGTAGCCATGAGTGGTGAGTGGGCATGAGTGAAGAACAGATGTGAGCTGACGTGAATGGGTGCGAGTGGTCGTGAGTGGACGTGAGTGGCGTGTGGACGCGACAGCGAAGTTTGTCGCGTGTGTTTCGCGATGAAGGTATCCGCTATTCATGTTGTTGAGAGCTTAGGGAAGCAAATATTTATTGCCGAGGGCGCCTCGAGGCACCATAAGGCACCATGCCGGTGCTTTTGGACGACCGCAGCAGGACATTTCGCTGGCGCAGGAACGTGAATGCTTCGTTACTGTTCGCCTTACTAGTTCACAGTTGGCGTGGGCGCACGCCCTTTGCGGATGCAATGAGTCGCTACGAATTGTTTCAGATCCTTTGATCGAAATTAGCCTTGCCACTGCTATTAAGGTATATAGAACGGCAGTGGACGCTTAGGTTTTTAACGCGAGAGGGATAAGGAGCTCATGTCGCAGAAAATTCGACATAGTGATGACCGTGAGCAGCAAAAAAACCCACGAATCCCAGAAAAGCAACCTATAGGATGCAGGTGGGCCACCTTGGTCACGTGATCTTGTGTTGTGATCACAACCTGCCCACCGGAGTGTGAGCAACTGCACTCTGTGGTAGGTGGCAGTTAAAATGATTGGTCACTCGGGAAGAGCAAAATGGGTCTCACAAAGCCGACCTGTGCCAGCGCCTACCACCGCAGGGCAGTGGCGCATCGCTTAACCTCTGCACCACTGGCCCCGCAGTTCTACGAATGTATTGAAGAGAACGACCGATTCTGTATACAGTGAATTTAGTCTTTATGCTATCAAGTCGTATTCTTGGCAGAGCTGAAGTGTCCCCTGCAATTTTTTCTGTGCCCTGTTGTGGGCATTGTAGAGCTCTGCTCTGGCCGTATTTTTTTTTTTTTATTGAACTGGGCCCACGTTAAGAACGTGACGCATTTGGCACGGCTTTTGAACTTCACATGCTCGGCTCCAGCCCCAAAACGGCGCGAAATGCAAGCGCTCTTTTCGGTAACGCCAGTGGTTCTTGTTCATATCGTATATTTGGAGGAGCCCATCATCGCAAATCAAGCATATATTTTTTTTATTTTTTTGTATGCACGCCATCAGACATGGTAATGCCTTGACGCCAAGAAGATAGCTGAAGTGTTAATATTTAATGCTTTAATCTGCCAAATAACTGATATTTTTTTGTGGCGACGGTGACGAAACGTTGCGGAGATTTTCTGCAGTGGATATGAGGTGGGAGACAAATTGGCCGCAACCATTTTGGTTGGCTGGACGTAGAGTTCTATCTTAATTCTTCTACACTCGAGAAAGGGATCGAAAATATAACGTCTTTGAGTGTTGTCTTTCGAATGGACTGTGCTCGAAGAGCAGGAAGGAGCTGAGGATTAAGTTCCCCCTCAATCTCCCCGGATTCCAAAAAACCGTACTTATTGAAGATCATGAATAGACTGCCGTCAGCTTCAATGTACGTGGAAATACGCCTGCGCCGGCGTCGACGAATTCACTCCCGCATGGTCAGTGGCCGAGCGGCGTTTTTTTGCCGCCCAGTTGTGCGATGCGCGCGCCCCCGTCGATACTGAAATCAGACACATATGCGCAGGAAGCGAAGTGAAGCCGCTGGCTTTCGCGCGCGAAATGCTCGCGAGCGAAGAGGTTATTATTTATTTATTTTTTTTTTTGGGGGGGGGCGGAGCGTTCGTACGGGGAGTAGGTAGGGAATGGGGGGAGAGGAGCCCGGTAACTGCCACCTTGTTCAGGGGCACACCGCAACTGAGCAGCGCAGGGAATGGGAAGAAAAGAGAGAGCAGATAGGAAGGGGCTTGTTTTGAAAGGGGGGCAGGGGAGGAGGCAAGGAAGAAGGCAGTCGGGCGCTACCGATCTGTCCCTGCGATTCGGGAGCCCGTTTGGGCTCGCATCCACCATGCGAGAGTCTCCTTCGGCCGGGTGCACCGGCGCGGCCCCGTCCAGAATCACGTGACGCCCGCTCCGGCTCTTATTGGCTCTCTGTAGCTGCCCTCTCCCGGCGTCGGCGATTTATCTGTTCCCAAAAAACCCGACGATTTCGCAAAAACGTCCTCTCCAGCGGCAAAAAAAAGCGCTCCGCTGCATCGCCCGGAAAAACGCTCCATGTGGGCCACACTGGACGCAAACCTTCGCGTATCGCACCCGCGCAAAGACGTCAGTGCTGGAGTCTTCACCAATTTCTGCCACATGGGGAAAGCCGGAGGTAGCACATCCACCAAGCCAGCGGCCATCACGCATCAGGCTCGATGCACGCTCCCTCCGGGTATACATGGGGTTGGGGACACCGAACTGCGCCACAGCAGACTCCGGGGACGACTCGCCTCTTTGCACATGCCGCCACCGCGTGCAGATGGTTTGTCACTGCCTCCGGACTCTCCCGCTGCTTTCCTCGCAAGAGCACTTCTCGCCTCCACGTGGGCCACGTTCTCTGCTGACAGGCCTTACACGAGAGCGACCATTCATTACTGAAGTTCTTCCACTGTACCAAGGTTGCCTCCAGGAAGCAGCTCATTTCCGGTCGCGGCAGGCGTCGAGCGCAACAGCACTGGTCGAGTGGAATGGGCTTCTGAAATTTTTACCTTTGTGTTTTCAATTCTGTACGTTAGTGGAATAGCTTCTTTTTGCACGCTCAGATTTCAGCAATTCTAGCTGCACTGATATCTGGGCAGCATGAGGAATCCTTTCAACCGGAAAATGCAGTTTCCGCCAGTAAAGTCGCGCTGTTTGAAAAAGGCTTGCACCACAAAATGGCTATAAGTTAGCTACGTACGCATTCTTCCACGAATGACGTTGCTTCGACCAACGACGAGGCTGACTACGGTGAGAATAATTAGGTGAATTGTTAGCACTTTATACGCCCAGGCAGTTGCGCACATAGGCTTCCTACGTACCACCCTCCAACGAGAACACCACACTGGTCTCTAGATCCCCCTTCAGACAGAGATTATGTGCAGCGCAGACAACCTACTGCACGGCAGGCATGTCTACAGATCGATCCCGCCTGCCTGCTCTAGCTAGACGAAGCCCTCCGAAGCGGATTACCCCTCTTCTTTGGATCATTTTTCTCCAGGACAAATCTGTACTTGGGCGTAAAGGTGTGAATTCAGGCTTGTTGGTTATCCATGCAAACAGCTTAGCGCTAGAAACGGGACGAGAGAGGGCCTTCTCGAGCCATTTCTCTTCCCTTGAGGAATTCACTGGATGTTTTCAGATACTCTCTCCATTTCCCAGCGAAAAGTATTCATAGTCGCGAGTTGCCTCCAAAGTGTTGATACAGACTTGTACCCCTGTCACACGGCATTCCTCTAAGGCCTTTCCAGCAAAGGCACCTCTTTTCACAAGAGGAGCGAAAGCTTAAAGGAGCAGCGACGCTGTTACAAGGTGCCGCCCAAAGGTGAATAAGTCGTTGAGGCTTAGCATGCGCTGCTGTGCTCGAGCCGGCTAAAGTGAGTGTTTTAAATTTAAGGTGGGGAATTCTCTTCACTCGTTGAGCTCAGGCAGTTTGTTTATTCTAATTACTTCCTTGAAGGAACTGCAATAGCTGCTCTCATAGCAGCAGCAGGTTTTGTGTATTGCCTTGGCGACCAGGGGCTCTCGGTGTGGCTGCAACACTTTCACTGTCTTGAAATCTTGGCATAAGATATAAACACCTGTAAAAAAATCAAAGCCAGACGCACCTTTCGTATCTTTAAAAGCTGGTTTAGGCATTGTTGGCTGCATATTTTTTTTTCATTGCTTTTACTTTTTGACGTTGGATGGCACTGCAATCGCAGGTTCTCGAAGGCTGCGCCTTTGGGCTCCAAAATTCTCAGACGGGCGCCCTCGACTCAAAGGCCCTTAGCGGCAAAAGCGCAACATTTGTGCCGTGTACCTGCACACTTTATGCCTTTGATATAAAGACCCAATTCTCAAAGGCCTTTGCGGTACCCGTTTGAGAGGGGTATTGGGGATGTCATTATAAGAGGAAACAAAATATTGGTGCTTAGCCCCTGCCAAGACAAATGTGAACACAAACTCATTATTGTTGCTTAGGTGCTGTCAATGGCTTGCGCAGCGGGGAAGGGGGCGGGGTTGCGCGTCCCCCCGCCTGTAATCATCAAATGGGGCGCCAAGTATATGCCCCATGCCTTTAATCTGTTAAACCTTTTCGTTCATTGCTTATAGTGCAGTGTTCTGGGCATGCAGTTTTTTTGACGATACTGTCGGCGGAGGTCCCATAAAATTGCGTTCCAAGAAGTGTTTACTTGCCAGTTCAATTTGAGGCCATATTTTCGGGCTGTTTTTTGCAGTTAACAAAAAAAATAAGTCATATTTTCTTTGGCTTCGATATTATGAGAATTCCTTCGGCAGTACGTTGTTATATTCATGCCTCAGCGGCGCAAGGACCGTTTTCCTCTGCGTATGTTACACATGAAAGTATGAACTACTGGTCAATAATATTTTGTATAGCTTGCAATTGCATCAATGCTCATCTTAGCGCTCATTTTTCATCCTAACGCCCCAGGTGAGAGGAGGTTGGGAAATAGGGGCCGCTGCGCTGAAACTTTTCTCCCCCTAATGAAGAACCCTGCGCACGCCTATGGACACCGTTCGAAAACGTGACTAAGCATCTTAGCTGACGTTATACACGCACTCATCCTCTAAGCAGCAAGCGCGGGAGCACACGTGCGTAAGATTCGCCCGGGACATGAATATGCGTGATATATGACAATTTCCTTCGAGCATCGAAACTGCGAAAATTAACGAACCCGACAGAGCCCTGGGCTGCTCACCAACGCATCTATGCGAACCAAGCTCTGCCAGGGAGCCACGAGCGTAGTCGGCCGGGGCAATCAATCTCTCATTCCTTCCGTTTTCCGAAAACACAGAAACTGAGTAAATGTCAATGTGAGCGAGTGGACATGAGCGTCAGTAAAGGGTTGTGAGGGTAAATGGTTGTGTGTGTGAGTGGACGTGAGTGTGAGTGGACGTGAGTGTGAGTGGACGTGATTGTGAGTGGTGGTCAGTGTGAGTTAGTGGATGTGAGTGTTAGTGGCCGTGAGTGTGATTGAGTCACTTCTCACAGTGACGAGGTATGCCCTTACACCTTTATTCAGCGGACAACCGTTACTGAGTGAATTACTGCTCCCTTCGTTTTATCATGATTACCCGCCAACATATCACATATTTGGAAGACATCTTTTCTGCGTAGATTACTATGATTGCGGCGTTCATTCAAACGCAAACAGAGTTTTCGTGTAACAAATTGCAGCTCCACTGAGGCTGAGTGATGTAGTGAGTGTACTTTTTTTCTAGTGAATGCCTTAAAAAACAGGAGCTAGAAGCAGTGCAGGCATCCACGAGAGGGCGTGCCGCTCGCAGGTGGAAGCCGGGGACCCGCTGCGTGCCAACAGGAGCCTCCCCAAAGGCCTGTCCATCCGCCGCTGCACCCTCAAGCCCACGGGGTTCGGGGTGTTCACGCTGAAACCGCTGCCCAGGAGGGTCTTCTTCGGCCCCTACGAGGGTTTAAGGGTGAAAGACAATGGCGAGAGCAACGCCTACACCTGGCAGGTGGGTCTAATACGAGGCCTGTTTAGAACCAGCAAGGCCGCGTTTACAGCGCAGGATTCTTGTCTTCTACTATAGTAGCTGTAAACGTAAAATATTTTCTAGTCTGTGGGCTTTGTTGCCATCTGATGAGGCTCAGAGAAATGTCTGAGTGTATTCCACTTCCACTAAAAGCAGATAATATCACGCACGCTGCCAATCATGTGTTCATGAATAAACTTTCCCAGGACGAGTTTACGTTTGACACTCCATATACAGGCCTAGATCTTCCATTGTTGCTTCTAGTGGGACAGCGGTGTCCAGCGCAGAAGGATAGCCAGAATTTCCACCGTGAGCAAACAGAACTTCATGGTGCCTTCTCATTTTGACCACATGGCCCGACACACAGCCGAGTTTCTTCCTGGTGTTCCCAGGTCCGCAAGAACGGCAAGGAGTTCCTGGTGGACGGTCGTCCACTCGACAGTTCCAACTGGATGCGATACGTGAAGAGTGCGGCCAGCCCGCGGGGACCTAACTTGGTGGCCTACACGCGCCAAGGTAACATCTACTACAGGACGTGCAAGGCTGTCGGCACGGGCGAGGAGCTCCTCGTGTCATGCAGCCCATCGTGCGCCCGGGAGCGAGGGTTGCTCACCAAGCCTAGAGGTTCGAGGCCACCCGAGGACGGTGAGGGGTTCGTAACTTTTCGCGTATGTGGTTTACTTCAGGAGGGCAGGGTGATATCACCTCGGACTCGCAACGGTAAATCAATGTTCTGCCAATGGAACAAGATGCCTGCGGCTACAGAATACCCTGGCGACGTGCTTAAAGGCGCGACAACCTTAAGTTATGACCTCGAGCGTACCAGAAGTTTTTCTTATTGTGTCAATAGTTTGTGTATATTACCCCCCCCCCCTTTCCTCTCTTACTGTCAACTCACCTCTTTCATTACATTTCTCCATTCTGCCTGCTATCTTTTATTTCCGCTGCTGCCCCAGCTCAGGTGCTTCTGTATCGATGGCAGATGCCGGGCTGAGCAAAAATCTTTTCCTTCGTTTTTATCATTATTTTAATAAAAACACTTACTACTACGACTACTATTATATTACCAGAAGCTTGGCAGAACGCTCAAATCCTAATTCATACGAAAACAGACGCCAAGGAGTTTAAACTTTACAGTCCGATCAGCTTACTGTCCATTGCCTAGAAGGGATTTACTAATGTAATCGCTAACAGAGTCAGGGCATCTTAGACTTCAGTTTACCAAACGATCAGGCAAGCTTTCGTAAAGGGCATTGCACAACACATCATTTTCACACTATCAATCAGGTGATAGGAAAATGCGCAGAATATAACTGACGACTATATATAGCCTTCTTTGATTACGAGAAAGCATATGACTCAACGGAAACCTCGGCATTCATGCGCGCATTGCGGTAAAAGTAGTAGCAGTAGTAGCGTAAAAGTAGTAGCAGTAGTAGTTTATTTAAAAATGAATGAAAATACAGAAGGAAAACAGTGTTGCCGGCCGCGGCATTTGCTATCTAATATATAAAGTACGCGAGGTGCAGCCGGTGGAGGTGAAAGGGAAAGAGAGAGGATAGCGAGGAGAAGTACATAGGGGAGCGATAGCAAGAAAAGACAGGGGAGAGCTTTGTACACTATTTACAAAATACAGAAAGCAATCAAGTTCGCGCCACTCGCGCGCTAATTCTCAGTCTCTGTGAGTGTCGCAGAGCCTTATGCAAAGAACGAGAAAGTTTATTTACAGAAAAGGCAGAGAGGTTGGTCGGAAAAATAGATATCTGGTCTGCTACTCTGCACTGAAGAACGGGAAGAGGAGAAAAAAGCGAGTCACGATGGGGGATGATGATGATGAGGGAAGCAGACAGATGAAAAGAAGAAAAAGAAACAAGGCACATTTTCTTACACCACAAACGCGAGGCAAGGCGCCTAGAAAGAATGAGAGCGCTCGCGTTGTCTGTATAGTTTTCGAACTATCTGGCCAAGCCCCGAGGATCACATCCTTCGATAGGGGCCTGGTGTCAAAACACTTCAAAGCAGATGCTAGCATCAGTCTTTCTCGAGCATGTGCTGGGCACGCCAATAAAACATGCTCGACACTCTCTAGCTCGACACATGTGGTACAGTTCGGGGAGTCCGCTTGTGCAATTAAGTGCAAGTACTTGCGCGTAAAGACAACATTTAAACGTAATCTATGGATTATGCATGCGATATGGCTTAATATTCAACGAAGATAAGAAAAGGTCATCACCGGAACTAGCCGTTTAAGGCGGATGTGTCGAGTGCCTGGCAAGGCCCAGAATCTAGCCGCAGCGCTCCTCATAGATTCCGAAAGGAGACAAGTGGCGCCGGGTCTAGAGAACGGCACAGCTGGGCGCAGGCCACTGCTGAAGGCGCTCCTTGCTTCAGCATCGGCGGTCTCATTTCCATCGAGTCTGCAGTGTCCACGGATTCACTGAAACAATATACGGTGGCATTTTTCCTGAGCAAATGACAGCAGTTTAATGATATCAAGAGCCAGAGTTCGGTAGGCGGTGCGGCGGAGGACGCATCCCAAAATTATTAGCGCATGTTTAGAGTCAGTGAATATGCACCACTCCTGACTCCTGAGGCGGTTTTCCGCTCATGTGGCGAATCACTTCCTGAAGGCCCGTAAGCTCTGCAGCGGTTAAAGTATACTTGTGTCCTAAAATGAATCTCTGGGTCGTCTATTGAGCGGGGATTACCAAAGCTGCTGTTAATGCCTTTGGTGACGCAGATCCATCCGTGAATACATGCACTCAGTTTTGGTATTCTTACCAGATGTAGGCAAGAGCAAGTTGCTTCAGTCTGCTAAACGGCATCGCAGATTTCTTTAGTATATCAGGGACATGCAGGCATCCTGAAGGCTGAGCCTTCACTAATGGTGGCTGCAAGGGATGTTGCGGCAATTCGGATTGATGGAAGCGCAGTGCACGTGCAAAACTGCTGTCCGGTCGCTCATCAAAAATCTTCGTCAGCGGGTGACAGCGGTGCCGTGTAAGCTCGCGTAAATATACAGAAAGTGGTTCGTGGGACAGGTTGTTCGATATTGGGCACGCACGAGATTCCTCAATCGAGCCTTTGTTCGAGGCACAACCTTGTAATCCAAGGCATATCTTGAGCGTCTCTGCTTGAACACTCTCTAATGTTCGCAAAGAGGAAATGCTCATGGTAGATAGTACAGGAAGGCTGTAACAATTGTAGCCTATAAAGAGGGTATAGTAAAAACGGCCGTGGCTTAGCTTGGTTAAGCCTGGTGATTGCGAAGCCTATAATTTCTTCCTTTGCTTCTGCTGTTTCCACAGAGGAGGTTGCACGTTGTCGCCGAGCTGCATACTGGGCACGCCGCTTAGAAAGTCGTTCTTCTCGTTCTTCCGTCTCCGTAGCTCGCTGATGCTTCCTCTTTGCATTCTGCAGAGCTGCCTTGTTCGTAGGCACCGTCGTAACATCTGGCTGTATGACTGCCTTGGCGAGAGGAGCGGAGCTGTTTTAAACAGCTGGTGTGACGTCACTCTGACCGTAGCGCCCCTGGTGAGAGGAGCGGGAGTTAGGCCGCCGTTCGTGGCTACCGCCTCGCCTCGCGACGGCGTGAGATGGGGCCCCGTTTTTACACAGCTGGTGTGACGTCACTCTAGGTCACGTGGTGTGACGTCACGCAGCGAGGTCACGCTAAAGGTCAATGGTGCCTACCACCGCCTCGCCACGGAACGGGCTGAAGTGCGACCTAAAGTAGTATTGCTTCGCAATAAATGTCTGAGCAAGGAGCGCTCCGTTGGGCCCCATTTAATGCCTGTTACGAAGCGAAGGACATGGCAAAAAAGTGAGTCTTTTCCTTAGCCTATTTATATGCCACGAGCATGACACATAGCGGTCAATGATAATGCACAAAATCTTGGATGGGAGACGTATGATATTGCAACTCCTTGAAGTGTTGCCGGGTAGCGGCAGACGGACTTGCGCGTGAATGCGACCAGAGCACATTCTTCAGCTGCTAAGTGCAAACCCTGACGCCGTAGGTACCTTGAAGTAGATGACACTGCACGTTGTAATCTCGCGCGCATTTGCCGACGTGTCGAACCCGAAGCCCAGATGCAGATATCATCAGCATAGGCACAGATGGGAATGTGAGGGGGAAGTTCACTCACAAGTCCGATCAACGCCACGTTAAACACGGTTGGACTGAGAACTGCCTGAGGAACTCCGCGGCAAACCTGATGACGGGTAGTCTCTTCATCAGGCGTAGACATGTAAACGAACCGGCCGTTGAGGTAGCTCACAATCCACGAGCATATCCGGCCGCCAAAGCCTATGTCGTCAAGGGCATCAAAAATGGCGTCCTGAAGTACGTTATCGGAGGCGCGTTTGATGTCTAAGAAGACAGAAGCGACAAGTCGGCGACTACGTTTTTCATGTTCCACTGTCGATATGAGGTCAATTACGCTACCAATCGAAGAACGTCTCCGCCGGAACCCGGTCATCATGTCCTGATAGAGAGCATTCTGCTCTAAAAACCATTCGTGCCGCACCAGCATCATTTTGTTCCTTAACCTCACCGACGCAGCTTGCTAGTGCAACTGGCCGCTATGAGGTAAGCTCACCAGGAGGCTTTGCAGGCTTCAAAATAGCAACCAGACGGCTGATATTCCAGTGTTCTCGAACGATTGCGGATGCCCATGTATCAATGTAGCAAGTGAGCACCAGTTTGGCATTCCATGCCAGGGTGAGAGAAAGGCGCGTACAAAATCCCGTCAGGACCAGATGTATAGATGCATGCCTAAACGAGGAAAGAGCAGCTTTTAGTTGTTCAGGCATCGTGAATAGCATGTCTTAGTGGTCGTCTGGTGAAGGCGGCACAAAAGTCTCCAAACTGTTTGATGCTACCGGAGTTGTGCCCCCAATCATTTTGCGGAATTCTGCAATTCTCTGCATGTAGGTGAACCAACGTTGGTATTGACGAAATTCTGGGAATGCATAAATCAAACAGGTTCCTGCCTCGGTTATTCCGAACAGCACCGCCCCACTAAGGATAATGAGCATTAAAATCGCCCACTATTATATGAGGAGCTGTGGAACTATGGATAGCTGAATGCAGGTACGAAGTATCAATGGCACCTCTAGGGGGAATGTAGGCACCGACTATCGAGAAGATCCGTCCCGTTTAGCGTTACTGTCAAGTCGATGTAATGGTTTGTGGTGTGCGTCAGTAGCACTTGGCGGACTTGCCCAATGTCTTGGCGTATGCAAACTAACACTTTGCTTGTTTCGTCTTCTTCACGAGACCACAGCAGTGCGTACCTAGAAAGGCGGAAAGGAGACGGCATGTTGGGCTCACATATAACAAGCACAGGGAAGCGGTTCTTGCGGACGCGTTGCCGGAAGTCACTCAGACGACCGCGTAGGCCTCGGCCATTGCATTGCACCACTAGACTACTGCGCACGTGCATTGTCACAGACGAGGTGGGTTTTGGTAGTGCCATAATGAGTTACTGGAATGCCGCTAAGAGCGGCTCAAGTGCATCCAAAAACTGCACAACAATCTTTGCTGTTGGCGTGTTAATGCCTGAAAGCAGCACGCGCATTGAACAAAGAAGCCCTTTCAACATAATGCTCACATCCTGACCTTCGAGCTTGCCAGCAGTGTCAGCTGGAGTGGCAACCAGTCTTGGTGTTGCCGTGGCGATGTCCTTGGTTGGCACAGCAGGCCATTCAGCATCGGTGAAAGTTGATAACACAAACGCATCAGACTGAGCCACTGCGGTAACATGGGACACTGCCGCAGGCGTATTGTTATCGTCTTTAGGCTCACGCTGTGCCGGATGAGCTGATACTTCCTGCGACTTTGGTGCAGCTGGAGTAGCTGAATAGTGTGGATCCGGACGACGCCGCCTAATGCGAAAATAGTGGAAGGTATCTATAGCAACTGCACAGCTGCCATAGTCCTCCTTCTCTATAAAGTCTGCAATGAAATTATAATTAGAAAGGGCGTCAGGCAGAGAGACACGATCTCGTCAAAACTATTCACCGCCTTTTAACAGGAGGTATTCCAAGGCTTAAATTGCAACAGTTTGGGATAAGAGTTAATGAAGAATGCCAAAACAAATTGCCTTTCCGTGATGACTTCGCCTTGCTGAGTCCGTCAGGAGATGAACTGCGGAGCATAATTAATGAGTTAGGCAGGAGAGCAGAATGGTGGGTCTAAAAGTTAACGTGCAGGAGACTTAAATAAATTTAGACAGCCTAGCAACGGAACAGCAGTTCAAAAGTGGAAGCGGGGTGCTGGAAGTGGTAAAGGAATACTTAGGGCAGGCAGCGACATCTGATGCGGATGATAAGAGGGAAATAACTAGAAAGAATTGGGGGGAGCGCATGTTACAGGTTCTCTCAGATCATGAATGTCAGTTTACAATATATCCAAGAGAAATGTATACAACAGCTGTATCTTGCCGGTACTCATCTATGGGGCAGAAACGTGGAGGCTAGCTAAAAGAAAGCAGCTTAATTAATAGTTAACGACAAAACAGCGAGCTGTGGAAAGGAAAAAATGATAGGTGTAACATTAGGAGGCCGAAAGCGGGTGGAGTATGTGAAGGAACAAACCTGGGTTAAATACATTCCCAGTCGAAATCAAGAGATGAAATGGGCTTGTGCAGGGCATGTAATGCGAAGGCGAGATAACCGCTCGTCCTTAAGGGAAACGGAGTGGATTCCAATTGATGGCAAGAGTAGCAGGGGGCGGCAGAAGGTATGGTGGGCGGATGAGATTAAGAAGTTTGCTGGTGGGCGCAGCTGGCAAAGGACATGGTTAAGTGGAGAGACATGGGAGAAGCAGTGGGCGTGGTGGGCGTAAAAGTCAAGGGGAGTAGTCTGGCTCAATATGGTGATGATGACGATAAAACTTAATTCGACTCTCGACAATTGTTTCGTAGTGGATTTTGCCACTTTCGTGCAGGATATGGGTCGGTATGTTTGTCTGACATGGGGGGTGGCCGAACGTATAACGACGAAAATGTGTCGGTCTCAAAATTAAATACGCTGGTCGTAAGGCTGCAACTTAGGGGTCAACGGGTGATCTGCTTAGTGCAAAATGAATTGCGTGGGGGTGTATTTTTTTTTATTAAAAATGATTTTATAACGTTACAATACGCACAATGCTATTAGACACGTAACTCAAATCTAGTCTCGGGTCCATCAAAATACTGTACATTGTAAATGCGGCACGTGAAGCCGTACATTGCGTTCATAAAATAAAACTCAGATTCTAAACAGGCATAAACAAGAGAACACAAACACAATGCATACATCCTCACAAAAACAAAAAAACAACAGACCATAACTTCACATATTCATTAGGTATATTTTGAATGATTCCACAAAGTTTGTTTTCAGTTTAATACGGCATCAGTCTTAGCACTGCCATTGCGGGAAAAAAAGACTCCTTCCTTCCGTGTGTAGCCTTTTTTGGCCATGGGCAGTGGGAAGTGAAGAGAGGAAAATGTACGCCTCCTCTTAAGGAGAGATGAGGGCAGGGATAATGGGTTATGGTAGAAGACGGGTTGTAGGCCCGTTTCACATGGTGCGAATTTCGCCGCACCGACACTGCGAATTCGGTACAGCCGCTGACGCCGCAATGTAATTGCCGCTGAGTCCTTTCACATGCAACGCACAACCTGCGAATTCGTTGGGTTGTGACAAAAGGGTTGCTAGTTGTCTGCTTATCCAAACTGTGAATAAATGCGGCAGTAATGTAACCTGGAATGTGTTTATGTTGCTGTAGTCATGAGCACTTTTAGATACAATGTAACATTTCGTATCTTTTTGTCAAAGTAAACAGAAATCGTTCGCAAGCCGTCGGCGGTAAGAGCGGAGGCCCTCTCCAGCCGCAGACCGAACGAATTGGCAGTGCCCGAAGGGGAATGGTGTGTCACAGTGGGCCTCTTCAATTTTCTGCCTGTCTGTACGCGGGCTGTGTCGGGTCCCCTGAGCGTGGATCCAGCGTTGGCTGCGAGTGGCCCGTGGAAAGACGGGTGAGCCACGGTCTAGGGTGCCTTGATGGGCCAGCGGCGCTTTAAGGGTGAAAACACCGCTCTCGGCGGGGGCATGTTGGGTCCCACTCTTTCGTTCGGCTGCACTGAGCGCAATGCGGCGGCGTGCCGTTTCGAAGAGAAAACTGCAGCTGATGCGAGGAATTCAGGAAATGTGGTGTTCCACTAAGACCGAGTGGTACCAGATTGCTTGAACAGTGAATCAGACGTAGTTACTTTAAATTATACTGTTTTTCACAGCTAATCTGCCGAGAAATTCAGCGCCTAATAATCAGTCGGTGCGCTCATGCGTGTTGGTTCTCTTCTGTAGCGTTCGTTTTGCGCTGTGTTCCTTCATAATAGCGTTCTTACAACTTGCGCAGCACATTCCACTGCAAGCTGTTTACCCGGATACTCTACATTTCAATTATTTATTCAACAATCAGGATTACTTATTTCGAGCCATGAAATCAATGCGAACAGGTGCGTTTTATCGCTGCTAATTTAAATAATTATGAGGATGTGAAGTTAAGATTTGCATTATTCCGCCGTCCCCAGCAGAAAATGTTCTGGAATACAAGTGTTTCGTCTGCCTTACCTCTCATACTTTGAGGTTAACCCTTGGTCTAGCAGTCCGGTTTGGCCTGCTATTGGCAATTTTTTCGGCGCGCGCTATCAAGAGCAAAGCTAAATACCCAGTGCACTTTAGTAGTGTAGGCATAACACCAGGAACACAACACTCCCTCATAACTTGGTCTCTTACTGCTGCAACACACACACTACGAGCTCACTTCAAGCGAAGGGGCGTGGCCTGTTTTCGCCTCGGTTTTGCAAGATTTGTGCGTTCGCCGCCGCCTTCTACTTCCGATTAGAGGCGCCTCGTTGTTTTTACGCGTTGCGGCCTTTCTTCTACCAATTACAGCCGCCTCAGTACACATCGCACGTTCAGCACCACGCTGTCAGAAGTCCCATGTTCAGACCACAAGCGCTTGCACTAGGCCAAGGCCAAGAAAGCCAAAAGCGTAGGCAAAGAAAGTCTGGTATGAAAACCTTTTGAGCCAGTCCGCTGTTCATGAGTACAGATTCTTCTTTCGTTGGCGATTGGTCTGCCACTTAAAGGGGCTGCGAAACACCGCTTGAACGGATGCCGATTACACTTCAGATGGATTATTTTTGTCACACAGATTCTGACTCAAAAAAGAATTACGAGGATCGATGCATAGGACGGGAGTTATTCAATGAAGAAATTTCAAACTACAAGCAAACAAAATGCTGCCTTCAACTCGATTTTCGCGCGGCTTCCCATTCCCATTTCACTCTCCCAATGACGACACTTAGCGCGACCAATCAAAACAGCAAATCTGAGCACGTAGCCGAAGTTTGCACTCCATGGTTGCCTGTTCTCTGTAACTCGTTCATGCCATGGCTGACAATGCCGTTTGCATGGTTACACAGCCATGTGAACGCAGAGCTGACCCAGCGATGCTTCATCGTCACTTCGACGGCGCAGAAGGGAGCACTGATCAGTGACGTTCCCTTACTCATGGATCCGAACTCGAGCGCGAGATACTGCGACGATGTGACAGCCTGCGCAAGATATCAGACACATTTAGCATAGCGCGTACCGCTACTGCTCACCGCTGTTCCGTACAGAGAACGCCAAGATGCGAAGAGTGTTCAAGCAGCTGGGAGTCATCAATCAACAGAGGCTTCAAAGGGCCGTCGAAGGGGTTGCGGCGCCACAAATGCAGGTGGCGTCGCCTACAAGGGACCTCCCCCTCCTCTTCTGCTACTTGCGGGGTGAAACCGAGGAACGTTTTTCGGGAACCTGGTTGTCGTTTGTTCTCGACGCCGTACCCATCCGGGACACAACGACGTCCTTCTCCCGGAAGGGACGGCGGGGGAGGCGGCAAGCGGCACGGGGCTGCAAGTGAGCCGTGGCAAACGCGGCCGTGGTTGACTAAGCCAACAACGCCGGAATACTCGTGCTTCGAAAACGACTTCGTCTAACTCTAAGTGATTTACCTTACGTGGAACCAACCGTGAAACTGCCGCGGCGGCCTTTCGCTCCCACGGAGCGCTGTGAAGTGCAGGGTGATTGACCTTCAACGCCGCCTGGAGCCCCCCTCGGGCTATTCATCACTGCTGCCTGGACAGCACGGATCCTAATTTTCCAGAAATAGCAAGAGTGTGTTGTTGGGGACGTCCTGGAAGGCAGATCCTAAAGACTGGACACGTGATCGACATCACAGTGATTGGACGCTTTTTTAATGAACTAAATTCCCTAACTAGGGACCTGGGAACAATGAACATATTTAAGCAGAGACGTGGCATCTGATCAGCAGCTCCCGATTAACTATGTAAAAATGTAAATAAACCCTTTTCAGCCTCTTCTCCACCTCGAAGACCATCTCGTCTCTTAGTAACCCCACAACAGCAGTCTCCCGATACGGAACCCGTAGACAACGACCTTGGCGAGAGACGGCCCAGGCGAACCAGGGGCCCGCATCTAACACCGCCAACCATCGCCCGTCGCTCCTAGGGCGCTGGCTGGTCACGGCGAGCAAGGAGCGCGTGCTGTTGACGGGAACGTGGCGCCACCTGGCGCCGCCGCCCGGTAATCCTCCACAAGCTGACGATGTGCACTCCCTGCCAAACGTGAAACGCAAGCATCCTTCCATGGGACCGAAACGAACGCTTATAGAGTTCAATGACTCGATCGGATCGGTTCCACAAAGCTGCTCTCAGATACATAGAGATAGCCATAAGTGTTGAGTGCTAGGTCGTAGGATGTTTACAGAGAGGCGCAAAGTCCTTCGATGCGAAAAGTAGCCAGAGCCTCTGGTGATGTATTTTTGTTTTACTTGCTTTAGAGTACTTTTATCTAGGGCAAACAAGTTGGTTTTGTTAATGTAATATAAAACACAAAAACTTGACGAAACATGTCTCTTGTTATTAACACGATTTGCAGTATATTTACTGTGTGTCCAATCAACAAGCTCCCACTAAGTGATGGCATATCCGCTGCTAAAAACCGCCACTATATTGTGACACCGTCAGCGCCACGAATTTATTTCTTCGAGCTAATTAAAATAATAAATACCGCAGTATACGCGGTACGGCCGATGCTAATAGCATCACTATAACTCATTTAGGCAACCAACAGGCAAAACAATGCACTGAAAATGCGTTTCGGGGCCCTTTTAAAACCTGATAGGCCACATCAAAATTTTCCGAGCGGCTTCTTCACAGCCTGATCACAAAGGCATTTTCCATTAATGCAGCTGCATTATGTAGGCGCTCTTGTGGGCAAGCGAGTATGCGAAGCTCTCGTCGCAGCGTTCGTTCAGTTTATTATTTGTTTTATCTTAATGCCACGAAGGCATTATTACCCCTCCCCTCTCTCTACTTGATTGCGCAAGCTCACTACGAATATCATAGCGTTAAACTTCTCTATGCGTCAGTAGGCAAAGAAACCGCGGCGGCGCGCCGCCAACAAAAGGCGGCTTTTTTCCCAAGTTATGGTTTATTTTCGATCTTTTTCGTATCGCTTTTAAAGAAACCACAACTGGGGAAAAAATGCTCATTTAACTGCCGTCACGCAGCCACGTGAGTAAAATTCGTCACGCGTACATCTGGGCAACCATATCCTATAGAATACTTTTTCCTCTTTTGATGACAGCAGCAGCAGAGACGAAAGCCGGTCAGTCGTTTTCACTAGCCTGCGTCTTCCTGCGTGCTTTACCTCAAACGTTGTTTTCCAACAAGCCCAGACTCATTCCTTAATGATAGATCTATTGCCTTGCCCGACGACTATCGAGTGAGACAGCAAGCGAGCGTCTTTTAGCATCTGGAGCAGACGCTAATGCAGAAGCGAGGAGACGCCAGTAATATGACTGTCCTGCTCTTTCCTGTCAGAGGCGAACTTTCTGGCAGCCAGCGGGCTGCCCGGGCGCGGTAAATCGAAGGGCCCCAGTGTGATTGATCGATTAGTTTGGGGGAGTGGTGTTCTACCTGTAACACTTATTATAGCGATAGCTACATCACGCTAGCACTACGAGCCTTTAGCGTGACACCTCTTTAGCTGCGTGGCGGCGCTGTGACTGGTCACGCGGTGCGGAGCAGCTGCCGGCGGCGCGGCGAGCCGGTGAAATCTAGTGGGGGAGGGGGGGGGGGGGGGGGGGGGAGTGGAGATGGGTAGAGAGTGAATCCACGTCCAGGGACGACGCTGAAGACGGAAAGGCAAACGAAACAGCGGCAAAAGACTGAGTTTGCAATTCTACTGAGCGAGTTCCACTCGGCCAGATGTAGCTATCGCGTCGCCCCAGGTTTAACCTGAGCTATACCATAGCCATTTATTTTTTGCCGGAATATTTGAACCCCGCCACCCGCTCGTAAGGGCTCAAACCATCAACGGCAGCTGCTCCTCCGTCCGTGAGCAACAGTACTGCTAAAATAACATAGAGAGTAAAGAAACATCACACAGGAAAAAGAAAGCACACACACGAGAGCTAACTCCAACGGTTTATAGTGAACTGTGAGTGATATACACGACGTAGTGATATACACGACTGCAAAGGGCCCGGAGACGAACTGCTTAGTGATTTCTTACACATTCTACTTCTTTGAGAGCTCTTGCACGACAGATTGTTTAGCGATGCTGTTGTCACGTAAGCTATCTATGACTTCTGCCGCTCAATGATTTTGTGCGTAAGTTCGCAACCCTTCCTAGTGACAAGTGCATTCTTCATAGTTCTCATGGAGCTTTGCACTTAGATATGCATTTGTTGCAATGCACATCATTGAAACCACCTTTCTTTTCTTTGACATTTTAACGTAGTTCACGAAGGCGGTGTATCAGGCGCCTTGCACTCTGACATATATATTAATTTCCGAAAGTGAATGGTATGCTATACACAATCCATTCCGTATGACCAGCGAACTTGGTTTCGAGCTTCTTCGTACAACCAGCCTTTTTAAGAACCATGAAACCAAGTTTGTTGAGTCTGCGAAATCTATTATGCAAACCTATGTAGTGATTTTCGGGACCCTGTTCAGGCACTACTACATCATCTCGACGGGAACCCAACCGCATCCGGTAGCCAACTTGGAGCACTACCAAAGGCGGAAAACTCCTCAGCCAATCAGGAGAGCTCGTTAAATGTACTCCTCTGCGCCTAATGGTATGCGTTCGTCTGCTCGCGGCGTACATGGTTATCGTTAGTTAAGAGTATAATTCACGCTGTCTACGTACCATAAGGGTATGCTCGTTTATGTGCGCTAAACGCATGAATTTGTCACATTAGACAGTTTTAGCTGTGCGTACGCAACGGCTTAGCGTACGCAAAGGGTTTGCGGGGACGCTAGTGCGCAGAACGCAAGCACAAGCCCGGGGTCTGCCGTACGTACGCTAGCCAGCGGACTTTGCGTTGCGGGCGCATGCGTGGCTTTCGTGGTTAACGTTGACAAGATGGCGGCGCCCTGCTCGGCCGCTTCGGAATAAATACATGTCGCTGCTGGATTCTCCGATGCCATAGCTCGCTTAATTGGTAGCGGTTCGCTTTTATTTCGCGTAATCTTGCCTACACGTAGCGGTGTAAGCGATAACCTGCCGCTGTTTTTCAGATAACTTGGCGATTTTCAAGCTCCTATGCCGTACGTTTTCCTCGTAGCAACAACTCCCGGCGAAACAGTTTTCTAGCGTTTAGTAAGTTCTTACATTTACTTCGGTTTGCATAGTTTTTCTTCTTGGAACAAAAAAAGCCTCGCAATGCACTGACCCTGGTAATCAGCAATCACAGACGAAATTTCCTTCAACCAAGCGTTGATGTGTTTTGACATCTTGTCACTTGTCACTTGACATCTTGTCACTTTTACGCGTTCGCTTGAGGGACGCTACGGCACGGCCAACTTAAACTATACTTCGCAGCGGACAGCGTAGGGCACGCAGCGCCGTAGCGCTTTGCGTACGCAAGCACTTGCGTATGCAAAGATAAAACTGTCTATTAAGATATTTAGTTGAGCGTATGCAAACAAAGATGTAACCATAAGCTGAGCCTAAAGGCGCCATCTGGTTGTGAGAAATGGAAGAATTTTTGTCAGCAAATCGACACTCCTTTTGAGACTCGAAGCGGCATAATAATCACTCTAAGTAAAAAATAGGCAAATTTATCGCTCATGCGTTTTGTTATAGGCGAGATGAGACGAAGTGAAAGCCCGGTGCCCAATTTATGGCCAGTGAACGCACTGAAAACGACCGTGACAACGACGAATTCAGTCCTAGGCGAGGGTCCGAAGGGTCCTGCTTCAATTGGCGCCGCCATTTTGGAAAATATGTTTTAGAGCACGCAAGAGCTGCTTTCTTAAAACACAGAAAATAGGGTACGCAAAGCAAGCGTAATGTAGGGCTCGATATGAAAAAGCGCTTACCGCGCGCACACTTTCAAGCACGGTATCTTATATGCCTCTATGCCTATTTTAAATTCAATACAGTAAATGGCTGGGCTAATACGTTCATAAAGCACAGGTTTGTGTGATAAGTGTTGTGTGTGACTCTTGGTCTTGTCCTGCGCTAGTTTAGCTGGTTCCACCATATGTGCCTTATTTATACTGGTACTTCATCCTCAGCATCAGAATGTTGCCTTTGCGCACATCGCAGCTGCATTCGGAAGCAGGTCTCGGGGCGGCAGGCCGCGACTTTTCTTGCTCTGAGGCTGTCAAGAGTGTGTGACTTGATACTGGAACTGATTACAATGTCGTCGCCCCGCTCTGACTTCTCCGAATAGTTGGGGTCATGAAGTAAGGAATTAATGCAGGAGAGGCTGTTACGCCTCATTTTTGAAGCCCGACGCAAACGCTGCCCCGGCTACCTCACCAAGATGTGGTTACGTTCTAAAGAAATGTGTCGATATTACTGGCTCGCTTGCAGACTTTTACGCGGTATGAACACTTGTTGGCTTTCATTACTCACCAATCACCCACTTAATAAGTATTTTCAAAACAGCTCATTTACCTTTAATGCCGAGCTCGGGAAGTTAACTATAATGGTCCACTTTGCTAAGTTGTTGTAATTGAAGTTGCCAGCAAAGTTTGAATGTTTTGCTACCATGACATATAATTTCTAGTAAGCAAATCTATCCTGGTGAGAAGATAAAGATGCGTTTTGAAGTAAATGAACTTGAATACCCCCCCCCCCCCCCCTCTCGCGTTAACTCAGAATAAGAAAATTAGATTGGAGGGGATTGAATGGTGTTAGGAAATGAAGCTGTGATGAACACTTATTCACTGCGCTATTCGTCACCCTACCCTAAATCATGCTTCAATTAAACTGCAGGTGGGGTTGTCGTTTGTACGAGAAGTAGTACAGGGAGGATTCACTCGAGCCACAGTGACTGCCATGTTGGTGCACATGGGACACAGTGAAATGCAGCCCGGTGTATTTTCCGCTGAAGCTGCGCGCTGTACAACAAAATGGCACCCGCGACGTCACCTGAATATTTCCCAAGGATGAGCCGTTGTAAATATTTTAAAAGAAAGCATCCAGTGAAATGAAGTTTTCATTCGATTTTTTCTTGAAAAAAAGAAAAGAAAAACACGGGTTCTGAGAGTCTACTTCGCCTGTTTGGTTGCCGCGCGTTACCGATGTGCGTTTCTGACGATTATAGAAAGAGCAGTGCTAAAACGAAAGGGGTGCCAAGTATTCGGTGTCCATCAGCAAATCGCTGTCTACTCTGATCTATTTTCAGAGGCTGAAAACACTAAGTCTGCTTCTGTTCCGACCTTCCCCTGCGAGACATGCGGCGACCTGTTCTCCGCACAAAAGCTTCTGGACAAGCATCGGCAGAGCAACCACTCGCAGAAGCTGGGAGGGAGGCACAGCTGTAGATACTGCCCCTATACCAGCGATTACAAGTAAGCCAAAATATGCCTTGCTGCCGTTGTTTAGACATGGTCAAAAAAATAGAGAACTACAGAGATTTTTTTTCTACATTGGAATCAGTGCGGGACCAGCGATTTCTGCTAGGTAGAAGACGACGATGAGTTGGCAGCGTAACGGCACGGACCGCTTTGTTTCCTCGATTTTCTTTCCGATTTCTTCAAGATCTCTCAAAATCGTGTTTTTTTTTTCTCGCAGATTCCTCTGTTTATAGCTATGAACCTCTTGAGATAAACCTGGATGAGTTTTTCCTGTTTGGATCTGCACCAAACCCCGGCCAATCCGCCACCGTGGGAATGTTCAATGTTTTTTTGAGGCAACAACAGCAACCCTCGAGTGGAGCCGGCTGCGAATACAAATGGAACAGACAACGGATGATTTTACTCTGCGTTGGTACCCATCGGAGTAGTGCCTAGGCAATAATAGGGCGCGTGTTGTGTCTTCCTTTTCTTCTGTGCCCCGTCGAGTTCAAACAGTTTTTCACGCGTGTTTTTGAACCTTCGGCGGTACAGTGCGCTAACTCAGCTGCGTCAGAACGTATAGAATATAGAATATTACTGATAACGTCCAAGTTCGCAGTTAACACCGCTGATTTGCGTTTATTCTGTGACACAGTTGATTAGAGCACTGCTTTAGAACGTGCAGGATACCAGGTTGAGCGCAATGTTGGCTTGAACACTTTTTCTTTTTTCTTCGGTATTTAACGACGCAAGCCATTTCTCTTTTTTCTCTGGAGGTTTTGTAGTCTGTCAGGTCGCCTTCTGTAATCCGAGGCAAATTTTCTGCTTGAGCCACTGAAACCAAGCCAATTTCGATTCTACTTTATTTGAAAAAGCAAATAACGCATGCCACAAATAATTTAATATTCGCCGTCACGATGTGTCTTACCTTGAATTCATGTCTCATTATGACCGGCTTTGCAGCAAAAATCGCCGTATAATAAAAATTTTGAGATCAGCCACTAGACAAAATACCAGGAGTTGGTGCGCTGTATCGTTGAGGGTTTGGAAATACACCACCATGACTAGTGCTGCTGCTCGTTATTCTGTGCTCAGTCATGCTCAACCGTGTGCTATTATTTTCCGGTATTATTCATTTGCAGTCTGGAATAAACAGAGTTGGAGATGACCAATACTTTGTTATTACAATAAGAAACTGAGCTGAGTCATGCAGTTGCATTCGGGGAAGAAAGCTCAATTCTTTATGCTGAATTCTTTATAGGTGTAATGCTAAGAGACCGGAAGCGCGCAGATTGGGTGAGGTAAAAAAAATTGGCTTTGGTTTAGCACTGGTTCTGTTAAGTTCAATTTCATAAAAGTCCCCCGGACGTTAAACCTCGAGTTACGCGACAGCTACATTTGGCCGAATGGAACACAGTCGAATTGCAAAGTCAGTCTTTCACCGCTCCGTTTCGCTGGGGGTACCTTCTTCATCATCGTCCCTCGACGTAAATTCACTCTTCTCCCCCCCGCTCCCCGTTCGCTTTCGCCGGTGCGCCGCGCCGCGAGCAGCGGCAGCTGCTCTGCACCACGCGACCAACCACGTGACATTCCATGGCTCCGCCAGGGAGCTCAAGGGTTGCCCCGCTGAAGGCTCGAAGTGCTAGCGTAGAGTAGCTCTCACTACAAAAGGCGGGTTAATGAGATCCTAGTCGAAATCAAGAGGAAGAAATGGGTTTGGGCAGGGCATGTGATGCGAAGGCAAGATAACCGCTGGTGCTTAAGTGTAACGGAGTTAATTCCAAGAGAAGACAAGCGTAGCAGGCGCGGCAGCATGTGATGCGAAGGCAAGATAACCGCTGGTGCTTAAGTGTAACGGAGTTAATTCCAAGAGAAGACAAGCGTAGCAGGCGCGGCAGCATGTGATGCGAAGGCAAGATAACCGCTGGTGCTTAAGTGTAACGGAGTTAATTCCAAGAGAAGACAAGCGTAGCAGGCGCGGCAGCATGTGATGCGAAGGCAAGATAACCGCTGGTGCTTAAGTGTAACGGAGTTAATTCCAAGAGAAGACAAGCGTAGCAGGCGCGGCAGCATGTGATGCGAAGGCAAGATAACCGCTGGTGCTTAAGTGTAACGGAGTTAATTCCAAGAGAAGACAAGCGTAGCAGGCGCGGCAGAAGGTTAGGTGGGCGGATGGGATTAGGAAATTTGCAGGCACATGGTAGGCGCAGCAGGCAAAGGAAAAGGTTAATTGGAGAAAGAGGAGAGGCCTTTGGCCTGCAGTGGGCGTAGCCAGGCGGTTGATGATTATGATGATGATGATGATGAATAGCCGCAGGTATTTTATCTATTATGCATGAAATATTTTTTTTATGATAATCGCCGCGCACTTTCCGATAACTTACCCATTCATTCTGGTGTTCCTCAATGAAGCATTCTTGGACCTTTTTTATTTAATATTTACGTTAA
Source organism: Amblyomma americanum (assembly GCF_052857255.1). Lineage (NCBI taxonomy): Eukaryota > Metazoa > Arthropoda > Arachnida > Ixodida > Ixodidae > Amblyomma > Amblyomma americanum. The sequence continues at coordinate 89,931,551 of NC_135500.1, read as the reverse complement.
CAAATAATTAATATTGACACCACTGCCCGATCCATCATATACGCTGATGACACTAGTCTGTTCTTTATATCTGGTTGTGCAAGAGACCTGTTCGCTCTTGCGAACGCTGCTTTAAGCGAACCTAATCGATGGAGTTCATTGAATTCACTGTATAAATAAAAACAAGGCAAAGGCTGTACTTTTTCAACCTAAAAAAAAATGTCCACGTTGACGGCCATTTGCAAATGGGTTCCTCGATTATCAACTTCGTGCCATCCATTAAACGTCTCGGGGTCGTATTTCGAGAAAACTTACTTTGGAATCTTTATACAGACTCAGTTGCTAGCAAAATCGCTGGTGTTGTGGGAATACTGACGAAACTTCGATTTTTTCTCCCCTTGAGCGTCAAAAAACTGCTTTATAACTCTCTCTTCCAGTCCCATCTGAATTACTGTAATTTATTCTGGGGAAACAATACGATGTCTAACATCACAAAACTTCTATTGCAGAAGAAAGCAGTGCGCGCTATTGCCAAGTCTTCATATGACGCCCATACGCAGCCACTTTTCAGCGCCCTTAATTTACAACCGGTCACCTCCATATATCGTAGTATTTTACTCAAGCGTTTCACTACTGCGAAAAAACAGAACGCGAAATTTTTGAGCATTTATCTCTATTGACAATGAATTCTAACATTAACAACACACGTTACAGGGAAACATGGTACGTTCCCAAAGCGTGCACTAACTACGGTCAACAAATGTTACGCCACGCACTGCCATCTTTGTTAAACTCATTAGAATCTCAATAGACACGTATTTCTTCTTTTAATGGGCTCATTGTGGATTCCATTTGTTTTTGCCCTGGTATACACTTTCGCCATGCATGCTTAACCAATTTTCTCTGCTTGTACATAACTTATTATTTATAGATGTGAATTTCAAGACTGTATTATTTGCATCATTTTATACTATTCGCTTTCAGTAACATAATTCCTTGCAGCATTCTATCGTTGATTTTTTTTACCCGTACGTATTTCGGTTACAAAATGTTCGCTAATGCTTTTTTTCTCCTTTATCCAGTATTGTATGTTTGTGTTCTGTTTATTGTGCACGGCGCCATTTCTGTAGGGGGTACAGACCCCGTCAAGCCCAATTCATTTGGCTTTTTGTCTGTACTCCCGTCCTCTCCCCTCCTCCTTTCATTTGCTTCCACACAGATGCAACGTCATCAGACACCAGCGGAACCACACTGGCGAGCGGCCCTTCGTGTGCAAGGAGTGTGGAAAGGCTGTCGCACAGCGGCAGTACCTCATCGACCACCTGCTGACCCACTTGAAGAAGAGACCTCACGAGTGCCCCGACTGCGGACAGCGCTTCAGACGCGCCTTTGATATGGCGAGTCACCGCAAAATGCATCACTCCTCCGGCGGCAGGATAGCGTCACTCGTATGTCGCTTCTGCGGAAAGGGTTTCTCAGACCTCGGCGTCCTCAAACGGCACATACTGACGCACACGGGAGAGAAGCCCCATGCCTGCTCGCATTGTGGGCGGAGGTTCTCGAGACGCAGCAGTGCCAAAAGGCACGAGAGAGTTATTCACAGCCGCCAGTACACGCTGCACTGCCCGCACTGCGGTCAGGGTCATGTGAATATGGATCACCTGAGAATCCACGTGCGCAGACACCACTCTTCCGCTGAGAAAGAGGAACCGCAGTACAGCAAGGACTGAGCGAGCTCTATTATGCGCCCACACGCGAGGGAAGGGTATGTGCTTCTGTCCTAATGCCAGCGTGAAAGACCGATAAAACGCACAGTGAATAGTGAAGTAAGCCCAGTTAACCTTGTGCGACAGAAAGGATAGATCGACGGCGGCCAAGAGGCAAGACAAAGCCGAACAGCGTTGAAAGCCATTGGAAGAGCCTAGATAAAATCGTGGGCAAAAGTAACAGATCACGCCTCCAAGTTGCGACCCGTGCCACACTGCGTGGGGGCGCCACTTGACAAAGCACTTCTGGCTTCGAGAAGCTAACTAGTACACTATAGTGAAGGGGACGCTGCGCCGGTCTCGACAGCAAAAGTACTTTGTCAGGCGGTGCCCCCGCGCAGAGTGGCAGGTGTCGGAACTTTAATGAGGAGGTCTGTTACTTTTATCCGAGATGGCGAGGAAAACGTCCCATCTCAACAAAGTTGGTCAAGAAAGTTTTCAACAGAACAAAAAATAAGTCTCACGAGAATAGTCTCTAGAGAAACACAGAAACACTAAAATAGATAAAAAGCCAAACGGTTGCCATGGGTGGAGCCGTCTACATTTGGTTAGTACTTTCCCAGCGAAAGGAAAAAAAGCAGGGATTTTTCTTTACTGTAAATGCTCACACAATCATGTGTTGATAAGCTTGGATTCATCCCGCTTGCGGAATAGCATTTGGCAGGATAACGCCGCAAAAGTCATCGTGCTGTTCGCAGATGATTTGGGCATCCAAAATTCTCAACTGACGCTCACTCGTCCTGTTGACGTTCTTCTGCTTGGCTATCGATGCTCGGCGCCGCTTTCAGCGTTCTCTAAAATGGCGCAGTTCTGAAAGAGCCAGAAATAAATAATGGAAATAAGCGGCGGGCTAATATATTGCTGCGAACTGGAAAGCTGACTTTTTTGTTTTGCTCCCGCATGTCATTGGAAAACATCTATTACGTGCTACAGCCCTCGTGATTGGCTTCATTCCACTGCGGTTTTGTTTCTCTCTCGCCTCAGCACAGTACCTATGCGTGGCAGTCTCTGGCTGTTGAATGTGTTTTCACTTTATTTGCACCTGCCAGCCGTATTTCACATTTCAACATAGAAGCGACAAGTTCGCCATAACGCTTAGTTTAATTTCCTAAATAAGAACGTTTGTAGCTTGCCGTTACCAGCACTTGCTGAGCTACATTAAGCGCCTCAAATGATCCTGTTTTGCATAAAATTTAACTCGAATTGCCTGGCCGGCATGTGCGCATGTTGAGTAGATATACAGGGTATTTAAGCGAAGATAAAGCGAAGTTTTTAAAAATCTGCTTTCGGAGATATTGAAGCGGCTTCTGCAACGCTGTGTTCGCGCACATCTTAAAACGCGCAAATCATGCTAATTGGTGAGGTTCTTAGGCGGGCTATCTCACGGTTGTTCGAAGTATGGCAGTTTTAAACTTCACTGAACGATATTGGGACCCGACAGCGACCGCCATATTGAAATGCTGACCAGGCCTCTCAATGACATGCAGGCCGCAGAGTCGTCTGCAATGCGGGCTGCGGATTCAGTGCACATGCCTTCTTTCGTCTACGATCGAGGTTGCAATCGCAGCTCGATGAAGTTATTCCTACTGACGACCTGAATTGCTGCGCTTGTCGCAGCCTTGTACTTTTTTGAAAAACCGAAACGATGGGCTAAATTTTATATAATCATACATGAACACTTGCAAGTGATGAGCGTGACTTGAAATTTTATAAGGTGCCGGCCAGAACGACTCCTTCCTTGACGAGTAAGCCTAGCAAGTCCGCAGATTCGTGTGTGCGATTTAGACGACTGAAGAGAGCAAATTCACAAGTTTCATCTAATGCAAATGATCATCTAGTGTAGTTCTGTCAACAGCGACCTAAATAGAACATTGTGTGCGTCGGAGGAAGCGCGTACAATAAGCAGCAAGTACTGCAGTGATTCGGTGTGATGACAAAACCTACAGCCTGCCAGGGCCAGTTTTTGGCGCCGCCTGTGGATAACAAACATAAGTGTTTTATTAAAAGCAAACGGTCATCAAGAATGCTAGTGCAAAGAGCCGTTTAAAATCAAGTATTTTCCACATCGGAAAATGAAGATGCAGTCAGCGAGAAGTGTTGGTCCTTAGCGGTGTCAACAAAACCGACCATAAAGCTTCGTTTCCCAGGCAAGGCGATCGCATCATTGGTGCTTCATGCAGCGTTGTTGTAGTGTTTAAACAACTAAAAATAGAACCTGTGTGCAAGAGAATATTTTCGACAATGAGAGCTTAGCTTGCGTTATATGTAGTGAAAACAAGCAGTACATGGCTGCTTGTATATGCGGTTATGTAATGAATAGAATAGCGTTGCATGGGCGCAGTCGTAGTAACCGGTGCCTACCTGGCGGAGCTTTGAGCTCCCACAGCGAGTGCTCAACGGTGTACTACTTTCTTGACCAATTCATTTGTTTAATACACGAGCGAAATTCGCATAAAATTGTATCAGGGTCAGGGTTTAAGATGGAGGTAACTAATAAATTGCTACTTCTACCTCGCGAACGAGCTGCTAATAAAGGAGCAATAATGTGATGAAGCCTCACAAGGTGGTGAAATGCGACGGAATCTGGGAACATGTAAATGAGAAGGAGCTCTACACAGTGCAGGGTAACAATTCACGAACGTGGATTTATATGCTTAGCTCGTACTGCTCAATTCAGTGTCATCAGACATCCTTTCCAGATTCTGATTCACCTTTGCACTCAATGACAGTGCTCGTCGAGTCTGTCATGTTGGGTGTCCACAATGCTTATCACGTTTCATACGATTTTGACCTCAGGCGGTCCTCTATCGTTGGGCATTGTGGGTTTGAAATTCACACTTCAGATAAGAAATTTCATCCACATAAGAGGCAGATTCTTGGCATGTTAATTTGTTTAATCTGTACAAATTTTACGAAGTTAAATTTGTCCATTTCCTACGAACGAACAGAAAAGTCAATATCGAAATTCTTTCGCTCGTACTTCCTTCTTGAACAATTCCCAAGCGGCCAACAGCGGCATACAACAAGAAACGCAGTATAGGAGTTGCAATCGCATATGAATGAGAAGCTTTTTGTTACAAGGCGGCAATTGTGCATTAAATTTTGAACAATTAATGCTTCCGAGCTGAGCAAACACCAGTGGTTTCACATAACAGCTTATACGTGAAATGAGTGCGGAACGTGATTCATTTCGATCGATACGAGTGCAAGAAATCCCCCGAATGAGGGTGAACGAGGGAGCAGGAGGACGAGATGCTTCCGTATTGATCAGCCAAGCGACACCTGCAACACGTGAGAATATTTCTTCGCTCTTGTCCCTGCGATCGTCAGGAGTAGCATGGTCTCGCGCATCGCACACGCAAAAAAAGCCACTCATTAGCACGGCACGCCTGTCACAGTCTAGCAAAGCAGCCATGTTTTGAAATAGACCAATGCATTCTGCTGTGGTAACAACAACCCAAACATTAATCAGTTGCCGTGGCTCATATCTGACTAAAACAACCAAACATTGAAGAAACTGTTGTAGCCTCGGCTGTGAGAGCTGGTTGATTGGAAAGCGGAAAGGGTGGTTGAGAGAAAACTGATCAGAAACGTAATACAGATATAAATCAGAAGCAAGAGAAAAGAATAGAAAAAAGATGAGAGGATGTATCCGTGTATTCGTTTGAACAAGCAATAAACCTTTATTTGCAATTCAGCGCCTGTGTGTGTTTGTCGTCCTTCAGTTCATTACTAATTCGCGCTTTTCTTGAAAATGGCATACCAACCCGCCCAATCATCAGTCCTAACGTTTGAACAGTATTTGTTCTTAGGCTGGCAGGCAAGAAAAAATTCGCCACTAACTAGGACCCCGAGCAGAAAACTAAAGCGATAAATGGAGAAACAAAAATCCGTTCTCTTGCGCATCGACACGGACACATATTCTAGAACGATTCGGGAATCATGATACCTTTTAGCTCTGTGTAAAGTATAACAAACCCACTTTCAATCTCATGGGCTGCCAACAACCTCCATAGCGAATGTCTAGCTTAGGGATTAGGGCTAGTCTTGCAAGGAGGCTAAGCTGCAATGAGGGTAAGCACAGGTATACGGTTCATGGCATTCGTAGATATTTCTGTTTTTCAACGGAAATCCTGCGTTGACTTTGTTTCTGACCTGCTTTAAGACTGGAGAGCTCTTAAGCTCGAGCACAAAAAACGGGTTCAGTGGTTCAATGCTCCATTTTGTGACATCGGCCTTTAAATTTCCGAAGAGCAGCAAAGAATAAATTAGGTTCAGTTTGCTAGAGCCAAAGTCTAGATAAAATTGTTCGGCTTCACGTTTTCAAGTTTGTGTGAGGACTGGAAAGAAAAACCGGTGCTAGGACTGACATTATCGCTCACTATAGTTAGAAAAATGTTCGTGCCATATCAAGTGTATCCAGCGCTAGTAGAAAACCAGGGTGGCTGAGCAGCTTCCCAAATAAGAATAACCGTTTTTTTGTGACCGAACACAATTTTATTTGCTCGCCTCTCAGCGGCTGTCATTTCTCAATCAAAGTATTGCTACATATAGTAGCGGCACCGTACATTCTCTCCATGCCAGCGGAGGCAGGAGAAAAGAAGCACCTTCGACGCCCCATGCAGAATAACGTTCTGGGAGGAGGCCCACCGCGAAGGTCCGAGCTTTATTAATCTTAGCTACAGCGACAATCTCAGTGCCTGGTAGTGGAAAGAGCACACGTTTCTTTGGACGTTTACGCACAGTATCTTTTGCGATCGGCAAATGTCTGGTTTGTTGTTCCCACTGGGTGACCTAAATAGCAGATACATGCATGCAAATACTAGGACAGTAATGGAAACGCTGCCCGCTACACGATTGAAAAATTAGCGGTGGTTCTACCCGGCTGAACCTAGTTAGACGAACGAATGGTCTGTTAAGCATCGTTATCCAATCTGACGCCTTTCCATATCGTGAAGATGATCAGATTCCGCTTTACGGCGACGACACATCGTCAAAGCACTAGTTCCGACACGTTGCTCATCCATGGCTTTGTGTGAAGGTAAGCACACACCACGCACTTTCATTACGCGAACGGCACGTCAGGCGATTTTCGGCAGTTGCGAGAGTGCCGTCGGCTCCGCATGCGCTGCTGTGGCAAGGCGCAGCGAGTCACGCGATTCTATAGTTGCGAGGCGAGTTAGCGCCATAGGCTCAAAGTGCACACCTGTGGCGAGGCGTGACGAGTCACATGGCATGACGTTAGGGACAAGCCTCCACTCTTCCTGGTGTCAGGGCCAAATTTCATAACCACCCGACCTTCAGCCTTGTATTGGAGGAGCACAGTTTCGCTCTAGAACAACTTGCACAGCATAATGCATGGTGCAAGAGTATTTGTGCAGATTCTTTGTGGGAGTTTTTTCCGGCTGTTACCTGGCGCGGTCGTTCTTTATCGTTCATAATAGACTATTTCCCGCACAATTTTAGAGGCGTTGCAGCGGAGAGCAAGCAGCATGCAGTCTTCTTCACCACTTGAACCTAGACAGGATATTTTTTTACCCCCGAGACTTATTTTCAAGTGTTACCATGGTTTGAGACTTCTCGAAACATTCTTTATGCTATCTGAGCGTCAATATTCCTGGCATAAAGAGCGCGCTGTTCTCTAACTAAAATAAAGCTTCGAAATCAGTTTTCTGTGATGCATAAATAAAGCGGTTTTAACCACTTACTTAAATTGTTGTCAGCAATAGGTGTCCTTAGACGTAGAAAGTAATGATGGCTCTAACGCAAATTTTGGTATCCCGTGAGGCCTCTTATAACAATCTTCGCACTCGGTGTGATGAAACTTAGATTACCGCTCTCTAAGTTACAACAGTTTTTCTTTTTCATTTTGTGTTACGTGTCATCTTTCAATCTTTCCTCTCACATATTTCACCTCTCCTCTGTCTGCACGTGGCATCGAATGTGGCTCAGCACCAGCCAGTGAGCAGGCCCGTGCACTCTCGGATCCCTTGCGTCCTTCATTCAGTCGCAACAACAGACACCTCAGAGGCATGGAGCGAGAATCGGTCACCGGGACGAGTTCCTCGACTGAGCACTGTTAGCGCTTCGCCGCTTCTAGCGATACCTACGAGGGACATCTAAAACACTGGAAAGAAGAACGACGAAACCACGAAGAGATACAATCATGTCAACACGATAGTCAAAAGTCACAAGTAAGAAAAAAAATGATATTATACTGAACACTCGCGGTTGATAACTCGAGACATCGAGGGAGTGTTTTTCTACTGTAAATTCTGTTTTTCAAAAAAAGTCTCTACGTTTTCCGAACAGATATCAAAAGATACGTCGTCCATGAATTCGTGAGGCAGATTATTACAATCTTCAATGGCTAACAGAAAAAATGAGAACTTATATATGCTGAATCGCGCTGGGATCGGTCTGATGCATGGTATAATCGCTTTGAACGATGAAAAGTTACCTTGATGTACTGATTTTTATCAATTCGTTAACGATCGTTGTAAAGAATAAAAAGAAACTTCATGGAAGCTACGCGTCGCCGACAAAAAAGTGTAGGGATACGAGCTTTAGCTCGCGGGGAAGATGCGCTGTCATGGCGTGAGTAGCAGGAATAAATAAACCTAAGCCCCTTATTTTGAATTTTGTCTAGTTGTTCGCTGAGGTATTACTGATGAGGGCTCCAAATGATGGTGCCCTTCTCAAGGACGGGCTTTATGAGGGCATTATAGGCTTTTAGCCGTAGATGAGGAGGAGCTGCCGATAGTTTTCTACAGAGAAAGCCGAGCTGTATGAATGCTTTTGCACGCGCGTTGGTTATATGGGTGTTCCAGCTTAGCTTATATGTAGATGTAACGTCTAAAGATTTCACTGTGTCCACCCTCATTATGGTAGATCCTGATGAATTGTAAAGATATACAAGAGGGCCATTTTTATGGGTAAAAGAAATGCAAGGTGTTTTGTTTATATTAATTTCTATTCACCATATTTCGCAAAACGTGGCAATGTTATTTACAGAATTTAACTTTAACTGGTCGTCCGGTGTCCATACCGTAGTATACAGAATGCAGTCGTCAGCGAAGAGCCTTATTGCTACTCCAAATTTCACGCAGGCCTGAATGTCGCTGATATTTATTAGGAAAAGGATAGCTCCCAAGACGGATCCCTGCGGGACCCTGGAGAAAAGGTTCAGTCGTTCGTATTGTGCGTTATTCATTTAAACATATTGCGTGCGACCTGTGAGGCAAGATTTTATCTAGATTATCACTTTGGAGTTAATGCCAATAGTACGGAGCTAGTCGATTAATATAGAATGCAGACATGATCAGCTGCTTTCCTGAAGTCAATCAGAATGACATCTGCTTGTAGCTGGGAGTCGATCACTTGTGCAAAATCATTTGTTATTTCTACCAGCTGAATGATTGTTGACAGTCCTTTTCTGAAGCCCTGTTGTCTGCTGAAACTAAGTTTTTTTCTTCCAAATACGTTGTCATGGATTATTTGATTATATGCTCCATTAGCTTGCAGCTGCAGCTAGTTAATGAAATTGGTCTATAAATATCTACAGATAGTCTACTGCCGCTTTCGTGAATTGGAATAACATTTTCACATAGGCAGTCGGACGGAAGGGCGCCTGTTTATTATTTATTTATTTATTTTACAGGTACTGCCAGCCTTATTATCAGGCCTTAGGGAGGAGTGGACAACAGAAAACACCAAATTCAAAAACATCAAAATCAGCAAACAAGATACAGGACGCTGAATAATAAATCAGAACACTAAAAAAAACACAAGATACTATTGACAACATGAATGTCATTTTTGTGGGGGGGGGGGAGGCACATGTCACTGAGAATTTATGCGCAACTGCACAGAAGAATGAAGAAACCGTTGGGCAGTCAACCTTGTCGGCGGATAACGCATTCCAATCGCAAAAAGTGCGCCGAAAAAAAGGAATTTTTAAATGCGTTTGTCCCGCACGAAAAATCTAGGACTTTTTTGGTGTGATATGAGCGCGTAGAGCGGCGGTTAGCTGGCAGAATGTAAAATTTTGTCTATTCCCAACTGGTTATCATAGAGAAAATAGAAAATTTCATCCTATCCCGGTAACGGGAAAGTGTAAAATTTTTGTGCAAAAACGGGGACAATTGTTCTGCGTATCGCTTCCGAAATGTATGTTAGATATTTTGTGGACCAGGACACCTGTGACATCAATCTGCAAAAGCAAGTTCGCTATACCTGTCTCGGGATTCACTATATCCAGCAACAGTGAGTGTGGTTGACTTAAGGTAGCGTTTGTAGCAGGCTCACGAATAAATACTGACTGAAAATATTGATTGAAAGAATTTTCGATAATGTGGATATATGTAACTACCACACCGTATGTTTCCATTTGTGATACACGGGGCTCAGGGCTCGATAAATACCGCCAGAACTTTCCTGGATCGCGAGTAATAAAATGAGATAAAGTTGTTGAGAAAAACGTTTCCGGCGCGGTCTTAATTTTCAATTTTTGTTTGCTCGCAAGTTCGCTGATCTGAAAACTTTTTCGTTTTCTTCTGCGGATTCGCTGTATAGTCTTCGTTTCAGATGAACGATGGTACGTGTAATCCACGGGGTTTTCCTTTTTGTTCGTTTTATCCTTGTAGGTACAAAATTTGCCTCACACTGTGTTGTCACTGCTTTTACTTGTAGCCATAGATTTTTTACACTGGGTTAATCTGCACAAAAAAAAACTGTCGATGATTGTTTCTAAATGACCTATAATGCCTACATCATCTGCCTTGCTGTAGTCTTTAATAGTGACGAAAGAGTTACTGTCATTACGGTCAGCGTTGTGACGCAGGTGAGAGAAAGTGAGAAAAAGGAATTTATGGTCCGAAATTTTGTTTTCCACAATAATTTCAGGATAGCGAAAACTAGACAGAAAGGCTAGATCTAGTATGGAAATGGATTTTCCTTGAACACGCGTTGGCTCATTTACTACTTGAGATAGCGAAAAGCAAAACATTATATCGAAAAGCTTTTCGCAGTTAACTACTTCGTTCCTTCAGATTGCTAAGTTTGTCCAGTCGATACCTGGGAAATTGAAATCACTCGTGACGATGAATTTGGCGCGAGCTTTAAATTTGCTATGAAGGAAGTCGTGCACCTGAAGAAGGTAATCAGTTGGTGCATTCGGTCGTCTGTATATACCGCCCACTAGTGCCAAGTCGCTTTTAATGCTGACAGTGCACCAGACACTTTCTTGGTTTGGTATGTCACATTCTTTCTGGAAAAGGAAGTCCTGTTTTATTGTAATGGCTACACCGCCTTCTCGCCCATCGCGGTTTGGGCGGATCAAGGCGTAGTAGATAGGAACTATTTCTGAGTCATGAATACCGCAATGTAGCCAGGTTTCCGTTATTACCGACGAGTAAAGCAGCAACAGTTCTTCGAATTGTTCTGTTTTGTTAACGATCCGTCCAGCATTGATATATAGCAGTGTAAATGGTTGTGAAGCCTGTGGTCAGTCGCTGCTATCTGCGGCACTTTTGGCTGGTGCACGTCCGGCATGATTTAACAGCGCTCGCTTGTTTACGCTTTTATCCCGCATGTACGAGTCGTTGTTTATTTTCAGTTTATTAAAGATCGTAGCCACCTTATCACCGTTGTCTCTATTTATCTTGGATGATTGCCATAGCATCTTGCGTACTTCACGAACCGGTACGGAATAGTCCTCGGCGATTGACCAGTCGCTATCTTTCAGTTTCAAGCTGTTTTGAACGATTTTTATTTTTTCTGAGAAGTATATTCTGAGTATGACAGGCCGTGCACAATCTGCGTTACTTTTTCCCAGCCGGTGGATACGCTCGATAGATCTAACATCAATGCTTAGAGTGCATTTGAATACGTCATTCTTGACCCGTTTTCAAAGTTCTTCTGTGTTCTCGCCTTCGTGTTCCAAAAATTATAATGTTGTTCCCACGAATTCTGTTTTCCAAATCATCAAGTTCGGTGTCCATTTCATCTAACTGCTTGCGCAGAACACTCAAGGCTTCCTAGAATTTTGTACCTTTTCATTGTACAGCTGAAGGGAGGCAAGACTCGTTTCTATTTCTGAAAGCCGGCTTTGCACACTTTGCAGACCTGTTTCTAAGAGATTCTGGGAAGCCTTTATGGGTGTGACAGTATGAAGAAGTTGTTCTATTTTATCGGCATTTGTACCAGATTTCTCCTCGACATCGCCACTTAGTTATAACAGCAGACAAATAACGCGCACGATTCTGTCACGGATTGACAAACAAGGTCAGAGCTCGGCAGCACCACCAGACAAACACAACTTCTTAGAGAATCATGAGAAGCTCGTTTTTCACCAAACTGTACGAAGCAAAGCACGAAGTTTAGCATCGTGCTCCTGGCAATGCTCTCAAGTCCACTGGAAGGTGCCCAGGGATGGACAGGGATTTTATAGTGCTCAGATGATGTCACTGTGTCGCTGTGGTGCCGAAGGTACTCTCCAATTTATACGTGACAGCGCAGTTCTCCACGTGCGGTAGTCTTGTAAGATGCAGCGCGTCTGTTGGGCAATCAGGCAGTTGCTGCAGCGGTATTGCTCATGTCACCCTGCAGGTGTAACCGTCGATATGTGAAGGATTGCCGCCGGTGTTTCCGAGCTGTACCCGCAAAAACTGTACGAAGCAAAGCATGAAGTTTAGCGTCGTGCTCCGGGCGATGCTGCCAAGCCCACTAAGATGGTCATTGATGATGGCCTATGATGGTTATTGGAGGATACATTACATGAAAAAATACGGTGCCTGAACTGCTCTGTGGCTTTACAGGAATTTTATGTCGGTTTATTGGATGAGTTGGTCACCGGCGACTATTATATGCACTTGTTTTCAGATGTCGAAGCCCGGAAAAGGCCTAGCAGGTCCACATTCGTTCTCTGGAATTGCGTCGTGGATGGAGACATTGGTGTAGAAGTCCTCCAGGCTATTTCATTAGGGCCTTCCGTGGGTTGCAGTTTTCGTGGGCTCCACCCAATCTGCATCGTCGGATCAGTGACGTGGCCAATAATGTTTAGTTTGGATACGGCATACGGTACAAGTAAATGCCAGTTGCCTAGCTTTCTAATCAACGTGTGCAGACTGCAGAATTTCTGGAAAGCTTGAAAGAGGGGAAAGCGGTAGACGTCCTAGTTGAGGGCAGTGTTTCTTCACAAGGATGCTAGTTTGTAGATCGATAGAGGATCACCAGCACTTCAGCGCTGTAGGGGAAAAATAAGACTTCGACTCGAGGAATACACGGTGCAGCTTAGGGGCTGAGCAGCTGTGCTGAGATTATGTGCTGGCGCAGAGTATCTCCATAAATGCATTCCCATCTTCATATTTCGGCACGATTTCGACAATAGGTAGTGAGCTCGGTGGCTCAGTGGTTAAGGCGCTCATCTACTGATCCGGAGTACTCGGGCCGATCCCGCCCGCAGCGACCGCGTTTCGATGGAGGCGAAACGCAAAAGCCGCTCGTGTGCTGTGCGATGTGAGTGCACGTTAAGGATCCCCTGGTTCTCGAAATTATTCCGGAGACGACCACTACGGCAGCAGTTTCTTCTTTTCTTCACATAGTTCCTCCTTCTCGTAGTCCCGCCTTACGCCGCGGTTCAGGTGTTCGCCGATATGACACAGATACTGCGCCAATTCCTTTCCCCAAAAACCAATTTTCAATTTTTTCAATGTTCAGAACCGACCGAAAGGTGTTTGGCGCACCAAATTTTACAAATTAATATTCCAGAAACACTAATATTATACGGCTGCACTTTAGTCTGTTGAAGAGCAGAAATGCGAAATCCTTTATCTTTCCTCTCTCTGGTCATTTTCTTACCTACAGTTTGTTTCTTGTTCTCTATTTTTATTCATTTTTCATATATATTGTTTCTTCCTATATAACTTTTATTTTTATAATTTCGGGGTTATGTGGTTCAACGTCCCAAGGCGACTCAGGTTCTGAGGGAGGCCGAAGTGAAAGGCTCTGGAAATTTCGACCACCTGGGGTTCTTTTACATGCACTGACATCGCACAGTACACGACCCTGTAGAAAGTTCGAAAATTGAAATTGAAAATTGGTTGTTGAGGAAAGGAAATGGCGCAATCTGTCTCACATCTCGGCAGACACGTGAACTGCAACGTAAAAGAAGGGATAAAAAAGGGACTCAGAGAAAGAAGTAAGAAACAGGTGCCATATGGAGGGCTCCGGAATAATTTCAACCGCCTAAGGATCTTTAGCGGGCGCTGTCATCGCCCAGCACATGAGCGCCTTAGCCTTTCGCCTCCATCGAAACGCTGCCGCGGAGGTCGGGTTCGAGCTCGGGTACTCCGGATCAGTAGCCGAGCGCACTAACCACTGAACCACCGCGGCGGTAAATCCTTCTTCCTTTTTTCCCAGTACACAGCAAAGTTCTTAGACTATATCAGTGTTGGTAACCTGAAGTAAGCGTAGGTCCATTTCGTGATGTAATTCTCTGAGGTTTTATAATGGCAAAAGCGTATCGACAGAACAAAGCAGAGAACAGATAAAATCCGTGGACTGTTTACCTTCCGGCTAATCACAAATTATCGTGCGTTAGCTTGGTTAGGCCCGCTTTTGCATGGTTTATCTCGGCTTTCTATGGAGTCATGTTTGCCCGTAGAAATTTTTTTTATGTTAATCAGTAGAATTGGTCATCCTGTATGATCATGATGTATGAGTGGTATGAGTATCGTCATGCTCTCCTGTCGCAGTGGTGCAGTGGTTGAGTAGTACGCCACTGCCCTTCGATGGCAGGTGCTACCATCGGTGGGGCTTGTGAAACCCAAGTTGGTCTTCAAAAGCACACTCTTGCGACCAGTCATTAATTGAACTCCCACTTGCCACGGTGTTGTACACCTGACATGATGTCCACACCCCGGTGGGCAAGTGACCAACCTGCCACTAGAGCGGGGACCGCACAGCAAACTGACAAACAGTGGGTTTCCGGCTGAGTGGAAGCCTTAGTGCGAGCGGTCTAGAACTACGGACATTCCGGAAATCCGCGTCTTTTTCCGATGTTCCCTGGCAGGTGCCGTATACCGACACAAGTGAACTCACCAACCAGGAGCTTTCGTTTGTCCACTGGGGCGAGCTAGCTTGTTGAGAGAGATGAGACCTGGTTTAGCCGCGACAAACATAACAATTAAAAATTGTGGCTCCAATACACGCTGTGAAAGTGGTTGGACCACGAAGCTGTAAAACAGCACCAATTTACCCATTGCGATGTCGGTTGAAAATTCACACACGTGGCTCTACAAAATTGAAACCTGAGAGAAGCGAAATATACTTATATTACCCTTTATTAATTCAAAACGACATAAACGACTGCTTTATGATGAGTATGATATACACTGAGATTTTCAGTTCTAACTGTAGAGATATTAGCTGCACAGAGTAAACCAGTTCATTAACCATCAATGGTGCCTGGTTGAGTCGTATTGGCGAAACGGTGTTCCCATTGTCAATACGCGCCTTATCATCCATAATGTGGTTTTGATGCTTGTTTTGTGTTTTTTCTTAGTGAAAGCGAGCACTGATCTGTATGCTGTATGCCTTTTTTCAAAGCTGTTTTACAATTAATATGTAGGTTTATATATTTTGTTTGTTTTTGTTTCTGAATTTTTAATTTTTTAATTACTATTTTTTTCCCAATTTATACTGTTTTTTATTTTTTATTTCTGTTCCTTATTAATTTTATTTTTACATTACGGCTGCTTTATAATCAGTATGATATACGACTTCTATGCTGTGGGGTACTTTTGCAGTCGGAGTAGCATTCAATATTTATCCAGGCGTTTTTTGATGACAACGTCGACGACACGGCAATTTTCTTGACGGTAGATATACGGCTTCGCTGAATAAGTGTTTCTGCAAGGCGTATCAAGAAAAACAGAGGCACTTGACAGGGCCCCAACTGATAAGTGTGAATGCGTGTTTGTTAATAGAACCCTAAAGATGAACTCAGTTACACTTTTATCAGGATGAAAAGGTCATATGCGTGAAATCCTGCCACTGAGTGTGCATTTTCTCATGGGGTAGGGTAGCTGACACTTGGCCGTCCAATCGGAACAGGGCCGAACATCTGTGCGGAAAAATATTTTCTAAAGTCCTGGTTTTTGTGGCACCCAAGCACAGAAGTTCGACTTGCAGCGAGGCCGTTGGGTCCACTGACGATGGCTTTTGCAGGCCCCTTATCCACCACCGAGGTCTACAGTGAGCGCAAGGCGTTCGCATGCGATTTAATGTGATTTACAAAAACCAAATGTTCTTAAATTTCCGCGAAACGAAAAAGCTGGATGCAATAAAGCAGCGAGCATTGCTACGCACTGTTCCCTCTTCATGCCTACATTTGCGAGATAGTTCGGGAATACCTGTACATCTGTACTGGTATTCGCTAGGAAATAATCAAAATTTTTTTCGCGGCAAGAAAATGGCGTAGTATGTCTCACATCTCGGCGGACACCTGAACAGAGCCGTATGGAAAGGGATAAAGGAGGGTATGAAAGCAGAAAGGAAGAAAGAGGTACTGTAGTGGAGGGCCGCGGATTAATTTCGACCACCTGGAGATCTTTAACGTGCACTGAGATTGCACAGCACACGGGCGCCTTTGCGTTTCACCTCCATCGAAACGCTGCCGCCGCGGTCGGGTTCGAACTCGGGCACTCCAGATAGCAGGTCTCATATGGTTTTGTCAAGCGGTATGTCAAAACCTCCAAGGCTGGCACTAGCTGCGAACAACGACTTCGGCAGGCACTTAAGCACCATGTTCTCACGACATCCGGGGTGTAGACCAACAGTGATCTTTGACCTAAGCAAGAAGCGGTGGCGCGGCATTTGCCAGTTAGAATGACCGCTGAAAAGTAGGCTTAGTGCCTATAGGAGTATATTTAAGCAAAAGTTTTAAAAACACTTTTCTGACTTCGCAGTGAACCTGTGATAACCTCCCTTCGTGCACAACAAAAATTCGTCCTAGAATAGGGTCTGGAAGTATGAAGCGTCATTTTGAAGACGATGTATATTTAAAATACCTACGCATGGTAGTGACTCCCTGCAAGGACGTCTGACATCTATCATGTCTAACTCCCTACTAGAAAGTAATGTCTGGGATGTCTGATTTTAACGACAGTACTTGCGAGGAAACTTAGTTCACTAGGCAGCACATTTCGGACTACACTTGAAGCTTGCGCGATTCTGGGCAACACCCAGCGGATAGAGTTCCTTTTGTGGTATGTCCTGCTTTATAAAACAGATTTACTATGGTGTTTAACAAAGATTGCTTGGAAATGACGCAGCATGCGCTGTCACACTCTTCATCAAAGCACTCGACAACTATAGTGCACTTTGTGCATGCGTCGGTTACCGAATAATATATCGATCTTCAGGTCACACAGTTTGCTTACATCGTATCTGCTTGCAATCTTGTCTACTTGTTGACAACTAAGTTCAATGTCTGCGGAGCGCATTTAAGCCATCCTTTAATTTAGCATATGTAAACAGCCAGCCGTCTTGTTCGTATAAATCAGTTAACATAGTAATTAGGAAATCGATACGCGCAAATGAATTATCAAGCACTGCGGAAGCACCGTATCTTCTAATTTAGTTTCACTTGTACTACACCTTGGAGCACCGAACAGAATGCAATGAGCAGCATAATAATTAACATCACAAGCAGTTCATGCGCAGGAAGGATCTAGTGATTTTATGTAAAAAACAAGAAATATGTCAAACAGTAATATGCATATGGGGCAAGGCACCTCGACCATGCGTCGTTTTTTTTTTAATATGCGTGCAGTTACGGTTGCACCTGATACAAGCAGGACAACAAAGTATAAATAGATGAACTAGGCAGTGCCGGACACAATTTTGCACTTTTCTGGTGCATCGCCTGCTTGTGATGATTTCAGATTATGAGTGCTCGCTGTGGTGGAAGAGGAGTTAGATTTTCTTGGTCTTCAAGATGTTCGTTTCGTGCTCCTCTTGCCCTCCCAAACAGTTCGCCGGCTTCTCCCACTGTCTTTTCCTGCGACACATGCGGCAAACTGTACTCTGCTCAAGAGCTGTTGGAAGAGCACCAGCGAGGGAAACATCTGCAGAGGCCGCAGGTAAGACATCGCTGGGCCTAATGCCACTAGAGCGGCGATTACAACCGATCTATGACCACACTATGCGCATTTACAATTGATTTCTTGAATAAGTAGCCAGCAGTGGTGGCATTGGGCTGAAGCCAGCATCCGCAATGCTACCTATCCGCAATACGAAGCATTTGGAAGCATATCGCTTCTGTAAAAAGAGGATAAGTGCGATAACTTAGTATTCTGTTCATCCAGGAAGAAAAAGAGCACTTAAGCAGGATGCCTGCCGATGCATTCCACCTCAAAGCTCTCATACTTTCCGTCTTCCCTCAGAAGGAAGGCGTGATTAAAATGACGTTTATATGGCTGAGAGATCCAAGCTCCGAGAAGGGTTTTCCTCGCGCCTTCGTGAAACACGCTGGGACAACCTGTATACCTATATACAGGGTGTTTCACCTATGATTTTACACAATCATTAAAAGCAGGCTTTTTTAGATGGAACAGCGCTTCTTTTCACATAGTATTGGCAGCGTTGAAGTACATCAGAATACAACTAAGACGTGCTATCTTGCAGGCTGGTTAACTAATATTGAGTAGTTAACTATGACAGCTCGACTCCTTAATTATTAAGAGCCATGTAGCCCACCGTAAGGGATATCCTAATCAGTTTTTAGACTTTCAAAAACGCGGTTTCCGTCGGCGCTGCGGCCCAACAAATTTTGGCTATTCGAACGAGTTTAGTGCACTGGAGAGGATGGAAGCTTCTTGAAAGCGCATGCATTTTGGCGCAATGTAGGTAAAATTTGTTGGGTCACAGCGCCGATGGTAACCACGTTTTCGATATCCTTGAAACTGATACAGATATTCTTTGCTTTGAACCTCATACCCCGTAATCATTAAGTAGCCTAAGAGTAATTAATAGTTAGCAATTCACTATTCAATATTAGTTAACCAGCCTGCTAGTTAGCACCTACTAGCTGTATTCTCATGTACTACGCCGTTGACAATGCTATAGCGTAAAGAGCGCCCTTCAAACTTAAGCATATACGTAACGAAAACATTTTTAGAACCAGCCGTTAAAATTCTCTTCTGAATGTTTGACTGTGCACCTGGTTATTTTTGTATTAATAATGTTTGTTCGCACATTTAATTTTGGTTGTTCAGTACGGCAGCCTTTCTGAAAACGCCGGCGCATAGCTTTCGACGGCATTCGAGCGCCGCTTTTGAGACCTATGTAATTTGACTTGAGTAGCGCCCACAGTACAGCTGCCACGCAGAGGGGCACCACCAGCATCGTTGCGTATGTTTCCGAATCTGCAAATGCCGCGCTAAGAGTTCAAACATTCGCGCTTCCTATCACTAAGAATTCTAGTTTCGAACGACCAACTTACATATGAAGAACACAATGCGTGTGCGTTCTCCTAGGTCTAACGTAAATAAATGTGAAGAAAAAGGTACGCGTTTTAAAGGCAGGCTGATCTCATAGGCCTCATGCGTTGGTTTTACAGCGCAATGGTTATTTCATGCTTCCTCCCCTGAGCCTGCAAAAGGGCAGTTATGCTCAGCGTGCCACACCTCCTTCTTTTCTCATCATTTCTCACCCAGATCCAATGTCAGCAGACACGAGTGGACCCACATGGACGTGAGGCCCTTGTGGCTTTCCGCGAAAGGGCTTTCGACTGCGCGGTCATCTCGCCCAACCCCTGCCGGTTCACCAAGAATCCAGCCTGTCGCGCCACCACAGAGAGCAGAGCATTTTTGTCACCGGGCTTACGTCCCTATTGCATGCCCGCTTCCGAGAAGAGTTTTCAGACGTGAAATTATGAGGACTACCTGTTGACGCACCCGGAGGAAAGACCCATACGTCAGATATTCCATGGGGCGCCGGAGGAGGTTCCCGCAGCACAGCCAGGCTCAGAAGTACCACAGTGGCATGCGCGGCCGCCGATGCCCCACGCACAGGACGCAGTGTGGGATGGGCATTTGTGGTATAAATGATCGAGCACGCCATGCACGCTGAATAATAGGAAGCTCAGTGGAATGACTAGAAACGAAGACGCAGGTGTGTGAGCAGCCGCCCTCAAAAAAGGCAGATAAGAAATGCATCAGTTGCAAGGCTGACACGAGCCCGATAAATAAAAACCTGCAGCGAACACCGAAACGAAGTTCTGGTATTTATTTCGATGTTACAGGGCAAATTCCAGAGGAGTAGAAAGCATACGTCGATGCACAGCGTTATTGAGAGCACACGGACGCCTGTAAGTATGCCGCGTGTACAGATTTCAGGAAAATAGACCACGGAAACGCAAACGGCTTGGCAGCGCTATCTGACGGAGCGAGCCTGACGTCGAGGTATGCGCAGTGCACCGCACCCTCCATAATATGCTGGCTTGTTCACGCACATGCATTTTTATCGGACGCGACTTTTTCAAAAATTATGCTGCATGAGACCGCGTTTCACTTCCGCAGTGGCAGGAATACGGGGCTATAGCGAGTTAGCGCTCGCGAGCAGTCGCATCGGTATACATCCAGTGCAAATCACTGTCACGGCACAACTTTGCACGCACGCTCAGCATGTGTTCTACCCGAGCAATCCGAGAAGTGCCGGGATGGCTAATTTTTTTTTTTTTTTTGCGCTGTGTACAACCTTGAGAACAGCGCTTAACGACACGACGCATTCAGTTCACAGGCATTGCAGCGATTTTCATAGGCACCGTACCTCTGCACGAGAAACTATATCCCACATTTATAGCTTTCAATATGTAGCATGGTCATGGGTGAAATTAAGCCTTCGAAAGGAAGTCCTGTGTTCCTTTAGACAGCATGCATCACCTACACGCCACATATTGCTGTCAAAGCGACTTGCGATATTGGTTGAGCGATTAAACTGTTCGCCCGCTCTTTCAGTTGACATAGCCTGCTAGCGCTGTAATGAAGACTGGTCTCATGGCGACTTTCTGCTGAAAAAGCCATGTACACCCTGGAAAGGTGCTGGCAAACATGCCAGCAGAGGGAGCACTGCGCACACCTCGACAACGCAGACTCGCCGTCATATAGCGCTGGCAAGCACGGTGTGGTATCACCGCTGCTATTCATGCTTTATATGATAAGTTCGGAAACAACCCTACATTGAAGCAATGTAGATTATAATCTCTCGCACCGATTAGGCGGAAAGGTTCTTGAGAAACGACTACCGTGCATAATGTATGCGGACGATATTGTAGTGTTAGCAGATAGGAAGATTTGCAGGGTGTGGTTAATTGAAAATAGAGCAGCGCGTAACAAAACAGGACACAAGGGAGAGACACGTAACGACACGAGCGCTAACTATCAACTGTTTATTTCTTGCTGTCGCTACGTATAAATACATGAGCCACAACTCGAAACGAAAAACAAAAAAGATTGATGAGTCAGCCTTTCGCTGGTTTCCATCGTTCTAGATAGGAGAGCTCTTTAGCTGACAATGCCACTGATGCCACGCTCACACCCTTGTTACCTGTGTGTGAGCGTGGCATCAGTGGCATTGTCAGCTAAAGAGCTCTCCTATCTAGAACGATGGAAACCAGCGAAAGGCTGACTCATCAATCTTTTTTGTTTTTCGTTTCGAGTTGTGGCTCATGTATTTATACGTAGCGACAGCAAGAAATAAACAGTTGATAGTTAGCGCTCGTGTCGTTACGTGTCTCTCCCTTGTGTCCTGTTTTGTTACGCGCTGCTCTATTTTCATGGATCACCAACTCGCCCAACAAGCAACACTTCTGTGGTTAATTGCTGTGGAGGTGAAGGAGACACTCTAGGTTTTAAGTTTTAGCGCAATTAAGTCAAGTGTTATAATTTTCAACCATACAACTGATCAGGTACTTATATCGCAAGGCCATGAAATACCTCGAGTGGCCGAATACAAATATCTCTAGATATGGGTAAACGAAGGGCAGATAAACACGGAAAAGCGCGAACAGCCTCTGATAGCAAAAGGGAGAAGAGATGCAACGATAATCAAAACATAAAGCATTATAGGGGCAAAAAAAATGCGGAGCACTCAGAGGTATTTGTAAAGGAATAATGGTGCCGGGGCTTACTGTAGGGAATGCGGTTTTGTGCTTAAGGGCAGAAGTTCGGTCAAGAGTAGAAATAAATCAGAGAGGTGTTGGAAGATTATCACTAGGTGCCCACAGGAAAACCACAAAGGAGGCAGTACAGGGGGATATGGGCTGGCCATCGTTCGAAGCACGGGGAGCTCAGAGTAAGATACTATACGCAGAATGCCTGAGGAAACAGGACGGTAACAGGTGGGCAGCTAAGGTATTTAAATACCTATACAGAAAGAGCGTTGATTCAGACTGGCAGAAAAGAACTAGAAAGCTGGCCAGTAATTTTGCCGGAGACGAGGAAGGAGAAAGAAAGAGCATTAAACGACAGGTTAAAAACGTCTAAGGCAAAAATTGAATAAATTCAGTGGAAAACAAGCATATTGTAGAACTATATTGATATTGGAAAAGCGTTTCAGGATAACTCAAGAGGTAGTGCCCTAGCCTTACAAGCTAGGTCAGGGTGTCTTTAGAACACGCAGCTACAAAACAAACTTAAGGAAGATGACACATGTGCTGTGTGTGGTGAATCGGTTGAAACAATAGAACACCTCGTACTAAAATGAGATGGTATCCATCCCGATGTCGATGCAGGCACCGTCCCTCTTCCTGAGGCGTTAAGGTTTACAGATAACAATGGTGATATAAATAAATCCGCAGCGGAAATTAGCAAAAAGCGTTTGGAAGATTGGTGGCTCAAAATTTGAGAGGTGACATGAGGTTAAAAGTGTAGGAAGACGTGTTTAAAGAAAATGGCAAATTTTATAGCTTACAACACAGTTAAAAAAAATAAAGGTGAAAAAGCTGAGCGTGGTGGTAACAGCCATTATCCCTTTTCACAGAAGACGCTCCTACCTTCATTCATCCATCTATGGGTGCAGGCTAGTTGGTAATTGTTACATCGTAGCTCGGACACGGCGCTTGACGCAGTCGAGGAAGACACAAGCTGACAAGCTGGAAGAATGGGCGTTTATTTTCAGTGCACGTCCAAATATATAAGACAGCTTTAGAAAGGAGGAGAAGAGAAACAAAGTAAGAAAACAAGATAGGCAACCAGATTGGCACGTGTAGCCGTCGACATCATCTGATAAATGTTAAGAAGAACATTGCAGTTATAACACTTCTACATCAATAATACTGAAGACGCTGCACTGGTCTGCGCTCTCGTGTTGAGCGTCGGAGTTCCGTGGCCACTGTAGGTTCACCGTTTCTCTTGCGCGTCCAGGGGTTGGGGTGATGACTGACGCTGTGGTGGTTGCGTTTCACGCATTTCGGCTTTTGCCTTTGGCCCTGCTCCGGGAGTTTCTTGCGGAGTTCTCGAGATCGACGAGCTTGCACTTTCCCTGTGGCCTTGTGTAGCCATTGGGTCTTTCCTTGCGTGAACTTGATCCACGTGTCGCCAAACGAGGCCCTTAGGCGTTTCCACTGTCACCATCTGAGCTCCGTCAGCTGACTTTATCGTGCCCGTCTTCCATTTATCACCCTTACCAAAGTTACGGACGTAAACCTTTGGTGTCTGGTGCAAGGGTCCACTATCCAATGTTCCCGATCTTCCTGCAACCAAAGGAGGAAAAGATGTGTCGAGGCGGGACCGGATTTGGTAGCCCAGAAGAAGTTCCGAAGGAGATTTGCCCGAGGCAAGGGGTGTTCTCCGGTATTTGAAAAGTAGTCGGCAAAGGCAGTCTTCTAATCTGCACTAGTTCATCTTCTTCAGACCATCTTTAACAGTTCGGACAGCTCTCTGCTAGGCCGTTCGACTGTGGATGAAACGCAGCTGTGCGCAGGTGGGTTATGTTATTGTTGTTCGCAAAATCAGTAAATTCTTACCTAGTGAACAGCGCCGCATTATCAGAAAAAATGGTGCGAGGAATGCCGAACCTGCTTAAGAAGGTGCGCAGGCAAGTAATAGTCGAAGACGTGGTCGCCTGTTTCATTGGTACGGCCTCAATCCATTTGCTGTGAGCATCTACGAGAACAAGGATCATGTGTCCTTTGATTGGCCCCGCGAAATCTATATGCACTCTTGACCAGCTTTCTCGGCAGGTCGGCCAGTTAACTGGCGGAGCATGGTCCATTCCATGGTCATTCCATGGTCATGGTCCATTCCGGGCCACCAGAAAGCTGACCGAGCAATTGATTTCATCGCCGATGATCCTTGATGCGTCTCGTGCAACATGTGCAACATTCTATGTTGCGCGTTAACTGGAATGACAACTCTACGGCCCCAATGCAGCAAACGGTGGGCCAATGACAGTTCCAGTCTGAGGTCGTAAAAGGGGAGTGAGCTTCGTTCTAATGCTTTAGCGCTTGGAGGCCACCCGTCCCTTGTGTACTGCACGACCATTGAAAGTACTGCGTCACCTGCCATCAGCGCCTGCAGTTCTTCTACCGAGACCGCCCCCTCCAGGACACCTGCAAGTGCCAGAACGTTGTCAGGTGGCTCCCCTTCCGTGGTTGACTCCGAAGTTTTGTTGTGGTAACCTACTAAGTGCGTCTGAGTTTAGGAGCTGCTTGCCTGGCGAATACTGTAACTTTTAGCAAAATCCTCCCAAATACAGCGCCCAGCGCTGTATGCGAGCATCAGCCAGAGGCGGCGTGGGCCGGTCCGGTCACAGCAGGCCCAGGAGCGGCTGATGATCTGTGACCAGGATGAATTCTCGGCCTAGAAGGTAATCACGAAACTTCATTACTCCAAATACGAGGGCCAATGCTTCACTTTCAAGTTGCGAATAATTTTTTTATGCTTTCGACAATGTTTTTGAACGAAATCCAATCGGCTTGTTGACGTTCCCTTTTGTGTGAAAAAGCACTACGCCGATTCCTTTTTGAGATGCGTCGCACTCTAGTTTCAGCGGTTGTGAAGGGTCGAAATGAACTAACACCCCTGCTTGCTGCAAACACCGTTTTGCTTTGTCGAACGCCGTTTGTTGTTCTTTCCAGAGCCAATGTGTGTTCTTTTCCATCAGCCGATACAATGGAGCGAGCAGGGACGAGATGTTCGGCAAAAATTTTGAGTAGAAAGTGATCATGCCGAGAAAAGAACGAAGCTCGGCTACATTTTTCGGGCTAGGGGCTTCTGTGATAGGTTCAACATTCTTTTCTATTGGGTGCAACCCTTGCTGATCGATTCGATGGCCGAGATATGTCACGAACTCTTGCCGAAATTTGCATTTGTCGAGGCGCAGTTTAACACCACTGTCGCGGAAACGCTGTAGAACGGCTTTTAGCACGTCGTCACTTTCTGCTCTTTCGGACACCAAGACATCGTCCAGACAAGCTTGCGCACCTGATAAGCCTTGTAGAACTGTTTCCATACTGCGCTGAAAAATGGCTGGCGCAGAGGCAATGCCAAAAGGTAATCTGTTGTAGCAGAACAGACCTTTATGCGTATTAATTACGCATAACTGGCGCGATTCCTCATCGAGAGAGACTTGGTTATATGCGTCTCGTAAGTCCAGTGTGCTGAAATGTTTTCTGCCGCTTAAGGACGTGAACATGTCATTGATTACTGGCAACGGGTACTGCTCTAGCTCACATGCCGAATTTAAAGTGACCTTGAAGTCTCCACAAACCCTAACGGTGCCGTCCTTCTTAAGGACGGGTACAATGGGCGTAGCCCATTCGGAATGCGGCACTGGTGACAAGACGCCTAATGCCACAAGCCTATCAAGCTCTTCAGATACCTTGTCGCGTAGAGCGAAGGGAATAGATCGCGCCTTACAGAACTTCGGCGTGGCTCCCTCCTTCAGCTGTAGGTGTGCCGCGGGTCCTTTGATGAGGCCCAGATCCGAGCTGAAAACATCTGGAATCTCGGCGAGCACGTCAGCAGTGACCTGCGTGGTGGTAGACGACTGTGCGGCTTGGCTGAGAGGCTAAGGACCGGGGAGCCTGCGTCGCTCAGGAGGGAGATTAGGTCTCGATCACATAAGCTTGGACGGGGGCAATCTAGCACCACCAGTGTGCATTCTACAGTTGTACTGTCGGACGACACCGGCAAGAGGACCTCTCCAAGAACTGGCAATTTTCCGAGGTAGCATGATAACTTCATGCGTGAAGGCCGTAGCGAAGGCCAAGTGTTTTTGTGCTGCTCAAATAGCTGTCGGGACACTACGCATACCGGGGAACCCGTATCGATGAGCATCGAAACGTTCACACCTCCCCATGTGAAGGTGCGTCGTACTGGGGGCTTCACATTTACCTCCCGTGTCGATTTTAACGTCCAAATGTGCATGCTATCCTCTGTGTCTTCATCTGTCTCCCTTTCCTTAGCAGCCAGTACTCTGCTGCGAAATCCCCGGGATCCTTCTCGAGTTCGAGATCTTGCGCTTTCTTCGCTCCGGCATTTTACTGCTAGGTGACCACATCGACCGCAGTGATAACAACGAGCATTACTCCAACGGCAGGCATTACTATTGTGCTTTGTGCTGCCACAACGCCCACATTCGGCCAGTACCTCTTCCGTTGAGGTTGACTGCACCTTCATTTTAAACATCGCCGATGTGTCTGCGGCCATTTTATTGGCATCCTTATCTGCAGCTTCAGCCGCCAGTGCCATCGTTTCAGCATCCTCTACGCACAGATCTTTCTTTGTCAGGAGTTGTTTCTGCAGGGCACTCGATCTTATGCCGCACAAAATTCTATCCCGTATCATGCGGTCGAGCAAGGTACCAAAATTGCAGTTGTCCGCAATTCGACGAATTTCCGTGATGAATTCTTAAATGGACTCACCGTCAAGCTGGCAGCGGTTGAAGCGGAAACTTTCGGTAATTTCATGGCGCTTGGGATCAAAGAACTCGTTCAGGACCTTCACGACGTCTTCGTACTCCAAAGAATTCGGCTTCTTCGGTGCTACTCGTCCTGCTAATATTTGAACGGTGCGCGTGCTTAAACCTGCTACCAAAAGCGCCCGTTTCTTTGCCGACTCCGTCACGCCCGTTGCCTCAAAGTGTGCCTCTGCCTTGATAACATAGGCCTTCCAGTTGTCTCTTCGGTCGTCGAAGTCGGGCAGTTGCTGGTGTGCCATCTTCGAGTCGTCGCTCCGTAGCGTAGCTGCCGTCCGGTGCTTCAAGGTTTTGCCAGGGGTTTTGATTTCCGTTTCTCGTCGCCACTGTTACATCGTAGCTCGGACACTGCGCTTGAAGCAGTCGAGGCAGACACAAGCTGGAAGAATCGGCGTTTATTTGCAGTGCGCGTCCAAATATATGACAGCTTCAGAAAGGAGAAGAGAAACAAAGTAAGAAAACAAGATAGGCAACCAGATTGGCACGTGTAGCCGTCGACATCATCTGATAACTGATAAGAAGAACATTGCAGTTATAACAGTAATCCATGGCAAACGTTGGCTCAGTGTTTATTGCTCTTGGCTGCTGACCTGAAAGACGCGGGTTCGATCCAGGCTGCGGCGGTCGAATTCGAAGGAGATGAAATATTAAGGACCATGTAGTGCGCGATGTGTGTGGACGTTAGAGAACCCCAAGTGGTCCGAATTTCCGGAGCCCTTCACTATGGCGTCCCCATAGCCTGTGTCGCTTTGGGACGTTAAACTTCCGTTAACCCACAAACACATGGTAAACGTGATAAGAAGCTATTAGAAGGTGGCCATTACAGGCAGTGCCTGCTTGAGTGCACATTGAGCCGAAATTTTTAAAAATGAGTATGTATCTCAGCAAAAACCACAAGACATGATTTCAGTTTCATATTGTATGCTGTTTGTATAGATTTTATTTTTCCCCTTCCGTGTGCTTTTGTATTCCCCATCAATCTTTCCAACAAAATTTAGTTTGAAGGAGTGCTCGTCCTTCGCCTTACTTGCGTCGCCGTGCTTGCCGCGCTTTAAACTTAACACTGCCAAGTAGTTTGCCTACTGTTTTCCTGGTCTCCTTTCTTTTTCTCACGCTTGGACATGAGACGTTATGTACGCATTACTGTGAACAAAGACATGTATTCTCACTTCAGGATTTTATTAAAAGGAGAAATGCCAATTATATGACCGAAGCTAGAGAGAACCGTGCACATGCTCCCAAAAATACACAAATCTACTCCTATCAGCCCTGTGATGCTTAATGTGGTCCTGCTATCTTGTTCGAAAACTGATGTTTGTTATGGTTGCGCCTTATCGTAAACTAAATAATTCTTTAGAGATCGTTAATAGCTTTCTGGTGGTCGCGATTACAGGCGCTCCTGATGATTGTCTAAAGACAGGACGGAGGGTGATCAGCAGTGCTTAGTTTGATAAACCTGTGTATGTTACCTCCGGCATCAGTTTAAATTCTCATTTCCTTTGCGACAGTATTGCATTTTTTGTACCCTCTGACCTGTCTACGAAATTCACTCTCGATTCTGTTATTTGTACAAGCACTTCCACTATATTAGCTCGCATTGGCTGCATCTGCGCAGTGCGACCATAATAGGTACCAGGATAACTTTAAGTTCTTTGTTGGTGGTAATATGAATATTGTAGTATATATGTGCGGCGGGGGGTTGTTTTGATGCTTGAATCCTGGCCGTGGCGGCAGAATTTTGATAGAGGCAAAATGCTATAGGCTCATGTAATATGCGATTTCAGTGCACGTTAAGGAACCCAAGTTGATCGAAATCGTCATTGCCCTCCACTGTGGAGTCCGCATAACCTGAGCCGCCTTGGGACCTTAAACCGCATAAGCTATACAAACCAATTATTAAGCATGTCTGGATGGCAGCGTTCGACAACGAATAGGTGCCGACAGGACAGAGGGAAATCGCTTGCCCTCGTCTGCTTATGCATTTTGAATTTACAGTAGGCAGTGTCCAAGAAGCTTCAATGTGAAGAACTATTCGAATCAAAACGCATGCAACCGAATATGAATATATGAGGACGGTAAAGAGCCGGGTCGGAGAAATAGCAGGGAAGAACCTCAAGGGCATCTGGAACTATGTTTCAGCTATAACACCAGACTGTGCTGTGTAATTAAGTAACTTCCTGGGGAATACAGATTTAACATTGAAATAAAAACTGCCTGTTTCGTGTTAGACCCGTTTGCGGAAAAATCACGAACAAAAAGGCGCCTCTCAGTCGAGTGCATAGATGTTTATCGGCGCTTTAAGCCTAAAGAATGTATACACCAAATTACGATCAAGAGTGTCAAAAATAGGAAAACGCACTTTGTTTGCTGTACTAAATGTTCCGAAAAATAATTAAATAATTTGAATCAGTTATTGACACGTCATTTGCTGGCTGTTAATATATATATATATATATATATATATATATATATATATATGTATAAACCGAGAAATAACCCAGCTCCTGGTAATTCTTGGTGTCCAAGTGTTCTACAGTTAGAAGTCGTCTTTTCAACAACGCATATTTAAATAAGAGGCAGTAATAACTAATTTCTCCAGTATGTTGGATAGCGGAATAGCTGACATGGCAGGTGTGAAAACTGACTGGGTCTCATAAAAAGCTTTTTCCCGGCTTCTTGTACAGCTGCTGTACTCCCGTCAATTAAGTACGGAAGAAGTCACGCCGCTCCCTGTCACTTAAGGAGCTTTAATAACCGCGGTAAATAAATACGTCGGCCGCGTTCTAAGCGGGGTGGGGGGGGGGGGGGCGAGGGGGGGGGTCAAACGAAGCTAACGGATGTGCATTTGAACACGCTGTGAAAGACTTTTGGTGCCTCTCAGCAATCGCATCTGCTCTACAGTTGCAAAGAGACACACATTTCAAAGACAAGGACCTTACTTTTTCCACATCACAATTAAACTTCACACTTTTCTTCAGTGCTGGACATAGCCCACGAAAATGACAAAACCATATCCTCCCGTAAAAGACATTTCAACCAGTTTCACATCTTTATTGCCGCGACAAGAGCCGCCGCGGTGGTTGAGTGGTTATGGCACTCGACTGCTGGCCGAAAGGCGCGGGTTCGATCCAGGCAGGGGCGGTAGAATTTCGATGGAGGCGTAAATATAGTGGCCCGTGTGCTGTGCGATGTCAGTGCACTTTAATGAACCCCAGGTGGTCGAAATTTCCGCAACACTTCACTACACCGTCTCTCATAGCGTCAATCGTTTTGGGTCGGTAAGCCCCCATAAACCAAACCTCATTACCACAACGTAAATATGTGCTTTAAAAAAATGTGGGGCGCTTTATTGTATGAGTCTTTAGCATTATTGGTTTCCTTTTGCTGACGCAGACACGTACAGTGTACCGCCTCCGTCATTGTGGGAAAGGTCATACGTCATAAATATAAACCTCTGCTCTAACCATACCGCGCGAACAAGCCAGCGTAGCCCCTATTGAAATGTGTCTGACTTGACGCATTATTATCAAAGGCTCGATTCCCACAGACGTCTCCAAATTTTCTTTTCGGCACAGTTCATTTGCTTTACACTGGGTGTTTTACCCAAGATGACGAGAAATTTTTGAATATAGGATTTTTCAGTTAGCAGAGCGTTTTTTTCGGCGCATCATTGTCGCCGGTATATCGCTTTATCGCTTCAGAATACAGCTAAGACATGCTGAATGGTAGGCTGAATAAATGATATTTAAAATTTCGTTTTTAACCATCCCTTTTAATCTCGTCATTTGTGGAGAGGCGCGTAGCCCATATATCAGTGTTTAGGATTTCGAAAAAGAATTTTCGGCGCTGTGGTCGTAAAATTTTTTCCTACAGCCCGCCAGAATACATAGGCTTTAGAAAAGCCTCCATGCAAAGGTACCCCTACAGTTAAGGCTGTGGAAAAATTGTTTCCCCCTCCGTTTCGACGCGGCCGACCACCTTCATTATCGTGTGTCAGGACACCACGGGCTGGGTGGTTCCCCACATGAGGTCTCTCATGTGGGGAACCGGGAGCAGCGACTGGAGCGCCACCTCGAACGTTGCGCAGAACTCCGCGTTGCCGGACCACGGCCAGTCTCGAGGCGTGCGCGCTCTTAGCATTCGCCGTGGAAGCAATTACGAAGCCCGCCGCCGCGAGAGGCGCGACGACCTTAGCGCTGGCCTCACGCATGCATCTGCGGCGGCGGGTGGCTTTTCCCTGGTTTCGCGATGTAGCCCGCTGGTTCATGGTGAGCGCAGCACCGAAATCAAAGAAAACAAAATGCAGATGCTTTAGATGTGTATCTTCAACAAAGTCCACATGTACACAGATTCCTAATCATAAATTTTTCTCGAAGAAAACGTTTAAAAGGACAAATCACTCTCCCATTCCTCAGAACTATGTCGAGCATTTGGGGACTTAAATCAAGAAGGAAATAATCTGACCACTTTCTTTTGTACGCCTCATTGTGCGTGATTAAATAAAAAGTTCATGCTAAGCATAAGCGAATAAAAACTGAGAGAGCGAACGTTTTGCGCTCATCGAATAAAAATTTACTATATTGCGGCGAAAATTCTTTACGATGCGTGAGCCGCAAATACCATAGTGCCGTAGCTGCATGGTAGCTTGAGACGATACTTGTAGAGTTGAAAGTCAGACTCATGTTCACTAACGTTGAGCTGTCAAACAAATTGATTGCTGGGAGATACGTATAGTACCTAATTACGCCGATACCGCTTTTCGCACGCCTTGAATGTACTTATTTTCACCCTCATATACGTCACAACATTCTTGAAGAAGCAGCCTGTATCGATAGCTCAAAAGAATTTTAACTACTAATGTGCGAGCAAGTTTCAAGAAGCATAATATTGCATTGTTCTCTGCTCGAAGCCACTGGCACGCGGCCTTTTAGCTTTTGTTTGTCAAACCAAAGGCCACCAGATTTCTCTGGAATGTCTGTAGCCGCGCGTAAGTATCTCTTCGTGTTCAAAATTGTCGTAGGCGCATTAGGCGTCTAACGTTTCAAGTTCCTTGTCCCCTTTAAATTTTGTAAGGCTGAGAGTGATCATCCTTCTGACATTAGTTGACTGCGCACATATTTTATCGCTGCACCGCCGAGCTACTTTCTGTTTGCGGACACGAGTGCACCCAATAAATAGTTTTCGAGTTGGAAGCAACCTTTCGTGTCGTCATTCTGGCCTGAGTAACGTTACCAGAAGGTAACAGAAGCAACCACAACAAGCTGCGTATGCTGCCACAAAGATGGACGCGTATATTTAAGAAATAATATATGTCTAAAGAGAAACATCAGCTACCATAAAGAACGCAATTTTTTGTTGTCCGCGTATATTCCTCCTTTGGCGTGTCCTTAAGGTGCCTAAAAATACATGGTTTAAATATCTTTGTAAAAGATCTCAGATTATTTAGCTGAATGTCTAATGCCCTCTATTCTTTTAAATTTCGGGTTTTTATTAACATGTAAGCATCGCAAATCTTAATTTTTAGTTCCTTGCATTTTAAACTAAGTCAGCTGTATCGGGCATTTGCTTTTCAAAGGTTGTTTCTTGCCTCAGGGCATATCTTATGCAATGAGAAATAAGGAGGATGCTTAAGTAAATGAAAAACGTTGGCTGATCTAATGAAATCAAAAAGTGAACGATGATATGGGCCCTGTGTCCAGGAAATATAGGAATCCATATTGTCGGGTGAGAGACCCACTGCCGCCAGATGCCGCATTCTCGACTGCTTCATCGCCTGGCAAACCGCCAACAGTTGGTGGATATCTGCCTCACAATCTCGGATGTTCCAGAATGGACACCCGGGGTGGGGACATAAATCTTGGAAATGCGGCCGCTTGCGTGTCACATCTGTAGTTAGGGCAACCCCGACCCGTATCCTCCGAAGCGCAACATCTTCAGCACGGGTAAGACCACGGGGGAGGGTTACCGCAGACGGAGGGATTAGAGCCCGTGTGCGGCGCCGGAGGTGTTCCTTTCTTGTTAAAAGGAACGTAGTGTAATTCAGAGTGAGGATTCGAGGCAAAGACGAGGTGGGGTCGACAGGCGGGTCGCAGAATATGCGCGGCTTTGTGCGTTTAGGAGGTCACTCGGGACCTATAATAATAATAATTGGTTTTGGGGGAAGGAAATGGCGCAGTATCTGTCTCATATATCTTTGGACACCTGAACCGCGCCACTCGGGACCTACTGAATACGGATTTGCTGTGGGAGGCGTGCCGCTAGACGATGGATTTCTTGGCAGATTTTTCGAGTGCGACTGACGCGTCGTAGTAGGCGTGTTACGTGAAGGGCGTCGGTGCGAATGACAATGCGGGCCGTAGGTAGCATGGGAACGGCGGCCACAGAGCAAAGCGCCTTTTGAACAGCAAGCATCTCCGCAGGGAAGCATGAAGGAGGTTCTGAGAG
Organism: Amblyomma americanum; assembly: GCF_052857255.1. Classification (NCBI taxonomy): domain Eukaryota; kingdom Metazoa; phylum Arthropoda; class Arachnida; order Ixodida; family Ixodidae; genus Amblyomma; species Amblyomma americanum. The sequence continues at coordinate 89,898,378 of NC_135500.1, read as the reverse complement.
GCGAAACCTTGGGAAGACGAAGACGTTGTTCGATCGCCCGTCGCCTCAGCTCTGTTTATTTAGCTAATTTTTCCTAATTTACCTAGTTTTATTTGAATATTCGAGGACGGCAGCATCTTCAAGGCGGTACTGTCCCTACGGGAAGAGTGCGGCTGCTCCGGCGCCGGCAAGCCTAAATGGACCACGCCATTCAAAGGAGGCTGGCTCGGAAGAGGCGGCCATGGCTTCCCAGGCTGTGGAGCGACCAGAATATGGACTCGATGGCCCGTCCAGCGAGACCTCATCGCTTAGTGGGGCTGAGTCAACGATCGTGGACGGTGACGAGTCAGTGGCCGATATGGCTGACGTGGACAACGGGGACTTCAAGTTGGTGAGTCATCGCAAGCAACGAACGGTAGGGATGCCGGTAGTGGTTGAGCCCACAGAAAAGGGGGTTGATTTAAGAGAGAAGAATCCCATCTTACTGCTGGGATCAGCTCCGATTCGAAGTCGGTTCACCATGCACGGGGCTCTTCAGCTGGATGTCTCGACGGAAGAGCAGGTTGACAAGCTCCTGCAGAGCTCTCAGATTTTTGGCATCAAAGTTAACGTTCCCCATTCCTACATGAAGAACACCTGCGTTATTAAGGGTGTAGCAAAGTGGTATTCAGAACGTGACCTGATTGATTATCTGAAACCACAAGGTGTACTGCACGTGAAACGACTTGTGCGTCGTGCGGAGTCTCCAGGAAAAGAGTGGGCTGCGAAACCTACCAACTCTATCGTGTTCACATTCGCTCCCAACTCAGAGCGCCCCGAAAAAATTGATCTGGGATTCACAAAACACGCAGTTGTAGATTTCACTGAAGCTCTTCCACGGTGTTTTAGATGCCAAAGGTTTGGGCACGTGGCCAAAGTTTGCATAAAGGATCGACGCTGTAAGCGGTGCGGAGGCGACCACGACTTTAAAACCTGCAGGGCAGATTTTGCTTGCGCCAATTGCGGTGGCGATCATCCAGCGAGTTTCGGAGACTGCCCCTTCCGTGTGAGCGCTCTGCACCGTCGGATGTCCTTTATTGCTGCTCCAAAAACCCCACCGACTGAGACGCCTGTCCCAGGATTAGACGAGTTCCCAGTATTGAAGTCTGATGTTGTTGCGTTGCCCAACAGTGTCCCTAAGGGACCTGAGTCCAGCAAGACGCCAAGGTCCAGTGCACGTGAGTCGACTGTTCGACCTCCAGCAAAAAGTATCCATGTTCCTGAGCGGCCGGATCACAGCCAGACTCCACGGCAAGGGGAACCCTAATATGCACAAGTGACAAAAAAACTAGCTACTGCGGCCGAGAGTGTGTCCCCGTCAGCATCTTTTGTCGATGTTGTAAGTGAGTGCGTTGCGCAAAATAAGGAGCTCAAAAATCAAGGTATGTCTGACCTTCATGTTTTGTTTGGGGTCTTGCGTTCACATGTTCCAGCGATGGCGCCTGATAACCTGAAGAACTTCCTACAGCTGGTGCTTTCTTTTGAGTCCCTAATTTCCACCTTCGCAGCAAACTTCCTTGCGAACTAAAATGTATGGGGCTAAACCTCGTGGATCTCATATGCACCGAAAAGTGCCGTTTATATTGCAGTGGAACTGCGCTGGGTTTTTAAGTCGGTTAGCTGAACTAAAACTATTCTTGAAAGAGACTTGTGTTCCAGTATTGGCCCTGTCAGAAGCTTGCCTGCCAAGCGGGAGACGTTTGATGGGATATGTCGCCCATAAAAACTGCAGCATAAAGTCATTTCCGGCAGGAAGTGCTGCGCTTTACATAAGAAGAGAAATTCCACATGTTTCTCTATGCGTTGCCGATCTTTGCACGGATGACATTGAGGTAGCGGCTGTGAGAATAGAGCTCGGCTCTCGAACCCTTTCTATTGTATCCGTGTACGTGCCTCCGCGGAAGAAGGTAGCATTAGATTTGTTTCTACAGCAGCTCTGCAACCGCTGCACAGCACCCAGAATCATCTGCGGTGATTTCAATGCCCATCATGCCGTTTGGGGTGACAGGAACACGGATTCCCGTGGACGCAAACTTGTAGAGGTTATTGACAGTTTGGACCTGTGTGTTGCCAATGACGGAAGCCCCACTTTTTTCCGTCCTCCAGCCTCAGCGACAGCTATAGACCTGACACTGCATTCACCTGACGTCCGCGTGAGTTGGTCAACAGCGCCTGACCGCATGGGAAGTGACCACTATCCGATTTTTGTGTTTGCTGCCGACTTTTGTATGCATGGTCCTAAAATTAGCAACGTGGTCAACTGGGACAAGTACAGAAAGCACCTAGAACGTGTTTCTGGTGATGTTGTTGACAAAATGATTTCTAGTAAGCTAGCAGCAACTACGGCGGTCATGTTACCTGATCATTTTCCGGCCCCGGATTTACAACTCAGGAACCTTTGCGCAGCGAGAAGGGCGGAGCGCCAACTCGTGCGGAAGAAGGACGACAGGCAACTGAAGATGACCTTCAATAGGCTGAATTCTGCTATTAGACGCCACACGAACAAGCTTACAGGTCGCAATGGGCCTCATTCTGTGCTAGTTTGACTGTGTTCACACCGATAACGAGAATATGGCGAGTTATTGGCAGCCTTGCTGGAGAATCTCGTCCTTCGAAGCCTTTTGAAGCTCTTGCAATACGCAAAGAAAAACCTATTGCGTGCTTGGCAGAGGAATTTGCAGACGCATTCGTACGCGCTGATTCTGGAATAGATATATATACACCACCTGCTTCCTCCAGGTCTATCATGGACGTCCCGTTCACGCTTCGTGAGCTTCAGACTGCGCTCAGTGGCCTGCGGCGCCGGTGTTCACCAGGCCCCGACGGCATCACCAATCAAATGCTGAATAATCTGCATTTGCACCTCAGAAAGGAGCTCCTCACGTTCATCAATCGAGTTTGGGAGACTGGCGATGTTCCTCCGTCATGGAAGGCGGCACATGTAGTTCCAGTACTGAAGCCTGGCAAAGACATGACAGACCTTGCCTCGTATCGCACTGTGTCATTAACCTCCTGTGTAACTAAGTTGACGGAGAAGCTGGTAAATGAACGCTTATCATGGTGGCTTGAGGACAGCAAGGCACTGCCATCATGTATGACAGGATTCCGCCGAGGTCATAGTGCCCAAGATAGCGTCTTAGACTTGATCAGTCACAGTGGACACCAGAGAGCTTTTGACCTTTCCACCTTAGCCATTTTTCTTGATGTTGCGAAAGCTTACGACAGCGTGCTTCAGAGCTCAATTCCAAACAGTTTGCAAGGCATGGGCATACAGGGCCATATGTTAAGATTCATTTACAAGTTTATAAGTGATCGCGCGGTTCGTGTACGGTTAGGGAGTACGTTAAGCACTGAAAGGGTTCTATCACGAGGTGCGCCTCAAGGAAGTGTTCTTTCCCCCACGCTCTTTAACGCCGTAATGGCTGGCGTACCCGATTGTTTTAAAAAAAGTTGCAGGCAAGTGCGTATGTCACATTATGCTGACGACATCTGTATTTGGATTACTGGCTACCAACACAAGCGATCAGCCCTGATAGCTCAACAGGCTATACTTTCGGCACAAGCTTACCTTCAAGGTGTGAAGTTGTCTCTGTCAGTGGACAAACCCGGCTTTATTCTGTTTCCAGGTGTAGGAAGACGTCAAGCGCGGTTGAAGATAGACCTCGGTCACTCTTGCATCCGTCAATTCAACCACGCGCGCTTCCTGGGCGTCATTATTGACTCCCGTCTACAGTGGCGAAAAGCTGTGGACGCCATTGTTTCATCTATATCTTCTCGTCTCAATGTGATCCGTAGAATTGCACGTGAGCAATGGGGAAACCATCCTTCTTCAATGGACAAACTTCATGAAGCGCTGGTGGTCAGCCGGATAATGTATCAATTACCTGTAATTTCCCCCTCGGCATCATAAGTTGAGCGTCTCGAAGTTGTCCACAGAAAAGACATAAGAAGAGCCATTAGAGTTCCCCAGGTGGCTGCGAATAAGGCAGTACTTCATAAGTCCCTATCGAAACCTCTTAGCCTTATCGCTTCTCAGAGACTATTAATGCATCTTGACCGCTTAGGACAGACGGTAGCTGGGCGATCTCTTCTCCAGCGGCTCTGCAAGAGATATGAGTCGAAGGCTTACTTGGCACTCAATACTCTTAGTTCTTTATGCATTAATATCCGAAGGCAAAGGAAATGGTTGAAACCCCCCTGGTCTTTTCCGACCCTCGACTGTGAGGTCACAATTCCCCATGTGAGCGCAAAGTGCAGCTCTCCTTTGCCAGCAACGCGTTCGCTTGTACTGGAATACTTTAAAACAGAGTATGCCTGCCATCTTCAAATTTTCACGGATGGTTCTGTGGAAAAGGTCAAACAAGCTAGCGCGGCGGCTTTTTACATTCCTTTTTTGGACTTTAAGTGGTCCGTACGCTGTACTGCTGTCGTATCCTCCACAACGGCTGAAAGTGTTGCTATTGAGGCGGCTTTACGGAAGTTAGGGTCTTGTCCGGCTCAACCTGTTGTCATCCTAACTGATTCAAAATCTCCCTTCAGAGGTTAGAGCGCGGATTCCCTACTGACGCCTTGTCTCTAAGCTCTCTGCGCTTGGTGCAGAATCTGCACAGCAGAGGCTTTACTCTACATTTCCAGTGGGTGCCCTCTCACATAGGAGTCAACGGTAATGAGGTGGCAGACAGTCTCGCTCATAAAGCTCTCTCAAGGATTCCATCAAAAAAGTACCTCAAGATGGAAAAAGTCTCTGCAGGAAAACGGTGCTCGATCACTTCAGTTCCCTGTGGAGTGCGTCCCACAAGCCATGTGTGCCCAAGGGACTGAGAAGATCTCAGGCGACCCTTCTACATCGAATTCGCACGGCCTCTGCTCGCACTCCTGCATGGATGCATAAGACCGGCATAGCATCGTCTCCGCTCTGCTCTTTATGTGGTGTGTGCGGGGATATCGATCATTATATTATGTACTGCCCAGAGTACAACGCGGAAAGGCAGGTGATGTTCGCTTCCTTCAAGAAGACAGGAACCCGTCACAGCACAGTGCAGGACATTGTCTACCCGAGTGGAAACCAGACATGCAGAAGGGAGGCTGCACGCCTTCTTTTAACATTTCTGCAGAACACGGATCTTGTTTTTAAATGGTGACAGCAGGAACGGACTATGGCCTACTGTGATTGAATGTGTGCATAGATGGTGTCTTCCGGAGTGGACTACTTTATACTGTGAGTGAATGTGTGTATGGAGTGTGGCACTACAATGGCGTATGTTCTACTGTGACTGAATATGTGCATAGATGGTGACTTCTGAAGTGGACTGTGATGTGAACTGTGTGGATTGATTGTGTGCATAGATTGTGACGGCGGGAGAGAATGTTTGTTATTATAAGAGACTGTGCGCTTAGCGGGATAGATACGGCATTGTTAATATTGAAGGGACGCTGCGGTGGAGCAATTGCCGGCAGATAAAGCAAGGCTAACCCCACCTGACATTCAACACCTCAACCTCAACCTCAGGCGAAACCTTGACGTTTTTTTTAGGGCAGGCTTGCAAAGCCAGTGAACTGCCGTTGTTGTTTCGCAGGCCTGGATGCTTGCGTCAACGTATATAACGATGTAGCCATGCGGCATATTGGCGTCTTGCTCTGTAATTCGGTCGCGAAACGACGATGCCGCGCGGGTAGATGATGTCCGACGTAGAATAGTTGGTTTGTTGTCGCTTAGTTGCACAAAACGCCAGAGAGGAAGAGCTGGTGGGGGCGGCTGTAAAACGGAGTGCGATGAAGCATATGCCCTGAGTCCACACGTTGTGTGTGTAAGGTTTCACTTTAGGCGGTGAGCATCACGTCGTTGCTGCGGCACGACCGGTGTAATGCGGAGAAGGCAAGTGATGACCCTCATTGCCTCTCGATTAACAGCTTCAAGGCGATCCCATTCAGCCTTCGTCAAATGCAGGAATTAAGCTTGGTTCACGAGGCGCGGTTGCACAACCTCCCGCACAAATTGTCGTGCAACATGAGAACGGGCTCCGCCTGTTTTAGGAGCAATGCGTCTAATCAGACCAATTTCCTGAATTACTTTCTTTTTAGCCCGAGAAGGCCAAGCAGTACCTGCTCCAGACTCGTGCATTGTCAAGCGCAATATTTTTACGGTTGAACTTTCTCATATTTGAGTTCCGGAGAGATGGAGACGAATTGGTGCTGCAGCGAGTTTACGGCGCCCCCAGTGGTTCGCGACTGACACGAACGTGGTTTTGCTCACTTAAAGCTGAAGACCAACGGAAGAAGCATACGTCGACGTAATATCTATGGCTTATTGTAGGGCTGCTGTTCGAGTCATCAGGTCGTTGTGATTGCTCCACACCGCTATGTCATTAGCACACAATAAGAACTTAATCTCAGAGACATCATTTAAGCGCCAAGCATGACGGATAAAAGCAATATTATATAATGTTGGCGATAATACTGATCCCTGGAGAACGCCGCGAAGAGGCAAAACTTATCCGACGGCCTCACCACTGAGGCGTACGGCAAAGTGTCGGCCTTCAAGGAATGATTTAAGAAAATTGCGGACTCTAACGGTGAGCTGCAGCATGTCAAGCAATTCCAGGATGGCAGCATGACTGATATTAACGTATTCCTTTTCAACGTCAATGGACAGTACAGTATGTACAATGTGGCTGCGAGTTGAGCCCAGAACTGCTGACGCCAAGGAAGCTTGTCCATCTTCTGTACCTATGGACGTACGAAATCCAATTTGGGCGTGATGGTAGAAACCATGGTGCAAAAGCCACCACGACAGTTGTGGGGCAAGCATTTTTTCGGTAAGCTTGCACAATGTTAGCTTAACCGATATAGGCAGAAAATTTCCGAGGTCTGTCGGCGGCTTCCCCGGCTTTCGTATGGGGATCACAATAGCCGATTTTCAGATTTCTGGTACGACGCTTTCTGGCCATTCTTTGTTAATGGTGGCGAGGAGTTGAGGCAGTACAGTGGAGGTTAAGTGGCTGTGAGGGTTAGTGGAGGTCCGTTATTTTGCGGAAAAAATTACGGGGTGCTACTTCGTTTCCTGATAGACGTGAGGAAAGTTCATGCCTCCAGGAGGTTTATGAAAAGCGATGAAGATGCTGCAGAAATGGAGGAAAATGATGCAAAGCTGTTAGTCATCGCCTCTCATATGTCTGTTCGCTCGTGAAGGCTAATTTTATTGAGAAAGAGCACACTTCCGAACTAATTTTGCTTTTCTGGCAGTTAGTTCAAGCTTGAAATTACTGTCAACAACTGACTTAATTTCTGTGTTGTCATAGGGTGCGAATAAGGGCGGTCGTGAGACGCCACTAAGCTTAAAAATATCTTTCCAAGAGGGCATCCTGGAGGTCGCGTGCGTGCAACGTGCTCTGCTCCTGCGGCCATGGGTGGGTTCCGTCTATACCCGTTCCTATGGCGAATGATACGTCATCTTGGGGAGCACCACGAATTCTTGCTAATAGAGCTGTTTTGCAAAACTAAAGCAACTTCGCTTGAAATTTGAGTACCTATATTTGCGCAGGAGAATCTTTTACTCTTTAAAACTTGCCATCCAAGTGCTACACGTAACATATCATTCTACACACTCATTCAGGCCGACCGGAAGATGAACTACCGAGGCTGATAGCATTGCTTAATAGCCAAATATATATGACTTGCATGTGACGTCACGACCGGCGGCGCGCGCTGCGGCTGAGATGTGGCGGCAGTCTGTGCGGAGTCGGCGAAGTGCGGGTCGCTTGCGTTTCCTCGTGTTCGCTGGTAGTAACGCGTGCAATTTTGTTGCCTTTTGTGTGACATGCCGCCGATTCTCTGTAAGCAGCCTTTACACGCTGCGTACCACTTAGATCTTAAGGGGTATGTGCGCATTCGGTATGCGGAAAATGCGTGTCTCTGTGATAACGTCGGCGCCTTCATGCTGCGGCCGGGAACGGACACAAGAAGCGATGCCGACGTATTATTTCCGCAGATTTGTTGCGGCGACATCGCAATTACTTTGTTTTCGCTGCAAACCTTGTGACCCTTGAGGAAATGGAAGCGTTTAAACCTAACGAGGCGCATAATTATTTCACTAGTGGCTGAGTGAAGGGTATGTCGGCAAAAGCGCTGCAAGAGGACAATGTGCTTCTACTTGGAGAGGTAAGCCGCAGGACAGTGATCCTTGTAAGGATTAGAATAAAAAAATAACGTTTATTCAATCCAGAAATAAGTGAGTGTAAGCGCTGATTCAGTAGAGTTTAAAAAGCAACTTTACAAACTGTCATGCTAGAGATTCATTTCTACGTATGTACTGTACATGGACGATTTCAGATTAAGTCACAAGTCATTCTATTTTTATGCGCATATGAGACGAACTGTTGGAGGTTTGTCTTAGATTGGGAACCTAACAAGTTATTGCGCAAAAAAGAAACCGTCACACGTGAAGAGATTGTTATCGGTTGCTACAGATTTGCCGACCAACAATTTAGGTGCCACCTGTCGCATCGCGCAGTTTTTATGGCCTGCCTTAACTGATCAAAATCATCGCTGTTGCCGTTTAAGACAGTCCGATAGCGCGACAAAATAATTGACAGTGAAGTGCGCCTGTGCACATATGTGCCCAATGTTAATTTAGATTTTTCCATACTTTCGTTGCAGGTGAACCATTCACAAAGGTTGCGAGACCAGCCTCTACGTGTACGGAATCTCTGTGAAAAAAGTGGGTCTGTGCTCACAGCCCACTGCAAGTGTGTGGCAGGAGCAGGAGAAGCCTGTTCTCATGTTGGAGCCTGCTTTTATGCAGTTGAAACAGGTATGATAAAAAAACGTCACTAGCTGCACCCCAAAGAGCAACATCTGGCTTCCTGCCTACGTCGAGAAGGTACAGTATCAACTTCACTTTGTCCAGGGTGAAAAAGCGAAAGCTGGATGATGCAATCAGGACCAGCAGTTCAACTTAGACCAAAGCGAAGAAACGAATGGATATCCCACCACAAACAGAAGAACTTCGAGAACTTTCCGGAGCTTTCCAAGACGCAAACGTTGTACCTGCGCTATTTTCTGGGCTGCCAGAATATTACGAGCATTTTCAGGAGCCCGTACAAAACCAAACTCCTCACTTATCAAGTTGTACTCTCAGGAAAACGTTGCTAATAATCTTGACGTGCTAGTGAAGAAGGCCAACAACTTTCTGTCCACATTTTCACTCTGAGAGGACGCAGTAAAATTAGTTTGGGCTTCAACAAGGCACTTGAAAAACGCACCGGACAGATCACTTTGTAGAGGTGGAAGAGTGACTTTTCTGTAATGAAAAGGCTGTGTCACACAAGTATTGAGAGCCCCAGCGTGTCATTATTGAAGTCGTTATGTTACCCTGAACGAAATTCTGTCAATGTGCCTGCTGTTATGAGGGGTCTGAAACATGACCAAGATGCTTTAAGGCTTGTAAAGCTAAAGAAGCCACAAAGCACCACGGCTTCTAATGCCGAAGGTCAGGGCTGCACCTGAGCTGGCGCATCACCGGATGCCATAGTCGCGTGCAGCTGCTTTGGCAGAGGTGTTGTGGAGCTGAAGTGCCCATTTTTGTTGAGAGATTTTGAGATCACCACCAGGAACACGTGTTTGAGTGGCATCAATGGAGCACTTAAGCTTGACACAAGTCATGCTTACTACATTCAAATCCAGACTCAGATGAAAGTGTACCACGTTTAATTCTGCGACTTCGTGGTGTGGGGACCGAATGTGCTACACATTGAGAGAGTAAGGTGTGATGAGCAGTTTCGCGCTGACATATTTGTTCGTGCGGGACAGTTTTTTCAGAGGGTATTTTTACCTGCACTGTTCAGCCGCTATTACACAGGGGAGCAAAACAGTTTTGAGGACAAGCCGTCCGACGGTGTAGAACACTGTTTCTGCCGTGGACCGGATACTGGCAAAATGGTTGCTTGTGACAGTGCGTCATGACAGTACAAGTGGCTCCACATCTCCTGTGTTGGACTCAAGCGCAAGCCGAGAGCAAAAAAATGGGTTTGTCTTGAGGGCAAAGAAAACAACTCATTAGTCTTGTTTTTTTTTGTCACTCTTTCTTCTTACGTGCAGTTCAGGCTTCCAGTTTCAATGTTGCCAATACAAAGAAAATATATCCTGCATTCTTCAATACATCTGTGCCATGGCGCAATGCATCTTTACACATAGTATCAATGACAACAGTGAACAAAACATACAGCTGACAATTGCAGGAATACAAGAATATTTTGAAGTTTCATTGTAAAACCACTTTATTGGCATCCATCTACAACCGTAATTAAGTCAGAAAAATGTATAAATAACAAGATTTCACAAAATGTGTGGTGGTAAAGGCAGTAACACAGATTCGAATGTGCAAGCGGTGTATATATTCAATGCAGGCCACAGAGTATGGTATACCTAAGGCAAAATAGGAAGAGGACAATGTCGATTGGGCCCCTTTTCTTTACTGTTGCAGGTTTACAGTAATATTTAATGTTTGCCATGCTGAGACTGCAAATGTACGCATTTCAAACAACACAAATGGAGCAGAAACAACGCGACATTGGCAAAAATCTGAGGGCCAACCACACTTACGGTACAAAGCTATGCACACTTACAAAGCTATGCACACTTAAGCCTTACCCCCGAATGCAGAAATGTAACTTGGCTCGCGCTTCGACTCAACTTCGGCAAGTCGAGTCGAAGCACCAAGGCGGCTTCAGAACGGCCAAGTTGGGTTTCGTGTTTCATAGATGCTCAACCTGACTTGCTTCGTCAAGTTAAGCGCGTGCTTGAAAGCGAGGGCGCATTGCTCGTCTGGGGATGAGAGTATTGAACAATCTGTTATAATAACACCCATTTTGCTCCTATAAAACAACGCATCTCGTTCAGCAGTCATAAACAGGCACTAGGTGTGACTTCTGCGGAAAATTGCTGACTATAAAAACTACATTTCAACGATACTCGCTGCTTCCGCTTGATTGAAGCTTCAGTCTGGCAACATGCCCCACATTGAGCCAATTCTGGTTGAGCCATAGCCAGTTTTTTCCATGCTTTTTCTTTGTTGCTCGCGTGTTGTACTGGCAAGTCTCTCCTGCACGCTGTGTTCACCTCACAGGCAGCAAAATGTCGCTCCAATCATCGCAAGACGACTCCTGCTCCCAGCGGAGACCAGCGCCTCGCTTTACTTTCGAGGAAAAAGAAATCTTACTGGGTTTGGTGAAGACATACCAGCATGTGCTAGAGTGCAAAAAAACCGACGTGTCGTCGCTGGCAAAAAAGAATGCCACCTGGAAGGAAGTTGCCGGGCTCTTCAACAGCCATCACGGGGTAACCCGACGGGACCCCAATCAGCTCAAGAAATGCTGGGCTAATATGAAGCAGAAGTCGAAGGGGGAGGACGCGACGAAAAAGAGAGATCGCCACAAGACAGGTGAGCGCGGCTTGCAGGCCGTTTACAAATGCTTGTTCCTGCATGCTTTGTATGCCATGGTTAAGGGCATGATTATTCTACTTGGGTCTGCGTAAGCAGCATGTACTGGAATGCATAGTTTTTTTGGCAACAATGTGATAACATGGAAATGGGCACGTAATAACCTTTCGGTGTAGTGTACACTGCTTTGTTTACAAACGCAGATAAGTGCAACCTGCGTTAATCGTGTAAATAATGCAAGAGCAGTATCCTGTACAGCCTCCTTAATTGTTAAAAACTACATAGAATGTTTACTACATTCAAGTCAGTACGAAGGCATGCGATTTCTGCTACATAGAAGACGGCGATGAGCGGGCAGCGCAGTGGGACGGAGGGCTCGCGCCAGGCCAGCAGCGAACAGACAACGCACGATTTTGCTCGGGGTTGGTACCCTTCGCATACTGTCGCACCGCGAAGCGCAAATTGGGTGCACCGTAGTTCAGACGGTGTCCACACTAGCGATCTTCACGTTCATGAGGAAACTTGCCGCGCAATTTCGCTTGGTACTATCAAAAATCCGGAAGGCTGTACATACAGCTACCTACCTCGGCATAAAAACGGAGCGAAAACAACACGCAGTTGCATGCATTGGTATGCCTTTGGTTGCTTTTGTGTGGCACTTCATGAACAAAATATTTCAATGGCACATTGTCTATAAATTAAGGCTAGCGTCACTGTGTGCGATTGTTTTTTTCTTTTCAGGAGGAGGGCCAGCGAAATGCCACGTGAGCGCTCTGAGCGAGCAGGTGATGGCTGTTGCCAGCCACATCTCGACCAGGGCAGGCAACGCCACAGACTCGGATGGGGGCATCGACCTGCCACCAGTGGCAAGTTTGCCTGTGATAAGGCTGCTGCAGCCAATGGTGGATGAGCGAGGCGATGCAGAATGCCATTACTCAGGTAAAGCACTTCGCATGTTGTTGGAAAACAGCACTCCTCTCTTTATATTCCTTTGATGTGTACTGTGTGTACTGTGATCATGATCAAAGTACTGTGTGTACTGTGTGTACTGTCACGATTGACAGTGTTTCAATTTTTTATATTGCCTTGAACCTGCTGTGAGGAATGTAGGGTTCATCTACAACAAATTATACAAATCTCATTTATACAACACTGTGGAAAGCTGCTGTACATGTGGTTGGCTGAATGTTTGTGCAGATAAAGGCTGCATTGGTTGACAGTGCGAAAGGATGACCTGCTCCAAGCTGCATGTTGTTGGACAGCCCTCCGAAGGCATTTTGTCTTGACTGCCTACATTCATGTGAGTGGTATGGTGTGTTTCTGTAGTGGAAGGAGGGTTAACCGTCGGACACTGAGGGAGCGGGCATTCAGTGCTGCAACCTGAACTGCATTCATTATGACATTCTCACCTGATGTTTTTGAGTCTTGTTTGGCATTCCTGCCTCACTTTAAACAAATGCCAACTTTAATGCAGTTTCATTATACATGGACTCCTTCACATACATTTCCATATTTTTGTGTACTTGTGCATGATGGTGCTCCAGGGATAAGGTAACAACATTCTTGTGAATAATGGTGCAGCTTGCCTATGTGTAATGCTCAAAGCCTTTTGGAATTGGGCTGCTAGTTTTAAGGAAATTGTTAGTTTTGCAATGCAGAGGTTTCACTCGAAGCGTGTTTTCTGTAGCCCTGAATTAGGTTGCCTACAAGCATGCTTATTAGTGCAGACTGAAAAGTAGCACTAGTGGCTGCAGTGTGCACACAATAAAACTGTGCAGTAATATTTATGCAGGTATCGTCAACAGTAAAAACTTCTTGCATAACAGAAGACTCAATTGTCACTTGTGCACAGTTTATTTTTACAGTGCACTGTATTACATAAACATAAAGGAGGTTGCAATACCAGCTATATGAATTGCACTGCCGATACAACACAACAACACTGAAACAGTATTCAGAGATTTTCTGATTCAGGACTACACGAGAAATAGCAGCTTTGTACTGTAGCTGCTATTTTGTACTGTAGCCGATAATGGACATGCGTCCATTATCGGCTGTGGCTCAGGCTGCAGTATTTGTCACTTTTCTTGTATGCCCCACCTTAGCATTGGTATCGCATATATGCGGCGAAGCAAGCAGGCAGGCATTACAAGAAAACCTTTGCAAAAAATTGAAAGTGGATTACCTCAGCTACTCCAGGATGTACAAAGTGAATGCTGTCGGCGTTCATTGGCATTGACAACATTCTAGACGCCGATCATTTTGAGGAAAGGAAGGGTGTATAACTGGCTCCCTGGGTCAGGGGACACACGCCAGTGCAAACTAGCAAATGTACTAAAACTGAAAAGAAACCCATTGAAAGAACAAAAAAGCTGCAGAGTTTGAGGATAACCACATGTGTAAAAACTCGTGGCCTGCGTGACTAGCACTACAGTATCAGCAGAAAAAATAAAGTGAGGTCCCTAGGCATACTTCAGAGTGAAAGCTGAGGAATATGGCAGATTAAAACAGAACAACTAAACTGGGGCCCCAAGAAACAAAGGCAGCTATTTGGCGCTGAGAAGGGCAACTGATGCCTTAGATAAGAACATTATAAAGATTTCGTTATGTCTCTTCACCATTTGACCTAACAATCTGTGCTGTTGAGTCAGACAGCTAATGTATTGTTAGCTTAGGTTTGTGCAACTAATTTTTACCTTTTCTTTGTTACAGAAGACGAGTGGGAAACTCCATTCATGGATCAGCCGCAGTCAACAGTGGCTGCTCTTGGTAGGAGTGGGGCAACTCCAGAAGCAATTGAGCAAGAGAGCAATCTCTTTTTTCCTGCTGTGCAACCTGTTGCACAACCTGCTGATGCTTCAAGCACAGCTGCAGCAGGCTGCATTAGTGCTACAGTTGCTTCTGGAGCTGCCGCTGGTTCCACTACTGCTGAAGCAGTGGCCACTGGTGAACCTGCCAGGGCTCCAAGAGGGCGGATGGCCCTTTTAGAAAAGTCGCTCGCTGATGAAAACGACTTTAGAGCGGCTCTACTGCGAGAAGAGCACGAACTGCGTCTTAAGCTGATGAGGGAAGACCACAAAAGCACTCTGGACGAATGGCACGAAAAAAAAATTCTCGACATCCAGAAAAAAAAATAAGAACTGGAAATATTGGAAATTGAGAAACAAATAAAACTCGAGCAGCTTTGTAGGCTGCGAGAGGCACCAGAGTAAACGGTGCCTACAACTAAAGAAACTGGAATGCTGTCTGAATGCTTGCACAAATATGTGGCAAATCCACATAACTGCACTTCATTTGCACATGTATGGTTTTAAGCATATGACTTGGGAACAAACATACAGCCCCATCACCGCTTTGCATGCAAGTCTGACAAGCTATCGCATAGCAGGAGGCAGGTAGGATGGTTTCGTGGTACTTCTCCTGCTGTTATGCCTATATGGCGCTTGTGGATCTTTGTATGCAAGCAGCAATTTATTCATGGAAATACGCATTGCTGTATGCTACAAATCTGGCTGCTCTTGGAAGGAAAAACCTCCCCTGGCATGGCTGGCAAAACCAACCAGTAGGAAAAATAGTAGGCCACATTGTTAAAGTTTCCATGTATGAAAAGTCTCAACAATCTTGGCTCACGCAGCAGTCAACACTACATAAATGCACAAAGGCCAGCACTGCTCTCTACGCGTTCCATTATCTTTGCTGTCTCACCTAACCTAAACACTTGCAGCTAGTGCCTCCTACTCAAGAACCTTAAACCTTTGAATGCAGTTCCTCCGATGCCGTCTACAAAATGGGCCCATAGCTTGAGTCAATGAAATGCCACAGCCTGCCACTTTGCTGAAGTAATCTATTGCTCCAAAAATATGGCCAGCACATGCCTGTGACAACCCGCACTAGGCATGGAAAAAAAAAGACTAAAGAAACATGCGTCCAAAAACACTTGCTGATGGCACCCACGTTCTGCTATTTCGAACCCCGCCAAACCATGTAACAATTTTAAAACATGCCAGTTCTCGATAAATGGAATCGGTACTGCTCCAAGAAGGCCGGCTAAATGCAAAGTTTAAGCTGCGACAGCCAACCAGTACCTGCAGGTACAAATCAAAAGAACTGCTAGTCTACGTGTTTGCATGTGAAAGATTTCACTACAGCACTTGCAAGCTAGAAGTAACTACCAAGTCATATCGCAAACCATTAATTGAACCACAAAACAAAATGTTGCAAAGACTACTGGGGTCATAAAAGTTATCTTTCAGTAGTCCACCATGACTGCAGCAGCAAGAACTTTCCAAACGTCAGCAGTGCCTGCACACAATGATCTTGACTAAAGTGTTGGCTCATGATGACTCACTTTATGACGTAGTTCAGCCATGCAAAGCAAGGCGCCTAACAAACACCAGGTGCATGTGGCTAGAGTACAATGAATATTGAGTGCAACTGCTCGCAGACAGATTGTACAGCCTTTAGCAACTGTTACAGGAGCTCTATGTACTACCATGACCAGGCGGCAGAGGCCCATAAAGGTCGATGCCCACACGATCAAACGGACGGGCAGGGCAAAGTAAGGGCTGCAATGGTCCGGAAAAGTGCTGCGGTGGTCACTTGCGGCGTTGGCAGTAAAGGCACAAGCGAATGTACTTTCATAGAAAGGTGTACAAAGGTACACAGAGGTATGGTCTAAATTTAGTTATTGCCCACAAGATGGCCACAAACATTCTTTTCCGGACACGGAGTAATTGATCTTGGCCTTAGACAGCGTGCGGTTGGCACAGGCGACAGCATTTTCATGAAATCCAGGCTTCCGTTGTGCAAGCACAGCACCAATGCCGATGCCACTAGCATCCGTGTGAATCTCGGTTGGAGCGTTCTGGTCACATTTCGGTTGCAACAGTGCCGTTTCTCAGCTCCAGGACGGGGTCAGAGCACACCTCCACCACTTGCAATGGGTTTTTCGGGCACAAAGCACTGAACGGCGTTCACAGTCAACGGTTCCAGCAGCACCAACCGGAAGCACACGCTCGCCGAGAGCAGTCCCGCTGCCATGTGGGCACTTCTTCGTCATTACAATTGTGACATAAAAACAAAAATATACTCAATACATAGAAAACATGCAAGAGCCGAAGCTTAAACTGCAAGCCGGGGGAAAGAAGAAAAGACGAAGTAGCAGAACTACCTGCTGTGAGGAACCATAATTCCATGCCGCTACCAAAGCAGCCACACAAATGTTCGCTCTGTGGAAAGGTGCACAAGCCCCGTGACTGCACCACCTAAGGCCTGACTGTTGTACTTCACCAAATCTGGGAATTTTTCACATGTGTGTAAGCAAAGCCGCCAAGGCAGCAGCTCTTAAGACAAATGAACTGAGCGCCATTAAGGCCCTCAGCAGCAGGTTCAACAAGATCTTTTCTGGTATTCGCCTCCTGCAAGATCAATACAGCATTTTTGAAAAATAGCATTTGGAATAGAACACTATAGCAACAAATGCAGGACCTAGAAGTACAAGAGTAGCAGCTTGTTAGTGCAACAAGCTCACAACATAAAAGGTTCCAAAGCTGAGAAAAAATTCTGGTGTAAAGGGGTGTATCCGCAGTGCAGGTCTGTGGTCGTAGATCAAAGCGCGTCATGATGAGCACACTCTCAGGAGCCACTCAGGATCCACCGCTGCACTTCGCCAACCTCTTCATCCTGCCGCTCGAACTGCTGCCAGTCATTCCCATTACTCTAAAATTTCTTTAGCTCCTGCAGAGAAGTTGGGATACGGGTAGCATGAGCAACTGCGGATTATAAACATACTTGATTCAAAATGCATGGGACAGTGTTGAGGACTGTGCATTTCTTACTTATATGAAGCTCTTCTGGATGAGCACCCGTCGTGCCTGCATTCCTGACAGGCTGTCGCTGACAGCATCAACAGGTGGAAGGTACTGTGGCCGCCTTGCTGCTGTCGTGCTGGTGCGAGTCGGTGGTGTGCCCTGATTGGGAGCGCTTTGAATAGGAGGCTGCGGCTCCTTCATTAAGCATGCAAAGTTCTGCAGGGCTGCACAAGCTGTTATGATAACTGCAGCTTGTTTCGGCTTGTGCTGGAGCCCCATATCCAGACAAGGGAAGCGGCGCTTCCAGACACCGAATGTCCTTTCGACCACATTCCGTGTCTTTATGTGGGCTTTCTGGTACCTGCATGCGTAAAAGAATATTGCATTGATTTAATGCCACAGCTCGAAAGTGTGGTCAAGCTTTGTCCACTTTGTCATGCACTGTCATTGGAAACATATTAACTAACCTTCCTTGCGGTGAATTTGCCGGGCCAGGGTCTGACAGCGGTGTCATCAGGAAAGGCTGGCATGCATAGCCAGCGTCTCCCAGCAGCACTCCAGGCACCCGACCCTCCTCGTAGAGCACCCGCAGGCGGGAATTGTCGAATATCCGACTGTCATGCACAGAGCCTGGCCAGTCGGCAACAATGTTAAAAAATTGCAATTCGGGTCCGCTAACAGCCTGCACCAAACAAACAAAAAGACCAATCAGCAAAGGCAGGGCGACATACGGCACCTTCTACTTCAACTCGTAATGCAACTGTTGACACAATAGCCTATCTTTGAGAACGCGCAGTTCTTGAACAAGCGTGAAACCCGCTCTCGAGCGCAAGGGAGCAAAAAAAAAAAGAGAGAGACACGCCAGACAGTGATTGCGTGCTGCTATAGCGCCTAGAATGCAGTGGCATACTCTTCACGGAGCATGGAGAACGAAGCTACATTATAAAGCAGTACTGGCTTTAAAAGAAATTTGTGGGCCTCGATCGCATATTCCAAAGAGACACATTTCGCTATCTGTCAGCGCTCGACGCAAGCATGCTTGTTTGGTTTTAGGTTTTAGGAGTTCCCAAAGTCAAGCTACGAAGGAGGCCGTAGTGAAGGGCTCCGGAAATTTTGACCACCTGGGGTTTTTCAGCGTGCACCGACGTCGCACAGTACACGGGCCCCTAGCGTTTCGCCTCCATCGAAATGTGACCACCGCGGCCGGGATCGAGCCCGTCTTTCGGGCAAGTAATCTTGTGATTGTACGTTCGTAGCACCGCGGTGAAATAAATAAAATGACAATACGTCCACTACGCGAACGAATACGCATGAGCTGAACAGTCGTAACTGTTCAGAGAACTTCAATTTTCATTGCTCACCTGCACATTGATGGAGAAATAGCCTTTGCGGTTTCGGTAGACTTCCGCATCTGCGCCACCCGGGCTGTTGATGCGGACATGCGTGCAATCTATGCAGCCGGTCACACCAGGGAATTCAGCGATGTCGTAAAAGTCCCGCATCAGCTTTCCAAACTGCGAGGCGGCTGGAAACTGCACCAGCATCGGGCGCAGGTGCTTGGCAATCAGCAAAGTGACCTTGCCAACTGCGCGGCACACCGTGGGCTGCGAAATCCGCACCAGATCCCCGGTGACGGTTTGGAAAGTGCCGGCCCCGTAAAACCTCAAAGCCAGGAGCAGCTGCAGCATCGGAGGCACAGGCTGTCCCCTGTTGTCGGGGCTTTCACGCAGGGGCAACATGGTCAGCAGCTCCCGCACGGCGTTCTTGGAGAACCGATAGCGGGCGAGGAACTGCTCGTCGTCGTAGAGTTCCATGGGGTTCCCCCGATCACGTAGCGCTGGCCGTGGAATCTTCGGCAACGAATGGGCCTCAGAAAATGCTACGTCCATGGCGTGGCAAGCGAACTCGAACGCAGCTACCCTCCGTGCGACGTCCGATCGGTAGGTGGCCATGTTGGAAAATACAACGAAGTCGGCTTCAAGCAAGCTCCTCAGCCGACTTGAAGTTGGACCGAACTAGGATCGAGCCAAGCCGGTTGCAAGTCGCACTTCAAGCCGAGTTCGGTTTATGAAACACGATGGAGCTCACTTGAGACCGATGGAAGTTAAGTTCGAGCCAAGTTACATTTCTGCATTCAGGGGTTAAGCCCCAACTCGATGCACACATCCTAGGCGTACGGCGGAGCGCCTACGCGCCCAGCGACGCGCCGTGCCAAGCGTCGAAAAAAGTCATACAGCTCCATGCTCCCTGTGCTGGGGCGTTCTCCCTCTCGAGCCGACCGAAGGAATTTCAAGCGTGAAGTAAGGGGATTTGGGGGGCGCTGAAAGGACAACTTAAACCGCGAAGAAACGTTCCAGGAACCTGGGATAGGTTCAAGCCATAAAGAAAAGAGTCCCCGAGAGCACCCGCTGTCCTCCTATTGTTGTAAACCAAACCCCGCTTCCGACGCGCGCGCAAGCGCGCGCGCTCAGGCGCGGATATCTGACATGGACAGATATCTGCCCCTGCTCGCGCCTGCGCGCGCGTCGCGCTTTGCGCATGCGCAGACAGGATCCAGCGTACGCCCGTGCGCGTAGGCGCTCCGCTGGTACGCGTAGGATGTGTCCATCGAGTTGGGGCTTTACGGTACATAGCTTTGCAGCTATGTGGATAATTTTGCACCTAATTAATCTGTGATTCGCGGATGACATTCTCTTGCGAAATCACTAAGGAGGTGAAATGCAAATCATGATAAACGAGTCAGACAGGCAGAGCAGAACGGCGGACCTAACTAAAAATTAACATGCAGAAAACTAAAGTAATGTTCAACAGTATAGGAAGGAAACAGCAGCTCACAATTGGTAGCGAGGTACTGGAAGTGGTTAGGGAATACGTCTACTTAGGCAGAAGTGACAACTGATCCATATTATGAGATGGAACTAACTAGAAGGATAAGCACGCGGTGAAGCGCATACGGCAGGTTCTCTCAGATCATAAATGGCAGTTTACCAATATCGCTCAACAGCTGTACCTTACCGGTACTCACCTGCGGGGCAGAAACGCGAGGCTAACGAAAAGGGCTTAGCTTAAGTTAAGGACAACGCAGCGAACCATGGAAGGAAAAATGATAGATGTAACGTTAAGAGACCGGAAGCTGGCAGAGTGGGTTAGGGAACAACAGGAAGAAATGGGCTTGGGCAGGGCATGCTATGAGAAGGCAAGATAACCGCTGTTCCTTAAGGGCAATAAAGTGGATTCCAAGAGAAGGCAAGCGCAGCAGGGGGTGGCAGAAGGTTAGATGGGTGGACAAAATTAAGAAGTTCGCAGGCATAGGGCGGGCGCAGCTTTCAAAGGACAGGGTTAATTAGGGAGACATGAGAGAGGCCTTTGCCCAGCAGTGGGTGTACTGAGGCTGATGACGACGAAAGTCAGATGCAGCAGCACACATGCATGAATCCACCCCTAAGGTGAAATTACTGGCAAAAAAGTTTCTTGGTGGGATTGAAACCTAAAAGTTTCCTTATCATTCCCCAGCCAAGAGAGGCACCTGGTCTTCATTGTGTTGTTTTAGTGATGGCACTATTGAAGGACGTAGTTTGGAAAGGGCACAGCAGACAGTAATAATCTTGTTGATAGGTGTGAATTTATCTTCAGATAACATACTTATTTCTGATAAGCCCGATAACTCTCTCAACGTGGATGCTTACATTAGCTGGTTTCCTCGTGATCAGAACGTCTGCTGCGGACAGTTGCTTCTTTCTCTTTGTGAATGCTGGTACATGAAGATTAGCGCAGTAAAACCCGACACTTTTGGACACATCAAACCATCGGTCCGCAAGCACTACATCACCTGGAAGTAAGTATCTAGAAGTCCACAGTACTCAGTTAAGAGCCTGTAACTATAATGCCCTCCTCAGCCTTCAGAGATGATGTTGACAATTCCTTGTGGTGCAATGGCAATTAAATACTCTGCAGTATTGCTGCCTTTATTCTGAGACTATGTCCGACTTGTGGGAAAATACGAAGATGGTCTCTTTATCTTTTTTCCAATGCAGTCCATTATCACAGCAACATTTTTCCCAAAAGAATCGTAAAAAGAAAGAGGTACCGTAGTGGAGGGCTCCGAGATAATTTCGACCACCTGGGAATCTTTATCGTGCACTGTGAGCGGCTTCCTCAGAGCGGTTGGAGGCAGTACCTTCCTAAAGATTGACGGAACACAAAATCTTGGGGAGAAGCCCCGGGGACCAAAGTCCAGGCGAGGCCTCGGAGTCAAGGCTCCACGTCAGCGCTGAGGGGCCAGTGAGGCGAGACCGACGGAGCGAAGCGCGGCGACTTCTTCGGCGCCTGCGGCTGGCGACTTCTGCGGCACCCGCGGCTGGCGACTTTGAAGGCCGGGAGGACGTGAAGGGCATGCATCAAGCTACAGATTCCGGCCACACTTCTGCGCCTCAGGACGTGACCTGCTGCTGCCACGAAGCAAGTGCCATGACCGACAGCCCGACAACGGAGTGAGTTTCCCCATTCTCACTTTACTTGCCTCGGGAGTGCTTGAGCCGTAAGGTTAGAATTACGCAAGGCACAATGGCTACATTCAGTTGGCAAAGTGAATATGGCAATGAGTATGGGTATGACCATGAGCGAGCGCTAATATCAGAGGCCGAGCGAGTCATAGAAAAGGAGAGAGGTGACGCCATTATTCGATACCTCAAGCGTCAGTTAGCGATAGCCGAAGAGAAGCTACGGCAGACAAAGAAAAGGATTGCAGAGGAGCAACGCTCGCGGAGAGCGGCGCGTGTATTGCAGGAGCCGGCAAACACTCAGCCATGCTTTATCATCGCCAATGACGCTGATCAAACGCTGATCGATGAGGCGAATAAAGAGGACAGCAGCAGCGTAGCTCAGTCCGTTCCTATTGAGAACAGACAAGAGGAATCACGTGTTCCTGCAAACAGCACAGCTGTCGTTAGTGTCGAGGAGCCACACGTTGTGCAGTCAACCAACAGCCGTTGATTCCCAGGGTGGAGGTGAGTTCTACGGACGTGCCTGGGCGAAATTCGAACAGTGGTCAGACTGTGCAGATCGAGTGTTGCGACGTAGCCCGGTATGTGGTTAGTGAGCCTAATGGCGCTGATGAGCGCAACTGCACGGACTGCCTTGCCGGACGGCTTGCCCAGTGCGACATGTTGTTGGCAGTAGAAGCGCCAGTAGGCCAGACAGCGTTTGGCGAAAGAGGAATGTGCGTTCAACCAGCATGCGCAGCACTCACAGCGGCGTCGGAGAAGCCAGCACCACAGCAGCTGGGTAGGCGAGGTTGTTCAGAGCCGGAAAACTCAGACTCGTTCAGCGCCGCAATAAGCTTGACTCTAGATGAGGGGAATCAGAGCAGTGACGACGGGGGATTCACCCCATGCCCTGGAAGGAGCGAAGTTACACTACCGCTGATAGAGGCGAAGCGCGACCCATGCTGCGATCTCCTTGCGGGTCTGGGCGACAGGCGGATCGCAAACATAGAGGCCGCTGATGAATTCATTGAGCTGGCCATGCCATGTTCTAGGAGGCTCTCTAGACACGAGCATTTAAAGCCTTTCGCGGAGGCTTGCCCCCCCATATGCGCAGACGGTCGGCCTCTCCTTCGAGGAAGATGAGAGAGACAACCCTAGAGCAGGACGAATGCGAGAATGGTGCATGCCGAAGCGCGCAATGTCCACTTTCATGCGAACAGACATGTTCGATCCTGGGGGATGGATAGCGACAAATGCATAATGACCACAGCCTTAAGCCACTTTGCCACTGCCAGGTTGCGATAACTGTGAAAACGACTTGTGGCTCGACCACACGATCGGGCGGTGGGTGAGAGTGGGGGAACGCGAAGAATTCGCTCATGCTAGTGTACAAATTGTGTCCTGTGTGAACTGTTCTCGTTGTGACAGTTAACCCGTGTGTGACGAAGAGCACCGTGTCATTATTTTTGTCTTGCCCTCGTTGGATCGTGCAGGAGGAGCGTGCAGGGCGCATGACTCCGCGTACGCAGCTCGCTGCACGCGCATTCGACTGATTGCCACGCATCGGAATTGCCGTCTCCGTTAACAGCAAAGGAATGTCTTCCGCGGGACAAGGTTGACTGGGCGCCAGAGCCGAAAGGATTAGTGCCGTAGCTTACCCTAAGCGCGGGCGTCACGCCTCGACGTACATTCCTCGATTTCTTCCGGGCATGACTGCTCTTGGTAACAGGTGCGAGGGGGGGGGGGGGGGGGGGGTGTCCCATCGGCCCTGTGGGCTTCCACTTAACACCTCCCCACCAAGAATGTTGGGGGGACACTTGCTGTACACACAACATACCGAAGCCCACAATAGCACAACGCTCCCGGCCTTCAACAAAATATGGAACGCGCAAAAGCACAGGGGACCCGGCCCCCACTGGGAGCTGTACCATGGAGCACAAAAAAAACAAAGGAGGGGCACTTCACATCCTACTTACAATAGTGAAAAGAGTACTTAAAAAAGTTACATTTTGAGGCATGCAGATATCTCAGATTCTCGCATTCGTCCTGCTCTGGGGTTGTCTCTCTCATCTTCCTCGAAGGAGAGGCCGACCGTCTGCGCGTATGGGGGGCAAGCCTCCGCGAAATGCTTTAAATGCTCGTGTCTAGAGAGCCTCCTGGAACATGGCATGGCCAGCTCAATGAATTCATCAGCGGCCTGTATGTTTGCGATCCGCCTGTCGCCCAGACCCGCAAGGAGATCGCAGCATGGGTCGCGCTTCGCCTCTATCAGCGGTAGTGTAACTTCGCTCCTTCCAGGGCATGGGGTGAATCCCCCGTCGTCACTGCTCTGACTCCCCTCATCTAGAGCCAAGCTTATTCCGTCGCTGAACGAGTCTTAAAGCCTTGACTCCGAGGCCTCGCCTGGACTTTGGTCCCCGGGGCTTCTCCCCAAGATTTTGTGCTCCGTCAATCTTCAGGAAGGTACTGCCTCCAACCGCTCAGCCGCTCAGACGATTCTGGTCACGGCACCAGTTAAACTTTCCTGCCCTCCTACGGATGGGAACGGCGGTTAGCAGTACGAAGAGCACTTCTGGTCTTCGTCCGCTCGTCCGGCGACACGTTGCCGGTTGGGGCAGCAATTCCAACTTCTCAAAGCAAAACTTCTTTATTAAAGACGGGATTGAAATACAAGATAGTGATGACAAGGCAGTTTAAAGAAAAGGCTGATAAAAAAAAGGCTGTTTAACGGCCGAGCTTGAGACTCGGCGCGCTCATCCTAAGTCATTCTTTGCAGCGGGTTTTAACCCCTTCGATAATTGGGCGGAGCTTTAGTAAGCCAGCTCTCGCCCAATTAGAAGCAATAGCAAAGCAGTTGCATCATATGTACTAGTGGGCGGAGCCCACGGCTCGCCGGTCCGAGCCCAGTGGACCCCTCTCCTCCTGGAACGTGCAGGGCGCGTGACTCCGCGTACGCAGCTCACTGCACGCGCATTCGACTGATTGCCACGCATCAGAATTGCCGTCTCCGTTGACAGCAAAGGAATGTTTTCCGCGGGACAAGGTTGACTGGGCGCCAGAGCCGAAAGGATTAGTGCCGTAGCTCACCCTAAGCGCGGGCGTCACGCCTCGACGTACATTCCTCGATTGCTTCCGGACATGACTGCTCCTGGTA
This sequence comes from Amblyomma americanum, assembly GCF_052857255.1. Lineage (NCBI taxonomy): Eukaryota > Metazoa > Arthropoda > Arachnida > Ixodida > Ixodidae > Amblyomma > Amblyomma americanum. Next base: position 89,873,475 of record NC_135500.1, on the reverse strand, counting down.
ACAGGTGCGGGGGGGGGGGGGGGGGGGATGTCCCATCGGCCCTGTGGGCTTCCACTTAACTGGCGCCTTAGCGTTTTTACTCCATGAAAACGCAGCCGCCGCGGTGGGGTTCGAACCCGGCAACTCCGGATCAGTAGTCGAATGCCCTAAACACTGAGCCACCACAGCGGGTGAACTGGAGTTCCCGGGTTCGAACCCGACCGCGGCGGCTGCGTTCGATGGAGGCGAAATGCTAGGCGCCCGTGCGCTGTGCGATGTCAGTGCACGTTACAGATTCCCAGGTGGTCGAAAATATTCCGGAGACCTCCACTACGAACATCATCTTCCTTCTTTCACTCCCTTCTTTATCCCTTGACTTACGGCGCTGTTCAGGTGTCGGCGGAGATGTGAGACAGATACTGCGCCATTTCCTTTTCTTCAAAACCAATTTTCCTTTTCACCCGACCGCGGCGGCTGCGTTTTTATGGAGGCAAAACGCTAAGGCGCCCGTGTGCTGTGCAATGTCAGTGCACGTTAAAGATCCCCAGGTGGTCAAAATTTTCTCGCAGCCCTCCACTACGGCACCTCTTTCTTCCTTTCTTCTTTCACTCCCTCCTTTATCCCTTCCCTTACGGCGCGGTTCAGGTGTCCAACGATATATGACACAGATACTGCGCCATTTCCTTCCCTCTCCAAAAAAGACATTATTATTATTATTATTATTATTATTATTATTATTATTATTATTATTATTATTATTATTATTATTATTATTATTTATCCCAGAGGAAAGTGGCGCTGTTCGAGTGCGTTCGACTCCCAACAGCCAGATTGGGCAGAGCGTCTAGTATGGCCACACTGCGTTCGGTAGTCACAGCCTATCGTGCAGGCCAAAATTTATCAAGAAGCGGAGCAGTGCCTTGGAGGCCTTCACCGCCGACGATCGCCGCGGCCAATGGCCGAAAATCTTTATTTCGGTCAGTGGGCGTGGGTCTAGACATTCCAGCGCACGGCAGAGCGACCGCCTTTCGGCACTGTAGGCAGGGAATTCACAAAGAATGTGGGTCATAGTCTCGTCACATCCGCAGATGGGATATGCGAGGCTATCAGCCATACCGATTAAGAAGATTTAATGGTTAGTGAAAGCTACACCAAGCCACAGGCGACAGACACAGCAAAGTTGCTTCAAGTCATAGTCGGTTGGATGGAGATCTGGGTCCAGGGATTTTGCGAGGAAAATGCTACGAAGTGCTTAGCACGAGGAATTCAGCGAAAAGCTGTCCACGTGGAATAGTTGCCTCTGCTGTTCGACTACGAGCACAAATTGATTCGTTAGCGCAAGTTTGGCAGAAGTGAGCTCAGACAGCGGTCAGGGCACAGCCAAATGGGCAGCTAGTCCGGACGCTTCCCTCTTACGCTTGCGATACTTCAAGCAAATGCCGCGTTCATCACGCATTGATGTATGGCTTGACTGCAAAATCTTAATAATAATAATAATTGGTTTTGGGGAAAGGAAATGGCGCAGTATCTGTCTCATATATCGTTGGACGCCTGAACCACGCCGTAAGGGAAGGGAAAAAGGAGGGAGTGAAAGAAAAAAGGAAGAAAGAGGTGCCGTAGTGGAGGGCTCCGGAATAATTTCGACCACTTGGGGATATTTTACGGGCACTGACATCACACAGCACACGGGCGCCTTAGCGTTTTGCCTTCATAAAAACGCAGCCGCCGCGGTCGGGTTCGAACCCAGAAACTCCGGATCAGTAGCCGAGCGCCCTAACCACTGAGCGAACGCGGCGGGTTGCGAAATCTAGAAAATTGGTTTTTGGGGAAAGGAAATGGCGCAGTACCTTTCTCACACATCGGCCGACACCTGAACCGTGCCGTAAGGGAAAGGGTAAAAGAGGAAATGAAAGAAGAAAGAGCGAAAGAGATACCGCTGTGGAGGCCGGGGTCCGGAATAATTTCGATCATATGGGGAACTTTAATGTGCACTGGCATTGTACAACACACGGACGCCTTAGCGTTTCACCTCCCTCGGAACGCAGCTGGCGCGGTCTAGCGGCTTGGCATTCCGCTTCTTGTACTCTCATACCCGTACTCGCTTCTCGTACTTTCATCGGGTTCGAGCCGGAGTACCATGGTTTCAACCTGACCGCGGCGGCAGCGTTTCGATCGAGGCGAAACACAAAAGTCGCCCGTGTGCTGTGCGATGTCAGCGCACGTTAAAGATCCCCAGGTGGTCGAAGTTAACCCGGATACCTCCACTACTGCGCCTCTTCCTTACTTTCTTCTTTCACTCCCTCCTTTATATTTACCCTCACGGCGCGGTTCTGGTGTCCACCGACATATGTGAGACCATTACTGCGCCACTTCCTTTCCTGCAAAACCAATTTTCATTTATTTCTTTTGCGCTTCACCTCCATCTAAACGCGGCCACAGCGGTCGGGTTCCAACCCTACCGTTCGTCTTCTTAGTGGCTTTTCCTTTCCCACCTTGGCGCTGTCCACCTCTTTCTCTCCATGGCGCCAGATGAACTGAAGAGAAACAGTTGCAGCGCCCTTCCTTTCTTCATATCCCCCTCCCCCCGCCTCCTGTCCATCAAGAATGCAAGCCTGCCGTTGTGTGGCCTGCTTTTACACCCAGTGATCGCTTTTGGGTAATGCTTCTTCATGACATGTGAAGGAAACACGAGCACTAGATAAACAGTTAACTGGAGCCAGCGAAACTTTGTTCGCTTTCGAAAATTATTTTTTAAAAAATAATTTAAAAAACACTTAAGTTTTGGACACATTACTCAGTAATTCTTGACCGTTTATAAGCGTTCTTAGAGATAGCCCAGCATTGAGGTTATTGCGCTACTTTGAACTTAGCAGTAGTGATGCGCAGTGCTTCTTTGCACCTAATAAAATTTTTGTGCGCCGACGATTTGCTGCGGATGAAACGTTAATTTTACCGAATTTCGTCAATTATGCAACAAAAGCAGATCTCAGTCATTACAGGACTTAGTCTTTTTGCTGGTGTCTACGTGTCACCGTGGCCCAGTGCTTAGCGCACTCTACTGCTGAACCCGAGAACGTTAGAAGCGGAGTACAAGAAATGGCTGGTGGTTTAGGCTTGCTAAGCACGAAATATTTTCAGAAATCATGGTGAGCCACCCAAATTTTGATAGAGGGACCACGTCGGTCAACTAAATTCTTAAATTTAAGGCATCTTCTGTCAACTCCAGCAGCTTGTATTCATTCCATGAAGTGTAGAGATGCTCATTTAGTGCCACTCATTCTTTCGTCAATGCTTCCATGTCGCCTATTTTAATATCGTTCTGGACTGCAATCCCTGCAAAAAAAAAAAATGAATTTTGTTCTGTAGTTCGTCAGCAGTAAAAAATTAACTTGAGATGTTGGGGTGGGGAGGGGAAAGCATTGCAGTAGAGCGTGGGGGAATAGGAGGCTTGCAACGAAGCAGGAAGGTGACACCTGGTCTACCCCATGCAAATGAAAAAAAAATTCAGTCCCTACTCCGCTCCCAATTTTTTTGTTTCGCCCCATCCAGCTCCAAACGCGCAAAATAAAAAAAGGCGTTCACCTGTTTCGCAGTCTTCTACCCCGACGTCGTGCTCCGCTCGTGGCGAGGACGACAGAGAAGGGGGAACGAGGTCCGGATTCGTTGCCTCCATTATTCCCGACTCCGCAGCCTGAGGCCACATTCTCACAGCCAGTTTTTCGCTTCCTCCTTCACCTCCGTCGCCGCCGAAGCCGACGGAAGCGGATGAATTTGGACCGGTTTCCCCCCCAAATCGGGCGGCCGGTGCCGCTGGGCCCTGCTCTACGTTTCCGTCGAGCGGCGGCGACGGAGCCCCGCCACACAAAAATCGTGCCAGTCACAGCGCGAGCTCGCCTCACGTGACCCACGGCTTGTTTGGTGCGAGCGAGAGATGGCGCTGGCGAGCGTCGCGGCTTCGGCGGCGGCGATGCGTGGGCTCCGCCGCGCTGCTACCCTGTAGCAGTTTACCCCGCGGTCCTCATCGGCTGCCACATGGTGGCCTCCTGCAGCCCACCCGGCTGAGCTGTAGTCATCGCCCACCTCCGCCCAGCCTTTCGGCCGGACCGGGGTAATGGGCTGCCTGCCTCCTGCAAGCCCCCGACGTGCACGCGCCACTCCCAGTGCGTGCCGTTCACCCTCCCCAGTTGTGGCTACTGCTGCTGCTGGGACCTGCCTTCCTGGACACCACGGACCACCAGCGCGCGTTGCAAGCGGACATCCCCCCTCCCCACATCCCCTTTCCCTATCCCCGCTCCAAGCTGTGCCCCCGCGATATAAGTGTCAGAAATCGAGCACATTCCCCCCACATAGCCACAAGAAGGCTCCCAGTACCCGGCCAAGCAAGCCATCGCCACAGGCCTGTCTGCCAGCCTCATGCGCCTCCGGGACATGAACGTTTGAGTGCAGTGGGTCCGTGCGGGTGCCCAAGGACCTGCGCTCCCCGGTGTCTAATAAAGTTTCGACCACCACACCGGGCAAAAGAAAAGAAGCCCCCCCCCCCTTTTTTTTTCTTTTCTCCATCGTTAGATGCACGTGTCTTGCGCCTCGAAAAGCGCCCGCTGCCAAAGAACAGCGAGCGGATGACGGTTCTATTTCATTTGGCAATATACGAGGCGTTCCAGGTAAACGAGTCTCCGATGAGTTTAGTGTTTGCATTAGGCGCGGGATATACGATAAGCGAATTTGCATCTGTGGCACTCAGGTAGCACCACTGTTGTGTATTTGGATTTCTCGCGCTACCGGTCAACGCGCAGGCGAGCGGCCAAGACAGAGCTGGAAGGAAGGAGGGGGACGTTTTTCCCGGAACCCCACAGAGGTCCCCACCTAGGTCTTAGGGGTCCTCACCGCCGGGCGGCGTATTTACGTTTGCTAGCCGCTGCAGACAAGCCCAATGTTGCCCACGCCAACGCGCGCGCGGTGCAGCTGTTGCCATGACGACTATGTACACGCCATTGTTGCCTACGCCAACGCGCACGCGGAGCAGCTGTTCCCATGGCAAAGCGTTGAAATAGACGCGACGCCGGTGATTGAAAATGGCGGCGCCCTGCCGCCTTTGGGTGTTCGTGCTTTTCAATGACAGCGACGATGAAGCGACTATCAGACTATTAGAGCGCCGTTTGGACAAGCTTAATTCAAGGTGGGTATTTTGTTCGCTTCCATTCTTTGCATCGATAACGCAGGTAATTTATTTGAACGCCGGTGAGGCGGTGAAGCAACGATGTCTGCCGTAGGCGTGGTATATATGGGATAAGTTTAACTGAAGGTGAGTAATTTATCTGGGACAACTGTGCTGACGCTTTTTTTTTGTTAGAAATTTTCCACAACTTGGGCTATTTTCATCTTGTTCAATCATGAAAATGTTTTAGAACCTCCTGGTATTTTCTGGCTTTTTTGGATAAGCCAAAAACTTGGTGTCTACGACGCACGCAGTTTACTTGCAAAATCAGCTGGTGATAACACCTGTAGTTCACCTTTTGGTGTTTTCCGTCTTATTAAAGCTCAGTTTTCAATGACAGCCGTTCCTTTGACATTAGAATATCATAATCTGTCGAGTAGCAGGTCAACTTTAATTTAACCTCAATGTTCTTTTAAGTTTTGTTTGATTTGTGCCCAGTCATAACTGAAGCTTATATTGTGTGTAGTTATGCAGCATTCATTTGGGGGCTGAAATTTTTCAGAGCACTTTATTATTGCTCTCAAAAGTGCACTTCATCCTTAAATAATTTAGTTAACATGAGTTTCACGATTGCTATGCACTGAGAGAGCAATAAAACCTGCTCATAACTGTACGTTGTACAAAGATTGCTTTTGAATATCGCGTCTACAGCTGTGTAAGTGAGGTTGTATAATGACTGATTATAAGCTGGTCCATCTAAAAACAGATCTTTCATATCCGCAATTTCATATTCCAGAGAGCTGTGGCGTACAGTTTCTGAACGGGAAACACTGAAATATACACCTCATTAGTGTTGCACCCAGCTTCAGTGTATGTTGACTCGAGATAGATTGCTCGAAATGTAGGTGCATGAAACTATATCTGAAGGGAATTTAATGAGGAAATCACTTCCAGTTCTCAACATTTGAAAGGCTCATACACATAGTGTAATGCTGAACAAACTTGCAAAGGCTTAGTCCCGTTTTGAGCTGTGCTAATTTCCCTTGCAATTCTACATGTATGAAATTATATGCATTTAAAAAAAAAAGATGAGGCCAGGCATGGTGTCAGTGAGGTCATTTATAGTTCCATTCTTGCTGAGATGGCCGCTTGTGGTGCTAGCTAAGCTTTCTCCAACCGTTACGAATTGCAAACATGCTCATGACAGAAGAAGAAAGTTGGCACATTTTGTAGGTGCCAGTCAGAGTGCTTTCATACATTGCACAAGTAGTGTACTTTATTACATAGATAAGCTTCGTGCAGTTACTATAATCTGAACTGCATGAAAAGGTTGATGTATTGTGAACATAGTTAAACAAGAATAAAGGGAGGCCACAGTAAATGTCATACTGTCACTCACTTTCGAAAATGACACCTAATTTTAGTTACATCTTGTCTTCTCTGTAGTGAAGCATAAGATATTAGAATACTAAGAAAAAAGAAAACTAAGAAAAAAAGATTTCACTCAATTTTATAATGAATGCATTCCTTTTCATCCATCACTGCTCTTAGATGATAACGTCATTGTTAACATACCTTCTATTTTTAGCTTTTAAAAGAAGCAGGCATACTTGAAAAACTAAATTTTGAACCACTGCCTCACTTTAATGCATGATACACCTTCAGCCATTTTCTCATCCCCGAAAAGAAGGCTGAGGTCTTTCTTTGATTGTTTGGGAGCCTCAGGATCCTTGCCCAGCCAAGGATAGCCACTGAGGCTACCTGACCTACTTTAAGGCTTCTACAGTTAGCCTTTTCCAAATTTCTTCCCCTATGTTATCACTAGGCAGTACAATATTTTAGGCCATCTACGCCATAGATAATAATATCTCGATTGTAAACATTCTGCACGAAACTTATATTCTATACCGTGAGCCTGGCGCATGATGGCCTTAGCTGCCTATGTGCCATAAAACTCAACACAACGTTCAGACTGGCTTTTTAAAATCCTGCGTTTAGGTCATAACTATAGGGAATCACATGGAACCGCCTGTATACCATGAGTATTCCGCAAAAACATATTCTTTAAGAATAACTGAAAACACTGAAATGGCTCCATTCTGCCATCTTCTGCTTTCTGCCATCTGCTAATGGCAGTTGCTTAGGGCTTAGCGAGGCCGGACCGTAACAGGTGCTGGCACCACATCGCTGGAACTGCTTTATAAAAATTTATTTCTCGCCAACAAAAAAAAATATTTTTCGTTTTTTTAATATACGAAACTAAATGGTTTGACCATTTGGCTGTTTTCTTTTTGTCTAGCACTGTTGCTCACATAGCGTTTCCTAGTCCTCAGTATGGCCATTTTTGTAGAAATCTATATACTTTTGTATTAAATTACAGAACAACGCAAGGTTCGAGTTTAATGCAAACAGTGCTAGATCAAGGTTTCAAGCAAAACCCCAAAAAAGTTTGCTTATATTTAGACTTCAAGTTTAGTTTTAAAAATATGGAAATCTTCAAATTTTTCTCCTGTTAAGCACTTCCATTTTAAACCAAAATGGCATCATACACAGTTTATTTTTTGAGGCATGATAGGGCATTTCAATACCAGAGTACATGCGGAGATAAACTTTGCTGACAAGGACCGGTTCCTAACAATAATTTTTGCAAAATGCCCATATTAATGTTATTTCTTACACTTTGGAGCATGATATATGAAGAAAATTTTTTTTATACGAAAGAAGGTCTCTACACTTCTGTTGGGACTGGTCTTCCATGAATTTTCTCAGCGGAATCTAAAATGCCAAGAATTTGGTTCATCTCCTTTCGCATGGAATGACTCTGCTGTCCCCAAATTTAATTCTTGAAATTGACTGGGAAGTACTGTAAAAAAAATTGTTTCGTGAACCTAGGTGCCTGTGAATTGTGACGAAACATTCAAGAAACAGGCAATTTTCTTTGTTAAGGTGTTCTGCCTAGATACTTGCCTAACGGAGCATTCTTCTGCATCAAGTGCCTTTCTTTTTGACTGGTTCTCACATTTCCTTGTCAAGTGTGAGTGAAATTTGAAAATGGGCAAGGCGCCACCTCTTTTTGACACAGAGTGGCACATGGCCAGAAATGTAGTTTGAAGCAGTGGTCATTTTCTTTGCAATCACTAAGCGCCAGCAGACTGGTTGGAAATATGCAGAAACCACTCTTGCTTGACCGTTCAGCAGCCGACCAAGATGCAGGAGTACCTTTACTGCGAGACTGTTTATTGCCATGGGTGCGCTCCAGAAATGCCAGCTTGTAGCACTCTGTATGTAGCCACTATCTGCAAGTTACCACATCTGTTCTTCCAAGGCCGAGATAAAGGTAACCCCCCTGTCATCATTGGTATCCAAACAGTCTCCTTATACATCGCTCCCACTATAGTGGCAGCCACAACATTAGAAGATGCATGCAAAGTTAGTGGGCTTCCTCATAACAGGAATATTGAAAGGACTCTGAAAATGGACACTGAAGCTTGTTTGGCTGGCTGCTGTTTACTTCAGAAAGTTTTGCATAATACCTTTTCTGTGTGCTCAACTTACTGCTCTGCCATTCCTGCATTTTTTTTTCTTCTCATAGCAGGGATGAGGGGCGTTCCTCAGGAAGGCCATGCATATCATGCAAAACCAGGTGGTGTTTTTTGGATACTGCATGGTTATGCAGGCATGCCTCGTTAATATGGTACTTTGATCCCGCATCAAAACTGTCCATAAAAGTTGGGAAGAAAAATAAAACAAAGACGCATTTATTCAGATATATACACAGGGATTACATTATGCTTTTCCAAGTTGTAATCTTAGAAACTTGAACATTTCCCCGGTTGCAAAAATTGCACTGCGGTGCGAAGTGCCTCATAGACCGTGAAAGACATGATGCCAGGATTCGCACTGGGTGTCCGATTCTGTGTTTGCTGTTGTATCCACAGTGGCCCTGTAGACAACTTGCTTGTTCACCAGTTATTCACCACTTCCTGGGTCTACTGCATCAGCTGCAGGCATTCCTGCAGACTCAAGAGGAGGATGTCATTGATGCGCACTTTCATTTTCCTGTCACCTCCCTGTGAGGAATGTGATTTCTTGTCTGCTCTGTGACAACGATGGTGAGCCAATGTATATGTGGGCTTTGTTGGATATGCAGAATCTTTCCAGGTGTCTGTGTGCGTTTTCACCTTTTGTACTGGAGCTATAGGTTCTCCGGTTCACCTATCTGTTTGCATATGGTTCTGTACTCATGATAGCCCCATTAGCAGGTTCCCTAACTAAATTCCAATTCTTATGCAGGATGTATGCACAATGACAGACACTGCACTGCTGAGTTGAGCCGTTCCCGAATCTGGCAGTATCGATGCTAGAGTCTGCGCGTCAAAGCTGAGGTCAAGCATTGGACCTGTTCAACTCCCAAAGTTTAATTTCGATTTCATTACTCACTGGTCGGACCAAATTAAATTGTTCTTGCTGCTTATACTCGTAAATTTCGAGCTTTGAACTGCTGTTAAGCTCAGTTCTGCGCTTAACCGCAGTCATATCTCAAGTCCAAAAGACCAAATACCGCTTAATTTTCATCGCAACTTTTTCTTGTGCGCTTTTTTTTCCCGAGTGGTCATCACACTGCAAGTGAACAGCTTTGTTTCCATTATTTTTTTTTAGTGGCTTTGGTCTCTTGCAGGTGCAGGTTGGTGCAACAAAGGTTGAGGAAGCTTCCATTCTTTTCTTTAAAATGCTGAAATGCTTATGGAGGTGGTCATCTGAACATTTTTTTATTTTCACATCCTGCAGCCTCAGGTGAAACTGTGGCATGAGGAGGTGAAAAAATACGTACCCCAGTGTGCCCTTCTAAACACCTGTCCAGTGATAGCAGGATCTAATACACTGTATATTGTGCAGTGGAATTTTTTCCTTACACATTTCTTTGTACACTTTTTTTCCAGAAGTTGTTGCCCTCGTCATCCAAGAAAGTGATGCGGCTAGTGCTTTGCACAAGAAAGCCACTGACATATTGGTTCGCTGCCTGATTTTGTTCAAGCTATGCAACAGCTGAGGTGCTCTGCAGACTATATCAATGAAGCCTTCACCAACATTGGCCAAAACGTAGTTAAGGTACTGTGCTTCTGCTAAGTGTGGATTCTTTGAGGCCCCGATGCCAACATGGTGTGAAAATGACATTCAAAAGATGTCTTCACAAGTTTACGGTGGACTGAATTGTATGGAAGCAGTCCTTTAATATAGGCACTGTCTCCTCATCTCCTCATTGCTCTTCAGAGCAACCAAACTACCATATATATATAGCCAAGAGAAAATCGAACAGCGATTCAATGTCAAAGTGGTTGCTTTCTGTGCCAAACGAGCCGCAATCATTATGCCAGGTAACTAGGCCAACCATTTTTTGCACGAATAGAATGTGGAAAAAAACAATATAACATCACATTTGTTCAGTGCACAGGATTCCTTGTACATTGGATCCCGCTGTATTAGGTACGGTTTCTTTAACGACAGACTGGGGCACATTTAAATTATTGTTTTCACGAGCACAGCAAAAATGTAAAAGTCAGAGAATGGTGGTTTCCCCAACCTTAATTGCAGAGTATGCAGGTGTCAGCATATCTTTGACATATTGTAACAGGAAGAAACATTTCTGATAACCCGAGAAATTGTCTGAGCAGAAATAATGCATAGTCTGAAAAGAGAAAAATGCACGTCTACTACTGCCGACATTTTACTGCAGAAACCTGCAGTCATGATGATGATTCTTATGCATTCACAGTTCCAGCACTCTTTACTGCATAAGTCTGTGTAAGAGTGCGAACAGTAAATGGCAAGCAGCAGCAGCAGTGCATCATCCTTTCCTCTGTATTCATTGTCTGTGTACTTTACCAAAAATAAAAATTACGATTACTTACGCTGCGAGCCCAGGCCCGATCTCATCAAACAAACCATTTCCTACAATGTGCTTCGCACCAAGGCACTGCGAGATTTATGTTTGAAACATAAGTTAAGGAGCTGCACAACAGAGTCCACACAACTTTCTGCGCAGTGCGGATGTCAGACGAGTGATGTATTCCTTCCAGTCCTCATAAATTGGTAGTCAAACCACACCCTCGGTCACATGCAGCGTCACACTGATATGGATGTTAGTTTTCTGTACACTAACATAAGAGGTGTTCTATCTGAATACATGGCTCTTTCTTCACTAATCGATTCAAGCAGTTTGTCTATCATCACGCTTACTGAGACCTGGTTAAATGACATGATTTCTGACAATGACATTTTCCTCTGCGACTCCGAATTTAACATATTTCATTGTGACCACGTCCGCCGTAGGGGTGGTGGTGTACTTCTTGCCATTAAAGAAAGAGGTTACTGGTGTGCTTATTGAGGTTGTATCTTACCTGGAGTCAGTGTGGGTTCGTATGAAATGTGGTCCTACGGATGTTATTATTGGTGTTTACAGCCCTCCTGACATGAGCACTTTTTTTTCAATTGAATTCTGTGGAATGTTAAGCGAAGTTACTGTTAGATTTCCTAATTCAGGCTTACTATTACTAGGTGATCTTAACTTTGCAGCAATTAGTTGGTCTTCATTAACAGCTACAGCTAATGATCCTGAAGCTCAGGCTTGCGTGCTTTTTTTTTCTCCAACAACATATTTCTGAACCCACGCATTGTTCTGCCAATGTTCGTGATCTTATCCTAACCAGTAAACGTTTGCTCCAATATTACCCTCTTAGAAGGCCTTTCTGATCATACTATAATCACGGGGATGCTTAATTTCAAACACCACAAGAAAGCAACTCGGAAAAAACAAATCAGCTGCTACAACTGAGCAAACTTTGCCGAAATTAATGCTGAGTTGATTGTTTTTGCTGAGCACTTTCTCCTAAATTTTTTCAACACGTTCAGTGCAGGCCAACTGGAACCTGTTCAGTAAAAAACATGCTGCTCTTATTGACAGATTCATGCACTAATAATGCGCTTTGGTTTAATCGGCACCTACATCGCCTAAACAGTGACAAAAAACTCTTTTACAGACAGGCTGACTGCTGGAAACGCTGCAAAGGCTGGAAATGCTACAAAGCATGCGATAAGGATTAGCAGTTGATGTCTAAAAAATGGTGTCATTACATGGCATCAATTTTTTGTGGAAGAAGCATTCGAGTGCTTTTTATTATTTACACATACTGCTGTCTTCTGTTAAAGGCATAACAGCGGTGGGCTACACAGCATTTGATTACAACAATGCCAAAAACATGGTTAGGCAGTTCTTTTTGAAATTATTTAGCAATGCATGCAGAGAACCGTCCAAGTTGTTCCGTAATTTAACGTTCCGTGGACCTTGATATGCCGGCCTTGATATGACGTAGATGTGCAAGCTTGAGCCATTTTTGCAAGCCACCCAAGACAAACACATTAGGTAAAAAATTGTGAAGCATAGTAGTGATGTCATTGTTAAACAGTGTGAGAAGACGGGACACATGAAAGGAAGACAAGCTACACAACCACTGAAGCAAATGGATCATTACCAACTTGCCCAAACAGAAGCTTTAATTTAGTGGTGATATGTTCACTTTGTTTCAAGAACTGGTGAGCGGTTTCAGCAGCATTGCACCGTACCAGTATTTTTAGTTTTCATTTACCCACTGCAGTACGTTTTTTTCACATTCACACTGCCCTGATACAACAACTACCAGCCCTTCTGACATGTATGATCCTGAAAAACTGAACGAAATTTGGGTGCGCAGAAAAACCCATATACATGCGCCATAACCCATAACATTTCCAAGGTAATCATGAGGGAACATGCACGCTCCATTCACTGGCGTAATGCCAAGCAACTGGTGCACAAGGCAGCAGTGCACCAATGAAGTTTTTTTACACAGCCACATTCTGCAAACCTTTAAGGCTGACAAAACAGAAGATAGCAGTGCAGCACAAGGTCATGACTGTGACTCAAGATTTCTGGATGATAGGATTTAACAAAAGTGGCCATGGAAAACTCTGTATCAAACATGCACATAACTAACATACAACAGAGAACCGTACACTGGTATGGTTTATTAGGGTTCAACGTACCTAAGCAACTCAGGCTATGAGGGACGCCGTAGTGAAGGGAACTTCGACCACCTGGGGTTCTTTAACGTGCACTGACTTCGCACAGTACATGGGCCTCTAGAATTTCGCCTTCATAGAAATTCCGCAGCTGCGGCCGGGATCGAACCCGCGTCTTTTGGGTCAGCTGCCGAGCGCCATTACTGAGCCACCGCGGCGGGTCGTACATTGGTGAGTTGTTTGTATTCCATGGCGACAGCAGCACCACAAGACAATGGCACAGGAACAGCACAGCCCCTTAGTTCTTGTGTCAATATCTTTTGGTGCTTCTATCACAGACTGAATATTCTATATTCAGTACTTATCATGATAACTTGGTATCTTGCAAATACTTTAAAAAGTAAATATTTACAATGAACTTAAACACTATTACCCATTCTTTAACTACTCATAACATGCTTCAAGTTTGTTTGCGCATACTGATTACTCATACAAGACATGTTAACCAGTTGTAGCATTTGTCATTATGAGCAGGCAGTGGTGGTGAAAAACACTTACAGTAAAAAAAAAATACAGAGAGAGAAGAGGCTACCAAATACGGATGCTTTGCTAAACCATGTTGATGACCTCTGTTAACACTAGTTATGTCAAACTGAACTGGTTGCCGCTCATTTAAGGTGCTGAATCGAGCATTGCTGGTCAGAAACGTGCTTATGGAGTGTCTTTATACTGTTATGAAGGCATCAACTGTACAGCAATTGTAAACGTCACTGTCATTTTGGCTCAGGAGGGCTAATATTTTAGTGTGAAAGTACTACTACATGAGGTCTAACTGGCTCACAGAATTAGTGTGAACCTTGACCTTGAGGATGACCTTGGCTAACAAATAATAAAATATTGCCGTGACTGGGATTCAAACCCACGGCAGCACAAGCAGATCAATTTCGCTGGCCTGTGCACGAGAACACTATGCTGCTGCCGCAGACGACCACGGCTCGCGTTGTTGCCATGAGACATGGCACATACCCACGACAGGAGATTAGCCAGGGTTCAGTGGGGAGACCCCATAGAATAAAGTAAACTGGCGTCAAGCTAATGATTGTGCCTTGGGTGAAATTTCAGAGTAATTTAAAAGAGAAGGAAGAAACAGAATACCGGGAGAGAATATCTGAGAATTAAATAATTAAACATACGAAAATACCCAAACGCTCTTTTGAATGCGGAAATTTTTGAAACAATCAGCAAAGGAATCTGCCGGTAGTTACATAATTGTGGAGGTATTCGCAAACTTGATGCAATGCAAAACCCCTTGCGCTCACGCCGAAAGAGTTGAGAAGGGGAACCGACAAAGTGAGACCCAACTTTGTAATGGGAATTTCTAGGTGCGCTCTCCTCTGGTGTGCAAACCTCCAGCAAGAGAGTAGGAAATGCTGCAATGTCTCGACTTCACCACAAGCCGCACAAAGGTTTCTGGGACTGAACCCGCATCTACATAAGTAAAGATTTAAACGGGGAACCCTGCACCGCATGAGTGTCATCGCTACCTCCCACTGCCGGGTTTTACACGCATGAGCCTTCCATGGGTACATGAGATGTTGGCAGCCAACGGTAGAGAGTAAGGGATCGTTGCACGTGGCGGTTATAAACTGAAAGCACTGAAATCGAGTCATACCAAAAAGAACAAGATTAGGGACGCTACAGGCAACAGGTGCATTTAGAGCTTATTTTGTCAAAAAGTCTGCTGCTTCATTTTGTAAAATACCACAGTGGCCTGGTATCCAAACGAAGCGCACTTCTTTCACCCATCCAGGAATAAAAAAAACTTTAGTGGGCGTCTCAAAAAAACATTTCATGTGGACTCCAGCACCAACAGAACAGACAGAGAATCGGAGAGGAATATCACCTGAGAAACAGTTGGGGGAATTCAAAGTGAGCAGCCCAAGAGCCATAAACTCTGCTATAAATATGGTTGTGTAATCCGGGACTCTAAACGAAAAGCTCCACAAGAGAGGCTCACGAAAATATGTGTAGCCATATCAGGAGCCAACTCAAATGCCCGCAAAAAAGTCCTGACAGTTAAAAGGTGAAAACAGGAGTTAAGGTCGGGAATACGAGCCTCCAGGTACAGAACTGCGGTGGAAACTGATTGAGGGAGACCTAGGCAGAGGCGCAGTGCGCGCCTTTCTAACAGCAGCAACGGATGAAACTTATATTTAGGGGAGCCAGAAAAATTATGCAGCCAAATTCCAAAATGGGTCTGACATAGGCAAGGCTTTGTAGTGAAGTACAAGCATGTCCCGGTGCATGCCAAATTTCCTATTACTCATCCATAGTAGCCTACCTAGTGCACACTCACCTTTCTGAACGTTAGTCTTGATGTGGGGCCGCCAATCCATACTGGCATCATAAATGACGCCTAGATACCTCAACGTTTCTACCTGAGGTATGCTGTCCGAGCAACAGTGTAGCGATATATATATATAGAGGCATGTTGGTTTTAAAAACCATCACGCTGCTTTTATGCACATTTAATACAAAATTTAACGTATCCAGCCAAATCGCGAGCGCACTGAGGTAATCCTGGAGAGAACGATATAGGGCATGAATGTCTGCTGCCGAAGCAAAGAAGGCTATGTCGTCTGCATAAACATATACTGTAACATCAGGGTGTACTGGAATGTCACACATCAGCAGACTGAATAGAAGTGGCAGAAGTACAGAACCTTGTGGCATGCCTCTGGTTTGGGCATAGGTGTCTGAGGTGAAGGAACCGTCAGAGCAAAAGAACTGCCATCCTGTTAAAAATTCGTGGATCCATGCATGAATGTAGTACGGCGGGTGTAATAATGCCAATTTAGAGAAAAGGGTCGAATATTCAACACTGTTGTACGCTTTAGCAATGTCGAGCGTCGCTAATGCTGATACTTCTTTCTTGCGCATAGCAAGGCGGACTCTGCTCTCTAAATCGGCATGGGCAGACCAAACGGAGCATCCGCGGCGAAAGCCAATCTGGGCAGAGCTCAATGCGGTCACTACTGGAACATGCGTGGATAGGCGGCTGTGCACAATTCTGTCTATGAGCTTTACCAAATTGGATTTTAGAGCTATCGGCCAAATGTTATCAATATGGCAGCCTTTTTTTTGTACCTTTTAAGAGCAATACTATTTTCGCCACCTTCCAGGAGTGCGGCAACCATGAAGTTTCCATTGATGTATTGACCAGATGGGGGGGGTCCCGAGTGAAGTCTTGCGCTAAGATTTTGAACATACCGACCGTAACACCATCCCAACCCGGAGCTGAGGATTGCATTAAATAAACTGCAGTTGTTAACTCTGATTTGCCAACCGCAACATAGTCTGAGCCGGGGTAGGGGGCGAACAAAGGGACTCTATGCTGCTCCTTTAAACGTGAAGCACGCCCTTGAGCAATTCGCTCTAACTCATCTTTCGCCTCATGTGGAGAGAGCACCACTGAGCTGCTTAAATGCATGGCTGAGGAGTTCACATTCTGTTCCATAAAACGATACAAAGCTTTCATATTTTTTGGATTTGACAAATAGGTGTTCACATTTTGATTGTAGTCATCCTTTGCCTTTGCTATGGTTCGTTAAAACGAGGCCGAGAAAAATTTGTAGTTGATCCAATTTGCCTGGCTCTGATTATGCGAAAGGGTCCTCCACACTGCTTTCCTGCAACGGAAAGCTGTCTCACACACGTCATTCCACCATGGGGATGGTGATTTCTTGCAAATAGCAGAACGCACAGTGAACTGGGATCTCTCCGTAGCCTTCAAAATTGAAGAAAAATCTCGCTGAGCCCTGTCGGTCACACAATAACAAGGATCAGATGTAAGGGAGGCGCACAAAGATTATTTGTAGCCTGCAACTAATTTTCGGGCAGAACCATTATCTTGGAGGGGCTCACCAATATGGTGAAAGTAATTGGCAGGTGGTCACTAGATGTGCCACAGTCAATTGTGGACCATGCCCCTATACCTACTCCTCTTGCTGCCAAGGACAAATCGAGAACTGAGCGTAAGTGTCTGAGGATGAAGGTTATGGCCCGAGAATTGCAGCAGCGCACATTTTCTGATATCCATGCCCATATCCACGACATCCATATATATATATCCATATATATATCCATATCCATATATATATATATATATATATATATATATATATATATATATATATATATATATATATATATATATATATATATATATATATATATATATATATATCCATATATATATATATATATATATATATATATATATATATATATATATATATATCCATATATATATATATATATATATATCCATATATCCATATATATATATATATATCCATATCCATATATATATATCCACGACGCTGCCACAATGTCTCGTCGCTCATCATCTGTATTTCTACAGGTTTTGCTGCTGCCACTCCTGGGACAGCTGTTGTCGCTGCCCGCAGTACAGCTAGCTGATACCCGTGACGAAGAACCGTGCGTGCGCAAATTCCGTGGCCTGGATGAACCACCAATCTGCTGCGACTTATCTTCGAGTCTGCTGCTCCGACCGCCGCCGTTTCTGGACACGTTCACTTTGCTCGTCGGGCAACGTGGGACGATGCTACCTACTCCGCCCCTTGAAAAGCGCGCACGCTTGGACGACGCTCTGGGCCACGACACTGCCACAATGTCTCGTCGCTCATCATCTGTATTTCTACAGGTTTTGCTGCTGCCACTCCTGGGACAGCTGTTGTCGCTGCCCGCAGTACAGCTAGCTGATACCCGTGACGAAGAACCGTGCGTGCGCAAATTCCGTGGCCTGGATGAACCACCAATCTGCTGCGACTTATCTTCGAGTCTGCTGCTCCGACCGCCGCCGTTTCTGGACACGTTCACTTTGCTCGTCGGGCAACGTGGGACGATGCTACCTACTCCGCCCCTTGAAAAGCGCGCACGCTTGGACGACGCTCTGGGCCACGACGCTGCCACAATGTCTCGTCGCTCATCATCTGTATTTCTACAGGTTAGTTATCTCCAAACTCGGTGTTACCGATGCAATGATGTTTGCCTTTTGGCAGTGTCGTGGCCGCCCAGCCCTTTCAAGCGTGCTTGCTCTGCTATTGTTTGTGTTCTGCGCTTGTTGCTTCTCAGTGGGGACGTAGAAGTAAACCCAGGGCCCATGACAAAGGCGCAGGAAGAGAAATTAGACACCGTGGCAGAAACCGTATTACGACTTGAAGCGAGCAACGCCACTCTTATTGAAGCGGTAACAAAAGTGCTAAACATTCATGCGACACTGAAAACAGACCTTGAAAATCTAACCAAACGTGTTCAAGAACTTGAAACAAAACTTGAATTGGCTTCATCTGTTAGTACTTCTGCAAATCACGAAAGTGGGTTATCTAACATCGTCAATAAAATTGATGACTTAGAAAACCGGTCGCGCCGTTCAAATGTTCTGTTTTATGGTATCGCCGATAGTGACTCGTCTGAAAGTTGGGAGACGTCAGAGCAACTTGTCAACGACTTCGGCCTCGATAAGCTTGGAGTCACTGTTACTTCCGTTGCTAGGGCGCATCGTGTGGGCCGTTTCTCGACCGAGAAGGCACGGCCAATTATAGCGAAGTTTATCAACGATAAAGAAATTGAAGCCATTCTAAGTAACGGCCGCAAGCTAAAGGAAACAAATTTTAGCATCGGACGTGATTATTCGCTTGCTGTCCGTAACAAACGTCGACAGCTGCTGCAGTTCTCGAAAACGATTAAAAAAGATGGTGACCGCGTGCGTTTGGCTTTCGATAAATTGCATATCAATAAGGACACGTATCTGTGGGATGTCGCCAGTGGCCGAGCGGTGCCAGTTAGTCTTTCCACGACCGACTGACCGGTTCCAACGGCCACCTCATCTTTTCCAGCGTCTTCATGCTCGTTGAACACTCGTCTTAATTCAGAGAATAGCAGTAGTTTCCTTTTCACTAATATCCGAAGTGTACTTTCAAAATCTGTTGCCCTTTCTTTCCTCGTCGATTCAACGTGCGCTTCACTTCTGATATTAACTGAAACTTGGTTGGACAATACTATTCCGGATGCTAACATTCTTCTGAGTGAATCCGAATTTTGCTTTTTTCGTTGTGATAGAAAAAATAGAAAAGGGGGTGGCGTCCTTATTGCTACAAAGAAACAAATATCTGCTGTCCCGATCACTGTCACTACTTTTCTTGAATGTGTTTGGATACGATGCAAAATTGGTATTGCTGATGTTGTTATTGCTGCCTTCTACCGACCGCCAGATATGACTGCCACATTTTCAGGTGAATTTCATAGAATATTGAGTGACTTATACGTGCGTTTTCCTAACTCCATTTTCCTTGTATTTGGTGATTTTAACTTCCCAAACATTGATTGGCCTAATCTTACGGTTAACCCCAGTGACCAGGAAGCCCACATGTTCCTTCATACTTGCTTAGATTTTTCGCTTGTTCAACTTATCACTGATCCTACCCGCCGCTCCGCCACAACGGCAAATATTCTTGATCTCGTCCTAACTAATAACCCTGAGGTTTGTTTCGATATCTTGCATTTACAAGGCCTATCCGATCATGAAATCATCACCGGGTACATCACTCGTCCATTTGGTAGAAAGAAAACATCCACTAAGCGAATTCATTGCTACAACCGCGCTAATTTCGATGGGATTAACTCTGCACTGCAATCATTTTCAGAGGACTTCCTAGCTCACTGTTCATCTCGCTCTGTCGAAACAAATTGGAAATCACTTAAAGACACATTAACTAATCTTGTTGACAAGTTTGTGCCGGTCATCACCATCAGATATCATAAAAATGCACCATGGTTCACAAATCGCCTTCGTCGTCTTAATAATAAGAAAAAACGCTTGTACCGCCAAGCAGTCAAAACAGGTCTTCCATCATCATGGACAAAGTACAGGCATTGCGATCATGAATATCAGTCACTGCTTAATACAACTCGTCATCATTTCTTCAGTCACGACCTGTCCACCATGTTAACCAAAAACTGTCATAGATTTTGGCGCGTCATCAATCCGAGTTCCCACCCCGAAATCGTACTAACTAATCCTGACGGTGATCCTGTAACTGAAACTGAGTGTGCACAGCTTCTTAACGACGCATTCGTCTCAGTGTTCACCCATGAAGATACCACTTCCTCGCCCATGTTACAGTCATCTTCCGTCACTTCCATGCCAGAAATTATCATTAACGAATCAGGAATTCTAGCCCTTTTGAATAACCTCAAAGTTACTACTAGCTCTGATCACCTTGGATTTAATAACAAAATACTAAAGAATGCCTCTCTAAACCTCTATCAAGTATTGACATCACTTTTTTCACAATCATTATCATCTGGTACAATTCCTGACGACTGGCGTACAGCGAAAGTAATACCCATTTTCAAATCCGGAGACCGCACCATTCCACTTAACTATCGCCCTATCTCATTAACCAGCAACATCTGTAAACTCCTGGAACACATAATTCATACTCAAGTAATTAATTATCTAGAGGAGCACGATATCATTTTCAAATACCAGCACGGTTTTCGCAGGGGTTATTCATGCGACACACAACTCACTGGATTTACTAACGACATATTTTCCGCAGTAGACGCTGGCTTACAGGTTGACGCAGTATTTTTAGACTATTCTAAAGCTTTTGATCGCGTTCCCCATCACAGGCTCCTAACCAAATTGACAAACTTAAATCTCCATCCCAGCGTTATTTCATGGATAAAACAATTCCTCGATAACAGAAAACAATTCACCTCTGTCAACGGCTTTAACTCGTCTTCTGTCCCCGTAACATCTGGAGTCCCCCAGGGAAGTGTACTTGGCCCTCTGCTCTTTTTAATTTTTATTAACGATCTACCCAAGTGTGTATCGTCTCAAATTAGGTTATTCGCGGATGATTGTGTAATATATCGTAATATTACTAATGAAACCGACCGCCAATCACTTCAAACTGATCTTGACGCTGTAACGGCTTGGTGTTCTTCCTGGCTAATGTCTCTAAATGCATCTAAAACAAAGTTAATGTCGTTTACTAACCGTTCCACTCGAATTGCTACAACATACTTCCTCAATAACGATAAAGTTGAACTTACAACAACTTACAAGTACCTAGGAGTTCACTTTCAGTCTGACCTAACTTGGCATTACCATATTAACACAATCTTAGCATCAGCAAATCGCGCACTCGGCCTTCTTAGGCGTAATCTCAAACACGCGCCTTCACACTTAAAAAAACTTGCTTACATCACGCTAATCCGACCGAAAGTTGAGTATGCGTCTGCCATATGGGACCCTCATCAAGCTTACATCATAAACAACCTTGAATCCCTGCAAAACCGTGCTGTTCGCTTCATCTTTTCAGATTATTCACGCTTCACCAGTGTCACAGCATTAAAACAACGTGCCGAGTTGGAACCGCTATCATGTCGACGCCATTTCGCTCGCCTAACCTTGCTTCACAAACTGTATCACCATCCCACCCTCCACGACGACTTCTTTTTGCCACACCCTGCAGTCTTTCCTCGCCGCGACCACGTTAACAAAATAAAACGCGTCACATGCCGTTCATTGCTCTACTCGAAATCATTCATTCCTCGCACTATAATAGATTGGAATAACTTGCCATCACACATAGCTACTGAGGTTAACCCACAATCGTTTCAGCATTCGTTAAAACAAACCATGGACTAACAGATTTGGTATTTTTGTTGTATTATGTGCATTTACTGAGTATTTTCTTCTGCGTTGTTTGTTGTTGTTATTTGTGTACATTACTAGTTTTTAATTAATTATTACGTGTATTTTGTTTCTAATGCCTGTGCCATATTTTTATGCTTGTATCGCCCCCCCCCCCCCCCTATGTAATACCCTCGCACGAGGGCCCTTAGGGGTATTGTAAATAAATAAATAAATAAATAAATAACACATGTCCATGTGAATCAGTATAGGAACCCCAGACGACGTGATGTGAGTTGAAGTCCCCAGCAATGATTACCCTGCTAGAGCTATCAAGTAAGCTGTCTAGGTGGTCTGTTCTGCATATTCTATTTGGAAAATAGACGTTTGCGACTGTGACAGTAGAGCAGTGCGGCAAAGTGAGATTTATAGCTAGAAGCTCACAATCGGAATCCATTACTTTTTAGTTATTAATGCCCGGTGACACAATTTTGACGAAATCAGGGTCACGAACCCTCCCCCCTCCCCTGCCATTAATGCGGTCCACAGGGAAAATACAAAACCTGTTTAAAGAAAATGACTTAAGAGGGAAGAGCCAAGTTCCTTGCAAGAGCAGAATATCTGGGCTATAAAAATATAGAAGAATTTTTAAATCGGGAAGAGAAGATGCAACAGAGTGGCAAATCCATTGGAGAACCTTTACACCTGCCATGATGCCTATTGAAAATAGAGGCTGAAACAGCCTTTTGTAACATATCTGACCTGGAAAACACTCTAGAAGGCCCTTTTTTTCTCTTGAGATGGGGAATGGAGGACTTAGAAGGAGCGGTTGAAGCACGACGCTTCTGTGTAGGACACGCCATTTCTACATCATTAGTGCAAACAGTGTTGCAAGAAAGACTTACAGGGGCGCTGTCGAGAAGCGGCACGTGAGACGGTACCTTGGGTGATGACGTGGCAATAAAACTTTGAGCACAGTGTTGCTGTGATGTTGATGCTGGTGGAATTACAAGCTGAGGTTGAGGAATAGCCTGATTTGCAACAATATCAGACAAGGCCTGCGTGAAGCTGCTAAACATGCGCTCAACCACAACTGAGAGGGCTTTTTCAACGGTTGACACTATTGAGGCAGACAATGTGGCCTCGAGGTCAGGAGTAGAGGAATCCACAATGCTGGCATACGAATGTTTTTTGCGGTTAAGGAGTGCATAAGCGTCTGCCCGTGAGCAGCGATTCTGCTCAATTAATTCCAGTAAACTTTGCTCCTGTGACCGACTTTCACAAATGGCATCATCGCCGCTGTGACTGTTACTGCATAGACAACAGCTTGGTTGTTCAGCGGTGCAGCTGTCGGAAGAGCGACCTTCGCCACACACCCGGCATCTGGTCACCTACTTACAGGCTCTACCACTATGTCCAACTCTCCAACAGTTGGTACATTGCAGGAGTCGAGGATGCAGCGGGTCCACGCGGCAGACAATAGGCCAAATTTTCAACTCCGAGGGGCATGTGCGACCATCAAAAGTTGTTATGACTGACTCCGCTGCAACACAGACTACAGCCGTCTCGCGAGAGCAGCGCAATACAGAAATAATTTCCGCCCCGGCTTCCTGGAACTCCTCCAAAATTTCTTGAATTGAAGATGACGGGTCCACTCCACGTACAATGCCCTTAGTGCACGCAAGCTGCTCAGGAATGAAGGCTTTAACTGGCGGAGAAGTGAAGGTATTACACCGGAGCAGATCCGACACACACTCAATGTTTACCGACTTACAAACCGTGGCAGAAAACCCATGAACAGGGAACGGCCTCACCAAAAGAAAAGAAATGCCCGGCACCACCAGGAAATGAAGCAGGCAGGCGGTGACGAAGCAGCAGCAGCCACCAAGCAGCGGTTTTTCAGCCTTTTAGGCCTTTGCGCCGGCACTTGGCGTTTAACACAGCAACGTTCCCCAAACTGCGTTAAGCTGCAACACACGCTCCCGCTGTGCATTGCATGTCGTCGTCTTCCATTAACTAAAACTACTCTAGAACTAATCTTGTCACCATAAGTGCCGACGACCTAGCAAAGCAATACCATGAGACAAACAGGCTAAACACATGCTTTCGCACATATACTCGGTTTAACTACGTTGAAACCCTACCATTTTTCCCCCCTGGTGCGGTACCCATTTACTATACAGGGGCACAGTGGCTGAGCTCAAGCACTGCGCTCAGTATTTCTAAGAAAATTAACTGTGTGAACTCACTTAATTGAAGAGGTCAGGCCTGAAGCGATCAATTTCGTGTCGCGTCACACGGAGGTACTATCGGCAGGCAAAATTTACGAGATGGGAGTGTACGGGAAGAAGATGTTTTTGGGGAAAAGAAATGGCGCAGTATCTGTCTCGCATCTTGGCGGACAACTGAACTGTGCCGTAAGGGAAGGGATAAAGGAGGGACTAAAGAGAATAAGGGAAGAAAGAGGTGCCGTAGTGGGGGGCTCCGGAATAATTTCGACCACCTGGGGATGTTCAACGTGCACTCACATCACGAAGAGCAAAACCGCAAAACAGGACGGGACCAAGGCAGGCGACAACACAGGGCGGTACTTTCGCCGCACTGAATGTTTTAGTCATGGTTGCCATTGAACTGTTTCTACATGCTTCATCTTCTTTTTATGATTTATGATTGCTTTCCAGATTACACGCGCGACTGATCCTTATAAGCTCTGCTGTGTTTCAATAAACGTTCAGTTGTCAGTACCGCCCTGTGTTGTCGCCTGCCTCGGTCCCGTCCTGTTTTGCGGTTTTGCTCTTCATGATGTCATACCAACTGGCCTACACCACAGTCCTTCTAACTCACATCGCACAGCACACGGGCGCCTTTGCGTTTCGCCTCCATCGGTAACGCGGCCGCCGCGATCGGGTTCGAACCCGGGAGCTCCGGCACAGTAGCCGAGCGCCACGTAAGCCAATCGCTCGAAGTGTCTGAACGAGGCGACTTGCATTCGCCACACGCTGGTAGCATTTTTAAAACACTAGTTCGCGAGGAAGCTCTACAATAACATTTCTTCCAAGAGAACACGCACCCCAATAACTTTTGCTGCTGGTGGTACATGCATTTACGCGGTATGAACTCAACTCTGCCCGACAGGATTACGCAGCAGAGAAAGCCTCCGAAAAGAAAAGTGACTATAAGGTACCTCAACTGCTGTTTTCCGAAAAATTAGTACAGTACTAACGAAGGCCGTGTAGGCAGCTGCGCAGCACGGAGAGCTCGCCTGAACTGGCTCCAACGTGTCATACTTCAACACCGCAGCCTAACTTTTTGCTTGCGCTTAAAAATGCACTTAGTGTGACAACAAACACTTAGTGTTACAACAAACAGCACCAATCCAGCCACAGATACAAACGACCCGCGGCACGCAGAAGGATGATGCTGATGTCGATGGGCAGGCCATCCCAGCAGATGGCGCTGCAGCGCCGCCTACGAAATGAACTTTTTCTGCAACTGTTACGAAATCCGCTGGAAGCATGACTCAGAATTAGTAAGAAAGGACACCACATTAGCACCATAAAAATAATTAAAGCTGACAGCAAAAATAACGAAAGTACAGATTTTAGACAAAACTGCCGATCGTAAAATCAAAACCCAAACTCGGCAAAGAATGCACTCAGCAGACGACTTTACCATTTTTTTTTGTCATCGAAGCGCGTTGACCTACAACTGCACCAACTTGAATCTCAATTTTGAAGCGTGAAAATGTTATTTCTCGAATCAAATGCTCTCTCATAACCGAAACAAGATTGGTTTCGTTTCCTTAACGTGCACTGCCATCAGACAGTGCACGGGCCCCTAGCATTAACGCCTCCATCGAAATGCGACAGCCGCCGCGGGATCGAACCTGTGCCTTTCGGGTCAGAAGCCGAGCACAATAACCACAGCAGCGCTGAGCGAAGGTGCTGGCATTCATGGAGGTGCATGGAAGATATTAATTGTGCAGTCTCAACCCTTTCTCGAGGCGTCATATTGCGTTTCACAAGGACGGGTAAATAATGCAGGATGAGATAAGCTGCGTTTACAAGAATGCAGCAGTGCCGCACCGTATATTTCACGGACGCGACACGCCACTATTCACATCCAGTATGTACTATCCGGGACGAGAGTTCTTGGAAAAACGTTTATTGTAGCTCCACCTCCCTCACGGAGCAAGACTATACAGGAGGTGAAACTCCCGTCAGCGCGAGCGAGCGCAGGCGCAGGCGACCAGATAGTCACAATTTTATGCGCCGACGGGGGCGCATGCAGTGGCGGTGCCTTGCGGCGCCTCGTAGAAGCAGCAGGAAAAAAAAATGCAGCGCCCAGACACGCGGCTCCGGCGCGCTCTCCGGTGGCGCGAGCTCAGAGCAGACAAGCAGACGAAACGGGTGTTTGCTTCAGCGGGCACGCCGTGACGTTGTATTTCAGTAGTTTCTTTCCAGGCCGCCAGGCGCCGCCAGCAGGATAGTGGCGCCGCGGGATGTGACCTTTTCTGGTTGCCGCAGACGGCGGAGTTTCCACTCCTTATAGTCTTCCTCCGTGACCTCGCTATTCAGTCGCCAGATACTGTATGACGTATACTATAGGCTTAAATGCTCATTCCTCTCAAAAGCAGCTACAATGAACAGTGAACTACCAATGGCGCAACACAGCCTCCGAGATTACCGAAAGCTAACGCGAAATGGGTGATTCCGGAAGCCATTGTTGAAGAGTGTAACGGACGGACGGATGAACGGACACAGCATGAGCCGTTAAAGGCTTTCTCCTTAATAACAAGCTTATAAAACATCTCCCTCTGTCCTCGTTCACCCCTCGCTCGCAGTCGATATTTGCCCTCTCCTTCCTCCGTCTGCTCTCTTTCACATGCCCTTTCTCTTCTCCCTCATTTCCCGTCCTGTCCCGCCAAAAGTGCATTGTTTCACGGCGCGCCACGTAAACGCCATTCGACAGCCAGAGCTCGTCCCGAGTCCGTGTCTTGTTCTCTTAAGCTGTGTGCCTCGCGTTGCGACCTGTCAAGTTTGCGTAAGTCACGCCTGCCTTGTGGGCATCACATCTACAAATGTCGGCTCCTACTGCACTGGAGTGCGTGGAAGACGTCCAAGCCTCCACCCCTGATGTGAAGGTGCTTCGCTGCAACCTCTCAGATGACGCAGCAGCGGAGAAATGGGTGCAACAGTACAGCGCCGATACTAACACATCGTGGATCGTCGACAAGGTGACAACAAAATGCACCAAGTGATGTTAGCATAGCATGCCACACACGACAAAATGTAGCGTTCATTACACGAGAAGGAGGGGGGGGGGGGGGGGGGGGGGGGCTCGATCTCGGCCATCTCGGATTTATTAAAAAATACCATGCCAGTTAGCGGCAGGCAACTCTTGCGCGATAGGCACGAAACAAGATAATGGGGAAAAATTTCTAAAGAAAAAACTCCGATGGCCTTTACGTTGCTTGCCATGGTGTCTACAATGATATCTAGCTCAATGTTCTTCTGATTTTCCCGCCAGAACTCCGGTGGGAACTGGTACCATTCTCCTTATAGGCTATGTATGAGCTATCCCGTCTAGGAGATTAATAAAAGCAGAAGAAAAAAACACATCTCGCCGGTGATCCAAACCTACGACCTCCCGATTCCGTGTCCGGTGCTCTACCAACTGAGCCACGGCGAAGGCTGTTCAATCTTTGTTTTTGGGGGCATTTATATGTAGTGTAACCGAACCTTGGATGGTGAATGGAAAGTAGGAGCGTCACCTTTGAAACGGGGCAGTGGTAGCCCCCCCATGCTGTTTTTTTCCTTTATTTTTGTTTAACTCTGCTGTAAGTTGTAAATAAAATTCGCTCATTTTCTTTAAAATACGTCTTTCTACACTTTAAAACTTATGTCACCTCTCTGTTTTTGTGCCACCAATCCTCCAATCACTCTGCTAAATTCCACCGCAGATTTATTTACATGACTATAGTTATCTCTAAACGCTAAGGCCTCAGGAAGAGTGACTGCCTGCATCAACATGGGGATGGATACCATCACATTTTAGATTGAGGTGTTCTATTGTTTCTACAGATTTACCACACGCAGCACACGTGTCGTCTAGCTTCTTCGTTAAATTTATTTTTGTAGCGGTGCGTTCTGGGACACCCTGACCTTGCTTCAAAGAGGAGGGCACTGCCTCTTGAGTTATCATAAAAGGCTTCCTTCCTGATTTGCCTTTTCCAGCATCGATATAGTTCTACACTACGCTTCTTTTCCACTGAATCTATCCAATTTTTACCTTCGACGTTTTTAACCTGTCAATTAGTGCTCTTTCTTTCTCCTTCCTCATCTCTGGCAATCTTACTGGCCAGCTTTCTAGTTCGTTTCCGACACTGTGTGTCAACGCTCTTTCTGTACAGGTATTTAAATACCTTAGCTGCCCACCTGTTATCGTCCAATTTGCTCAGGCGTTCTTTGTATAGTACTTTACTCTGAGCTTCCCGTGCTTCAAACGTTGCCTAGCCCATATCCCCCTGTACTGCCTCGTTTGTGGTTTTCCTGTGGGCACCTAGTGCTGATCTTCCAATAGTTCTCTGATTTAGTTCTAATCGCGACTGAACTTCAGCCCTTAAGCATAAAACTGCATTCCCGAAAGTAAGCCCCGGCACCATTATTCCTTTCCAAATACCTCTGAGGACTTCATACCTGTTGTACCCCCACAATGCCCTATATTTCATTATTCCGGCATCTCTTCGCCCTTTTGCTATGAGAGACTGTTCGTGCTTTTCCATGTACATATGTCCTTTGTTTGCCCATACTCCAAGATATTTGTATTCGGCCACTCAGAATATTTCATGGCCTTGTATTGTAAGCTCCTGATCAGTTGTACCGTTAAAAACCATCACACCTGATTTAGTTGCGCTAAAACTGTAACCTAGACTGTCTCCTTCGTCTCCACAGCAATTCACCACAGTTTGCAAATCTTCCTGGCTATCTGCTAACAGTACAATACCATCTGCATACATTAAACCTGGTAGTCGCTGCTCAACAACCTTTCCGCCTAATGTGTATGACAGATCATAACCTAGATTGCTTCCTTGTAGCCTTTTTTCCAAACTGATCAAATAAAGCATGAACAGCAGCGGTGATAGAGGACAACCTTGCCTTAATCCTTTGTGTACCTGGACACTTATTGTACTCTTTATTCCTTCTCATGTTATTTCAACATTTTCTCGATATATTTCCTGCAGAAAATTAATTACCTCATGACTGACACCTTCACCTTTTATTATGTTCCACAGGAGTTCCCTGTTCACGTTGTCGTATGAACCGCTTATCTCCAGGAAGGCTAAATACAGAGGTCTGTTTTCCGCCTTAGGTATTTCTATGCACTGGGTAAGCACGAACAGGCAGTCATCTAAGCGCCTACCACTTCTGAACCCGTTCTGAAGTTCTCTGAGTATTTTCTTACTTTCTACCCATGACTGCATATTTATTTTCACCGCCTACATCGCCAGCCTGTATGTAACTGATGTTATCGTAATTGGTCGGAAGGATTTTATGTTCGTCTTATTGCCATTCCCTTTATAAATCAAATTAATTTTAGTTTGTTTTCAGCTGTGCGGAATTTGCTTATTTGTTATGACTGCCTCCAATACATTAGCAGCGTTTCCTTGCCTCTTGGGCCAAGTTCATTAATTAGCTTGATTGGAATTTCGTCGATCCCTGCGGACGTACATTTTGGAATATTTGTTTCCGCCTTTTTCCAGTTAAGATAGGTCGATTCCTCGCTGTTTTCTATTGTGCTGTCCTGTGTTGCTCCCTCATTTGAGGTGATTACTCTATCGTCTTTCTTAAATGAATCAGCTATAACTGATGACATGTAGTTCACAGCATCATCTCCCTCTAAACATTTTCCCTCGGCATCGTGAATCTGTTCCTGCTTTCTGTGATTCGCTTTGCCCAGCCAGCCTATATGGTTCCAGAATTTTTTTGGCCCCCCTTTAGTTGCATCGCGAACTTCAGCCAGCCAGCGATCAGAGGACTGCTTTATTTTAGCCTGGACGAGGACCTGCACTTGCTGTTTCTTTTGTCGATAAGATTCCCATTTTCGGCCTATTTCCTCTTCAGATAACTGCGCCTTCTTTGCTTCTCTGTGTTCCCGTGATGCCAACCGTCGTTGTTCGATGGCCTCCCTAATTTCCTTATTCCACCAACTTCGTGGCTTCCTCTTTCCTCTCCAGCGGTTTACTCCTTTAACTTGTTTTATTTTTATACTAATGAGTAGTTTTAACTTATTATAATCCCACTTTTCCATGGGATGTGTCCTTTTTGCTTCCCCTATGCAGGCCGCTATTTGCACTATTTGTTTGTCATTTATTTTGCGTACTCTTTTTGACTCCCCTTCATTTCTCTTTTGAGCAGGGTTCCAAACTGTAGACTAATACGCTTATGATCACTACCGAGGCTGTACTTCCCCTCTTCGTCTATTTCCATCATTGCGAGCTAGCTATACATCCCCTGCGAGATTAAGCAGTAGTCAATGGTTGTTTGCCTGTTATGGGATTCCCAGTTGATTTGTCCTTCACACTTAGTTTCTCTATTTACAATAACTAGGTTGTGTCGCTCACAGAAGTCTAGCATCAACTTCCCGTTACAATCTGTGTATCCATTCAGATTCTCGATGTGGCCATTCATGTCCCCCAACAGAATAATATCGGCGCCTTCTCCAAACTGCTTTATATCGTCATTGAGACACTTAACTAGATCCGTGTTCTCTTGCCTGCATTTATCCCCTGTCCCTAAATAAACTACTCCTAGCCATGTCCTTTTACCGGCAATTGTACGCGATACCCAGACATGTTCTTTGCAAGTTGACTTTATTCTTTGCCAATTTTTTCCTTGCTGCATAAGCATACCTATACTCTTCCTCTCCGTAGTTGTTCTGTTCCTCCCTTCCCAGGCGTAGCCGTCAATAAGCGTTGGATCTTCTAGATCCCTGAGATGTGTCTCGCATAGCGTGTACACACCTACTTCTTCGTCCTTCAACTGCTGTTCTATCTCTAACCACTTCGCTCTCTTTCTACCGCCTTGCATGTTTATGTACCTGAGGGGGGGGGGGGGGGGGCAGGAAGTAAGCTTTATCAAGTGTGCCATTGCCCGAACATCGAAGTGTTGACCCTACGTGACTGTGCACGCTGCATTTATTTTGGCTCGGTTATCATGAGCAAAGATGG
Organism: Amblyomma americanum; assembly: GCF_052857255.1. NCBI lineage: Eukaryota > Metazoa > Arthropoda > Arachnida > Ixodida > Ixodidae > Amblyomma > Amblyomma americanum. The sequence goes on along the minus strand of NC_135500.1, from coordinate 89,842,329 downwards.
CTTCTTTTTATTACTGTTTTTTTATGTCCGTGATGGTGTGTCAAAAGGAACTCGCGGGAACAATAGATGATAGTGCTGCTTTTAGCCAGTATTACACAAGCTCGAAAAAGAGATAGAGTTTATTTTCCCGGTGCAACTAATACACACAAGTCACTTTGTTAGGAAACTGTAGTAACACTATTAACAGGAGCACTATGACATCAATTCAGGAAAAGAAGTAAGGAGGAGAGCCAGCTCGCTGTCGTGATGCGAGAGCAAATGCGTCGTTGCACTAATGGCGTGCATAGGTCCCACCGACCCTCACAACGCTTTGAAGGCGCTCAGGGAAGGAGTCAAGCAGGCTGCTTGCAAGGTCAGGAAGAGGCTGGAGCCTGCTCCATTCCTCTCGAACTGCCGCCCAAAGGATATGTGGCGATGACTTGTGCAGCTGCCTTTTAGCAAGTCGCTTTTTCATTAAACTTGATTATATTTTCAATTATATTCAAATCTCCCTTCGGAGGCCATGGCGGCTCCTGGATGCAGAGCTGCTCAAGCTGTCACCAAGCGCAGTGCGGCTGAGGCTGCTCGCAAAACTGCCACACAAGAAAAAAAAATATTATATTCTTCACCAGTTGCCTTTGGGAGCAAGGCTGCATTAGGTAAGAAAAAAGAAAAAGGGCGAGACAGAAAAATAAATTTTGCTGGGCCGTGACAGTCCGTTAAACCCCTCTAATACTGTAGAGTGGGAACGGTCCGGCACTCTTGTTATCAGCCTACTAATCCCCCGCAGCGCCACGCGTTGTCATTCCGGCGCTCCGGTGTTCCCTCATATGTGCTAATCTTTTTACTCGCGACTGTACATACAATATGCCAAATTTGTAATTATTGTGATTTGAGCTGTGAAATCCCTAAGGCAGTTCTGTTTTTTTGCAGGATGGTCTTCCATAAGGTATGGTGCTGTCAGCACCACCACAGGAACAAGACTTCTTCTCAGAGAAGCACTGGCTGCCCTGCAAAACTGCATATCAAAATAAAAAAACTGAATCGGAATACAAAGAAGAATGACCAGTTCCTCTGCAGGGCAGTCCCTCTGCCTGCTCTAATTCGGTTGACATCAAGCCACAATCATAGTACCGAGTCAGCTGATTCACTCAGAATGCTTCGCACCAGCCCCGAAACAAAGGCCACAATTATTTTCTACTTTGAAGCGGGAATGACACCCTCTCAGGCTATAAACCACCATGAGAGTCTCCTCGCTGTGCAGCCAGATGGGCCACAACTTCTAGCAAGTGGTTTTGTGAATCCTACTAAAAGGGCCGTGTACTACATGCACGACCATTTGCGGACCGACAAGTATGGACCATGCGGGAGTCCACTGGTCAAGCTGCAGGAAAAGATGACACAATATGCAGCCCAAGGTATGCAATATCATTCCTAAAATTTCACTGTAATATGTTTGAAACCTATGCAGCATGCCAAGTTGGTGTCCTTGCTGCTGCTCGTACAGAGAAGTAAGCGCGCCACATGCAGTGACAGGAACTTTCTATACAGGATGAAGCATGAACTTAATAGTGCAGCTGCTCTGCAGCCCAGTAGGTCTCTGCTGCGGGGTTTAGCAGCAACTCTCGGCTGGCATGCTGCGCTCGCTTCACTGCCGAAGGCATTGTGGAAACTAACTGTACCTTAATATGCACTGTGATTAGAATATTTATAGTGTACTGGTGGCAGGATTATACTTCTTATATTAGGCAGTGGCTAGCTCCAAAGCACCATGTGCTGCGGCTCCAGTGAAAAGCACATTACATCTAGGAATGCCTAGCGAGTGGTGTGCTACCAGTACACTGATGGACGACGCTTTGTTGCAAGAAGCCCACTGCTACAGTGAGTGCAATGTATTCTTGTTTTTAGGTTACAGATAAGCTCATTTCTTGCCATTTTTTAGACATCGAATTACCAACATATCAAACTTTTCGTGAGCCCCGTCAAGTTTGATATATCCGGGTTTGACTGTTGTAGTTGTAGTCAAGTAGCAGTAGCAGTTTGGTTTATGGGGTTTAACATTATAAACCAATTTAGGCTATGAGGGGTGCAGTAGTAGAGGACTTCGGATAATTTCAATCACCTGGGGTTCACTTTACGTGCAATGACATCGTATAGTACATGGGTCTTAAGCATTTTTCCTTCAATGAAATGCAACCGCTGCAGCCGGGATTGAACCTACGCCTTTCAGGTGAGCAGCCAAGCACCGTAACCACCGAGTTACTGTGGCGGCTAGTAGTAGTAGTAGTAGTAGTAGTAGTAGTAGTAGTAGTAGTAGTAGTAGTAGTAGTAGTAGTAGTAGTAGTAGTAGTAGTAGCAGTAGTAGTAGTAGTAGTAGTAGTATAAATCTGCAAGCTAACCCAAGACAAAGAAGGAGGGAGAAATACGAGGAGGCGAAGACGAGAAAAATCAGGGCTCTCACCAAATGTTTTAACTAATCTGTAGATTAGTTTGGCCATAATTTTTCACATACTACATGTGTTCCATCAGTCATGAGCAATATGGTAGCAGCCATGGCTCCTAGGCAAAACTGTGAACCAACATCATTTCTGACACAACCAAGAGAGATGCCTTTCCAAGCGAAAGTTGAAAACATTGTTTCACACTTTTTGACTTTCTCCTGCCATCAATACTGAATAGCTCGCAAATGTGACTCCCATTTGTGACGCACATCTGCCTAAACTTTCAGTCATACCTAGCATATGACAGAGTGTTAAAATATAGTTACTACAGAAAGGAGGCAGCAAATATGCTCACTGCAAAATGCCACAATGTTCATTAGTGGTAATAGAACAAGCGCCATGTCAATTCTTCCTCTGGAAATCTCGGTATCTGTGTTACTTCATTTGTGTCTCCTGAATGACCATTCTGCATGTTCTGTTGCACAGGCACAGATGTCTACACCAGCAGTAAGGCAGATGACTGCTGGGCAGCACTCGTGGTCACACCCATTATGCGGCGTGCCCAGAGCCTGGAGTCAGCTCAAGAACTCATCTTTGTTGACTCGACGGCTTCCTGCGACACTACAAGGAGCACAGTCACAGTGTTGTTGACAGCCACAAAAGCTGGTGCAGTGCCAATAGCTGTGCTAATACACAGCTCACATAGCAGGGAGGGCTACAGTTTGGCTTTCCAGCTGCTGAAGCATTGCTACCCAACATGCTTTGGAAACAGAGAGGTAAGGGTTTCTGAACTAATGCAGGAGCTGGAAAATAGCGACAGTATTTAACGGGTGACAGTTGTAGATTATGTTGCTTATTTTTCAAGGAAAATCAAATGACGTCATTAGCATCTGACATACTGTTGTTGGAAGTGAGGTGCTTGTGCACTGTTGTTGAAAGTGGCATGCTTGCTTCAAGATGTTTAGAAACCATACTCTTAAATGAAAACGACTTCCTTTGTTTTCAACAAATTTCGTTTCTTAACGTTAGTTTTCCCTGTCAAGCTGGTATCGGGGAAAGAAGGTCTCACCATGGTAAAGCACGTACACGCACTGCCCGCCTTACTTTTGCAAAGGTAAACTTCACATATGGGTGATACTGCTTGACATGTGGTTAAGCCTTTACTACCCATGAGTACAAAAGCATGGTAATGTTTTAAAGGTTACTTCATAGCTTTCATTCACTGCATTAACAGATAAAAATAACTGTCTAAGCGCCCTCAGCAAACACAGTACACATGCACTTTCCCTTAATGCAGCAAAGAATGCTTATCTTTTTGGCATATGTCAACTGCTGTTGCAGGCACCTGCTGCATTCATGTCAGATTCTTCTCGGCCTGAGAAGGACGCCCTGCGTGACGTCTGGCCCTCGGCACAACAGCTGTTGTGCCATTTTCATATCCTGCAGGCAGAGTGGAGGTGGATCACCTCTTCACACCATAAGGTGGACAAAGATGACCGACGCCGCTTCATAGCAGCCTTCCAAAAGGTATTGCCAACTTACTGCTCGCTGAGTACTACACAAAAAATAAACCAAATGCTGTGTGAAAAAATTAAATGATGGAAGCACTACATCTAAGCTATCATACTGCTTGCGTGGTACACATTACACAGAAAAAACTAGACAAGATCAAGGTCATGTTTTGGCATGGTGCTCAAACAATATGAACGTTTACCAAATTGTCCAGGTTTTCATTTTTCCAACACCACATCTGAGCCTATAAGATTAATATTTATTTGGTAGGAAATTGATGTAATATTTAATGATTGTTAAATACTAAATGCAGAGTGATGTAGACACTGGGTTCTGTCCAGTCTGAGCCAGAATGCACTGCTTGCACTAACGGAAGAGAATTATTATACCTCAGCTCACCAGCCTAATGCATTAATCAGTGAAAGCTGATTGACGTTAGCAGCTGAGAGGTCTGGAGTGGCAGGCACAATTTGACTTTTCACAAGCGCCTGCCCACTTGGGCGTCTTACAGGCCTGTTCTGGTGCCTATATGCTCACATGAACACTCTGCCTTCTTCTGCTTCCAATGTTCAGTTCGATCCCATTCCCGGCACACTTCACGGACTCCAGGATCTGTTTGCACAAAGCAAGCATTCTAGTTCCCAGTGTTGCCTTATTCGCAGTCTAAGCACTCCATTCAATTTCGGGACAAAAAAGGCATATAACTGGCTCCCAGGGTCAGCGGACACCTTAAAGGACTATAGATACCCGATTTTTGCTTGCGTGTTTTCCTCTTTCAAACAATGCATTAGACATTTTTATGTATACAGCACCCCGCTGTATTCGGCTGCGACCAATATATATAATATGTCAACACAGGTTAACAACATCTTAGTTAAAATCAAAAAGTGATGGACTTGGGCACGGCATGTAATGTGAGGTCAAAATAGCCGATGGTCGTTAAGCGTAATGGACTGGATTCCAAGAGAAGGCAAGCGTACCCGGCGGCGGCATAAAGCCAGGTGGGTGAATGATACTAAGTCTGCAGGGATAAGGGGCCATGGGAGAGGCGTTTGTCCTGAAGGTGGGCATAGTCAGATTGATGATTATGATGAAATCTACAAAACAAGTGTTTTTTTTTCCCACTAAAAGCAACATGGAGTTAGGTCAGGCTTATTGTGTGAAACACAACTCATAGAATTCATCTCAGCATTCTTTTTTCGGTAGACTGCATTTCTCTGGCTTCAAGAAAGGCTTCCAATTTAGAAGCTCAACACTTAATAGCTATTGCAAAAACTCTGAATAGCAAACATTCCTACTACCCTCTTCACACGGATTGAAGCATATCTAGTGGGAAGGAAGCACTGTGCAGCTTACAACTGCACAAGTTCAGCAAGTGTGTGTGTGGCCTTGGGTGTCCATTTCAGGCCTCCGATGTATTTACAAACGATCTTGCTAGAAATGTTTGAAGTGCTACCAAACTGTAGCTGATGTGTGCTGCACTTACCATGAGATTTCCTCTTCAGGATGGTTACGGCAGAATGGGTAGAATAAGGACAAAGAAAGGAATGCACTGACAGGCGTGGACAAAGGTGCTGCTTCAGCACCTTCGCCCACATCTGTCTATTAAGGCGAAAGCCTTTAATGGCTCACCGTTGTCCGTCCGTCCGCAAAATCTGTCACACTATAGCTGTCAATAAAATGACGTCAACTGGATAAGAAAAAAATCCTTTTGCACAGCGGAATTCGCACCAGCATCCTTCCGCTCCGCAGCCAAGCGTGCTAACGACTACGCTACTTCCTGCCAATGCATATGTAGTTCTCCTTGTCTACTGTAAGGCGCGGGCTGGGCAACTTTATTTTTCTTTCTTTTTCTTTGCCCACAATAATATATGTCTACTGTAAGGCAAGCCTGTTATACGTAGTGGCATGGGCAGGGACAATTTATTTTTATTCTTTTTATAGTCCAACAATTATTTTTGTCTAGCATAAGGCAGCCCGTTATACCTAGTGGAATGGGCAGGGTCATTTTATTTTTCATTCTTTTTTTAGTCCCACTGTAATTTTTGTCCACCGTAAGGATGCTGGAGAGTGTTTGCGGAAAGGCATCTAATCAGACGGATGCCTCCCAAACATCCTCCAGTGTCTCCAGCATTTAAGATTCACAAACAATTGTGTACTTAACATTTTAGCCACACATCAGTGACACAAGCAGCAACACCGTGCTAAAGCCCTCACCGCACATTAGGTCAACAAAGTACCCCCTGAATTTTTGCTCTTTTCTTTGTCCTCGCTCTACGAAATGTGTTGTAGCCACCATAAAGTATGCAACAAGCTCAATTACCCACCCTTTTAATGGGTGTTCGCTCAGAAACAGGTTTAGTTATGCTACAGGTTAATATTAAGACAGTACTTCTTTCACTTTCCTTTTACTGCACTGGCTCACTTTTTTTTCTACTACCTTATTTGCCCATAAAATGCATGGCTTGTGTTAACAGCTTTGGACATGATATCACCTGTTCATTATAATGCATTCTGTTTTTTTGTTGTGCAGTTTTCCCTAAAACAACAATGTGCCAGTGTGGGCACTCCAAGCAGTGTGTGTGTGTGTGTGTGTGCGTGCATGCGCGCGTGTGTGTGCACGTGCGTGTGTAAACCTTTACAAAACAACGAAAGCAGCTGGAAATACTCAATCAGAAACGAAATCATAATGACTGATCTGGAACTGAATTACGAGCTCCTAATAAAAATGGCTTCAGGAAGAAGTGCAGAATTTGAGTTTAGCTCTTCCTTTTTTTAAAAAACCTTTTTCTGTGACAAAGTACCTCCTCATGCATGAGTGAGGCAAAAAAAACGATTGTGCATCACTACGTTCATTAAGCATGGTTAATACACTCCTATTGTTCTCATTTATGTCACAGGTCCTGTATTCAAAGACCAAGGAATAACTTGAAGAAGCAAAAGCAGCTCTTCGCTCACTGCCTCACCAAGACTACGTGCAAAGAGTCGACTCGCTTTTGAAGACCGAGGAGGAATGGGTGGCTATGTACCGGGCAGGCATTGTTACAAGAGGACAGAACACAAACAACTACAGCGAGGCATCGATTAGAATTCTGAAGGACATTGTCCTGTGCAGAACAAAAGCATACAACGCAGTAGCCTTGGTGGAATATATCACAACAGCATGGGAGAACTATTTTGAGACAAGAATTCTTCGCCATGCGCACAACAGAGAATCGGCGCATCGAAACAGCATAGACCGTCTCTTAGACAAGATCCCAGACATGGCTACCGAATCTATCGTGCAAAACCATGACGAAGGTTACAGCGTCCTAAACTCAGCTGGGACTGGGATGTATGAAGTACATGCCGACATTGGGGTCTGTAGCTGCTGGGCAGGGAGTCAAGGGGCCTTCTGCAAACACCAGGCACTTGTATAGAGGTCCTTTGGAGGGTCCTTTCCTAACAGCCCACAGCTAACACCTGCTGACTGTGTCCAGCTGGGTCAGCTGGCACTGGGTGAGAGATGCCCACCACTGGAGTTTTTTATGCCCATGACGGGAGGTCTACAAAGTGATGCACCTGCAGGCACTTCTGTGTCTTCTTCTGCCAGTCTGCAAGACCCAGAACACCACCAAGGCCCCAGCTGCTGTGATCAACCAATGAATACGTCGGATGAGACAAGTCCTGAGCCACGTTTAAAGCCAGAGGTACAGCAGAACCTTTCATTCTATTTACTTCCATCAAAAGTGAAAAAAAAATCTTGTAGGCAAAACAGCACAACCATGATGCAAGATACCTTATTGCATGCCGAAAATAGTTAGCCTTCAGCAAGGTCTAATAATTACACTCCTAGCCACTTAGTGTTCCAGCTGCCATAACTGGTGACGTATTAAAATCAGACTTCATTAACCTTTTGCAGGATCTCGAAGAAAAATACAGGACCCTGGAGCAACACCTGCGACGTCTACACAGACTCGCTGAGGGAAACTCGTCATACGCCGCTTTACTTGATACCGTGAATGCACAGCTCGGTAGCGTGAATACAAGCAGTGGCGCATATGGAGTTATGCTAACCGTAAAGGCCGCAACAAAACCAGACAGGCGCCGAGGCCAGAAGATAAAGGTGCAACCCACAAGCCTGGTAAGGCGCCGACCAGGTCTGGCAAGAGGCTCAGGACGTGTTCCCGCTGGACGGCCACCACAATCAGGGGCAGTAAGGAGCCTAAAACGGAAGCACGCACTGAGCTGCAATGTCCGTGACAATGTGCCTAGTGCCAAGTGCCACTAGGATGGACACACATCACCAGTAATCCTTAGCCTGTCAAGAAGCTAAGTGAACCAAGATGGCTTCAATAACTCTTTGTGGGTGTGGCAGAATCAACAATTTCCTACCTTGACCAGCACCAAATGGGGACATCAGAATTTGAAGAGTGTGCTCAAAAGAGCATGTTTTTCCCTGACTGAACATTTTACAAGCGCTGTACTCGTAACGAAAGAAGAAGAAAAAGGGCATTATTCTAGCCGCACTGCCATTGCTCAGAGCGCGAGAGCCTCCTAACCTGGACAGACCAGAGACTGTCGCCGCCGTGGTTTTGCCGCAGCCTGAGCGCTGACCTAAGACCCCGTTACATTAGATGGAGGTTTGGTTTAGCATCCTCATACCGCCCTGGACCTTTGCAGCCGCACACAACCGACCCCCACTATGCCTAATGACGCCAACCACCAAGCCGTGCAGGTGGACTCCTCAGTCCTGTGCTCCAGCTCCCTCCGGCAGCGGGCCCCACCCTCTTCAGCGGTACTGATGATCATGATGCTGAAGACTGGCTCACATACGAGCAGGTGAGCACATCTAACAAGTGGGACGATACTACCAAGTTGAGCGCCGTCATCTTTTATTTGACCGGCGTTGCCAGCCTGTGGTTTTCAAACCATGAAGCAGACTTCTCTACGTGGGCTGCTTTCAAGGCGAACCTCACCGAAGTGTTAGGACGTCCTGCTGTGCGCAAGCTGTGCGCTGAACACCGCTTGCTCGAGCGCTCTCAGCCCTCGAGTGAGACGTTCACAAGCTACACTGAAGATGTGGTAAACCTGTGTCTGCGCATCAACGCCCAAATGTCTGAGGTTGATGCCTTTCAGATGCTGCTGTCGCGAGATCTTTGCACCATTGCCGAAGTTGTCAGTCTCCGCCAGAGCTACGACAAGCTGCGCAAGCAGAGGCTAATTACTCGCCAGCACACAGCGCTTGTCGAGTCGCTTGCCGGCCTGTCAGCTGCACCCGACCACTCGCAACTATTGGCACACATCAAAGATTTCGTGCATGACGAAGTTGCATGTCAACTATCGCTTCTTCCATCCCACTCCATGCAATCTCCGTACCTGGTACCCGACCTTCGCACTGTCATCAGTGAAAAAGTGGCTAAGGCCCTTCCACTGGTCCCTCCGCCTGCGCCAGCTCAGCCGCCCGCACCTGTCACTGCACCCCTGACTTACGCTGCTGCCGTCGTCGCACGGCCGGGGCCACCTAACTACTGCCCAACCTATGCTCCACCTCAAGCATCTATGCCTCAAGCCCCCTCACGCTCTTACGCCTTTTTTTCCGACCGCTTCGACAATTCTGCAGTCCTTGGCGTACCATTTACAACCGGCCTATTTGTTGCTCTTACAGATTGCCCGGTCATGTGGCCCAGCTTTGTCGTCGTGTACCAATCTCCCAGGTTCCCGGTTACTGGCCTCCTCCCAGTGAATATTCACCATCAGCCGAGCCGCCACAGAGTTGCCCTCGTTCACCTGATCACACTACCGTCTCTACCCAGCGCTCACCTTCTCCTCGTCGCCGTTCCCTTTCTCCCATGCATTGGTGCCTGGATCTTTTGCAAGAGGAAAGCTAGATACTGCAGTTCCTGAGGCAAGAACTGCGCCACCAGCGAAATGTCCAAGGCCTCAATTATCTCCCGCAAATCTGATCGCCGTTTCTGTAGAGGGTGTTTCTGTTCTGGTGCTTGTCGACACCGACGCTGCTGCTTCTGCCATGGCGGCCATCTTTTACTGCTCCTTGCAAAAAGTGACGACCCCACTTTCTGGATTTTCGCTAGGCACCGCAAGAGTGCAGGCTTTTGCACCGTTAGCGACGTGCGCGGCTCGCGTCATTATTCAGGAGATCCTCTACGTGATTGAATTCATCATTCTGTCTACCTGTGCTCATTAAATCATCTTGGGTTGGGTCTTCCTGATGCGCCATAATGCAGCCATCGATGGTGCTCGAGCTGAACTCAAGTTCTTCGCACTCAGCGGTTCTTCGCCGCCCAATGCCCCTACTGCTGCTCCTGCCAAAGCCGTCGTTGCTGAAGACACTGAATTGCCTGCCTGCTCTTCAGTTCTAGTGCCCATCACTTCTGACATTGTTTGCGATGGCAACATACTTTTTTACACCATCGCCCCTCTTTTTGTGCCGCAAGTACGTGCCCATACCTTACGTCATCCTCACCCTGACATCTGGCCTTAGCGCGTTGTTCGTGACGAATCCATTTACATATGCTTCCACTGTGCGTTGCAGTGAGTGTTTCGGAACTGTTTAAATCATTGATTTCATTCTCTATCACGAGGAGACTGATGATTCGCCGTCCCTCGACGTAGATGCCATCAGCCCGCTGGTTCCTGCCCTCGACACTTCGCATCCAGACGTTTTCCTTCCCGCCATCAACGCCTCTCTTCCTGCACCTCAACGCACTCAACTTCTCGCGCTGCTTCGTCACTTTCGTTCCTCCTCTGATTCACACCAGACCGCTTTAACCCGCACGTCGACTGTCGCCCACCACATCGCCACCGCTGACCGCGCCCCTCTGTGTCAGTGCCCATATCGTGTCTCCGCCAGTGAGTGGCATGTTATTCAAGAACAAGGTGACACCATGCTTCAGAGCGGCGTGATTCAAGCCTCAAACAGTCCCTGGGCCTCACCCGTGGTACTCGTGAAGAAGAAAGACGGCTCTACTCGCTTCTGCATTGATTACCGCCACCTGAATAAGATCACGCGAAAGGATGTTTACCCTCATCCCCGCACTGTTGATGCTCTGGATTGCATCCAAGGAGTAGAACATTTCGCTTCTCTCGATTTACGCTATGGGTACTGGTAGGTCCCCTGGTATCTGACGATCACCCTAAAACCGCACTTGTGACCCCTGATGGCCTGTATGAATTTAACGTCATGCCTTTTGGCCTCTGTAATGCTTCAACTACTTTCGAGTGCATGATGAACACCATTCTGCACTGTCTGAAATGGAAGCCGTGCCCTCTGTTATCTCGAAGACATCGTGATCTTTTCGCCCGACATTGCAACTCATCTGTCCCGACTGAAGCACATCTTAACCTGCCTCAAGAACGCCAGCCGTCAGCTGAAATTAAAAAAAGTGTCGATTTGCTGCTTGTGAATTGAAAATTTTAGGCCACGTTGTGTCAGAAGCAGGCGTCCGCCCTGACACAAGCAAACTTCGTGCTGTGACTGCGTTTCCAACACCTACTTGCATTAAGGAACTGTGCAGCTTCCTAGGCCTCTGTTCCTATTTTCGACGTTTTATTCACAACTATACGGCCATTGTTGCCCCTTTAACTCAGCTTCTCAGCAGCAACATAGGTTTTTCGAGTTGGTTGCCTGTCTGCGACGACGCGCAGTCTCCTCAAGACACCACCCACCTTGCGTCACTTCGACCTGCAAGACCCAACCGAAGTACATACGGACGCCAGTGGCATTGGCCTCGGGGCTGTGCTCGCCCAACGCAAGTCTGGATTCGAGGAATATGTGGTTGCTGACCCCTGCCGCACCCTCACAAAAGCCGAATCCAACTACTCCGTGGTTGAAAAAAGAGTGCTTAGCCATTGTCTGGGCTCTTGGCAAGTTTCGACTCTGTCATAATGGCCGTCCTTTTGATGTCACCAACCATCATGCCCTATGTTGGCTTTCTTCGCTAAAAGATCCCTGCGGTCGCCTTGCGCGATGGGATCTCCGTCTACAAGAATATAACATACGTGTCGTATATCTTGCCTTGTCCCGCTCCCCGCTACTGGCCGAGCTTGCCAGCCTCTCTACCTTCGATTCCGCTGCACATTCGCTCACCACCTCCGGCATGCCTTCTGAGGAGCGTAAATATCAATGGATTGCCTCTCTTTTTGACTTTCTCTCTTCCCCATCTACGGCTCCAGCGTACCGTGCGAGGAAAATTTGTAAATTGTAGGGTTTAACATCCCAAAACAACCTGCCGGCTACAAGGGTCACCTTAGTGGAGGGCTCCGGATTAATTTAAAGCATATAAAGAAGACTGAAGACATACACTTAACGTAGTGTGACCATGCTGCCTCGAGAACTTCTGCATAGGCTGTTACAAGCAAAAGGCCAAGGGCTATCCTGAACTATTTCCAGTACTGTGTCTCATGGTGTCTGAACCTTCAAACCATTTAGGTAAAGAGAGCTAATTGATGAACAGCTCAGAGCGAAACTAACACCGTTCTTGCTTCAGGTTGTTGGTCAATATGGCCTCGTGCACTATGACATCAGCTAGGCATCCTGGTTGGCTTAAAAGTAGAATGACTGCCCAGGCAGGCTGTGGTCCCTGGTTCTACCCCAGACTAAGACGAATTTTCCTTCAGCTGCAAAGTTTCTGAAAAAGCTGTCTAGCTTTGCTCTGCAACCGTATAAATGTGATCAAGTAGAAACTCAAGAGTAATTACTGCCTAATTGAAATGCACTTCACCTTGAGTGTTTCCCTTAAACACTTTGAGCTACATTGTGAATGTGCATTCCAAGAGCATCTTCCATTCCCCAACATTCTCCTTGCCCCAAAACAGTTATCAATCTGAAACTCAAAACAAAACAAGAGGCTCCATGCTGACACTGTCAACAGGAATTTCCTATTCAGTCTTTGAGAATATACGCATCCTATTGTAACGATACTTTTGATACAGCATTGTGTACACAGACTTAAGACACAAATCAAGCGCACTCTCACTTTACAGTTCCATTCAGTGCCTCTCACGATGAACGTTCATGTTTACTGTTCGGTTGCAAGAGGGTTTTTGCTGCAGTGCTGCCTGCATTACCTACCCCCTTCCAATTTCCTATTTTTCTTTTGCCAAGGCTGTGGAGTCTGATTGCACCTGTTTCATTTAACAGGTATATTTAGCAGGCTATTTGCTGCAGTTCACAGAGTGTTCGAATTTACTTTCTTTGCAATGGAATAAAATGTAGCAGGAAGCTTTTAGATAACTGGATTCTTATGCTGCAAACCTGTTGGACCTAACATGTGCTTTCTGGCAGTTTCTCGGGGTCATCTTTCTGCATTTCCGGAGTACAGTGAAACTTGGGATTAGAGATAATGTTAGATAATGCTTTGTGCAACATGCATGAAAGCAGCTTCACATTTTTTCACAGTGGCTGCAGTCCTAGCAGGATGACCTACAGCATGAACTAACACATGTTGACGTTTGAATTTAGGCTCCCTCTTGGGCTTTCTAGACAGTATATGCTTCCTGCATGAAGTCGAGGGTTGGACGGAAACCTGTTTGGTCGGGGCTGTACATCGAGAAGGCAGAACACCGGCCAAAACAAAATGAACTCCTAAATGACGTTTCGGCTCTCACACGGGAGCCTTGTTCACAAAAAGGTGCAGACGTGAAATGCTGGCTATTTAAGCTTGAAAATGTGCCCTAGGCAGTGGGCTTATGCACTAGGAAGTGCCCCGTCAGTGCGATTAAGAGTGTGTTCGGTTGTTTGAATGGCTAAGGAGTCTAGTGCATTTGACGAGGCTTTCTTGTCTGCAACAGCATGCAAGTGTTGTCTCAACCTTTTAACAAAGTTTCCACTTTCACCTACATACACATAGTTACAGTCTCTGCACGGTATAGTGTACACTACGCCCGGAAATTTTTCTTTCGGCAGGCAGTCTTTTTACATTGACGAGCAACTTTTTCGCCGCCACGTGTGACACCTCAGCGTCATAAGATCGCAAGATGCGTGCCAAGGCTTCATTGAACCCGGGCACATATGGCACAGGTCCACGTTTTTTGGCGGCTGAGCCACTGTCAGATCGTGGGGGTTGGAACAGTTTGCGTTCCACAGCGTTGACGAAAGGCAACAGGTAGCCACATTCGGAGAAGTCCTTGCGAACACCTTGACGGTCGGCCTTCACGTCCTCTGGCTCTGTGCAGATGCGGTTTGCTTGAAGAAATAGCGAGGCAACTACTGATCTCTTGTGAGAGGCTGGGTGAAAGGAGTGAAAGTGAAGATAGCAGCCAGTATGAGTGCTCTCCCTGTACACTTTGGATGAGAGCATGGATTGGCTTCGTTTCACTAAGACATCCAGAAACGGAAACTGTCCATTCTCTTCTTTTTCGACTGTGAACTGGACGGCTCTTTCGGTGCTGTTAAGATGCGCTGTGAAATCAAATAAAACATCCTTCTTAATAATAGCAAAGCAGTCATTAACGTACCACACAAAAATCTTTGGCTGTGGGCTGAATGAATTTAGTGCGTGGCTTTCAGGCCATTCCATTGTTAGGTTTGCAGCGGTAACAGAAACTGAAGCACCCATGGCTGTGCCGTGAACCTGTTTGTACAACACCTGGTCGAAAGTAAAATATGTGTTACTCAGGCAGAAACGCAGGAGTCGCCCGAGATCTGGCACATCGATTGGCGACCTGCCAGGCGAAGTAGCATCAGATTCTAGGGCCGCCGCGCAAACCTCGACTGCTAAGTCAGTTGGAACACTCATGAAGAGTGGCTTGACATCAAAAGAGACCATCATATCACAGTTGTCAAGACGCACGTTTCGAACTTTTTATATAAAGTCAGCAGAATGAGGCACACTGGTCTGGGTTCTTCCGATGAGCGGAGCCAGTATGTGGTGCAGGAAGCCAGAGAGCTTGTAGAGTGGTAAACTGGTAAAATGTGCGACAGGCCTCACTGGAACATCGGTTTTGTGTATCTTAGGAAGGCCATAGAACGCTGGTGCTGAGCCATTGTGACATAGTAGCGCTAAGCAGAAGGACTTATGTTGGGGTGGCACCACAAAAGGTGTGATAGAAGCTTTTGCAACTGAGAGAGAGAGAGAGACTCTTTAATGAAGAAACAGAGAATTTAGCCGGCGTTTCAATATCGCTGGCATGCTACTCTGCGTAGGGAGGGGAATTTGGGAGATAAAGACTGAAGGAGAGCAGCGTGGAAGAGGTGGAAAAAATTACATGCCCCATCTAACTCATTAGAGGAAGTGACAGGGGTCAACGCGGGCGCAGTGCAATGCCCACGTCTCACCCTGGAGGCTCCTCCATCCTGACCAAGGATGCCCCGGCACCAGGTAAGTATAGGAAGAGGTGGAAAAAAAACGAACATAAAATGCAGCCATGAAATGGGTACTAAGGATGCAGTGGCGAGTATTGATGTAACCTATGGAATGATGGAGTGCATAGTCCGACGAATGGGCTGACGAAGTTCACTGCAAGAAGAATGCATGAAGGTAACCTGCAAGTGAATTTAGAGCTTATCGAGATCTCCAATGTCTTTTAAATATGTAAAAAGAAAGTTAATTGCAAGTCTCTGTTGCCTGAAGCAGGCTAAGGGGCCTAAAACTTTGTCCATTGTTAGGGGCACTGGGCAGAGCTTCTGCATGCAATGTTCATAGTACGCACGCTCGTTAGCATACGCAGGGCACTCAAGCAGGATATGTTCCACAGTTTCTATCGAAGCACAGTTGTCACAATGCGGACTGTTCATTTGTCCAAAACGGTATCGCAGGCCATTTGTATATGCAGCATTCAGACGAAGTCGGTGATAAAGTGTTTCGAGTTGTCGAGGAATTCTGGGTGAGAGTCTTGATCTAAGATGTGGGTCGATTGAGTGAAGAAATTGGTACTGATGTGTCGGCAAACTCCAAAGCCGATACGTTTCTTCGTACGCAAAACTTTTAGCCATTTGGGACGCATCAGATTTCGTGAGAAAACTTCGAATGTATCTCTGATGTTGATGGCCCTTACGGGCCGCTTCATCTGCTTTTTCATTAGCCATAATGCCACAGTGAGCAGGTACCCACTGAAATGTTATACAGTGGCCTGTGGCAATAGCTAAATGATGGATATACCCAATGTCCAGGGAAACTGGCTGGTGATTCGTTTTCTTCAGCAGGTTGGCCAGGATCTGCAGAGATGCTTTTGAATCGGTGAAGATAACCCAACGGCCGGCGGTTCGGCGCAGGATGTAAGAAACAGCTTCCTTAATGCCGTGAAGCTCAGCTGTTGTAGAGGAGGTCCTCCGCTGCAGCCGGTAAGAAAGTGCATGGCCTGTAAGATACAGGCATGCAACTGTGCCTGTATCTTTGCCATTTGATCCCTCTTGACACACACGTAAGTGCTCTGGTCATACAGCAGGGCCAGCATTTGGTCTTGTAGGTGACCTTGTCGAGAAGAACAGTGGCATTTCCTTTGTCAGCTGGTAGAATGACCAAATCGGCATTAGCCTGGAGCTGCTTGATGGCGTTGCACTGAACTGAAGAGAGTGTCGAGGAGGCCTGAAGCGGCCGCAGCCTCAAAAGAGCGCCGAGTGTGCGAGTACGTGCTTCTTCGCGGCGGGAAGGTTCCACCTTGCTGATTGCGTTCTCCACTGCGTATAGAATATTTTCTTTGGTCTGGGGCCGGTGCCACTTGAAGTTTAGGCCCAGGCTGAGTACAGACAGAGCAGGATCAGGCTTATGAGAGTACAGGCTGTGGACTGTTGACAAAGTGACGTTGCTGTGTGCAGGCCTATCCTGATGTGTGAGCCTGTAGAGTTTGTCTTCGTGGGACTGTTCTGCTCAGGCTGCAGATAATTTGGCCTGAAAATTGGCGTGTAGCTGCACACTTAGGAATACTGCCGAGTACTGGCACTCTAGCCGGCACCGTGCAAAGAAAGCTTTGTTTTCTAGTTTCCTAATAGTTTGTTTGCAATCCAAAATTCTTGCCTGTAGTAGAAATCGTTCAGCCTTGGCGACAATGCTGTAGCCGAAACTTGTTGAAACGGGCCTGTTGAGGCGGAGGGACTGAGGAATGAGGCCAAGGGTCTTGCATATGTCATGTTGAAGTTCAAGTGACCATTTGAATGATGCCACTCGAGTGGTCACGGAAGTAAATCGACAGATTTCGGTAATTGCTCTTTGGCCATACGACCGGTGTAAGTTGATGAACTCGAGGGTTGGACGGAAACCCATCTGGTTGGGGGTGTACATGAAGAAGAAGGCAGAACACCGACGAAAATAAAATGAACTCCTAATGACGTTTCGGCTCCCACACGGGAACCTTGTTCACAAACAGGTACAGATGTGAAAGGCTGGCTATTTAAGCTTGAAAATGTGCCCTAGGCAGCGGGCGTATGCACCAGGAAGTGCTCCGTCAGTGCGATTAAGAGTATGTTCGGTTGTCTGAATGATTAAGGATTCTAGATATAGACGGCTCTGCAGATTATTTTCTGTTTTCAAAATGCACGCGTTGCTCCAATCTATATCATGCTGCCTGCTTTCAGAATGTTCGGCGAGTGCATTTGACGAAGCTTCCTTGTTTGCAACATCATACTGGTGTTGTTTCAACCTTTCAACGAAATTTCCACTTTCACCCACATACACTTGGTCACAGTCTGTGCATGCATACTGTACACTACACCCTAAATTTTTTATTTTTTTTTCATGAGGACAACATCTGTATACCTGGCTTGAAAAGTCGTGATATATATTCTATTTTTGTATTTATTCATCATTCTCAGCAATCACTGTCTGCAACTCTCTGCTAACAATCATCACATCATCTAGTACAGAAGCATCATTCAATAAAAGGTTGAAAGAGTGTGTACTTTTTAATTACCATCATTTGCCATGCCAATGAACCCTGTATTTATTGTATATGGCTTTTATTGCTCGAGTGCTTTTGTATAGTATTGTGTTCTCTTTTTGCCGTGTTCCTTAATGAGTTTGCAAAATTGAGCATACTTAATCAAATTTTTTCTTGTGATTGTTAATTTCCACCGCACCTGTTTTCCGATATGCAGTTACTATCTTCCATATGTTTATCATGCGTCATATATACAATTAATAACAGGAGGTCCCCACGACAGTTTCTACTTGGGGCCTCCTCTTCTACTAATTTATTTACCTCATGCCTGAACTAGTTTTTGAATAAACATAATGTATGTCAAACAAAACTTTGCAGTGGTTATTCGTCATCTGCATGCCGTCTTGCTCACATACTGTTAGATTCACACTGGCTGCTAAGCTAGACCGCATGCTGGAGATCATATTTTGTGTTAACGGGATTGGTATATTATTGCAAGATGTTAATCAGGCCAAGGTATTTGGTCCTGATGATATTCCTCCAGTTTAATTCACAAATTGTGTATGATTCACCTACTTTGCTAAAAGCTTTGCAAACTGTTCACATCACCTTTACAAGACAGTGCTGTAATGACTTTGATAGGTACAGAGTTAAATATTACTTTAAGAACAAGCAAGAAATTTATGCTTAAGAGTGCTTTTTATCTCGGGCCTTGGAATAAGCAACTGAATTACATTGGGAACAAGGCAGCCATCAGTTCTTGGTTTATTACAGTAGAGATTCGGTCATTTGCAAAGTGATTTCAGAATACAGCTGATATTCATGTGTGATCAATACTTGAATATGGATGTGTCTGTTGGGGCTTGGAGACATGGCCACTTATAAGTAAATTGAAAAAATTCACAACAGTGCTGCTTGATTTCCACCAGGAAATCAACCAACTTAATTACATATTGAAGCATTTCAAGGTGACAGAGCTTTCCTTAAAGGGTGATGTTTTCTATTCTTGTTTTTTACCTATCTTAGAGTGGAACAGCTTGCTGTAATGTCCTATGGGGTGGTGCAAGTAACTGTTAAATAAAAAATAAATATTGATGTTCAGAGAAGTAGCCACCTTTTTCTTTTTTATTCTGAGGACACTATATAAGCAACCACCAAAGGGCGGCTCACTTTAAACAACACCAAAAGAGTCATTATGCATTGGAGAAAAGGAGCAAGCACATAAACCAAGCAGCATTATCACCTATGTTTACGACCTACCAGATCACAGATTGCGGAAAACATGTGGATGCCACATCGAGCTCAGATTAGACACAGAGCAGTGGATGCAATAATAATAATGACAACTGTTTGCACTCTGAACAGTTTAGGTATGGGAGGTTGCGCTTAGTGGGATTTTTCCATTCCTGTGTCCAATGTGAAGATAAGACAGCAAGGGTATGCCGACAGCAAGTATATGCCATCATGAAACTGTTTGCAACAGTGTCTAAAGGCAATGATCTTACAGCCCAGTGCACTGTTCTAGGTTACCTGACACAATTGTCACTTCAGCTCCTTTATTTCAGTTTCGCCTAAACAATCATGCGACGACGTCACCCGTAACCGCGCGCAGCTTTCATGAGAGGTATGAGATAGATATGAACGTTTGACGGTTTGTGAAAGGCCAGGAATTTCACACACTGGCGGTGACACTCACCTATTCACACAAATGCATAGGCCAGGCTAGCGTTACTACAATACAACTTGTGCAGACGCGGGGAACTTGTGCAGACGCAGGCTAGCGTTACTACTATATAACACTGCCGGTGACACTCACCTATTCGCACAAATGCAGGCCAGGCTAGCGTTATTACAATACAACTTGTGCAGACGCGGGGAACTTGTGCAGACGCAGGCTAGCGTTACTACAATACAACTTGTGCAGACGCAGGCTAGTGTTACTACAATATAACTTGGGCAGACGCGGGGGAACGGCTAGCAAACGGAACGGCCAGCAAACGGAAATACGCGGCAGCGGTTTTGGCAACATTGCACTTGTCGGGAACGGGCGTGGGCAACACTGAACTTGGCTGCAGCGTCTGTTTTGGCAACATTGCACTTGTCGGGAACGGGCACGGGCAACATTGGTCTTGTCTGCAGCGGCTAGCAAACGTAAATACGCCACCGGGCGAGACGGGTCTGGACGCTCGCGCGATGCTGAGAACAAATAAGTGTAGCGTACGGTCAGGTGCGGGCGCGTCCAGCAGACGCCGCGGCTGAGCCGCGGCGGCGCCGAAGCCCGAGGACGGGGCATACCAACGGCTCTCGAGAAGTGGGCCGGGTTAACGAAACGTAGGTGTACATACAAAAGGGATGCTGACGCACGTTCAGAGACAGCAACGACAGGCTGGCGCCGCTTTCCACATTTTGGGGGGACGCCTGTCAACAGTCGGCACGAAGACGAGTAGTTTGTTACTTGCGGCTGTAGCGGCTCGGTTGAGATCGATAACTGCCGTAATCCTGTGAGCCGCCAGGTCACGTGTTCTCAGGAAGCGGACGACACGTAGGAGTGTCTTTGATGTATTTTCGCGTTTTTATTTTTACTTGGTAAGGGAGAGAGATTGAGTAATACTGCAGAAGTATGGGGCGTGGCACGTAAACCTAGTGGGCCAATCATTTCGAGGGCCCGTTCACCGAATGCCATTTTTTAAAAGCAATTTTGATGTTCTTATCGTGCTGAGTATTTTAGGGAGAGGGGTTTGAACCTTGCGGAACCTGCAACACATGTAATGCAGTTTGTATACAAATCATGTGTTAGTGTGTTGTGATTGTGTGGTGCCAAATGTGGGACAGGCTCCTAGGTTTCAAAACCGGGCTCCGGAGCCTGGAAAATTGTTCTGAGCTAGATTTCGATCCCTTGCATCTTCGGCGATGCCAAGGAGGGAAGATTTTCCCTCAGCCAGTTCCACGTAATCACTCGCCGTTTATTCTGTTGTAAATATGTGAATTCCTGTATAAAGATTCAGTTTGCCTTCCTTGAGTCAAGTGTTGCCTGATCTCGTCTGTATTGCCGCCTCGGACGGTGGGGCACCTGTTGTGGAGCCCGAAGAACGAACCTGAACTCAGACAAAAACTAAAAAAAAACACGGCCCGTGGACTATGGCGAACAGATGGAGTTCGGGACGGTAACGGAAAGCCGGTTACCAGGTTTAAACCGAAGACAAGGGGGTGGCTGATGAAATGAACGACCATTCAGGTGAAGAAAACAAAAAGGAGGATAGAGGTGACGGGGCAGATGAGATAAAGAGCAGAAAAACAAACTCAAATAAAAACAATGCAAAGACAGTAAAGAGGATGAAGAAACGCGAGATGAAAAACAACGGAGTAATAAAAAAGCGTATCATAGGAATAACACTGGAAGAAGAAGTACGGAAAGCTGAGCAATTTGGTTACTACTATCCATGGTAAAACAGCGCGCAAGAACATGAGGACGGAACAAACACGAGCGCTGTGTCGAAGGCCGCCACCTATCCGTCGAGCTGATGGGTTTTAGCCGCTTCCTGCGATGAAAGCTGCTTTGAAACCCCGTTTACTTGTTGCTAGCTTTTAGGGCCTCATTGTTTCAATTAGCCTATACTGGTAAAGCATTCTCAAACTGTTTGGCTAGCCTAATTCTCGAACGTTAGTATAAAGAACAATCTAGCAAGCCCTGACAAACCATTCCTGTATTGATAACAGAGTTCATTACCCCCTACATATGTTCGATTTCGTTCACATTGGCCAGAATAATGTCACTGCAGTGCACGCAGCGCTTTAGTAGTAGCTTGCTATATTCGTATAAATATGTTTTGGTGCTGTACGCGTGGTGTTTCGCTATAAAAATGTGGAATTGCGCAAAGTTATTCACCTGATTTCTAACTTTTGCCACCGCTAGCGCGATCGCATGTTTGTTCTGCGATAATTGTCAAGCAGAGTAACGCGCACTGCACCTTCGGCATCTCCTTCGGACTCCACCAGCACCATTTTTTTCCACGCGGGAGAAACGTGGGAGGAGCGAGCACCCGCCCTAACTGGTTTGCCGCTGTTCGGCGCCTATTTCGATCAGAACACCGCTCCGCTCCGTTGCTGCCGCGGTTTTCGGCTCCGTCGTCGCCGCGCCGTAGAGGAGGCCGTCTGTGAGAATGTGGCCTGACGCTCCGCTCGAGCCGCACGTTTCTGGGTCCGTCGTCTCGCCGCGCGAGGGTGGCGTCCGGAATCACCCTGTTCTGCGCTATATCCGAGCAAAAGCGGAGGGGCCCAGTCCGGGTCCGTCTCCTCCCACAGTTTTGATGGTCTGCCTACAAAATGCAAGAGAAACTTGTTTAAAATGAGTTTCCGCTATGCTTATACGTCATGCACCTAAATAAACACTGTGCATATGCGACGGACTTACCTTTTACGAAGTGGACGCCGCAAGCATGAATGCCCGGCCTTTCGGTTTTGAGATCGGCGCGTGTTATCCGAGCCATCCACACCTCCCGTCGATTCGCGCATGAAGCTTTCGTAATGTCACCTTGATGCTGGATGATCTTTGGGAGACGAAAAAAAGTTTGTGTTTGTTGATATCGCCCAACAAGTGAGGTTGGAGCATCCAACAGCAGCGCAGATAACCATCGCGACACCGTCGAAAGTACACCGTGCGCGCGAATTGCATGAACTGCACCACGGCCGCTGTGACAGCACCAACATGGCGGAACAGCATCACAGGTTCCTATCTATGACGTCACTGCAAGCAATGTATAAGGGCAGAACGTGTTGACGTCAGTGCTCGAAGCATACGTTCGACCATACACAGTCGGGCTAAAATAGAGAGCGCGCAAACGTTAATCCGTGTTTTCAGATTTCTACCATGGCAAAGGGGCTGACTACGCGGTCTTTGCGTAAAGCGCAAGAGGTAAAATATAAAGGCATGACAGTTAAAACTGACGCGGGCTGAACTGGAACCGAGCGCGCATTCTCCTTCCGCGTGAACAGCGGTCGCAGCAGCGGAGCGGCGGGGCAGTGGTGACCCCACGGGGTACGGCGGGAGGCGGAAACAGACTCCAATGCGAAAGCCGTAAGAAGAAAAGCGCGCGCTCCACTCGAGAGCGGCCGTGAGCCGGAGAGAGCTTCTTCGGGATCAGGCGAGCGTCGCGAGCCGTTGTATAACCTACGCTCTCGTAACCTTCTGCGGTCGGACACGGATATCTGTTGTGCCTTGCCGCTGGACTTCTGGTTCCATGCAACGAAGTGAGCTCAGCAAGCGCGAGCTCTCGGCACCTTCGCCAGCAAATGCTCAGGGCTGGCTTCACCCCAAGAATGCGGTGCGCACGGGAAAACGCGGCCGCCATTGCCGGCGCACACAAGCATTCGCCACCAATACCTCCGAAGTTGCGCCCCGGCACCAGCCGGTAGGTCGGAAGCCCTTCTTTCGTACCCTTCTAAATCTAAGGAATGCCTCTGTGATGTTCTGTAGCTGCCTGGCCTGTTCTGTGTGGTAAATGCAATTGTAATAAAGAGCATATGAGTGTTCACGCTTTGTCATCCCTCCCTTTGTTCCCTCGAGCACGAACCACTTTGCGGTTAGCGAGCGAAGTGGGAGTGCTGATACGGAAGGCTGCCCCCCCCTCCCCCCCTTATTTCCACAACGCAAATCATCAGAATAGCCAAGATTTATTGCTCCACAGCACAGAGAGTATATGCGTTTTTGAAGTTCTAAAAATTGACATGGATATTAATTACGGTGGACTGCAACCCTCTCAGTAATTAAGAAGCCCAACGGTAACAGCTAAAATGCTTGCTATTCAATCTAAGTTAACAAGCCCACGTGTTAGCACCTATTAGCTGTATTCTGAAGCGCTACACCACTGGCAATGCTACGGCGAAAAACACAACCTTGTAACTCTAAAAGAGAAATTTAAAAATTGAGGAAATGTTATTTGAAAGACCCGGCTTTTTATTAAATGTCTTAGTGAATTTTTAATCATGATGCGACCTTCTAACTACCAGGTTTCTAATGTTTTAATCACTTTTCAAACGCCGCTCCACATGTGACGCAGCAACCGTTTCGGCCAATCCGGAGTTTCCCGACACATCAGCTAGGATGTACGCCAGCATTTACCCTGATCGGCACCCTTAACGCTATCGCGTTAAACTGTTTGGTGCAGTTTACATTGAGGACATCCACATGATACAGAAGGCACACGAAGGCTTTCCACCGAGAGTGACACCGGTTTCTTATATGGGGCGCTTTTCCTAACCCTGCCTCTTACTTGCAGCGGCCACTAAAAATGCCATGTAATATTTTATGGGTAGTCAATAGCAATGTAGTCGAGGGTTCGACGGCATACCGTCTGGTCAGGAATCATGGCTTGATGAGGTTCACAGGTCACTGACCAAGGTCAACATAATAATGACGTTTCGAGAGCGCTACGGCTCCCTTGTTCACAATGAGCAACCAGCTGGACGTCCCGGGCTTTTTTTAGGGGTTACTATCGTTCTGAGGAATTTCGCGTAGATAGGGTGCAATGTGCCGCCATTCTTATTTATCGTGTTGGGCTTAGTCTGGGTGATTAATGACTCGAGATTTCGGCGGGCTGATACATTATTTTTCGTTGTCACTACATCTGCTTCATTCCAGTTAATTTCATGACCAGTCTTTTGCGCATCCTCCGCGATTGCGTTCGTTGTCACTTTTCCTTTTCCTGAACCGTACTGATTTTTTTTTCAGGCGTCTCTTGAAATCTTTCGTTTCGCCTATGTAAACTGACGAACAGTCGGCGCAGGCAATCTTGTAAACCATGCCGGGAAAATTGGCACGAGGGAGCTGGTCTTTCACGTTTACAAGCTCATTTCTTATCTTGCATGTTGGGGCATGTGCAACATGAACGCCGTGCTTGCGGAGCATCCGCGCCAGCGCCTCGCTGATCCCTGATACATACGGGATAGCGGCTAGTTTCGGTTTCGGTGCGTTACAAATTTCGTCTTCCCGGGCAGTAGGCTTATTTGATAGAGCCAATCTTTGCGTGTTCCGAATGAAGGAAAGCAGGCAGCCGTTTCCTTTCAAATCTTATTCCACGGTCTTCATTTCGTGGTTTAGGGCGGCGTCTTCATTGCATACTTCCCTGACACGGTCGATCCGAGATGCAACCACTGACCGCTTATGAGTGACAGGGTGTGCTGAATTGAAAGTTAGGTACCTTCCGGAATACGTCGGTTTCCGGTAGACGCAAAAACTAAGACCTGTCGGAGTACGGGTTACCAAGGTGTCGAGGAACGGAAGGCAGCCGTCGGTCTCTTCCTCAACAGTAAAGTTGATTAAGGGCTCAATGGCATTAAGGTGATCAAGGAAAGTGCGGGTGTGCTTCCTGTCTATGACGCAGAAGCAGTCGTCCACATACCTAAGAAATAGTTTTGGTCGCGGTTGGAAAGTGCCCGAAGCTTTGCTTTCGATGGCTTCCATAGCGATGCTAGCCGCTGTGACCGAGATGGCTGCCCCCATTGCTTTGCCAAAGGTCTGTTGGTAAAAGTTGCCTGTGTACGTAAAATTTGTGTTGGCGAGACAGAACTGCAAAAGTTGGCAAAGTTCCGCGGCTTCGAACGGTGTCCGCTCCTGCCACGAGGTGTCATTCTCGAGACGTTGCTTACATGTCAGAGCTGCGAGATCAACAGGCACGCTTGTAAAAAAGCGAGCAGACGTCGAAAGAAACGATCTCATCTGTGTTTTCTAGGGAGACCTCTTTGACCTTGTTGATGAAGTCGGATGAATTCTTGATGTCTGTGCCTCCTCTTGCCCACCAGCGGAGAGAGAACGCCATGAAGGTACTGTGACAATGAGTATAAAGGACTTTCTAAAATGCACTATTGGGCGCAGGGGAATCACTGGTTTATGCACCTTTGGTAGTCCGTATATGGCGGGCGCTGAGCCGTTTGTACATAGCAACTGATAATAACGCCGTTTCATAGACGGAGGGATGCCCTTGAAGATTTCTGCTAGCATGTTTTCAAGAGACGTCTGCACTTTGGGAGTAGGGTCTTTCGGGATCCGCCAGTAAGTGGTCTCGTCCTGAAGCATGGCCTCCATTTTTTGCTTGTAAGAAGACCGGTCAAGAATAACAGTGACCTTCCCTTTATCTGCCGGCAGGATGGCTATATCCTTGTAGCCTGGAGGCTGCGGATTGCTGAGCGTTCATCTTGACCAAGAGGGCGGTTTGATGACGTCTTCTTCATGCGTGACAACACACCTATCGCCTTCGTTCGAACTTCGTCCTGAATGTCTCGTTGCAGAAGTCGTACTCCCCCTTCTACGGCATATGCAACCTTTCGTGGGTCCGGTGCCTTCCCTTGGTTGAAATTGAAACCTAGGCTGAGCACCTTCGCTTCGGATGGTTTAAATTTGTAGGACGACAGGTTCCGTGTTTCGAAGATTGGTGCCGCCCTGGTCGCTATCTTCTTTCCAGCAAGTAAAGTCTGCAGCTTTTTATCCTGCGATTTCAGAAGTCTCTCCTCTCCTCTGTATGTTTCATAGTTCGAAACGAACTGAACTCTGGCGAGAACATTCGGAGCGATAAATTCCAATTGTCGGTTTGCAAAGAACAGTTCAGTTTCTAAGCGCTTCTTTGTCAGCTCGCAGTATTCAATCCTTGCTTGAAGGAGATGACGCTCAACTTTTGCAAAACCACATGCAAACCAAAACGTGTGTTTACCGTTTTTTTTAGACGTAAGGATCTTGGAATAACGTGGTTAGACTTTCAATCGAGGTTGAAACGCAGGTGCGTGTGGTAAGCAGGTCAACAAGGTCAAAGAGGTCGCCCTAGAAGACACAGATGAGATCATTTCTTTCGACGTCTGCTCGCTTTTTACAAGCGTGCCTGTTGATCTCGCAGTTGAGATATGTAAGCAACGTCTCGAGAATGACACCTCGTGGCAGAATCGGTCACCTTTCGAAGCAGCGGAACTTTGCCAACTTTTGCTGATCTGTCTCGCCAACACATATTTTACGTACACCGGCAACCTCTACCAACACACCTTTGGCACATCAATGGGGCAGCCATCTCGGTCACAGCGGCTAACATCGCTATGGAAGCCATCGAAAGCAAAGCTTTGGCCACCTTCCAACCGCGACCAAAAGAATTTCTGAGGTATGTGGACGACTGCTTCTGCGTCATAGACCGGGAGTACACCTGCACTTTCCTTGATCACCTTAATGCCATTGAGCAATCAATCAGCTTTACTGTTGAGGAAGAGACCGACGGCTGCCTTCCGTTCCTGACACCTTTGTAACCCGTACTCCGACAGGTCTTAGTTTTCGCGTCTACCGGAAACCGACGCATTCAGGAAGGTACCTAAATTTCAATTCAGCACAACCTGTCAGTCATAAGCTGGCAGTGGTTGCATCTCTAATCAACCGTGTCAGGGAAGTATGCAATGAAGACGCCGCCCTGAACCACGAAATGAATACCGTGGAAAAAGATTTGAAAAGAAACGGCTACCCGCATTCCTTCATTCGGAACACGCAAAGATTGGCTCTATCAAATAAGCCTACTGCCCGGGAAGACAAAATTTGTAACGCACCGAAACCGAAACTAGCCGCTATCCCGTATGTATCAGGGATCAGCGAGGCGCTGGCGCGGATGCTCCGCAAGCACGGCGTCCATGTTGCACATGCCCCAACAAGCAAGATAAGAAATGAGCTTGTAAACGTGAAAGACCAGCTCCCTCGTGCCAATTTTCCCGGCATGGTTTACAGGATTGCCTGCGCCGACTGTTCGTCAGTTTACATAGGCGAAACGAAAGATTTCAAGAGACGCCTGAAAAAAAAATCAGTACGGTGCAGGAAAAGGAAAAGTGACAACGAACGCAATCGCGGAGGATGCGCAAAAGACTGGTCATGAAATTAACTGGGATGAAGCAGATGTAGTGACAACAAAAAATAATGTATCAGCCCGCCGAAATCTCGAGTCATTAATCACCCAGACTAAGCCCAACACAATAAATAAGAATGGCGGCACATTGCACCCTATCTACGCGAAATTCCTCAGAACGATAGTAACCCCTAAAAAAAGCCCGGGACGTCCAGCTGGTTGCTCATTGTGAACAAGGGAGCCGTAGCGCTCTCGAAACGTCATTATTTTGTTGACCTTGGTCAGTGACCAGTGAATCTCGTCATAGTCAATAGCAACATAGGCCGGTTACAGAAATGCAGAATTCAACTTGCCTGCAAAGCAAAAACATTTCTCTATGGTGGCGCGGCTCCTCCTGCGGGCAGAAGTTGGGTGCAGCGCTGGATATCTGTGTTGTAAGCCTTATGCCCTACATGCGCTGATACTTCCGTACGATAATTCCCCTCTTCCCACAGCGCGGGGACAAAGGTCTGACTCTTTTCCTTCCCTGACTAGCTTTGCCTGCACAGCTACAGAAAGCTTGGCACGGCTGTGTTCCATCCCTCGCGAAGCTGAGGCTTGGGCTGATAATTCAATTGCGACGACAGCACAAGGCTCCTGAGGAGCGTTGTTTATGCTCGATGGTTCTAATCCTGAAAAATGCCAATTCATGTCCTTCACTCGTAGGCAAACCACTATTAACAGCATGTACGATATTGCCCGAACTTCCTCTTGCAAGTACTTTGGCGCTCGCGTGACATCGTCCTTATCATCGGCTGCTCTTATTAATTCAATAGACTTGCAGGCTTTGCGCACTCGCGGTTATTGGTGACGAAACGCAAAATCAGCAGCATGTGAAATCAGACAACTGGCTTATCAGACATGTTCGCCCGAAGCTCGAATATGCTTTACCCATCTGGAACCCTTCACAATCATACCTTACCGATGAATTAGGAGATCTTCAAAGCCGAGCTGCGCGGTTTATCATGCCAGAATAATCGCGTGATATTAGAATCATTGTACTAAAACGAACCCTTTCCCTCCCAACTCTTGAAAAACGTCTAATCGATCAGCCTCTGCCTTCGTCATTCCTTTTTATACTACACTATTAACAGACACTGCCTGCTACAGCCAAGGACAACAAAGTCCCCTCGCCTAAACCAGTCATCCAGTAGCTCTCATGAAAGGCCGCACGTCAGTTAGGAATGATTCATTCCTTCCAAATCCAAAAGCCTGATTTAAGGTCCTGCCTAATAATATTGCTTCGCGCACAGATCGAGCAATTTTCAGCACTAAACTTGCGAGTCACTTGTATTTTGATGTTTTAGCCATACAAAAAAATCTCATTTTGTGCTATTGTCTCTTCTATAGAGAAAATTTTTGCTGTTTGTTATTGTTCAACTGGTATCCATGTGTTGTTGAAGACTGCTCTTGACCACAACTTAAGTGTTGTTTACAAGCCCTTAAGGCTTCAATAAATGAACTGAAATAACCAGGCATGTTCTTTGCAAGGTGATTTAATTCTCTGCTGATTTGTTCTTTGGTGTATCAGCACACCTACTCCTCCTCCCTTATTCACCGTCGTAGTTCTGGTGCACCGTTCTCAGATGCAGCCATCAATAAACTAGATCTTGCAGGTACCTCAGGTGTGTCTCGCACAGAGCGTATACACCTATTTCATCATCCTAAAACTGCAGGTCTATTTCAAACCATTTCACTTTCTTTCTACTGCCTTACTTAACTAATCCTTCACCGATACCCAAGGCCATGGAAGCTTCGGCGGCGGCACAAACTAGAACTTTCGCGATCACCGGCAGCACAGCGCACTCAGGGAGCCGCTTCTGCGGGAGATCGAGCCGCCGTGGCCTTAATTGCATTTTTTTCTTCTGCTAATTCGATTATGTGTGTCTTATTTTCCATAGTGTTAATTTGCCACTGTTTCCTTCATGGTTTGTACATTGTTCTTATACGCAGACGGTTGCGTCACTGTAAAATATACCATGTTGAAAAAAAAAAGCTGTGATGGCGCAGTGCTGCAATGAAGTGTGCAGCGAAGCTCATCTGGTCGTGCAGGTCTCGACTCGAAACTGAGGTGGGTCGTTTTGTCTTAAAGAATATATGTTTCACTAGCTTTTGCCTGATGATGTAGGCACTGTCGAAGGCGTCAGACGTCACGTATACTCCGTTTCGTACATCAGGTGCAACGCTGTGAATGGTACGGAACTAGTCCGTGCGAGAAATAAAAAAATTGCCGGTGGTTAGCTCTTGTTAAACCTGGAGTGACGCTATAGTGCCTAGAATATCTTACTAGTGTGTCGAGCGGAACGCTCTCCTAATGGGAGAGGGTGGCAGCGCGAGCGATGCCTTCCAACTTTGGCCGCGAGGGGCGCTGCTCGTCGTAAAGGTGCCGTCGCTGCCGGACATGCCGCAGTCGCTGCAGTTGCATCGGTCGTGCGCGGTGTGGATTATAGCATTTTGGTCGCATCTACGCTTTCTTCTGTTGTTTTCTCCGTGCTGTTCCACGTGAGGGAAAACCACAGCGACTAATGATGGTAAAGTCGAAGCATCAAGGCCGGGAAAAAAACATATTTCGTGCCGCTCTGTCGGAGTAGCTACCCGTCGAATCCGGGCAAGGTTTCCATGTTCCGTGTGTCCTCGGACCCAACACGGTTTGCACGGAGCGGCGGATCAAGAGAGAGGACCGCAAGTTGACTCCAGCGTGTGTTGTCTGCGAGGAACATTTTGAAGACCGCCACATCGAGAGACGGCGAACGGTGTCGTCAACGAGCTCGCCAGGGATAGACCACGCCTCATGCCCGATGTCATGCCAGCAGTATTCGACAACTATCCGAAATACCTTCTGCCTAAGAAGACATCGAAAAGAAAAGTGAGGAGCCTGTGTGACCAACCTGCCGCTAAAGGGCACACACGCAGTGCCGGTGCAGGCGTCAGCCATGGACCGTCAAGCACGCTCGACGATGTTTCCGACGAGCCGGCAGCAATAGAGGAGCCGACTGGGAGCTCATGCCCGCAGCAGCAGATGGGCTGTATTGCTGTTGAAGATCAGCATACGTTTGACTCAATTTGTATCCCTGCAACCTGGAGCAAAATATCTGAAACACCTGCTGCCTCTGTAGACTACGCACGTTATGGAGCAGAGAAAAACAAGTTTGCCACTTTTTATATAGAAAGAATGCTAACATTTGGAAGCTTTATGCCAGAACGCAGCCTTGTAGTCGCTACAGTGCATTTTCTCGGAAAAGAACAAAGCAAGCGCGTGCTTACAACAAGCTCTGTTTTTTACCTGTTTTTACTGTATTCCAGATTTGTAAATAAGAATCAATATGGTACAATCACCATTTTCTTTTGTTCTGTTACAAAGGGAAGCGCAAGCTCATACACACCTGCATAAGTTGTATGAAGCAAGCTGTGATTAGCAAATTAAACACATCAATAGTGAGACCTATTCCAACTGCTTGTGTTGATCGTCGCATGCGATCTTTGAAGACGGAACCCGTGGTGGGAAAGAGCGAGAGTGCCCTGCTTTTCTTTTGCCTATATGCGACGACATTCCGGGTTTGATGTTCTGCTCGCCATTGCCAATGGGGGCCACGACTCGGTCTTTCCACCTGGGCAGAGGTAGCCGAGCGCTCACTCAGCATGAAGGTGTATACAATATCCTTCACCCGCGATCGCGATGCGTGGATCGCAATCGACTGGCCTCTAGTCGAATAAAATCTCGATCGGAAGTTTCCATGTAGCAACAATGAGTCCGAACCATACTCGATCGTTCAATCACAACAACGTAATGCGGCCAACGCATCAACTTTCGTTGCTTATTTCAAGTTGGATACCTCACTGAACATTAGGCAGTCAATATGACATCTGCTTAAGTCCTTCCGCGGTTCACCACAAAGAATAAACGAATAAAAATTGAGCAGACTGGACCTGGTGGTACGTGTCAAACGCTTCGGCGAGCGCTGTTTCAGTCCAGGATTTTTTTTATTTTTTTTTATTTCAAATATTTATTCCAACATTACACCATACAGATATAATGTCGAGGATGGCAGGCAAAAAGCCTCCTGGAGGCTTGACCGGTCCTGCATCCTGGTGTACACTTGGCAGAGCAGCGGTGGCAGTCAGCTCATCAGAACACAAGAAGTGAATAAAGAAAGCCCAAAACAAAACATAGAAACATTCACAAATATGTATGAAGGAGAGACAGAAGTATTAAAGAAATAACAAAGACAAAAATATATTACAGTTTATGCAGTATAGGAGCGCATGAAGGCTTTAAAGTTTGACGGATTCATGCTTAGAATGTCGATAGCCATTTCAATTAGGGAATTCAACAACCTTGGTAAATTATTCTCAAGCATCTGTTTGCTATAATTAGTTCTGTATATCGAAACATTCCATATTTCTGTGCGGCGTGTAGTGTAGGCAGGTACATTCTGATGCAGGTTCGCGATTTTCACTAACGTAAAATTATGTTTCCTGCTGCTATAGTAAAAATCCCGCAGAAGTCTGTATGTGTAAATGTCGTGAATCTTTCTTATATTATACTTCTCGAAGAGTGGTTCAGTGTGTTCCGTAAAGGATACATTGGCAATAATACGTAGAGCCCTTTTCTGCATGATTAATATATTATTATGATTTGATTGTGTCGTTCTACCCCATACTAAATGACCATAATTAATGTGCGAGGCAAACAAGGCATTATACGAAAGTATTTTAACAAAAGTAGGAAAAATGTGTCGATTGCGACTTAGCATACCAACCGTACTGCTTAGCTTCTTGAGGACTGAATCTGCATGCTCGTCCCATTGTAGGCTGCTGGAGAAGGTTACACCAAGAATTTTAATTGAGTTAACAACCTCAATTTGCATAGACTCGAACATTATATTATGGTACTGTGGGATTTCTTTTCCTTGAGTTCGGAAAATTACTGCTTTTGTTTTACTGCAATTAACCTGTAGGCAATTTTTTTTCGACCAAATCGAAAGTCTCCCGAGAAGTTCATTTGCCATTCTTATTAAGTCTGTGTAATTGCAGGACGATAAAAAAATACTCGTGTCATCTGCGTACATTATAAGTTTTGATTTTTGATAAATCGATACTATATCATTAACATAAATGTTAAAAAGTAGCGGCCCGAGAATACTTTCCTGTGGTACACCTGAGATTATGCCCTTGGTTTGCGATTTGAATTCGCTTAATGAGACACATTGGTGCCTGTTTTTGAGGTAGGAAGATAATAAAGCGAGTGGTGTGCCCCGTACGCCGTACCATTCTAGTTTATTGAGGAGAATATTGTGGTTGATATGGTCAAACGCCTGAGTGTAATCAACAAATATACCGAGAGTTAAAAGCTTGTTTTCAAAGTTTCTTAATATGTGCTCTTTCTGATCTAAAAGCGCTAGTTCTGTGGACTTCTTTTTCTGAAATCCATACTGTGCTTCGGTTATAAGCTGGTGTTTACTGCAAAATGAAGACAGCCTATTGAGGATAATTTTCTCAAAACCTTTAGAAAAAATGGGGAGAATCGATATTGGACGGTAATTTTTTATATTCTGTTTGTCGCCTTTTTTAAAAATAGGAATTACTCTTGCGGTTTTCATTCTGTCGGGAAAAACCCCGCAAGAGATACACATGTTATAAATGTACACCAGTATAGGGGCGAGTTCATGTATGGGATATTTAACAGGCCGTATCTGTAGGTCGTCTATGTCGCAGCTGCGTGAATTTTTAAGGTTGAGATAAATGGAGCACACATCACTGTCAGTTGGCGCGAAAAAAATGGAATTATTGTTTTTAGGTGCAGTGAGGTCATTGCTAGGACGAGCATTCTGATCAGTATCTTTTGTTACAAAGTACTGATTAAATGCATCAGCAAGCTCCCGGTCTCTCACTAAGCGTCCTTAAACGAAATCTCTTGTTTCCGTCCTGTAAGAGCATTTACCTTGTTCCACAGTTTATTCGTCTGTCCGGCACAGGATACAAACTCATGAATATAATACGCGTCTCTTGCTATTCTTAACTATTTAGTTAACTTATTTCTGAAGGTCTTAAACAATTTGAGATGTGAGGGTTCTCGAGTTTTTAGAAATTTCGCATACAACCTGTCTCGTTTTCTAATTTTCCTTAAAAGCTCATTGGTTACCCAAGGCTTCCGAATCTTTTTATTTATTTTTTGCTCTTTAGAGACAAAGTGTTTCTTGTATACTGTCACAAAGTGACTTATGAAGGTATCATAAGCCTCCTGTGCTGTATGTTGTAAAAACACGGTATCCCAGCAAGTACCTTGTATGTCGATGCGGAAAGCCTCTAGAGAGTTTTCAGTGATGCTTTGCAAGTTTATACATGCTTTCTTCGTATTCGGTGCTCTTTCGGGTGCTTTAACGGACATACATATTGGCATATGATCACCTATACAGCAGCTTAGTACGGCACTGGACACACATGGCAGATCGTAGTTCGTGATAAAGAGGTCAAGTAAAGTAGCTGACGTGGAACTTATCCTTGTTTCAGATTTTATAACATTCGCGTATCCATAGGATGCAAGTAGTCTTTCAAAGTCTATTGATTTGCGAGTAGCACCTTTGATATCAATGTTGAAATCACCGCCAATTATAACTCTCTGCCTATTCTGACTTGCAAAGACAAAAAATTTTTCAAGAAAATTGAAGAATGCACTATGGTCTCCATCAGGGGACCGATAACATGTAGCAAAAAGTAAACAATTGGTTTCAACACAGCATTTCGTAGTCATCGGTCACGGAACAGAAATCAGATAACAAATCAGTTTTCATAGAGTCATCTATCAACATTGCAACACCTCCGCCACGTCTTGATGTCCTGTTCAAATAAAATGAGTTTTTATTGGGCAATCTAAATACCTCAGAATCTTCATTATACCATGTCTCACTAAACATAACATCACAGTGTATGTTTATGCCAGCAAAGTAGGCCTCCAACTCTGGAATTTTCTTATTGAGTGACTGTACATTCATATGAACACAGCTCAGTCGTTTTGAACCCAAGTTATGAAGAGTGAACCATTGTTCTTTTGGTATAGATTGCAAGCTGTCCATAAGGAGAGAAAGTTTCAAAAAGCTACAAAGTGGAAAGGACGTCTACGAATTTAGAGCGTCTAGGTCACTTTCACATTTGATCACTGTGGCTGTTTCACCTGGAGCCCTGCGCACGAGAACCTTGCCGCCTGTGTGCCACACAAATTTGTAGTCTGCTCCTTTCGCCCATTCTTTAGCGAATGTAAGCAGCTTCTTAGACCGAGACGTCATATTTTCACAGATGTACCGCTTCTCGTCAGGTCCATTCAAAGCTTTCCTTTTAACCATGAAAGCATTCTTAAGTTCTTGGCGAGCACAGCGCATTATAATCCCTGGCGTGTTTCCGGGTTTTGCTGGCAGTCTGTGGAGTGCTACCACGTCCTCTATAGTTAGAACATTTAGGTTTAGTTCTTTCGCCAGGTCATTCACTTTCTCAAAAAGATCTTCGCCCTTCGTTTCAGCTACACCGTGGATCTCGATGTTGAGGCTTCTGCTACGCCACTCAAGTGCATCTATGTCTGTCTCAAGCTGCACTAGCTGCTTAGTGGCTCCGGATTTCTCAATGCTCTCGACTTTGCGCCTAATATCTTTGAGTTCTTTTTCTTGGCGGTCCTGACGTTGCTGTATGGCATCAAAGCGGTCTGAGAGTAGCTGGATAGACTCTTCTATGCCGTTTACCTTGGTCGGTAATTCAAGCAGCGTGTTTAATTTCCGGTCCATCTCTACAAGTTTAGCCACCACTTCACTATCGGATGTCCTCGTATGTGGACTCCTGGTGTTTCCTGTTTTACAAACTTCACACTTCCAAGACTTCTTAGCAAGCCTTTTGGACTTAAACTGCTGCTCAGTGACGCCAGAGCACGTTCCTACATGAAATAAAAATTCACTCTCCGCAGGTCAATGCAAAACCATCATCACTCACTGCACACCGACAGATGTTACACCGCTCCATCATAAGCAAACGACAATGGTAGATAAGAATACTGCCTCTGCCTAGGGCGCTCTCAAACGTGCGTATCGCGTTTACATTGTCAGCAACCCATCACACCGGCAGCAAACGGCGGAGCGCCTATAAACAGTGCAAGCGGCACTGAACAACAATTACTAACCTGGGACAGTACAGAAAGAAGTATTCAGCAGGCTGCGTGTGATCCGCTCCGCCGCTGCTGCCAAAGTGAGAGGAACCGCCCTCGCCGTTTCCGTAGCGTAGCTTGCAGATAACAGCAGCGCTTGCGCAGAATCGTTGCAGCGATGTGGCCAGCAGCGATGTGGCGCGTGTTTCAAAACGTTGGCTCCGCCAGGCCGTCGAAGAGTGCCGGGTACAGAACTTCTGCAGCACCTCGGGAGGCTCACAGTTCCGCTGCGTATTCCGGGAGAGCGCGATAACCTGGGACAGTACAGAAAGAAGTATTCAGCAGGCTGCGTGGGATCCGCTCCGCCGCTGCTGCCTGGTAATGCCAGGCCGGTTAGACTGTCTGCAGCCAGTAGTGTTTTTATGCAAAAAGTGCTCTCAAAGCGTTCAGAGAAGGCTTCCGTAGCGAAAAGCGCAGCGCACCTACGCAGCCTCGGCAGCGAACGCGGCGTGGTGGATGGATGGATGGATGGATGGATGGATGGATGGATGGATGGATGGATGGATGGATGGATGGATGGATGGATGGATGGATGGATGGATGGATGGATGGATGGATGGATGGATGGATGGATGGATGGATGGATGGATGGATGGATGGATGGATGGATGGATGGATGGATGGATGGATGGATGGATGGATGGATGGATGGATGGATGGATGGATGGATGGATGGATGGATGGATGGATGGATGGATGGATGGATGGATGGATGGATGGATGGATGGATGGATGGATGGATGGATGGATGGATGGATGGATGGATGGATGGATGGATGGATGGATGGATGGATGGATGGATGGATGGATGGATGGATGGATGGATGGATGGATGGATGGATGGATGGATGGATGGATGGATGGATGGATGGATGGATGGATGGATGGATGGATGGATGGATGGATGGATGGATGGATGGATGGATGGATGGATGGATGGATGGATGGATGGATGGATGGATGGATGGATGGATGGATGGATGGATGGATGGATGGATGGATGGATGGATGGATGGATGGATGGATGGATGGATGGATGGATGGATGGATGGATGGATGGATGGATGGATGGATGGATGGATGGATGGATGGATGGATGGATGGATGGATGGATGGATGGATGGATGGATGGATGGATGGATGGATGGATGGATGGATGGATGGATGGATGGATGGATGGATGGATGGATGGATGGATGGATGGATGGATGGATGGATGGATGGATGGATGGATGGATGGATGGATGGATGGATGGATGGATACGGCTGAACCCTTTACATCGGGCGGTGGCTCAAGCCACCTAGCCATGTCTTGTGAAATTTTACTCCTGTCTTGCTTTTAGCCACCAATCAGATAACCTTCGCTTGGTTACTTCTAACCTCTTAAAATCCACTTTCCCTTTACTATCCCTAAACCCCAATGCCTTGGGTAAGTCAGCCCCGCTGCCTTCCACTGTAGGGTGAAGCCCTTTACAGAAAAGTATCAAGTGTTCAGCCGTTTCCTCCTCCTCTCCGCACGCAATGCACAAAGTGTCTATCTCCTGGTACCTGACTCTATACTTCTTAGTCCGCAAAACTCCAGTCCTGGCCTCAAACAACAAAGAACTTCCCCTACAATTATCATAGATATTTTCTTTGACAATTTCCTGTTTAAAGGTCCGGTATGTTTCTAGTGCCGATTTCGTCAGCATCCCTGTTTTCCACAAAGCTCTCTCTGTTCCTTTAACCTTTTTCTTAACCGATAATTGCTGATTTGCCCCATTACTGCTGTCCAGATATTTGCTTGTCAATTTTCTAGTTCGCTTTCTCCATTTCGTGTCAACATTCTTTATATACAGGTATCTGAAAACTTTCCTAGCCCACCGCTTTTCCTCCATCCTTCTCAATCGTTCCTCAAATGCTATCTTACTGCTAGCCTCTCTGCTCTCGAAAGACGCCCATCCCATATCACCCTGTACCCCCTGATTTGGTGTATTGCCATGTGCTCCCAAAGCTAACCTCCCTACTCCCCGTTGCCTAATTTCCAGCCTTACTTGAACATCTGGCCTCATACACAGGACCGCATTCCCGAAGGTCAGGCTAGGGACCATCACCCCTTTCCAGATCCCTCTTACCACCTCATACCTATTGTAATTCCACAGTGCCCTATTTTTCATGACAGCTGCATTCCTACTAGCTTTATTCATTACATATTTTTCACGCTCTGTCAGATACTCAACACTGTTATTTATCCACACCCCAAGATACTTGTACTCATTCACTACCTTTAGCACGAACTCGTGTATTCTATGCTCGCCGACCTCTTCATTAAATGTCATGACTGCAGATTTTTCCTTACTATACTTGAAGCCTAATCTATCTCCCTCTGTACTGCATATGTCTAACAACTTCTGCAGGTCTTCCTTGTTGTCAGCCATTATCACTATATCGTCCGCATATATTAGTCCCGGTAATGTCTGTTTAATCAATTCCCCTTGCTTGAAAAAAGATAGGTTGAAACCTAGTCCGCTCCCCTCTAGCTTGGCCTCCAAACCTTGCAGGTACAACATGAACAACAAAGGGGACAGAGGACATCCTTGTCTAAGCCCCCGCTGTATCTCTACAGGCCCTGATACATTTTTTTCCCATTTTATGAGCACTCTGTTACCTCTATATATATCTTTTAAAAGATTAATTACTCCATTTTCCACATCCAATGTGCCCAATATGTCCCACAAATGCTCCTGAGTATCGTTGTCATAGGCTCCCCTAATATCCAGAAATGCTAGCAATAAGGGCCTATGTTCCTTTTCCGCAATTTCTATACACTGTGTCAATGAAAATAGATTGTCCTCCAACCTCCTTTGTTTCCGGAACCCATTCTGTAGTTCCCCTAGCACCCCCTCGTTCTCCACCCAAGCCTGCAGTCTATCCTTTATAATTTGCATCACCACCCTGTAAACCACAGACGTCACTGTTATGGGGCGATAGTTACTTACGTCTGCTTTGTCCCCCTTTTCCTTATATATCATGTTCATTCTACTTAATCGCCATTCATCGGGGACTTTCTCATCCACTATCATTTTGTTCACTACCTGTATTAATGTTTGCTTGGATTTTGGTCCTAACTTCTTTATCAACATAATCGATAAATTATGTACCACGTGCTTTGCTGAAAATTTTTCCGTCATCCTTGTTCCTATGTGTTTTATTGCTTCATCCCCTTCTAGTCGAATACCCTCATCTGTAACAATAAACCTTTGTTCTAGCCTAGTTTTATTACTCATTGCATTACTGGCACCTTAGCGAATGGCAGCGCCGCCAAACGGTGGCCGCAGGAAGGCATCACCGCAGCGGCCACGCGACGCGCTCCCTCAGCACACTACCAAGTATATTCTAGGAACTATAGTGACGCGATAGCTGCAGCTGGCTGAGTGGAACTTGGTCACGTGACCAACCACGTGACAAGCCACATGATCACCCACGGCGCTGCGCCGCTGGCAGCTGCTCCGCACTACGTGACCAACCACGTAGCGGCGCATCCACAGAGTGCCGCGCCGTCACGCTGAAGGCTCGAAATGCTACTGTATCACTACAATAAATGGAGGCGTGTTACTCCGCGCTCGTTCTGTCGCCGAGTGGTCTAAGGCACAAGAAAGCGACAGCTTCTCGTCAGCATTAAGAGTGCTTTTAATCAAGCTGATGGCAAATGTGTCATGTATTAAGCCTGCATGCAAAGCCTTTAATATGTTTCTTTCACCAAAGGGAGCGCACTACTTTTTGGTCGTGGACTCAGGCAGCGCAAACAAGAGCGCTAGCTTTCACAGCGTTGCACCTGATGTATGAAACGAAGTATAGATTTCGGGACCGATCCATCTGCCTTGGACGACAGCTTTGTGTTTCCCAGCTCATGCGCATGTTTTCACGCTAAAAGCGAATGAAAAGGTTTTTTGTTGGCCGCGGCATCGGCCATCGCATTCAGAAGCACCGAGCTGAGGCCAGAGGAAATAAAAGAGATAGGCAGAGGACAGGGATAACTGCAGTGCTGCGGACGCCCAGTGTTTCGTGAATGCACGACCCATACACGCATGTCTTCGTCGCGAAAATGCACAGTGTAGCAGTGTAAGTAGCACAAGGTTATTGCGGTCCTCTGCTGACGTAGAGGCGACTGGATGCGCCATTGTGAGCGGCGTCTCCCTTTTCTGGGAAGAGGGGTGCGAGGCTTTCTTTCTGCCCGCGGCCCGCCTTCTCTCCCCCGCTGTGCTGAGCCTTGCCGCGTAGTTGCCATTCTAGCCAGGGTAGCATGGCTGCCTCTATTCCCGTCCGCGTCGTCTCCGTGCAGGCAAGTGTATTTGCAGTGAGCAGTAGCAAAGCTGGCATCCTCGAGTAGGAATCTGCACAACCAGGGAAAAATCTTGTTGGGGAGTGGCTGAAAGGAATGCTTCCTAGAAGCCTCTGGGAACGGGTGATGAAGCGGCCGTTCGTCGCCTCTCGCAGGGCCATTTGGGAGTCCCTGAACCCGGTAGTGCGGGGGGTGGGAGAGAAGGCAGAGGGATTCAGCGACCGTGACCGGTTTTCGTCGCGCGGCTCGCTTCAGGGGACGAGAATCAGCGGCCTAAAGGTAGGCTCACACTGGCGCAGTGCTGCCAACCTCGAAAGCCACTTCTCCCCCAAATTTTCACTCAAACTTCCCTAGATTTCCTTAGATCTGAAAAATAATATTCAGGCATGGAAAAAAGGTGCGTAGTTGAATTGTGAAGTCTTTTATTTCGCAGAGACCCTCTTACCACACTTTGGCAGCAACTTTGAATACAATAACACATTGATTTCCCATGCAAACTCGCGTACCACGTGATCACGGGTAAGGAAAACATTCGTTAATATCACAACCTAATAAATCCTGGCCTAAACCCTGAAATGAATGAAAATCTCGCAGTGAACACTTACGCTCACCGGCTGCAGTCAGAGCGAGGGAAATCCACTTTGTGCCCAAATGTGGGCGTGAACAAACGAACGCTAAAACATAGGACACGTCATTCGGGTGGCATTTCGACTGAGTTTCACTCCTGTATATGCATTTCTTTTTTCATGAGGCCAATTAAGCGTTCGTTCACTGCAAAGTCATAACAGTTGGCCCCTCCTAGAACCCGCTTGGCGTGAAGCGTAGCTGCCAGGGTTTGCGTCACCAAGCTGTTTCTGGCCTTTGTTTTCACCAGGTTGATCTGAGAGAAAACTCTCTCCACTGTTGCACTGGAGTGCGGCAAACAGAGAAGCTTGTAGACGAAGTCGCTCAAGAGAGGGAACATTGGGCTCCCGTCTCCTTGCCTGGCGTCTCTCACTCGTTTCCAAAAGCGTTGAACGCTCGCATCTGCCGGCAGGTTCATTTCTGTATTGCGGAGCAGTCTCCATTCTGTGTCAATTTTGTTCATTTCTCTTTCTG
Source organism: Amblyomma americanum (assembly GCF_052857255.1). Lineage (NCBI taxonomy): Eukaryota > Metazoa > Arthropoda > Arachnida > Ixodida > Ixodidae > Amblyomma > Amblyomma americanum. The sequence continues at coordinate 89,801,079 of NC_135500.1, read as the reverse complement.
GCACCAGAGAAGGGAATGAGGTGGCAAGTGGGGGTATTGAAGAAATCCGCCTTTCGATGATAACTTGCAGGTCGATTGCCTCCAGTCTCTTCATCTGGACGTTGTCCAATGTGAATCTGGTTAATATCTGGCTTGCCGTACCTCGTACCTCCTCCTGGCCCGACCACGCCACCTCGATCCCAACAACGCTTTCCCCTCGTGCACATGGCGCATAGCCAGATTCTCAAAATCAAGGTGGTGAAGAAACAGTGAATAAGGAACTGATTCACATCAAAAAACAAAAAGGCCCATGCGGAAAGTAAAATTTCCCTAGATTACAGCAAAAATCCCTTTTCCCCTAAACAACGTTTAAATTCCCTAGATTTAGGGGAAAATCTCTAGGGTTGGCAGCACTGCACTGGCGAGTCCTGGATGTCGCGCGACAGGTCGGAATCGATTTGCTACGCTCTCTCCCCGCTTTCCTCGTCCTTCGGGAACCGTACTGTCGCGCGACGTTTGCGACTGGCCATTGTGGAATCTGCCTGAACTCCCAGCTGGGACACAAGACGGCGCCACCATCGGGGATGCTTCGATGCTCTCGCATGCAAACAGTGCCTCATCGCAGCGGGCGCTGTTCGAACTCGCTCCGCTGCGACTCTGTCCCTAACATGTAACCGCGGCTTGTGTTTGCGGCAATCCTCTCATCCTGTATCGCTCCGCCATTCTGCGAGGCTGGCATGCACAAGGAGCTGTGCACTAGCACGCTTAATCTTAGTTTTAGTTGAGACGTTTGCGTGTCCTGAGGTGTGCAGTGAGTGCTTCAGAGTGTGCGCGAACTGAGGTGGTGCGTGCTGAACGACTTCGTGGATGCAACCAGCGGCGGATGCCATGGAGCTTCGGTCATCGCGGCGACGTCCGTCTGCTCAGTCTCGGACACGTGACGGCCCCCGCGACTGCAACAGCGCAGCAACTGGTGAGCTTGTCGACACTATGCTCGCGGCGGTGGCTGCCCCCCACAGCCGACTTCCGATTGCGTCGCAAAGCTTCTCCCAAACTTTTCCTTGCTTTCCGTTGTGCGCGTTCGGGCTTGGTGGGAAAGGGCGGGAACCTAACTTCAGTTGGACATGCGTCAGTCGATTACTTTTCGCGATGGCCTCATGCTGGTGTATCCGAGCAAATCGCAAATAATTTGAGCAAAATGACGAATTCTGACGAATTCTGAAAATGGCTCTAAGAATAGCGCGTTGCTACTGTCTTCAAAATGTATTTGCTACCGATGAACGCTCTGAGCCAGAACTGCTCAAAAACATTGATTTCACAATGACTGCCGCATGGTATCCCTTATTCCAGTGTCCTTGGACCCTTACAGTTCGCCGCACACTTCCGTGAGCCGTGCCACTTAAAAAGCGCTTCATCACATATGCTCTGACGTCCGCGCATCATCCCTGCTGCAACGCCTCCTGTACGCGCACAGCATACAACCGCGTGAAAGCGTTCCGAGAAACAAGGGAACACTACGATGCCCGTCACGCCTGCTTAACAAAATTTAATACTTGCGAGGTATTCGGGATCGGCGGCTTCAGTCGCATTCGCGGAATACTGACCGCGCTAAAAATGAGTCGTGTGCACGAGGCAAGTGTGAGGCATTTAAGTTTGTAAAAATATATGTTCATTGCCTTTGTTGTACAGTGTACGCAGCATCCCTCAACTTCAAGTCACGATTTTTTCTATTTTTTTTCAGTAAAAATTTGTAAGCACTGACTTCCAGTTTCGAACATGAAAGGGCGAGCGTCGACTGCCCGGCACCGGAAGAAGGCGAGAAGGAAGCATGCGAGAGCAAGGCTAAGCTCAGCTTCGTCTGCTAGGCTGTTCTGATTAGTGCAAAGCAGCCCCTGCCCATCATCGGCGGTTATGCATCGGAGGCCCAAGAATAGGCGAGCAATTGTTCTTATCCGCTGCATATAGTGCGCATGATTCCGAGAAAAGCATACATTTGGGAACAGCTTAGCACGCCCAAGGAACCAGTTGCGACAGTTAATTGCTAAAATCTGACTGAACAGGACCCTCTGTCTTGCCGCGTTAAATTCGTTAAAGCCAATTCGTTAAGACGCTACCCACAAATACAACCAGGGCCTCGTGCCTAGAAAGCTACGCGTTCGCACCAGCCCTGAGCCAGAAACAAGCAGCAGATAGAACACGGAACAAACGCTCTCGGAACTCGGCCATAAAACTTGTTTCACAGTGGTTGCTTTGCACGGAACAGCACAGCCAAGCAGACGATGTCAGCCACAGCGGCATGTTCGGCGCGCATGCTTGTTCCCTCTCCCGGTTTCCGCTCTGCTTCCCCTTGTCACCGGGCAGTTGGCGCTCGCTCGACCATTGGAAGGGTGCACATGTACAATCGGCCCAGAAAAAAAAGTGTCCTGGCACTTCGCGGTTTCGTTGTAGTGCCGTTCTCAGGTCACATTTCCAATTCTCTGGACTCCCAACAAGGCCTCTGCTTTGAAGTCTAGGAATACGGTTAGGTGTACACATCGGGGCGTGAAAATAAACTAAACCGGCTATTTTTCGAACACTTTTTTCTAGTGCAGATTAAAAACTTTTAAAGCAGTTTGTGCTTATGGTGCAATAACGTTGCCTGTTTCATCGTCAAGTTGTGTAAATGAGGCGTGTGCTGGCAGCACCTTCTGAAGACTACGGTAACGATGCTTTTATTTTTTATGTCACACTGTTCGTGCTCCTCGAATGTGCTCACCTAGATGGTCCTGTAAACGTACAAAATAGATACGAAATACGATAAGCATAAAAACAATAAGCACGAAAGATAATACGGCTACTGCAGCGTGCCAGCGAGCGAAACACGCAGTTGCGGGCCATTGCACCTGCGGTCTGCCGTGTCACCCGGCAAGAAACTCAGAAAGAAAAGCCAGTTTTAATGTAAGTATCTAAAATTAAGGTGCAGCAAGCCGGCATCGTCAGGTGTGTTTTTCTTACGAGACTGTTAGTAAAAGTGAATATGCACAAAATGATTTGATACACACACTACAGAAAAATGAACATGTGCGTGCCGTTACTCTAGGCGTCCATACCTGGAAAGGAACCAAGGACAGCAACTAGGTTTAACCTTAAACAGGCTATATAAAAGCAAGGTGCAAAGAGACGGCATCGTCTGATTTTAAATAATCCTACAGCATCCAGTGGTCTCAGTCCGTGTTTCAAGCAGTCCACTTATTTAGCAATACTCTCACGCATGATTTCCTTCCCCAGGATTCACGAATATGCACAGCCGGAAACGCACGTCCACGAATGTTGCGCAATCAGCCGCTAGTTCACGTAATTAACTTAACGCTATGACTCACGCTTGATGGATGCTGCCTATCCGTAATAAAGCGGCCACATGGCTCGGCAGTTTGATCCCCACAGTGCCCGACCATGTTTAGACAAGAAGCTTGCCTGCATTGATGTCCTCGCTGCCTGGTTCGCGCGAGAATGGAACGCGTCTCAAAATGACGGCTCTCCAGCTAGACTGCTATTCGTTTAATTACACATCTATTTCGAAGTATCAGAACGCATCCTCAGTTTGTCGTGACAGTTCGTTTAAGGGCTGGAAACATTTAATAGTGACGTTATTGGTGTCATTCCCTTTGTAACGGGAGATCAACGGTTAGACTTAGATCGGTCCGTAAAAAAGGGGTGAGAACTGCAATCTCAAGCCCGTTTAGCGATAGCACAAGGAACCCGGTGTGGTGTTTGGACGGCGTCGTCAGCGGCGAGAGCGCGATAAGTGGATGAAGACATCGAAATCCAGATCACTGGGCCAGAGACTGGGTGTTTCACAGGTGGGATTTTTGCCTGCGGCAGTGGCGTAGTGGTCTGAGGCACAGGCTAGCGGAATGCATCTGCTGGTATCGGCCTGGGATCAACTTGAGCTTCGGCTATGTAGTTTTTTTTTATTTAATTTATTTCGCGCTGTGCAACATGAGTTAACGCAAAATGACTGAACGGGTTCTTTATGCTATAGCGTAAAACAGTGAGTTTCAGCAGGCACTTTGGTCATTCGTGATCATGCGGCAATGTCTCGAGAACACTACTAGAGCTCCAAGTGTCGCTCAGCCTGCTCCTACTCTCCGCAGTAAGTAATGCCCCTGCCACACGGCCAGTTTCAATGGCCATCGAGTCGAGGGCCTTCGAAATTCTGAATCGCCATCGAACTCGAAGGAGTTGTGTCGCTGCTACACGGCAAATCTCACTGGCCATTGGAATGGTTCTCATGTCTTACGCCAAGTTTGAGTGGCGCTACAATCGCTACTTTGGATTTTGCAAAAACAACAAAAATATTTGATAAATGTATACTAAATGCTTATATACGCGCATGTCGTTTAAAAGCCTTTTTATTGCACGTACGCGACGCACAGATACAGACACTGTTGTAGCCATTCTAATACAAAGCGAGCCAAAACCAAGCCAGTCCAACTACGTCGGAGGGCTGCTTTGTCAGGCTTAACACCTGGGAAATCGCCTTGATATCTGAAAAACAAAAGTTTTTTGTCTCTTTAAATTTTAACTTTATGCGAGGGTAAGAATGAGCAAATCGAAGGCGAATACAAAAGTTTAGAACACGATTTTGCTCTGAGGGATTAGCGACAAAGCTGTTATAGCTGTGAAGCGGGCGGGCAGGGCGCCGCCATCTCAATGCTAAGTACGCAAGCAACGCAAAGACCGCAGCGCAAAATTAATGCGCTTAATGCGCTTACAACCAGTCTGATACAATTTTAAAATTATTGTACAGACTGCTTGCATTAAAATTTAGGCGAATAATGTTTTTTCATGCTTTTGTACCATGAATTTATCATGTACGAAAGTGCGCGTGGCTCCGCTCGAAGCAACGCTAGCAACCTTCGGCCGCGTTCGAAGGCCCTCGAAATCTAGATGGAGTTCTGCGCTGCTCCGTTGACTCGATAGACTATTCACTCGATGGCCATTGAAACTGCCCGTGTAGCAGCGCTCGATCACCTTTGAGTCGATAGGCTATCGGTTCGAGGGCCTTCGAAATGCCCGTGTGACAAGGGTATAAGGCTGCACGTTTTTCCTTTCGAAACCGACAGCGTTAGCGGGACTACCTGCAGTGGTGTGACTGGTAGCCCAAGTGTAAATACAAGCAAGATGTGCGGTCGTCCCGTTGCTCATAATTTCATGCTAGGGAAGCAGCTTTTCGCCGCGTGTAATCACCATGTAGCTCTGGTTTGAGACTCCAGAGTAGTCGTGGTACACGTTACAAAAATTAAGTAACCAATTGCAATTACTCCATCTGAAATGTAACTGATTACAGTGGTCAGGTAATCCCCAGAAAAACCGCAGCGGTAGCCAAGTGGTTGAGCGCCCACCTCGCATGCGGGAAGTGCGGGGTTCGATCCCCAGTGCCGCCGGGTACCCACCGGTGATACAATGGGTACAAGATTTCCCCTGCCTGGTGCTCGGATTCTTTATCGTGAAATGCTTGGGAAATGGGTCTTTGACCCAGCCTTGAGTAGTAGAAAAAAATCATGTGCCATGGCGCTCTTTGGCCTCAGATTTCCTTGCGCCATAAAAATCCATCATCATCATCATCCCCAGAAAAGTAACTGAGCAATTACAGAAAGACAATCGATTAATATTGTGTTGTTCTCCTTCCAACCTTAATTTGCTATTACATCAATTTATTCGGAATACAATAAACTACTGCGGCTTGCATGATATTGTGTTACTCGTTAATTCTCCATAGAAATGTATTTTCAAAGGCTGCACTCACCCCTCTCAATGCATGCGCTGGAGCGAAGGACGGCATTAGAACGTTTGAACAACTTACGCAACCGGTCGTAGTTGGCCAGTACCTCGATGCTAGTGTGAAAGTCGTCTAAGAAACGCTATGCTTCTTTGTTGCTCGGTGCATTATGTGGAAGGATCCGAGTTTGGTGCATAGTGAGAGGTTAGTTGCGGGGCTATCGGAAATGACGGAGGTTACTCAGAGCAGCCACTTGATATTTCTCGACACGGGGACTGCTGTAAAATGCGGCAGTGGTGACATGGAGTGTGATGTGGTACGGTCATGATTACACAAGATGCTCCTCCGCAGCTGGTAGGTTTTCGCTGTGTCACGGCGGAATTATCTCCGTGACCACCTGTGTTTGCCTTAAGATTTAGTTTCTCCAACCTCTACCGGCCGTTAACTCTGTTTTAAAAAAAGTAATTTATCACCAGTAATCAATTACAGACAAAGTAATTCAATTCCGCGAACCGTTGCCGTTTGAAAAAACAAGGTAATTGAGTAAAATTGCAATATTAGAAGGAAATGTAACTGATCACCAGCAATCAATTACCTGTAACGTTTTAGTTGCAAGGGTGGAAAGTTGGGCTAGCCGTTATCGATCCATTAGAAAAGGAGTGCGAAAACAAGACTACAGACGAAGACAGAACACACAGAACGAAGGCTAACTTTGGACTAAAGGAAAAGCACAAAACCTTGTCGACCGGGACTTGAGCCAAACCACTGAGCGCATGCGCCAAAGGTGTCAAGCCGAAGAAATAAAAGGAAAAAAAAATAATAATAAGAGGATAAAGGCTATTACAAACGTAGGAATCTCAATTCTCGTTTAGGTAAGAATATAGAAGGCTCGCTGACACACAGTTCACGCAAACTATACTTATCTGTGTGGCTTCAATGATTTCTATTGTCAGTTTATCTCTACTTCTGGCTCGACAAAGCATTTATTCAAAACTGGCACGCACCCGCATTCCTTGCAATGCAAGGCCCGATTGCTGCCCGTTAAAAACTTCACGTTGTTGTGGTCACGAAGCCTTTCGTTGAGGCACTTACCGGACTGTCCCACATATTTCTTCCCACAGGACAGAAGGATGCTGCACACGATGCCCTCTGTGCATTTAAGAAATCTTTTCCGGTGGCGGATGTTGCACTGCATTTTTGGGGGACGTTGTTCGACGGGCATGGTTCTTGTGCACATGACACTTAGTTTATCTGTGACTGAAAAAACCACCCGAACATTCGCTTTCTTTCCTATTTTCTTTAGATTATGCGACAGACCATGGTTATAAGGGGTGACAGCTTTCTTGCTTTGCGCTTTATCTGCACTCTTGCTTCTTCCTGAAGTTTCTATTTCAGCAAGCTTTCAGACGCGGAAGCACTGATATAATTAGGATACCCTGCTTCGAGGAATCTTCTAAGTTGTACTTGAAAGCTGAAGCTGCTAAGGTGAGGCATGACTTTTCGAGAGCATGCATAGGTTAATGATGGCTCGTTTCACGAGTTTAGAATGAGCTGACTTGTATGGCACCTTGCGCTTATAAACCCCTTCTGCCTAGTGGTCTGGCCTAGAAGTCTGGGCGTCCGCTTCGGCATCGGAAGGTGGTTGGTTCGAAACCCACCGCCGGACACCCACCGGTAAAAAAGTGTACAAGCCACCCCCGGCCCGGCGCCAGGCTTCTTCAGATGTGTGTGCTTGGAGGATCGAGGCTCTCGCAAACACCGCTGCGCCCTTTCGGGGACAAAACCAGTTTCGAACACTATGCCTGCAAATGTGGTCCGTGTTTCACTCCCAAGTGAAGAGTTCGACTCTCAGCCTCGCTCATGCGCCTCGCTCATGTGCAGACAGGCTCCAGCTTACGCCCGTGCCCGTAGGTCGTACGTCAAATGAGTCCATCGAGTTGGGCTTTACAAGTTGAAAATTTTTGCTGCGATGTCCCGCTCAGTCGCTTGCGTATGAACCGGCCTTAAATAAGTTCGATCGCAGCCGTGACAGTCGAATTTCGATGGAAGGGAAACTTGGATGGAAGGGATGTCAGTGCACGTTAAAGAAGCCCAGGTTGTCGAAATTTCCGGAGCCCTTCACCACGGTGTTCCTCATAACCGGAGTACCTTTGGGACGTTATACACCCCAAAAGAAAAAAAAGCAAAGCAAAAAACAACCTTAAATATTGGAGAAAAGCCGGATTCACATTCTCGATTCGCGGAGGCCGCCCGACAGGTTCAGGTCGATTTCCTACGCTCCCTCCCGTTTTCCGAGTGCTTTGTAAACCGTAATTAATTGGGCGAAAGCAGTCGCGCGACATCTGTCACTCAATTCGCCTAAAAGGCGACAATTCTGTCAGGTGTAGGAGTCCCGTACCAACAACGCATACAGATGACCAAACTTGGGAAGCCCTTTTACCACTTTGGAGGAGTTGTTTCTTTTTTTACATCCAGGTGGTCGTAGCTTGTTAGAACGGCCGCTCGAAAGACAGCAAAGTAGGCTTGGAAGTTCACTTTTGCAGACTCTGCGGGGTGTTCACAAAATCCAGCACTAGAGTATCTGGTAGCTGACTCCTGATAGTCCGCGCTTATTCAGTGTCGTGTCTTTTTTTCGTGCTGGCTTCTCACAGCACAGAGCACTGTGCAGAAATTAGTGTGCCGTTCTCCTGCTACAGGACGCGAGCTTGCAGTATCACCTTGACGCAAGCGGAGACTTAGCATCGTCCACGTTAAGGAGATGCCGCCTCGGTGGTGGCTACTCCACCGAAAAACGAAGCGCATGCCCCAAGAATTCACTCAAGGCACAAGGCAGCACTAGGTCACATACATTAATTCAACTCCGAACCAAACTTTGGTGGCTGCCAAACGCTTGTTTGCGGTGCACTTTGTCGTAAAAATTAGCGGATCGTCCTAAGAGTAACACTGGAACCATTATATAAAGGCCACAGATGTATAGTAGAGCTCGGAAACCAATGGGTCTGCGCATATACGCAGTCGACAGTTATGCAAGAAGCACCGCAGACGCGCCGCAGATATCGAGTGGCCGGATCACCGATGTCTCCCCCGTGAATGTGCCTGAACTACATGCGGGTCTCTGGTTTCAAGGAAGCGCTGCTGTCATTGACCGCTATCCGAGATTGGATCCCAGAATGTCGGGCAACCAAACCCGCGACCATCTTTGGTCGCTGTTCCTGTTTTCTGGACCAGCTCGAGCAGCGCTAAGAAGCGCAACTGCCCAATCAAAGTGGCGTTCGTTTACGACGTAGTTAAGTGCGGTTATCGCGCCCTGCCACGACCTATTGAATAATTACGGCACTTTAGCTCAGGAGTTGGCTATGCAGGTTCCAGACTGGCGCTATATTGTTCGTGAGCTTTGCAGTTTCTTTACATTTAAAGTATATTCTTTGCCGGTACTCGCTCTAAAGGTATCTGCGAATAAGGAATTATTTTGCGCGAAAAGAAAGGAAATTTGTGTGTCCAGACAGCAAAAATTCAGCGGAGCACGGCAGCAACGCTGACGGAGACCGCCACCGACCAAAGTATGCATGCAAGGGGCAGAGTTTCATCCCGTAAACCCTGGTGTGAATTCAAGTGACCATGCGGCGTCGCAGTCGAGATAAAATGGCAACCGTAAAGAGGACTCCGCCTGTGACCAGCTTGGGCGCATTAACAGGTTTTCTTGATTGAACGATTGACTCATGTTTTTGCATTGAAGGTAGGCGCCTACAGGTTCAGCTAAAGGCTTTGCATAGTCGGCGTAATACATAAAACAGATTACAAACTGGCGATCGTCGACCTGTGCCTGCAAACGTCTACCATGCAAGGTGACCGTGCAGAATCATCGCCCACCTCCACGACGTTTTTAGTGACGTCAAGATCGCCAGCGCTGAGTGTTCCTACCCGGCATTGTCGCGTTGCATTGATTAGGTAAGCAGGGCTGTGCTTAATTGCTGCATAACGATGAAAGCTATAGAATGGATCGCGATTGTTTCGCTCTCGACAGTCGTTTGCTTGGATTTCAATTCAGGAAGCTGAATCCCGGTAGGATTTACTTGCGCCGAACACTTCAGTTGAGCAAGCAACGTGCTCACGTGTAATATTCGTGAGAAGACCTGATTAGAGCGCTGGAGTGGTGTGATGCGGAACAAATCATGGCGCGCAAGTGCTGTTCGTTCCTTGCATGTATTTCGGTGCAGCTTAGCGTAAGCGCGGGGTCAGGCTACGAAACGCAGCACCTGCTCTAAAATCTCACGCCGTTTGCTGTGCAGACGACCGCCTAAGCACTACCATACAAGCCTGTTCACGTCTCTACATTTACATCGTGAGCATGACATCATCGATTCGAGGTGCGCCCTCGAAGTACTGACGGCGCGGGTAGGGTAGTTTCCTTAGGTTTGATTTTTTGTTTATTTTGGAGACCGGTATATACGAGTGCTGAGAACGAATAGACATCGATGCGAAAAAATAGAATGCAGAGAGGAAAAAATAAAACTTTGGCGCTTGAATAGCAGCTTCTGTTATCACGAGGTACAATTTGGCGAGCTTTACCGTCGCATTGCGGGAACAGTTTACAGCGACAAGCCACGATTAACACCCGAGTCGCTCAATTAAAACCAGAGAAAGGTATAATCGTGCCGAGTTCTTAAAAGGAAGAAACGAGTCATCTCCCTGAAAATGCCGCAACAACACGACCATCGACTGTTGGCATCAGCATCGGCTGTGACTGGTTGCCAATCCGCACTTTGGGAACACAAAGCTGCCTCCTCTTCGGGCTGCGAGCAGTGGTGAGCAATAGAATGGTATCTCCTGGCTGCCCTTCACAGCTGAGGGCCGAGCCTGAGAGAAGTGGATGGGATGAGGGGGATGGGGATACATGCTGGTCGTCGCGTGTCGGGAGGTTGGTTGGGGCAAGCCGCCTCAGAGCACAGATCAGAGGTCAATTGCATGGAGTCCAGAAACTCGACGAGATGTCTGAAGGACTGCGGGCACGCGCCCTGCGGACATGTGTGGTATTATCATCTGCATGGGCTGTGAAATCAGCCCCATCGCTAGGCAAGGAAGGGAGGGGGGGGGGACAGCTATGTCTTCCACTTTTCCGTGAAGATGGTATTCAAGTCCATGTTCTGACGTGTTTAACATAATTGAAAATATTACCCTTGGAACACAATGGAGCCAGTCCCTACGCATTCTATGAATTTGTTTAGCATGCCTCTGGCTCTGCGTGTATATCGTTATTCTGTTTTGGATTTTGTGCGCATTTTTTTCGTTCAGGCTGATCGCGTCTTTGATTTGTGTTCATAGGCTAACTATTTACTGGCGAACAATCGAATGACGCATTCAACGTGGCATTACGGCTGTTCCCAGAATGCGTGAAACTAATTAACCCGTACGAATGCTGCTAGACTTGTGTCACCATAGACAAAGGGAGTTTCCTCTTCGCAGGTCTCGCGGTGGGTGTGCATTCACCGCGCGCTATTGTAACCTTTAATATCCCCACTCATTCGTCTTAGGAACTGGCGCCATCGGAGCTGACGACAAGCGTTTCCCGAAGCGTGTCGTCAAGCAGGCCAGCTGCGCAGAGCACGGAGACCACAGCGGCCAAGGGTCGTCCGGCCATCCCTCCTGTGAGTGGTGGGGTTCCCTGCCTAATAAGTGAGGTCAAAGAGAGAGAGAGAGAGAGAGAGAAATACGAACGGAAAGGCAGGGAGGTTAACTAGGCAGCGCCCGGTATGCTACCCTACACGTCGGAAGGGGAACGCAGTAAGAAATAGAAAGGGGAAAGGGAAAAAGGATAGGATCACTTTTCCACATGCTCGTTGTTCATTACTTGCAGTGTACACAGGGCACACACTGTTAATTCGCAACCTTGCACTCAGTCCTGAGTCCTTTAAGAACTTGAAAAGGGAATTGCGTTATCGCCTGGCTGTGCTCGGGCGGCAGCAGTGGAAATTGATCTTTAAATCGCCCCGGAGCGGGCGCTGATTCTTACGGGCTATTGGCAAATTACAGGGAAGAATAAAAGTAAGTTTTATTGTAATCGGTTTCTGTACGGACCTGCAGTCTTTGACTGCTACGACCCCGGCAATCTAGAGACTTGATCAGACCATTACGGTCTGATATTGTTGTATATAGGGTTGTAGGTGTTTGCAGCGCACACGAAACACGGACGGACAGAAAAGGGAACGAAACACAGCGCTGACTTTCAACTGAGCTTTATTGGAAAAATAAGCGACTTTTATACAAAAATTTTTAACATGTGACTCAGAAGATGTCAAAACGTCCTACTACATGTGCCATCTGCAAACACCTACAGCATGAAAAACCAACTAGCCCAAGAAAAGACGATTCTGTATATAGGGGTTGACAGTTTTAGTTGAACACCCCCCCCCCCCCCCCCCCGAAAAGGAATAAAAGTGCATCAAATGAGGTTCTAGAAATTTAATTTAAAAGGAAGAGGTTAGTATTATTGCAAGCAATGTACTCCTAGGTGGCTTTTGTGTACGATTTACACTCAAAGATGAAAATTAAGTGTGGAAGCTGGAGCGTTATAAGACGCTGGGGTTGAATAAGCAGCGCGGTTTTGCGATTGTATGCATTGTGTCGCTATATAGCTTTCACGTGTGTGCAGACTGGAAAACTCCAACTCCTTGCCATTTATTAGCTAAGGACTGCTTCTTCACTGTTCACACCTGCTTAGACCTGTTCGGTGCTTAAGTAGCTTTGCCAACTTCATGTCGGACATTGAAACGACACATTGCATGGGCGTCACGACAAAGTATTATGTCGAAGCTACGTTGACAACTGACCTACTGAGTGGCAGTTCTGCCACTGCAATTAACACGCAGAATGCCTTAAATCCCGAACTCTCGCTGGACCCAGCGGAACACTCCACTCATGACATATGCCAACCTACCCTTAGAAACAAACTTCCACAAGCAGAACTCCAAGTGCCGCTGTGTGAACGTTAATATTTGGTAGATAAACGCTTGATGCTCACAAAAACGCCGAAATAGTGTGAGCGACTTTTTTAACAACACAGCATTTATACTTTAGAACTTAAAAAAAAAAGCCAGTAGTTCATTCATCAAAAAGAAAAAAAAACAACGAGAACTGCGTTCTGAAATAACGATTAAAAAAGAAGTTCGCTAACATTTAAAATTAAAAAACAACAAAAAGTTAAACCCCTTAGCTTCAGGAGGTTCGCGAGCCAAGGTATCGCCCGATGAGTGACAGACCAAGCGCAGCAGATGATAGAGTTTATGGCACGGTAACGGAAGCGCACAGTAATAAACAAAAAAAAAAACAATTCGCTCGTACCGTGGTCCAAACAACAGGGCAGCACTCACACAAACGGAACAACTCAGTAGTGTCTCAGCTCCGCAACAGTGGGCTGGGTTCTGAATTCTACGCTCAGATGAGACTATCCGCTACAACTAATTCCTCGACGGCAGTCGAGCTTCCACACTACGCGATTTGCTGGGACGGACGCCGCAAACGCCGCTTCTTCTGCACAAGTTATCCTTTCTCGCTTTGCCACACAATATAAATTGATGGATACAAAATTATTTGACGAGACATCGTCAAAAGGTCTTGATTAATGGCTCCCAATCGACAGACGTTTCCGTACCTTCAGGTGTGCCCCCAGTGTCAGTGCTTGGCCCACTACTGTTTCTGATCGACGTAAATGACATCGGCTACAGTATAACCTCCATAATTAGATTGTACGGTCATGATTGCGTTTTTGACCGAGAAATAAAACATAATTCCGACAGGATAGAACTTCAAAATGACCTCAACAGTATTTCATTCTTGTGTCGCTCCTGACTTATGAACCTAAATTTGTCTAAATGCAAGCATGTTCGTTTTACCCGAAAGCATAAACCGATCAATAGACAATACTATTTAAACACTGAAATGATCTCTCATCTAAGCAAGGCAAAATACCTAGGAGTTACATATAGCTTCGACTTGACATGGAACCGCCATGTAGACTAATCCTGAAGGCTGCCCACTCTTTAAATTTCGTCAAACGAAGCTTTAAATATGCTCCACAAGCTGTCAAAAAACTGCTCTACGTAAAAAATATCCGCCCAATCGTAGAATACGCTTGTGCCATATGGGACCCGTACGCAAGTTCTTAACAACAGATTGGAAAAAATTCAGAACCGAGCCGCCCGTGTTGTATCCCACTATTCGCACCTAACAGTATCACTGACATCAGAAGTAGCTTAGAATAGCCTCTTATATCCTCAAGTCGGGACTTTTTTTCAACTCGTGTTTATACGAGACATATTTCATTGCCACACTGTACTGAACAAAGGTGCTTATGTTTTACCACCTACGTACATCACCTGATTAAAGAAATGTCAGCGTGTACCTGAATTTTTCATTTTTTTTTCACGAATAATCAGTGCATGAAATAGTCTTCCCCGCGACATACCTGTGGCTGCATCCGATTCAGAATATTTTGTGGCACTACGGGCTGCTCTGGTTTAACACTGATTTCCGTGGAGTAAATTAAAGATGGCTTTTTGCGTTTCTTCGGAGGGGCACAGGACCTCTCCAAACGGTGATTCAACGCTGTAGAAGGAGCAGACGATGATTGATGCCAGATGATGGAGACAAAGAGAAAATATATTTACAGGATGTACATTGACAAACTGCGTTACAAATTGAGTCACACAGACAGTTGAACTGTAACATAAAAGAAAAGATCTCACACAGAGAAACTCGACAAGACCTTACTCATCGACCCGATGTTAGAGTCTAGGTCTGTACAATTACGTGCCACTGCACGGAGCCTCTAGCTCAACTAGACAAAACTGCCCTCCAATGATTTTACATACAATTTGAAAGCTTTTGCAAACAAAGAAGTTAGGGCTGTCCGATTTCCAGGCCCGCCCTAAGCTTCGATAACCAATGGAGGTAGCCACAGCCCCGGAAGGTTGGACCCAACTTAGAGCCCGGGGCTTGGCTAAAAAGAAAAAGAAACACTGAAAACATTCTGGAAACCCTCTCCCCGGGGGGAGTTCACGCCCTTATTGCCTGATGCTTTCCCCTTCCCTGCCGCACCCGCGCGTCGCCTATCGAGGGATGAAAAGTTCTTTTTCAGCTAATTGGCGGCACCACTAATCCACTGGCTCGCCGCAAGAATGTCAGACGGCGCAGACCCGCGACGCTTCGGTGCCATTGAGAATTCAAAAAAAAAAAAAATAGCCCATCGCGGAATGCGAGGTGGTTCGCACATTTCCGCAGACGCGCAGTATGACGGTCTGCCGCCGTGGCAATGCTGCCTAAGACCAAGCGGCCCCACGTGCTCGTTGTGTGCGCCTAGCTTGGTTTCTTGGTGCGCTTAATAAAGCCGGATGTCTGCGGCCGTCACAGCGGTGCTGTCAAGCAGCTACTGCCTCCTGCGCCTTTGTCACTGCTTGCGGGGGGAGGGGAAGGCACGCGGGTAGGGGGGAGCTCGGAGTTTCACCGAGAGCTCTCCGTGTAGACCGGAGGCCCGTCGTGACCGCAAGCTAAGGGAATAAAAAAATGTACGCGTTGATGAAGCGCGGCCTTACACGTCCCCCCTAAGATGCTAAATGAGCTTGGAGTCCGCTCATTTACGCAAAACCAAATAAAGGCCGCAACAACCTAAGCCTGCAAGCTTAGCTTCTCGTGCGACAACTTCTTGCCACAGCGGCACACAAATCCGCTGGTGCAGGGGTTATAGCCACACATACTAGCAAAAGAAACGGAATACACAACACTGGAACATGACGGCATACAAATCCGGATATGGCGCTAAAATGTCACATCTGAATAACTGACACACACACACACACACACACACACACACACACACACACACACACACACACACACACACACACACACACGCTCACACACACACTTCGGCGCACAAGTCTATTAACAATCGCACCGCACACTTACACGCAGACACCCAGCACACGAAGCACACCAAAGTCCACTGTCGTGCAAGTGTCTCCACACCAATTTTTGGCGGCGCTGCACAGTTCCGTGCACGTTCCCCGTTGGGTGAGCGGGAACGTTCACGCCGACCGAGGCTGGCCTGGCTATGCCTCGCGATCTGTCCCAAATACGGATCGTAAGGTTCTGGTGCTTCGGTACGGCAGCTCGCGAGTCGATGCTGCCTGGTAAAGTTGATTGTCATAATGCGCAACAGGCCTATCGAGGGATTAAATGTTCTTTTTCAGCTAATTGGCGGGACCACTAATCCACTAGCTCGCCGCAAGAATGTCAGACGGCGGAGACCCGCGAAGCTTCGGTGCCATCGAGAATGCCAAAAAAAGGACCCATCGCGAAATGCGAGGTGGTTCACATATTTCCGCAGAGGCCCAGTATGACGGTCTGCCGCCGTGGGAATGCTGCCTAATGGCGCGTTCACACTTGGACTTTCGGCGGCGAGAGCGAGCGGAATCCGCTGACGCGGCGAATATTCCGCCGAAATACCCAGCGGAAAGGCCGGTCGGTCCAGGACCGAATTGACGATTTGCGGAAAAGCGAGCGCCGCCTGTCGTGCAAACAGAGAAGCTCCGCCGGTACCTTTGGTTGGAAAGGGGCTCTCGAGCAAGCATGCGCAAGGCAGGGTTCAGCAGCTCACGTGCGCTTGTTTTGTTGTTTTAGTGTTGTTTATTTGCCGGAAACGTGTGTCAGCTAACGAAAGAGTATGATGGAAGAGGAGAACATCCCATTTCCGTTCTTATAAACGGGGTGGGGCGAAGAGTTTACGCGCTGTAGCCTGAAAAACGACCATGTGTGGCAATACCTGCACTCTGCTACCTCAACGGAACGCCGAATTACCAAATGAAAATGTGCGTGAATGTGCGCCTATGCGCGGGCGAGTGTGACAGTATAATGGGTTGCAATTTCCTAATGCACACAGACGTTTACGTTTGCGCTTCCTTGATAGGCCAGGAGTTTCTGCTAACTTAACACAACACCTTTCGCCTCAGGGCACACTTAGCTGATTATTAAAGGACCCGTTGTACTGTCTCAATCCCGGCTCGTGCTGATACGGCAGAGCGTTGCTTTGCGTGCTAAAGGGCCGCGGGAGCGTTAGAATGCGCGGATATACGCGAGGCTGCGCTCGGCCGTGCTCCCGCTGTTCAGGAAGCACATTGTAGCATTAATGGTGAATGTTCATACTAGTATATATCATTCGGTTTTCCTGCGTCGGTGGCAAAACATTTCTAGAACGACCGAGCAGTGTGTACTCGGCAGTAAGCGCGAAATAAAGCAGCAACACCCGTTTCGAAACGTGCTGGATGTGCGCATTACTGGCCCCATCAACGGGTTCGTCTTTTGCGCCTTGTACGTCGTCGCGGCCTTTATTACGTACAAGTCTCGCTGTTGCAAAACACGTGGTTAGCTTAGATAAATCGCGTTGCAGTTACATGTCAGTTACGTGGAAGTTACAGCTCACATCAGTCGTCGCACTACAGCGCAGGAATGCACGGCTGGCTCATGTTTTCCAACCAAAAACCAAACCGCCCATAGAGGGCGCTGCCTGCGCCTTCACCACGCATGCGCAGAAACTTTTCCGCAAATGGTCAATTCTGCCGCCGGAAAAAAATCCGCCGAATCTCGTCAGCCAATAGGAAGGCGAGTACCCGCGGCGACAAACATGGCGGCGCCCTTCGATGCAGGACGCCTCGCTTCAGACTGAATTCGTCGCTGTTACTGCCTTTTTCAGCGCGTTCACTGGCCATAAAAGAGCCAGCGGTCTTTCGCTTTGTCTTATCTCGCCATAAGAACACGTTTGAGCGATAAATTTGCTTTAATTTTTATTTCGGGTGACGATTCCTCCCCTTTTAGGCTTAAGAGGGGCGTCGGTTTGTTGACAACAATGATTCCTCTCCTAACTACCAGATAGCGCCACTAGGCGTTTAAAAACAAATGTCGTAACGTCCGACAAAATAGCTGCATTTTGCATACGCAAACGCGCATAAGGTTTTGGTATGTAGACAGCATCGATTAACCTCCTGCCACATCTGTGTACGCCGTGAGAACACGACACACAGACGATGAGCGGCGATGCGGTGGCCGGGAAGTGTGAACGAGACAGCATTTCGGCGGCCGCGGATTCCGCTTCCTCTCGCCGCCGAATGTCCAATTGTGAACGCGCCATTAGACCAAGCGGCCCCACGTGCTCGTTGTGTGCGCCCCTCGCATGGTTTCTTCGTGCGCCCAACAAAGCCAAGTGTCTTCGGCCGTCACAGCAGTGCTGTGAAGCAGCCAGTGCCTCCTGCGCGTTTGCCACTGCTTGCGGGGAGGAGGGGGGGGGGGCACGCGAGTAGGGGGGAGCTCGGAGCTTCGCTGAGAGCTCTCCATGTAGACCAGAGGCCCGCCGTGACCGCAAGCTAAAGGAATAAAAAAAAATGTACTCGTTTGAAGCGCGGCCTTACACGTGGTCTGTATGTCGAATTTGTGTCACTATGTATGTCGACATTGTAGGGGGAACATTCGTTCTCTTTGCATCGTGTTAAACTTAGCAAATTTTTAGTGAGCGCTGCGACATTACTATGTATTTCCATTCAATTCACAGTGTTCATTTACGCTGATATTTTGTCGCATGCTCCTATGTCCTCTCGGAGTGCTTGCATTTTCCTCTATTATTGTAATACTTCCATATATAATTGTTTCCGCGGCGCTAATGTGTGATGTATACTGTGGTACACCCCCCTACTGCAATGCCCCTGCGGGCCAACGTAGGTACATATATAAAGAAATAAATAAATAGCGCGAACCGTGAACGTCTGGCTGCCGGATGGTCCGCATTGTCATAAGCAAGAAGTACACGCGTGCACAGCACCCGCGCTGATCTCCCCGGCACGCTGCTCGCTCAGTCTTTGTCTAGCTGATGGCCAGACGCGAAGAAGCACTTGCCTAACATGCGCCTTTTTGTTGCACTCGGAAGCAGCCGTTCGCACTTGAAATACACCTGATGACACGTGCTCGGCACGCACAGCCTGCTGCATGGAGGCATGGGGCGCCGTGGGTCCAGTTTAATATACTAATGCAGCAGAAAGTGCATCTCAGAGCAGGCCTTTCAGCCAACGGCGTCGACTGAATGTCATGACGTCGCGGCTTATCCCCTTGCTTACTAGTGGGACATTGATGGCAGCTGACAGGCGCAAGAAAGTTATTCGTTACATTATCTCACTCCTGTCGACGTCTTGGCTGGAGGGCGTCTGTTGAAATGCATTCGCCGCCGCATTATTCAGTTGTATGCCACTACAGTGCTTTTAGATAATGAGATTTTCGCAATAATTCTCACAGCGAGAGGTCTTCATGGGCCACCTTTTAATGGGATATGCAATGGTAACCCCGCTGAAGAACCATAACCGCTTTCCCTCGGGTGTCGGAAAGCAGCTGAGGTGAGATGGGAGGTTGAAGGGGAAGGGATCTCGCCGCGCACAGCAAATTCAACTCTCTCACCAAACACGAATGAGAGGAAGAAAAATAGCAGCAGGGAGGAGAGGGCGAGGTTGCCCAGCCTTGGTTCTAGCAGAGATGGCGTTCGCATATGTAACGCTACGCCGCAAAAAGCCACAGAACATGCACTTGCACAGGGAAGCACGCACTCAGTACAGAACTTTACGCGGAAAAGTACAAACAATAATTTTGATTGTGATACGAAGAGGTTTCAGCCAGTCTCCCCCACTATAATGCACTAATGTGATTCATCACAGGACACTGAGTAGTGAAGCAATTATACTATTGATTCTTCGCTTCTTAGGCCGGAAACCATTTTTTTTGGGCCAATAAGACGAGCTTAAAGCGGCCATGAAATGATCGTTCTTCATATTGGTGTTTTGTGCTTCAGCAACTGATACAAGAGCTTATGATTCAGTTTCCGAAATTTGTCTGCCCTAGACGAGCCCTATGTTCCAAAAAATGTGATCGAAATTGAGAACGGAAACCTCCTCCCACCGGCAGCGAACGCCATATTGAATACTATCGTGACGCCACCAGGGCATACACGGAGCAACGTCGTCTGCTCTCATTGCTGCGATGTGCGCAGCAAGGTCTCTTGCCCCTCTGTGCTTTCGCGGGCGATCGAAGTAGCAGGCGTCCCCCATATATGAGTGACTGGTGCCGCAAAAGCGTTAATAATAGGAACGCAGTTATTCTTCGGTATGGGGTCCGGTTGCACTTGGCTGATGCGACGGCGCTCGTAGTCGTCGCCTGGGCTTGTGCGGCCGAGCGAAAGCTTCACGCCCGGTTAATAGACGGCCCGAAAAAGAGCGCTTCTGTACCTTATCCTTATCCAAAAAAGCGAAACGAGCGGCTGCATTTCATATCTTCACACTTCCTTACTAATCTGAGGGGAACTCCCTGCCAGATTCCTGAATTTCGGCCGACGATAGACCACCGGCCCCTTTCGTGACGAGGCCTATAGCGAGTACGCAGGATTCATGTGTGCGATTTTGGCGATTGCGGAGAGCGAATTCGCAAGTTTTAACGCCTGAAAATAGCTGTCGAGCGTAGGTTTGGCCACAGTTCCCTCAATGCGACGACTGCCTACATCGCAGGGCTCGAGTACAATAAGGGGGAAGTGCCGATATGTGACCTGGTCTGCACAGCATGTGCTAAGGCAGCCGGCAGGAGCCGTCGGCGTCGACTGTGGACAACAAATCCGGTTGTTTTCATTAATGCAAGTAATGTCCCAATGTATTTTTAGTTAAAGCGCATTAAAATAATATACCGATGAAAAGCAGATACAATTAACGGGAAGCGCAGGTCATACGCGAAGCGTTTCCCAAGCAGGCGCTATAGCATCAGCGGCGCTTATTGCAGTGTTATCATAGTTTGTAAATAAGTAAAACTACAATCTGTGGGCAATACTACGTAATACTTAAGATAAGGGGAGCCCACCTTGCGTTTTATGTCAAGCAAACGACCAGTACTGTTTGCGCACTGCTATGTAAACAATCCCAGCTTGGGGCTGCAGTTGTCGTGATCATCGCATTCCTGGGCCACAATGCGCACGCACAGTAAACGCTAAATGATGTACTATTATTTTCAAGTAATCCTTTAGATGGCGGCGACGATTCATCCTATCGGGCAGTGAAATAATTCTAGTCGCGTAGTATTTTTCAAGCGGCTTGGTTCCTGCAAAAGGGTTCTACGGGCCGAAGGGAATGTATGTTCGACTTACAAAATCGCACATGCAGCGGGAAAGTCGTCTCATTCGGCACTTTTCTCTGCTTCTTTCGCGCATCACGGTTACTCTACTGCCACCTTGTGATAATTTGAGTTTAATCATCGAGCCGATTAATAGCGGACAAGAACTTTGTAGCTAGCTACAAAACGCGGCTTTCACGGCGCACACCGGCGAAGGCATGCACGGCGCGTGCTGCTTTTCACATACAGGAGCACTTGACTGCTCATAAGAAACCACACTCATAACATAAAAATATGTTTATGAGCATAAATATTAAAGCAGGGGTGCATCGATTTCTGTTTCCTCAACAATCAGAAAAGGGGTGCCACGAGCTAGTCCGCTTTCTTAAGGACCACTCAGGTGACGTACTAAGCTGACCGCTTCCTAAAAGAAAACACTGAAAATGTATTTTATTTCGATAAGGTAAAAAAGAAAACTTTTGAGCGTCCGCCGGCTACGGTGTGCATGCAAGCACCTCAACAGCGCGCAGAAGACGACGCGGAGCGGGTATGCTTCTCTGACGTCAGCAATTAGAGGTTGCCAGACCAGCAAGCAGTTCGTAGAAGAAACAGAAAAAATTCATTTTAAAAATATTTACGGCACAGAATCAACTGAATCTTGGGGGAATTTTAATTTAAGAAATTGAGAATTAACTTCGACAGGTGGGTAAGCGTGAAAATAAACGGTCATGGTCCCTTTCAATTTTGAAAGATCACTTCGGTTTGTGTGAGAACTGATTTTTTTTACGTGTCCGAGGCAGTTAATTTTTTTCACCTATAAGTTCATCCGTAATGATAGACACTTGATTCGGCTCAAGCCACTACTCTTGCTCTTAGCACATAAACGCTGCTTGCGTTTACAAGTGCTCGTAAGAATCTATGCCAAAACCATTCTTACAGCAACTTTCCTGCAATTAATCGCAGTTTCCTCCAGGGAGCATACCGACGAGTCCCGGTACCGGAGAAGAAAAATAAAAAGAGTCAAGTCCACGGACTGCGAGGAGAACTCCGACGAATACCTGTGTGAGCTGTCCACAAAAACCTGCCCCTACCTTCCTTGGAAAACTTGCGCACGTCGTAAATAACTTTACTGGTCATCTTACGTTCCGGAGCAGCATTTGGAAAACGACTTTATACTGTTCATGTCTGACGCCTTGAAGGAGCATGTTGAAGACTGCCTTTTAAATGATGACCAAATCAGGCTTTGGCACCTATAGACACACATATTTCATGTGTATGTAAACGACTTCCAATTCTGTGCCTCGTCCTGACTTAAGCCAGCGAGCATTACAAAAAAATGTTAGCCTTCTGTTTGCGTCTTCTGCGAAACCTTGACCTGGACACTATGCTTGCAGTTTGCGACGATTGCGGAAGCGACCACCCCGGCGACTGCCCCGTACACGGACCGCTGACACACATCAAGGACACCGAGGTGAGTGCGAAGCACGTGCATGCTGAGAGTGAAACGCTGCCTTGGAGTACAATTCGTATCTGGCTATTCTCAGTCCGCACAGACCGGCGCAAAACTAGACAGGCAATGCGCCGAGTGGATAGGGCATTCCTTGATTCCAGAATTTACCTTCACTTGCCGTAGCATGCATGCATAACGGGAACTGTCCACTGCAGCCACTCCACTCTTCCTGTTTCTCTCCTTTCCCCGCCTCTTTGTGTCTTACTTGGCCGACAGGGCGGCACACACGCTCATTAGTCCACTCACATCGTCTCATTCACTCACTCACACTCACGCCTGTGAGTGTGAGTGTCAGTTACTGGTTGGGAGTGTGAGTGCATGTGCGTGTCAGTGCGAGTGAGGGGATAAGAGTGTGAGTGGAGATGAGTGTGAGTTAGTGGATGTGAGTGTGAGTAGTGATGACTGGTGAATGGACATGGGTGAAGAATGGATATGAGCTGACGTGAATGGGTGCGAGTGGTCGTGAGTGGATGTGAGTGGCGCGTGGACGCGACAGTGAAATTTCTGGCGTGTGTTTCGTGATTAAGGTATCCGCTATTCATGTTGTTGACAGCTTAGGGAAGCAACTATTCATGACCGAGGGCGCCTCGAGCTGCATAAGGCACCATGCCGGTGTTTTTGGACGACCGCAGCAGGGCATTTTGCTGGCGCAGGAACGTGAATCTTTCGTTCGTGTTCGCGTTACTAGTTCACAGTTGGCGTGGACGCACGCCCTTCGCGGGTGCAATGAGTCGCTACGAATTGTGTCAGATCCTATGATCGAAATTCGCCTTGCCACTGCTAGAAAAGTACATTCTCTTGTCAGTCCTTCTACATGGCTTGAGCTCATATACGAAGAGTTTCAATGCGTGCTGGTAAAACAGTGACAGTAAAATGATCTCCAATAACTAGCGTAAGGTGGGATCTCGAGTACTGCAGTGGACGGTTAGGTTTATATCCCGATAACGTTAAGGAGCTCATGTCGCAGAAAATCCGGCGTCATGACTGACCGTGAGCAGCAAAAAGACCACGTATCCCCAGGAAAGGAACCTAGGATGCAGGTGGGCCACCTTGGTCACGTGATCTTGTGTTGTCATCACAACCTGCCCACCGGAGTGTGAACAACTGCTCTTCGTCGTAGGTGGCAGTTAAAAAGATTGGCCACTTGGGAAGAGCAACCTGGGGCACAAAAAGCCGACCTGTGGCAGCGCCTGCCATCGCAGGGCTGTGGCGCATCGCTTAACCTCTGCACCACTGGCCCCGGAGTTCTAAGAATGTATTGAAGACAACGACCAATTGTGCATACATTGAATTAAGTCATTATGCTGTCACGTCATATTCTTGGCAGAGCTTAAGTGTCCCCTGCAATTTTTTCTGTGCCCCGTTGTGGGCATTGTAGAGCTGTGCTCTGGCCGTAATTTTTTTTTATTGAACTCGACCCACGTGAAGAACCTGACGCATTTGGCATGGTTCCTGAACTGCACAAATCGGCTCAAGCCCCGAAAAGGCACGAAAAGCAAGTGCTCTTTTCTGTAAAGCCAGTGGTTCTTGTTCCTATCGTATACTTGGAGGAGGCCATCATCGCAAATCAAGCATATATATTTTTTATTTCTTTGTACACATAAGATCAGACATGGTAACGCCTTGACGCCAAGGAGATAGCTGTCATGGCGAAGTGGTAATATAAATTGCTTTAATCTGCTCGATAATTGATTTTTTTGTGCCGAAGGTGGCGAAACGTTGCGGCGATTTTCTGCAGTAGATATGAGGTGGGAGCCAAATGGGCCGCACCCATTTTGATTTGCTGGACGTAGAGTTCTAACTTCATTCTTCTACACTCGAGAAAGCGACCGAAAATATAACGTCTCTGAGTCTTGTCTGTTCGCTCTTGATAAAGAAAGCTACAGAAAAAAAGCGACAGAAGTTAGTGGACTTTGCTCGAAGAGCGGGAACGAGCTGAGGATAAAGCTCCCTGAATCGCCACAGAGTCCAAAAAGCCCCTTTATTTATGGTCGTGAAAAAACTGCCGTCAGTATCAATGTACGCGGAAATACGCCGCTGGTGATTTGGGCTGCTGGAGGCCTCCCTGGAAATCAAAAACTTCATACGAACTTCCGCTGCATGTGTGCAAGGCATGGTACTGTTTGGCGCGCCCCAATGATCGGCACTATAGTTATATTTCTTCACACGTTCTTTCCCTCTGTCGGCACATGGAAGGAGCTTCCCTGAGAGCCATCGGGTTACAGGTTGAAATTTATTCGTTCCCATCATCATCCGAGTCAAAAGTTCCTCCTCCACCCTTCTACGTGGTCTAAATGCCCTTCAGACACAATGCGCACCAATAGGGTCAGGTTCAGCCCTGGGGCGGAGACGCCCGTCCTCCGGCAATGTTCCTTGTTTCTATCGGCGATGGCGGCAAATCAACATCGGATACAGGGTCTCGCCACGAAGGTGATACCATCGCACAGCTGGACTTCAGCTGCGCGTTCTCTATATCAGCAAAGAGTTCGTCTTTGCGTCGCTGCTGCCATCACCGCCGCGGCCCAGCTGTAGTCTCCACCAAAGTCGGACGCGAACCTTCGCGCATCGCACCCGCGCAAGGACGTCAGTGCTGGAGCATTCAACAATTTCTGCCGCATGGCGACCCGGCACTAGCAGAACCGCCAAGCCAGGGGCCTTCACGCATGAGACTCGATCCACGCTCCCTCGCGGTATATTAGGGGGTGAGGTCACCGAACTGCGCGACACCAGCGCTAATCCTTTCGGAATCCGGCGGCGACTCGCCACTGTGCACATGCCGCCAACGTTTGCAGATGGCTCGTCACTGCCTCCAAACTCTCCCCCTACTTCCCTCGCAAGAGCACGTCTCGCCACCACGTTGGCCAGGTTCTCTGCTAACCGGCCTTACCCGAGAGGGACCATTCATTACTGATGTTCTTTCACTGTACCAAGGCTGGCTCAAGGAAGCAGCTCATTTCCGGTCCATAGGCGAGCTTGCGGCAGGCGTCGAGCGCAACAGCACTGGTCGTGTGCAATGGGCTTCTTAAATTTTTACCTTTTTGTTTTCAGTTCTGCATGTCAGCGGAATAGCTTCTGTTTGCACGCTCCGATTTCAACAATTCTAGCTGCACTGATATCTGGGAAGCATGAGGAATCCTCACAACCGGATAATGCGATTGCCTCATTGAAATTCTGGATAGAGCTTTTTCCCAGTAACGTCGAGCCGTTTCAAAAGGGCTTGTACCGCAAAATGGCTAGCTATCTACGTACGCTACGTTAAAGTTAGCTACGTACGCGTTCTTCCGAGAATGACATTTCCTCAACGAACGAAGAGGCTGACTACGGTGAGAATAACTAGGTGCAGTGTTAGCACCCCCTATGGCAACTCAGATGCGCACATGGCCTCTGTATGTACCGCCCTCAAACGAGAACACCACACTGGTCTCTAAAGCCCCCTTCAGAGTGGGATTATGTGCAACGCAGACAATCTACTGCACGGCAGGCATGTCCACAGATCGGTCCCGCATGCCTTGTCTAGCTAGACGAATGCCTCCGAAGTAGGTTACCACTCCCCTTTGAATCCTTTTTTTCCTAAGGGCAAATCTGTACTTACTGTGTTACTTGGCGTTAAGGTGTGAATTTAGGGCTGTTGGTTATCCACAAAAACAGCTTAGCGCAAAGAACGGGACGAGAGAGGGCGTTTTCGAGCCGTTTTCTTTTTCGTGAGGAATTGACCATTTGCGGAAATGTTTCTGCGCATGCGAGGTGAAGGCGCCGCCAGCACTCTCTGCAGGCGATTCGGTTTTGGTTGGAAAAGATAAGCTTTCCGTGCATTCCTCCGTTATAGTGCGACGACTGATGTGAGCTGTAAGTGCCACGTCATTGCCATGTAACTGCAAGAATATTTTGTCTAAACTAACCGCGCGTTTTACAACAGCGAGACTTGTACGTAATGAAGGCCGCGACGAGATGCAAGGCGCCAAAAACGAGCCCGTTGATGGGGTCAGTAATGCGCACATCCATCACGTTTCGAAACGGGTGTTTCTGCTATATTCCGCGCTTACTGCAAAGTGCACACTGCTGTCGATCTAGAAGAGTTCTGCCATCGACACACGAAAATCAAATGGCTTATACTAGTATGAACATTCACCATAAATGCTGCAATGTCAAACTGAGTTATCCGAACAGCGGGAGCACGGTAGAGCGCAACTTCGCGTATATTCGCGCATTCTATAACGCTCCTGCGGCCCGTCCGTTAACACGCAAAGCAGCGCTCTGCCGTATCAGCGCAAGCCCTGATTAAGATAGTACTACGGGTCGTTTACTAATCAGCTAAGAGTGCACTGAGGCGAAATGTGCTGTGCGAAGTTAAGAGAAACTCCTGCCCTATGAAGGAAGCGCGAACTTACTCTTCTGTGCGCATTAGGAAAGTCAAAGAGCATCTATTATAAAGCTGGAACCGCATGGCGCGTTTTCCGCGAGCGAAAAACGCGACGCGCGGCGAACGCCCGCGTTGCCGCCGACGCCCGAGCACCCGCACAAAAAAAGGGAGCGGCGCTTTCGCGTCGCGGCGGCATGCTCTCTGCCAGCGAGATAAATACGAAAACGGCGGGTAAACATGCCAAGTTCACACGCTTGTCGAGGCGAATGTACATAGAACAAGCAGGGCAGCCACATCACGTGTGCACAGATTAAGATTTGGTGCATACCGTCTACGCTGAGGGCATCTGCTCGCCAAGCCTGGCCACGTTTCATGTTGTTTTTGTAGTTGCGGTCGCATACGTCCCACAGGACGCGACGCTTCTCCACTTAAGTTATTAGGGCCTAGTTGAAGGTTGCTTTGTCCATTTCAGGTGAACACGATTCGCGAACGAAATCACGGTAGCACCTGTTTTCTTTGACGCACGCGCAAGTTCAGCCGAGGAAAAAAAAATGCACCAAAGAGGTTCCGTCGAGATGCGCAGAGAGCAAGGCCATCTGGTGGCAAAACCACAAACCCAAAATGCCACGTGACCAAATGCCACGTGGCTTACCTGAACTCTGATTGGCGGACGCGCCGCGTGAGGCGTTTTTTTCTGCTCCGAGTAGGAGCACGCGGCGGCGCGATTTCGTGACGGATCATACTGGGCTCGCGTATAAATGACGCGCGCGTCCCACCATCCGCGCGTCAATCGCGCCTGAAATCGCGCCATGCGGTTCCGCCTTAATGTTACACTCGCCCGCGCCGCCTACGCGCACATCTTCGCTTGGTCGTTAGGCGTTCCGTTGACGTAGCAGAGCGCAGGTATTGCCACGCATTGTCGTTTTTCGGGATAATACGCGAAAACTCTTCGCTCAACCCCGTATCTAAAAGCGAAAATGGGGTGTTCTCCCCCTCTATCATCCTCTTTCGCGAGCAAACGCACGTTTCCTGCAAATAAAGAGCATTAAAACCACAAAACAAGCGCGCGTGAACGCTGAACGCTGCCTTGCATATGCTTTGTCGAGAACCCGTTTCCAGCCAAAAGGGCCAGCGGAGCTTCTTTTTTTGCACGACAGGTGGCGCTCGCTATTACGCAAATTTAAAGGGTTCAGCAGAATCCATTCATACACCCATGGTCAATTCCCCGATCTTTTCAGAAACTCTCTCCATTTCTCAGTATGCGAAAAGTATTCACAGGCACGAGTTGCGTCCACAGTGTTCATACAGACTTAGGCATGCCATTCTAAAGGCAAGCAAAATATTGGCACTCAGACGCTATCCAAGACCCTTGTCAACACAAACTCATTATTGTTACGTACGCGCTGTCATAGGCGTGTGCAGCGGGGAAGGGGGACGAGGTTGCACCCCCCCCCCCTCTCGCCATTAGCATCTATTGGGGCGCCAAGTCTGCCCCATGCCTTTTTTCTGTTAGACCTTTTCCTTCATTGCCTTTAGTGCAGTGTTCTGGGAATACAGCTTTTTGACGATACCGGCAGCCGAGGTCTCGTGATGCTGCGTTCAAAGAAATGTTTACTTGCCAGTTCAATCTGAGGCGATCTTTTCAGTTTCTTTTTTGCAATTAACAAAGAAAGATGAGTCATATTTTCTTTGGCTTAGATATTATGAGAATGCCTTGGGAAGCACGTTGTTAAATTGACGTCTCAGCGGTGCAGGGGCGGTTTTCATCTGCGTATGCTACACCTGAAAGGATGAACTACAGCTCAATATTTTGTATAGCTTGCAATTGCATCATTCCTCATCTTAGCGCTCATTTTTGATCCTAAGGCCCCAGGTGTGAGGAGGTTGGGAAGTAGGGGCCGCTGCGCTGAAAATTTGCTCCCCGTAATGAACAACCGTGCGCACGCCTATGGACACCGTTCAAAAACGTGTCTAAGCATCTTACCTGACGCTAAACACGCACTCATCCTCTTAGCAGCAAGCGCGGGAGCACACGCGCGTAAGATTGGTTCGGGACATGAATGTGCGTGATATATTACAAATTTTTTCGAGCGTCGAAACCGCGAAATTTGGCTAAAGAACCCGATAGAGCCCCGGGTTGCTCACCAATGCATATGTGCGAACCAGGCTCTGCAAGGAGAGCCACGAGCGTAGTCGGCTGTGGCAGTAAATATTTCATTCCTTCCATTGTCCAAAACAAGGAAACAGTGAGTAAACGGGAATGTGAGCGAGTGGACATGAGCGCCAGTAAAGGGTTGTGAGGGTAAATGGTTGTGTGTGTGAGTGGACATGAGTGTGAGTGGCCGTGAGTGTGATTGAGCCACATCTCACAGGGACGAGGTATGCCTTGACCACTCTATTCAGCGGACAACCGTTTCTTAGTGAATTACTGCTCCCTTCGTTTTATCGTGATTACCCGCCAACATATCACATATCTGGACGACCCCTTTTGAGCATAGATTCCTAGGATTGTGGCGTTCATTAAAATGCAAATGAACAGAGTTTTCTTGTATGAAATTGCAGCTCCACTGAGGCTGAATGCTGTAGTCAGTCTGGTTTTCGTGTGAATGCTGTGAAAAACAGAAGCTGGGAGCAGTGCAGGCATCCACGAGAGGGCGTGCCACTCGCAGGTGGCAGCCGGGGACCCACTGCGTGCCAACAAGAGCCTCCCAAAAGATCTGTACATCCGCCGCTACGTCTTCAAGCGCACCGAGTTCGGGGTGTTCACGCTAAAACCGCTGCCCAGGAGGGTCTTCTTCGGCCCCTACGAGGGTAGAAGGGTGGAAGTCAACGGAGAGGGCAACGCCTACACCTGGCAGGTGGGTCTAATACGAGGCCTGTTTAGAACCATGTACCACGGCTGCGTTTACAGCACAGGCGTCTTCTGTCTTCTACTACAATAGCTCTAAAGGTGAAATATTTTCTAGTCGGTGGCTCTGTCGTTATCTGATGAGGTTCGGAGAAATTTGAGTGTATTCCGCCTCCACTAACGGCAGATATTATCATGCGCACTGCCATTCAAGTGCTCATGATATAGCTTTCTCAGAACGAATTTATGTTTGACACTTTATAAACAGCCCCACATCTTCCATTGCTGCCTCCAGCAAGATAGCGGTGTCCAGCGCAGAATGATAGGCAGAATTTCCACCGTGATCAAACAGAACGGTAACTCAATTAATAGAACTAATACATAAGTTATCGCAAAGCATAGATAGCCGAAAACAAACCGACCTAATACTACTTGATTTTTCGAAGGCATTTGATCGAGTTACGCATAGCAAACTAATTAATAAGCTTGAGGCGACACTAGGTCAAGGACCTATAGTTAACTGGAATAGAAATTATATATCAGATCGAACACAGTTTGTACAAATTAACCAGCAAGCTTCCCACATAGTCCAAGTTGTGTCCGGTGTTCCCCAGGGCAGTGGCTTGGCCCCCATCCTCTATTTAATCTTCATCAATGATTTAGCCGCTAATGCTAATGTCAACATACGACTTTTTTCAGATGATTGCATCATTTATAAGGAAATAAACACAGTTGATGGCCATCAAACCCTTAACAATGCGCTTAAATCTATAACAAAATGGTGCATGGACTTGCAGATGCCCCTCAACGCTACTAAATCAGCTTATATGACAATAACAAGGAAGAAGCATAAATCAAATTTTCCATACACCATAAATAACACACCACTCACAACAGTCACGGAACATAAATATCTTGGTCTACTAATAACTGATGACCTCCGGTGGAAAGCATACGTGGCCATGATTACATCAATAGCTCTAAAACGACTCTTTTTTATTAGACGACGTCTGCGACTAGCCCCTGCCCAAACTAAACTATTAGCGTACAGCACTTTGGTTAGATATGTCTTAGTATATGGTAACGTCGTTTGGTTCCCTCATACTAATCAAAAAGTTTGCCCAACTCGAAGCAGTTCAAAGAAAAGCTGTCAGATTTATATTTAACAAATACCAAACAACTGACTCACCAACCGAAATAATGAAACGTGAGGGGATACAAACACTTCAAATACGTAGTAAACTCGCGCGACACAGATGATGCATCAACTAATTCACCAGCAATTAAAACTTGACGTTAATAAATATATTTCCTTTTCTAAAGCAAGACCGACGCGTCACAAACATTCTTAGACACTTAACGAGTACCCTTTCCATACTGACTGCTTCAAATACTCATTTTTTCCGTTTGCCACTCGCAAATGGAAGAGTCTTAAACCTTCAATAACTAGCAGCTCATCGTTAGGAAAGTTCAGCGCTGCCATCGAGAGCACTGTACATAATTAGCAAATATTTTTGTGTGTGTTTTCTGTGTTGCTAATATTGCTTCCTATTCTGTGTGCCTTTTTAATGTTACCTTTGTTCAGGTATACACAGACTACCAGTATTGTTTTCTGAACTATTGCGATACAACTTTTGTCATGACGCCTATTGTGAGATTAATTTGCCTTGTTTCGATAGGGTTATGATACAGTTCTTTGTATTGTTATTCTGCGTTGTTGTACTTTTGGTTGTATTTCCATAGTTAATTCCAGTGCCTTTGCTTTACCCTTACTATTAGTTGTCTATTTTACGATCTTCACCAAAATGATGTATTTTCTGAACTCTTATTACTAACCCTATTTTGCCCTCCTGCAACAATCCCAAATGGGACTAGCAGTATGTATTTATCAATAAATAAATAAATAAATAAATAAATAAATAAATAAATAAATAAATAAATAAATAAATTTCATGGTGCCTTTTTATCATGACCTGAAGGATTGACACACAGTCGAGTTTATTCGTGGTGTTCCCAGGTTCGCAAGAACGGCAAGGAATTCCTGGTGGACGGTCGTCCACTCGAGAGTTCCAACTGGATGCGATACGTGAACTCTGCGGCCAGCCCGCGGGAATCTAACTTGGTGGCCTACACGCGTCAAGGTAATATCTACTACAGGACGTGCAAGGCTGTCGGCACGGGCGAGGAGCTCCTCGTGTCATGCAGCCCATCGTGCGCCCGGGAGCGAGGGCTGCTCACCAAGCCACGAGCTTCGCGGCCACCCTGGGACGGTGAGGGGGTCGGCTCTTTTCGCGGATGTGATTCACTTCATGTGGGAAGGTGATACCACCTCGAGCTCGCAACGTTAAATCAATGTTCTGCCAATGGAATAAGATGTCTGCGGCTACAGAATGCCCTAGCGACGTGCTTAAATGCGCGACCACCTTAAGATATGACCTCGAGCGTACCAGAAGCTTGGAAGAACGCTAAGATTATCTTAATTCATACCAAAGCAGACGCCAAGGACTTAAAAAATTAGACCGATCAGCTTCCTGTGCGTTGCCTAGAAAGAATTTACTAGTGTAATCGCTAATAGACTAAGGGCAAAAATAGACTTGAATGAACCAAACGGTCAGGCAAGCTTTCGTAAAAGCAATTAATCAACAGATCATATTCACACTATAAATCGGGTGATAGAAAAATGCGCACATTATAAGCGACCCCGATATTTAGCCTTCATTGATTGCGAGCAGAGGTGGGCAACCTCATGAGGTTTCGACCTCACCAGGTCAACCTCAACCTCAAAATGACCTTAACCTCACGTCGTGAGGTGAGGTTGAGGTGAGGTCGGCGACGGCTCGACATTTTGTGAGTGAGGTCAGGAAATCAGACTTCAACCGCACGCGTGAGTTTGAGGTTGAGTGAGGTCGAAGTTTTGAGGTCAACACTTTTTGAAGTTGGCACGTCTTACTCCGACGAATGCCGCTTCCGAAACGGAGTTGCAGTGCATTACCGCAATGACGCTTGGTCTTCGACTTCCCCTGTTTGGACAACCGGATGCCACAGTTCCTTCTTAGCTACCGGTGCTGCGCCGTAATGTCCGTTCAGTCGTGAGCCTACAGGAAGACGCACCCTTCCGGTCTTCCCGGAAGGATCGCAGCACGCCACTCTCTCTCCCCCTTGCCCCGCCGGCGTAGCACCCGGCTGCGTGACGGTCGCCTCAAACTCCCGGGAGTGCGCAAAACACGTAACTCATGTTGACCCGCGGTAGCTTTGTTTGATGCCACAAACAAAGAAGTTCAGTCCAAAAGGCACGCAATAAATTCTTCGCAGCGTGAATTGCCGCAAGCAAGACTGCTCGGTGTTCATGCGCTGATGCCACGGCTCTTCGAGTAAAGGAGGTCCTGCTGTACATTACAAGCTGACTTAACAGAAACTGGAGAATGCAGCATAGGCGAGAGAATGTGATTCAGGTTGTTCTTAACAACGACACCTGCTGATTTGATTAGAAAAGCACGAAGCCAGAAAAACCTGTATAACATCGTCGAAGCTTTTGATAGGTGACTTCCCCTTTCGAATCTCACACTAATTCTGTATGTTCCCGTTCCGTAATGCAAGCAGATGAAAATATAATTTCACTTTTATCCTTTCGAACAACCTCTCCTTTTGATCTCCGGTTCCTTGTTCCTTCTCGGAAATTCGCTTATTATGCCGAAATACCGCAACACGAGGCGAACGCACCAGCATACGGTGTTGCAGCGGCGAAAAAATGCAAAAGTATAATGATTGTACGGTGATGTGGTAGCTGATTCCCTTTTCTTTTTTTTTAAATTATTATGTATGCATGGAACTTATTACATGCTCGCGCTGTGCTGCTGAGTCGCTGTTTCAAACCTAATATGAAGTTTAATAGGGGCATACTGTTGTTCGCTTCCGTTTTTAGTGTGCAATTTTTGTTTGTGTGTTTCTAATCATTCGCTTTTTTTTCTTTTCTCGTATGGGATCAGTTAGATTGGCGGCCTGCCTTGCAGACGACCAGGCATTACCCGTTATCTTTCCTTCAACTATTTTGCAGATACCCATCATTCACCTTAAATGGCTTCGTAGGATGCTCGCGTGGTGCTCGTGGGTAAAAAATGTCGAGGATGCTGGCGCACCATTGATTAGTTCAGTTTTCAAGGAAAAGAAGTGATGGACCTAAAGCAGCTTGTCTCAGACTGGTTGACGAAATGGTACCCAGAATTCTGTTGAGGCGTATGAGTATACATACTACAAAGATCATGCAACGACACATGCTTTTGACTCTCGAGATGATGGCGATGATGATGATGCTAACAGTATATCTTTGTGAGCCCGGGGAAGTCTGATATAGCGCTATCAATATGAATCCTGACAGAATATTGTTTATTGTATATTACCCAGCAACCGAAGACAACTATTGTGCATTTTGAAAGAAAGAGCTAGATTATGTCTTCGAACACTGTGCCAAATATTAAAATCACACGGGTTTAAACAAGTGGCCTAGAAAGGGCAGCGTGAACCGCTCTATCTGTCCAGAGCACTATGGCTCTTTGCTCAAATTTCCCCGCAGCAAAATCTCTTTCCAAGACGCCCCCCCCCCCCCCTCCCCCCCCCCCCGCCTCGGGCAAAAAAAAAAAATACGCCTAAGCCCACATGAAGTGGCGCGTTTACCTGCTGGACAATTCGAATGCCATTTATGGGGACCGGGTTGTAGGCACTCTTTGTAATGCGTTATGCGTGCATGTGTAGTAAAGTGGGATACTTATATGTATCTTGAAATGGGGGTGGAAGGGGGGTGGAGGGGGTCCTGGTATGACGAGAAATTACATCGTTGTCACTTCAGGAGGTGTGATTTCGTATTAAATCGTCGTCACGTTGCTAGGTTTGATGGCACAATACATAGCTGTCAAGTGCCCTGGTATGATGTCACACTCACATGATGTCAGCACTATTTATACTAATTAGTCTTAGCACTACCTAATTATACTAATTAGCGTTAATTAAATATGCGACGTCATCATCGTCGTCGCGTGACTCGTCGGCTCGTGGCGTCACATGGCGCCGTTTCTTGCGGACACTTTTTCCGGATATGACCTTGAAAGTAAGCCATTTAATGCTTTCGCGATAATAAAAGAAGCCGCTCGCTTCTACACAGACACAAACACAACGTGCCTCTCTTGGTGTACTACAGTCGCAGCTTGTAAAATGTTTTCGAAGGCAACACACAGGGGACTGAAAAGAGCATTCTCGCTATGCCGGATAGAGCGAGAAAATAGAATTATACTGATATGCGTCTGCATAGCCATCGTCTGCATAGCCATCGACGACCAGTTTCTTTATATTTGGTAACTTTTCTCAAGCCTGAAAAGAGTATCGTGAATACGTTCCCCCACCTCCCAATTTCTGCTGGATGGTGTAGGACGGCTGTGTTTGTCAATTACCGGTTCGTGCGTGAATGAGCGACAGCCTTCCAATACGAACAAGTATACACGAAGCAGGCTGAAAAATCATCATCATCATCATCATCAGCCCTACTACACCCACTGCAGGGCAAAGGCCTCTCCCATGTCTCTCCAATTAACCCTATCCTTTGCCAGCTGCATCCACCCTTTGCCTGCAAACTTCTTAATCTCATCCGCCCATCTAACCTTCTGCCGCCCCCTGCTACGCTTACTTTCTCTTGGAACCCACTCCGTTACCCTTAAAGACCAGCGGTTATCTTGCCTTCGCATTACATGCCCTGCCCAAGCCCATTTCTTTCTCTTGATTTCGACTAGGATGTCATTAACCCGTGTTTGTTCCCTCACCCACTCTGCCCGCTTCCGATCTCTTAACGTTACACCTATCATTTTTCTTTCCATGGCTCGCTGCGTTGTCCTTAACTTAAGCTGAACTCTCTTCGTTAGCCTCCACGTTTCTGCCCCATAGGTGAGTACCGGTAAGATTATGCTGTTGTACACTTTCCTCTTGAGGGAAATTGGTAAACTGCCACTCATGATCTGCGAGAATTTGCCATATGCGCTCCACCCCATTCTTATCCTTCTAGTTATCTCCCTCTCATGATCCGGATCAGCTGTCACTACCTGCCCTAAGTAGACGTATTCCGGCACAATTTCTAGGCTCTCGCTGCCAATTGTGAACTGTTGTTCCCTTGCTAGGCTGTTGAACATTACCTTGGTTTTCTGCATGTTAATTTTTAGACCCATCGATCTGCTCTGCCTGTCTAACTCGTTGATCATGATTTGCAGTTCACCTCCTGAGTGACTCAGCAAGGCAATGTCATCAGCAAATCTCAGATTATTTAGGTATTCTCCATTTATTCTTATTCCCAACTGTTCCCAATTCAGGCCTCGAAATACCTCCTGCAAACATGCGGTGAACAGCATTGGCGAGATCGTGTCTCCTTGCCTGACGCCCTTCCTTATTGGAATTTTATTGCTGACTTTATGGAGGACTATAGTAGCTGTGCAGTTGCTATATATATCTTCCAGTATTTTGACATAAGGCTCTTCTACCCCCTGATTACGCAATGCCTGTATGACTGCTGAGGTTTCCACTGAGTCGAATGCTTTCTCGTAATCAAGGCTGAAAAATATTGACACATAAAGTACTCACCGACGTACTGCTGGTAACCGCGTATGGGACACCCCTGCCCGCGGGCCACATACTTGAGGATACATCCCAGATTATAAGCTTCTCCTATTGCGTGTACATCAATAGTGTCTGTACACACGTTATTAAACAATACTATCATCATTTCGGCTTTACTGTCTCACAGGATTCTTGAGAACTGTTTTTAACTGAATAACTTCTGAATCGTTTTTTGTTTTGTTGTTCGTTAGTTTTCTGAGGTCGAGCAGCCGACCTGAACCTCACAATTTGAGGTTGAAGTGAGGTTAAGTGAGGTGAGCAGTGGTTTCAGGAAAAGTCAGGTGAGGGCATCTAAGGAGACCTCAATCTCAACTGATGAGATTGAGGTTTAGTGAGGTCGGCAAATTCTTTTTGACGTTGAGGTGAGGTCCAGATTTTTGAGGTCAAATGCCCGCCTGCGATTACGAGAAAGCATTTGACTCAATGGAAACCCGTGCATTCATGCAGGCATTGCGGAATCGGAGTGTAGAAGTAGTAGTAGTTTATCTAAAATAAATAAAAAACGAAAGGAAAAGAATGTTGCCGGCCGCGGCATTAGCCATCTAATATCTTAAGCACCCGAGCTGCAGCCGGTGGAGCTGAAAGGGAAACAGAGAGGATACCGAGGAGAAGTATAGAGGGGAGCGATAGCCAGAAAGGACACGGGAGACCTTTCTACACTATTTACAAAAGGCATAAAGCAATCAAGTTCGCGCCGCTCATGCGCTAATGTTGAGGCTCTGTGAGTGTAGAAGCGGCTGATGCGAAAAAAATGGAAGATATCTATAGCGACTGCACAGCTGCCATAGTCCTCCATAAATTCTGCAATAAAATTCTAATTAGGAAGGGCGTCAGGCAGGGAGACACAATCTTGCCAAAGCTGTTCAGCGCCTGTTTGGCGGAGGTATTCCAATGCTTAAATTACAATAGTTTGGGATAAGAGTTAATGGAGAATACCAAAACGATTTGTCATTCACTGATGCCTTGTTGAATCAGTGGGGAGATGAACTGCGAAGCATGATCAATGAGTTAGGCAGGAGGGCAGAACGGTGGGTCTAAAAATTGACGCGCAGGAAACTAAAGTAATCTTCAACAGCCTAGCAACGGAACAGCAGTTCACAAGTGGAAGCGAGGGGCTTGAAGTGGTAAATAATACGTCTACTTAGGTCAGGTAGTGACAGCTGATCCGGATTATGAGAGGGAAATAACTAGGAGGATAAGTATTGGGTGGAGCGCATGTGGCAGGTTCTCTCAGATCATGAATGGCAGTTTACCAATATATCCAAGAGAAATGTATACAACTGCTGTATTTTACCGGTACTCACCGATGAGACAGAAACGTGGAGGCTAACGAAAAGAGTGCAGCTTAAGTTAAGAGCAAAGCAGCGAGCTATGAAAAGTAAAAAAATGAGAGGTGTAACGTTAGGAAACCGGAAGCGGGCAGAGTGGGTGAAAGAACCAACCCGGGTTAAATACATCCCAGACGAAATCAAGAGGAAGAAACGGGCTTGGGCAGGGCTTGTTGTGCGCAGGCAAGATAACCGCTGGACCTTAAGGTAAACAGAGTGGATTCGATTTGAAGGTAAGCGTAGCAGGGGGCGGCAGAAGGTTAGGTGGGCGGATGGGATTAAGAAGTTTGCTGGTATAGGGTGGGTGCAGCTGGCAAAGGACAGAGTTAACTGCAGACACATCGGAGATGCAGAGGGCGTAGTCTGCAGGGGTTGTAGTCTGGCTTATGATGATGATGACAAAACTGAAGTGGACTCTCGACACATGTTTTTTTTAGTGTATTTTGCCATTGTCGTGAAGGATATGGGTCGGTAAGTTTGTCTAACATGTGGGGTGGCCGAACATATAACGACCAGAATGGGTCAGTCTCGATCTGAAATACGCTGGTTGTATAGCTGTCACTTTGAGGTCAAGGGGTGATTTGCTTAGTGCAAAAGGAGCTGCGTGGAGGCGTATTTTTTTTTATTAAAAAATGAATTTACAAGGTTACAATACGCACAATGCTATTAGACCCATAGTTGAAGGCTAGTTTCGGGTCCATCTGTACATTTTTTTTTCGGGTCCATATTGTGCATTTTAAATGCGGCATGCGAGGACGGTACATTGCGTTCATAAAATAAGTCAGATTCTAAACAGGCATAAACAAAAGTATGCATACACAATACATACATCCTCAGAAAAACAAAAAAGAACACAGCATAACGTCACATACTCATCAGGAATGTTTTTAATGATTCCACAAAGTTTGGTCTCTGTTTTATAAGGCATCAGCCTTAGCACTGACAGTGCGGGAAAAAAAAAAAAACTCCTTCCTTCCGTGTGTAGCCTCGTTTGGCAGGGGGAAAGTGATGAGAGGAAAATGTGCCCCTCCTCTCAAGGAAAGATGAGGGACAGAGATAGTGGGTTATGGAAGACGAAGAGAGGTTGTAAGGCGCTGGTTGGCGAGGGGAACGTGGAGAGGGGTGTGGTGTTTCACAGTGGCCCTCTTCAATTTTCCGCCTCTGTCTGTACGCGGTCTGCCTGCGGGTCGCCTGAGCGTGGATCCAGTGTTGGCTGCGTGTGGCCGGAGAAAGACGGGTGCGCCACGGACGTTCGTCGAGCGACGCGTGCGGTGGAGACATTATAGAGTTATCGTATAGCGCAATCCGCGATCCGCTAGCGTGACCCGCTTCCGTGAGGCGCCACTGCGCATGCGCAGGTCGCCCTGTGGACGCCTCATGGCTCCACATGCCCGTCAGCTGCGTGCGTGCCGGCCGTGTCGGCACCAATGAGCGTGCACCCAGCGGCTTCGAGATAACGGACCACGGTAGCGGATCGCGCTATGCATAATTCTCTTTTAAAAGGCAAAGGCGGGCTAGTTGGTGGTTAAGAGGGTAGTGCATATTGTAACCGCGCAAAACGCGTTGTCTTGTGCGTTTTTCTCGTCGTCCCTCGTCGTTTTGCGCGGTTGCAATATGCATAATTCTCTATTGGAGCACATAGCCCTTCTCTGCACCGCTTCTTCAGTGCCGCGTCGGGATATGCTCGCGGCCTACAGGCCACTGGGAATCATGCCGCCCATTCTCGAGGCGCTGCTGTGCGTACGGCCCCAGGGCTGTGCGCGCACCCGTGACAGAACAATGGTGAGCCTCTGTGTGTTCATCGAGCAGGTGGACTTCCGCTTGCTCTTCGCCAAGTAGTGCACGCGTGACATGAACGCTCCGTGGGTGCTACCTCTCACAATACGCGCGGCCGGGCGCCCCACCCCGGCCGCTCCTGTAGTGTGCCGCGCGCGCGATTTGTTCCAGACGGGGCGCTACGTGCGCGCGGCTATGTATGTAATTTATTTTTTTTCTGCAAATAATTGCGCACAGTGGCCGCTTGCGCGCAATTATTTGGGAACAGAACCTGGATATTGACGCGTGAGCGGCGCGAACTTGATTACTTTTTTGTATTTTGTATATAGTGTACAAAGCTCTCCCCTGTACTTTCTTGCTATCACTCCAATTTATACTTCTCGCTTTCCTCTCCCTTTCCCTTTAACCTCCGCCTGCTGCAGCTCGGGTGCTTAAGATATTAGATAGCAAATGCCGCAGCCGGCAATATTCCTTTCCTTAATTTTTTTTTTCGAGCTGCTCCGCTCACTTTCGGTGGCTGCCCCGAACGCGTTAGTTTTTCTCTGGCTGGGCGGTTTTCGGTTGGTAGCGGGCAGCCAGACTCGCCAGGACGATTTCGTGCTGGGAGCACTCGGGGCACTCGCAGACGACGGAGAGATGGTAGGGGAGCGGGAAGCGCGCGCAGCCTTTTTATGTGAAATAGAAGGACCGCGGTTCTACTTGCGATGATTTGCGCGATGCAGGGGTTTTTTTGAACAGACCATGGTGCATATCGTCCGTGTCGCCTGCAATGGCTCCTTTGCGGCAGTTCTTGCTGTTCATTTATTTTTTTTGCGTAGATGTGTGTGATTGCAGTCGAAGGTCTGATCACCTCCCAATCACAAATGGTCGCTTCGTATTACAATCGCAAATTATTTCTAAAATATATCGACTGTTAATTTTATGCGACCGGCTGATATTGCGATGGTGTTCGAGGCCTTTTTGTTCGAGGCAGATTCCAGCTCCCAGTACGCGCGCAAATACGAATGTGCTGGACGTGTTTGGTGAGTTAAGTCTAACGCGATACGGCAGCGTATGGAAGCGTCTACACTGCGTTCTGTGTAGTGAAAAGGCGGATGTGCTTTGAGTAATGCTTTATTGACTGAAACATTTCCTTTATAAAAAGACGTCATAAGCACATTGCTCCTGGCATCTGCGAGAGCATATATGTGGTCGCACAGGTGCACTTTTGTCAGCCGAAACGAGAGCTGGTTGCGTCGTCTCCGATTGCCGTACTGCTTGATGCTCAGGTCTTCTGCCGCAGATGCTTAAAATATCTGTGAAGTACCCCGCGTATGCATCGTCCTCGCGTTTGGCTCATTAAAAAGATAAAGAGAAGAGTTTCCCTGCGCGGATCATCATGCAAGCACACGCGATGCGTTAGGCGCCGACACGTGAGGCCGGATTGTAGTGCCTTCGATTCGAGTGCCAGTCCTCTGCGGTAAAGCTGTAGCGTTAGAGATATAATACACAGCTAAAGTTGTACAGTACACTCGCTTGTTCTAGATGAATGTTCAATCAGCTGATATTCGTTGATGTCAGTGATTATGCGCGCATTCCTAACCGGCAGAAAAATCAGGTTGCCGACAGACTACAGTTGAACGAAGCGTATCCTGAATCCCGATTCTTTTATGATTACAGCCCACAGGAAGCAGTTCACGAATGTAGGAATCGCAACGACCACAGCGCGGAGTCAATCGCTTCAGGGTGGATCGTTTGCGGTCATACCAGTCATTCTTACTCTGCATTAAACAAACATGCGATAATCCGAGCCCCGCCGCGGTGGCTCAGTGGTTAGGGCGCTCGACTACTGATCCGGAGTTCCCGGGTTCGAACCCGACCGCAGCGGCTGCGTTTTTATGGAGGAAAAACGCCAAGGCGCCCGTGTGCTGTGCGATGTCAGTGCACGTTAAAGATCCCCAGGTGGTCGAAATTATTCCGGAGCCCTCCACTACGGTACCTATTCTTCCTTCTTTCACTCCCTCCTTTATCCGTTCCCTTACGGCGCGGTTCAGGTGTCCAACGATATATGAGACAGATACTGCGCCATTTCCTTTCCCCCCCAAAACCAATTATTATTATTATTATTATTATTAATCCGAGAGCGCGGTGGGTCGTTTGATGAGCAACGCAAGGGCAGTTTTTCCCTCCGATGTGATGTAGACTGAAAGGTGTTAGATTGCGATTGCTGATCGAATGCATCTGAGGGTTTTGTTGAAGCTTTCACAGCACACAGTGCATCTAAAGCACACGACCGCGTCGTCGCCGTCGATATATACGGGTGTGAGTGCGATGGGATGTTTGTTCTGCAGTCTGCGGCAGCCCTCAATAACTTCACGTCATTGTTTTCATTCCTAGGCAGCCTATTTCTACTGTACACGTGCGTAGCTACAGGGCGCAGCAGAACGCAAAACTACGGGGAGCATCTGCCCTCCGTGATTCATGCTCAGCTTGCCGCCGTGATTGCCGTCGGGCTGGTTTCGGTGGACGCCAGCCCATGTGACCATCATGCTCTTTCCTGCCAGGGGCGAACTTCGAGCCTTAAGCCCGGGATACATGCGAGTTTTTTCGACGATGTTCGCGTGGCAGGAAACGTCGTGGCGGCGCGACGCCCGGCCGGAGATACATGGAGCGAATAAGCGGCAGCCCGACGCCGCGTATCTCTTAGAGCGAAAGCACTGTGATCAACAAGTGGCAAACACCATTGAGCGAGGAACTCTGCGAGAGCAGCGACGCTGACTCCTCTGTTAGAATAACGAATTTCTTCATTTGTACACCACTGTGCTGATTGCAGCACGTGTGCGCAGGTATCTACAATGTTTTGCGTGCTCGTATGCATGCGGTCGCGTACATTTCGATGCCCTCTCATCCGTGGCTACCATCGACTGCGTTTTTCTTCGGCACCTTCGCTTCAGGGAGGAAAGGCGTGCATTTCGATCCTCGATTCGGTCGAGTTCTCCAAAAAAGTGGCATTTCATGTCTGGTGAAGTGTTTTCTTTCAGGGTAATTAGATTTCCGTGCAATAAACCTCGCATTGCTCGTCGGCTATGGCGGCGACGTTAGCGGCGGCGGCGGAGGCAGCCAAACCGGAAGAGCGGGCTTTCTGCGCTGCTATTGGCTTGCTTCGGTTGCCACTTTCCAGTCTCGCTGATCTTGTGGGGCCAGATCGCGGGTGTTTTTCTCGACGCCGAGCGTCAAACGCGCGTCGTCGGGCGAAAAACGCAGACCAAAGCGCTCCGTGTATCCCGGGCTAGCGAGACACGCCTTGAGTTGCGTGGCGCCGCCGTGGCTGGTCACGTGGGGCGGAGCAGCTGCACGCGGCACGGCGCGCCGGCGGAACCTAGTGTGTGTGTATGGGGGGGCGGGGAGTGTAGACCGGTGAAGAGTGAACCCACGTCCTGGGACGAAGATGAAGATGGAACGCCGAGCGAAACGAGCGGCGAAAGACCGACTTCGCAATTCGAGTGAGCGAGTTCCACTGGGCCACATGTAGCTATCGCGTCGCTACAGGTTTCATCAGAGCTAACCATAGCTATTTATTTTTTGATAGAATATTTGAGCACCGCCACCCGCTCGCAAGGGCTTAACCCATCAGCGGCAGCTACTCCTCCGTCCTTGGGGAACAGTAGTGCTAACATAACATAGAGAATAACGAAACATCACGCAGGAAAAAGAAAGCACGCACACGAGTAGTAGTAGTATTATGTGGACGAAAGGGGAAAGGAAAAGTGCACGGGCCTGTGACTGATGTGATCGCACCACCACCACTGCCGGCATGCAGATAGAGAAGAGAAGGATAGGTAGAGATTGAGAGGCAAGAGGAAAAGGAGAGTATGAAGATGCCGGAGACGCAGTTGTGGCAGTCAGCTGATTTAGGCTAGCAATAGCTGTCCAGGCCCTTGTCCTCCAGGAAGGCGACGAGAGACCGGAGCGCTTTGGAAGCGTTGGGGCCGGTGGGGAAGAGGAGGGCATTGGCTGAGTCGGATGGTAGGCTCAGGTCCCTGTAGCAGGCAGCCAGCTTTGCCTGGTGGATGGCAAAGACACGACAATCGAGGAGGAGATGATCTGTAGTCTCCTCCGTATGGCCGCAGCGGGGGCAGTCTGCAGCGAGTGTCAAACCCTTGCGATGGAGCCTAGCCCCGGTTCAAGAACAGCCGATGCGAAGCCGGGGAAGGAGAGACCTGTGCCGTCTAGTTAGCTTCTTGTTTGGCAGGCGTGGAGGGGGTGTCCCTCGGGCAACCCTTGGGTCGGGGTGCTTCATTCGCAGCTGCCCCTCCGTTATGGTTCTGGCAGCATGCAGAGGCACCACAGCAGTAGAGCAGGGGGTACGGCTTCCGTGATCAGCTTTGGCCAGGGCTTCTGCGGCCTCATTGCCTGGGACTCCAACG
The DNA here is from genome assembly GCF_052857255.1 of Amblyomma americanum. Classification (NCBI taxonomy): domain Eukaryota; kingdom Metazoa; phylum Arthropoda; class Arachnida; order Ixodida; family Ixodidae; genus Amblyomma; species Amblyomma americanum. The sequence goes on along the minus strand of NC_135500.1, from coordinate 89,757,283 downwards.
TGGCTGGGGATCCAGAGATAGAGCATCCACGGGAACAGATGCTGTTGAGTCTCGCGGGCAACTTGCGTACAACGGGAAGCCGGCCCCGTGTCTCCTTGCAGAAGCTGGAGGGCCACCCTGGAGCCGCTCAGAAAGGCCGCAGACTGCAATGCGGGGTCGGACTCCAGGATGTCGACAGCCAGGTGGAGGGCCACCATCTCTGATGTGGACGAGCTGGCCACGAACGGGAGCCTGGCCTGCCGGCTCTCTCCCAATGAAGGTGCAGTGCAGGCAGCTGCGGCAGACGGGCAGGCATCCATGAGGACCGACCCTTTCGTGTATAGCTGAGTGCAGCCAGCCAAGTCCTCCTCCAGGGTCGCTATTGCCTCCTGCCGGAGGCCAACTGCAGGGGTGAGGCGCATCGGCTTGGTTCCACATGGTGGCATGAGCACCCTGAACAGATGGCCAGGTCCGGTCGTAGAGGGGGAGGAAGGCGCTCTGGCTGCCCTCCCACCAACTGCTCGAGCTCCTGGGCAACCTTCCCCATTCGTGAATGTGGATGGCCGAGAAGGAGCTCCAGGAGGGGACGTCCGAGCGAGGCGTGGTGCAGACGCACAACATGGCGGAGTGCCGTCCGCTGGGCCTGCAGCACCATGGGCCACACCCCGGCCTCAGCAAGTGTGGCCGGGACCTGGGAGCTACGGGGAAGTCCAAAGCACAGAGGGACTGCAGCCCTCCAGGAGCGCTCGATAGCCAGCTGCTGGTGTATGGTCATCCGGACCAGCGGGAGGGCATACAGGAACTGAGCCTCTGAGCCTCTCACACGAGAGCTAACTTCCAACGGTTTATATTGAACCGTGAGTGATACACACGACGTGCCCATACATTGCGAAGGGCCCAAAGACGAACTGCTTAGTGGTTTCTTAGGTATTCTACTTCTTTGAGAGCTCTAGCCCGACACATTGTTTAGCGATGCACTTGTCACTAAAGCTATCTATGACTTCTGCCTCAATGATTTTGTGCCTCAGTTCGCAACCATTCCTAGTGACGACAGTGCATTCTTTATAGTTGTTTTGTAGTTTTGCTCTTCGATTTGCATTTCATGCAAATGCACATCAGTGAAACCATCGTTCTTTTACTTGAATTGTAACGATGTTCACGCACGCGCTGTGTCAGGCGCCTTCCAATCTGACCTATATATTTATTTCTGAAAGTGAATGGTATTCTATACACATTCCGTATACCCAGCGAACTTGATTTCATGCTTCTTCGTACAGCCAGCCTTTTTAAAGACCATGAAACCAAGTTCGTTGAGTCTAAGATTATGCACACCTATCTAGTGATTTCTGGGACCTTGTTCAGGCATTAGTACATCATCTCGACGGAAACACAACCTAATCCCGTAGCATCCCTTTGGCGGAGACCTCCTCAGTCAACCAGGAGAGCTGGTTAAATGTGTTCCTCTGCCCCTAGTCATATGCGTTCCTCTGCTCGCGGTGTACACAGTTATGGTTATAAAAGAATATAATTCACGCTGTCTACGTACCATAAGTGTATGCTCGTTTATGTACGCTAAACGCACGCATTTTGCGGCAAGGTATGCGATTTGTCACAATAACACATTTAGTTGAGCGTATGCAAGCGGAGATGTAACGATAAGCTCAGCCTAGTGGTGCCACCAGGTTGCCTGAAATAGGGGAATTTTTGTCAAAAAATCGACGCTAGTTTTTGAGACTAGAAACGGCATAATCATAGCCTAGGTAAAATAATAAGGCAATTTTATTGCTCATACGTTTTGCTATAGCCGAGATGAGACTAAACGAAAGCCTAATTTATTGCCAGTGAACGCACTTGAAAACGACAGTAAAAACGACGAATTCAGTCCTAGGCAAGAGTCCGAGGGGTACTTCCTCAATTGGCGCCTCCATTTTGTAAAAAGATGTTTTAGAGCGCGCAAGAGCCGCGTACGATAAACTGGGAAAGTAGGGTACGCAAAGCAAGCATAATGTAATGCTCGATATGAAATAGCGTTTGGCGCACGCACACCTTAAAGCACGCTATCCCACATGCCGATTTTATTTCGACAGAGTTAATTGCGGGGCTAGTTGGTTCATAATGCACAGGTTTGTGTGAGTACGGTGTTGTGTGTGTGCCTCTTTGTTTTATCCTGCGTCAGTTTCGCTGGTTCCACCATATGTGCCTATTTTCTACTGGCACTACATAAGCAGCGTCAGAACGTTGCCACTGGGCTCATCGCAGCGGCGTTCGGAAGCATGTCTCGGGGCGGCAGGCCGCGACTTTTCTTGCTCCGAGGGGGTCAAGAGTGTGTCACTTGTATCTGGAACTGTTGGAAATGTCGTCGCCCTGGTCTCGCACTCCAACTTCTCCGAATAGTTGGGGTCATGAAGGAAGGAATTAATGCAGGAGAGGTTGTTACGCCTCATTTCATGAAGCCGGACGTAAACGCCGCCCCCGCTACCACGCAAATAAGTGGTAACGCTCTAAAGAAATATTTCTTTATTATTGGCCCCCTTGCAGACTTGTACGCGATATGACCACAAGTGTGCTTTCATTAGTCACAAATCACCCACTTAATAAGTATTTTCAGAACAGCTCATTTAAACTTCAATTGCAGCTCGGGAAGTTAACTACAATGGTCCACTTTGCTAAGTAGTTGTAATTTAATGTTGCCGACCAAGTTTGACTATTTTACTGCGGTCCTATTTTATTTCTTGTGAGCAAATCTATGCTGGTCAGACTCTAAAGATGCGTTTTGAAGTGAATGATCTTGAATTAAAACCCCCCTGCGTTAACTCAGAATGAGAAAAGGGGAGAGGAGTGAGTGGTGTTAGGAAATAAAGGTGTGATGAACACATATTCACTGCGCTCTCTGTCACCCTATTCGAAATCGTGCTTTAGTTAAACTGCGGGCAAGGTTGTCGTTTGTAGGAGCGGTAGTATAGGGAGAATTCAACCGAGCCACAGTCACCGCCATGTAGGTGTACTTGGGGCAGAGCGAAAGGCAGCCCGGTGTGTTTGCCGCTGAAGCTGCGCGCTGTACAACAAAATGGCGCCCGCGACGTCTCGTGAATATTTTCCAAGGATGAGCCTTCGTAATTATTTTACAAGAAAGCATCTAGTGAAATGAAGTTTTCATTCGATTCTTTCTTCTAAGTAACAAAGGTTCCGACAGACAACTTCGCCTGTTTTGTTGCCGTGCGTTTCCGGTGGCGTTTCTGACTATTAGAGAAAGGGCGGTATTAAAATGAATATGGTCTCAATTTTACGGTGTCTACCAAAACATCCTGTCTACTCTGATCCATTCTCAGAGGGTGAAAACACTAAGTCTGCTCCTGTTCCGGCCTTCCCCTGTGAGACATGCGGCGACCAGTTCTCCGCACAAGAGCTTCTGGAGAGGCATCGGCAGAGCAGCCACTCGCAGAAGCTGAAAGGGAGCTACAGCTGTAGATACTGCCCCTATTCCAGCAATAACAAGTAAGCCAATATATGTCTTGCTTTCATTGTTAAGACATGGTGCAGAAAATTTTTTTTTCTATATTGTGATTACTGCGCAAGCAGGGATTTCTGCTACGTATAAGATGATCATGAGCGGGCAGAGGAATATCTTCCAACGGGGTTATAACCACAAGATTACTTCCACGTAGAAGACGATATGAGCGGGCAGCGCCGCAGGACGGAACGCTCGAGATGGGCCGGCTGCGAACAAATATAGAACAGAAAACGGACGGTTCTTCTCTGCGTTGGTACACATCCAATTAGTGCTTAGGCACTAATAGCGCGCACTGGACGGGACATAGAAACGAAGGAAGGCACTTCACGTGGAGAAGGCGGCGCGCGTGTTGTGTCTTCCTTCTCTTCTGTGCCCCGTCGAGTTCGAAACTGTTTTTTCACGCGTTTTCGAACCGTCGACGGTACAGCGCAGTAACTCAGCTTCGTCGGCACGTGGAATATAGGATATTACTGAGCACGTGTAAATGCATAGTTAACACCGCTGATTTCCGTTTCTTATGTTACACAGTTCATTAGAGAACTGCTTTAGACCGCGTAAGAGTCGAATTTTTGCAAGAACACTTTTTTATTCGTTTCTTTTTTTACATAATCTACTAAACGGAAGCCATTTCTCATTTTCTCTGGTGATTGTGTTGCTTGTTTGGTCGCATTCTGAAATCCGAGCGAAAATTTCTCGCTTAAGCAACTGAATACAACCAAATTTGGTTTCTTAATTATTTGGAAAAGCAATTACCGCACCCAACAAATAATTTACTATTCCTCGTCGTGATGTGCCTTACATTTTATGCAATTTGCATTATGACTGGCTTCGCAGCAAAAATCGACGTATAAAAAAAACATTTGAGACCAGCCAGGAGGCAAGACCAGGAGTTGTTGCGCTATGGCGTTGACGGAATGGAAATGCAGCACTGTGATTATAGCGATTCTGCACGGTATTTCATGCTCAGCCTTGCTCAACCATCCCCTTTTCTTGTCCGGAATTATTCATTTTCAGTCCGGATTAAACGGAGTTGGAGATGATCAATACTTTGTTGTTACAAGAACAAACTGAGCAGAGTCTTGCGGTTGCATTCGGGAAAAAATATCTGAATTCTTCATGCTGAATTCTTTATGGGCGTAACGTTAAGAGACCGGAAGCGAGCAGAGTGGGTGAGGGAACAAACGCGGTTAAAGACGTCCTAGTAGAAATCAAGAGGAAGAAATGGGCTTGGCAGGGCATGTAATGCGAAGGCAAGATAACCGCTGGTCCTTAAGGGTAACGGAGTGGATTCCAAGAGAAGCCGAGCGTAGCAGGGGGCGGAAGAGGGTTAGGCGGGAGGATGAGATTAAGAGGTTTTCGGGCAGAGGGTGGGCGCAGCTGGCGAAGCGCAGGGTTAATTGAAGAGACATGGGAGAGGCCTTTACCTTGCAATGGGTGCAGTAAGGCTGATGATGACGATGATGATGATGGATAGGCGCAGGTTGTTTATGTATTATGCAGGAAATATTCCTGCTTTTCTGGTAATCGTTGTCAACTATGCCGGTGAAAATATGCTCTCTTCCCGCTTCCTTTCATTTGCTTCCATGCAGAAGCAACGTCACCAAACACCAGCGGACCCACACTGGCGAGCGGACCTTCGTGTGCAAGGAGTGCGGAAAGGCTGTTGCACGGAGGGATCACCTCACCAGCCACCTGCTGACACACTCGAAGAAGAGACCTCACGAGTGCACCGACTGCGGACAGCGCTTCAAACGCGCCTCTGATATGACGCGTCACCGCCAAATGCGGCACTCCTCCGGCGGCAGGTTTGCGTCACTCGTTTGTCGTTTCTGCGGAAAGCGTTTCTACAACCTCGGCCTCCTCAATCAACACATACTGACGCACACCGGAGAGAAGCCACATGCCTGCTCGCATTGTGGGCGGAGGTTCGCGACGCGCAGCAATAAAACAAGGCATGAGAGAGTAGTTCACAGCCGCCAGTACACGCTGCACTGCACGCACTGCGGTCAGGGCTTTGGGGACGTGACTCATCTGAGAATCCACGTGCAGAGATGCCACTCTTCCGCTGAGAAAGAGGAACCGCAATACAGCGAGGACTGAGCGACCTCTATTATGCGCCCACACGCGAGGGAAGGGGTATGTGCTTCTGTCCTAATGCCGACGTGAAAGACAGATATAACGCACAGTACATAGTGTATCGTAGCCAAGTTAAGCTTGTGCGACAGAAAGGAATGATCGACGACCTCCAAGAGGCAGGACAAAGCCGAATGGAGTGTAAAGCCATTGGAAGAGCCTAGTTACTATCGTGGGCAAAAGTAGCAGACCACCCCTCCAGGTTGCGATTGGTGCCACTGTGCGGGAAGCGCCACTTGGCAAAGCACTTCTTTCTTCGAGAAGTACACTATACTGAAGGGCACACTGCGCCGGTCTCGACAGCTGAAGTAATTTGTAAGGCGGCGCCCCCACGCACAGTGGCAGGTGTCGGAAGTTGAAAAAGGAGGTCTGTTACTTTTATCCGAGATGGCGAGGAAAACGACCCATCTCATCTAAGTTGGTCAAGAAAGTTTTCAATAAAAACAAAAAAAGTCTCACGAGAATAGCATCTAGAGAAACACAGAAATACTAAAACAAAAAAACAAAACAAAACAGTTGCCTCGGGTGGAGCCGCCTACATTCGATAAGTACTTTCCCAACGAAAGGAAACAAAAGCAGGCATTTTGTTTACTGTAAATGCTCAGACAATCATGTGCTGATAAGCTTGGATTTGTCCCGCTTGTGCAATTTGGCATTATAACGCCGCAGAAGTCATTGTGGTGCTCGCAGATGAATTGACCATCCAAAATTGTGAACTGACGCTGCTCTGTACTCGTCCTGTTGATGTTCTTCTGCTCGGCTATCGATACTCGGCGCCGTGTCAGCGTTCTCTAAAATGGCACAGATCTCAAAAAGAGCTGGAAATAAAGGACGGAAATAGGCGGCGGGCTATGTTTTCGCCGCCTACTGGAAACCTCATTTTTTTTGTTTTGCTCCCGAATGCCATTCGAAAACTTCTATCATGTGCTACATTCCTCGTCATTGGCCTCAATTCACTGCGGGTTTATTTCCCTCTCGCCTCAGCACAGAACCTATGCGTGGCCATCACTGGCTGTTGAATGGGTTTTCACTTTAATTGCACCTGCAAGCCCTATTTCACAATTCCACTTAGACGCGACAAGTTCGCCATAACGCTTAGTTTATTTTCCTAAATATCAACATTTGCAGCTTGTCGTCGCCAGCACTTGCCGAGCTCCATTACAGCGCCTAAAACGTTCCTGTTTAGCACAAAATTTATCTCGAATTGCCTGGCCGGCATGTGCGCATGTTGAGTATATACACAGGGTGTTTAATCGAAGGTAAAGCGCAGTTTTTAAAAATCCGCTCTCTGAGATATTGAAGCGGCATCTGCAGCGTTGTGTTCGCGGACATATTAAGACGCACGAATCATGCTAAACGATGAGTTTCTCATGCGGGCTATGGCAAGGTTCTTCGAAGTATTGCGGTTTTGAACTTCACTAAAAAATACTAGAGGCTGCGATTATCTTTCCAAAGTTTGAGTGCCCATGCGATAGATACTGGTATCCGACATCGACCGCCGCATTGAAAGTCTCACCGGACGTCGGAAGGACATGCAGGCCGCAGAGTCGTCTGCAATGCGGGCGGTGGTTTCGGTGGACATGCCTTTTTTCGTCTACGATCGAGGTTGCAGTCGCAGCTCGATGAAGAGATTCCTGCTGACGACCTGAATTGCGGCGCTTCTCGCAGCCTTATGCTTGCTAGAAAAGCCGAAAGGATGGGCTAAATTTTATATGATCATAAATTAACACTTGGAAGTGATGGGATTCGCCTGAAATTTCGTTCGATGCCGGCCAGGCTGACTACTTCCTCGACTTGTAAGCCTAGCAAGTGTGCAGATTCGTGTGTTCGATACAGGCGTTTGATTAAAGCGAATTCTCAAGTTTCACCTTATGCAAATGACCATCTAACGTAGTTCTGTCAACTGCGACCTAAATAGAGCATTGCGTACGTCTGGGGAAGCGCGTACAGTAAGCATAATGTACTGCAGTGATTCGATGTTATGAGACAACATACAGGCTGCCAGAAGCAGTTGGCGCCAGCTGTGGGCAACAAATTTGAGTGTTTTATTAAATTTATACGGTCACCGGGAATGCTAGTGATTAGAACCATTCACAATCAAGTATGTTTTCACATTGAAAAAAGAAGATAGAATTAGCGAAAGCGCTGGTCCTTAGCTGTGTCAACAAAAACCGACCATCAAGCTTCGTTTCCCAGGCAGGCGATCGCATCATTTGCGCCTATTGCAGCGTTATTGTAGTGTCTAAAGAACTGAAAATACAACCGGTGCGCAAAAAATATTTTAGATAATGTGAGTTTAGATTCCGTTATATGCAGTGAAAACAAGCAGTACATGTTTGTATATGCAGTTACGTAAACAATAGCATATTGTTGCATTGGCGCACCATAGTAACCGGTGCTTTCCTGGCGAAATTTTCCGCTCCCACAGCGAGTAGTCAACGGTGTGCTACTTTCTTGACGCATTCATTTAGTTAATACACGAGTGAAATTCGCATGAAATTGTATCAAGGCCAGGCGATTTTGAGAGGTAACTGATAAATTGCTACTTATACCTCGTGAACGAGCTGCCAATAAAGAAGCAAGAATGTTCTGATAAAGCTCCAATAGGGACGTGAAATGCGACGGAATGTGGGATTACGGATATGAGAAGGAGCTCTACACATTGCCGTGTAAGAATTGATGAAGGAAAATTTATGTTTCGGACATGCTCCTTAGATTAAACTTCACAGTCAAAGACAGTGCTCGTTGAGTAAAGCGTTTCATGCCTGGAGTTCACAGTTCAAATCACGTTTCGTACAATTTCGAACTGAGGCGGCTCTTCATCATTGGGCTCCCATTATGATTTTTTGGTTCACACTTCATAATAGAAATTTCAACCACATTGGAGACAGATGCTTTGCGTGTTATTTTATTCAAGCTGTACAAATTTTGTGAAGTGCCGGATTTTAGACTTTCCTACGAGAGTAAAGAACAGCCGAGTTCAAAATCTTTCGCACGTACTTCCTCCTTAAATAATACCGAAGCGGCAAACAGGGGAATGCCACAAGAAGCACAATATAGCAGTTACAGTCGCATATGAATGAAAAATTTTTGTTCCGAAGCGCACATTGTGCATTAAATTCTGAACAATGAATGCCTCCGAGCTGATCAAACAACCTTCAATGATCGCCAAATGGAGCTGGTAGTTTCAGATAAAAGCCTATGTGAAGCGAGAGCGGAACGTTCTTACATTGAACAATACGAGCGCGAGAATGCCCTCGAATGAGCGTGAACAAGGGAGAAGGAGGGCGAGATGCTCCCGTATTGATCAGCCCAGCGACACCTGCAACACGTGAGAATACTTTTCGCTCTTGTCCCTGGGAGCATCAAAAGTAGCACGACCTGGCGGATGACGTACGCAAATAAAGCCACCCATTAGCACGACGCGCCGGCCACAGTCTAGCAAAGCAGCCATGGTTTGAAATAGACCAATGCGTTCTGCTGTGGTAACATCATAAACATTAATCGGTTGCCGTGGCGGCTCCTATCTCACTAAAACAACCAAATTTAGTAGCAGTGAGTACCACACCTCTTTCTTAGTTTGGTTGTTTTAATGATTTATTGGATAGCAAGTTTTGATGAGTAACTGCTCGTAGCACATTTTACTACCGTAGCCTCTGCTTATTCGCTTGGGTACGCGTCTCGGCTGCGAGAGCTGGTTGGTTCGAAATCGAACGCTTGCCGGAAAGAGTGGGTACAAGAATTCAAAACAGAAACGTATTACAAATATAAATTGCAAGCAAGAGAAAAGAAAAGTATAAAGATGAGAGGATGTATCCGTGTATTCGTGTGAACAGGCAGTAAATTTTTGTTTGCAAGTCAGAGCTTGTCTGTGTGTGTCTACCTTCAGTCCTTGTCTAATTCGCGCTGTTCTTGAAAATGGCATACAAACTCGTCCAAGCATCAGACTAAACGTTCGAACAGTATTTGTTCACAGGCTGGCAGGTAAGAAAGAATTCGGCACTAATTAGGACCCTGAGCAGAAAGCTATATCGATAAAAGAACAAACAATTATCTGTTCTGCGCAGCGATACGAACACATCTAGAATTATTCGAGACTCATGATGTGCTTTCACTCTGCACTAAGTATAACAAGCCAACTATCAATATCACGGGCCGCCAACAACCCCTATGGACCTCCTTCATGTTTACAAACAAACGAGTTGGTGGAGGTGGCGCTGCAGTCGTTAGCGACCTCGTGGTAGGCAAAAGGCTGCGAAGCTACATTAAGTTACAGTGCGACCAAGCTAGCGAGAGTGAGCTGTATGTGCTTTTTTTGTCTGCTTCATCGACCATGCTGTCCGCGAGCGATTATGTCGTGAACCTGAGCGGTGCGGACCAGAAGCAGTACATGGAGAAGCTCCATGTATACGGTGCGCAGTGTCCGGACCCGTACGCCGTACCGGAAAGCGAGTGGGTACTAGGCGCAGAAGGGAAGCGTCGGTGTCCGCCGGTGAAGATGAGCAGCGTTGTTGTATATCTGCTGTTTTCACCGAGCAAATTCACTGCGGAAAACGTTGAGAACTACAAAGCTCTGGAGGCTTACAACTACTTTGAGTCAGGTAAGTGGCCGATGTGTCTTCTCGTACGTATACAAGCAGGGCGCGCAGACCGCTCAGCATGGCGCGAACCAAGCATTCCGCACAGTACTTCATTGGTTATAGCACCATCGCATGGCACTTACGACCGCATGGCAGATAAGTGTAGGTAAGCACGGCAACGGTAGCAGGGTGTTGCAAATGGGTTGCAAGCCCCAAGGGTAGCGTTGGCCTGGCGGCCTGGGGCACAGCTGGAAACATCCGAAGGCCCTGGCAAAGGATGAGTCGACTGGCAACAGAACAACTTGTTTATTCTGGCATCGCAAAAGAGCAGCCGGTCAGGGCGACCACGTTACTCGACGGAAGAAATCGAAGTCTCTCTTTGGCGTCCGGGGCAGCTGCCTCTATACCCACGGAGTCGAGGGCAAGAAGGAGCAGCTCGGGATGAGGCGCCCGACACGGCGACGCTCGGACATGTTCAGACGTGACGTGCGCGTCCGCCGGGCCGGCGCCGGTCAGACCTCCTCGCCTCCCAGTTGGGGAGCTCCTCTCCCCGGCTGCCGCGCTTTGACAAGCGTGGGCACCAACATGCACACACATACACGCACACACGAAGACACGTGGCATTGAAACCTGCCTGGACGCGCTTGGCGGGAGGCGTTGTGGCAGCGATGAACGGGTCCAAATGACCGCCACCTTGAACGAAGCCCCGGCGTCGGTTGTATCCGCGCCGGCTATACCGCGCGTCGTAGGCGAAACGTAACACAGCGCCAACGCGCCGTAGGGACTGTCAGGCTATGTAGTCCCTTGTTTTAGACGGTTGAAATCGCTGCATTAATTGTGTGGCGTTTGTATCCGTTTTGTGCGTTTGTGGCATCGCTGTCGGTGTTACCTACCGCATTTCAAAGAACAAAAAGAAAATTATTATATTCCCGCAAGAATACTTGTCAACTGTTTCTTCTACTTGACTCGCTGCGGTAGCGCAGTAGCGGGATGCCTTCAGCCTGCGCGAGCAGCGGCGGCAACGCACACATCGTGTGCCGCGTGATGTGTGGGCACGTTAAAAATTGCGCGTGCACGAATTTAATCTGGCGCCTTCCATGGTAGCTTGCGTACTGCGGGACACCTCCTAGACGCTAAACTCTGCAGACCAACCGGTTATCAGATAAGTCGATATCTGATGTAGGTACAGCTTCATAAGTCAGAAACTACCGTTCGCCTTTAAGGCTGGATATTTTATGCATTTTAATTTTTTTCCCTCGCTGTGCCTTTGGATGGGAACATTGGGATCACAAGTACATTTTTTTATCTCCTGGTGTATCCTCCGTCTGCAGGACTGGTCCGAAAGTGTCGCCTGTGGAGGCCAGCTGATGTGCAAATAAGTTTTGTGCGCGCCGAGGTCATGCCCTCGCAAACCGCGGCTGCAAAAGGCCACGATACATGGGTGTGTTAACGACACATCAGGACAAATGCTGGCAGGCCACTGCCAGTGCAAAGCTGGGTAAGTTGACTTCTTCCACTAAATCCTTCTTATGTCAGGGTGATCATCGAGTACTTTGTTATGCAGGCTAGGTGAAGTGTGCAGCCATGTTGCTGCACTACTGTTTGTGCTCGAGGCAGCGGCTCGGGAGCGTGCAGATGTCTCATGCACCTCGCAGCCATGTGCTTGGCGTGCAGCTGTGTCCAAAAAGGTAAATTTAACATTGGCATGAGAAAGCTTTCTTGAAACAACTAATACCTGCATCATGTTATTGTGCATAATTTTGTTACATTTTAGGCCACCATGGTCCCAGTTGACCAGCTTAACTTGAGCATGCCCGGCAGGAAGGCACGAAAACTTGCTGCGGAAGCCAATCACACTTCTGAGACCTATGACGCGAGAGACATAGAAATATTTCAGTGCTTGAGGAAGGCAAGCTCAAGTGCTGTAGTTCTGAGAAGCATTCCGAAGACAGATTCAGAGGACACAGACTCTGCTTCAGAGGATGAAGAAATGTACACGTTTTTAAGGTACATTTCTCACGTTTGAGTGCCATCAAGTGTCTTCGTGAAAGCACATTTGCCCAAAAACAGGAGCTTGCATGCATTAGTATGTTTTGTTATATGTTTGCTCATTTGCAAATTCTTGTTGCCACTGTCATGCACAATTCAGTAATAGGTCAGGATCAACCCAGGCTGTCCATGTTCTGCTATTGCTTGCTTTTATATTATATAGACCTCTTTCTTGATACGTGAGTTTCTGTGCTGCATCAGGTAGCTAATGCTAGCAGCAGAATTTTTAAACCAGCGTACAGGGGCGTCCATATCTAGATTGAACGCGCGAGCGGCATGTCATGGCTGCGCTCTTAAGAACGCTAGTGTGTCCATTCCACGTGTGCATCAAAGCAAAGCGGTATATGATTAGAAGCACCAGCTCTAGAACCTTTTACTCTTGTTCCACTTTGCTTTGATGCATAGCCATGTTGGACGCACTGGCAATCTGAAAAGCACTGCTGCACCTCTCGCATGTTCAAGCTAGGAATGGACAACCCTGTATCTACTCTTTCGGAAAAACAATGTATCCCAGAATTTCTGCTGCCTTTTGTGATCATGCGAGAAGTGAGTGCATGACTCTAGATCTCAAACTCTAGCACATTCATTTGCAACGCAAGCTGTACAAGAAAAGAAACATGAATAGGAGTATCTATTAAAAGCGGTAACAATAGCAGAACACACTGCAATGCTAGAAGGTGGACATTTGAAACAAGTGAAATAAATGTACATGCACTTAGCTGCAAACAGTGCAAAAAGAAATGGCAGTGAAGTTTTCTTGCCATGGCAGAGTAGGCACTTTGTTAGGCCTGCATGTCTAGCTCTGAGATTATCGGCTGGTGCATGAAAGGTAGTTGGTAAATGACATGGCTAATTATACGTCACTTAGTGTTCCATCGACATGCTTAATGAGTGCTGCACCTTTGATAATTTTTGCAAAATATTTGATTGAGGCGAAATGAGATGTTCAACTTCAAAATATAGTCAGTATGCTTTGGGTGGAAAAAAATTATGCCTAATTTTTCACCCAGGAATGCTAGAAAAGCACGAAGCACAAAGGAAGACTTCCTTGAGGATATGTTTCTTCCGCTCAGTGAAATTGAGCGAATAGAAAAAGCCACGAGGTTAACAAGCAAATCATCGTTGTGACATGAAGCCAGGTACGGAAGGCTCACTGGCACCACTATGCACAGGGTGAGAAATCATTTTTGTACTTGTAACTATTTGCTTGTAGTGAGAGCATAGGAGTAAGTGAATTAAAATAGCTGCATCTTATTTTTTAGATCCGAACACTGAAGGCAGACACAAATGTCCAGGGCCTTCTGGACAGCGTCCTGCAGCGGCGGCCCTCACTCAACATTGAGGCTGTCAGATGGGGTGCAGAAAAAGAGAAGGTGGCCAAGGAGCAGTACCTGGAGTTCATGAAAGCACATCATGCCAACTTCGAGCTCCATGAAATTGGCTTTGTGATTGATACAGATGTATGTTTCTGTTCAATTCACATTCAGTTAGCAGCTTTGTAAGGAACTTGATCGTGGTCTTGTTCATTTTATGTGGTGCATGAATTTACCTCCACAATATTTTTTCCCAGGCTCCCTTCCTTGGTGCAACCCCTGACGGTCTGTGGCACTGCAGTTGCCATGGTGTGGGCCTACCGGAGATCAAATGTCCCTGGTCTCTTAAGGAGCCCCACCACCAAGTATCGGAAGCCTCATACTTGAGTGCCAGTGGGACCCTTTTGGAGACCCACACGTATTTTACACAAGTGCAGACGCAGCTGCACGTTTGTAGAAAAGCTGTGTGCCATTTTGTGGTGTGGTTGCCGCACCAATTTGGAATTGTAGAGGTGCCATATAGCAGCCACTTCTTCAAGCCTCTTTTAGAAAAAGCTCGTGCTGTTTGGGCCGAGCATGTGCTTCCTGCTCTGTTGTAAGCTGGCCTGCAAAGACTACTGGCCATGTTTTATTTTCATGCATGCAGTTCATTCATTCTTATTACTTAGCAGGCTGTGCTAAGTAATAAGTGCTAACAAATCTGTGGTATAATAATTACAACATGGTAACCTTGGAAGACGTCTCCGGCTAGAAGCTGAGCATTTTGTTTAACCTCAGTTGCTATGCATACATCTGGTAAATTACTGCATCCGGATTTTTTTCAACAAATTTCAATGCTTTTCCCACGCAGTAACCCAGGATAGCGTTCAGTGGCCGGTTGGCAACTAAGAACTTCACTGTACACAACCTTTGCTCACTTGGGCATGGTATTTGACATTAAGCTTCAATGGGAAAGGAAGCTCCTGACTATGGTGCGTTACAGATGCATGCAGTGGTTTCAGGTCCATTAGCAAATTCCATGTATGTGTTCTATGTTCACGTCAAAGCTCATGTTGCTACTGTGACCTTCAGACTGTTGCGACTGTTGAGCAGTGTTTATGTTGAGACTGTGCAGGAAGAGCTTGTTCTGAAAATCAAGGAGCCCAGTTGTACTAACTGTTGCCTCACTGAGTTTGCCTACATGTACTTAGAAAATGCCTGTATTTCTTGTAGCAGGAATATTTGTGTGAGCAAGTGGAAGAGGGCCAGGAACATGGCTTGTGCGTGCACCACAAGACGAGTGATTATGTTACTGCTTCAGCTCCAGTCTGGGATGTGGAGTTCTTTATTTTTGTTTTATCTTTGCTGCTTTAGTGACTAGCATATCCAGAAGACCCACCATAATTTCTGCTGCTTTTCTCATTGCAAGAACTTTGTTCGTTGATAAGGAACATTCTCAGAAATCTACTTAGTATTGCATCTCTTACAACAAAGCAGTTGCAAACAAGGGTGACCAGCCAGATTTTGTCTGCTTGCCTCTTGAGCCATTAAAAATTCAGTAAGTGCCTGGGTTCCTTTTTGCTGCATTGAGTTAACGATAACTATATATTAGCATGGTTTTTCGAGCACACCAAGTTAGCACATAACTGCCCCTTTGCAGTCATGAGGCCTAAATATAGCAGCCTGGCTGTTTTTAATGTGGCCTCACGGCATAAAGTTTTTCCACTTTCCCAGTCTTACTTGCCTGGCATTCATTACTGCGTGGCTCAGGCTGTGCAGATGGTCACAGAAATGTGCCTGCCAGAAAGCAGTCGCAGTCTTCTGCCATACTTGCAGTATATTTCAGAAGCAGAAACCAGAAGAGGTACTATTTTTTATTTATAGATACTGAAGGCCTTGACAGGCTCTTACAGGAGTTTTGTAAAAAAGAGCATACAACCTTGAAGTCATACAAATCAAATCTTTATTTTCCATCAGGTGTTACAGATGGAGGGGCTACGGAAAAAAAGCTGCCACTTGGCAGCTTGACGAGTCCGCAGATCCATATATAAGGCAGCGTCTAGACAGCACCAGAGCATAAACAAGCGATAAACAAATCAAGGCACTTGATCAGAGCAAAACAAAAGAAAAAGTCTTGAGCCAGACCAATCAAACACCATCAGCACAAAAGAATGAACAAGCATAAGCATATCAAGACACTTGATAATTGCAGAAGAAAAGAAAAAGTCAGCTAGATAAAACAAACACCAGAATAGATGAAGTCACGTTAGGCAATGAGCAAACAGGTCTGAAAGTGTAACAGTGGAACAACTAAATAAATCAAAATTCAGTGACTGATGATAGTTTAAAAGAGATGGCAGAGAAAAACACAAACGCTCCATACCAGAATTCAAGCATGGTACAGCAAGCTTCCAGTTTTCTCCACGTCTAGTATTATAACATTTCTCATTTCTTTCTAAATGTGCCAAGGCATCGAGGCTATGAATATTTTTTTTCACTTCATACTTAAACCTAGCACTCAAACGGTAGCGGTATAGCTTGTGAGCTGTAATAACATGTGCCCTGTGAAAGAATTCTGCAGTGGTTGCATTATAACCAGCATTGTACACGTGGCGTAGATACCGTTTTTGCATATGGAATATTTTTTTTGTGTTAGAGAAAGTAGTTGTGCCCCAGACAAGTTGGCAATAATTTACATGTGGATAGAAAAAAATGATAAAGCATTATTTTGGTTTTAGTAGAAAGCATGTATCGGAGACGACCGACTACACCGGTTATTCGAGCAAGTTTGGCTAATAGAAAATTCACATGCGATTCCCAGGGAAGATTGGCAGTGAATATAACGCCTAGACATTTAAATTGGTCAACAACCTCCACAGGATGAGAGTTTAAAACAATATCGGCATGAGGAGGAACAGGTTTATTTTTTGGCCGGAAGAGAACTGCGTTTGTTTTATTTTCGTTAATCTTCATGTAATTGGATAAGGACCATTGCTGCAGTTTGACTATGGTATCATTGCAATCAGTGATAAGTTTATCGATGTTATTACCAGAAAAAAACATGCTGGTATCATCTGCGAAAATAATAAATTTGGCGTTCTGATTAATGTTAACAATGTCATTTATACACAGGTTAAATAGTAAGGGGCCCAATATGCTGCCTTGTGGAACACTACAAGGCAGCGGCAGCACTCGTGATCGCGAGTTGCTTATTTGGACTACTTGACATCGATGAGATAAATATGATTGCAATAACTGTAATCCAGACCCTCGTATACCGTGAAAGTCCAGCTTCAGCAGAACATCATGATTCACAAG
This sequence comes from Amblyomma americanum, assembly GCF_052857255.1. NCBI lineage: Eukaryota > Metazoa > Arthropoda > Arachnida > Ixodida > Ixodidae > Amblyomma > Amblyomma americanum. Next base: position 89,740,421 of record NC_135500.1, on the reverse strand, counting down.
GTCGAATGCCTTGGAAAAATCGACAAATAGGCTGAGTACTATTGCCTTGCATTCAAACTGTTAAAATATACCCTTTCTGGTGAAACAGAGCTAATTCTGTAGACATATTCTTCCTAAACCCAAACTGGTGTTTTGTTATTATCTCACAGTGATGAACAAAGTTTACAAGCCTATACAGTGTATTATTTTTTCAAGGGGCTTAGAAAATATAGGTAAGATAGACACCAGATGGTAATTGCCCAATTCCTTTCGGCTTCCCTTTTGAAAAACCACTACTTTTGCGGTTTGCATTTGCACTGGAAATGTCGATGTCGTCAGACATTTATTAAAAATATGCGTTAAGACTGGTGCAATGACATCTGCGACATACTTGACTGGTTTGATTTGAATTTCGTTGATATCCCTATTGCTGCTGTTCTTTAATTTTTATTGTTGAAATTACTTCCTGTACATTCACTGGCTGTAGAAATATTGATTTTGCATTCCGCATGCTGATATATTGACATGCATTTGAGGAGCTTCCTGGCATACTAATATTTGTAAAAAAAATTATTGAAAGCATCAGCCAGTTCCGCCTCGTACAAAACTTTGCCATCAATCGTTGGTTTATAAATGCAGGTACGTTGGTTATTGCGACGCAGTAGCATGTTTAATTTGTCCCAGAGCAATTCACTCGGCACACACATCTAAAACAGCACAAGCAAAGACACAGCAAAATCTTCGCATGTTGACACGCCTCAATTTGCTGCTCCTTTTTATTCGATATAGCGGAAAGATGCTGTGCCATGCTCTGCTTCATATTTATGCAAGTCGAGGTTTCATGTTTGTGATAGCAGCACAAATTACAACAATGTCTGTTGCATGCCGCAGCATAGTGATGGACAGTCGGTCCCTGAGAATGTGGAACACTTTAATGCGGCCAATGGCTTGTTCCACATGAATACGCACTCTAGAGATGTGCCGGACATCTTCCACTTCCTTAGCTGAAAGTTGCCTTTTGCCTCTTCTCAAGGCTGGCACTTCTAACCTGGCACCTCGATGGGCAACATCTTATCTGATTAAAAACCCTCTGTCAGCCAAAACAATGTCTCCTTCCTGAAGTTTGTCCAAGAAGCCTGACTTCAATATGATCTTGTCTGATGCCCGCCCTCCCCAGCATTTCGTGACAAGGCTAATAGCACCGCATGGCGTGATGCTGACCATGAATTTGATAGTATTGGAACTTTTATAATGGGAATAGGTTTTAGACCTAGCAGAATACCCTAATGGTTTTTGAATTCGTACTTCGGTGCAGTCAATTATGGCCATGCATGTCGGATACATCCTGCGCACCATCATGGGCATTATTCTGCATGCGTCCTCCCGTGAAGGCCAAATAATGAAACGCTTCAGTTCAGAAGCTATGATTGGTATGTTCTTTACCATTATCCTTGCCACTGTTGTTTCTGAGAGCCCGAAACGATGACTGATGTCAATGTTCACCAGCGCAAGCCTTAGTTTCATTAGCACATCTAGAACAGCATCTGCTACAGTGCTGCGATTTGGAATATAAAGAGCCACATTTTTAAAAAGTGAAACAAAAAAGAGGAAAAGCGCTTTGCTTGGCAGTCCTGTGTACACACTCACACACTGCTCCGTGATACAGTTTGCAGAGAAGCGTCCCTGCTGCACACTCTGCCCTGCTTCTGCAGCCCTCTCTTTGGATTAATGCAGTGCTTTTTTTAGGACATCAATATCTCGCTCCTGCTTTTTGTTTTCTTTTTCAAGAGTAGCAGCTCTTCTTTCCAAAGCTTGATATGCTGGCTCTGAAACAAGAGCATTGGCTATAAATGATGCACGCCACACGTAACTGCAAAACACTTACTGCAAATGTAGCATGGTACTGCTACGAGCAGCTCGTCACCCATGCTTGATGTAGCAGATGGCATCTCTTCATCCCTTCATGATGCATGTGCAGCTGCGAGGCCTGCATATGAATGAGCTGAATGGTTCATTGAGATATTCGTGTTTTTGCTTTCTTACCTTCAGCACCGGCATGCTGTGAATAAGTAGCTCCCATGTCAAGCTGAGAGGACTCAGCCTGAGAATCTGAAATAATGTAACTAGCATGACGCATACAATAATAAAAGATGACCTGCTGTGTTAATAAAGTGCGGTCTTAATTAGAACTGAACCACAACCAGCTCACCAACATCACTGATGGCTTCGTCAGCTTCCATAACTTGATCATCTGATGAGGGTGCTGACCAAAAAAAGTGAAATGCACAAGCATCAGGAAGTGTAGGAAGCTTGAGTGCTAAAGATTTCAACCGGGGAAAAAGCAGTAAAAATACATGATACATTTAAGTGCAGGCTTATAATCTACTTACAAGTGTCCATTGGTTCCTGCACTTCTCGAGCGAGGGCTCGGGCCTTGGCGCGCTGCAGGCGAGCAGCTGCTGCAGTCCTTTTGTTCTTCTTGTGCGCGAATATTGTCGGCACATAATCGGGGTGGTGAGGATCGTCTGATGGCTTTCCTGTGTACCAAGGATGAAATTACATTTTGCGCTTTTAGAGTGCGTTATACAGTTACGAGCTGTACCCGCCGCGAACGCTTGGTGGTTAAGGCGCTCGGCTACTTAGCTGTGAATAGACTTCATGCACGTGGTAAAGAAAAAATCGGATTTGATCGAGCAAATGATTATCAGTTAACACATGCACTCTCTTCATCATGAAATCAAGGAAAGCAGTTCGAGGTGTACACGGCTAAACTTGTTAGCGATCCCTTTCGTAAGGGTTAAAATTGCTAGATTAGCCGCGACAACAAAACCATCGCCGAGTGCAACTTTGTTCGTTCGCGCAGCCGCTGACTACGCATATCTACAGTTGTGTATGTGACACAGCTTTTTCTAGCAATTGTTTGCACAGGTTAACACATCCTAAGCCTGCGACAACAAATAAAATGCCTTCGCATCACACAAATGCTTTGTTGTCTGCGTGTACGTATTTACGTACGTACTACATTCGGAATCGCACCCTACATACAAACACAGCGCTAGATGCACTTACATGTCGCGAAGAAAGTCAAATTGGAGTTAATGGTGACTCTTGCGCAGGCACATCACAGTGATGTAAAGTTGCATCAGCTTCAGCTTACCTGTGACGAAGTGTTTTCCGCATATTCGATGAGCCGGCATCGGTATCCATCCTTCGCGCTTCACCGCGGCCGCCCACTGCTTACGGCGAGCTTCTTGGACTGGAAACGTGTGGAAGCTTACTGAACTTCCCTTTATGTGTCTTTCAGTGCACGCCACGGCAACACAGCTAGTCGGCATGGTGATTTTGCTTTTTTCCGAGCACCCCGAACCATACACTAACTGCGGTAGGCAGGGGAGTGAGGCGTTGTTTTGCCTACCACGCGAAACTCACTATCGACGGCAGCGCCACCGCATCTTCGTGACGTCGCAGAGTGAAGGAGGTCCATAGTAAACGTCTATAGACCTCCTTCACGCCGCGACGTCATGAAGCTGCGGTGGCGCTGATGTCAGCCAGCTACCGCCAGCCGGTGCCTACCGCATCTGCTGCAGCTACCGACGGCTGCATCATGCCTGCGCACTGCAGAAGCAGCATGTATTGATCAGCTGCGTCACTGTTCAAACCACGTAGTAGCATAAAAGGAAATTTAAATTAGCCCCGATAGGCTTCTCGCGATAAATACCGCATTGGGAAACTGGCTAACGGGGAATGGGCTGCGGTACTAAAGCGCGAAGTCTGGGAGTCGATCGGCACTGGCACTCAATGTACTTAATAGCATGCAAGTTACTGCGTTCATTCACCTGAACATCAGCATAGTACGCTTATAACTGCGCACGCATTTATCACCTTGAGCCGGTGTGCACGGGGCCTCCGCCGGCAGGTAGACTCGCCCCCAAGAAATGCGTTCTTTTGTTAATAGCAAAGCATGTTTTAGTGGCACGTTTTATGGCATTTGATATTTACTTGAAACTGTTTCTTAATATGACAGCCGTAATTATTTGATTCGAGTAGAAAGAAATCTACTAAGTTCATGCGCGGTCACGTTGGCGTGCTTAGAATAGCGTACCTTAAGTGTGCTAAAAGCCACAAGCTTTTTCATTGCATCATGCATGTGTCATATTTCATGACGCAGTCCATGACCGCGAAGCTTGTTTGGAAAGAAGCAGCCGCAGGCGTGCTACTAACAGACGTGTCGAGATTGAGAGGGGGCGCGGCAATGAAAAGTGTTTTCGTTATTATTGCACGCCATATGAAACTAAATTTGGTCCAAATATGAAATTGCTACGCTAGTTTCAGTGATGCCTTTTATTTTTAGCTATACCTGGTGCAGTTCTTGGGTAATTATAATTAACACCCTCGTCAAGTCACCTCAAGGTCTTAAATAATTGAGTAGAAAGTGCGCAAATTTTTTATGCCAGCATGTTCACAAAGCCGTGTTCTGCATATGACGCTATTACTTCTTTATTTAGATGATCATGCATTTATGCATGCATAGTTACGTGAAAACGTTTCTTACAAAAATAACGAACATAATACTGCACGTGTAGGAAAAAAAATCGAGAGAAAAATTACACTCCTCAAGATCTCAGGAATCGTTTGCGACAAATTATGTGCTAACTTGGTGTGCTCGAAAAACCATGCTAATATACAGCTATCGTTAACTCAATGCAGCAAAAAGGAACCCAGGCACTTACTGAATTTTGAATGGCTCAAGAAGCAAGCAGGCAAAATCTGGCTGGAAACCCTTGTTTGCAACTGCTTTGTTGTAAGAGATGCAATACTGAGTAGATTTCTGAGAATGTTCCTTATCAAGGAACAATGTTCTTGCAATGAGAAAAGCAGCAGAAATTATGGTGGGTCTTCTGGATATGCTAGTCACTAAAGCAGCAAAGATAAAACAAAAATAAAGAACTCCACATCCCAGACTGGAGCTGAAGCAGTAAAATAATCACTCATTTTGTGGTGCACGCACAAGCCATGTTCCTGGCCCTCTTCCACTTGCTCACACAAATATTCCTGCTGCAAGAAATACAGGCATTTTCTAAGTACATGTAGGCAAACTCGGTGAGGCAACAGTTAGTACAACTGGGCTCCTTGATTTTCAGAACAAGCTCTTCCTGCACAGTCTCAACATAAACACTGCTCAACAGTCGCAACAGTCTGAAGGTCACAGTAGCAACATGAGCTTTGACGTGAACATAGAACACATACATGGAATTTGCTAATGAACCTGAAACCACTGCATGTATCTGTAACGCACCATAGTCAGGAGCTTCCTTTCCCATTGAAGCTGAATGTCAAATACCATGCCCAAATGAGCAAAGGTTGTGTACAGTGAAGTTCTTAGTTGCCAAGCGGCCAATGAACGCTATCCTGGGTTACTGCGTGGGAAAAGCATTGAAATTTGTTGAAAAAAAATCCGGATGCAGTAAATTACTAGATGTATGCATAGCAACTGAGGTTAAACAAAATGCTCAGATTCTAGCCGGAGAGGTCTTCCAAGGTAACCATGTTGTAATTATTATACCACAGATTTGTTAGCACTTATTACTTAGCACAGCCTGCTAAGCAATAAGAATGAATGAACTGCATGCATGAAAATAAAACATGGCCAGTAGTATTTGCAGGCCAGCTTACAACAGAGCAGGAAGCACATGCTCGGCCCAAACAGCACGAGCTTTTTCTAAAAGAGGCTTGAAGAAGTGGCTGCTATATGGCACCTCTACAATTCCAAATTGGTGCGGCAACCACACCACAAAATGGCACACAGCTTTTCTACAAACGTGCAGCTGCGTCTGCACTTGTGTAAAATACGTGTGGGTCTCCAAAAGGGTCCCACTGGCGCTCAAGTATGAGGCTTCCGATACTTGGTGGTGGGGCTCCTTAAGAGACCAGGGACATTTGATCTCCAGTAGGCCCACACCATGGCAACTGCAGTGCCACAGACCGTCAGGGGTTGCACCAACGAAGGGAGCCTGGGAAAAAATATTGTGGAGGTAAATTCATGCACCACATAAAATGAACAAGACCACGATCAAGTTCCTTACAAAGCCGCTAAGTGAATGTGAATTGAACAGAAACATACATCTGTATCAATCACAAAGCCAATTTCATGGAGCTCGAAGTTGGCATGATGTGCTTTCATGAACTCCAGGTACTGCTCCTTGGCCACCTTCTCTTTGTCTGCACCCCATCTGACCGCCTCAATGTTGAGTGGGGGCCGCCGCTGCAGGACGCTGTCCAGAAGGCCCTGGACATTTGTGTCTGCCTTCAGTGTTCGGATCTAAAAAATAAGATGCAGCTATTTTAATTCACTTACTCCTATGCTCTCACTACAAGCAAATAGTTACAAGTACAAAAATGATTTCTCACCCTGTGCATAGTGGTGCCAGTGAGCCTTCCATACCTGGCTTCATGCCACAACGATGATTTGCTTTTTAACCTCGTGGCTTTTTCTATTCGCTCAATTTCACTGAGCGGAAGAAACATATCCTCAAGGAAGTCTTCCTTTGTGCTTCGTGCTTTTCTAGCATTCCTGGGTGAAAAATTAAGCATAATTTTTTTCCATTTAAAGCATACTGACTATATTTTGAAGTTGAACATCTCATTTCACCTCAATCAAATATTTTGCAAAAATTATCAAAGGTGCAGCACTGATTAAGCATGTCGATGAAACACTAAGTGACGTATAATTAGCCATGTCATTTACCAACTACCTTTCATGCACCAGCCGATAATCTCAGAGCTAAACATGCAGGCCTAACAAAGTGCCTACTCTGCCATGGCAAGAAAACTTCACTGCCATTTCTTTTTGCACTGTTTGCAGCTAAGTGCATGTACATTTATTTCACTTGTTTCAAATGTCGACCTTCTAGCATTGCAGTGTGTTCTGCTATTGTTACTGCTTTTTATAGATACTCTTATTCATGTTTCTTTTCTTGTACAGCTTGCGTTGCAAATGAATGTGCTAGAGTTTGAGATCTAGAGTCATGCACTCACTTTTCGCATGATCACAAAAGGCAGCAGAAATTATGGGATACATTGTTTTTCCGAAAGAGTAGATACAGGGTTGTCCATTCCTAGCTTGAACATGCGAGAGGTGCAGCAGTGCTTTTCAGATTGCCAGTGCGTCCAACATGGCTATGCATCAAAGCAAAGTGGAACAAGAGTAAAAGGTTCTAGATGTGGTGCTTCTAATCGTATACCACTTTGCTTTGATGCACACGTGGAATGGACACACTAGCGTTCTTTAGAGCGCAGCCATGACATGCCGCTCGCGCGTTCAATCTAGATATGGACGCCCCTGTACGTTGGTTTAAAAATTCTGCTGCTAGCATTAGCTACCTGATGCAGCACAGAAACTCACGTATCAAGAAAGAGGTCTATATAAAATAAAAGCAAGCCATAGCAGAACATGGACAGCCTGGGTTGATCCTGACCTATTACTGAATTGTGCATGACAGTGGCAACAAGAATTTGCAAATGAGCAAACATATAACAAAACATACTAATTCATGCAAGCTCCTGTTTTTGGGCAAATGTGCTTTCATGAAGACACCTGATGGCACTCAAACGTGAGAAATGTACCTTAAAAACGTGTACATATCTTCATCCTCTGAAGCAGAGTCTGTGTCCTCTGAATCTGTCTTCGGAATGCTTCTCAGAACTTCAGCACTTGAGCTTGCCTTCGTCAAGCACTGAAATATTTCTATATCTCTCGCGTCATAGGTCTCAGAAGTGTGATTGGCTTCCGCAGCAAGTTTTCGTGCCTTCCTGCCGGGCATGCTCAAGTTGAGCTGGTCAACTGGGACCATGGTGGCCTAAAATATAACAAAATTATGCACAATAACAACATGATGCAGGTATTAGTTGTTTCAAGAAAGCTATCTCATGCCAATGTTAAATTTACCTTTTTGGACACAGCTGCACGCCAAGCACATGGCTGCGAGGTGCATGAGACATCTGCACGCTCCCGAGCCGCTGCCTCGAGTACAAACAGTAGTGCAGCAACATGGCTGCACACTTCACCTAGCCTGCATAACAAAGTACTCGATGATCACCCTGACATAAGAAGGATTTAGTGGAAGAGGTCAACTTACCCAGCTTTGCACTGGCAGTGGCCTGCCAGTATTTGTCCTGATGTGTCGTTAACACACACCCATGTATCGTGGCCTTTTGCAGCCGCGGTTTGCGAGGGCATGACCTCGGCGCGCACAAAACTTATTTGCACATCACCTGGCCTCCACAGGCGACACTTTCGGACCAGTCCTGCAGACGGAGGATAGTGAAGAACACCAGGAGATTAAAAAATGTACTTGTAATCCCAATGTTCCCATCCAAAGGCACAGCGAGGGAAAAAAATTAAAATGCATAAAATATCCAGCCTTAAAGGCGAACGGTAGTTTCTGACTTATGAAGCTGTACCTACATCAGATATAGACTTATCTGATAACCGGTTGGTCTGCAGAGTTTAGCGTCTAGGAGGTGTCCCGCAGTACGCAAGCTACCATGGAAGGCGCCAGATTAAATTCGTGCACGCGCAATTTTTAACGTGCCCACACATCACGCGGCACACGATGTGTGCGTTGCCGCCGCTGCTCGCGCAGGCTGAAGGCATCCCGCTACTGCGCTACCGCAGCGAGTCAAGTAGAAGAAACAGTTGACAAGTATTCTTGCGGGAATATAATAATTTTCTTTTTGTTTGAAATGCGGTAGGTAACACCGACAGCGATGCCACAAACGCACAAAACGGATACAAACGCGACACAATTAATGCAGCGATTTCAACCGTCTAAAACAAGGGACTACATAGCCTGACAGTCCCTACGGCGCGTTGGCGCTGTGTTACGTTTCGCCTACGACGCGCGGTATAGCCGGCGCGGATACAACCGACGCCGGGGCTTCGTTCAAGGTGGCGGTCATTTGGACCCGTTCATCGCTGCCGCAACGCCTCCCGCCAAGCGCGTCCAGGCAGGTTTCAATGCCACGTGTCTTCGTGTGTGCGTGTATGTGTGTGCATGTTGGTGCCCACGCTTGTCAAAGCGCGGCAGCCGGGGAGAGGAGCTCCCCAACTGGGAGGCGAGGAGGTCTGACCGGCGCCGGCCCGGCGGACGCGCACGTCACGTCTGAACATGTCCGAGCGTCGCCGTGTCGGGCGCCTCATCCCGAGCTGCTCCTTCTTGCCCTCGACTCCGTGGGTATAAAGGCAGTTGCCCCGGACGCCAAAGAGAGACTTCGATTTCTTCCGTCGAGTAACGTGGTCGCCCTGACCGGCTGCTCTTTTGCGATGCCAGAATAAACAAGTTGTTCTGTTGCCAGTCGACTCATCCTTTGCCAGGGCCTTCGGATGTTTCCAGCTGTGCCCCAGGCCGCCAGGCCAACGCTACCCTTGGGGCTTGCAACCCATTTGCAACACCCTGCTACCGTTGCCGTGCTTACCTACACTTATCTGCCATGCGGTCGTAAGTGCCATGCGATGGTGCTATAACCAATGAAGTACTGTGCGGAATGCTTGGTTCGCGCCATGCTGAGCGGTCTGCGCGCCCTGCTTGTTTACGTACGAGAAGACACATCGGCCACTTACCTGACTCAAAGTAGTTGTAAGCCTCCAGAGCTTTGTAGTTCTCAACGTTTTCCGCAGTGAATTTGCTCGGTGAAAACAGCAGATATACAACAACGTTGCTCATCTTCACCGGCGGACACCGACGCTTCCCTTCTGCGCCTAGTACCCACTCGCTTTCCGGTACGGCGTACGGGTCCGGACACTGCGCACCGTATACATGGAGCTTCTCCATGTACTGCTTTTGGTCCGCACCGCTCAGGCTCACGACATAATCGCTCGCGGACAGCATGGTCGATCAAGCAGACAAAAAAAGCACATACAGCTCACTCTCGCTAGCTTGGTCGCACTGTAACTTAATGTAGCTTCGCAGCCTTTTGCCTACCACTAGGTCGCTAACGACTGCAGCGCCACCTCCACCAACTCGTTCGTTTGTAAACATGAAGGAGGTCCATAGGGGTTGTTGGCGGCCCGTGATATTGATAGTTGGCTTGTTATACTTAGTACAGAGTGAAAGCACATCATTAGTCTCGAATAATTCTAGATGTGTTCGTATCGCTGCGCAGAACAGATAATTGTTTGTTCTTTTATCGATATAGCTTTCTGCTCAGGGTCCTTATTAGTGCCTAATTCTTTCTTACCTGCCAGCCTGTGAACAAATACTGTTCGAACGTTTAGTCTGATGCTTGGACGAGTTTGTATCCCATTTTCAAGAACAGCGCGAGTTAGACAAGGACTGAAGGTAGACACACACAGACAAGCTCTGACTTGCAAACAAAAATTTACTGCCTGTTCACACGAATACACGGATACATCCTCTCATCTTTATACTTTTCTTTTCTCTTGCTTGCACTTTATATTTTTAATACGTTTTTGTTTGGAATTCTTGTACCCACTCTTTCCGGCAAGCGTTCGATTTCGAACCAACCAGCTCTCGCAGCCGAGACGCGTACCCAAGCGAATAAGCAGAGGCTACGGTAGTAAAATGTGCTACGAGCAGTTACTCATCAAAATTTGCTATCCAATAAATCATTAAAACAACCAAACTAAGAAGTGTGGTACTCACTGCTACTAAATTTGGTTGGTTTAGTGAGATAGGAGCCGCCACGGCAACCGAATAATGTTTATGATGTTACCACAGCAGAACGCATTGGTCTATTTCAAACCATGGCTGCTTTGCTAGACTGTGACTGGCGTGTCGTGCTAATGGGTGGCTTTATTTGCGTACGTCATCCGCCAGGTCGTGCTACTTTTGATGCTCCCAGGGACAAGAGCGAAAAGTATTCTCACGTGTTGCAGGTGTCGCTGTGCTTATCAATACGGGAGCATCTCGCACTCCTTCTGTCTCGTTCACGCTCATTCGGGGGCATTCTCGCGCTCGTATTGTTCAATGTAAGAATGTTCCGCACTCCCTTCACATAGGCTTTTATCTGAAACTACCAGCTCCATTTGGCGATCATTGAAGGTTGTTTGATCAGCTCGGAGGCATTCATTGTTCAGAATTTAATGCACAATGTGCGCTTCGGAACAAAAATGTTTCATTCATATGCGACTGTAACTGCTATATTGTGCTTCTTGTGGCATTCCCCTGTTTGCCGCTTCGGTATTTTTTAAGGAGGAAGTACGTGCGAAAGATTTTGAACTCGGCTGTTCTTTACTCTCGTAGGAAAGGCTAAAATCCGGCACTTCACAAAATTTGTACAGCTTGAATGAAATAACACGCAAAGCATGTCTCCAATATGGTTGAAATTTCTATTATGAAGTGCGAATCAAAAAATCATAATGCGAGCCCAACGATAAAGAGCCGCCTCAGTTCGAAATTGTACGAAGCGTGATTTGAACTGTGAACTCCAGGCATGAAACGCTTTACTCAACGAGCACTGTCTTTGACTGTGAAGTTTAATCTAAGGAGCATGTCCGAAACATAAATTTTCCTTCATCAATTCTTACACGGCAATGTGTAGAGCTCCTTCTCATATCCGTAATCCCACATTCCGTCGCATTTCACGTCCCTTTTGGAGCTTTATCAGAACATTCTTGCTTCTTTATTGGCAGCTCGTTCACGAGGTATAAGTAGCAATTTATCAGTTACCTCTCAAAATCGCCTGGCCTTGATACAATTTCATGCGAATTTCACTCGTGTATTAACTAAATGAATGCGTCAAGAAAGTAGCACACCGTTGACTACTCGCTGTGGGAGCGGAAAATTTCGCCAGGAAAGCACCGGTTACTATGGTGCGCCAATGCAACAATATGCTATTGTTTACGTAACTGCATATACAAACATGTACTGCTTGTTTTCACTGCATATAACGGAATCTAAACTCACATTATCTAAAATATTTTTTGCGCACCGGTTGTATTTTCAGTTCTTTAGACACTACAATAACGCTGCAATTGGCGCAAATGATGCGATCGCCTGCCTGGGAAACGAAGCTTGATGGTCGGTTTTTGTTGACACAGCTAAGGACCAGCGCTTTCGCTAATTCTATCTTCTTTTTTCAATGTGAAAACATACTTGATTGTGAATGTTTCTAATCACTAGCATTCCCGGTGACCGTATCAATTTAATAAAACACTCAAATTTGTTGCCCACAGCTGGCGCCAACTGCTTCTGGCAGCCTGTATGTTGTCTCATAACATGGAATCACTGCAGTACATTATGCTTACTGTACGCGCTTCCCCAGACGTACGCAATGCTCTATTTAGGTCGCAGTTGACAGAACTACGTTAGATGGTCATTTGCATAAGGTGAAACTTGAGAATTCGCTTTAATCAAACGCCTGTATCGAACACACGAATCTGCACACTTGCTAGGCTTACAAGTCGAGGAAGTAGTCAGCCTGGCCGGCATCGAACGAAATTTCAGGCGAATCCCATCACTTCCAAGTGTTAATTTATGATCATATAAAATTAGCCCATCCTTTCGGCTTTTCTAACAAGCATAAGGCTGCGAGGAGCGCCGCAATTCAGGTCGTCAGCAGGAATCTCTTCACCGAGCGGCGACTGCAACCTCGATCGTAGACGAAAGGAGGCATGTCCACTGAAACCGCAGACCGCATTGCAGACGGCTCTGCAGCCTGCATGTCCTTGCGACGTCCCGTGAGAATGTCAATACAACGGTCGCTCTCGGATCCCAATATCTATCTCATGGGCACTCAAACTTTGGAGAGATAATCGAAGCCTCTATTATTTTTTAGTGAAGTTCAATACCGCAATACTTCGAAGTACCTTGCTATAGCCCGCATGAGAAACTCATCGTTTAGCATGATTCGCGCGTCTTAATATGTCCGCGAACACAACGCTGCAGATGCCGCTTCAATATCTCAGAAAGCGGATTTTTAAAAACTGCGCTTTACCTTCGCTTAAACACCCTGGGTATATACTCAACATGCGCACATGCCGGCCAGGCAATTCGAGATAAATTTTGTGCTAAACAGGAACGTTTTAGGCGCTGTAATGGAGCTCTGCAAGTGCTGGCGACCACAAGCTGCAAATGTTGATATTTAGGAAAATAAACTAAGCATTATGGCGAACTTGTCGCGTCTAAGTGGAATTGTGAAATAGGCCTTGCAGGTGCAATTAAAGTGAAAACCCATTCAACAGCCAGTGATGGCTACGCATAGGTTCTGTGCTGAGGCGAGAGGGAAATAAACCCGCAGTGAATTGAGGCCAATGACGAGGACTGTAGCACGTGATAGAAGTTTTCGAATGACATTCGGGAGCAAAACAAAAAAATGAGGTTTCCAGTAGGCGGCGGAAACATAGCCCGCCACCTATTTCCGTTCTTTATTTCCAGCTCGTTTTAAGATCTGCGCCATTTTAGAGAACGCCGACAGCGGCGCCGAGTATCGATAGCCGAGCAGAAGAACATCAACAGGACGAGTACAGAGCAGCGTCAGTTCACAATTTTGGATGGTCAATTCATCTGCGAGCACCACAATGACTTCTGCGGCGTTATAATGCCAAATTCAATTGCACAAGCGGGACAAATCCAAGCTTATTAGCACATGATTGTCTGAGCATTTAGAGTAAACAAAATTCCTGCTTTTGTTTCCTTTCGTTGGGAAAGTACTTATCGAATGTAGGCGGCTCCACGCGAGGCAGCTGTTTTTTTTTCTGTTTTAGTATTTCTGTGTTTCTCTAGATGCTATTCTCGTGAGACTTTTTTTTGTTTTTATTGAAAACTTTCTTGACCAACTTAGATGAGATGGGTCGTTTTCCTCGCCATCTCGGATAAAAGTAACAGACCTCCTTTTTCAACTTCCGACACCTGCCACTGTGCGTGGGGGCGCCGCCTTACAAATTACTTCAGCTGTCGAGACCGGCGCAGTGTGCCCTTCTGTATAGTGTACTTTTCGAAGAAAGAAGTGCTTTGCCAAGTGGCGCTTCCCGCACAGTGGCACCAATCGCAACCTGGAGGGGTGGTCTGCTACTTTTGCCCACGATAGTAACTAGGCTCTTCCAATGGCTTTACACTCCATTCGGCTTTGTCCTGCCTCTTGGAGGTCGTCGATCATTCCTTTCTGTCGCCCAAGCTTAACTTGGCTACGATACACTATGTACTGTGCGTTATATCTGTCTTTCACGTCGGCATTAGGACAGAAGCACATACCCCTTCCCTCGCGTGTGAGCGCATAATAGAGCTCGCTCAGTCCTCGCTGTATTGCGGTTCCTCTTTCTCAGCGGAAGAGTGGCATCTCTGCACGTGGATTCTCAGATGAGTCACGTCCCCAAAGCCCTGACCGCAGTGCGTGCAGTGCAGCGTGTACTGGCGGCTGTGAACTACTCTCTCATGCCTTGTTTTATTGCTGCGCGTCGCGAACCTCCGCCCACAATGCGAGCAGGCATGGGGCTTCTCTCCGGTGTGCGTCAGTATGTGTTGATTGAGGAGGCCGAGGTTGTAGAAACCCTTTCCGCAGAAACGACAAACGAGTGACGCAAACCTGCCGCCGGAGGAGTGCCGCATTTGGCGGTGACGCGTCATATCAGAGGCGCGTTTGAAGCGCTGTCCGCAGTCGGTGCACTCGTGAGGTCTCTTCTTCGAGTGTGTCAGCAGGTGGCTGGTGAGGTGGTCCCTCCGTGCAACAGCCTTTCCGCACTCCTTGCACACGAAGGTCCGCTCGCCAGTGTGGGTCTGCTGGTGTTTGGTGACGTTGCTTCTGCATGGAAGCAAATGAAAGGAAGCGGGAAGAGAGCATATTTTCACCGGCATAGTTGACAACGATTACCAGAAAAGCAGGAATATTTCCTGCATAATACATAAACAACCTGCGTCTATCCATCATCATCATCGTCATCATCAGCCTTACTGCACCCATTGCAAGGTAAAGGCCTCTCCCATGTCTCTTCAATTAACCCTGCGCTTCGCCAGCAGCGCCCACCCTCTGCCCGAAAACCTCTTAATCTCATCCTCCCGCATAACCCTCTTCCGCCCCCTGCTACGCTCGGCTTCTCTTGGAATCCACTCCGTTACCCTTAAGGACCAGCGGTTATCTTGCCTTCGCATTACATGCCCTGCCAAGCCCATTTCTTCCTCTTGATTTCTACTAGGACGTCTTTAACCGCGTTTGTTCCCTCACCCACTCTGCTCGCTTCCGGTCTCTTAACGCTACGCCCATAAAGAATTGAGCATGAAGAATTCAGATATTTTTTCCCGAATGCAACCGCAAGACTCTGCTCAGTTTGTTCTTGTAACAACAAAGTATTGATCATCTCCAACTCCGTTTATTCCGGACTGAAAATGAATAATTCCGGAAAAGAAAAGGGGATGGTTCAGCAAGGCTGAGCATGAAATACCGTGCATAATCGCTTTAATCACAGTGCTGCATTTCCATTCCGTCAACGCCATAGCGCAACAACTCCTGGTCTTGCCTCCTGGATGGTCTCAAATGTTTTTTTTATACGTCGATTTTTGCTGCGAAGCCAGTCATAATGCAAATTGCATAAAATGTAAGGCACATCACGACGAGGAATAGTAAATTATTTGTTGGGTGCGGTAATTGCTTTTCCAAATAACTAAGAAACCAAATTTGGTTGTATTCAGTTGCTTAAGCGAGAAATTTTCGCTCGGATTTCAGAATGCGACCAAACAAGCAGCACAATCACCAGAGAAAATGAGAAATGGCTTCCGTTTAGTAGATCATGTAAAAAAAGAAACGAATAAAAAAGTGTTCTTGCAAAAATTCGACTCTTACGCGGTCTAAAGCAGTTCTCTAATGAACTGTGTAACATAAGAAACGGAAATCAGCGGTGTTAACTGTGCATTTACACGTGCTCAGTAATATCCTATATTCCACGTGCCGACGAAGCTGAGTTACTGCGCTGTACCGTCGACGGTTCGAAAACGCGTGAAAAAACAGTTTCGAACTCGACGGGGCACAGAAGAGAAGGAAGACACAACACGCGCGCCGCCTTCTCCACGTAAAGTGCCTTCCTTCGTTTCTATGTCCCGTCCAGTGCGCGCTATTAGTGCCTAAGCACTAATTGGATGTGTACCAACGCAGAGAAGAACCGTCCGTTTTCTGTTCTACATTTGTTCGCAGCCGGCCCATCTCGAGCGTTCTGTCCTGCGGCGCTGCCCGCTCATATCGTCTTCTACGTGGAAATAATCTTGTGGTTATAACCCCGTTGGAAGATATTCCTCTGCCCGCTCATGATCGTCTTATACGTAGCAGAAATCCCTGCTTGCGCAGTAATCACAATATAGAAAAAAAAAATTTCTGCACCATGTCTTAACAATGAGAGCAAGACATATATTGGCTTACTTGTTATTGCTGGAATAGGGGCAGTATCTACAGCTGTAGCTCCCTTTCAGCTTCTGCGAGTGGCTGCTCTGCCGATGCCTCTCCAGAAGCTCTTGTGCGGAGAACTGGTCGCCGCATGTCTCACAGGGGAAGGCCGGAACAGGAGCAGACTTAGTGTTTTCACCCTCTGAGAATGGATCAGAGTAGACAGAATGTTTTGGTAGACACCGTAAAATTGAGTCCATATTCATTTTAATACCGCCCTTTCTCTAATCGTCAGAAACGCCCACCGGAAACGCACGGCAACAAAACAGGCGAAGTTGTCTGTCAGAACCTTTGTTCTTTAGAAGGAAGACTCGAATGAAAACTTCATTTCACTCGATGCTTTCTTGTAAAATAAGTACGAAGGCTCATCCTTGGAAAATATTCACGAGACATCGCGGGCGCCATTTTGTTGTACAGCGCGCAGCTTCAGCGGCAAACACACCGGGCTGCCTTTCGCTCTGCCCCAAGTACACCAACATGGCGGTGACTGTGGCTTGGTAGAATTCTCCCTATACTACTGCTCCTACAAACGACAACCTTGCCCGCAGTTTAACTAAAGCACGATTTCGAATAGGGTGACAGAGAGCGCAGTGAATATGTGTTCATCACACCTTTATTTCCTAACACCACTCACTCCTCTCCCCTTTTCTCATTCTGAGTTAACGCAGGGGGGTTTTAATTCAAGATCATTCACTTCAAAACGCATCCTTAGAGTCTGACCAGCATAGATTTGCTTACAAGAAATAAAATAGGACCGCAGTAAAATAGTCAAGCTTGGTCGGCAACATTAAATTACAACTACTTAGCAAAGTGGACCATTGTAGTTAACTTCCCGAGCTGCAATTGAAGTTTAAATGAGCTGTTCTGAAAATACTTATTAAGTGGGTGATTTGTGACTAATGAAAGCCAACTTGTGGTCATATCGCGTACAAGTCTGCAAGCGGGCCAATAATAAAGAAATATTTCTTTAGAGCGTTACCACTTATTTGCGTGGTAGCGGGGGCGGCGTTTGCGTCCGGCTTCAAGAAATAAGGCGTAAAAACTTCACCTGCATTAATTCCTGCCTTCATGACCCCAACTAATCGGAGAAGTTGTAGTGCGAGACCAGGGCGACGACATTTCAATCAGTTCCAGATACAAGTGACACACTCTTGACCCCCTCGGAGCAAGAAAAGTCGCGGCCTGCCGCCCCGAGACATTCTTCCGAACGCAGCTGCGATGAGCTCAATGGCAACATTCTGACGCTGCGGATGCAGTGCCAGTGTAAATTAGGCACATATGGTGGAACCAGCGAAACTGACGCAGGATAAAACAAAGAGGCACACACACAACACCGTACTCACACAAACCTGTGCATTATGAACCAACTAGCCCCGCAATTAACTCTGTCGAAATAAAATAGGCATGTGGGATAGCGTGCTTTAAGGTGTGCGTGCGCCAAACGCTATTTCATATCGAGCATTACATTATGCTTGCTTTGCGTACCCTACTTTCCCAGTTTATCGTACGCGGCTCTTGCGCGCTCTAAAACATCTTTTTCCAAAATGGCGGCGCCAATTGAAGAAGGACCCCTCGGACTCTTGCCTAGGACTGAATTCGTCGTTTTTACTGTCGTTTTCAAGTGCGTTCACTGGCAATAAATTAGGCTTTCGTTTAGTCTCATCTCGGCTATAGCAAAACGTATGAGCAATAAAATTGCCTTATTGTTTTACCTAGCCTATGATTATGCCGCTTCTAGTCTCAAAAATTAGCGTCAATTTTTTTGACAAAAATTCCCCTATTTCTGGCAACCTGGTGGCGCCACTAGGCTGAGCTTATCGTTACATCTCCGTTTGCATACGCTCAACGAAATGTGTTAATGTGACAAATCGCATAACTTGCCGCAAAATGCGTGCGCTTAGCGTACATAGACGAGCATACACGTGTCGGCGCCTAACGCATCGCGTGTGCTTGCATGATGATCCGCGCTGGGAAACTCTTCTCTTTATCTTTCTAATGAGCCAAACGCGAGGACGATGCATATGCGGGGTACTTCACAGATATTTTAAGCATCTGCGGCAGAAGACCTGAGCATCAAGCAGTACGGCAATCGGAGACGACGCAACCAGCTCTCGTTTCGGCTGACAAAAGTGCACCTGTGTGACCACATATATGCTCTCGCAGATGCCAGGAGCAATGTGCTTATGACGTCTTTTTATAAAGGAAATGTTTCAGTCAATAAAGCATTACTCAAAGCACATCCGCCTTTTCACTACGCAGAACGCAGAGTAGACGCTTCCATACGCTGCCGTGTCGCGTTAGACTTAACTCGCCAAACACGTCCAGCACATTCGTATTTGCGCGCGTACTGGGAGCTGGAATCTGCCTCGAACAAAAAGGCCTCGAACACCATCGCAATATCAGCCGGTCGCACAAGATTAACAGTCGATATATTTTAGAAATAATTTTGCGATTGTAATACGAAGCGACCATTTGTGATTAGGAGGTGATCAGACCTTCGACTGCAATCACACACATCTACGCAAAAAAATAAATGAACAGCAAGAACTGCCGCAAAGGAGCCATTGCAGGCGACGCGGACGATATGCACCATGGTCTGTTCAAAAAATCGCCTGCATCGCGCAAATCATCGCAAGAAGAACCGCGGTCCTTCTATTTCACATAAAAAGGCTGCGCGCGCTTCCCGCTCCCCTACCATCTCTCCGTCGTCTGCGAGTGCCCCGAGTGCTCCCAGCACAAAATCGTCTTGGCGAGTCTGGCTGCCCGCTAGCAGCCGAAAACCGCCCAGCCAGAGAAAAACTAACGCGTTCGGGGCAGCCACCGAAAGTGAGCGGAGCAGCTCGAAAAAAAAAAATTAAGGAAAGGAATATTGCCGGCTGCGGCATTTGCTATCTTATATCTTAAGCACCCGAGCTGCAGCCGGCGGAGGTGAATGGGAAAGGGAGAGGAAAGCGAGAAGTATAAAGTGGAGTGATAGCAAGGATGTACAGGGGAGAGCTCTGTAGGCTATATACAAAATACAAAAAAGTAGTGAAGTTCGCCCCGCTCACGCGTCAGTATCCAGGTTCTGTTCCCAAATATTTGCGCGCAAGCGGCCACTGTGCGCAATTATTTGCAGAAAAAAAATAAATTACATACATAGCCGCGCGCACGTAGCGCCCCGTCTCGAACAAATCGTGCGCGCGGCACACTACAGGAGCGGCCGGGGTGGGGCGCCCGGCCGCGCGTATTGTGAGAGGTAGCACCCACGGAGCGTTCATGTCACGCTTGCACTACTTGGCGAAGAGCAAGCGGAAGTCCACCTGCTCGATGAACACACAGAGGCTCACCATTGTTCTGTCACGGGTGCGCGCACAGCCCTGGGGCCGTACGCACAGCAGCGCCTCGAGTATGGGCGGGATGATTACCAGTGGCCTGTAGGCCGCGAGCATATCCCGACGCGGCACTGAAGAAGCGGTGCAGAGAAGGGGTATGTGCTCCAATAGAGAATTATGCATATTGCAACCGCGCAAAACGACGAGGGACGACGAGAAGAACGCACAAGACACAACGCGTTTTGCGCGGTTACAATATGCACTTCCCTCTTAACCACCAACTAGCCCGCCTTTGACTTTTAAAAGAGAATTATGCATAGCGCGATCCGCTACCGTGGTCCGTTATCTCGAAGCCGCTGGGTGCACGCTCATTGGTGCCGACACGGCCGGCACGCACGCAGCTGACGGGCACGTGGAGCCATGAGGCGTCCACAGGGCGACCTGCGCGTGCGCAGTGGCGCCTCACGGAAGCGGGTCACGCTAGCGGATCGCGGATTGCGCTATGCTATAACTCTCTAATGTCTTCACTGCACCGCAGTCCCGCACGCGTCGCTCGACGAAAGTCCGTGGCGCACCCGTCTTTCTCCGGCCACACGCAGCCAACGCTGGATCCACGCTCAGGCGACCCGCAGGCAGACCGCGTACAGACAGAGGCGGAAAATTGAAGAGGGCCACTGTGAAACACCATACCCCTTTCCACGTTCCCCTCGCCAACCAGCGCCTTACAACCTCTCTCCGTCTTCCATAACCCACTATCTCTGTCCCTCATCTTTCCTTGAGAGGAGGGGCACATTTTCCTCTCATAACTTTCCCCCTGCCAAACGAGGCTACACACGGAAGGAAGGAGTTTTTTTTCTTTTCGGCACTGGCAGTGCTAAGGCTGATGCCTTATAAAACAGAGAACAAACTGTGTGGAATCATTAAAAACATTCCTGATGAGTATGTGACGTTATGCTGTGTTCTTTTTTTGTTTTTCTGAGGATGTATGTATTGTGTATGCGTACTTTTGTTTATGCCTGTTTAGAATCTGACTTATTTTATGAACGCAATGTACTGTCCTCGCATGCCGCATTTAAAATGCACAGTATGGACCCGAAAAAAAAAATGTACGGATGGACCCGAAACTAGCCTTCAACTATGGGTCTAATAGCATTGTGCGTATTGTAACCTTGTAAATTCATTTTTAATAAAAAAAAATACGCCTCCACGCAGCTCCTTTTGCACTAAGCAAATCACCCCTTGACCTCAAAGTGACAGCTATACAACCAGCGTATTTCAGATCGAGACTGACCCATTCTCGTCGTTATATGTTCGGCCACCCCACATGTTAGACAAACTTGCCGACCCATATCCTTCACGACAGTGGCAAAATACACTAAAAAAAAAAACGTGTCGAGAGTCCACTTCAGTTTCGTCATCATCATCATAAGCCAGACTACACCCCCTGCAGACTACGCCCTCTGCATCTCCCATGTGTCTGCAGTTAACTCTGTCCTTTGCCAGCTGCACCCGCCGTATACCAGCAAACTTCTTAATCCCATCCGCCCACCTAACCTTCTGCCGCCCCCTGCTACGCTTGCCTTCAATTGGAATACACTCTGTTTACCTTAAGGTCCAGCGGTTATCTTGCCTGCGCACAACATGCCCTGCCCAAGCCCATTTCTTCCTCTTGATTTCGTCTGGGATGTATTTAACCCGGGTTGGTTCTTTCACCCACTCTGCCCGCTTCCGGTTTCCTAACGTTACACCTCTCATTTTTTTACTTTTCATAGCTCGCTGCTTTGCTCTTAACTTAAGCTGCACTCTTTTCGTTAGCCTCCACGTTTCTGCCTCATCGGCGAGTACCGGTAAAATACAGCTGTTGTATACATTTCTCTTGGATGTATTGGTAAACTGCCATTTATGATCTGAGAGAACCTGCCACATGCGCTCCACCCAATACTTATCCTCCTAGTTATTTCCCTCTCATAATCCGGATCAGCTGTCACTACCTGACCTAAGTAGACGTATTATTTACCACTTCAAGCCCCTCGCTTCCACTTGTGAGCTGCTGTTCCGTTGCTAGGCTGTTGAAGATTACTTTAGCTTCCTGCACGTCAATTTTTAGACCCACCGTTCTGCCCTCCTGCCTAACTCATTGATCATGCTTCGCAGTTCATCTCCCCACTGATTCAACAAGGCATCAGTGAATGACAAATCGTTTTGGTATTCTCCATTAACTCTTATCCCAAACTATTGTAATTTAAGCATTGGAATACCTCCGCCAAACAGGCGCTGAACAGCTTTGGCAAGATTGTGTCTCCCTGCCTGACGCCCTTCCTAATTAGAATTTTATTGCAGAATTTATGGAGGACTATGGCAGCTGTGCAGTCGCTATAGATATCTTCCGTTTTTTTCGCATCAGGCGCTTCTACACTCACAGAGCCCCAACATTAGCGCATGAGCGGCGCGAACTTGATTGCTTTATGTCTTTTGTAAATAGTGTAGAAAGGTCTCCCGTGTCCTTTCTGGCTATCGCTCCCCTCTATACTTCTCCTCGGTATCCTCTCTGTTTCCCTTTCAGCTCCACCGGCTGCAGCTCGGGTGCTTAAGATATTAGATGGCTAATGCCGCGGCCGGCAACATTCTTTTACTTCCGTTTGTTTTATTTATTTTAAATAAACTACTACTACTTCTACACTCCGATTCCGCAATGCCTGCATGAATGCAGGGGTTTCCATTGAGTCAAATGCTTTCTCGTAATCACAGGCGGGCATTTGACCTCAAAAATCTATACCTCACCTCAACGTCAAAAAGAATTTGCCAACCTCACTAAACCTCAATCTCATCAGTTGAGATTGAGGTCTACTTAGATGCCCTCACCTCACTTTTCCTGAAACCACTGCTCACCTCACTTAACCTCACTTCAACCTCAAATTGTGAGGTTCAGGTCGGCTGCTCGACCTCAGAAAACTAACGAAAAACAAAACAAAAAGCGATTCAGAAGTTATTCAGTTAAAAACAGTTCTGAGAATTATGTGAGACAGTAAAGCCGAAATGATGATGGTATTGTTTAATAAGGTGTATACAGACACTATTGATGTACACGCAATAGGAGAAGCTTATAATCTGGGATGTATCCTCAAGTATGTGGCCCGCGGGCAGGGGTGTCCCATACGCGGTTACCAGCAGTACGTCGGTGAGTACTTTATGTGTCAATATTTTTCAGCCTGCTTTGTGTATACTTGTTCGTATTGGAAGGCTGTCGCTCATTCACGCACGAACCGGTAATTGACAAACACAGCCCTCCTACACCATCCAGCAGAAATTGGGAGGAGGGCGAACGTATTCACGATACTCTTTTCAGGCTTGAGAAAAGTTACCAAATATAAAGAAACTGGTCGTCGATGGTTATGCAGACGATGGCTATGCAGACGCATATCAGTATAATTCTGTTTTCTTGCTCTATCCGGCATAGCGAGAATGCTCTTTTCAGTCCCCTGTGTGTTGCCTTCGAAAACATTTTACAAGCTGCGACTGTAGTACACCAAGAGAGGCACGTTGTGTTTGTGTCTGTGTAGAAGCGAGCGGCTTCTTTTATTATCGCGAAAGCATTAAATGGCTTACTTTCAAGGTCATATCCGGAAAAAGTGTCCGCAAGAAACAGCGCCATGTGACGCCACGAGCCGACGAGTCACGCGACGACGATGATGACGTCGCATATTTATTAACGCTAATTAGTATAATTACGTAGTGCTAAGACTAATTAGTATAAACAGTGCTGACATCATGTGAGTGTGACATCATACCAGGACAATTGACAGCTATGTATTGTGCCATCAAACCTAGTAACGTGACGACGATTTAATATGAAATCACACCGCCTGAAGTGACAACGATGTTATTTCTCGTCATACCAGGACCCCATCCACCCCCCTTCCACCCCCATTTCAAGATACATACAAGTATCCCACTTTACTACACATGCGCGCAAAACGCATTAGAAAGAGTGCCTACAACCCGGTCCACATAAATGGCATTCGAATTGTCCAGCAGGTAAACGCGCCACTTCATGTGGGCTTAGGCGTATTTTTTTTTTTTTTTGCCCGAGGAGGGGGGGGGGGGGGGGGGCGTCTTGGAGAGATTTTGCTGCGGGGAAATTTGAGCAAAGAGCCATGGTGCTCTGGACAGATAGAGCGGTTCACGCTGCCCACTCTAGGCCAGTTGTTTAAACCCGTGTGATTTTAATATTTGGCAGAGTGTTCGAAAACATAATCTAGCTCTTTCAAAATGCACAATAGTTGTCTTCGGTTGCTGGGTAATATACAATAAACAATATTCTGTCAGGATTCATATTGATAGCGCTATATCAGACTTCCCCGGGCTCACAAAGATATGGACCTCCTGCATGTTTGTAAACAAACGAGGTGGCGCTGCAGTCGCTAGTGAGCTCGTGGTAGGCAAAAGGTCGGGGAGTGGCGTCGCGGATATGTGTTGTGCGCGGGTTTTCAAGGCTTGTAGGCGCGTTTCCAGTTTCTGCGAATCACAGCAATGGTCGATGCTTCCAACTTAGTAATTTGTCGAAGTACACGAGCTCGCGGTGTCCACGTGCGGCCTATAAAGAGAAATAGTTTGCCACTGTGTATTGTATATATGGTTAGTAGTAAACATGTAGAAAGCGTTCCTGCCGTTTATTTATGCGCTAGGCATTGAATAAAACAAGTTTTGACACTCTGCACTAGCCGGAATGATTTTACTTCGGGACACTAGTGAGGGGAAGTGCTGGCGTTGTTTCGCCGGAGCAGACATGCGCTCATCGTCTGCTGACATACGTACGTGTCGCGCTGCGCGAAAAGTGGGGACAGAGTCGTGTCCCCGATCTCCTGTCTCGCTTAGCGCTGTTTTTAGCCGCATGACCACGCACCAGCCAGGCCGACCTGTACTCTTGTTAAGCTGGTCGATTTGGTGAAAATTTTTGATTTCTAGAATTATTTCCTTTCCTAGCTCTGAAGTCTAGTTTCGTGACGAAAAATTATAGCAAAATATTGAGTACAAATTTATAAATTACGCTTTTTAGAAGTGTGGTTGTCAAAAATTGTGAGGTAATTTCTTTGATTTCAGTGCCGCATTTTTTTTGACCAAAGCGAAAGCGAAGATGCCATAAACGAGGGAATAAACTTTAAGGTTCGTTTTCTGACCTCTCACATTTTCTGCAACTGGATCACTCACCTTCGTAATTCGCATGAAAATCAAATGATTCCATTTGTCGCCAACTATTCCTGAGACGTTGAGGAGCGTAATAAATCTCTCGATTTTTTTCCCTACACGTGCAGTATTGTGTTAGTTATTTTTTGTAAGAAACGTTTTCATGTAACTACGCATGCATAAGTACTGACCATATAGAAAAACAACTAATCGCGTCATCATACAGAACAGGGCTTTATGCACATGCTGGCATAAAAAAAACTGCGCACTATCCACTCAATTAGGGACCTAGCTTTGGGGAACTTGACGACAGTGTTAATTATAATTACCCAGAACTGCGCCAGGTATAGCTATAAATAAAAGGAATGACTGAAACTAGCGTAGGAATTTCATATTTGCACCAAGTTTAGTTACAACGAAAACACTTTTCATGCCGCGTCCCCTCTCAATCTCGCCACGTGTCTGTTAGTAGCACGCCTGCGGCTGCTTCTTTCCAAACAAGCTTCGCGATCATGTATTACCTCATAAAACATGACACATGCATGATGCAATGAAAAAGCATATGGCGTTTAGCACACTTAAGGTACGCTATTCTAAGCACACCAACGCGACCGCGCAAGATTGACACAACTTACCAGACTTCTTTCTACTCGAATGAAATAATTACGTCGTCCTATCAAGAAACAGTTTCAAGTAACTATTAAATGTCACAAAACGCGCCATTTAAACATGGTGTGCTATTAACAAAAAAACGCATTCCTTGGGGGCGAGTGAACCTGTCGGCGCCCCGTGCACTCCGGCTCAAGGTGATAAGTACGTGTGCAGCTACATATATCTTTTTTTTCCTTGAGCAATTATCAGCCTACTATCCTGAAGTTCAGGTGAATGAACGCAGTAACTTGCATGCATTAAGTGCATTGAGTGGCAGTGCCTATCGACTCCCAGACTTCGCGCTTTACTACCGTGGCCCAGTGCCTGTTAGCCAGTTTCCGAATGCGGCATTTATGCGCGAGAAACCTATCGAGGCTAATTTAATATTTTTTATGCTACTACGCGGACCCAGCAGTGACGCAGCTGGTCAATACATGCTGCTTCTGCAGTGCACAGGCTTGAAGCAGCCGCCGGTAACTGCGGCAGTTGCGGTAGGCACGGGCAAGCGGAACCTGTTTTGCCTACCATGCGAAAGTCGCTGCTAACATCAGCGCCACCGCATCTTCGTGACGTCGCGGGGTGAGGGAGGTCCATACTGTTTGCATCATCATCATCGCCATCATCTCGAGAGTCAAAAGCATGTGTCGTTGCATGATCTTTGTAGTATGTATACGCATACGCCTCAACAGAATTCTGGGTACCATTTCGTCAACCAGTCTGAGACAAGCTGCTTTAGGTCCATCACTTCTTTTCTTGAAAACTGAACTAATCAATGGTGCGCCAGCATCCTCGACATTTTTTACCCACGAGCACCACGCGAGCATCCTACGAAGCCGTTTAAGGTGAATGATGTGTATCTGCCAAATAGTTGATGGAAAGATAACGGGTAACGCCTGGTCGTCTGCAAGGCAGGCCGCCAATCTAACTGATCCCATACGAGAAAAGAAAAAAAAAGCGAATGATTAGAAACATACAAACAAAAATTGCACACTAAAAACGGAAGCGAACAACAGTATGCCCCTATTAAACTTCATATTAGGATTGAAACAGCGACTCAGCAGCACAGCATGTAATAAGTTCCATGCATACATATTAATTTAAAAAAAGGAAAAGGAAATCAGCTACCACATCACCGTACAATCATTATACTTTTGCATTTTTTCGCCGCTGCAACACCGTATGCTGGTGCGTTCACCTCGTGTTGCCGTATTTCGACATAATAAGCGAATTTCCGAGAAGGAACAAGGAACCGGAGATCAAAAGGAGAAGTTGTTCGAAAGGATAAAAGTGAAATTATATTTTCATCTGCTTGCATTACGGAACGGGAACATACAGAATTAGTGTGAGATTCGAAAGGGGAAGTCACCTATCAAAAGCTTCGACGATGTTATACAGGTTTTTCTGGCTTCGTGCTTTTCTAATCAAATCAGCAGGTGTCGTTGTTAAGAACAACCTGAATCACATTCTCTCGCCTATGCTGCATTCTCCAGTTTCTGTTAAGTCAGCTTGTAATGTACAGCAGGACCTCCTTTACTCGAAGAGCCGTGGCATCAGCGCATGAACACCGAGCAGTCTTGCTTGCGGCAATTCACGCTGCGAAGAATTTATTGCGTGCCTTTTGGACTGAACTTCTTTGTTTGTGGCATAAAACAAAGCTACCGCGGGTCAACATGAGTTAAGTGTTTTGCGCACTCCCGGGAGTTTGAGGCGACCGTCACGCAGCCGGGTGCTACGCCGGCGGGGCAAGGGGGAGAAAGAGTGGCGTGCTGCGATCCTTCCGGGAAGACCGGAGGGGTGCGTCTTCCTGTAGGCTCAGGACTGAACGGACATTACGGCGCAGCACCCTGAAGCTAAGAAGGAACTGTGGCATCCGGTTGTCCAAACAGGGGAAGTCGAAGACCAAGCGTCATTGCGGGGATGCACTGCAACTCCGTTTCGGAAGCGGCATTCGTCGGAGTAAGACGTGCCAACTTCAAAAAGTCTTGACCTCAAAACTTCGAGCTCACTCAACCTGAAACTCACGCGTGCGGTTGAAGTCTGATTTGCTGACCTCACTCACAAAATGTCGAGCCGTCGCCGACCTCACCTCAACCTCACCTCACGACGTGAGGTTAAGGTCATTTTGAGGTTGAGGTTGACCTGGTGAGGTCGAAACCTCATGAGGTTGCCCACCTCTGCTCGTAATCAATGAAGGCTAAATATAGGGGTCGCTTATAATGTGCGCATTTTTCTATCACCCGATTTATAGTGTGAATGTGATCTGTTGATTAATTGCTTTTACGAAAGCTTGCCTGACCGTTTGGTTCATTCAAGTCTATTTTTGCCCTTAGTCTATTAGCGATTACACTAGTAAATTCTTTCTAGGCAACGCACAGGAAGCTGATCGGTCTAATTTTTCAAGTCCTTGGCGTCTGCTTTGGAATGAATTAAGATAATCTTAGCGTTCTTCCAAGCTTCTGGTACGCTCGAGGTCATATCTTAAGGTGGTCGCGCATTTAAGCACGTCGCTAGGGCATTCTGTAGCCGCAGACATCTTATTCCATTGGCAGAACATTGATTTAAGCTTGCGAGCTCGAGGTGATATCACCTTCCTACATAAAGTGAATCACATCCGCGAAAAGAGCCGACCCCCTCACCGTCCCCGGGTGGCCGCGAAGCTCGTGGCTTGGTGAGCAGCCCTCGCTCCCGGGCGCACGATGGGCTGCATGACACGAGGAGCTCCTCGCCCGTGCCGACAGCCTTGCACGTCCTGTAGTAGATGTTACCTTGGCGCGTGTAGGCCACCAAGTTAGATTCCCGCGGGCTGGCCGCAGAGTTCACGTATCGCATCCAGTTGGAACTCTCGAGTGGACGACCGTCCACCAGGAATTCCTTGCCGTTCTTGCGAACCTGGGAACACCACGAATAAACTCGACTGTGTGTCAATCCTTCAGGTCATGATAAAAAGGCACCATGAAATTTATTTATTTATTTATTTATTTATTTATTGATAAATACATACTGCTAGTCCCATTTGGGATTGTTGCAGGAGGGCAAAATAGGGTTAGTAATGAGTTCAGAAAATACATCATTTTGGTGAAGATCGTAAAATAGACAACTAATACTAAGGGTAAAGCAAAGGCACTGGAATTAACTATGGAAATACAACCAAAAGTACAACAACGCAGAATAACAATACAAAGAACTGTATCATAACCCTATCGAAACAAGGCAAATTAATCTCACAATAGGCGTCATGACAAAAGTTGTATCGCAATAGTTCAGAAAACAATACTGGTAGTCTGTGTATACCTGAACAAAGTTAACGTTAAAAAGGCACACAGAATAGGAAGCAATATTAGCAACACAGAAAACACACACAAAAATATTTGCTAATTATGTACCGTGCTCTCGATGGCAGCGCTGAACTTTCCTAACGATGAGCTGCTAGTTATTGAAGGTTTAAGACTCTTCCATTTACGAGTGGCAAACGGAAAAAATGAGTATTTGAAGCAGTCAGTATGGAAAGGGTACTCGTTAAGTGTCTAAGAATGTTTGTGACGTGTCGGTCTTGCTTTAGAAAAGGAAATATATTTATTACGTCAAGTTTTAATTGCTGGTGAATTAGTTGATACATCATCTGTGTCGCGCGAGTTTACTACGTATTTGGAGTGTTTGTATCCCCTCACGTTTCATTATTTCTGTATTTGAGTCAGTTGTTTGGTATTTGTTAAATATAAATCTGACAGCTTTTCTTTGAACTGCTTCGAGTTTGGCAATATTTTAATTAGTATGAGGGAACCAAACGACGTTACCATATACTAAGACAGATCTAACCAAAGTGCTGTACGCTAATAGTTTAGATTGGGCAGGGGCTAGTCGCAGTCGTCGTCTAATATAAAAGAGTCGTTTTAGAGCTATTGATGTAATCATGTCCACGTATGCTTTCCACCGGAGGTCATCAGTTATTAGTAGACCGAGATATTTATGTTCCGTGACGGTAGTGAGTGGTGTGTTATTTATGGTGTATGGAAAATTTGATTTATGCTTCTTCCTTGTTATTGTCATATGAGCTGATTTAGTAGCGTTGAGGGGCATCTGCAAGTCCGTGCACCATTTTGTTATAGATTTAAGCGCATTGTTAAGGGTTTGATGGCCATCAACTGTGTTTATTTCCTTATAAATGATGCAATCATCTGCAAAAAGTCGTATGTTGACATTAGCATTAGCGGCTAAATCATTGATGAAGATTAAATAGAGGATGGGGGCCAAGCCACTCCCCTGGGAAACACCGGATACAACTTGGACTATGTGGGAAGCTTGCTGGTTAATTTGTACTAACTGTGCTCGATCTGATGTATAATTTCTAATCCAGTTAACTATAGGTCCTTGACCTAGTGTCGCCTCAAGCTTATTAATTAGTTTGCTATGCGTAACTCGATCAAATGCCTTCGAAAAATCAAGTAGTATTAGGTCGGTTTGTTTTCGGCTATCTATGCTTTGCGATAACTTATGTATTAGTTCTATTAATTGAGTTGCCGTTCTGTTTGATCACGGTGGAAATTCTGCCTATCCTTCTGCGCTGGACACCGCTATCCTGCTGGAGGCAGCAATGGAAGATGTGGGGCTGTTTATAAAGTGTCAAACATAAATTCGTCTTGAGAAAGCTATATCATGAGCACTTGAATGGCAGTGCGCATGATAATATCTGCCGTTCGTGGAGGCGGAATACACTCAAATTTCTCCGAACCTCATCAGATGACGACTGAGCCACCAACTAGAAAATATTTCAACTTTAGAGCTATTGTAGTAGAAGACAGAAGACGCCTGTGCTGTAAACGCAGCCGTGGTACATGGTTCTAAACAGGCCTCGTAATAGACACACCTGCCAGGTGTAGGCGTTGCTCTCGCCGTTGGCTTCCACCCTTTTACCCTCGTAGGGGCCGAAGAAGACCCTCCTGGGCAGCGGTTTTAGCGTGAACACCCCGAACTCGGTGCGCTTGAAGACGTAGCGGCGGATGTACAGATCTTTTGGGAGGCTCTTGTTTGCACGCAGTGGGTCCCCGGCTTCCACCTGCGAGCGGCACGTCCTCTCGTGGATGCCTGCACTGCTCCCAGCTTCTGTTTTTCACAGCATTCACTAGAAAACCAGACTGACTACAGCATTCAGCCTCAGTGGAGCTGCAATTTCATACAAGAAAACTCTGTTCATTTGCATTTTAATGAACGCCACAATCCTTGGAATCTATGCTCAAAAGAGGTCGTCCAGATATGTGATATGTTGGCGGGTAATCACGATAAAACGAAGGGAGCAGTAATTCCGTAAGAAACGGTTGTCCGCTGAATAAAGTGGTCAAGGCATACCTCGTCCCTGTGAGATGTGGCTCAATCACACTCACGGCCACTCACACTCATGTCCACTCACACACACAACCATTTACACCCACAGCCATTTAGTGACGCTCATGTCCACTCGCTCACATTCCCGTTTACTCACTGTTTCCTTGTTTTGGACAATGGAAGGAATGAAATATTTACTGCCACGGCCGACTACGCTCGTGGCTCCCCATGCAGAGCCTGGTTCGCACATATGCGTTGGTGAGCAACCCGGGGCTCTATCGGGTTCTTTAGCCAAATTTCGCGGTTTCGACGCTCGAAAGAATTTGTCATATATCACGCATATTCATGTCCCGAACCAATCTTACGCACGTGTGCTCCCGCGCTTGCTGCTAAGAGAATGAGTGCGTGTTTCGCGTCAGCTATGATGCTTAGGCACGTTTTTGAACGGTGTCCATAGGCGTGCGCACGGTTGTTCATTACGGGGAGCAAAGTTTCAGCGCAGCGGCCCCTACTTCCCAACCTCCTCACACCTGGGGCCTTAGGATCAAAAATGAGCGCTAAGATGAGCAATGATGCAATTGCAAGCTATACAAAATATTGAGCTGTAGTTCATCCTTTCAGGTGTAGCATACGCAGATGAAAACCGCCCCTGCACCGCTGAGACATCAATTTAACAACGTGCTTTCCAAGGCATTCTCATAATATCTAAGCCAAAGAAAATATGACTCATCCTTTTTTGTTTATTGCAAAAAAGAAACTGAAAAGATCGCCTCAGACTGAACTGGCAAGTAAACATTTCTTTGAACGCAGCATCACGAGACCTCGGCTGCCGGTATCGTCAAAAAGCTGCATGCCCAGAACACTGCACTATAAGCAATGAAGGAAAAGGTCTAAGAGAATAAAGGCATGGGGCAGACTTGGCGCCCCAATAGATGCTAATAGCGAGAGGGGGGGGGGTGCAACCTCGTCCCCCTTCCTCGCTGCACACGCCTATGACAGCGCGTAAGTAACAATAATGAGTTTGTGTTGACAAGGGTCTTGGATAGCGTCTGAGTGCCAATATTTTGCTTGCCTTTAGAATGGCCTGCCTAAGTCTGTATGAACACTGTGGACGCAACTCGTGCCTGTGAATACTTTTCGCATCCTGAGAAATGGAGAAAGTTTCTGAAAAGATCGGGGAATTGACCATGGGTGGATGAATGGATTCTGTGAACCCTTTAAATTTGCGGAATAGCGAGCGCCACCTGTCGTGCAAAAAGAGAAGCTCCGCTGGCCCTTTTGGCTGGAAACGGGTTCTCGACAAAGCATATGCAAGACAGCGTCCAGCGTTCACGCGCGCTTGTTTTGTGGTTTTAATGCTCTTTATTTGCAGGAAACATGTGTTTGCTCGCGAAAGAGGATGATAGAGGGGGAGAACACCCCATTTTCGCTTTTAGATACGGGGTTGAGCGAAGAGTTTTCGCGTATTATCCCGAAAAACGACAATGCGTAGCAATACCTGCACTCTGCTACGTCAACGGAACGCCTAACGACTAAGCGAAGATGTGCGCGTAGGTGGCGCGGGCGAGTGTAACATTATAATAGATGCTCTTTGAATTTCCTAAAGCGCACAGATGAGTAAGTTCGCGCTTCCTTCATAGGGCAGGAGTTTCTCTTAACTTCGCACAGCACATTTCGCCTCATGGCACACTTAGCTGATTAGTAAACGACCCGTAGTACTACCTTAATCAGGGCTAGCGCTGATACGGCAGAGCGCTGCTTTGCGTGTTAACGGACGGGCCGCAGGAGCGTTATAGAAAGCGCGAATATACGCGAAGTTGCGCTCTACCGTGCTCCCGCTGTTCGGATAACTGAGTTTGACATTGCAGCATTTATGGTGAATGTTCATACTAGTATAAGCCATTTGATTTTCGTGTGTCGATGGCAGAACTCTTCTAGATCGACAGCAGTGTGCACTTTGCAGTAAGCGCGGAATATAGCAGAAACACCCGTTTCGAAACGTGATGGATGTGCGCACTACTGACCCCATCAACGGGCTCGTTTTTGGCGCCTTGCATCTCGTCGCGGCCTTCATTACGTACAAGTCTCGCTGTTGTAAAACGCGCAGCTAGTTTTGACAAAATATTCTTGCAGTTACATGGCAATGACGTGGCAGTTACAGCTCACATCAGTCGTCGCACTATAACGGAGGAATGCACGGAAGGCTTATGTTTTCCAACCAAAACCGAATCGCCTGCAGAGAGCGCTGGCGGCGCCTTCACCTCGCATGCGCAGAAACATTTCCGCAAATGGTCAATTCCTCACGAAAAAGAAAACGGCTCGAAAACGCCCTCTCTCGTCCCGTTCTTTGCGCTAAGCTGTTTTTGTGGATAACCAACAGCCCTAAATTCACACCTTAACGCCAAGTAACACAGTAAGTACAGATTTGCCCTGCCGAAAAAAAGGATTCAAAGGGGAGTGGTAACCTACTTCGGAGGCATTCGTCTAGCTAGACAAGGCATGCGGGACCGATCTGTGGACATGCCTGCCGTGCAGTAGGTTGTCTGCGTTGCACATAATCCCACTCTGAAGGGGGCTTTAGAGACCAGTGTGGTGTTCTCGTTTGAGGGCGGTACATACAGAGGCCATGTGCGCATCTGCGTTGCCATAGAGGGTGCTAACACTGCACCTAATTATTCTCACCGTAGTCAGCCTCTTCGTTCGTTGAGGAAATATCATTCTCGGAAGAACGCGTACGTAGCTAACTTTAACGTAGCGTACGTAGATAGCTAGCCATTTTGCGGTACAAGCCCTTTTGTAACGGCTCGACGTTACTGGGAAAAAGCTCTATCCAGAATTTCAAAGAGGCAATCGCATTATCCGGTTGTGAGGATTCCTCATGCTTCCCAGATATCAGTGCAGCTAGAATTGTTGAAATCGGAGCGTGCAAACAGAAGCTCTTCCGCTGACATGCAGAACTGAAAACAAAAAGGTAAAAATTTAAGAAGCCCATTGCACACGACCAGTGCTGTTGCGCTCGACGCCTGCCGCAAGGTCGCCTATGGACCGGAAATGAGCTGCTTCCTTGAGCCAGCTTGGTACAGTGAAAGAACATCAGTAATGAATGGTCCCTCTCGGGTAAGGCCGGTTAGCAGAGAACCTGGCCAACGTGGCGGCGAGACGTGCTCTTGCGAGGGAAGTAGGGGGAGAGTTTGGAGGCAGTGACGAGCCATCTGCAAGCGTTGGCGGCATGTGCACCGTGGCGAGTCGCCGCCGGAGTCCGAAAGGATTAGCGCTGGTGTCGCGCAGTTCGGTGACCCCACCCCCTAGTATACCGCGAGGGAGCGTGGATCGAGTCTCATGCGTGAAGGCCCCTGGCTTGGCGGTTCTGCTAGTGCCGGGTCGCCATGCGGCAGAAATTGTTGAATGCTCCAGCACTGACGTCCTTGCGCGGGTGCGATGCGCGAAGGTTCGCGTCCGACTTTTGTGGAGACTACAGCTGGGCCGCGGCGGTGATGGCGGCGGTGATGGCAGCAGCGACGCAAAGACGAACTCTTTGCTGATATAGAGAACGTGCAGCTGAAGTCCAGCTGTGCGATGGTATCACCTACGTGGCGAGACCCTGTATCCGATGTTGATTTGCCGCCATCGCCGATAGAAACAAGGAACATTGCCGGAGGACGGGCGTCTCCGCCCCAGGGCTGAACCTGACCCTATTGGTGCGCATTGTGTCTGAAGGGCATTTAGACCACGTAGAAGGGTGGAGGAGGAACTTTTGACTCGGATGATGATGTGAACGAATAAATTTCAACCTCAGGGAAGCTCTCAGGGAAGCTCCTTCCATGTGCCGACAGAGGGAAAGAACGTGTGAAGAAATATAACTATAGTGCCGATCATTGGGGCGCGCCAAACAGTACCACGCCTTGCACACATGCAGCGGAAGTTCGTATGACGTTTTTGATTTCCAGGGAAGCCTCCAGCAGCACAAATCACCAGCGGCGTATTTCCGCGTACATTGATACTGACGGCAGTTTTTTCACGACCATAAATAAAAGGGCTTTTTGGACTCTGTGGCGATTCAGGGAGCTTTATCCTCAGCTCGTTCCCGCTCTTCGAGCAAAGTCCACTAACTTCTGTTGCTTTTTTTCTGTAGCTTTCTTTATCAAGAGCGAACAGACAAGACTCAGAGACGTTATATTTTCGATCGCTTTCTCGAGTGTAGAAGAATGAAGTTAGAACTCTACGTCCAGCCAATCAAAATGGGTGCGGCCCATTTGGCTCCCACCTCATATCTACTGCAGAAAATCGCCGCAACGTTTCGCCACCTTCGGCACAAAAAAATCAATTATCGAGCAGATTAAAGCAATTTATATTACCACTTCGCCATGACAGCTATCTCCTTGGCGTCAAGGTGTTACCATGTCTGATCTTATGTGTACAAAGAAATAAAAAATATATATGCTTGATTTGCGATGATGGCCTCCTCCAAGTATACGATAGGAACAAGAACCACTGGCTTTACAGAAAAGAGCACTTGCTTTTCGTGCTTTTTCCGGGCTTGAGCCGATTTGTGCAGTTCAGGAACCATGCCAAATGCGTCAGGTTCTTCACATGGGTCGAGTTCAATAAAAAAAAATACGGCCAGAGCACAGCTCTACAATGCCCACAACAGGGCACAGAAAAAATTGCAGGGGACACTTAAGCTCTGCCAAGAATATGACGTGACAGCATAATGACTTAATTCAATGTATGCACAATTGGTCGTTGTCTTCAATACATTCTTAGAACTCCGGGGCCAGTGGTGCAGAGGTTAAGCGATGCGCCACAGCCCTGCGATGGCAGGTGCTGCCACAGGTCGGCTTTTTGTGCCCCAGGTTGGTCTTCCCAAGTGGCCAATCTTTTTAACTGCCACCTACCACGAAGAGCAGTTGTTCACAGTCCAGTGGGCAGGTTGTGATCACAACACAAGATCACGTGACCAAGGTGGCCCACCTGCATCCTAGGTTCCTTTCCTGGGGATACGTGGTCTTTTTGCTGCTCACGGTCAGTCATGACGCCGGATTTTCTGCGACATGAGCTCCTTAACGTTATCGGGATATAAACCTAACCGTCCACTGCAGTACTCGAGATCCCACCTTACGCTAGTTATTGCAGATCATTTTACTGTCACTGTTTTACCAGCACGCATTGAAACTCTTCGTATATGAGCTCAAGCCATGTAGAAGGACTGACAAGAGAATGTACCTTTCTAGCAGTGGCAACGCGAATTTCGATCAAAGGATCTGACACAATTCGTAGCGACTCATTGCACCCGCGAAGGGCGTGCGTCCACGCCAACTGTGAACTAGTAACGCGAACACGAACGAAAGATTCACGTTCCTGCGCCAGCAAAATGCCCTGCTGCGGTCGTCCAAAAACACCGGCATGGTGCCTTATGCGGCTAGAGGCGCCCTCGGTCATGAATAGTTGCTTCCCTAAGCTGTCAACAACATGAATAGCGGATACCTTAATCACGAAACACACACGAGAAATTTCACTGTCGCGTCCACACGCCACTCACATCCACTCACGACCACTCGCACCCATTCACATCAGCTCATATCCATTCTTCACCCATGTCCATTCACCAGTCATCACTACTCACACTCACATCCACTAACTCACACTCATCTCCACTCACACTCTTATCCCCTCACTCGCACTGACACGCACATGCACTCACACTCCCAACCAGTAACTGACACTCACACTCACAGGCTTGAGAGTGAGTGCGGCGATGTGAGTGCACTGATGAGTTAGTGTGCCTCCCTGTGGGTCGGGTAAGACACAAAGAGGCGGTGAAAGGAGAGAAACAGGAAGAGTGTAGTGGCTGCAGTGGACAGTTCCCATAATGTATGTATGCTACAGCAGGTGAAGGTAAATTCTGGAATCAGGGACTGCCCTCTATACTCGGCACATTGCCCGTCTTGTTTGGCGCCGGTCTGTGCGGAATGAGAATAGCCAGATATGAACTGGACTCCAAGGCAGCGTTTCACTCTCAGCATGCACGTGCTTCGCACTCACCTCGGTGTCCTTGATGTGTGTCAACGGTCCGTGTACGGGGCAGTCGCCGGGGTGGTCACTTCCGCAATCGTCGCAAACTGCAAGCATAGTGTCCAGGTCAAGGTTTCGCAGAAGACGCAAACCGAAGGCTAACATTTTTTATGTAATGCTCGCTGGCCTAAGTCAGGACGAGGCACAGGAATAGGAAGTAGTTTACATACACATGAAATACGTGTGTCTATAGGTGCCAAAGCCTCATTTGGTCATCATTTAAAAGGCAGTCTTCAACAGGCTCCTTCAAGGCGTCAGACATGAACAGTATAAAGTAGTTTTCCAAATGCTGCTCCGGAACGTATGGTGACCAGTAAAGTTATTTACGACGTGCGCAAGTTTTCTAAGGAAGGTAGGGTCAGGTTTTTGTGGACAGCTCACACAGGTATTCGTCGGAGTTCTCCTCGCAGTCCGTGGACTTGACTCTCTTTAGTTTTCTTCTCCGGTACCGGGACTCGTCGGTATGCTCCCTGGATGAAACTGCGATTAATTGCAGGAAAGTTGCTGTAAGAATGGTTTTGGCATAGATTCTTACGAGCACTTGTAAACGCAAGCAGCGTTTGTGTGCTAAGAGCAAGAGTAGTGGCTTGAGCCGAATCAAGTGTCTATCATTACGGATGAACTTATAGGTGAAAAAAATTAACTGCGTCGGACACGTAAAAAAAATCAGTTCTTACACAAACCGAAGTGATCTTTCAAAATTGAAACGGACCATGACCGTTTATTTTCACGCTTACCCACCTGTCGAAGTTAATTCTCAACTTCTTAAATTAAAATTCCCCCAAGATTCAGTTGATTCTGTGCCGTAAATATTTTTAAAATGAATTTTTTCCGTTTCTTCTACGAACTGCTTGCTGGTCTGGCAACCTCTAATTGCTGACGTCAGAGAAGCATACCCGCTCCGCGTCGTCTTCTGCGCGCTGTTGAGGTGCTTGCATGCACACCATAGCCGGCGGACGCTCGAAAGTTTTCTTTTTTACCTTATCGAAATAAAATACATTTTCAGTGTTTTCTTTTAGGAAGCGGTCAGCTTAGTACGTCACCTGAGTGGTCCTTAAGAAAGCGGACTAGCTCGTGGCACCCCTTTTCTGATTGTTGAGGAAACAGAAATCGATGCACCCCTGCTTTATTATTTATGCTCATAAACATACTTTTATGTTATGAGTGTGGTTTCTTATGAGCAGTCAAGTGCTCCTGTATGTGAAAGGAGCACGCGCCGTGCATGCCTTCGCCGATGTGCGCCGTGAAAGCCGCGTTTTGTAGCTAGCTACAAAGTTCTTGTCCGCTATTAATCGGCTCGATGATTAAACTCAAATTATCACAAGGTGGCAGTAGAGTAACCGTGATGCGCGAAAGAAGCAGAGAAAAGTGCCGAATGAGACGACTTTCCCGCTGCATGTGCGATTTTGTAAGTCGAACATACATTCCCTTGGGCCCGTAGAACTCTTTTGCAGAAACCAAGCCGCTTGAAAAATACTACGCGACTCGAATTATTTCACTGCCCGCACGGATGAATCGTCGCCGCCATCTAAAGGATTACTTGAAAATAATAGTACATCTTTTAGCGTTTACTGTGCGTGCGCATTGTGGCCCAGGAATGCGATGATCACGACAACTGCAGCCCCAAGCTTGGATTGTTTACATAGCAGTGCGCAAACAGTACTGCTCGTTTGCTTGACATAAAACGCAAGGTGGGCTCCCCTTACCTTAAATATTACGTAGTATTGCCCACAGATTGTAGTTTTACTTATTTAGAAACTATGATAACACTGCAATAAGCGCTGCTGATGCTATATCGCCTGCTTGGGAAACGCTTCGCGTATGACCTGCGCTTCCCGTTAATTGTATCTGCTTTTCATCGGTATATTATTTTAATGCGCTTTAACTAAAAATACATTGGGACATTACTTGCATTAATGAAAACAACCGGATTTGTTGTCCACAGTCGACGCCGACGGCTCCTGCCGGCTGCCTTAGCACATGCTGTGCAGACTGGGTCACATATCGGCACTTCCCCCTTATTGTACTCGAGCCCTGCGATGTAGGCAGTGGTCGCATTGAGGGAACTGTGGCCAAAACTACGCTCGACAGCTATTTTCAGGCGTTAAAACTTGCGAATTCGCTCTCCGCAATCGCCGAAATCGCACACATGAATCCTGCGTACTCGCTATAGGCCTCGTCACGAAAGGCGCCGGTGGTCTATCGTCGGCCGAAATTCAAGCATCTTGCAGGGAGTTCCCCTCAGATTAGTAACGAAGTGTAAAGATATGAAATGCAGCCGCTCGTTTCGCTTTTTTGGATAAGGATAAGGTACAGAAGCGCTCTTTTTCGGGCCGTCTATTCACCGGGTGTGAAGCTTTCGCTCGGCCGCACAAGCCGAGGCGACGACTACGAGCGCCGATCGCCGTCGCATCAGCCTAGTGTAACCGGACCCCATACCGAAGAATAACTGCGTTCCTATTATTAACGCTTTTGCGGCACCAGTCACTCATATATGGGGGACGCCTGCTACTTCGATCTCCCGCGGAAGTAGAGGGGCAAGAGACCTCGCTGCGCACATCGCAGCAATGAGAGCAGACGACGTTGCTCCGTGTATGCCCTGGTGGCGTCACGATAGCATTCAATATGGCGTTCGCTGCCGGTGGGAGGAGGTTTCCGTTCTCAATTTCGATCGCATTTTTTGGAACATAGGGCTCGTCTAGGGCAGACAAATTTCGGAAGCTGAATCATAAGCTCTTGTATCAGTTGCTGAAGCACAAAACACCAATATGAAGAACGATCATTTCATGGCTGCTTTAAGCTCGTCTTATTGGCCCCAACAAAAATGGTTTCCGGCCTAAGAAGCGAAGAATCAATAGTATAATTGCTTCACTAGTCAGTGTCCTGTGATGAATCA
This sequence comes from Amblyomma americanum, assembly GCF_052857255.1. Taxonomy (NCBI): domain Eukaryota; kingdom Metazoa; phylum Arthropoda; class Arachnida; order Ixodida; family Ixodidae; genus Amblyomma; species Amblyomma americanum. The sequence continues at coordinate 89,700,620 of NC_135500.1, read as the reverse complement.
CATTAGTGCATTATAGTGGGGGAGACTGGCTGAAACCTCTTCGTGTCACAATCAAAATTATTGTTTGTACATTTCCGCGTAAAGTTCTATACTGAGTGCGTGCTTCCCTGTGCAAGTGCATGTTCTGTGGCTTTTTGCGGCGTAGCGTTACATATGCGAACGCCATCTCTGCTAGAACCAAGGCTGGGCAACCTCGCCCTCTCCTCCCTGCTGCTATTTTTCTTCCTCTCATTCGTGTTTGGTGAGAGAGTTGAATTTGCTGTGCGCGGCGAGATCCCTTCCCCTTCAACCTCCCATCTCACCTCAGCTGCTTTCCGACACCCGAGGGAAAGCGGTTATGGTTCTTCAGCGGGGTTACCATTGCATGTCCCATTAAAAGGTGGCCCATGAAGACCTCTCGCTGTGAGAATTATTGCGAAAATCTCATCATCTAGAAGCACTGTAGTGGCATATAACTGAATAATGCGGCGGCGAATGCATTTCAACAGGCGCCCTCAAGCCAAGACGTCGACAGGAGTGAGATAATGTAACGAATAACTTTCTTGCGCCTGTCAGCTGCCATCAATGTCCCACTAGTAAGCAAGGGGATAAGCCGCGACGTCATGACATTCAGTCGACGCCGTTGGCTGAAAGGCCTGCTCTGAGATGCACTTTCTGCTGCATTAGTATATTAAACTGGACCCACGGCGCCCCATGCCTCCATGCAGCAGGCTGTGCGTGCCGAGCACGTGTCATCCGGTGTATTTCAGGTGCGAACGGCTGCTTACGAGTGCAACAAAAAGGCGCATGTTAGGCAAGTGCTTCTTCGCGTCTGGCCATCAGCTAGACAAAGACTGAGCGAGCAGCGTGCCGGGGAGATCAGCGCGGGTGCTGTGCACGCGTGTACTTCTTGCTTATGACAATGCGGACCATCCGGCAGCCAGACGTTCACGGTTCGCGCTATTTATTTATTTCTTTATATATGTACCTACGTTGGCCCGCAGGGGCATTACAGTAGGGGGTGTACCACAGTATACATCACACATTAGCGCCGCGGAAACAATTATATATGGAAGTATTACAATAATAGAGGAAAATGCAAGCACTCCGAGAGGACATAGGAGCATGCGACAAAATATCAGCGTAAATGAACACTGTGAATTGAATGGAAATACATAGTAATGTTGCAGCGCACACTAAAAATTTGCTAAGTTTAAAACGATGCAAAGAGAACGAATGTTCCCCCTACAATGTCGACATACATAGTGACACAAATTCGACATACAGACCACGTGTAAGGCCGCGCTTCAAACGAGTACATTTTTTTTTTCTTTAGCTTGCGGTCACGGCGGGCCTCTGGTCTACATGGAGAGAAGCTCCGAGCTCCCCCCTACTCGCGTGCCCCTCCCCCCCCCCCTCCTCCCCGCAAGCAGTGGCAAACGCGCAGGAGGCACTGGCTGCTTCACAGCACTGCTGTGACGGCCGAAGACACTTGGCTTTGTTGGGCGCACCAAGAAACCATGCGAGGGGAGCACACAACGAGCACGTGGGGCCGCTTGGTCTTATGGCGCGTTCACACTTGGACATTCGGCGGCGAGAGGAAGCGGAATCCGCGGCCGCCGAAATGCTGTCTCGTTCACACTTCCCGGCCACTGCATCGCCGCTCATCATCTGTGTGTCGTCTTCTCACGGCGTACAGGAGGTTAATCGATGCTGTCTACATACCAAAACCTTATACGCGTTTGCGTAAGCAAAATGCAGCTATTTTGTCGGACGTTCCGACATTTGTTTTTAAACGCCTAGTGGCGCTATCTGGTAGTTAGGAGAGGAATCATTGTTGTCAACAAACCGACGCCCCTCTTAAGCTTAAAAGGGGAGGAATCGTCACCCGAAATAAAAATTAAAGCAAATTTATCGCTCAAACGTGTTCTTATGGCGAGATAAGACAAAGCAAAAGACCGCTGGCTCTTTTAAGGCCAGTGAACGCGCTGAAAAAGGCAGTAACAGCAACGAATTCAGTCTGAAGCGAGGCGTCCTGCATCGAAGGGCGCCGCCATGTTTGTCGCCGCGGGTACTCGCCTTCCTATTGGCTGACGAGATTCGGCGGATTTTTTTCCGGTGGCAGAATTCGGTCCTGGACCGACCGGCCTTTCCGCTGGGTATTTCGGCGGAATATTCGCCGCGTCAGCGGATTCCGCTCGCTCTCGCCGCCGAAAGTCCAAGTGTGAACGCGCCATTAGGCAGCATTCCCACGGCGGCAGACCGTCATACTGGGCCTCTGCGGAAATATGTGAACCACCTCGCATTTCGCGATGGGTCCTTTTTTTGGCATTCTCGATGGCACCGAAGCTTCGCGGGTCTCCGCCGTCTGACATTCTTGCGGCGAGCTAGTGGATTAGTGGTCCCGCCAATTAGCTGAAAAAGAACATTTAATCCCTCGATAGGCCTGTTGCGCATTATGACAATCAACTTTACCAGGCAGCATCGACTCGCGAGCTGCCGTACCGAAGCACCAGAACCTTACGATCCGTATTTGGGACAGATCGCGAGGCATAGCCAGGCCAGCCTCGGTCGGCGTGAACGTTCCCACTCACCCAACGGGGAACGTGCACTGAACTGTGCAGCGCCGCCAAAAATTGGTGTGGAGACACTTGCACGACAGTGCACTTAGGTGTGCTTCGTGTGCTGGGTGTCTGCGTGTAAGTGTGCTGTGCGATTGTTAATAGACTTGTGCGCCGAAGTGTGAGCGTGTGTGCGTGCGTGTGCGTGCGTGCGTGTGTGTGTGTGTGTGTGCGTGTGTGCGCGCGTGTGTGTGTGTATGCGTGTGCGTGCGTGCGTGTGTGTGTGTGTGTGTGTGTGTGTGTGTGTGTGTGTGTGTGTGTGTGTGTGTGTGTGTCAGTTATTCTGATGTGACATTTTAGCGCCATATCCGGATTTGTATGCCGTCATGTTCCAGTGTTGTGTATTCCGTTTCTTTTGCTAGTATGTGTGGCTATAACCCCTGCACCAGCGGATTTGTGTGCCGCTATGGCAAGAAGTTGTCGCACGAGAAGCTAAGCTTGCAGGCTTAGGTTGTTGCGGCCTTTATTTGGTTTTGCGTAAATGAGTGGACTCCAAGCTCATTTAGCATCTTAGGGGGGACGTGTAAGGCCGCGCTTCATCAACGCGTACATTTTTTTATTCCCTTAGCTTGCGGTCACGACGGGCCTCCGGTCTACACGGAGAGCTCTCGGTGAAGCTCCGAGCTCCCCCCTACCCGCGTGCCTACCCCTCCCCCCGCAAGCAGTGACAAAGGCGCAGGAGGCACTAGCTGCTTGACAGCACCGCTGTGACGGCCGCAGACATCCGGCTTTATTAAGCGCACCAAGAAACCAAGCGAGGCGCACACAACGAGCACGTGGGGCCGCTTGGTCTTAGGCAACATTGCCACGGCGGCAGACCGTCATACTGCTGTGACATTCCGTGTGTGCTACGAGGATCCACGTTCGACGGCGCGGCGTAGACGGAGACCCGTGACAGCGGCATCATCAATTACCCAGCCATGCTCTTTGAGTGACGACCAGAAAAGCCGGTCCCGCCGCCGCCCCGGGGAAACAGGCTTTATCCTCCCCAATTTCCGGTTACATTCCAGGACAAGGGGGCTGTCAGCGGGCCAGAGCGCGCCGTACCACAGCCGACGCTATGCGAAACCGCGAAGACGACATTCTTTCCCTCCCCCCCCCCCCCCTTTGTCGTGGGCTATCGCCGGGAAGGCACCCACAGCTTCCCAGAAGGGCCGCGACGGACACCTGTCATGGCGGACAGGCAGTACTCGCCAAGAATGTGGAAAGACAGGCGCTAGTGAATTAGCTCCGAAGAGAGAGCCTGTGTATACTCTCACTTGAGAGAGAGTGGTGGCGTTTTTGTTGTTTATTTAGTTTGTATTGTTAACAGACTCTGGGTTCGAGGCTAAGCCCAACCCAAAGGGGTGGTCCCCATCTCGCATGTTATTTTGGATTGGAGAATTGATGCTTTGGGCGGGCCACTGGAAATGACCGCCCTTAGTCCTTTGTTAATCAAGTGCTTAAAAGCACATGTAAACGGATGCAGTCCAGTCTGAGCTGGGGCTCCATGCTTAGCATGTAATGTGATGCCACTTAGGCACTAACCTGCCCGGTCGATGAGTAAAGAAGTGCAAAGTTTGTTCTGTTGTAAAATTATGCTCTGCTGTCATCATCTACAAGCTCGCCTCCTGTTCATCTTCCAAGCCGAACGACACTAGAGGAAGGGTTTGTGAACCATCCTCGAAGAAACGGACGACTATTGAAATTCTACTGCAAGCACGCTCAGGACGACATCGTTCTCCAAGAGGGCCTTCAGCGCCGAAGCCCGTCGGCGTGCAGCTTCTGCCAGCAACCGCTCGAGCCCAACTCCGGAGCCACTCCATCGCCCCCATGAAGTCGTCGGCACGTAAGCTCGGACGCCCCAGCCTCTGATGTATAATCCTAATCATGTGTAATTATTGAATATACCTGTTTGTTTAAACTGAGCCATACGGTGTCTCTTTGCCTCTCCGTCCCGTGTGGACCTGCGCATTATGGGGGTCATCACACTGGTGTCAGAAGTGGGGTCTCAAAAGCAAATGTCCTCTGAATGCTGTGACATTCATGACTTCAAAATTGTAATCAAAAGGGAATCACGGGACTGATTGTGGGACTTTTACCCCCATTTGAGAGGCTTGAGGCACTGGAGGGCTTGAAAAAAAAAATGACTGTATCTGAGGGAGCTCCCACTCCACAGCCGTCGCTCGGAGAAAGCATGCTGGCATTAGGAAGCGTCATTCCGACGTTTACGGGAGATAAGACAGGAGTTCCAATCTGCGATTTCTTTTCCATGCTAGAAGAGATTGGGAAAATGGGGGGATGGTCCGATGCTCAAATGCTGGGAATGGCGAGGTGTAAGATGGCAGGAGCTGCTCATGATTTTTCATGGCGAGACGAAAAAGTAAAATCCACAAAATCATTTGCGGAATTTAAGAAGCTCGCGTTTGAGCATTTTGACACTGAACCACGTCACGTGCGAGTACAAAGGTTCCGTGACGCCGGACAGATGGTAGGGGAGGACGTGCGAACGTTTGCGTCGCGGCTTCAGCGCTTAGCGCGCGATACGTTAAGCAGGGAGGAGGAAGGAGACCAGCTTAAGAAGAAATACGCGGAGGATATACTTAAAGAGGAAGTGACCGCTTTGTTCGTGGCTGGTCTGCAAGACCCCGTGCGCCGGTTCGTGCTCTCGCGCAAGCCGAGCAATTTCGACCAAGCCGTGGAGGCCGCATTGGATGAGGAACAAAATGAGGCGTTAACGACAGCCGCAGCGAGAGTACGCGTCATAGAGAGAGCGGTGCTCAACCCTGAGGTTGCTCTCTTGACAGAGCGGTTAGATCGCTTAGAACAGCTGCTATCTCAGCAGGTAGAATGCCAGGTTGAAGCGCGCGCTCAACAGCGCCCATTCGCTGGAAACCGGAGACCGCCACAAAGCTACAGGCGCGGTATGCGAGATTTTGAAGAAATCGTATGCTTCGCTTGCCAGGGTCGCGGACACATCGCCAGGTTCTGCCAAAACGTGCGCCGTGGGGAGCCACAAAGAGAAGCAGGCGAGACACGCCCTAAGCAAGCCTACAGCGGGGCTCCAGATACCGAGTCAAAAAACTAGTTAGTCCTCCCCAGCCTGAGGAGCGTGGGGAGGGAGCAGTAGATGATGAGGTGGTGGTAGTTTGTGTGGCCGACGAGGCATGCCCTGTTGTGCGTTGCAAGTTAAATGGTTGTTGTATGGAATTGTTGATAGATACGGGGTCAAAGGTGACATTGCTTAAGGAGAGCAGTTTTAACACGCTTCGAAGGAAGGGGGACCGCGAGGTGTTGGAAGCGTCTGGTGGTATGGCAACCAAATTTGTAGGCATAACGGGGGATCCTCTTGGCATAAGTGGACTCTACCGGTTACACTTCTCTCTCGGCGGAATTGCATTGGAGCACCCCTGCTACGTATGCCCGGACACGGTGTCTCTGCCAAACGGAGTGTCAGGTATATTAGGGCAGGATTTTTTGAGAAAAGGGAAGGTAGTAGTCTCATTCTCTGAGGAAGAGGTTAATGCGGGCGGCTCAAAAGTTCCGTTTTTGAACAGGAGAGGGGCTGAGATTTGCATTACCGATATTGACACCCGTCAAACAGTGGGATCATTGGAGAAGGTATATTCGCGGGTTGCCGTCCGGCTGGTCGAGGAGGCGGTCGTCCTTCCTTGGTCGGAGCACATTTTGTACGCGTTTGTGCCTTCAGATGTAGAGAGCGGCGCCGTGGGAGTGCTTGAGCCGGTCGACTCTCTCAGCAATGGCCTGAAGGCAGCCGCGTGCCTCGTGACAGTTAATGACGCCCACAGAGTGCCCCTACGGGTGGTTAACTGTAGCCAGCAGCCACTGAGCCTTCCCAAGAACAAAACATTGGCTTTCTTCACCTCTGCGATAGAGCAACGTGAGCCCACCGATACGGTACTCGCAACTGTAGAGCATGCTAGTCCTTCGGCTGCTCCAAAGGTGTCGTTCGATCTTTCTCACGTAAAATCCAGGGAGAGGGAGGCTCTGGCTGGTTTGCTGAACGACTACTCGGAGGTGTTCGCCGCGTCTAACCTGGATTTGGGCTGCTGTGGCGTTATAAAGCACAGGATAGAAACCGGCACTTCATCGCCCGTTTACCAGCGTGCGTACAGGATTCCTTACTCCCAACGTGAGGAGATGGAGCGGCAGGTGCAGGACCTGATTGATCGCGGCATTGTCGAACACTCAAAGTCACCCTGGGGAGCACCAGCACTATTGGTGGAAAAGCCAGATGGCTCGTATCGATTGGTAGTGGACTACCGCAAACTAAATGCCGTAACTCGCATCGATCCATACCCCATCCCCAATATACAGGAGACGCTTTCTCAGCTGGGCTCTGCCAGGTACTTCACGGTAGTGGACATGGCGGCGGGATTCTGGCAGATAGCAATGGATCCGGCAGATGCCGAGAAAACGGCATTCAACACGCCCTCAGGGCACTATGAATGGAAAAGAATGCCGATGGGTCTGGCCAACAGCCCTGCTGTCTGGCAGAGAACCGCTGATGTTATCCTGGCAGGTCTTCTGGGGAGGCTGTGCTTCGTGTATATGGATGACATTATCATATACAGTGACAGTTTTGAGAACCATTTGCGCGATATTGAGCAGGTTTTGGTGCGACTAAGAGGAGCGGGTCTCAAGCTGAAGCCCTCTAAGTGCCAATTCCTCAAAAACGAGGTGAAATACCTCGGGCACGTTGTTTCAGCTGACGGCGTGCGACCGGACCCTGAGAAACTAAGGTGTGTCTCGGATTTTCCATCCCCGACTAGCGTCCGCCAGGTCCGGCAGTTTCTCGGCCTGATCGGTTACTACCGAAGGCACATAGAGGAGTTCGCCAAGCTCGCTAAGCCGCTCACCGCCTTAACAGCCAAAAATGTCGCCTTTCGCTGGGACGAAAACGCGGAGAATGCTTTTGGGGCCCTGAAAGGGAAGCTAATGAGTGCACCGCTGTTGCGCCACCCGGATTTTAATTTGCCCTTCGTTATGGCCACAGATGCGTCAAAGTTCGCAGTTGGTGCCGTGCTATCTCAGATTATCGAGGGCAAAGAACATCCCGTTGCTTTTGCTAGCCGACAGCTGAGCCCCACAGAGCAAAAGTACGGAGCTACGGAAAGGGAGTGCCTCGCCGTTGTCTGGGCAGTAAAGCACTTCAGATGCTACCTTTACGGCCGCAAATTCAAGCTTGTCACAGACTGCCATCCTCTGAAATGGGTGATGAGTGTCAGGGACCCTAGCTCGCGACTCGCTAGATGGAATCTACACCTGCAGGAATACTGCTTTGAAGTTGAGCACAAGTCAGGAAAGACACATCTGAATGCTGATGCACTCAGCCGCACAGCTGCCGTGGCAGCTATAGATGAGTTTGTCCCCGTAGTCGACCCCGCCGAATTACGCACAGAGCAGTGCAAAGATCCTGACCTGAAGCGAATAATCGAAAGCTTAGAGGGCGCACCGTCTCACCCCGAACAGCTAGGTTATTTCATTGACAAAGACGGCACCCTGTGTCGGCGCACGAGGCCAACCAGGATAGGGAGACCAGAGAAAACCGCTTGGGAGAGAGTCGTCATACCTCGGTCGTGGACAGAAAGGGTTCTTCGCGCGTTTCACGATGCGCCATGCGCCGGTCATTTTGGCGTAGCGAAGACACGCAGGCGTGTGGAGCGTTTGTACTTTTGGAGTGGCATGCGACAGGATGTTAGAGACTACTGTGCGAAGTGTCATTCCTGTCTCGAAAGAAAAACACCCAAGGGACGAAGACCAGCTCCAATTCAGCCGTTCCCTGAGGTTTCGGCTCCCTTCGAGCGGACAGGTATGGACATAATGGGCCCATTGCCCACGACCACTTCCGGAAACAAGTACATTTTAGTATTTGTCGATCACCTTTCGAAATACGCGGAAGCGGTAGCACTCCCAGATCAGAAGGCAGACACGGTTGCAAGAGCATTTGTCGAACAGATCGTGCTCCGACATGGACCCCCGAGGCAACTCTTGACAGATCGGGGAACGAACTTCGTGTCGCAGCTAATGAGGAGAGTTTGCGAGCTGCTTAAGATCGCTAAGAAGCAGACAACACCGTACCATCCGGCTTGCAACGGCGCGGTGGAGCGACTGAACCAAACCGTGGCCGGGTTCCTGTCGCATTTTGTTTCGCGCGACCAGCGGGACTGGGACTTGTGGCTCCCGTATGCAATGTTTGCCTACAATTCCGCAGCACACGAGAGCACGGGCGAATCGCCATTCTTTCTTCTCTACGGCCGAGACCCGGACCAGCCTAGTGATGTGCCAGAGGGCCCCCGTCGTGTCCCATACGCTTCACTGGACGACTATAAGGTTGAGCTAGAATCGCGCTTGCAAGTGGCGAGGGACATCGCAAAGGAGTCCTTAAAGAAAGCGGCGAAGCGCAGGAAGGAGGTGCACGATCGCAGTGCTAGAGACGCGCCGTTTGATGTGGGGGACAGCGTGTACATTGAAAACTGCCAAAGGCAGATTGGGCTAGCTCGTAAGTTCCAGACGAAGTGGAGAGGACCGTGCGAGGTTGTCGAGAAGCTTTCTCCGGTAAACTTCAGAGTCCGAGACGTGAACCGGCGTTTGATAAGGATACACGCAAATCGCCTCAAGTCGGCACCGGTTCAGTACTCACGAAATGAGGAAAGGGAAAGCGCGCATTTTGATGGGGACAGAAGTGAAGCGGAGCGCGCAGATAGTTCGCAAGAAACGCCCTCTCCTGCATTTGTTCGGCAGGCGCCCGAGGTGACGGCCGGAATGCCACCGGATTTACTTCATGCATTGCTAGAAGAAGAAGCGCGCGAGGTTGCCGCGCAGATAACGCCAGGAGAGGCTCCTGCCACGAGCCCTCGCGAGTCCCAAAGCAGACAAAGGGGCACAGACTTACTTAGTATGACTCATGAAGGCCGATATCCGCTGCGAAATCGGAAAGCTAAGTCGGACTAATGGCGTAAACAGAGCGGAGTTGTGAACTGGTTAGAATTGTGTAATGCCGCAGCTCATAACTTTGCTATGTGCTTATGTGTTAAGTTATCGGAGTTGGTAGTTAAACCTTTCTGTCATTAAGTAACACCTGCACAGGAGAGCATGCGGAGCGCATGCAGAACCTGCCCTACTTCCTTTCGTTATCTATATTTTTGTCTGTGCCGTGATCGTGCTAGAAGTGGGAGCTCCTTTGTAACTGTGGTAAATTTATTTCGTCCAGTTTGGACTAGAAAGGAGAGGCTTGGGTGCTGAGTTTCATGTTTATCTGTAAAAGAAGATCAGTGCTGCCCCTGGAGACGCCAGTATTGACAGCGGAGGCATATGGTGTTGTGCAGTGGTGTTGAGTGCAGCGAAAAGTGTTTTGTCGGACGCACTGTGCGAGGCGATTCAGAAAGACAAGGGGAGCTGCGTGGACTCAAATGTTCGGAGAACATTCTTCTGGAGGGTGAGCGAGTGTGACATTCCGTGTGTGCTACGAGGATCCACGTTCGACGGCGCGGCGTAGACGGAGACCCGTGACAGCGGCATCATCAATTACCCAGCCATGCTCTTTGAGTGACGACCAGAAAAACCGGTCCCGCCGCCGCCCCGGGGAAACAGGCTTTATCCTCCCCAATTTCCGGTTACATTCCAGGACAAGGGAGCTGTCAGCGGGCCAGAGCGCGCCGTACCACAGCCGACGCTATGCGAAACCGCGAAGACGACATTCTTTCCCTCCCCCCCCCCTTTGTCGTGGGCTATCGCCGGGAAGGCACCCACAGCTTCCCAGAAGGGCCGCGACGGACACCTGTCATGGCGGACAGGCAGTACTCGCCAAGAATGTGGAAAGACAGGCGCTAGTGAATTAGCTCCGAAGAGAGAGCCTGTGTATACTCTCACTTGAGAGAGAGTGGTGGCGTTTTTGTTGTTTATTTAGTTTGTATTGTTAACAGACTCTGGGTTCGAGGCTAAGCCCAACCCAAAGGGGTGGTCCCCATCTCGCATGTTATTTTGGATTGGAGAATTGATGCTTTGGGCGGGCCACTGGAAATGACCGCCCTTAGTCCTTTGTAAATCAAGTGCTTAAAAGCACATGTAAACGGATGCAGTCCAGTCTGAGCTGGGGCTCCATGCTTAGCATGTAATGTGATGCTACTTAGGCACTAACCTGCCCGGTCGATGAGTAAAGAAGTGCAAAGTTTGTTCTGTTGTAAAATTATGCTCTGCTGTCATCATCTACAAGCTCGCCTCCTGTTCATCTTCCAAGCCGAACGACACTAGAGGAAGGGTTTGTGAACCATCCTCGAAGAAACGGACGACTATTGAAATTCTACTGCAAGCACGCTCAGGACGACATCGTTCGCCAAGAGGGCCTTCAGCGCCGAAGCCCGTCGGCGTGCAGCTTCTGCCAGCAACCGCTCGAGCCCAACTCCGGAGCCACTCCATCGCCCCTATGAAGTCGTCGGCACGTAAGCTCGGACGCCCCAGCCTCTGATGTATAATCCTAATCATGTGTAATTATTGAATATACCTGTTTGTTTAAACTGAGCCATACGGTGTCTCTTTGCCTCTCCGTCCCGTGTGGACCTGCGCATTATGGGGGTCATCACACTGCGCGTCTGCGGAAATGTGCGAACCACCTCGCATTCCGCGATGGGCTATTTTTTTTTGAATTCTCAATGGCACCGAAGCGTCGCGGGTCTCCGCCGTCTGACATTCTTGCGGCGAGCCAGTGGATTAGTGGTCCCGCCAATTAGCTGAAAAATAACTTCTCATCCCTCGATAGGCGACACGCGCGTGCGGCAGGAAAGGGGAAACCATCAGGCAATAAGGGCGAGAACTCCCCCCGGGGAGAGGGTTTCCAGAATGTTTTCAGTGTTTCTTTTTCTTTTTAGCCAAGCCCCGGGCTCTAAGTTGGGTCCAACCTTCAGGGGCTGTGGCTACCTCAATTGGTTATCGAAGCTTAGGGCGGGACTGGAAATCGGACAGCCCTAACTTCTTTGTTTGCAAAAGCTTTCAAATTGTATGTAAAATCATTGGAGGGCAGTTTTGTCTAGTTGAGCTAGAGGCTCCGTGCAGTGGCACGTAATTGTACAGACCTAGACTCTAACATCGGGTCGATGAGTAAGGTCTTGTCGAGTTTCTCTGTGTGAGATCTTTTCTTTTATGTTACAGTTCGACTGTCTGTGTGACTCAATTTGTAACGCAGTTTGTCAATGTACATCCTGCAAATATATTTTCTCTTTGTCTCCAGCATCTGGCATCAATCATCGTCTGCTCCTTCTACAGCGTCGAATCACCGTTTGGAGAGGTCCTGTGCCCCTCCGAAGAAACGCAAAAAACCATCTTTAATTTACTCCACGGAAATCAGTGTTAAACCAGAGCAGCCCGTAGTGCCACAAAATATTCTGAATCGGATGCAGCCACAGGTATGTCGCGGGGAAGACTATTTCATGCACTGATTATTCGTGAAAAAAAAATGAAAAATTCAGGTACACGCTCACATTTCTTTAATCAGGTGATGTACGTAGGTGGTAAAACATAAGCACCTTTGTTCAGTACGATGTGACAATGAAATATGTCTCGTATAAACACGAGTTGAAAAAAATTCCCGACTTGAGGATATAAGAGGCTATTCTAAGCTACTTCTGATGTCAGTGATACTGTTAGATGCGAATAGTGGGATACAACACGGGCGGCTCGGTTCTGAATTTTTTCCAATCTGTTGTTAAGAACTTGCGCACGGGTCCCATATGGCACAAGCGTATTCTACGATTGGGTGGATATTTTTTACGTAGAGCAGTTTTTTGACAGCTTGTGGAGCATATTTAAAGCTTCGTTTGACGAAATTTAAAGAGTGGGCAGCCTTCAGAATTAGTCTACATGGCGGTTCCGTGTCAAGTCGGAGCTATATGTAACTCCTAGGTATTTTGCCTTGCTTAGATGAGAGATCATTTCAGTGTTTAAATAGTATTGTCTATTGATCGGTTTATGCTTTCGGGTAAAACGAACATGCTTGCATTTAGACAAATTTAGGTTCATAAGTCAGGAGCGACACAAGAAAGAAATACTGTTGAGGTCATTTTGAAGTTCTATCCTGTCGGAATTATGTTTTATTTCTCGGTAAAAGACGCAATCATGACCGTACAATCTAATTATGGAGGTTATACTGTAGCCAATGTCATTTACGTCGATCAGAAACAGTAGTGGGCCAAGCACTGACACCGGGGGTACACCTGAAAGTACGGAAACGTCTGTTGATTGGGAGCCATTAATCAAGGCCTTTTGACGATGTCTCGTCAAATAATTTTGTATCCATCAATTTATATTGTGTGGCAAACCGAGAAAGGATAACTTGTGCAGAAGAAGCGGCGTTTGCGGCGTCCGTCCCAGCAAATCGCGTAGTGTAGAAGCTCGACTGCCGTCGAGGAATTAGTTGTAGCGGATTGTTTCATCTGAGCGTAGAATTCAGAACCCAGCCCACTGTTACGGAGCTGAGACACTACTGAGTTGTTTCGTTTGTGTGAGTGCTGCCCTGTTGTTTGGACCACGGTACCAGCGAATTGTTTTTTTTGTTTATTACTGTGCTCTTCCGTTACCGTGCCATAAACTCTATCATCTGCTGCTCTTGGTCTGTCACTCATCGGGCGATACCTTGGCTCGCGAACCTCCTGAAGCTAAGGGGTTTAACTTTTTGTTGTTTTTTATTTTTTAAATGTTAGCGAACTTCTTTTTTATTCGTTATTTCAGAACGCAGTTTTCGTTGTTTTTTTTCTTTTTGATGAATGAACTACTGGCTCTTTTTTTTAAGTTCTAAAGTATAAATGCTGGGTTGTTAAAAAAGTCGCTCACACTATTTCGGCGTTTTTGTGAGCATCAAACGTTTATTTACCAAATATTAACGTTCACACAGCGGCACTTGGAGTTCTGCTTGTGGAAAGAACTGCGATCGTCATTAAAAAACGTAACGCATGTTAAATCAGATAGACGGCAGAGCAAAACGCAAGTGGAAGTTTGTTTCTAAGGGTAGGTTGGCATATGTCATGAGTGGAGTGTTCGCTGGGTCCAGCGAGAGTTCGGGATTTAAGGCATTCTGCGTGTTAATTGCAGTGGCAGAACTGCCGGTCAGTAGGTCAGTTGTCAACGTAGCTTGGACATAATACTTTGTCGTGACGCCAATGCAATGTGTCGTTTCAATGTCCGACATGAAGTTGGCAAAGCTACTTAAGCACCGAACAGGTCTAAGCAGGTGACAACAGTGAAGAAGCAGTCCTTAGCTAATAAATGGCAAGGAGTTGGAGTTTTCCAGTCTGCACACAAGTGAAAGCTATATAGCTACACAATGCATACAATCGCAAAACCGCGCTGCTTATTCAACCCCAGCGTCTTATAACGCTCCAGCTTCCCCACTTACTTAATTTTCATCTTTGAGTGTAAATCGTACACAAAAGCCACATAGGAGTACATTGCTTGCAATAATGCTAACCTCTTCCTTTCAAGTTAAATTTCTAAAACCTCATTTGATGCACTTTTATTGCTTTTTTGGGGGGTTTCAACTAAAACTGTCAACCCCCATATACAACAATATCAGACCGTAATGGTCTGATGAAGTCTCTAGATTGCCGGGGTCGTAGCAGTCAAAGACTGCAGGTCCGTACAGAAACAGATTACAATAAAACTTACTTTTATTCTTCCCTTTCATTTGTCAATAGCCCGTGATAATCAGTGTGCGCTCCGGGGCGATTTAAAGATGCATTTTCCGCTGCTGCCGCCCGAGCACAACCAGGCGATAACGCAATTCCCTTTTCAAGTTCTTAAAGGACTCAGGACTGAGTGCAAGGTTGCGAATTAACAGTGTGTGCCCTGTGTACACTGCAAGTAATGAACAACGAGCATGTGGAAAAGTGATCATATCCTTTTTCTCTCTCCCCTTTCTATCTCTTACTGCGTTCCCCTTCCGACGTGTAGGGTAGCATACTGGGCGCTGCCTAGTTAACCTCCCTGCCTTTCCGTTCGTCTTTCTTTCTCTCTATCTCTCTCCCACTCTCTCTTTGACCTCACTTATTAGGCAGGGAACCCCACCACTCACAGCAGGGATGGCCGGACGACCCTTGGCCGCTGTGGTCTCCGTCCTCTGCGCAGCTGGCCTGCTTGACGACACGCTTCGGGAAACGCTTGTCGTCAGCTCCGATGGCGCCAGTTCCTAAGGCGAATGAGTCGGGATATTAGAGATTACAATAGCGCGCGGTGAATGCACACCCACCGCGAGACCTGCGAAGAGGAAACTCCCTTTGTCTATGGTGACACAAGTCTAGCAGCATTCGTACGGATTAATTAGTTTCACGCATTCTGGGAACAGCCGTAATGCCACGTTGAATGCGTCATTCGATTGTTCGCCAGTAAATAGGGAGCCTATGAACACAAATCAAAGACGCGATCAGCCTGAACGAAAAAAATGCGCACAAAATCCAAAACAGAATAACGATATACACGCAGAGCCAGAGGCATGCTAAACAAATTTATAGAATGCGTAGGGACTGGCTCCATTGTGTTCCAAGGGTAATATTTTCAATTATGTTAAACACGTCAGAACATGGACTTGAATACCATCTTCACGGAAAAGTGGAAGACATAGCTGTCCCCCCCCCCCCCCCCCCCTTCCCTTCTTTGCCTAGCGATGGGGCTGATTTCACAGCCCATGCAGATGATAATACCACACATGTCCGCAGGGCGCGTGCCGCAGTCCTTCAGACATCTCGTCGAGTTTCTGGACTCCATGCAATTGACATCTGATCTGTGCTCCGAGGCGGCTTGCCCCAACCAACCTCCCGACACGCGACGACCAGCATGTATCCCCATCCCCCTCATCCCATCCACTTCTCTCAGGCTCGGCCCTCAGCTGTGAAGGGCAGCCAGGAGATACCATTCTATTGCTCACCACTGCTAGCAGCCCGAAGAGGAGGCAGCTTTGTGTTCCCAAAGTGCGGATTGGCAACCAGTCACAGCCGATGCTGATGCCAACAGCCGATGGTCGTGTTTTTGCGGCATTTTCAGGAAGACGATTCGTTTCTTCCTTTTAAGAACTCGGCACGATTATACCTTTCTCTGGTTTTAATTGAGCGACTCGGGTGTTAATCGTGGTTTGTCGCTGTAACTGTTCCCGCAATGCGACGGTAAAGCTCGCCAAATTGTACCTCGTGATAACAGAAGCTGCTATTCAAGCGCCAAAGATTTATTTTTTCCTCTCTGCATTCTATTTTTTCGCATCGATGTCTATTCGTTCTCAGCACTCGTATTTACCGGTCTCCAAAATAAACAAAAAATCAAACCTAAGGAAACCACCCTATCCGCGCCGTCAGTACTTCGAGGGCGCACCTCGAATCGATGATGTCATGCTCACGACGTAAATGTAGAGACGTGAACAGGCTAGTATGGTAGTGCTTAGGCGGTCGTCTGCGCAGCAAACGGCGTGAGATTTTAGAGCAGGTGCTGCGTTTCGTAGCCTGACCCCACGCTTACGCTAAGCTGCACCGAAATACATGCAAGGAACGAACAGCACTTGCGCGCCATGATTTGTTCCGCAGCACACCACTCCAGCGCTGTAAACAGGTCTTCTCACGAATATTACATGTGAGTACGTTGCTTGCTCAACTGAAGTGTTCGGCGCAAGTAAATGCTACCGGGACTCAGCTTCCTGAATTGAAATCCAAGCAAACGACTGTCGAGAGCGAAACAATCGCGATCCATTCTATAGCTTTCATCGTTATGCAGCAATTAAGCACAGCCCTGCTTACCTAATCAATGCAACGCGACAATGCCGGGTAGGAACACTCAGCGCTGGCGATCTTGACGTCACTAAAAACGTCGTGGAGGTGGGCGATGATTCTGCACGGTCACCTTGCATGGTAGACGTTTGCAGGCACAGGTCGACGATCGCCAGTTTGTAATCTGTTTTATGTATTACGCCGACTATGCAAAGCCTTTAGCTGAACCTGTAGGCGCCTACGTTCAATGCAAAAACATGAGTCAATCGTTCAATCAAGAAAACCTGTTAATGCGCCCAAGCTGGTCACAGGCGGAGTCCTCTTTACGGTTGCCATTTTATCTCGACTGCGACGCCGCATGGTAACTTGCATTTACACCAGGGTTTACGGGATGAAACTCTGCCCCTTGCATGCATACATTGGTCGGTGGTGGTCTCCGTCAGCGTTGCTGCAGTGCTCCGCTGAATTTTTGCTGTCTGGACACACAATTTTTCTTTCTTTACGCGCAAAATAATTCCTTATTCGCAGATACCTTTAGAGCGAGTACCGGAAAAGAATATACTTTAAATGTAAAGAAACTGCAAAGCTCACGAACAATATAGCGCCAGTCTAGAGCCCGCATTACGAACTCTAGAGCTGAAGTGCCGTAATTATTCAATTGGTCGTGGCAGGGCGCGATAACCGCACTTAACTACGTCGTAAACGAACGCCACTTTGATTGGGCAGTTGCGCTTCTTAGCGCTGCTCGAGCCGGTCGAGAATACAGGCACAGGGATAAAGATGGTCGCGGGTTTGGTTGCCCTACATTCTGGGATCCAAGCTCGGATAGCATTCAATGACAGCAGCGCTTCTTTGAAACCAGAGAGCTGTATGTAGTTCAGGCGCTTTCACGGGGAAGAGATCGGTGATCCGGCCACTCGATATCTGCGGCGCGTCTGCGGTGCTTCTTGCGTAACTGTCGACTGCGTATATGCGCAGACCCATTGGTTTCTGAGCTCTACTATACATCTGTGGCCTTCATATAATGCTTCCAGTGTTAATCTTAGGATGACTCGCTAATTTTTACGACAAAGTGCACCTCTAACAAGCGTTGGGCAGCCACCAAAGATTGGTTCGGAGTTGAACTAATGTATGTGATCTAGTGCTGTCTTGGGCCTTGAGTGAATTCTTGGGGCATGTGCTTCGTTTTTCCGTGGAGTCGCCACCACCGAGGCGGCATCTCCTTAACGTGGATGATGCTAAGTCTCCGCTTGCGTCAAGGTGATACTGCAAGCTCGCGTCCTGTAGCAGGAGAACGGCACACTAATTTCTGCACAGTGCTCTGTGCTGTGAGAAGCCAGCACGAAAAAAAGACACGACACTGAATAAGCGCGGACTATCAAGAGTCAGCTACCAGATACTCTAGTGCTGAATTTTGTGAACACCCCGCAGAGTCTGCAAAAGTGAACTTCCAAGCCTACTTTGCTGTCTTTCGAGCGGCCGTTCTAACAAGCTACGACCACCTGGATGTAAAAAAAAAAAAACACCTCCTCCAAAGTGGTAAAAGGGCTTCCCAAGTTTGGTCATCTGTATGCGTTGTTTTTACGGGACTCCTACACCTGACAGAATTGTCGTCTTTTAGGCGAATTGAGTGGCAGACGTCGCGCGACTGCTTTCGGCCAATTAATTACGGTTTACAAAGCACTCGGAAAACGGGAGGGAGCGTAGGAAATCGACCTGAACCTGTCGGGCGGCCTCCGCGAATCGAGAATGTGAATCCGGCTTTTCTCCAATATTTAAGGTTGTTTTTTGCTTTGCTTTTTTTTCTTTTGGGGTGTATAACGTCCCAAAGGTACTCCGGTTATGAGGAACACCGTGGTGAAGGGCTCCGGAAATTTCGACAACCTGGGCTTCTTTAACGTGCACTGACATCCCTTCCATCCAAGTTTCCCTTCCATCGAAATTCGACTGTCACGGCTGCGATCGAACTTATTTAAGGCCGGTTCGTACGCAAGCGACTGAGCGGGACATCGCAGCAAAAATTTTCAACTTGTAAAGCCCAACTCGATGGACACATTTGACGTACGACCTACGGGCACGGGCGTAAGCTGGAGCCTGTCTGCACATGAGCGAGGCGCATGAGCGAGGCTGAGAGTCGTACTCTTCACTTGGGAGTGAAGCACGAACCACCTTTGCAGCCTGAGTGTTCGAAGCTGCGTTTGGCCCCGAAGGGGCGCAGCGGGGTTTGCGGAGCCTCCTCCAAGCACACACCCCTGAAGGACAAGGACGGGATTTGAAGGCGCAGGCTCTTATGCGAAACCATGTAACCCTAGTAAGCCGAGCACCAGCCCGGCCATAGCTTGTAACCATTTTGAGAAAACCGGTGGTTAACCGGCCGGCAGCGGGAGTCGAACCCACCACCTTCCAAAGCAGAGGCGGGTCGGACAGCCGGAAAGACCGGACTTGCCCAGGACTGCAGCGATATTCTGAATCACTTCTGACAAAGGATCGCTAATTGATGAACTTGAGACGCTGGTTAGAGCGTGCGAGCTTTGAGTCGAACTCTTCACTTGGGAGTGAAACACGGACCACATTTGCAGGCATAGTGTTCGAAACTGGTTTTGTCCCCGAAAGGGCGCAGCGGTGTTTGCGAGAGCCTTGATCCTCCAAGCACACACATCTGAAGAAGCCTGGCGCCGGGCCGGGGGTGGCTTGTACACTTTTTTACCGGTGGGTGTCCGGCGGTGGGTTTCGAACCAACCACCTCCCGATGCCGAAGCGGACGCCCAGACTTCTAGGCCACACCACTAGGCAGAAGGGGTTTGTAAGCGCAAGGTGCCATACAAGTCAGCTCATTCTAAACTCGTGAAATGAGCCATCATTAACCTATGCATGCTCTCGAAAAGTCATGCCCCCACCTTAGCAGCTTCAGCTTTCAAGTACAACTTAGAAGATTCCTCGAAGCAGGGCATCCTTATTATATCAGTGCTTCCGCGTCTGAAAGCTTGCTGAAATAGAAACTTCAGGAAGAAGCAAGAGTGCAGATAAAGCGCAAAGGAAGAAAGTTGTCATCCCTTATAACCATGGTCTGTCGCACAATCTAAAGAAAATAGAAAAGAAAGCGAATGTTCGGGTGGTTTTTTCAGTCACAGATAAACTAAGTGTCATGTGCACAAGAACCATGCCCGTCGAACAACGTCCCCAAAAAATGCAGTGCAACATCCGCCACCGGAAAAGATTTCTTAAATGCACAGAGGGCATCGTGTGCAGCATCCTTCTGTCCTGTGGGAAGAAATATGTGGGACAGTCCGGTAAGTGCCTCAACGAAAGGCTTCGTGACCACAACAACGTGAAGTTTTTAACGGGCAGCAATCGGGCCTTGCATTGCAAGGAATGCGGGTGCGTGCCAGTTTTGGATAAATGCTTTGTCGAGCCAGAAGTAGAGATAAACTGACAATAGAAATCATTGAAGCCACACAGATAAGTATAGTTTGCGTGAACTGTGTGTCAGCGAGCCTTCTATATTCTTATCTAAACGAGAATTGAGATTCCTACGTTTGTAATAGCCTTTATCCTCTTATGCTTATTTTTTTCCTTTTACTTCTTCGGCTTCACATCTCTGGCGCCTGCGCTCAGTGGTTTGGCTCAAGTCCCGGTCGACAAGGTTTTGTGCTTATCCTTTTGTCCGAAGTTAGCCCTCGTTCTGTGTGTTCTGTCTTCGTCTGTCGTCTTGTTTTCGCACTCCTTTTCTCATGGATCGATACTGACTAGCCCAACTTTCCACCCTTGCAACTAAAACGTTACAGGTAATTGATTGCTGGTGATCAATTACATTTCCTTCTAATATTGCAATTTTACTCAATTACCTTGTTTTTTCAAACGGCAATGGTTCGCGTAATTCAATTACTTTTGTCTGTAATTGATTACTGGTGATAAATTACTTTTTTTAAAACAGAGTTAACGGCCGGTTGAGGTTGGAGAAACTAAACCTTAACGAAAACACAGGTGGTCACGGAAATAGTTCCGCCGTGACACAGCGAGAACCTACCAGCTGCGGAGGAGCATCTTGTGTAATCATGATCGTACCACATCACACTCCATGTCACCACTGCCGCATTTTACAGCAGTCCCCGTGTCGAAAAATATCAAGTGGCTGCTCTGAGTAACCTCCGTCATTTCCGATAGCCCAGCAACTAACCTCTCACTATGCACCAAACTCGGATCCTTCCACATAATGCACCGAGCAACAAAGAAGCATAGCGTTTCTTAGACGACTTTCGCACTAGCATCGACATTAAATAGTCCGAGCACCAGGCAGGGGAAATCTTGTACCCATTGTATCACCGGTGGGTACCCGATGGCACTGGGAATCGAACCCCGCGCCTCCCGCATGCGAGGCGGACGCTCAACCACTCGGCCACCGCTGCGGTTTTTCTGGGGATGTGACCACTGTAGTCAGTTACATTTCAGATGGAGTAATTGCAATTGGTTACTTAATTTTTGTAACGTGTACCACGACTACTCTGGAGTTTCAAACCAGAGCTACATGGTGATTACACGCGGCGAAAAGCTGCTTCCCTAGCATGCAATTATGAGCAACGGGACGACCGCACATCTTGCTTGTATTTACACTTGGGCTACCAGTCACACCACTGCAGATAGTCCCGCTAACGCTGTCGGTTTCGAAAGGAAAAACGTGCAGCCTTATACCCTTGTCACACGGGCATTTCGAAGGCCCTCGAACCGATAGCCTATCGACTCAAAGGTGATCGAGCGCTGCTACACGGGCAGTTTCAATGGCCATCGTGTCAATAGTTAATCGAGTCAACGGAGCAGCGCGGAACTCCATCGAGATTTAGAGGGCCTTCGAACGCGGCCCAAGGTTGCTAGCGTTGCTTCGAGCGGAGCCACGCGCACTTTCGTACATGATAAATTCATGGTACAAAAGCATGAAAAAAGATTATTCGCCTAAATTTTAATGCAAGCAGTCTGTACAATAATTTTAAAATTGTATCAGACTGGTTCTAAGCGCATTAAGCGCATTAATTTTGCGCTGCGGTCTTTGCGTTGCTTGCGTACTTAGCATTGAGATGGCGGCGCCCTGCCCGCCCGCTTCACAGCTATAACAGCTTTGTCGCTAATCCCTCAGAGCAAAATCGTGTTCTAAACTTTTGTATTCGCCTTCGATTTGCTCATTCTTACCCTCGCATAAAGTTAAAATTTAAAGAGACAAAAAACTTGTGTTTTCCAGATATCAAGGCGATTTCCCAGGTGTTAAGCCTGACAAAGCAGCCCTCCGACGTAGTTGGACTGGCTTGGTTTTGGCTCGCTTTGTATTAGAATGGCTACAACAGTGTCTGTATCTGTGCGTCGCGTACGTGCAATAAAAAGGCTTTTAAACGACATGCGCGTATTTAAGAATTTAGTATATATTTATCAAATATTTTTGTTCTTTTTGCAAAATCCAAAGTAGCGATTGTGGCGCCACTCAAATTTGGCGTAAAACATGAGAACCATTTCAATGGCCAGTGAGATTTGCCGTGTAGCAGCGACACAACTCCTTCGAGTTCGATGGCGATTCAGAATTTCGAAGGCCCTCGACTCGATGGCCATTGAAACTGGCCGTGTGGCAGGGGCATTACTGCGGAGAGTAGGAGCAGGCTGAGCGACACTTGGAGCTCTGGTAGTGTTCTCGAGACATTGCCGCATGATCACGAATGACCAAAGTGCCTGCTGAAACTCACTGTTTTACGCTATAGCATAAAGAACCCGTTCCGCCTTTTTGCGTTAACTCATGTTGCACAGCGCGAAATAAATTAAATAAATAAAAACTACATAGCCGAAGCGCAAGTTGATCCAAGGCCGATACCAGCAGATGCGTTCCGCTAGCCTGTGCCTCAGACCACTACGCCACTGCCGCAGGCAAAAAGCCCACCTGTGAAACACCCAGTCTCTGGCCCAGTGATCTGGATTTCGATGTCTTCATCCACTTATCGCGCTCTCGCCACTGACGACGCCGTCCAAACACCACACCGGCTTCCTTGTGCTGTCGCTAACCGGGCTTGAGATTGCAGTTCTCACCCCTTTTTTACGGACCGATCTAAGTCTAACCGTTGATCTCCCGTTACAAAGGGAATGACACCAATAACGTCACTATTAAATGTTTCCAGCCCTTAAACGAACTCTCACGACAAACTGAGGATGCGTTCTGATACTTCGAAATAGATGTGTAATTAAACGAATAGCAGTCTAGCTGGAGAGCCGCCACTTTGAGACGCGTTCCATTCTCGCGCGAACCAGGCAGCGAGGACATCAATGCAGGCAAGCTTCTTGTCTAAACATGGTCGGGCACTATGGGGATCAAACTGCCGAACCATGTGGCCGCTTTATTACGGATAGGCAGCATCCATCAAGCGTGAGTCATAGCGTTAAGTTAATTACGTGAACTAGCGGCTGATTGCGCAACATTCGTGGATGTGCGTTTCCGGCTGTGCATATTCGTGAATCCTGGGGAAGGAAATCATGCGTGAGAGTATTGCTAAATCAGTGGACTGCTTGAAACACGGACTGAGACCACTGGATGCTGTAGGATTAGTTAAAATCAGACGATGCTGTCTCTTTGCACCTTGCTTCTATATAGCCTGTTTAAGGTTAAACCTAGTTGCTGTCCTTGGTTCCTTTCCATGTAGGGACGCCTAGAGTAACGGCACGCACATGTTCATTTTTCTGTAGTGTGTGTATCAAATCATTTTGTGCATATTCACTTTTACTAACACTCTCGTAAGAAAAACACACCTGACGATGCCGGCTTGCTGCACCTTAATTTTAGATACTTACATTAAAACTGGCTTTTCTTTCTGAGTTTCTTGCCGGGTGACACGGCAGACCGTAGATATAATGGCACGCAACTGCATGTTTCGCTCGCTGGCACGCTGCAGTAGCCGTATTATCTTTCGTGCTTATTGTTTTTATGCTTATCGTCTTTTTTTTTACGTTTACAGGATCACCTATGTTTACACATTCGAGGATCACGAACAGTCTGACATAAAAAATAAAAGCGTCGTTACCGTCGTCTTCAGAATGTGCTGGCTCCAGTCGTCTCATTTACACAACTTGACGATGAAACAGGCAACGTTATTGCACCCATATGCACAAACTGCTTTAAGGGCGTTTTTAATCTATACTACAAAAAAGTGCCCGAAAAATAGAAGGTTTAGTTCATTTACATGCCCCAATGTGTACATCTAACTCTATTCCTAGACTTCAAAGCTAGAGGTCTTGCTGGGAGTCCAGACAATTGGAAATGTGACCTGAGAACGGCACTACAACGAAACAGCGAAGTGCCAGGACACCTTTTTTTTTCTGGGCCGATTGTATATGTGCACCCTTCCAATGGTCGAGCGAGCGCCAACTGCCCGGTGACAAGGGGAAGCAGAGCAGAAACCGGGAGAGGGAACGAGCATTTGCGCCGAACATGCCGCTGTGGCTGACGTCGCCTGCTTGGCTGTGCTGTTCCGTGAAAATCAACCACTGTGAGACAGGTTTTATGGCCGAGTTCCGAGAGCGTTTGTTCCGTGTTCTATCTGCTGCTTGTTTCTGGCTCAGGGCTGGTGCGAACGTGTAGCTTTCTAGGCACGAGGCCTTGGTTGTATTTGCGGGTAGCGTCTTAACGAACTGGCTTTAACGAATTTAACGCGGCAAGACAGAGGGTCCTGTTCAGTCAGATTTTAGCAATTAACTGCCGCAACTGGTTCCTAGGGTGTGCTAAGCTGCTCCCAAATGTATGCTTTTCTCGGAATCATGCGCACTATATGCAGCGGATAAGAACAATTACTCGCCGATTCTTGGGCCTCCGATGCATAACCGCCGATGATGGGCAGGGGTTGCTTTGCGCTAATCAGAACAGCCTAGCAGATGAAGCCGAGCTTAGCCTTGCTCTCGCATGCTTCCTTCTCGCCTTCTTCCGGTGCCGGGCAGTCGACGCTCGCCCTTTCATGTTCGAAACTGGAAGTCAGTGCTTACAAATTTTTACTGAAAAAAAATAGAAAAAATCGTGACTTGAAGTTGAGGGATGCTGCGTACACTGTACAACAAAGGCAATGAACATAAATTTTTATAAACTTAAATGCCTCAGACTTGCCTCGTGCACACGACTCATTTTTAGCGCGGTCAGTATTCCGCGAATGCGACTGAAGCCGCCGATCCCGAATACCTCGCAAGTAATAAATTTTGTTAAGCAGGCGTGACGGGCATCGTAGTGTTCCCTTGTTTCTCGGAACGCTTTCACGCGGTTGTATGCTGTGCGCGTACAGGAGGCGTTGCAGCAGGGATGATGCGCAGTGGACGTGAGAGCATATGTGATGAAGTGCTTTTTAAGTGGCACGGCTCACGGAAGTGTGCGGCGAACTGTAAGGGTCCAAGGACACTGGAATAAGGGATACCATGCGGCAGTCATTGTGAAATCAATGTTTTTGAGCAGTTCTGGCTCAGAGCGTTCATCGGTAGCAAATACATTTTGAAGACGATAGCAACGCGCTATTCTTAGAGCCATTTTAGTGGCAAGTCAGAATTCGTCATATTGCTCAAATTATTTGCGATTTGCACGGATACACCAGCATGAGGCCATCGCGAAAAGTAATCGACTGACGCATGTCCAGCGGAAGTTAGGTTCCCGCCCTTTCCCACCAGGTCCGAACGCGCACAACGGAAACCAAGGAAAAGTTTGGCAGAAGCCTCGCGACGCAATCTGCAGCTAGCTCTAGGGGGCAGCCACCGCCACGAGCACTGTGTCGACAAGCTCACCAGTTGCTGCGCTGTTGCAGTCGCGGGGGCCGTCACGTGTCCGAGACTGAGGAGACGGACGTCGCCGCGATGACCGAAGCTCCATGGCATCCGCCTCTGGTTGCATCCACGAAGTCGTTCAGCACGCACCACCTCAGTTCGCGCACACTCTGAAGCACTCACTGCACACCTCAGGACACGCAAACGTCTCAACTAAACTAAGATTAAGCGTGCTAGTGCACAGCTCCTTGTGCATGCCAGCCTCGCAGAATGGCGGAGCGATACAGGATGAGAGGATTGCCGCAAACACAAGCCGCGGTTACATGTTAGGGACAGAGTCACAGCGGAGCGAGTTCGAACAGCGCCCGCTGCGATGAGGCACTCTTTGTATGGGAGAGCATCGAAGCATCCCCGATGGTGGCGCCGTCTTGTGTCCCAGCTGGGAGTTCAGGCAGATTCCACAATGGCCAGTCGCAAACGTCGCGCGACAGTACGGTTCCCGAAGGACGAGGAAAGCGGGGAGAGAGCGTAGCAAATCGATTTCGACCTGTCGCGCGACATCCAGGACTCGCCAGTGTGAGCCTACCTTTAGGCCGCTGATTCTCGTTCCCTGAAGCGAGCCGACGCGACGAAAACCGGTCACGGTCGCTGAATCCCTCTGCCTTCTCTCCCACCCACCGCACTACCGGGTTCAGGGACTCCCAAATGGCCCTGCGAAAGGCGACGAACGGCCGCTTCATCACCCGTTCCAAGAGGCTTCTAGGAAGCATTCCTTTCAGCCACTCCCAACAAGATTTTTCCCTGGTTGTGCAGATTCCTACTCGAGGATGCCAGCTTTGCTACTGCTCACTGCAAATACACTTGCCTGCACGGAGACGACGCGGACGGGAATAGAGGCAGCCATGCTACCCTGGTTAGAATGGCAACTACGCGGCAAGGCTCAGCACCGCGGGGGAGAGAAGGCGGGCCGCGGGCACAAAGAAAGCCTCGCACCCCTCTTCCCAGAAAAGGGAGACGCCGCTCACAATGGGGCATCCAGTCGCCTCTACGTCAGCAGAGGACCGCAATAACCTTGTGCTACTTACACTGCTACACTGTGCATTGTCGCGACGAAGACATGCGTGTATGTGTCGTGCAGTCACGAAACACTGGGCGTCCGCAGCACGGCAGTTATCCCTGTCCTCTCCCTATCTCTTTTATTTCCTCTGGCCTCAGCTCGGTGCTTATGAATGCGATGGCCGATGCCGCGGCCAACAAAAAACCTTTTCATTCGCTTTTAGCGTGAAAACATGCGCATGAGCTGTGAAACACAAAGCTGTCGTCCAAGGCAGATGGATCGGTCCCGAAATCTATACTTCGTTTCATACATCAGGTGCAAATCTGTGAAAGCTAGCGCTCTTGTTTGCGCTGCCTGAGTCCACGACCGAAAAGTAGTGCGCTCTCTTTGGTGAAAGAAACATATTAAATTCTTTGCATGCCGGCTTAATTCATGACACATTTGCCATCAGCTTGATTAAAAGCACTCTTAATGCTGACGAGAAGCTGTCGCTTTCTTGTACCTTAGACCACTCGGGGACAGAACAAGCGCGGAGTAACACGCCTCCATTTATTGTAGTGATACAGGCTGCGTTCCAATACTCTAGACGTCTAACAAGACGTCTAGTGTGACGTCTAGGAAGCAGTCTACATGTCCATGTATTGGAACTTGTCTACTGCTCACGCCGCCTCGCGGCATAATAATGTAACTAAAGCTTATGAACAGTTGTACTACTATTTTTCACAAAGTGAGCAATAACGATAATTAAAAACGTGTTTTCAACAAGTTTACACATTTCTTCTGCAATGACTTTGCGCGTAAACCGGACTGGTGGATGTGCCTATCGGTCAGTCTACTTGTAGCAGACGGGGCCGCTCTCCGAAGACGACGCTAAAGAGATATGCGATTATTCTTTTATTATTGATGCTCAACTGTACATGCTCCTCGAACGTGCTCGTTCAGACGGTCCTGTAAACATAAGAAAGAATACGAAAGACTGTAATCAATATGCACGAAATGCGATACGGCTAATATACACTGCAAAAGGAAAACACATACGTGACATTAAACCTGCTGTCTGCCCTACGTGGCACTCGGAGACAGCGAGAGACCTAAATACAGCAGCGATCTTTAATCCTGCAAAGACTAAAATCAATTCGCAACATGCCGGTGTATTTGTTCTGAGAGTGTAGAGATAAAAAAGAATGCACGCGAAAGAGTTGATGCAACTAATACAGCAACAGAAGAACACATTTGTTAACCGTCACGCCAGCCGTCTTAACGCCCGTCGAGGAAACCAACGACAGCGACCAGTATTCTCTAAAATAAAGGTGCTAATTAAGATCCGGCATCGTGATTCACTTCTACGAATCGCACGTCCACGAAGATTAATTAGCCACTAGTTTGCGTACCAAATAACATAATAGAATGACTCACATTTTTCCTTTCCTATACTCCGTGTACAGTCCGACGCCCGCAAGAGCACGACTCGCTCATCCGCGTACATCAGCTCCGCCATCTTTAGACAGCAAGTTAGCCTGCATCGATGTGGACTTCGGCGAAGCAGTCTTATGAGACTGCTTCGCCGAGAAATGGAACGCGTCCCAAGATGGCGGCTGTCCGGCTAGACGTCTAAGTAGCCGTCTACTTGGGAGTATTGGAACGCAGCCACAGTAGCATTTCGAGCTTTCAGCGTGACGGCGCGGCACTCTGTGGATGCGCCGCTACGTGGTTGGTCACGTAGTGCGGAGCAGCTGCCAGCGGCGCAGCGCCGTGGGTGATCATGTGGCTTGTCACGTGGTTGGTCACGTCACCAAGTTCCACTCAGCCAGCTGCAGCTATCGCGTCACTATAGTGCCTAGAATATACTTGGTAGTGTGCCGAGGGAGCGCGCTCGCGTGGCCGCTGCGGTGATGCCTTCCTGCGGCCACCGCGTGGCGGCGCTGCCATTCGCTAAGGTGCCACCACGCCGCGTTCGCTGCCGAGGCTGCGTAGGTGCGCTGCGCTTTTCGCTACGGAAGCCTGTCTCTGAACGCTTTGAGAGCACTTTTGCATAAAAAACACTACTGGCTGCAGACAGTCTAACCGGCCTGGCATTACCAGGCAGTAGCGGCGGAGCGGATCACACGCAGCCTGCTGAATACTTCTTTCTGTACTGTCCCAGGTTATCGCGCTCTCCCGGAATACGCAGCGGAACTGTGAGCCTCCCGAGGTGCTGCAGAAGTTCTGTACCCGGCACTCTTCGACGGCCTAGCGGAGCCAACGTTTTGAAACACGCGCCACATCGCTGCTGGCCACATCGCTGCAACGATTCTGCGCAAGCGCTGCTGTTATCTGCAAGCTACGCTACGGAAACGGCGAGGGCGGTTCCTCTCACTTTGGCAGCAGCGGCGGAGCGGATCACACGCAGCCTGCTGAATACTTCTTTCTGTACTGTCCCAGGTTAGTAATTGTTGTTCAGTGCCGCTTGCACTGTTTATAGGCGTTCCGCCGTTTGCTGCCGGTGTGATGGGTTGCTGACAATGTAAACGCGATACGCACGTTTGAGAGCGCCCTAGGCAGAGGCAGTATTCTTATCTACCATTGTCGTTTGCTTATGATGGAGCGGTGTAACATCTGTCGGTGTGCAGTGAGTGATGATGGTTTTGCATTGACCTGCGGAGAGTGTGAATTTTTATTTCATGTAGGAACGTGCTCTGGCGTCACTGAGCAGCAGTTTAAGTCCAAAAGGCTTGCTAAGAAGTCTTGGAAGTGTGAAGTTTGTAAAACAGGAAACACCAGGAGTCCACATACGAGGACATCCGATAGTGAAGTGGTGGCTAAACTTGTAGAGATGGACCGGAAATTAAACACGCTGCTTGAATTACCGACCAAGGTAAACGGCATAGAAGAGTCTATCCAACTACTCTCAGACCGCTTTGATGCCATACAGCAACTTCAGGACCGCCAAGAAAAAAAACTCAAAGATATTAGGCGCAAAGTCGAGAGCATTGAGAAATCCGGAGCCACTAAGCAGCTAGTGCAGCTTGAGACAGACATAGATGCACATGAGTGGCGTAGCGGAAGCCTCAACATCGAGATCCACGGTGTTGCTGAAACGAAGGGCGAAGATCTTTTTGAGAAAGTGAATGACCTGGCGAAAGAACTAAACCTAAAAGTTCTAACTAGAGAGGACGTGGTAGCACTCCACAGACTGCCAGCAAAACCCGGAAACACGCCAGGGATTATAATGCGCTGTGCTCGCCAAGAACTTAAGAATGCTTTCATGGCTAAAAGGAAAGCTTTGAATAGACCTGACGAGAAGCGGTACATCTGTGAAAATATGACGTCTCGGTCTAAGAAGCTGCTTACATTCGCTAAAGAATGGGCGAAAGGAGCAGACTACAAATTTGTGTGGCACACAGGCGGCAAGGTTCTCGTGCGCAGGGCTCCAGGTGAAACAGCCACAGTGATCAAATGTGAAAGTGACCTAGACGCTCTACATTCGTAGACGTCCTTTCCACTTTGTAGCTTTTTGAAACTTTCTCTCCTTATGGACAGCTTGCAATCTATACCAAAAGAACAATGGTTCACTCTTCATAACTTGGGTTCAAAACGACTGAGCTGTGTTCATATGAATGTCCAGTCACTCAATAAGAAAATTCCAGAGTTGGAGGCCTACTTTGCTGGCATAAACATACACTGTGATGTTGTTATGTTTAGTGAGACATGGTATAATGAAGATTCTGAGGTATTTAGATTGCCCAATAAAAACACATTTTATTTGAACAGGACATCAAGACGTGGCGGAGGTGTTGCAATGTTGATAGATGACTCTATGAAAACTGATTTGTTATCTGATTTCTGTTCCGTGACCGATGACTACGAAATGCTGTGTTGAAACCAATTGTTTACTTTTTGCTACATGTTATCGGCCCCCTGATGGAGACCATAGTGCATTCTTCAATTTTCTTGAGAAATTTTTTGTCTTTGCAAGTCAGAATAGGCAGAGAGTTATAATTGGCGGCGATTTCAACATTGATATCAAAGGTGCTACTCGCAAATCAATAGACTTTGAAAGACTACTTGCATCCTATGGATACGCGAATGTTATAAAATCTGAAACAAGGATAACTTCCACGTCAGCTACTTTACTTGACCTCTTTATCACGAACTACGATCTGCCATGTGTGTCCAGTGCCGTACTAAGCTGCTGTATAGGTGATCATATGCCAATATGTATGTCTGTTAAAGCACCCGAAAGAGCACCGAATACGAAGAAAGCATGTATAAACTTGCAAAGCATCACTGAAAACTCTCTAGAGGCTTTCCGCATCGACATACAAGGTACTTGCTGGGATACCGTGTTTTTACAACATACAGCACAGGAGGCTTATGATACCTTCATAAGTCACTTTGTGACAGTATACAAGAAACACTTTGTCTCTAAAGAGCAAAAAATAAATAAAAGATTCGGAAGCCTTGGGTAACCAATGAGCTTTTAAGGAAAATTAGAAAACGAGACAGGTTGTATGCGAAATTTCTAAAAACTCGAGAACCCTCACATCTCAAATTGTTTAAGACCTTCAGAAATAAGTTAACTAAAGAGTTAAGAATAGCAAGAGACGCGTATTATATTCAGGAATTTGTATCCTGTGCCGGACAGACGAATAAACTGTGGAACAAGGTAAATGCTCTTACAGGACGGAAACAGAAGGGAGAACAACCACAAGAGATTTCGTTAAATGGGCGCTTAGTGAGAGACCGGGAGCTTGCTGATGCATTTAATCAGTACTTTGTAACAAAAGATACTGATCAGAATGCTCGTCCTAGCAATGACCTCACTGCACCTAGAAACAATAATTCCATTTTTTTCGCGCCAACTGACAGTGATGATGTGTGCTCCATTTATCTCAACCTTAAAAATTCACGCAGCTGCGACATAGACGACCTACAGATACGGCCTGTTAAATATCCCATACATGAACTCGCCCCTATACTGGTGTACATTTATAACATGTGTATCTCTTGCGGGGTTTTTCCCGACAGAATGAAAACCGCAAGAGTAGTTCCTATTTTTAAAAAAGGCGACAAACAGAATATAAAAAATTACCGTCCAATATCGATTCTCCCCATTTTTTCTAAAGGTTTTGAGAAAATTATCCTCAATAGGCTGTCTTCATTTTGCAGTAAACACCAGCTTATAACCGAAGCACAGTATGGATTTCAGAAAAAGAAGTCCAGTGAACTAGCGCTTTTAGATCAGAAAGAGCACATATTAAGAAACTTTGAAAACAAGCTTTTAACTCTCGGTGTATTTGTTGATTACACTCAGGCGTTTGACCATATCAACCACAATATTCTCCTCAATAAACTAGAATGGTGCGGCGTACGGGGCACACCACTCGCTTTATTATCTTCCTACCTCAAAAACAGGCACCAATGTGTCTCATTAGGCGAATTCAAATCGCAAACCAAGGGCATAATCTCAGGTGCACCACAGGGAAGTATTCTCGGGCCGCTACTTTTTAACATTTATGTTAATGATATAGTATCGATTTATCAAGAAGCAAAATTTATAATGTACGCAGATGACACGAGTATTTTTTTATCGTCCTGCAATTACACAGACTTAATAAGAATGGCAAATGAACTTCTCGGGAGACTTTCGATTTGGTCGAAAAAAAATTGCCTACAGGTTAATTGCAGTAAAACAAAAGCAGTAATTTTCCGAACTCAAGGAAAAGAAATCCCACAGTACCATAATATAATGTTCGAGTCTATGAAAATTGAGGTTGTTAACTCAATTAAAATTCTTGGTGTAACCTTCTCCAGCAGCCTACAATGGGACGAGCATGCAGATTCAGTCCTCAAGAAGCTAAGCAGTACGGTTGGTTTGCTAAGTCGCAATCGACACATTTTTCCTACTTTTGTTAAAATACTTTTGTATAATGCCTTGTTTGCCTCGCACATTAATTATGGTCATTTAGTATGAGGTAGAACGACACAATCAAATCTTAATAATATATTAATCATGCAGAAAAGGGCTCTACGTATTACTGCCAATGTATCCTTTACGGAACACACTGAACCACTCTTCGAGAAGTATAATATAAGAAAGATTCACGACATTTACACATACAGACTTCTGCGGGATTTTTACTATAGCAGCAGGAAACATAATTTTACGTTAGTGAAAATCGCGAACCTGCATCAGAATGTACCTGCCTACACTACACGCCGCACAGAAATATGGAATGTTTCGAGATACAGAACTAATTATAGCAAACAGATGCTTGAGAATAATTTACCAAGGTTGTTGAATTCCCTAATTGAAATGGGTATCGACATTCTAAGCATGAACCCGTCAAACTTTAAAGCCTTCATGCGTTCCTATACTGCATAAAATGTAATATATTTTTGTCTTTATTATTTCTTTAATACCTCTGTCTCTCCTTCTTACATATTTGTGAATGTTTCTATGTTTTGTTTTGGGCTTTCTTTATTCACTTCTTGTGTTCTGATGAGCTGACTGCCACCGCTGCTCTGCCAAGTGTACACCAGGATGCAGGACCGGTCAAGCCTCCAGGAGGCTTTTTGCCTGCCATGCTCGACATTATATCTGTATGGTGTAATGTTGGAATAAATATTTGAAATAAAAAAAATAAAAAAATCCTGGACTGAAACAGCGCTCGCCGAAGCGTTTGATATGTACCACGAGGTCCAGTCTACTCGATTTTTATTCGTTTATTCTTTGTGGTGAACCGCGGAAGGACTTAAGCAGATGTATATTGACTGCCTAATGTTCAGTGAGATATCCAACTTGAAATAAGCAACGAAAGTTGATGCGTTGGCCGCATTACGTTGTTGTGATTGAACGATCAAGTATGGTTCGGACTCATTGTTGCTACATGGAAACTTCCGATCGAGATTTTATTCGACTAGAGGCCAGTCGATTGCGATCCAAGCATCGCGATCGCGGGTGAAGGATATTGTATACACCTTCATGCTGAGTGAGCGCTCGGCTACCTCTGCCCAGGTGGAAAGACCGAGTCGTGGCCCCCATTGACAATGGCGAGCAGAACAGCAAACCCGGAATGGCGTCGCATATAGGTAAAAGAAAAGCAGGGCACTCTCGCTCTTTCCCACCACGGGTTCCGTCTTCAAACATCGCATGCGACGATCAACACAATCAGTTGGAATAGGTCTCACTATTGATTTGTTTGATTTGCTAATCACAGCTTGCTTCATACAACTTATGCAGGTGTGTATGAGCTTGCGCTTCCCTTTGTAACTGAACAAAAGAAAATGGTGATTGTACCATATTGATTCTTATTTACAAATCTGGAATACAGTAAAAACAGATAAAAAACAGAGCTTGTTGTAAGCACGCGCTTGCTTTGTTCTTTTCCGAGAAAATACACTGTAGCGACTACAAGGCTGCGTTCTGGCATCAAGCTTCCAAATGTTAGCATTCTTTCTATATAAAAAGTGGCAAACTTGTTTTTCTCTGCTCCATAACGTGCGTAGTCTACAGAGGCAGCAGGTGTTTCAGATATTTTGGTCCAGGTTGCAGGGATACAAATTGAGTCCAACGTATGCTGATCTTCAACAGCAATACAGCCCATCTGCTGCTGCGGGCATGAGCTCTCAGTCGGCTCCTCTATTGCTGCCGGCTCGTCGGAAACATCGTCGAGCGTGCTTGACGGTCCATGGCTGACGCCTGCACCGGCACTGCGTGTGTGCCCTTTAGCGGCAGGTTGGTCACACAGGCTCCTCACTTTTCTTTTCGATGTCTTCTTAGGCAGAAGGTATTTCGGATAGTTGTCGAATACTGCTGGCATGACATCGGGCATGAGGCGTGGTCTATCCCTGGCGAGCTCGTTGACGACACCGTTCACCGTCTCTCGATGTGGCAGTCTTCAAAATGTTCCTCGCAGACAACACACGCTGGAGTCAACTTGCGGTCCACACTTTTGATCCGCCGCTCCATGCAAACCGTGTTGGGTCCGAGGACACACGGAACATGGAAACCTTGCCCGGATTCGACGGGTAGCCACTCCGACAGAGCGGCACGAAATATGTTTTTTTCCCGGCCTTGATGCTTCGACTTTACCATCATTAGTCGCTGTGGTTTTCCCTCACGTGGAACAGCACGGAGAAAACAACAGAAGAAAGCGTAGATGCGACCAAAATGCTATAATCCACACCGCGCACGACCGATGCAACTGCAGCGACTGCGGCATGTCCGGCAGCGACGGCACCTTTACGACGAGCAGCGCCCCTCGCG
The DNA here is from genome assembly GCF_052857255.1 of Amblyomma americanum. Lineage (NCBI taxonomy): Eukaryota > Metazoa > Arthropoda > Arachnida > Ixodida > Ixodidae > Amblyomma > Amblyomma americanum. Next base: position 89,666,219 of record NC_135500.1, on the reverse strand, counting down.
GCCAAAGTTGGAAGGCATCGCTCGCGCTGCCACCCTCTCCCATTAGGAGAGCGTTCCGCTCGACAAACTAGTAAGATATTCTAGGCACTATAGCGTCACTCCAGGTTTAATAAGAGCCAACCACCGGCAATTTTTTTTTCTCGCACGGACTAGTTCCGTACCATTCACAGCGTTGCACCTGATGTATGAAACGGAGTATACGTGACGTCTGACGCCTTCGACAGTGCCTACATCATCAGGCAAAAACTAGTAAAACATATATTCTTTAGGACAAAACGACCCACCTCAGTTTCGAGTCGAGACCTGCACGACCAGATGAGCTTCGCTGGACACTTCATTGCAGCACTGCGCCATCACAGCTTTTTTTTTCAACATGGTATATTTTACAGGGATGCAACCGTCTGCGTATATGAACAATGTACAAACCATGAAGGAAACAGTGGCAAATTAACACTATGGAAAATAAGACACACATAATCGAATTAGCAGAAGAAAAAAATGCAATTAAGGCCACGGCGGCTCGATCTCCCGCGGAAGCGGCTCCCTGAGTGCGCTGTGCTGCCGGTGATCGCGAAAGTTCTAGTTTGTGCCGCCGCCGAAGCTTCCATGGCCTTGGGTATCGGTGAAGGATTAGTTAAATAAGGCAGTAGAAAGAAAGTGAAATGGTTTGAAATAGACCTGCAGTTTTAGGATGATGAAATAGGTGTATACGCTCTGTGCGAGACACACCTGAGGGACCTGCAAGATCTACAGTTTATTGATGGCTGCATCTGAGAACGGTGCACCAGAACTACGACGGTGAATAAGGGAGGAGGAGTAGGTGTGCTGATACACCAAAGAACAAATCAGCAGAGAATTAAATCACCTTGCAAAGAACATGCCTGGTTATTTCAGTTCATTTATTGAAGCCTTAAGGGCTTGTAAGCAACACTTAAGTTGGGGTCAAGAGCAGTCTTCAACAACACATGGATACCAGTTGAACAATAACAAACAGCAAAAATTTTCTCTATAGAAGAGTCAATAGCACAAAATGAGATTATTTTGTATGGCTAAAACATCAAAATACAAGTGACTCGCAAGTTTAGTGCTGAAAATTGCTCGATCTGTGCGCGAAGCAATATTATTAGGCAGGACCTTAAATCAGGCTCTTGGATTTGGAAGGAATGAATCATTCCTAACTGACGTCCGGCCTTTCATGAGAGCTACTGGATGACTGGTTTAGGCGAGGGGACTTTGTTGTCCTTGGCTGTAGCAGGCAGTGTCTGTTAATAGTGTAGTATAAAAAGGAATGACGAAGGCAGAGGCTGATCGATTAGACGTTTTTGAAGAGTTGGGAGGGAAAGGGTTCGTTTTAGTACAATGATTCTAATATCACGCGATTACTCTGGCATGATAAACCGCGCAGCTCGGCTTTGAAGATCTCCTAATTCATCGGTAAGGTATGATTGTGAAGGGTTCCAGATGGGTGAAGCATATTCGAGCTTCGGGCGAACATGTCTGATAAGCCAGTTGTCTGATTTCACATGCTGCTGATTTTGCGTTTCGTCACCAATAACCGAGAGTGCGCAAAGCCTGTAAGTCTATTGAATTAATAAGAGCAGCCGATGATAAGGACGATGTCACGTGAGCGCCAAAGTACTTGATAGAGGAAGTTCGGGCAATATCGTACTTGCTGTTAATAGAGGTTTGCCTACGAGTGAAGGACATGAATTGGCATTTTTCAGGATTAGAACCATCGAGCATAAACAACGCTCCTCAGGAGCCTTGTGCTGTCGTCGCAATTGAAGTATCAGCCCAAGCCTCAGCTTCGCGAGGGATGGAACACAGCCGTGCCAAGCTTTCTGTAGCTGTGCAGGCAAAGCTAGTCAGGGAAGGAAAAGAGTCAGACCTTTGTCCCCGCGCTGTGGGAAGAGGGGAATTATCGTACGGAAGTATCAGCGCATGTAGGGCATAAGGCTTACAACACAGATATCCAGCGCTGCACCCAACTTCTGCCCGCAGGAGGAGCCGCGCCACCATAGAGAAATGTTTTTGCTTTGCAGGCAAGTTGAATTCTGCATTTCTGTAACCGGCCTATGTTGCTATTGACTATGACGAGATTCACTGGTCACTGACCAAGGTCAACAAAATAATGATGTTTCGGGAGCGCTACGGCTCCCTTGTTCACAGTGAGCAACCAGCCGGACGTCCCGGGCTTTTTGTAGGGGTTACTATCGTTCTGAGGAATTTCGCGTAGATAGGGTGCAATGTGCCGTCATTCTTATTTATTGTGTTGGGCTTAGTCTGGATGATTAATGACTCGAGATTTCGGGGGGCTGATACATTATTTCTCGTTGTCACTACATCTGCTTCATCCCAGTTAATTTCATGACCAGTCTTTTGCGCATCCTCCGCGATTGCGTTCGTTGTCACTTTTCCTTTTCGTGCACCGTACTGATTTTCTTTCAGGCGTCTCTTGAAATCTTTCGTTTCGTCTATGTAAACTGACGAACAGTCGGCGCAGGCAATCTTGTAAACCACGCCGGGAAAATTGGCACGAGGGAGCTGGTCTTTCACGTTTACAAGCTCATTTCTTATCTTGCTTGTTGGGGCATGTGCAACATGGACGCCGTGCTTGCGGAGCATCCGCGCCAGCGCCTCGCTGATCCCTGATACATACGGGATAGCGGCTAGTTTCGGTTTCGGTGCGTTACAAATTTCGTCTTCCCGGGCAGTAGGCTTATTTGATAGAGCCAATCTTTGCGTGTTCCGAATGAAGGAATGCGGGTAGCCGTTTCTTTTCAAATCTTTTTCCACGGTATTCATTTCGTGGTTCAGGGCGGCGTCTTCATTGCATACTTCCCTGACACGGTTGATTAGAGATGCAACCACTGACCGCTTATGACTGACAGGTTGTGCTGAATTGAAATTTAGGTACCTTCCTGAATGTGTCGGTTTCCGGTAGACGCGAAAACTAAGACCTGTCGGAGTACGGGTTACAAAGGTGTCAGGAACGGAAGGCAGCCGTCGGTCTCTTCCTCAACAGTATAGCTGATTGATTGCTCAATGGCATTAAGGTGATCAAGGAAAGTGCAGGTGTACTCCCGGTCTATGACGCAGAAGCAGTCGTCCACATACCTCAGAAATCCTTTTGGTCGCGGTTGGAAGGTGGCCAAAGCTTTGCTTTCGATGGCTTCCATAGCGATGTTAGCCGCTGTGACCGAGATGGCTGCCCCATTGATGTGCCAAAGGTGTGTTGGTAGAGGTTGCCGGTATACGTAAAATATGTGTTGGCGAGACAGATCTGCAAAAGTTGGCAAAGTTCCGCTGCTTCGAAAGGTGACCGATTCTGCCACGAGGTGTCATTCTCGATACGTTGCTTACATGTCTCAACTGCGAGATCAATAGGCACGCTTGTAAAAAGCGAGCAGACGTCGAAAGAAATGATCTCATCTGTGTCTTCTAGGGCGACCTCTTTGACCTTGTTGACCTGCTTACCACACGCACCTGCGTTTCAACCTCGATTGAAAGTCTAACCACGTTATTCCAAGATCCTTACGTCTAAAAAAACCGGTAAACACACGTTTTGGTTTGCATGTGGTTGCAAAAGTTGAGCGTCATCTCCTTCAAGCAAGGATTGAATAATGCGAGCTGACAAAGAAGCGCTTAGAAACTGAACTCTTCTTTGCAAAGCGACAATTGGAATTTATCGCTCCGAATGTTCTCTCCAGAGTTCAGTTCGTTTCGAACTATGAAACGTACAGAAGAGAGGAGAGACGTCTGAAATCGCAGGATAAAAAGCTGCAGACTTTTCTTGCTGGAAAGGAGATAGCGACCAGGGCGGCACCAATCTTCGAAACACGGAACCTGTCGTCCTACAAATTTAAACCATCCGAAGCGAAGGTGCTCAGCCTAGGTTTCAATTTCAACCAAGGGAAGGCACCGGACCCACGAAAGGTTGCATATGCCGTAGAAGGGGGAGTACGACTTCTGCAACGAGACATTCAGGACGAAGTTCGAACGAAGGCGATAGGTGTGTTGTCACGCATGAAGAAGACGTCATCAAACCGCCCTCTTGGTCAAGATGAACGCTCAGCAATCCGCAGCCTCCAGGCTACAAGGATATAGCCGTCCTGCCGGCAGATAAAGGGAAGGTCACTGTTATTCTTGACCGGTCTTCTTACAAGCAAAAAATGGAGGCCATGCTTCAGGACGAGACCACTTACTGGCGGATCCCGAAAGACCCTACTCCCAAAGTGCAGACGTCTCTTGAAAAAATGCTAGGAGAAATCTTCAAGGGCATCCCGCCGTCTATGAAACGGCGTTATTATCAGTTGCTATGTACAAACGGCTCAGCGCCCGCCATATACGGACTACCAAAGGTGCATAAACCAGTGATTCCCCTGCGCTCAATAGTGCATTTTAGAAAGTCCTTTATACTCGTTGTCACAGTACCTTCATGGCGTTCTCTCTCCGCTGGTGGGCAAGAGGAGGCACAGACATCAAGAATTCATCCGACTTCATCAACAAGGTCAAAGAGGTCTCCCTAGAAGACACAGATGAGATCGTTTCTTTCGACGTCTGCTCGCTTTTTTACAAGCGTGCCTGTTGATCTCGCAGCTCTGACATGTAAGCAACGTCTCGAGAATGACACCTCGTGGCAGGAGCGGACACCGTTCGAAGCAGCGGAACTTTGCCAACTTTTGCAGTTCTGTCTCGCCAACACATATTTTACGTACACAGGCAACTTTTACCAACAGACCTTTGGCAACGCAATGGGGGCAGCCATCTCGGTCACAGCGGCTAACATCGCTATGGAAGCCATCGAAAGCAAAGCTTTGGGCACTTTCCAACCGCGACCAAAAGTATTTCTTAGGTATGTGGACGACTGCTTCTGCGTCATAGACAGGAAGCACACCCGCACTTTCCTTGATCACCTTAATGCCATTGAGCCGTTAATCAACTTTACTGTTGAGGAAGAGACCGACGGCTGCCTTCCGTTCCTCGACACCTTGGTAACCCGTACTCCGACAGGTCTTAGTTTTCGCGTCTACCGGAAACCGACGTATTCCGGAAGGTACCTAACCTTCAATTCAGCACACCCTGTCACTCATAAGCGGTCAGTGGTTGCATCTCGGATCGACCGTTTCAGGGAAGTATGCAATGAAGACGCCGCCCTAAACCACGAAATGAAGACCGTGGAATAAGATTTGAAAAGGAACGGCTGCCTGCTTTCCTTCATTCGGAACACGCAAAGATTGGCTCTATCAAATAAGCCTACTGCCCGGGAAGACGAAATTTGTAACGCACCGAAACCGAAACTAGCCGCTATCCCGTATGTATCAGGGATCAGCGAGGCGCTGGCGCGGATGCTCCGCAAGCACGGCGTCCATGTTGCACATGCCCCAACAAGCAAGATAAGAAATGAGCTTGTAAACGTGAAAGACGAGCTCCCTCGTGCCAATTTTCCCGGCATGGTTTACAAGATTGCCTGCGCCGACTGTTCGTCAGTTTACATAGGCGAAACGAAAGATTTCATGAGACGCCTGAAAAAAAATCAGTACGGTGCAGGAAAAGGAAAAGTGACAACGAACGCAATCGCGGAGGATGCGCAAAAGACTGGTCATGAAATTAACTGGGATAAAGCAGATGTAGTGACAACGAAATGTATCAGCCCTCCGAAATCTCGAGTCATTAATCACCCAGACTAAGCCCAACACAATAAATAAGAATGGCGGCACATTGCACCCTATCTACGCGAAATTCCTCAGAACGATAGTAACCCCTAAAAAAAGCCCGGGACGTCCAGCTGGTTGCTCATTGTGAACAAGGGAGCCGTAGCGCTCCCGACCTTGGTCAGTGACCTGTGAACCTCATCAAGCCATGATTCCTGACCAGACGGTATGCCGTCGAACCCTCGACTACATTGCTATTGACTACCCATAAAATATTACATGGCATTTTTAGTGGCCGCTGCAAGTAAGAGGCAGGGTTAGGAAAAGCGCCCCATATAAGAAACCGGTGTCACTCTCGGTGGAAAGTCCTCGTGTGCCTTCTGTATCATGTGGATGTCCTCAATGTAAACTGCACCAAACAGTTTAACGCGATAGCGTTAAGGGTGCCGATCAGCGTAAATGCTGGCGTACATCCTAGCTGATGTGTCGGGAAACTCCGGATTGGCCGAAACGGTTGCTGCGTCACATGTGGAGTGGCGTTTGAAAAGTGATTAAAACGTTAGAAACCTGGTAGTTAGAAGGTCGCATCATGATTAAAAATTCACTAAGACATTTAATAAAAAGCCGGGTCTTCCAGGTAACATTTCCTCAATTTTTAAATTTCTCTTTTAGAGTTACAAGGGTGTGTTTTTCGCCGTAGCATTGCCAGTGGTGTAGCGCTTCAGAATACAGCTAATAGGTGCTAACAAGTGGGCTTGTTAACTTAGATTGAATAGCAAGCATTTTAGCTGTTACCGTTGGGCTTCTTAATTACTGAGAGGGTTGCAGTCCACCGTAATTAATATCCATATCAATTTTTAGAACTTCAAAAACGCATATACTCTCTGTGCTGTGGAGCAATAAATCTTGGCTATTCTGACGATTTGCGTTGTGGAAATAAGGGGGGGGGGGGGCAGCCTTCCGTATCAGCACTCCCACTTCGCTCGCTAACCGCAAAGTGGTTCGTGCTCGAGGGAACAAAGGGAGGGATGACAAAGCGTGAACACTCATATGCTCTTTATTGCAATTGCATTTACCACACAGAACAGGCCAGGCAGCTACAGAACATCACAGAGGCATTCCTTAGATTTAGAAGGGTACGAAAGAAGGGCTTCCGACCTACCGGCTGGTGCCGGGGCGCAACTTCGGAGGTATTGGTGGCGAATGTTTGTGTGCGCCGGCAATGGCGGCCGCGTTTTCCCGTGCGCACCGCATTCTTGGGGTGAAGCCATCCCTGAGCATTTGCTGGCGAAGGTGCCGAGAGCTCGCGCTTGCTGAGCTCACTTCGTTGCATGGAACCAGAAGTCCAGCGGCAAGGCACAGCAGATATCCGTGTCCGACCGCAGAAGGTTACGAGAGCGTAGGTTATACAACTGCTCGTGACGCTCGCCTGATCCCGAAGAAGCTCTCTCCGGCTCACGACCGCTCTCGAGTGGAGCGCGCGCTTTTCTTCTTACGGCCTTCGCATTGGAGTCTGTTTCCGCCTCCCGCCGTACCCCGGTGGGGTCACCACTGCCCCGCCGCTCCGCTGCTGCGACCGCTGTTCACGCGGAAGGAGAATGCGCGCTCGGTTCCAGTTCAGCCCGCGTCAGTTTTAACTGTCATGCCTTTATATTTTACCTCTTGCACTTTACGCAAAGACCGCGTAGTCAGCCCCTTTGCCATGGTAGAAATCTGAAAACACGGATTAACGTTTGCGCGCTCTCTATTTTAGCCCGACTGTGTATGGTCGAACGTATGCTTCGAGCACTGACGTCAACACGTTCTGCCCTTATACATTGCTTGCAGTGACGTCATAGATAGGAACATGTGATGCTGTTCCGCCATGTTGGTGCTGTCACAGCGGCCGTGGTGCAGTTCATGCAATTCGCGCGCACGGTGTACTTTCGACGGTGTCGCGATGGTTATCTGCGCTGTTGTTGGATGCTCCAACCTCACTTGTTGGGCGATATCAACAAACACAAACTTTTTTTCGTCTCCCAAAGATCATCCAGCATCAAGGTGACATTACGAAAGCTTCATGCGCGAATCGACGGGAGGTGTGGATGGCTCGGATAACACGCGCCGATCTCAAAAACGAAAGGCCGGGCATTCATGCTTGCGGCGTCCACTTCGTAAAAGGTAAGTCCGTCGCATATGCACAGTGTTTATTTAGGTGCATGACGTATAAGCATAGCGGAAACTCTCATTTTAAACAAGTTTCTCTTGCATTTTGTAGGCAGACCATCAAAACTGTGGGAGGAGACGGACCCGGACTGGGCCCCTCCGCTTTTGCTCGGCTATAGCGCAGAACAGGGTGATTCCGGACGCCACCCTCGCGCGGCAAGACGACGGACCCAGAAACGTGCGGCTCGAGCGGAGCGTCAGGCCACATTCTCACAGACGGCCTTCTCTACGGCGCGGCGACGACGGAGCCGAAAACCGCGGCAGCAACGGAGCGGAGCGGTGTTCTGATCGAAATAGGCGCCGAACAGCGGCAAACCAGTTAGGGCGGGTGCTCGCTCCTCCCACGTTTCTCCCGCGTGGAAAAAAATGGTGCTGGTGGAGTCCGAAGGAGATGCCGAAGGTGCAGTGCGCGTTACTCTGCTTGACAATTATCGCAGAACAAACATGCGATCGCGCTAGCGGTGGCAAAAGTTAGAAATCAGGTGAATAACTTTGCGCAATTCCACATTTTTATAGCGAAACACCACGCGTACAGCACCAAAACATATTTATACGAATATAGCAAGCTACTATTAAGGCGCTGCGTGCACTGCAGTGACATTATTCTGGCCAATGTGAACGAAATCGAACATATGTAGGGGGTAATGAACTCTGTTATCAATACAGGAATGGTTTGTCAGGGCTTGCTAGATTGTTCTTTATACTAACGTTCGAGAATTAGGCTATCCAAACAGTTTGAGAACGCTTTACCAGTATAGGCTAATTGAAACAATGAGGCCCTAAAAGCTAGCAACAAGTAAACGGGGTTTCAAAGCAGCTTTCATCGCAGGAAGCGGCTAAAAGCCATCAGCTCGACGGGTTGGTGGCGGCCTTCGACACAGCGCTCGTGTTTGTTCCGTCCTCATGTTCTTGCGCGCTGTTTTACCATGAATAGTAGTAACCAACTTGCTCAGCTTTCCGTACTTCTTCTTCCAGTGTTATTCCTATGATACGCTTTTTTATTACTCCGTTGTTTTTCATCTCGCGTTTCTTCATCCTCTTTCCTGTCTTTGCATTGTTTTTATTTGAGTTTGTTTTTCTGCTCTTTATCTCATCTGCCCCGTCACCTCTATCCTCCTTTTTGTTTTCTTCACCTGAATGGTCGTTCATTTCATCAGCCACCCTCTGTCTTCGGTTTAAACCTGGTAACCGGCTTTCCGTTACCGTCCCGAACTCCCTCTGTTCGCCATAGTCCACGGGCCGTGTTTTTTTTTAGTTTTTGTCTGAGTTCAGGTTCGTTCTTCGGGCTCCACAACAGGTGCCCCACCGTCCGAGGCGGCAATACAGACGAGATCAGGCAACACTTGACTCAAGGAAGGCAAACTGAATCTTTATACAGGAATTCACATATTTGCAACAGAATAAACGGCGAGTGATTACGTGGAACTGGCTGAGGGAAAATCTTCCCTCCTTGGCATCGCCGAAGATGCAAGGGATCGAAATCTAGCTCAGAACAATTTTCCAGGCTCCGGAGCCCGGTTTTGAAACCTAGGAACCTGTCCCACATTTGGCACCACACAATCACAACACACTAACACATGATTTGTATACAAACTGCATGACATGTGTTGCAGGTTCCGCAAGGTTCAAACCCCTCTCCCTAAAATACTCAGCACGATAAGAACATCAAAATTGCTTTTAAAAAATGGCATTCGGGGAACGGGCCCTCGAAATGATTGGCCCACTAGGTTTACGTGCCACGCCCCATACTTCTGCAGTATTACTCAATCTCTCTCCCTTACCAAGTAAAAATAAAAACGCGAAAATACATCAAAGACACTCCTACGTGTCGCCCGCTTCCTGAGAACCCGTGAACTGGCGGCTCCCAGCATTACGGCAATCATCGATCTCAACCGAGCCGCTACAGCCGCAAGTAACAAACTACTCGTCTTCGTGCCGACTGTTGACAGGCGTCCCCCCAAAATGTGGAAAGCGGCGCCAGCCTGTCGTTGCTGTCTCTGAACGTGCGTCAGCATCCCTTTTGTATGTACACCTACGTTTCGTTAACCCGGCCCACTTCTCGAGAGCCGTTGGTATGCCCCGTCCTCGGGCTTCGGCGCCGCCGCGGCTCAGCCGCGGCGTCTGCTGGACGCGCCCGCACCTGACCGTACGCTACACTTATTTGTTCTCAGCATCGCGCGAGCGTCCAGACCCGTCTCGCCCGGCGGCGTATTTACGTTTGCTAGCCGCTGCAGACAAGACCAATGTTGCCCGTGCCCGTTCCCGACAAGTGCAATGTTGCCAAAACAGACGCTGCAGCCAAGTTCAGTGTTGCCCACGCCCGTTCCCGACAAGTGCAATGTTGCCAAAACCGCTGCCGCGTATTTCCGTTTGCTGGCCGTTCCGTTTGCTAGCCGTTCCCCCGCGTCTGCCCAAGTTATATTGTAGTAACGCTAGCCTGCGTCTGCACAAGTTGTATTGTAGTACCGCTAGCCTGCGTCTGCACAAGTTCCCCGCGTCTGCACAAGTTGTATTGTAATAACGCTAGCCTGGCCTGCATTTGTGCGAATAGGTGTCACCGGCAGTGTTATATTGTAGTAACGCTAGCCTGCGTCTGCACAAGTTCCCCGCGTCTGCACAAGTTGTATTGTAGTAACGCTAGCCTGGCCTATACATTTGTGTGAATAGGTGAGTGTCACCGCCAGTGTGTGAAATTCCTGGCCTTTCACAAACCGTCAAACGTTCATATCTATCTTATACCTCTCATGAAAGCTGCGCGCGGTTACGGGTGACGTCGTCGCATGATTGTTTAGGCGAAACTGAAAAAAAGGAGCTGAGGTGACAATTGTGTCAGGTAACTTAGAACAGTGCACGGGGCTGTAAGATCATTGCCTTTAGACACTGTTGCAAACAGTTTCATGATGGCATATACTTGCTGTCGGCATACCCTTGCTGTCTTATCTTCACATTGGACACAGGAATGGAAAAATCCCACTAAGCGCAACCTCCCATACCTAAACTGTTCAGAGTGCAAACAGTAGTCATTATTATTATTGCATCCACTGCTCTGTGTCTAATCTGAGCTCGATGTGGCATCCACATGTTTTCTGCAATCTGTGATCTGGTAGGTCCTAAACATAGGTGATAATGCTGCTTGGTTTATGTGCTTGCTCCTTTTCTCCAATGCATAATGACTCTTTTGGTGTTGTTTAAAGTGAGCCGCCCTTTGGTGGTTGCTTATATAGTGTCCTCAGAATAAAAAAGAAAAAGGTGGCTACTTCTCTGAACATCAATATTTATTTTTTATTTAACAGGTACTTGCACCACCCCATAGGACATTACAGCAAGCTGTTCCACTCTAAGATAAGTAAAAAACAGAAGAATAGAAAACATCACCCTTTAAGGAAAGCTCTTTCACCTTCAAATGCTTCAATATGTAATTAAGTTGGTTGATTTCGTGGTGGAAATCAAGCAGCACTGTTGTGAATTTTTTCAATTTACTTATAAGTGGCCATGTCTCCAAGCCTCAACAAACACATCCATATTCAAGTATTGATCACAAATGACTATCAGCTGTATTCTGAAATCACTTTGCAAATGACCGAATCTCTACTGTAATAAACCCAGAACTGATGGCTGCCTTGTTCCCAATGTAATTCAGTTGCTTATTCCAAGGCCCGAGATAAAAAGCACACCCCCAATCAGATGGGTTTCCGTCCTACCCTCGAGTTCATCAACTTACACCGGTCGTATGGCCAAAGAGCAATCACCGAAATCTGTCGATTTACTTCGTGACCACTCGAGTGGCATCATTCAAATGGTCACTTGAACTTCAACATGACATATGCAAGACCCTTGGCCTCATTCCTCAGTCCCTCCGCCTCAACAGGCCCGTTTCCACAAGTTTCGGCTACAGCATTGTCGCCAAGGCTGAACGATTTCTACTACAGGCAAGAATTTTGGATTGCAAACAAACTATTAGTAAACGAGAAAACAAAGCTTTCTTTGCACGGTGCCGGCTAGAGTGCCAGTACTCGGCAGTATTCCTAAGTGTGCAGCTACACGCCAATTTTCAGGCCAAATTATCTGCAGCCAGAGCAGAACAGTCCCACGAAGACAAACTCTACAGGCTCACACATCAGGATAGGCCTGCACACAGCAACGTCACTTTGTCACTTTGTCAACGTCACTTTGTGCGTCTTGACAACTGTGATATGATGGTCTCTTTTGATGTCAAGCCACTCTTCGTGAGTGTTCCAACTGACTTAGCAGTCGAGGTTTGCGGGGCGGCCCTAGAATCTGATGCTACTTCGCCTGGCAGGTCGCCAATCGATGTGCCAGATCTCGGGCGACTCCTGCGTTTCTGCCTGAGTAACACATATTTTACTTTCGACCAGCTGTTTTACAAACAGGTTCACGGCACAGCCATGGGTGCTTCAGTTTCTGTTACCGCTGCAAGCCTAACAATGGAATGGCTTGAAAGCCACGCACTAAATTCATTCAGCCCACAGCCAAAGATTTTTGTGTGGTACGTTGATGACTGCTTTGCTATTATTAAGAAGGATGTTTTATTTGATTTCACAGCGCATCTTAACAGCACCGAAAGAGCTGTCCAGTTCACAGTCGAAAAAGAAGAGAATGGAGAGCTTCCGTTTTTGGATGTCTTAGTGAAACGAAGCCAATCCATGCTCTCATCCAAAGTGTACAGGGAGAGCACTCATAGTGGCTGCTATCTTCACTTTCACTCCTTTCACCCAGCCTCTCACAAGAGATCAGTAGTTGCCTCGCTATTTCTTCAAGCAAACCGCATCTGCACAGAGCCAGAGGACGTGAAGGCCGACCGTCAAGGTGTTCGCAAGGACTTCTCCGAATGTGGCTACCTGTTGCCTTTCGTCAACGCTGTGGAACGCAAACTGTTGCAACCCCCACGATCCGACAGTGGCTCAGCCGCCAAAAAACGTGGACCAGTGGCATATGTGCCCGGGTTCAATGAAGCCTTGGCACGCATCTTGCGATCTTATGACGCTGAGGTGTCGCACGTGGCGGCGAAAAAGTTGCTCGTCAATGTAAAAAGACTGCCTGCCGAAAGAAAAATTTCCGGGCGTAGTGTACACTATACCGTGCAGAGACTGTAACTATGTGTATGTAGGTGAAAGTGGAAACTTCGTTAAAAGGTTGAGACAACACTTGCATGCTGTTGCAGACAAGAAAGCCTCGTCAAATGCACTAGACTCCTTAGCCATTCAAACAACCGAACACACTCTTAATCGCACTGACGGGGCACTTCCTAGTGCATGAGCCCACTGCCTAGGGCACATTTTCAAGCTTAAATAGACAGCATTTCACGTCTGCACCTTTTTGTGAACAAGGCTCCCGTGTGAGAGCCGAAACGTCATTTAGGAGTTCATTTTATTTTGCCGCTGTTCTGCCTTCTCGATGTACAGCCCCGACCAAACAGGTTTCCGTCCAACCCTCGACTTCATGCAGGAAGCATATACTGTCGAGAAAGCCCAAGAGGGAGCCTAAATTCAAACGTAAACATGTGTTAGTTCATGCTGTAGGTCATCCTGCTAGGACTGCAGCCACTGTGAAAAAACGTGAAGCTGCTTTCATGCATGTTGCACAAAGCATTATCTAACATTATCTCTAATCCCAAGTTTCACTGTACTCCGGAAATGCAGAAAGATGACCTCGAGAAACTGCCAGAAAGCACATGTTAGGTCCAACAGGTTTGCAGCATAAGAATCCAGTTATCTAAAAGCTTCCTGCTACATTTTATTCCATTGCAAAGAAAGTAAATTCGAACACTCTGTGAACTGCAGCAAATAGCCTGCTAAATATACCTGTTAAATGAAACAGGTGCAATCAGACTCCACAGCCTTGGCAAAAGAAAAATAGGAAATTGGAAGGGGGTAGGTAATGCAGGCAGCACTGCAGCAAAAACCCTCTTGCAACCGAACAGTAAACATGAACGTTCATCGTGAGAGGCACTGAATGGAACTGTAAAGTGAGAGTGCGATTGATTTGTGTCTTAAGTCTGTGTACACAATGCTGTATCAAAAGTATCGTTACAATAGGATGCGTATATTCTCAAAGACTGAATAGGAAATTCCTGTTGACAGTGTCAGCATGGAGCCTCTTGTTTTGTTTTGAGTTTCAGATTGATAACTGTTTTGGGGCAAGGAGAATGTTGGGGAATGGAAGATGCTCTTGGAATGCACATTCACAATGTAGCTCAAAGTGTTTAAGGGAAACACTCAAGGTGAAGTGCATTTCAATTAGGCAGTAATTACTCATGAGTTTCTACTTGATCACATTTATACGGTTGCAGAGCAAAGCTAGACAGCTTTTTCATAAACTTTGCAACTGAAGGAAAATTCTTCTTAGTCTGGGGTAGAACCAGGGACCACAGCCTGCCTGGGCAGTCACTCTACTTTTAAGCTAACCAGGATGCCTAGCTGATGTCATGGTGCACGAGGCCATATTGACCAACAACCTGAAGCAAGAACGGTGTTAGTCTCGCTCTGAGCTGTTCATCAATTAGCTCTCTTTACCTAAATGGTTTGAAGGTTCAGACACCATGAGACACAGTACTGGAAATAGTTCAGGATAGCCCTTGGCCTTTTGCTTGTAACAGCCTATGCAGAAGTTCTCGAGGCAGCAAGGTCACACTACGTTAAGTGTATGTCTTCGGTCTTCTTTATATGCTTTAAATTAATCCGGAGCCCTCCACTAAGGTGACCCTTGTAGCCGGCAGGTTGTTTTAGGATGTTAAACCCTACAATTTACAAATTTTCCTCGCACGGTACGCTGGAGCCGTAGATGGGGAAGAGAGAAAGTCAAAAAGAGAGGCAATCCATTGATATTTACGCTGCTCAGAAGGCATGCCGGAGGTGGTGAGCGAAGGTGCAGCGGATTCGAGGGTAGAGAGGCTGGCAAGCTCGGCCAGTAGCGGGGAGCGGGACAAGGCAAGATATACGACACGTATGGTATATTCTTGTAGACGGAGATCCCATCGCGCAAGGCGACCGCAGGGATCTTTTAGCGAAGAAAGCCAACATAGGGCATGATGGTTGGTGACCACATCAAAAGGACGGCCATTATGATAGAGTCGAAACTTGCCAAGAGCCCAGACAATGGCTAAGCACTCTTTTTTCTACCACGGAGTAGTTGGATTCGGCTTTTGTGAGGGTGCGGCAGGAGTCAGCAACCACATATTCCTCGAATCCAGACTTGCGTTGGGCGAGCACAGTCCCGAGGCCAATGCCACTGGCGTCCGTGTGTACTTCGGTTGGGTCTTGCAGGTCGAAGTGACGCAAGGTGGGTGGTGTCTTGAGGAGACTGCGCGTCGTCGCAGGCAGGCAACCAACTCGAAAAACCTATGTTGCTGCTGATAAGCTGAGTTAAAGGGGCAACAATGGCCGTAAAGTTGTGAATAAAACGTCGAAAATAGGAACAGAGGCCTAGGAAGCTGCACAGTTCCTTAATGCAAGTAGGTGTTGGAAACGCAGTCACAGCACGAAGTTTGCTTGTGTCAGGGCGGACGCCTCCTTCTGACACAACGTGGCCTAAAATTTTCAATTCACAAGCAGCAAATCGACACTTTTTTAATTTCAGCTGAAGGCTGGCGTTCTTGAGGCAGGTTAAGATGTGCTTCAGTCGGGACAGATGAGTTGCAAAGTCGGGCGAAAAGATCACGATGTCGTCGAGATAACAGAGGGCACGGCTTCCATTTCAGGCAGTGCAGAATGGTGTTCATCATGCACTCGAAAGTAGTTGGAGCATTACAGAGGCCAAAAGGCAAGACGTTAAATTCATACAGGCCATCAGGGGTCACAAGTGCGGTTTTAGGGTGATCGTCAGATACCAGGGGACCTACCAGTACCCATAGCGTAAATCGAGAGAAGCGAAATGCTCTACTCCTTGGAGGAAATCCAGAGCATCATCAGTGCGGGGATGAGGGTAAACATCCTTTCGCGTGATCTTATTCAGGTGGCGGTAATCAATGCAGAAGCGAGTAGAGCCGTCTTTCTTCTTCACGAGTACCACGGGTGAGGCCCAGGGACTGTGTGAGGCTTGAATCACGCCGCTCTGAAGCATGGTGTCACCTTGTTCTTGAATAACATGCCACTCACTGGCGGAGACACGATATGGGCACTGACACAGAGGGGCGCGGTCACCGGTGGCGATGTGGTGGGCGACAGTCGACGTGCGGGTTAAAGCGGTCTGGTGTAAATCGGAGGAGGAACGAAAGTGATGAAGCAGCGCGAGAAGTTGGGTGTGTTGAGGTGCAGGGAGAGAGGCGTTGATGGCGGGAAGGAAAACGTCTGGATGCAAAGTGTCGAGGGCAGGAACCAGCGGGCTGATGGCATCTACGTCGAGGGACGGCGAATCATCAGTCTCCTCGTGATAGAGAATGAAATCAATGATTTAAACAGTTCCGAAACACTCACTGCAACGCTCAGTGGAAGCATATGTAAATGGATTCGTCACGAACAACGCGCTAAGGCCAGATGTCAGGGTGAGGATGACGTAAGGTATGGGCACGTACTTGCGGCAAAAAAAGAGGTGCGATGGCGTAAAAAAGTATGTTGCCATCGCAAACAAGGTCAGAAGTGATGGGCACTAGAACTGAAGAGCAGGCAGGCAATTCAGTGTCTTCAGCAACGACGGCTTTGGCAGGAGCAGCAGCAGGGGCATTGGGCGGCGAAGAGCCGCTGAGTGCGAAGAACTTGAGTTCAGCTCGAGCACCATCGATGACTGCATTATGGCGCATCAGGAAGACCCAACCGAAGATGATTTAATGAGCACAGGTAGACAGAATGATGAATTCAATCACGTAGATGATCTCCTGAATAATGACGCGAGCCGCGCACGTCGCTAACGGTGCAATAGCCTGCACTCTTGCGGTGCCTAGCGAAAATCTAGAAAGTGGGGTCGTCACTTTTTGCAAGGAGCAGTAAAAGATGGCCGCCATGGCAGAAGCAGCAGCGTCGGTGTCGACAAGCGCCAGAACAGAAACACCCTCTGCAGAAACGGCGATCAGATTTGCGGGAGATAATTGAGGCCTTGGACATTTCGCTGGTGGCGCAGTTCTTGCCTCAGGAACTGCAGTATTTAACTTTCCTCTTGCAAAAGATCCAGGCACCAATGCATGGGAGAAAGGGAACGGCGACGAGGAGAAGGTGAGCGCTCGGTAGAGACGGTAGTGTGATCAGGTGAACGAGGGCAACTCTGTGGCGGCTCGGCTGGTGGTGAATATTCACTGGGAGGAGGCCAGTAACCGGGAACCTGGGAGATTGGTACACGACGACAAAGCTGGGCCACATGACCGGGCAATCTGTAAGAGCAACAAATAGGCCGGTTGTAACTGGTACGCCAAGGATTGCCGAATTGTCGAAGCGGTCGGAAAAAAGGCGTCAGAGCGTGAGGGGGCTTGAGACATAGATGCTTGAGGTGGAGCATAGGTTGGGCAGTAGTTAGGTGGCCCCGGCCGTGCGACGACGGCAGCAGCGTAAGTCAGGGGTGCAGTGACAGGTGCGGGCGGCTAGCTGGCGCAGGCGGAGGGACCAGTGGAAGGGCCTCAGCCACTTTTTCACTGATGACAGTGCGAAGGTCGGGTACCAGGTACGGAGATTGCACGGAGTGGGATGGCAGAAGCGATAGTTGACGTGCAACTTCCTCATGCACGAAATCTTTGATGTGTGCCAATAGTTGCGAGTGGTCGGGTGCAGCTGACAGGCCGGCAAGCGACTCGACAAGCGCTGTGTGCTGGCGAGTGATTAGCCTCTGCTTGCGCAGCTTGTCGTAGCTCTGGCGGAGACTGACAACTTCGGCAATGGTGCAAAGATTTCGCGACAGCAGCATCTGAAAGGCATCAACCTCAGACATCTGGGCGTTGATGCGCAGGCACAGGTTTACCACATCTTCAGTGTAGCTTGTGAACGTCTCACTCGAGTGCTGAGTGCGCTCGAGCAAGCGGTGTTCAGCGCACAGCTTGCGCACAGCAGGACGTCCTAACACTTCGGTGAGGTTCGCCTTGAAAGCAGCCCACGTAGAGAAGTCTGCTTCATGGCTTGAAAACCACAGGCTGGCAACGCCGGTCAAATAAAAGATGACGGCGCTAAACTTGGTAGTATCGTCCCACTTGTTAGATGTGCTCACCTGCTCGTATGTGAGCCAGTCTTCAGCATCATGATCATCAGTACCGCTGAAGAGGGTGGGGTCCCGCTGCCGGAGGGAGCTGGAGCAGAGGACTGAGGAGTCCACCTGCACGGCTTGGTGGTTGGCGTCATTAGGCATAGTGGGGGTCGGTTGTGTGCGGCTGCAAAGGCCCAGGGCGGTATGAGGATGCTAAACCAAACCTCCATCTAATGTAACGGGGGCTTAGGTCAGCGCTCAGGCTGCGGCAAAACCACGGCGGCGACAGTCTCTGGTCTGTCCAGGTCAGTACGCTCTCGCTCTGAGCAATGGCAGTGCGGCTAGAATAATGCCCTTTTTCTTCTTCTTTCGTTACGAGTACAGCGCTTGTAAAATGTTCAGTCAGGAAAAAACATGCTCTTTTGAGCACACTGGCAAATTCTGATGTCCCCATTTGGTGCTGGTCAAGGTAGGAAATTGTTGATTCTGCCACACCCACAAAGAGTTATTGAAGCCATCTTGGTTCACTTAGCTTCTTGACAGGCTAAGGATTACTGGTGATGTGTGTCCATCCTAGTGGCACTTGGCACTAGGCACATTGTCTCAGACATTGCAGCTCAGTGCGTGCTTCCGTTTTAGGCTCCTTACTGCCCCTGATTGTGGTGGCCGTCCAGCGGGAACACGTCCTGAGCCCCTTGCCAGACATGGTCGGCGCCTTGCCAGGCTTGTGGGTTGCACCTTTATCTTCTGGCCTCGCCGCCTGTCTGGTTTTGTTGCGGCCTTTACGGTTAGCATAACTCCATATGCGCCACTGCTTGTATTCACGCTACCGAGCTGTGCATTCACGGTATCAAGTAAAGCGGCGTATGACAAGTTTCCCTCAGCGAGTCTGTGTAGACGTCGCAGGTGTTGCTCCAGGGTCCTGTATTTTTCTTCGAGATCCTGCAAAAGGTTAATGAAGTCTGATTTTAATACGTCACCAGTTATGGCAGCTGGAACACTAAGTGGCTAGGAGTGTAATTATTAGACCTTGCTGAAGGCTAACTATTTTCGTCATGCAATAAGGTATCTTGCATCATGGTTGTGCTGTTTTGCCTACAAGATTTTTTTTCACTTTTGATGGAAGTAAATAGAATGAAAGGTTCTGCTGTACCTCTGGCTTTAAACATGGCTCAGGACTGGTCTCATCCGACGTATCCATTGGTTGATCACAGAAGCTGGGGCCTTGGTGGTGTTCTGGGTCTTGCAGACTGGCAGAAGAAGACACAGAAGTGCCTGCAGGTGCATCACTTTGTAGACCTCCCGTCATGGGCATAAAAAACTCCAGTGGTGGGCATCTCTCACCCAGTGCCAGCTGACCCAGCTGGACACAGTCAGGAGGTGTTAGCTGTGGGCTGTTAGGAAAGGACCCTCCAAAGGCCCTCTGTACAAGTGCCTGGTGTTTGCAGAAGGCCCCTTGACTCCCTGCCCAGCAGCTACAGACCCCAATGTCGGCATGTACTTCATACATCCCAGTCCCAGCTGAGTTTGGGACGCTGTAACCTTCGTCATGGTTTTGCACGATAGATTCGGTAGCCATGTCTGGGATCTTGTCTAAGAGACGGTCTATGCTGTTTCGTTGTGCCGATTCTCTGTTGTGCGCATGGCGAAGAATTCTTGTCTGAAAATACTTCTCCCATGCTGTTGTGATATATTCCACCAAGGTTACTGCGTTGTATGCTTTTGTTCTGCACAGGACAATGTCCTTCAGAATTCTAATCGATACCTCGCTGTAGTTGTTTGTGTTCTGTCCTCTTGTAACAATGCCTGCCCGGTACATAGCCACCCATTCCTCCTCGGTCTTCAAAAGCGAGTCGACTCTTTGCACGTAGTCTTGGTGAGGCAGTGAGCGAAGAGCTGCTTTTGCTTCTTCAAGTTCTTCCTTGGTCTTTGAATACAGGACCTGTGACATAAATGAGAACAATAGGAGTGTATTAACCATGCTTAATGAACGTAGTGATGCACAATCGTTTTTTTTTTGGCCTCACTCATGCATGAGGAGGTACTTTGTCACAGAAAAAGGTTTTTTAAAAAAAGGAAGAGCTAAACTCAAATTCTGCACTTCTTTCTGAAGCCTTTTTTATTAGGAGCTCGTAATTCAGTTCCAGATCAGTCATTATGATTTCGTTTCTGATTGAGTATTTCCAGGTGCTTTCGTTGTTTTGTAAAGGTTTACACACGCACGTGCACACACACGCGCGCATGCACGCACACACACACACACACTGCTTGGAGTGCCCACACTGGCACATTGTTGTTTTAGGGAAAACTGCACAACAAAAAAACAGAATGCATTATAATGAACAGGTGATATCATGTCCAAAGCTGTTAACACAAGCCATGCATTTTATGAGCAAATAAGGTAGTAGAAAAAAAAGTGAGCCAGTGCAGTAAAAGGAAAGTGAAAGAAGTACTGTCTTAATATTAACCTGTAGCATAACTAAACCTGTTTCTGAGCAAACACCCGTTAAAAGGGTGGGTAATTGAGCTTGTTGCATACTTTATGGTGGCTCCAACACATTTCATAGAGCGAGGACAAAGAAAAGAGCAAATATTCAGGGGGTGCTTTGTTGACCTAAAGTGCGGTGAGGGCTTTAGCACGGTGTTGCTGCTTGTGTCACTGATGTGTTGCTAAAATGTTAAGTACACAATTGTTTGTGAATCCTAAATGCTGGAGACACTGGAGGATGTTTGGGAGGCATCCGTCTGATTAGATGCCTTTCCGCAAACACTCTCCAGCATCCTTACGGTGGACAAAAATTACAGTGGGACTAAAAAGAGAATGAAAAAATAAAATAACCCTGCCCATTCCACTAGGTATAACGGGCTGCCTTATGCAAGACAAAAATTATTGTTGGACTATAAAAAGAATAAAAATAAATTGTCCCTGCCCATGCCACTACGTATAACAGGCTTGCCTTACAGTAGACATATATTAGTGTGGGCAAAGAAAAAGAAAGAAAAATAAAGTTGCCCAGCCCGCGCCTTACAGCAGACAAGGAGAACTACATATGCATTGGCAGGAAGTAGTGTAGTCGTTAGCACGCTTGGCTGCGGAGCGGAAGGTTGCTGGTTCGAATTCCGCTGTGCACAAGGATTTTTTTCTTATCCAGTTGACGTCATTTTATTGACAGCTATAGTGTGGCAGATTTTGCGGACGGACGGACAACGGTGAGCCATTAAAGGCTTTCGCCTTAATAGACAGATGTGGGCGAAGGTGCTGAAGCAGCACCTTTGTCCACGCCTGTCTGTGCATTCCTTTCTTTGTCCTTATTCTACCCATTCTGCCGTAACCATCCTGAAGAGGAAATCTCATGGTAAGTGCAGCACACATCAGCTACAGTTTGGTAGCACTTCAAACATTGCTAGCAAGATCGTTTGTAAATACATCGGAGGCCTGAAATGGACACCCAAGGCCACACACACACTTGTTGAACTTGTGCAGTTGTAAGCTGCACAGTGCTTTCTTCCCACTAGATATGCTTCAATCCGTGTGAAGAGGGTAGTAGGAATGTTTGCTATTCAGAGTTTTTGCAATACCTATTAAGTGTTGAGCTTCTAAATTGGAAGCCTTTCTAGAAGCCAGAGAAATGCAGTCTACCGAAAAAAGAATGCTGAGATGAATTCTATGAGTTGTGTTTCACACAATAAGCCTGACCTAACTCCATGTTGCTTTTAGTGGGGAAAAAAAACCACTTGTTTTGTAGATTTCATGATAATCATCAATCTGACTATGCCCACCTTCAGGACAAACGCCTCTCCCATGGCCCCTTATCCCTGCAGACTTAGTATCATTCACCCACCTGGCTTTATGCCGCCGCCGGGTACGCTTGCCTTCTCTTGGAATCCAGTCCATTACACTTAACGACCATCGGCTATTTTGACCTCACATTACATGCCGTGCCCATGTCCATCACTTTTTGATTTTAACTAAGATGTTGTTAACCTGTGTTGACATGTTATATATATTGGTCGCAGCCGAATACAGCGGGGTGCTGTATACATAAAAATGTCTAATGCATTGTTTGAAAGAGGAAAACACGCAAGCAAAAATCGGGTATCTATAGTCCTTTAAGGTGTCCGCTGACCCTGGGAGCCAGTTATATGCCTTTTTTGTCCCGAAATTGAATGGAGTGCTTAGACTGCGAATAAGGCAACACTGGGAACTAGACTGCTTGCTTTGTGCAAACATATCCTGGAGTCCGTGAAGTGTGCCGGGAATGGGATCGAACTGAACATTGGAAGCAGAAGAAGGCAGAGTGTTCATGTGAGCATATAGGCACCAGAACAGGTCTGTAAGACGCCCAAGTGGGCAGGCGCTTGTGAAACGTCAAATTGGGCCTACCACTCCAGACCTTTCAGCTGCTAACGCCAATCAGCTTTCATTGATTAATGCATTAGGCTGGTGAGCAGAGGTATAATAATACTCTTCCGTTAGTGCAAGCAGTGCATTCTGGCTCAGACTGGACAGAACCCAGTGTCTACATCACTCTGCATTTAGTATTTAACAATCATTAAATATTACATCAATTTCCTACCAAATAAATATTAATCTTATAGGCTCAGATGTGGTGTGGGAAAAATGAAAACCTGGACAATTTGGTAAACGTTCATATTGTTTGAGCACCATGCCAAAACATAAGACCTTGATCTTGTTTAGTTTTTTCTGTGTAATGTGTACCACGCAAGCAGTATGATAGCTTAGATGTAGTGCTTCCATCATTTAAATTTTTTCACACAGCATTTGGTTTATTTTTTGTGTAGTACTCAGCGAGCAGTAAGTTGGCAATACCTTTTGGAAGGCTGCCATGAAGCGGCGTCGGTCATCTTTGTCCACCTTATGGTGTGAAGAGGTGATCCACCTCCACTCTGCCTGCAGGATATGAAAATGGCACAACAGCTGTTGTGCCGAGGGCCAGACGTCACGCAGGGCGTCCTTCTCAGGCCGAGAAGAATCTGACATGAATGCAGCAGGTGCCTGCAACAGCAGTTGACATACGCCAAAAAGATAAGCATTCTTTGCTGCATTAAGGGAAAGTGCATGTGTACTGTGTTTGCTGAGGGCGTTTAGACAGTTATTTTTATCTGTTAATGCAGTGAATGAAAGCTATGAAGTAACCTTTAAAACATTACCATGCTTTTGTACTCATGGGTAGTAAAGGCTTAACCACATGTCAAGCAGTATTACCCATATGTGAAGTTTACCTTTGCAAAAGTAAGGCGGGCAGTGCGTGTACGTGCTTTACCATGGTGAGACCTTCTTTCCCCGATACTGGCTTCACAGGGAAAACTGACTTTAAGAAACGAAATTTGTTGAAAACAAAGGAAGTCGTTTTTATTTAAGAGTATGGTTTCTAA
Source organism: Amblyomma americanum (assembly GCF_052857255.1). Lineage (NCBI taxonomy): Eukaryota > Metazoa > Arthropoda > Arachnida > Ixodida > Ixodidae > Amblyomma > Amblyomma americanum. The sequence continues at coordinate 89,642,844 of NC_135500.1, read as the reverse complement.
ACATCTTGAAGCAAGCATGCCACTTTCAACAACAGTGCACAAGCACCTCACTTCCAACAACAGTATGTAAGATGCTAATGACGTCATTTGATTTTCCTTGAAAAATAAGCAACATAATCTACAACTGTCACCCGTTAAATACTGTCGCTATTTTCCAGCTCCTGCATTAGTTCAGAAACCCTTACCTCTCTGTTTCCAAAGCATGTTGGGTAGCAATGCTTCAGCAGCTGGAAAGCCAAACTGTAGCCCTCCCTGCTCTGTGAGCTGTGTATTAGCACAGCTATTGGCACTGCACCAGCTTTTGTGGCTGTCAACAACACTGTGACTGTGCTCCTTGTAGTGTCGCAGGAAGCCGTCGAGTCAACAAAGATGAGTTCTTGAGCTGACTCCAGGCTCTGGGCACGCCGCATAATGGGTGTGACCACGAGTGCTGCCCAGCAGTCATCTACCTTACTGCTGGTGTAGATATCTGTGCCTGTGCAACAGAACATGCAGAATGGTCATTCAGGAGACACAAATGAAGTAACACAGATACCGAGATTTCCAGAGGAAGAATTGACATGGCGCTTGTTCTATTACCACTAATGAACATTGCGGCATTTTGCAGTGAACATATTTGCTGCCTCCTTTCTGTAGTAACTATATTTTAACACTCTGTCATATGCTAGGTATGATTGAAAGTTTAGGCAGATGTGCGTCACAAATGGGAGTCACATTTGCGAGCTATTCAGTATTGATGGCAGGAGAAAGTCAAAAAGTGTGAAACAATGTTTTCAACTTTCGCTTGGAAAGGCATCTCTCTTGGTTGTTTCAGAAATGATGTTGGTTCACAGTTTTGCCTAGGAGCCATGGCTGCTACCATATTGCTCATGACTGATGGAACACATGTAGTATGTGAAAAATTATGGCCAAACTAAGCCACAGATTAGTTAAAACATTTGGTGAGAGCCCTGATTTTTGTCGTCTTCGCCTCCTCTTATTTCTCCCTCCTTCTTTGTCTTGGGTTAGCTTGCAGGTTTCTACTACTACTACTAGTACAACTACTACTACTACTACTACTACTAGCCGCCACAGTAACTCGGTGGTTACGGTGCTTGGCTGCTCACCTGAAAGGCGTAGGTTCAATCCCGGCTGCAGCGGTTGCATTTCATTGAAGGCAAAATGCTTAAGACCCATGTACTATACGATGTCATTGCACGTAAAGTGAACCCCAGGTGATTGAAATTATCCGAAGTCCTCTACTACTGCACCCCTCATAGCCTAAATTGGTTTAGGAATGTTAAACCCCATAAACCAAACTGCTACTGCTACTTGACTACAACTACAACAGTCAAACCCGGATATATCAAACTTGACGGGGCTCACGAAAAGTTTGATATGTTGGTAATTCGATGTCTAAAAAATGGCAAGATATGAGCTTATCTGTAACCTAAAAACAAGAATACATTGCACTCACTGTAGCAGTGGGCTTCTTGCAACAAAGCGTCGTCCATCAGTGTACTGGTAGCACAGCACTCGCTAGGCATTCCTAGATGTAATGTGCTTTTCACTGGAGCCGCAGCACATGGTGCTTTGGAGGTAGCCACTGCCTAATATAAGAAGTATAATCCTGCCACCAGTACACTATAAATATTCTAATCACAGTGCATATTAAGGTACAGTTAGTTTCCACAATGCCTTCGGCAGTGAAGCGAGCGCAGCATGCCAGCCGAGAGTTGCTGCTAAACTCCGCAGCAGCGACCTACTGGGCTGCAGAGCAGCTGCACTATTAAGTTCATGCTTCGTCCTGTATAGAAAGTTCCTGTCACTGCATGTGGCGCGCTTACTTCTCTGTACGAGCAGCAGCAAGGACACCAATTTGGCATGCTGCATAGGTTTCAAACATATTACAGTGAAATTTTAGGAATGATATTGCATACCTTGGGCTGCATATTGTGGCATCTTTTCCTGCAGCTTGACCAGTGGACTCCCGCATGGTCCATACTTGTCGGTCCGCCAATGGTCGTGCATGTAGTACACGGCCCTTTTAGTAGGATTCACAAAACCACTTGCTAGAAGTTGTGGCCCATCTGGCTGCACAGCGAGGAGACTCTCATGGTGGTTTATAGCCTGAGAGGGTGTCATTCCCGCATCAAAGTAGAAAATAAATGTGGCCTTTGTTTCGGGGCTGGTGTGAAGCATTTTGAGTGAATCAGCTGACTCGGTACTATGATTGTGGCTTGATGTCAACCGAATTACAGCAGGCAGAGGGACTGCCCTGCAGAGGAACTGGTCATTCTTCTTTGTATTCCGATTCAGTTTTTTTATTTTGATATGCAGTTTTGCAGGGCAGCCAGTGCTTCTCTGAGAAGAAGTCTTGTTCCTGTGGTGGTGCTGACAGCACCATACCTTATGGAAGACCATCCTGCAAAAAACAGAACTGCCTTAGGGATTTCACAGCTCAAATCACAATAATTACAAATTTGGCATATTGTATGTACAGTCGCGAGTAAAAAGATTAGCCATATGAGGGAACACCGGAGCGCCGGAATGACAACGCGTGGCGCTGCGGGGGATGAGCAGGCTGATAACAAGAGTGCCGGACCGTTCCCACTCTACAGTATTAGAGGGGTTTAACGGACTGTCACGGCCCAGCAAAATTTATTTTTGTCTCGCCCTTTTTTTTTTTTTACCTAATGCAGCCTTGCTCCCAAAGGCAACTGGTGAAGAATATAATATTTGTTCTTTTTTCTTGTGTGGCAGTTACTTTTGCGAGCAGCCTCAGCCGCACTGCGCTTCGTAACTGCTTGAGCAGCTCTGCATCCAGGAGCCACCATGGCCTCCCAAGGGAGATTTGAATATAATTGAAAATATAATCAGGTTTAATGAAAAAGCGACTTGCTAAAAGGCAGCTGCACAAGTCATCACCACATATCCTTTGGGCGGCAGTTCGAGAGGAATGGAGCAGGCTCCAGCCTCTTCCTGACCTTGCAAGCAGCCTGCTTGACTCCTTCCCTGAGCGCCTTCAAAGCGTTGTGAGGGTCGGTGGGACCTATGCACGCCATTAGTGCAACGACGCATTTGCTCTCGCATCACGACAGCGAGCTGGCTCTCCTCCTTACTTCTTTTCCTGAATTGATGGCTTAGTGCTCCTGTTAATATTGTTACTACAGTTTCCTAACAAAGTGTCTTGTGTGTATTAGTTGCACCGGGAAAATAAACTCTATCTCTTTTTCGAGCTTGTGTAATACTGGCTAAAAGCAGCACTATCATCTATTGTTCCCGCGAGTTCCTTTTGACACACCATCACGGACATAAAAAAAAACAGTAATAAAAAGAAGCCATCTTTGCTCATGATAGCCGAGCCAAAATAAATGCAGCGTGCACAGTCACGTAGGGTCAACACTTCGATGTTCGGGCAATGGCACACTTGATAAAGCTTACTTCCTGCCCCCCCCCCCCCCCCTCAGGTACATAAACATGCAAGGCGGTAGAAAGAGAGCGAAGTGGTTAGAGATAGAACAGCAGTTGAAGGACGAAGAAGTAGGTGTGTACACGCTATGCGAGACACATCTCAGGGATCTAGAAGATCCAACGCTTATTGACGGCTACGCCTGGGAAGGGAGGAACAGAACAACTACGGAGAGGAAGAGTATAGGTATGCTTATGCAGCAAGGAAAAAATTGGCAAAGAATAAAGTCAACTTGCAAAGAACATGTCTGCGTATCGCGTACAATTGCCGGTAAAAGGACATGGCTAGGAGTAGTTTATTTAGGGACAGGGGATAAATGCAGGCAAGAGAACACGGATCTAGTTAAGTGTCTCAATGACGATATAAAGCAGTTTGGAGAAGGCGCCGATATTATTCTGTTGGGGGACATGAATGGCCGCATCGAGGATCTGGATGGATACACAGATTGTAACGGGAAGTTGATGCTAGACTTCTGTGAGCGACACAACCTAGTTATTGTAAATAGAGAAACTAAGTGTGAGGGACAAATCAAGTGGGAATCCCATAACAGGCAAACAACCATTGACTACTGCTTAATCTCGCAGGGAATGTATAGCAAGCTCGCAATGATGGAAATAGACGAAGAGGGGAAGTACAGCCTCGGTAGTGATCATAAGCGTATAAGTCTACAGTTTGGAACCCTGCTCAAAAGAGAAATCAAGGGGAGTCAAAAAGAGTACGCAAAATTAAATGACAAACAAATAGTGCAAATAGCGGCCTGCATAGGGGAAGCAAAAAAGACACATCCCATGGAAAAGTGGGATTATATTAAGTTAAAACTACTCATTAGTATAAAAATAAAACAAGTTAAAGGAGTAAACCGCTGGAGAGGAAAGAGGAAGCCACGAAGTTGGTGGAATAAGGAAATTAGGGAGGCCATCGAACAACGACGGTTGGCATCACGGGAACACAGAGAAGCAGAGAGGGCGCAGTTATCTGAAGAGGAAATAGGCCGAAAATGGGAATCTTATCGACAAAAGAAACAGCAAGTGCAGGTCCTCGTCCAGGCTAAAATAAAGCAGTCCTCTGATCGCTGGCTGGCTGAAGTTCGCGATGCAACTAAAGGGGGGCCAAAAAAATTCTGGAACCATATAGGCTGGCTGGGCAAAGCGAATCACAGAAAGCAGGAACAGATTCACGATGCCGAGGGAAAATGTTTAGAGGGAGATGATGCTGTGAACTACATGTCATCAGTTATAGCTGGTTCATTTAAGAAAGACGATAGAGTAATCACCCCAAATGAGGGAGCAACACTGGACAGCACAATAGAAAACAGCGAGGAACTGACGAGTCTTAACTGGAAAAAGACGGAAACAAATATTCCAAGATGTACGTCCGCAGGGATCGACGAAATTCCAATCAAGCTAATTAATGAACTTGGCCCAAGAGGCAAGGAAACGCTGCTAAAGTATTGGAGGCAGTCATAACAAATAGGCAAATTCCGCACAGCTGAAAACAGACTAAAATAATTCGATTTATAAAGGGAATGGCAATAAGACGAACATAAAATCCTTCCGACTAATTACGATAACATCAGTTACATACAGGCTGGCGATGTAGGCGGTGAAAATAAATATGCAGTCATGGGTAGAAAGTAATAAAATACTCAGAGAACTTCAGAACGGGTTCAGAAGTGGTAGGCGCTTAGATGACTGCCTGTTCGTGCTTACCCAGCGCATAGAAATACCTAAGGCGGAAAACAGACCTCTGTATTTAGCCTTCCTGGAGATAAGCGGTTCATACGACAACGTGAACAGGGAACTCCTGTGGAACATAATAAAAGGTGAAGGTGTCGGTCATGAGGTAATTAATTTTCTGCAGGAAAATGTTGAAATAACTTGAGAAGGAATTAAGAGTACAATAAGTGTCCAGGTACACAAAGGATTAAGGCAAGGTTGTCCTCTATCACCGCTGCTGTTCATGCTTTATTTGATCAGTTTGGAAAGAAGGCTACAAGGAAGCAATCTAGGTTATGATCTGTCATACACATTAGGCGGAAAGGTTGTTGAGCAGCGACTACCAGGTTTAATGTGTGCAGATGGTATTGTACTGTTAGCAGATAGCCAGGAAGATTTGCAAACTGTGGTGAATTGCTGTGGAGACGAAGGAGACAATCTAGGTTACAGTTTTAGCGCAACTAAATCAGGTGTGATGGTTTTCAACAGTACAACTGATCAGGAGCTTACAATACAAGGCCATGAAATACCCTGAGTGGCCGAATACAAATATCTTGGAGTATGGGCAAATAAAGGACATATGTACATGGAAAAGCACGAACAGTCTCTCATAGCAAAAGGGGGAAGAGATGCCGGAATAACGAAACATAGGGCATTGTGGGAGTACAACAGGTATGAAGTCCTCAGAGGTATTTGGAAAGGAATAATGGTGCCGGGGCTTACTTTCGGGAATGCAGTTCTATGCTTAAGGGCTGAAGTTCAGTCGCGATTAGAACTAAATCAGAGAACTATTGGAAGATCAGCACTAGGTGCCCACAGGAAAACCACAAACGAGGCAGTACAGGGGGATATGGGCTAGGCAACGTTTGAAGCACGGGAAGCTCAGAGTAAAGTACTATACAAAGAACGCCTGAGCAAATTGGACGATAACAGGTGGGCAGCTAAGGTATTTAAATACCTGTACAGAAAGAGCGTTGACACACAGTGTCGGAAACGAACTAGAAAGCTGGCCAGTAAGATTGCCAGAGATGAGGAAGGAGAAAGAAAGAGCACTAATTGACAGGTTAAAAACGTCGAAGGTAAAAATTGGATAGATTCAGTGGAAAAGAAGCGTAGTGTAGAACTATATCGATGATGGAAAAGGCAAATCAGGAAGGAAGCCTTTTATGATAACTCAAGAGGCAGTGCCCTCCTCTTTGAAGCAAGGTCAGGGTGTCCCAGAACGCGCCGCTACAAAAAGAAATTTAACGAAGAAGCTAGATGACACGTGTGCTGCGTGTGGTAAATCTGTAGAAACAATAGAACACCTCATAATAAAATGTGATGGTATCCATCCCCATGTTGATGCAGGCAGTCACTCTTCCTGAGGCCTTAGGGTTTAGAGATAACTATAGTCATGTAAATAAATCTGCGGTGGAAATTAGCAAAGAGTGATTGGAGGATTGGTGGCACAAAAACAGAGAGGTGACATAAGTTTTAAAGTGTAGAAAGACGTATTTTAAAGAAAATGAGCGAATTTTATTTACAACTTACAGCAGAGATAAACAAAAATAAAGAAAAAAAACAGCATGGTGGGAACTACCACTGCCCCGTTTCAAAGGTGACGCTCCTACTTTCCATCCACCATCCAAGGTTCGGTTACACTACATATAAATGCCCCCAAAAACAAAGATTGAACAGCCTTCGCCGTGGCTCAGTTGGTAGAGCACCGGACGCGGAATCGGGAGGTCGTAGGTTTGGATCACCGGCGAGATGTGTTTTTTTTCTTCTGCTTTTATAATCTCCTAGACGGGATAGCTCATACATAGCCTATAAGGAGAATGGTACCAGTTCCCACCGGAGTTCTGGGGGGAAAATCAGAAGAACATTGAGCTAGATCTCATTGTAGACACCATGGCAAGCAACGTAAAGGCCGTCGGAGTTTTTTCTTTAGAATTATTTTCCCATTATCTTGTTTCGTGCCTATCGCGCAAGAGTTGCCTGCCGCTAACTGGCATGGTATTTTTTAATAAATCCGAGATGGCCGAGATCGAGCCCCCCCCCCCCCCCCTCCTTCTCGTGTAATGAACGCCACATTTTGTCGTGTGTGGCATGCTATGCTAACGTCACTTGGTGCATTTTGTTGTCACCTTGTCGGCGATCCACGATGTGTTAGTATCGGCGCTGTACTATTGCACCCATTGCTCCGCTGCTGCGTCATCTGAGAGGTTGCAGCGAAGCACCTTCACATCAGAGGTGGAGGCTTGGACGTCTTCCACGCACTCCAGTGCAGTAGGAGCCGACATTTGTAGATGTGATGCCCACAAGGCAGGCGTGGCTTACGCAAACTTGGCAGGTCGCAACGCGAGGCACACAGCTTAAGAGAACAAGACACGGACTCGGGACGAGCTCTGGCTGTCGAATGGCGTTTACGTGGTGCGCCGTGAAACAATGCACTTTTGGCGGGACAGGACGGGAAATGAGGGAGAAGAGAAAGGGCATGTGAAAGAGAGCAGACGGAGGAAGGAAAGGGCAAATATCGACTGCGAGCGAGGAGTGAACGAGGACGGAGGGAGATGTTTTATAAGCTTGTTTTTAAAGAGAAAGCCTTTAATGGCTCATGCTGTGTCCGTTCATCCGTCCGTCCGTTACACTCTTGAACAATGGCTTCCGGAATCACCCATTTCGCGTTAGCTTTCGGTAATCTCGGAGGCCGTGTTGCGCCATTGGTAGTTCACTTTTCATTGTAGCTGCTTTTGAGAGGATTGAGCATTTAAGCCTATAGTATACGTCATACAGTATCTGGCGATTGAATAGCGAGGTCACGGAGGAAGACTATAAGGAGTGGAAACTCCGCCGTCTGCGGCGACCAGAAAAGGTCACATCCCGCGGCGCCACTATCCTGCTGGCGGCGCCTGGCGGCCTGGAAAGAAACTACTGAAATACAACGTCACGGCGTGCCCGCTGAAGCAAACACCCGTTTCGTCTGCTTGTCTGCTCTGAGCTCGCGCCACCGGAGAGCGCGCCGGAGCCGCGTGTCTGGGCGCTGCATTTTTTTTCCTGCTGCTTCTACGAGGCGCCGCAAGGCGCCGCCACTGCATGCGCCCCCGTCGGCGCATAAAATTGTGACTATCTGGTCGCCTGCGCCTGCGCTCGCTCGCGCTGACGGGAGTTTCACCTCCTGTATAGTCTTGCTCCGTGAGGGAGGTGGAGCTACAATAAACGTTTTTCCAAGAACTCTCGTCCCGGATAGTACATACTGTATGTGAATAGTGGCGTGTCGCGTCCGTGAAATATACGGTGCGGCACTGCTGCATTCTTGTAAACGCAGCTTATCTCAGCCTGCATTACTTACCCGTACTTGTGAAACGCGATATGACGCCTCGAGAAAGGGTTGAGACTGCACAATTAATATCTTCCATGCACCTCCATGAATGCCAGCACCTTCGCTCAGCGCTGCTGTGGTTATTGTGCTCGGCTTCTGACCCGAAAGGCACAGGTTCGATCCCGCGGCGGCTGTCGCATTTCGATGGAGGCGTTAATGCTAGGGGCCCGTGCACTGTCTGATGGCAGTGCACGTTAAGGAAACGAAACCAATCTTGTTTCGGTTATGAGAGAGCATTTGATTCGAGAAATAACATTTTCACGCTTCAAATTGAGATTCAAGTTTGTGCAGTTGTAGGTCAACGCGCTTCCATGACAAAAAAAATGGTAAAGTCGTCTGCTGAGTGCATTCTTTGCCGAGTTTGGATTTTGATTTTACGATCAGCAGTTTTGTCTAAAATCTGTACTTTCGTTATTTTTGCTGTCAGCTTTAATTATTTTTATGGTGCTAATGTGGTGTCCTTTCTTACTAATTCTGAGTCATGCTTCCAGCGGATTTCGTAACAGTTGCAGAAAAAGTTCATTTCGTAGGTGGCGCTGCAGCGCCATCTGCTGGGATGGCCTGCCCATCGACATCAGCATCATCCTTCTGCGTGCCGCGGGTCGTTTGTATCTGTGGCTGGATTGGTGCTGTTCTTGTGTTTGTTGTAACACTAAGTGCATTTTTAAGCGCAAGCAAAAAGGCTGCGGTGTTGAAGTATGACACGTTGGAGCCAGTTCAGGCGAGCTCTCCGTGCTGCACAGCTGCCTACACGGCCTTCGTTAGTACTGTACTAATTTTTCGAAAAACAGCAGTTGAGGTACCTTATAGTCACTTTTCTTTTCGGAGGCTTTCTCTGCTGCGTAATCCTGTCGGGCAGAGTCGAGTTCATACCGCGTAAATGCATGTACCACCAGCAGCAAAAGTTATTGGGGTGCGTGTTCTCTTGGAAGAAAAGTTATTGTAGAGCTTCCTCGCGAACTAGTGTTTTAAAAATGCTACCAGCGTGTGGCGAATGCAAGTCGCCTCGTTCAGACACTTCGAGCGATTGGCCTACGTGGCGCTCGGCTACTGTGCCGGAGCTCCCGGGTTCGAACCCGATCGCCGAAAGAAAAATTTCCGGGCGTAGTGTACACTATACCGTGCAGAGACTGTAACTATGTGTATGTAGGTGAAAGTGGAAACTTCGTTAAAAGGTTGAGACAACACTTGCATGCTGTTGCAGACAAGAAAGCCTCGTCAAATGCACTAGACTCCTTAGCCATTCAAACAACCGAACACACTCTTAATCGCACTGACGGGGCACTTCCTAGTGCATGAGCCCACTGCCTAGGGCACATTTTCAAGCTTAAATAGCCAGCATTTCACGTCTGCACCTTTTTGTGAACAAGGCTCCCGTGTGAGAGCCGAAACGTCATTTAGGAGTTCATTTTATTTTGGCCGCTGTTCTGCCTTCTCGATGTACAGCCCCGACCAAACAGGTTTCCGTCCAACCCTCGACTTCATGCAGGAAGCATATACTGTCTAGAAAGCCCAAGAGGGAGCCTAAATTCAAACGTAAACATGTGTTAGTTCATGCTGTAGGTCATCCTGCTAGGACTGCAGCCACTGTGAAAAAACGTGAAGCTGCTTTCATGCATGTTGCACAAAGCATTATCTAACATTATCTCTAATCCCAAGTTTCACTGTACTCCGGAAATGCAGAAAGATGACCTCGAGAAACTGCCAGAAAGCACATGTTAGGTCCAACAGGTTTGCAGCATAAGAATCCAGTTATCTAAAAGCTTCCTGCTACATTTTATTCCATTGCAAAGAAAGTAAATTCGAACACTCTGTGAACTGCAGCAAATAGCCTGCTAAATATACCTGTTAAATGAAACAGGTGCAATCAGACTCCACAGCCTTGGCAAAAGAAAAATAGGAAATTGGAAGGGGGTAGGTAATGCAGGCAGCACTGCCGCAAAAACCCTCTTGCAACCGAACAGTAAACATGAACGTTCATCGTGAGAGGCACTGAATGGAACTGTAAAGTGAGAGTGCGATTGATTTGTGTCTTAAGCCTGTGTACACAATGCTGTATCAAAAGTATCGTTACAATAGGATGCGTATATTCTCAAAGACTGAAAAGGAAATTCCTGTTGACAGTGTCAGCATGGAGCCTCTTGTTTTGTTTTGAGTTTCAGATTGATAACTGTTTTGGGGCAAGGAGAATGTTGGGGAATGGAAGATGCTCTTGGAATGCACATTCACAATGTAGCTCAAAGTGTTTAAGGGAAACACTCAAGGTGAAGTGCATTTCAATTAGGCAGTAATTACTCATGAGTTTCTACTTGATCACATTTATACGGTTGCAGAGCAAAGCTAGACAGCTTTTTCAGAAACTTTGCAACTGAAGGAAAATTCGTCTTAGTCTGGGGTAGAACCAGGGACCACAGCCTGCCTGGGCAGTCACTCTACTTTTAAGCTAACCAGGATGCCTAGCAGATGCCATGGTGCACGAGGCCATATTGACCAACAACCTGAAGCAAGAACGGTGTTAGTCTCGCTCTGAGCTGTTCATCAATTAGCTCTCTTTACCTAAATGGTTTGAAGGTTCAGACACCATGAGACACAGTACTGGAAATAGTTCAGGATAGCCCTTGGCCTTTTGCTTGTAACAGCCTATGCAGAAGTTCTCGAGGCAGCAAGGTCACACTACGTTAAGTGTATGTCTTCGGTCTTCTTTATATGCTTTAAATTAATCCGGAGCCCTCCACTAAGGTGACCCTTGTAGCCGGCAGGTTGTTTTAGGATGTTAAACCCTACAATTTACAAATTTTCCTCGCACGGTACGCTGGAGCCGTAGATGGGGAAGAGAGATAGTCAAAAAGAGAGGCAATCCATTTATATTTACGCTGCTCAGAAGGCATGCCGGAGTTGGTGAGCGAAGGTGCAGCGGATTCGAGGGTAGAGAGGCTGGCAAGCTCGGCCAGTAGCGGGGAGCGGGACAAGGCAAGATATACGACACGTATGTTATATTCTTGTAGACGGAGATCCCATCGCGCAAGGCGACCGCAGGGATCTTTTAGCGAAGAAAGCCAACATAGGGCATGATGGTTGGTGACCACATCAAAAGGACGGCCATTATGATAGAGTCGAAACTTGCCAAGAGCCCAGACAATGGCTAAGCACTCTTTTTTCTACCACGGAGTAGTTGGATTCGGCTTTTGTGAGGGTGCGGCAGGGGTCAGCAACCACATATTCCTCGAATCCAGACTTGCGTTGGGCGAGCACAGTCCCGAGGCCAATGCCACTGGCGTCCGTGTGTACTTCGGTTGGGTCTTGCAGGTCGAAGTGACGCAAGGTGGGTGGTGTCTTGAGGAGACTGCGCGTCGTCGCAGGCAGGCAACCAACTCGAAAAACCTATGTTGCTGCTGATAAGCTGAGTTAAAGGGGCAACAATGGCCGTAAAGTTGTGAATAAAACGTCGAAAATAGGAACAGAGGCCTAGGAAGCTGCACAGTTCCTTAATGCAAGTAGGTGTTGGAAACGCAGTCACAGCACGAAGTTTGCTTGTGTCAGGGCGGACGCCTCCTTCTGACACAACGTGGCCTAAAATTTTCAATTCACAAGCAGCAAATCGACACTTTTTTAATTTCAGCTGAAGGCTGGCGTTCTTGAGGCAGGTTAAGATGTGCTTCAGTCGGGACAGATGAGTTGCAAAGTCGGGCGAAAAGATCACGATGTCGTCGAGATAACAGAGGGCACGGCTTCCATTTCAGGCAGTGCAGAATGGTGTTCATCATGCACTCGAAAGTAGTTGGAGCATTACAGAGGCCAAAAGGCAAGACGTTAAATTCATACAGGCCATCAGGGGTCACAAGTGCGGTTTTAGGGTGATCGTCAGATACCAGGGGACCTACCAGTACCCATAGCGTAAATCGAGAGAAGCGAAATGCTCTACTCCTTGGAGGAAATCCAGAGCATCATCAGTGCGGGGATGAGGGTAAACATCCTTTCGCGTGATCTTATTCAGGTGGCGGTAATCAATGCAGAAGCGAGTAGAGCCGTCTTTCTTCTTCACGAGTACCACGGGTGAGGCCCAGGGACTGTGTGAGGCTTCAATCACGCCGCTCTGAAGCATGGTGTCACCTTGTTCTTGAATAACATGCCACTCACTGGCGGAGACACGATATGGGCACTGACACAGAGGGGCGCGGTCACCGGTGGCGATGTGGTGGGCGACAGTCGACGTGCGGGTTAAAGCGGTCTGGTGTGAATCGGAGGAGGAACGAAAGTGATGAAGCAGCGCGAGAAGTTGGGTGCGTTGAGGTGCAGGGAGAGAGGCGTTGATGGCGGGAAGGAAAACGTCTGGATGCAAAGTGTCGAGGGCAGGAACCAGCGGGCTGATGGCATCTACGTCGAGGGACGGCGAATCATCAGTCTCCTCGTGATAGAGAATGAAATCAATGATTTAAACAGTTCCGAAACACTCACTGCAACGCTCAGTGGAAGCATATGTAAATGGATTCGTCACGAACAACGCGCTAAGGCCAGATGTCAGGGTGAGGATGACGTAAGGTATGGGCACGTACTTGCGGCAAAAAAAGAGGTGCGATGGCGTAAAAAAGTATGTTGCCATCGCAAACAAGGTCAGAAGTGATGGGCACTAGAACTGAAGAGCAGGCAGGCAATTCAGTGTCTTCAGCAACGACGGCTTTGGCAGGAGCAGCAGCAGGGGCATTGGGCGGCGAAGAACCGCTGAGTGCGAAGAACTTGAGTTCAGCTCGAGCACCATCGATGACTGCATTATGGCGCATCAGGAAGACCCAACCGAAGATGATTTAATGAGCACAGGTAGACAGAATGATGAATTCAATCACGTAGATGATCTCCTGAATAATGACGCGAGCCGCGCACGTCGCTAACGGTGCAATAGCCTGCACTCTTGCGGTGCCTAGCGAAAATCCAGAAAGTGGGGTCGTCACTTTTTGCAAGGAGCAGTAAAAGATGGCCGCCATGGCAGAAGCAGCAGCGTCGGTGTCGACAAGCGCCAGAACAGAAACACCCTCTACAGAAACGGCGATCAGATTTGCGGGAGATAATTGAGGCCTTGGACATTTCGCTGGTGGCGCAGTTCTTGCCTCAGGAACTGCAGTATCTAGCTTTCCTCTTGCGAAAGATCCAGGCACCAATGCATGGGAGAAAGGGAACGGCGACGAGGAGAAGGTGAGCGCTCGGTAGAGACGGTAGTGTGATCAGGTGAACGAGAGCAACTCTGTGGCGGCTCGGCTGGTGGTGAATATTCACTGGGAGGAGGCCAGTAACCGGGAACCTGGGAGATTGGTACACGACGACAAAGCTGGGCCACATGACCGGGCAATCTGTAAGAGCAACAAATAGGCCGGTTGTAACTGGTACGCCAAGGATTGCCGAATTGTCGAAGCGGTCGGAAAAAAGGCGTCAGAGCGTGAGGGGGCTTGAGACATAGATGCTTGAGGTGGAGCATAGGTTGGGCAGTAGTTAGGTGGCCCCGGCCGTGCGACGACGGCAGCAGCGTAAGTCAGGGGTGCAGTGACAGGTGCGGGCGGCTAGCTGGCGCAGGCGGAGGGACCAGTGGAAGGGCCTCAGCCACTTTTTCACTGATGACAGTGCGAAGGTCGGGTACCAGGTACGGAGATTGCATGGAGTGGGATGGCAGAAGCGATAGTTGACGTGCAACTTCCTCATGCACGAAATCTTTGATGTGTGCCAATAGTTGCGAGTGGTCGGGTGCAGCTGACAGGCCGGCAAGCGACTCGACAAGCGCTGTGTGCTGGCGAGTGATTAGCCTCTGCTTGCGCAGCTTGTCATAGCTCTGGCGGAGACTGACAACTTCGGCAATGGTGCAAAGATTTCGCGACAGCAGCATCTGAAAGGCATCAACCTCAGACATCTGGGCGTTGATGCGCAGGCACAGGTTTACCACATCTTCAGTGTAGCTTGTGAACGTCTCACTCGAGTGCTGAGAGCGCTCGAGCAAGCGGTGTTCAGCGCACAGCTTGCGCACAGCAGGACGTCCTAACACTTCGGTGAGGTTCGCCTTGAAAGCAGCCCACGTAGAGAAGTCTGCTTCATGGCTTGAAAACCACAGGCTGGCAACGCCGGTCAAATAAAAAATGACGGCGCTCAACATGGTAGTATCGTCCCACTTGTTAGATGTGCTCACCTGCTCGTATGTGAGCCAGTCTTCAGCATCATGATCATCAGTACCGCTGAAGAGGGTGGGGTCCCGCTGCCGGAGGCAGCTGGAGCAGAGGACTGAAGAGTCCACCTGCACGGCTTGGTGGTTGGCGTCATTAGGCATAGTGGGGGTCGGTTGTGTGCCGCTGCAAAGGCCCAGGGCGGTATGAGGATGCTAAACCAAACCTCCATCTAATGTAACGGGGGCTTAGGTCAGCGCTCAGGCTGCGGCAAAACCACGGCGGCGACAGTCTCTGGTCTGTCCAGGTCAGCAGGCTCTCGCTCTGAGCAATGGCAGTGCGGCTAGAATAATGCCCTTTTTCTTCTTCTTTCGTTACGAGTACAGCGCTTGTAAAATGTTCAGTCAGGAAAAAACATGCTCTTTTGAGCACACTGGCAAATTCTGATGTCCCCATTTGGTGCTGGTCAAGGTAGGAAATTGTTGATTCTGCCACACCCACAAAGAGTTATTGAAGCCATCTTGGTTCACTTAGCTTCTTGACAGGCTAAGGATTACTGGTGATGTGTGTCCATCCTAGTGGCACTTGGCACTAGGCACATTGTCACAGACATTGCAGCTCAGTGCGTGCTTCCGTTTTAGGCTCCTTACTGCCCCTGATTGTGGTGGCCGTCCAGCGGGAACACGTCCTGAGCCCCTTGCCAGACATGGTCGGCGCCTTGCCAGGCTTGTGGGTTGCACCTTTATCTCCTGGCCTCGCCGCCTGTCTGGTTTTGTTGCGGCCTTTACGGTTAGCTTAACTCCATATGCGCCACTGCTTGTATTCACGCTACCGAGCTGTGCATTCACGGTATCAAGTAAAGCGGCGTATGACGAGTTTCCCTCAGCGAGTCTGTGTAGACGTCGCAGGTGTTGCTCCAGGGTCCTGTATTTTTCTTCGAGATCTGCAAAAGGTTAATGAAGTCTGATTTTAATACGTCACCAGTTATGGCAGCTGGAACACTAAGTGGCTAGGAGTGTAATTATTAGACCTTGCTGAAGGCTAACTATTTTCGTCATGCAATAAGGTATCTTGCATCATGATTGTGCTGTTTTGCCTACAAGATTTTTTTTCACTTTTGAAGGAAGTAAATAGAATGAAAGGTTCTGCTGTACCTCTGGCTTTAAACATGGCTCAGGACTGGTCTCATCCGACGTATCCATTGGTTGATCACAGAAGCTGGGGCCTTGGTGGTGTTCTGGGTCTTGCAGACTGGCAGAAGAAGACACAGAAGTGCCTGCAGGTGCATCACTTTGTAGACCTCCCGTCATGGGCATAAAAAACTCCAGTGGTGGGCATCTCTCACCCAGTGCCAGCTGACCCAGCTGGACACAGTCAGGAGGTGTTAACTGTGGGCTGTTAGGAAAGGACGCTCCAAAGGCCCTCTGTACAAGTGCCTGGTGTTTGCAGAAGGCCCCTTGACTCCCTGCCCAGCAGCTACAGACCCCAATGTCGGCATGTACTTCATACATCCCAGTCCCAGCTGAGTTTGGGACGCTGTAACCTTCGTCATGGTTTTGCACGATAGATTCGGTAGCCATGTCTGGGATCTTGTCTAAGAGACGGTCTATGCTGTTTCGATGCGCCGATTCTCTGTTGTGCGCATGGCGAAGAATTCTTGTCTGAAAATACTTCTCCCATGCTGTTGTGATATATTCCACCAAGGCTACTGCGTTGTATGCTTTTGTTCTGCACAGGACAATGTCCTTCAGAATTCTAATCGATGCCTCGCTTTAGTTGTTTGTGTTCTGTCCTCTTGTAACAATGCCTGCCCGGTACATAGCCACCCATTCCTCCTCGGTCTTCAAAAGCGAGTCGACTCTTTGCACGTAGTCTTGGTGAGGCAGTGAGCGAAGAGCTGCTTTTGCTTCTTCAAGTTCTTCCTTGGTCTTTGAATACAGGACCTGTGACATAAATGAGAACAATAGGAGTGTATTAACCATGCTTAATGAACGTAGTGATGCACAATCGTTTTTTTTTGCCTCACTCATGCATGAGGAGGTACTTTGTCACAGAAAAAGGTTTTTTAAAAAAAGGAAGAGCTAAACTCAAATTCTGCACTTCTTTCTGAAGCCATTTTGATTAGGAGCTCGTAATTCAGTTCCAGATCAGTCATTATGATTTCGTTTCTGATTGAGTATTTCCAGGTGCTTTCGTTGTTTTGTAAAGGTTTACACACGCACGTGCACACACACGCGCGCATGCACGCACACACACACACACACACACTGCTTGGAGTGCCCACACTGGCACATTGTTGTTTTAGGGAAAACTGCACAACAAAAAAACAGAATGCATTATAATGAACAGGTGATATCATGTCCAAAGCTGTTAACACAAGCCATGCATTTTATGAGCAAATAAGGTAGTAGAAAAAAAAGTGAGCCAGTGCAGTAAAAGGAAAGTGAAAGAAGTACTGTCTTAATATTAACCTGTAGCATAACTAAACCTGTTTCTGAGCAAACACCCGTTAAAAGGGTGGGTAATTGAGCTGGTTGCATACTTTATGGTGGCTCCAACACATTTCGTAGAGCGAGGACAAAGAAAAGAGCAAATATTCAGGGGGTGCTTTGTTGACCTAAAGTGCGGTGAGGGCTTTAGCACGGTGTTGCTGCTTGTGTCACTGATGTGTTGCTAAAATGTTAAGTACACAATTGTTTGTGAATCTTAAATGCTGGAGACACTGGAGGATGTTTGGGAGGCATCCGTCTGATTAGATGCCTTTCCGCAAACACTCTCCAGCATCCTTACGGTGGACAAAAATTACAGTGGGACTAAAAAAAGAATGAAAAAATAAAATAACCCTGCCCATTCCACTAGGTATAACGGGCTGCCTTATGCTAGACAAAAATTATTGTTGGACTATAAAAAGAATAAAAATAAATTGTCCCTGCCCATGCCACTACGTATAACAGGCTTGCTTACAGTAGACATATATTAGTGTGGGCAAAGAAAAAGAAAGAAAAATAAAGTTGCCCAGCCCGCGCCTTACAGCAGACAAGGAGAACTACATATGCATTGGCAGGAAGTAGTGTAGTCGTTAGCACGCTTGGCTGCGGAGCGGAAGGTTGCTGGTTCGAATTCCGCTGTGCACAAGGATTTTTTTCTTATCCAGTTGACGTCATTTTATTGACAGCTATAGTGTGACAGATTTTGCGGACGGACGGACAACGGTGAGCCATTAAAGGCTTTCGCCTTAATAGCCAGATGTGGGCGAAGGTGCTGAAGCAGCACCTTTGTCCACGCCTGTCTGTGCATTCCTTTCTTTGTCCTTATTCTACCCATTCTGCCGTAACCATCCTGAAGAGGAAATCTCATGGTAAGTGCAGCACACACCAGCTACAGTTTGGTAGCACTTCAAACATTGCTAGCAAGATCGTTTGTAAATACATCGGAGGCCTGAAATGGACACCCAAGGCCACACACACACTTGTTGAACTTGTGCAGTTGTAAGCTGCACAGTGCTTTCTTCCCACTAGATATGCTTCAATCCGTGTGAAGAGGGTAGTAGGAATGTTTGCTATTCAGAGTTTTTGCAATACCTATTAAGTGTTGAGCTTCTAAATTGGAAGCCTTTCTAGAAGCCAGAGAAATGCAGTCTACCGAAAAAAGAATGCTGAGATGAATTCTATGAGTTGTGTTTCACACAATAAGCCTGACCTAACTCCATGTTGCTTTTAGTGGGGAAAAAAAACCACTTGTTTTGTAGATTTCATCATAATCATCAATCTGACTATGCCCACCTTCAGGACAAACGCCTCTCCCATGGCCCCTTATCCCTGCAGACTTAGTATCATTCACCCACCTGGCTTTATGCCGCCGCCGGGTACGCTTGCCTTCTCTTGGAATCCAGTCCATTACACTTAACGACCATCGGCTATTTTGACCTCACATTACATGCCGTGCCCATGTCCATCACTTTTTGATTTTAACTAAGATGTTGTTAACCTGTGTTGACATGTTATATATATTGGTCGCAGCCGAATACAGCGGGGTGCTGTATACATAAAAATGTCTAATGCATTGTTTGAAAGAGGAAAACACGCAAGCAAAAATCGGGTATCTATAGTCCTTTAAGGTGTCCGCTGACCCTGGGAGCCAGTTATATGCCTTTTTTGTCCCGAAATTGAATGGAGTGCTTAGACTGCGAATAAGGCAACACTGGGAACTAGACTGCTTGCATTGTGCAAACAGATCCTGGAGTCCGTGAAGTGTGCCGGGAATGGGATCGAACTGAACATTGGAAGCAGAAGAAGGCAGAGTGTTCATGTGAGCATATAGGCACCAGAACAGGTCTGTAAGACGCCCAAGTGGGCAGGCGCTTGTGAAACGTCAAATTGGGCCTACCACTCCAGACCTTTCAGCTGCTAACGCCAATCAGCTTTCATTGATTAATGCATTAGGCTGGTGAGCAGAGGTATAATAATACTCTTCCGTTAGTGCAAGCAGTGCATTCTGGCTCAGACTGGACAGAACCCAGTGTCTACATCACTCTGCATTTAGTATTTAACAATCATTAAAAATTACATCAATTTCCTACCAAATAAACATTAATCTTATAGGCTCAGATGTGGTGTGGGAAAAATGAAAACCTGGACAATTTGGTAAACGTTCATATTGTTTGAGCACCATGCCAAAACATAAGACCTTGATCTTGTTTAGTTTTTTCTGTGTAATGTGTACCACGCAAGCAGTATGATAGCTTAGATGTAGTGCTTTCATCATTTAAATTTTTTCACACAGCATTTGGTTTATTTTTTGTGTAGTACTCAGCGAGCAGTAAGTTGGCAATACCTTTTGGAAGGCTGCCATGAAGCGGCGTCGGTCATCTTTGTCCACCTTATGGTGTGAAGAGGTGATCCACCTCCACTCTGCCTGCAGGATATGAAAATGGCACAACAGCTGTTGTGCCGAGGGCCAGACGTCACGCAGGGCGTCCTTCTCAGGCCGAGAAGAATCTGACATGAATGCAGCAGGTGCCTGCAACAGCAGTTGACATACGCCAAAAAGATAAGCATTCTTTGCTGCATTAAGGGAAAGTGCATGTGTACTGTGTTTGCTGAGGGCGTTTAGACAGTTATTTTTATCTGTTAATGCAGTGAATGAAAGCTATGAAGTAACCTTTAAAACATTACCATGCTTTTGTACTCATGGGTAGTAAAGGCTTAACCACATGTCAAGCAGTATTACCCATATGTGAAGTTTACCTTTGCAAAAGTAAGGCGGGCAGTGCGTGTACGTGCTTTACCATGGTGAGACCTTCTTTCCCCGATACCAGCTTCACAGGGAAAACTGACTCTAAGAAACGAAATTTGTTGAAAACAAAGGAAGTCGTTTTTATTTAAGAGTATGGTTTCTAAACATCTTGAAGCAAGCATGCCACTTTCAACAACAGTGCACAAGCACCTCACTTCCAACAACAGTATGTAAGATGCTAATGACGTCATTTGATTTTCCTTGAAAAATAAGCAACATAATCTACAACTGTCACTCGTTAAATACTGTCGCTATTTTCCAGCTCCTGCATTAGTTCAGAAACCCTTACCTCTCTGTTTCCAAAGCATGTTGGGTAGCAATGCTTCAGCAGCTGGAAAGCCAAACTGTAGCCCTCCCTGCTCTGTGAGCTGTGTATTAGCACAGCTATTGGCACTGCACCAGCTTTTGTGGCTGTCAACAACACTGTGACTGTGCTCCTTGTAGTGTCGCAGGAAGCCGTCGAGTCAACAAAGATGAGTTCTTGAGCTGACTCCAGGCTCTGGGCACGCCGCATAATGGGTGTGACCACGAGTGCTGCCCAGCAGTCATCTACCTTACTGCTGGTGTAGACATCTGTGCCTGTGCAACAGAACATGCAGAATGGTCATTCAGGAGACACAAATGAAGTAACACAGATACCGAGATTTCCAGAGGAAGAATTGACATGGCGCTTGTTCTATTACCACTAATGAACATTGCGGCATTTTGCAGTGAACATATTTGCTGCCTCCTTTCTGTAGTATTTATATTTTAACACTCTGTCATATGCTAGGTATGATTGAAAGTTTAGGCAGATGTGCGTCACAAATGGGAGTCACATTTGCGAGCTATTCAGTATTGATGGCAGGAGAAAGTCAAAAAGTGTGAAACAATGTTTTCAACTTTCGCTTGGAAAGGCATCTCTCTTGGTTGTTTCAGAAATGATGTTGGTTCACAGTTTTGCCTAGGAGCCATGGCTGCTACCATATTGCTCATGACTGATGGAACACATGTAGTATGTGAAAAATTATGGCCAAACTAAGCCACAGATTAGTTAAAACATTTGGTGAGAGCCCTGATTTTTGTCGTCTTCGCCTCCTCTTATTTCTCCCTCCTTCTTTGTCTTGGGTTAGCTTGCAGGTTTCTACTACTACTACTAGTACTACTACTACTACTACTACTAGCCGCCACAGTAACTCGGTGGTTACGGTGCTTGGCTGCTCACCTGAAAGGCGTAGGTTCAATCCCGGCTGCAGCGGTTGCATTTCATTGAAGGCAAAATGCTTAAGACCCATGTACTATAAGATGTCATTGCACGTAAAGTGAACCCCAGGTGATTGAAATTATCCGAAGTCCTCTACTACTGCACCCCTCATAGCCTAAATTGGTTTAGGATGTTAAACCCCATAAACCAAACTGCTACTGCTACTTGACTACAACTACAACAGTCAAACCCGGATATATCAAACTTGACGGGGCTCACGAAAAGTTTGATATGTTGGTAATTCGATGTCTAAAAAATGGCAAGAAATGAGCTTATCTGTAACCTAAAAACAAGAATACATTGCACTCACTGTAGCAGTGGGCTTCTTGCAACAAAGCGTCGTCCATTCGCTAGGCATTCCTAGATGTAATGTGCTTTTCACTGGAGCCGCAGCACATGGTGCTTTGGAGGTAGCCACTGCCTAATATAAGAAGTATAATCCTGCCACCAGTACACTATAAATATTCTAATCACAGTGCATATTAAGGTACAGTTAGTTTCCACAATGCCTTCGGCAGTGAAGCGAGCGCAGCATGCCAGCCGAGAGTTGCTGCTAAACTACGCAGCAGCGACCTACTGGGCTGCAGAGCAGCTGCACTATTAAGTTCATGCTTCGACCTGTATAGAAAGCTCCTGTCACTGCATGTGGCGCGCGAACTTCTCTGTACGAGCAGCAGCAAGGACACCAACTTGGCATGCTGCATAGGTTTCAAACATATTACAGTGAAATTTTAGGAATGATATTGCATACCTTGGGCTGCATATTGTGGCATCTTTTCCTGCAGCTTGACCAGTGGACTCCCGCATGGTCCATACTTGTCGGTCCGCCAATGGTCGTGCATGTAGTACACGGCCCTTTTAGTAGGATTCACAAAACCACTTGCTAGAAGTTGTGGCCCATCTGGCTGCACAGCGAGGAGACTCTCATGGTGGTTTATAGCCTGAGAGGGTGTCATTCCCGCTTCAAAGTAGAAAATAAATGTGGCCTTTGTTTCGGGGCTGGTGTGAAGCATTTTGAGTGAATCAGCTGACTCGGTACTATGATTGTGGCTTGATGTCAACCGAATTACAGCAGGCAGAGGGACTGCCCTGCAGAGGAACTGGTCATTCTTCTTTGTATTCCGATTCAGTGTTTTTATTTTGATATGCAGTTTTGCAGGGCAGCCAGTGCTTCTCTGAGAAGAAGTCTTGTTCCTGTGGTGGTGCTGACAGCACCATACCTTATGGAAGACCATCCTGCAAAAAACAGAACTGCCTTAGGGATTTCACAGCTCAAATCACAATAATTACAAATTTGGCATATTGTATGTACAGTCGCGAGTAAAAAGATTAGCCATATGAGGGAACACCGGAGCGCCGGAATGACAACGCGTGGCGCTGCGGGGGATGAGCAGGCTGATAACAAGAGTGCCGGACCGTTCCCACTCTACAGTATTAGAGGGGTTTAACGGACTGTCACGGCCCAGCAAAATTTATTTTTGTCTCGCCCCTTTTTTTTTTTACCTAATGCAGCCTTGCTCCCAAAGGCAACTGGTGAAGAATAAAATATTTGTTCTTTTTTCTTGTGTGGCAGTTACTTTTGCGAGCAGCCTCAGCCGCACTGCGCTTCGTAACTGCTTGAGCAGCTCTGCATCCAGGAGCCACCATGGCCTCCCAAGGGAGATTTGAATATAATTGAAAATATAATCAGGTTTAATGAAAAAGCGACTTGCTAAAAGGCAGCTGCACAAGTCATCACCACATATCCTTTGGGCGGCAGTTCGAGAGGAATGGAGCAGGCTCCAGCCTCTTCCTGACCTTGCAAGCAGCCTGCTTGACTTCTTCCCTGAGCGCCTTCAAAGCGTTGTGAGGGTCGGTGGGACCTATGCACGCCATTAGTGCAACGACGCATTTGCTCTCGCATCACGACAGCGAGCTGGCTCTCCTCCTTACTTTTTTTCCTGAATTGATGGCTTAGTGCTCCTGTTAATATTGTTACTACAGTTTCCTAACAAAGTGACTTGTGTGTATTAGTTGCACCGGGAAAATAAACTCTATCTCTTTTTCGAGCTTGTTTAATACTGGCTAAAAGCAGCACTATCATCTATTGTTCCCGCGAGTTCCTTTTGACACACCATCACGGACATAAAAAAAACAGTAATAAAAAGAAGCCATCTTTGCTCATGATAACCGAGCCAAAATAAATGCAGCGTGCACAGTCACGTAGGGTCAACACTTCGATGTTCGGGCAATGGCACACTTGATAAAGCTTACTTCCTGCCCCCCCCCCCCCCCCCCCCCCCCCCTCAGGTACATAAACATGCAAGGCGGTAGAAAGAGAGCGAAGTGGTTAGAGATAGAACAGCAGTTGAAGGACGAAGAAGTAGGTGTGTACACGCTATGCGAGACAAATCTCAGGGATCTAGAAGATCCAACGCTTATTGACGGCTACGCCTGGGAAGGGAGGAACAGAACAACTACGGAGAGGAAGAGTATAGGTATGCTTATGCAGCAAGGAAAAAATTGGCAAAGAATAAAGTCAACTTGAAAAGAACATGTCTGAGTATCGCGTACAATTGCCGGTAAAAGGACATGGCTAGGAGTAGTTTATTTAGGGACAGGGGATAAATGCAGGCAAGAGAACACGGATCTAGTTAAGTGTCTCGATGACGATATAAAGCAGTTTGGAGAAGGCGCCGATATTATTCTGTTGGGGGGACATGAATGGCCGCATCGAGGATCTGGATGGATACACAGATTGTAACGGGAAGTTGATGCTAGACTTCTGTGAGCGACACAACCTAGTTATTGTAAATAGAGAAACTAAGTGTGAGGGACAAATCAAGTGGGAATCCCATAACAGGCAAACAACCATTGACTACTGCTTAATCTCGCAGGGAATGTATAGCAAGCTCGCAATGATGGAAATAGACGAAGAGGGGAAGTACAGCCTCGGTAGTGATCATAAGCGTATAAGTCTACAGTTTGGAACCCTGCTCAAAAGAGAAATCAAGGGGAGTCAAAAAGAGTACGCAAAATTAAATGACAAACAAATAGTGCAAATAGCGGCCTGCATAGGGGAAGCAAAAAAGACACATCCCATGGAAAAGTGGGATTATAATAAGTTAAAACTACTCATTAGTATAAAAATAAAACAAGTTAAAGGAGTAAACCGCTGGAGAGGAAAGAGGAAGCCACGAAGTTGGTGGAATAAGGAAATTAGGGAGGCCATCGAACAACGACGGTTGGCATCACGGGAACACAGAGAAGCAGAGAGGGCGCAGTTATCTGAAGAGGAAATAGGCCGAAAATGGGAATCTTATCGACAAAAGAAACAGCAAGTGCAGGTCCTCGTCCAGGCTAAAATAAAGCAGTCCTCTGATCGCTGGCTGGCTGAAGTTCGCGATGCAACTAAAGGGGGGCCAAAAAAATTCTGGAACCATATAGGCTGGCTGGGTAAAGCGAATCACAGAAAGCAGGAACAGATTCACGATGCCGAGGGAAAATGTTTAGAGGGAGATGATGCTGTGAACTACATGTCATCAGTTATAGCTGGTTCATTTAAGAAAGACGATAGAGTAATCCCCCTAAATGAGGGAGGAGCACAGGACAGCACAATAGAAAACAGCGAGGAACTGACGAATCTTAACTGGAAAAAGACGGAAACAAATATTCCAAGATGTACGTCCGCAGGGATCGACGAAATTCCAATCAAGCTAATTAATGAACTTGGCCCAAGAGGCAAGGAAACGCTGCTAAAGTATTGGAGGCAGTCATAACAAATAGGCAAATTCCGCACAGCTGAAAACAGACTAAAATTAATTTGATTTATAAAGGGAATGGCAATAAGACGAACATAAAATCCTTCCGACTAATTACGATAACATCAGTTACATACAGGCTGGCGATGTAGGCGGTGAAAATAAATATGCAGTCATGGGTAGAAAGTAATAAAATACTCAGAGAACTTCAGAACGGGTTCAGAAGTGGTAGGCGCTTAGATGACTGCCTGTTCGTGCTTACCCAGCGCATAGAAATACCTAAGGCGGAAAACAGACCTCTGTATTTAGCCTTCCTGGAGATAAGCGGTTCATACGACAACGTGAACAGGGAACTCCTGTGGAACATAATAAAAGGTGAAGGTGTCGGTCATGAGGTAATTATTTTCTGCAGGAAATATATCGAGAAAATGTTGAAATAACTTGAGAAGGAATTAAGAGTACAATAAGTGTCCAGGTACACAAAGGATTAAGGCAAGGTTGTCCTCTATCACCGCTGCTGTTCATGCTTTATTTGATCAGTTTGGAAAGAAGGCTACAAGGAAGCAATCTAGGTTATGATCTGTCATACACATTAGGCGGAAAGGTTGTTGAGCAGCGACTACCAGGTTTAATGTATGCACATGGTATTGTACTGTTAGCAGATAGCCAGGAAGATTTGCAAACTGTGGTGAATTGCTGTGGAGACGAAGGAGACAATCTAGGTTACAGTTTTAGCGCAACTAAATCAGGTGTGATGGTTTTCAACGGTACAACTGATCAGGAGCTTACAATACAAGGCCATGAAATACCCTGAGTGGCCGAATACAAATATCTTGGAGTATGGGCAAACAAAGGACATATGTACATGGAAAAGCACGAACAGTCTCTCATAGCAAAAGGGCGAAGAGATGCCGGAATAACGAAACATAGGGCATTGTGGGAGTACAACAGGTATGAAGTCCTCAGAGGTATTTGGAAAGGAATAATGGTGCCGGGGCTTACTTTCGGGAATGCAGTTCTATGCTTAAGGGCTGAAGTTCAGTCGCGATTAGAACTAAATCAGAGAACTATTGGAAGATCAGCACTAGGTGCCCACAGGAAAACCACAAACGAGGCAGTACAGGGGGATATGGGCTAGGCAACGTTTGAAGCACGGGAAGCTCAGAGTAAAGTACTATACAAAGAACGCCTGAGCAAATTGGACGATAACAGGTGGGCAGCTAAGGTATTTAAATACCTGTACAGAAAGAGCGTTGACACACAGTGTCGGAAACGAACTAGAAAGCTGGCCAGTAAGATTGCCAGAGATGAGGAAGGAGAAAGAAAGAGCACTAATTGACAGGTTAAAAACGTCGAAGGTAAAAATTGGATAGATTCAGTGGAAAAGAAGCGTAGTGTAGAACTATATCGATGCTGGAAAAGGCAAATCAGGAAGGAAGCCTTTCATGATAACTCAAGAGGCAGTGCCCTCCTCTTTGAAGCAAGGTCAGGGTGTCCCAGAACGCGCCGCTACAAAAAGAAATTTAACGAATAAGCTAGATGACACGTGTGCTGCGTGTGGTAAATCTGTAGAAACAATAGAACACCTCATAATAAAATGTGATGGTATCCATCCCCATGTTGATGCAGGCAGTCACTCTTCCTGAGGCCTTAGGGCTTAGAGATAACTATAGTCATGTAAATAAATCTGCGGTGGAAATTAGCAAAGAGTGATTGGAGGATTGGTGGCACAAAAACAGAGAGGTGACATAAGTTTTAAAGTGTAGAAAGACGTATTTTAAAGAAAATGAGCGAATTTTATTTACAACTTACAGCAGAGATAAACAAAAATAAAGAAAAAAACAGCATGGTGGGGACTACCACTGCCCCGTTTCAAAGGTGACGCTCCTACTTTCCATCCACCATCCAAGGTTCGGTTACACTACATATAAATGCCCCCAAAAACAAAGATTGAACAGCCTTCGCCGTGGCTCAGTTGGTAGAGCACAGGACGCGGAATCGGGAGGTCGTAGGTTTGGATCACCGGCGAGATGTGTTTTTTTTCTTCTGCTTTTATAATCTCCTAGACGGGATAGCTCATACATAGCCTATAAGGAGAATGGTACCAGTTCCCACCGGAGTTCTGGCGGGAAAATCAGAAGAACATTGAGCTAGATCTCATTGTAGACACCATGGCAAGCAACGTAAAGGCCGTCGGAGTTTTTTCTTTAGAATTATTTTCCCATTATCTTGTTTCGTGCCTATCGCGCAAGAGTTGCCTGCCGCTAACTGGCATGGTATTTTTTAATAAATCCGAGATGGCCGAGATCGAGCCCCCCCCCCCTCCTTCTCGTGTAATGAACGCCACATTTTGTCGTGTGTGGCATGCTATGCTAACGTCACTTGGTGCATTTTGTTGTCACCTTGTCGGCGATCCACGATGTGTTAGTATCGGCGCTGTACTATTGCACCCATTGCTCCGCTGCTGCGTCATCTGAGAGGTTGCAGCGAAGCACCTTCACATCAGAGGTGGAGGCTTGGACGTCTTCCACGCACTCCAGTGCAGTAGGAGCCGACATTTGTAGATGTGATGCCCACAAGGCAGGCGTGGCTTACGCAAACTTGACAGGTCGCAACGCGAGGCACACAGCTTAAGAGAACAAGACACGGACTCGGGACGAGCTCTGGCTGTCGAATGGCGTTTACGTGGTGCGCCGTGAAACAATGCACTTTTGGCGGGACAGGACGGGAAATGAGGGAGAAGAGAAAGGGCATGTGAAAGAGAGCAGACGGAGGAAGGAAAGGGCAAATATCGACTGCGAGCGAGGGGTGGACGAGGACGGAGGGAGATGTTTTATAAGCTTGTTTTTAAAGAGAAAGCCTTTAATGGCTCATGCTGTGTCCGTTCATCCGTCCGTCCGTTACACTCTTGAACAATGGCTTCCGGAATCACCCATTTCGCGTTAGCTTTCGGTAATCTCGGAGGCCGTGTTGCGCCATTCGTAGTTCACTGTTCATTGTAGCTGCTTTTGAGAGGAATGAGCATTTAAGCCTATAGTATACGTCATACAGTATCTGGCGATTGAATAGCGAGGTCACGGAGGAAGACTATTAGGAGTGGAAACTCCGCCGTCTGCGGCGACCAGAAAAGGTCACATCCCGCGGCGCCAGTATCCTGCTGGCGGCGCCTGGCGGCCTGGAAAGAAACTACTGAAATACAACGTCACGGCGTGCCCGCTGAAGCAAACACCCGTTTCGTCTGCTTGTCTGC
Source organism: Amblyomma americanum (assembly GCF_052857255.1). Classification (NCBI taxonomy): domain Eukaryota; kingdom Metazoa; phylum Arthropoda; class Arachnida; order Ixodida; family Ixodidae; genus Amblyomma; species Amblyomma americanum. The sequence continues at coordinate 89,614,646 of NC_135500.1, read as the reverse complement.
TCTGAGCTCGCGCCACCGGAGAGCGCGCCGGAGCCGCGTGTCTGGGCGCTGCATTTTTTTTTTCCTGCTGCTTCTACGAGGCACCGCAAGGCGCCGCCACTGCATGCGCCCCCGTCGGCGCATAAAATTGTGACTATCTGGTCGCCTGCGCCTGCGCTCGCTCGCGCTGACGGGAGTTTCACCTCCTGTATAGTCTTGCTCCGTGAGGGAGGTGGAGCTACAATAAACGTTTTTCCATGAACTCTCGTACCGGATAGTACATACTGTATGTGAATAGTGGCGTGTCGCGTCCGTGAAATATACGGTGCGGCACTGCTGCATTCTTGTAAACGCAGCTTATCTCAGCCTGCATTACTTACCCGTCCTTGTGAAACGCGATATGACGCCTCGAGAAAGGGTTGAGACTGCACAATTAATATCTTCCATGCACCTCCATGAATGCCAGCACCTTCGCTCAGCGCTGCTGTGGTTATTGTGCTCGGCTTCTGACCCGAAAGGCACAGGTTCGATCCCGCGGCGGCTGTCGCATTTCGATGGAGGCGTTAATGCTAGGGGCCCGTGCACTGTCTGATGGCAGTGCACGTTAAGGAAACGAAACCAATCTTGTTTCGGTTATGAGAGAGCATTTGATTCGAGAAATAACATTTTCACGCTTCAAATTGAGATTCAAGTTTGTGCAGTTGTAGGTCAACGCGCTTCCATGACAAAAAAAAATGGTAAAGTCGTCTGCTGAGTGCATTCTTTGCCGAGTTTGGATTTTGATTTTACGATCGGCAGTTTTGTCTAAAATCTGTACTTTCGTTATTTTTGCTGTGAGCTTTAAATTTTTTTATGGTGCTAATGTGGTGTCCTTTCTTACTAATTCTGAGTCATGCTTCCAGCGGATTTCGTAACAGTTGCAGAAAAAGTTCATTTCGTAGGTGGCGCTGCAGCGCCATCTGCTGGGATGGCCTGCCCATCGACATCAGCATCATCCTTCTGCGTGCCGCGGGTCGTTTGTATCTGTGGCTGGATTGGTGCTGTTCTTGTGTTTGTTGTAACACTAAGTGCATTTTTAAGCGCAAGCAAAAAGGCTGCGGTGTTGAAGTATGACACGTTGGAGCCAGTTCAGGCGAGCTCTCCGTGCTGCACAGCTGCCTACACGGCCTTCGTTAGTACTGTACTAATTTTTCGAAAAACAGCAGTTGAGGTACCTTATAGTCACTTTTCTTTTCGGAGGCTTTCTCTGCTGCGTAATCCTGTCGGGCAGAGTCGAGTTCATACCGCGTAAATGCATGTACCACCAGCAGCAAAAGTTATTGGGGTGCGTGTTCTCTTGGAAGAAAAGTTATTGTAGAGCTTCCTCGCGAACTAGTGTTTTAAAAATGCTACCAGCGTGTGGCGAATGCAAGTCGCCTCGTTCAGACACTTCGAGCGATTGGCCTACGTGGCGCTCGGCTACTGTGCCGGAGCTCCCGGGTTCGAACCCGATCGCCGAAAGAAAAATTTCCGGGCGTAGTGTACACTATACCGTGCAGAGACTGTAACTATGTGTATGTAGGTGAAAGTGGAAACTTCGTTAAAAGGTTGAGACAACACTTGCATGCTGTTGCAGACAAGAAAGCCTCGTCAAATGCACTAGACTCCTTAGCCATTCAAACAACCGAACACACTCTTAATCGCACTGACGGGGCACTTCCTAGTGCATGAGCCCACTGCCTAGGGCACATTTTCAAGCTTAAATAGCCAGCATTTCACGTCTGCACCTTTTTGTGAACAAGGCTCCCGTGTGAGAGCCGAAACGTCATTTAGGAGTTCATTTTATTTTGGCCGCTGTTCTGCCTTCTCGATGTACAGCCCCGACCAAACAGGTTTCCGTCCTACCCTCGACTTCATGCAGGAAGCATATACTGTCTAGAAAGCCCAAGAGGGAGCCTAAATTCAAACGTAAACATGTGTTAGTTCATGCTGTAGGTCATCCTGCTAGGACTGCAGCCACTGTGAAAAAACGTGAAGCTGCTTTCATGCATGTTGCACAAAGCATTATCTAACATTATCTCTAATCCCAAGTTTCACTGTACTCCGGAAATGCAGAAAGATGACCTCGAGAAACTGCCAGAAATCACATGTTAGGTCCAACAGGTTTGCAGCATAAGAATCCAGTTATCTAAAAGCTTCCTGCTACATTTTATTCCATTGCAAAGAAAGTAAATTCGAACACTCTGTGAACTGCAGCAAATAGCCTGCTAAATATACCTGTTAAATGAAACAGGTGCAATCAGACTCCACAGCCTTGGCAAAAGAAAAATAGGAAATTGGAAGGGGGTAGGTAATGCAGGCAGCACTGCAGCAAAAACCCTCTTGCAACCGAACAGTAAACATGAACGTTCATCGTGAGAGGCACTGAATGGAACTGTAAAGTGAGAGTGCGATTGATTTGTGTCTTAAGTCTGTGTACACAATGCTGTATCAAAAGTATCGTTACAATAGGATGCGTATATTCTCAAAGACTGAATAGGAAATTCCTGTTGACAGTGTCAGCATGGAGCCTCTTGTTTTGTTTTGAGTTTCAGATTGATAACTGTTTTGGGGCAAGGAGAATGTTGGGGAATGGAAGATGCTCTTGGAATGCACCTTCACAATGTAGCTCAAAGTGTTTAAGGGAAACACTCAAGGTGAAGTGCATTTCAAGTAGGCAGTAATTACTCATGAGTTTCTACTTGATCACATTTATACGGTTGCAGAGCAAAGCTAGACAGCTTTTTCAGAAACTTTGCAACTGAAGGAAAATTCGTCTTAGTCTGGGGTAGAACCAGGGACCACAGCCTGCCTGGGCAGTCACTCTACTTTTAAGCTAACCAGGATGCCTAGCTGATGTCATGGTGCACGAGGCCATATTGACCAACAACCTGAAGCAAGAACGGTGTTAGTCTCGCTCTGAGCTGTTCATCAATTAGCTCTCTTTACCTAAATGGTTTGAAGGTTCAGACACCATGAGACACAGTACTGGAAATAGTTCAGGATAGCCCTTGGCCTTTTGCTTGTAACAGCCTATGCAGAAGTTCTCGAGGCAGCAAGGTCACACTACGTTAAGTGTATGTCTTCGGTCTTCTTTATATGCTTTAAATTAATCCGGAGCCCTCCACTAAGGTGACCCTTGTAGCCGGCAGGTTGTTTTAGGATGTTAAACCCTACAATTTACAAATTTTCCTCGCACGGTACGCTGGAGCCGTAGATGGGGAAGAGAGAAAGTCAAAAAGAGAGGCAATCCATTGATATTTACGCTGCTCAGAAGGCATGCCGGAGGTGGTGAGCGAAGGTGCAGCGGATTCGAGGGTAGAGAGGCTGGCAAGCTCGGCCAGTAGCGGGGAGCGGGACAAGGCAAGATATACGACACGTATGTTATATTCTTGTAGACGGAGATCCCATCGCGCAAGGCGACCGCAGGGATCTTTTAGCGAAGAAAGCCAACATAGGGCATGATGGTTGGTGACCACATCAAAAGGACGGCCATTATGATAGAGTCGAAACTTGCCAAGAGCCCAGACAATGGCTAAGCACTCTTTTTTCTACCACGGAGTAGTTGGATTCGGCTTTAGTGAAAGTGCGGCAGGGGTCAGCAACCACATATTCCTCGAATCCAGAATTGCGTTGGGCGAGCACAGTCCCGAGGCCAATGCCACTGGCGTCCGTGTGTACTTCGGTTGGGTCTTGCAGGTCGAAGTGACGCAAGGTGGGTGGTGTCTTGAGGAGACTGCGCGTCGTCGCAGGCAGGCAACCAACTCGAAAAACCTATGTTGCTGCTGATAAGCTGAGTTAAAGGGGCAACAATGGCCGTAAAGTTGTGAATAAAACGTCGAAAATAGGAACAGAGGCCTAGGAAGCTGCACAGTTCCTTAATGCAAGTAGGTGTTGGAAACGCAGTCACAGCACGAAGTTTGCTTGTGTCAGGGCGGACGCCTCCTTCTGACACAACGTGGCCTAAAATTTTCAATTCACAAGCAGCAAATCGACACTTTTTTAATTTCAGCTGAAGGCTGGCGTTCTTGAGACAGGTTAAGATGTGCTTCAGTCGGGACAGATGAGTTGCAAAGTCGGGCGAAAAGATCACGATGTCGTCGAGATAACAGAGGGCACGGCTTCCATTTCAGGCAGTGCTGAATGGTGTTCATCATGCACTCGAAAGTAGTTGGAGCATTACAGAGGCCAAAAGGCAAGACGTTAAATTCATACAGGCCATCAGGGGTCACAAGTGCGGTTTTAGGGTGATCGTCAGGTACCAGGGGACCTACCAGTACCCATAGCGTAAATCGAGAGAAGCGAAATGCTCTACTCCTTGGAGGAAATCCAGAGCATCATCAGTGCGGGGATGAGGGTAAACATCCTTTCGCGTGATCTTATTCAGGTGGCGGTAATCAATACAGAAGCGAGTAGAGCAGTCTTTCTTCTTCACGAGTACCACGGGTGAGGCCCAGGGACTGTGTGAGGCTTGAATCACGCCGCTCTGAAGCATGGTGTCACCTTGTTCTTGAATAACATGCCACTCACTGGCGGAGACACGATATGGGCACTGACACAGAGGGGCGCGGTCACCGGTGGCAATGTGGTGGGCGACAGTCGACGTGCGGGTTAAAGCGGTCTGGTGTGAATCGGAGGAGGAACGAAAGTGATGAAGCAGCGCGAGAAGTTGGGTGCGTTGAGGTGCAGGGAGAGAGGCGTTGATGGCGGGAAGGAAAACGTCTGGATGCAAAGTGTCGAGGGCAGGAACCAGCGGGCTGATGGCATCTACGTCGAGGGACGGCGAATCATCAGTCTCCTCGTGATAGAGAATGAAATCAATGATTTAAACAGTTCCGAAACACTCACTGCAACGCTCAGTGGAAGCATATGTAAATGGATTCGTCACGAACAACGCGCTAAGGCCAGATGTCAGGGTGAGGATGACGTAAGGTATGGGCACGTACTTGCGGCAAAAAAAAAGGTGCGATGGCGTAAAAAAGTATGTTGCCATCGCAAACAAGGTCAGAAGTGATGGGCACTAGAACTGAAGAGCAGGCAGGCAATTCAGTGTCTTCAGCAACGACGGCTTTGGCAGGAGCAGCAGCAGGGGCATTGGGCGGCGAAGAACCGCTGAGTGCGAAGAACTTGAGTTCAGCTCGAGCACCATCGATGACTGCATTATGGCGCATCAGGAAGACCCAACCGAAGATGATTTAATGGCACAGGTAGACAGAATGATGAATTCAATCACGTAGATGATCTCCTGAATAATGACGCGAGCCGCGCACGTCGCTAACGGTGCAATAGCCTGCACTCTTGCGGTGCCTAGCGAAAATGCAGAAAGTGGGGTCGTCACTTTTTGCAAGGAGCAGTAAAAGATGGCCGCCATGGGAGAAGCAGCAGCGTCGGTGTCGACAAGCGCCAGAACAGAAACACCCTCTACAGAAACGGCGATCAGATTTGCGGGAGATAATTGAGGCCTTGGACATTTCGCTGGTGGCGCAGTTCTTGCCTCAGGAACTGCAGTATCTAGCTTTCCTCTTGCGAAAGATCCAGGCACCAATGCATGGGAGAAAGGGAACGGCGACGAGGAGAAGGTGAGCGCTCGGTAGAGACGGTAGTGTGATCAGGTGAACGAGGGCAACTCTGTGGCGGCTCGGCTGGTGGTGAATATTCACTGGGAGGAGGCCAGTAACCGGGAACCTGGGAGATTGGTACACGACGACAAAGCTGGGCCACATGACCGGGCAATCTGTAAGAGCAACAAATAGGCCGGTTGTAACTGGTACGCCAAGGATTGCCGAATTGTCGAAGCGGTCGGAAAAAAGGCGTCAGAGCGTGAGGGGGCTTGAGGCATAGATGCTTGAGGTGGAGCATAGGTTGGGCAGTAGTTAGGTGGCCCCGGCCGTGCGACGACGGCAGCAGCGTAAGTCAGGGGTGCAGTGACAGGTGCGGGCGGCTAGCTGGCGCAGGCGGAGGGACCAGTGGAAGGGCCTCAGCCACTTTTTCACTGATGACAGTGCGAAGGTCGGGTACCAGGTACGGAGATTGCATGGAGTGGGATGGCAGAAGCGATAGTTGACGTGCAACTTCCTCATGCACGAAATCTTTGATGTGTGCCAATAGTTGCGAGTGGTCGGGTGCAGCTGACAGGCCGGCAAGCGACTCGACAAGCGCTGTGTGCTGGCGAGTGATTAGCCTCTGCTTGCGCAGCTTGTCGTAGCTCTGGCGGAGACTGACAACTTCGGCAATGGTGCAAAGATTTCGCGACAGCAGCATCTGAAAGGCATGAACCTCAGACATCTGGGCGTTGATGCGCAGGCACAGGTTTACCACATCTTCAGTGTAGCTTGTGAACGTCTCACTCGAGTGCTGAGAGCGCTCGAGCAAGCGGTGTTCAGCGCACAGCTTGCGCACAGCAGGACGTCCTAACACTTCGGTGAGGTTCGCCTTGAAAGCAGCCCACGTAGAGAAGTCTGCTTCATGGCTTGAAAACCACAGGCTGGCAACGCCGGTCAAATAAAAAATGACGGCGCTCAACTTGGTAGTATCGTCCCACTTGTTAGATGTGCTCACCTGCTCGTATGTGAGCCAGTCTTCAGCATCATGATCATCAGTACCGCTGAAGAGGGTGGGGTCCCGCTGCCGGAGGGAGCTGGAGCAGAGGACTGAGGAGTCCACCTGCACGGCTTGGTGGTTGGCGTCATTAGGCATAGTGGGGGTCGGTTGTGTGCGGCTGCAAAGGCCCAGGGCGGTGTGAGGATGCTAAACCAAACCTCCATCTAATGTAACGGGGGCTTAGGTCAGCGCTCAGGCTGCGGCAAAACCACGGCGGCGACAGTCTCTGGTCTGTCCAGGTCAGCAGGCTCTCGCTCTGAGCAATGGCAGTGCGGCTAGAATAATGCCCTTTTTCTTCTTCTTTCGTTACGAGTACAGCGCTTGTAAAATGTTCAGTCAGGAAAAAACATGCTCTTTTGAGCACACTGGCAAATTCTGATGTCCCCATTTGGTGCTGGTCAAGGTAGGAAATTGTTGATTCTGCCACACCCACAAAGAGTTATTGAAGCCATCTTGGTTCACTTAGCTTCTTGACAGGCTAAGGATTACTGGTGATGTGTGTCCATCCTAGTGGCACTTGGCACTAGGCACATTGTCACAGACATTGCAGCTCAGTGCGTGCTTCCGTTTTAGGCTCCTTACTGCCCCTGATTGTGGTGGCCGTCCAGCGGGAACACGTCCTGAGCCCATTGCCAGACATGGTCGGCGCCTTGCCAGGCTTGTGGGTAGCACCTTTATCTTCTGGCCTCGCCGCCTGTCTGGTTTTGTTGCGGCCTTTACGGTTAGCATAACTCCATATGCGCCACTGCTTGTATTCACGCTACCGAGCTGTGCATTCACGGTATCAAGTAAAGCGGCGTATGACGAGTTTCCCTCAGCGAGTCTGTGTAGACGTCGCAGGTGTTGCTCCAGGGTTCTGTATTTTACTTCGAGATCCTGCAAAAGGTTAATGAAGTCTGATTTTAATACGTCACCAGTTATGGCAGCTGGAACACTAAGTGGCTAGGAGTGTAATTATTAGACCTTGCTGAAGGCTAACTATTTTCGTCATGCAATAAGGTATCTTGCATCATGGTTGTGCTGTTTTGCCTACAAGATTTTTTTTCACTTTTGATGGAAGTAAATAGAATGAAAGGTTCTGCTCTGGCTTTAAACATGGCTCAGGACTGGTCTCATCCGACGTATCCATTGGTTGATCACAGAAGCTGGGGCCTTGGTGGTGTTCTGGGTCTTGCAGACTGGCAGAAGAAGACACAGAAGTGCCTGCAGGTGCATCACTTTGTAGACCTCCCGTCATGGGCATAAAAAACACCAGTGGTGGGCATCTCTCACCCAGTGCCAGCTGACCCAGCTGGACACAGTCAGGAGGTGTTAGCTGTGGGCTGTTAGGAAAGGACGCTCCAAAGGCCCTCTGTACAAGTGCCTGGTGTTTGCAGAAGGCCCCTTGACTCCCTGCCCAGCAGCTACAGACCCCAATGTCGGCATGTACTTCATACATCCCAGTCCCAGCTGAGTTTGGGACGCTGTAACCTTCGTCATGGTTTTGCACGATAGATTTGGTAGCCATGTCTGGGATCTTGTCTAAGAGACGGTCTATGCTGTTTCGATGCGCCGATTCTCTGTTGTGCGCATGGCGAAGAATTCTTGTCTGAAAATACTTCTCCCATGCTGTTGTGATATATTCCACCAAGGCTACTGCGTTGTATGCTTTTGTTCTGCACAGAACAATATCCTTCAGAATTCTAATCGATGCCTCGCTGTAGTTGTTTGTGTTCTGTCCTCTTGTAACAATGCCTGCCCGGTACATAGCCACCCATTCCTCCTCGGTCTTCAAAAGCGAGTCGACTCTTTGCACGTAGTCTTGGTGAGGCAGTGAGCGAAGAGCTGCTTTTGCTTCTTCAAGTCCTTCCTTGGTCTTTGAATACAGGACCTGTGACATAAATGAGAACAATAGGAGTGTATTAACCATGCTTAATGAACGTAGTGATGCACAATCGTTTTTTTTTGCCTCACTCATGCATGAGGAGGTACTTTGTCACAGAAAAAGGTTTTTTAAAAAAAGGAAGAGCTAAACTCAAATTCTGCACTTCTTTCTGAAGCCATTTTTATTAGGAGCTCGTAATTCAGTTCCAGATCAGTCATTATGATTTCGTTTCTGATTGAGTATTTCCAGGTGCTTTCGTTGTTTTGTAAAGGTTTACACACGCACGTGCACACACACGCGCGCATGCACGCACACACACACACACACACTGCTTGGAGTGCCCACACTGGCACATTGTTGTTTTAGGGAAAACTGGACAACAAAAAAACAGAATGCATTATAATGAACAGGTGATATCATGTCCAAAGCTGTTAACACAAGCCATGCATTTTATGAGCAAATAAGGTAGTAGAAAAAAAAGTGAGCCAGTGCAGTAAAAGGAAAGTGAAAGAAGTACTGTCTTAATATTAACCTGTAGCATAACTAAACCTGTTTCTGAGCAAACACCCGTTAAAAGGGTGGGTAATTGAGCTTGTTGCATACTTTATGGTGGCTCCAACACATTTCGTAGAGCGAGGACAAAGAAAAGAGCAAATATTCAGGGGGTGCTTTGTTGACCTAAAGTGCGGTGAGGGCTTTAGCACGGTGTTGCTGCTTGTGTCACTGATGTGTTGCTAAAATGTTAAGTACACAATTGTTTGTGAATCTTAAATGCTGGAGACACTGGAGGATGTTTGGGAGGCATCCGTCTGATTAGATGCCTTTCCGCAAACACTCTCCAGCATCCTTACGGTGGACAAAAATTACAGTGGGACTAAAAAAAGAATGAAAAAATAAAATAACCCTGCCCATTCCACTAGGTATAACGGGCTGCCTTATGCTAGACAAAAATTATTGTTGGACTATAAAAAGAATAAAAATAAATTGTCCCTGCCCATGCCACTACGTATAACAGGCTTGCCTTACAGTAGACATATATTAGTGTGGGGAAAGAAAAAGAAAGAAAAATAAAGTTGCCCAGCCCGCGCCTTACAGCAGACAAGGAGAACTACATATGCATTGGCAGGAAGTAGTGTAGTCGTTAGCACGCTTGGCTGCGGAGCGGAAGGTTGCTGGTTCGAATTCCGCTGTGCACAAGGATTTTTTTCTTATCCAGTTGACGTCATTTTATTGACAGCTATAGTGTGACAGATTTTGCGGACGGACGGACAACGGTGAGCCATTAAAGGCTTTCGCCTTAATAGACAGATGTGGGCGAAGGTGCTGAAGCAGCATCTTTGTCCACGCCTGTCTGTGCATTCCTTTCTTTGTCCTTATTCTACCCATTCTGCCGTAACCATCCTGAAGAGGAAATCTCATGGTAAGTGCAGCACACACCAGCTACAGTTTGGTAGCACTTCAAACATTGCTAGCAAGATCGTTTGTAAATACATCGGAGGCCTGAAATGGACACCCAAGGCCACACACACACTTGTTGAACTTGTGCAGTTGTAAGCTGCACAGTGCTTTCTTCCCACTAGATATGCTTCAATCCGTGTGAAGAGGGTAGTAGGAATGTTTGCTATTCAGAGTTTTTGCAATACCTATTAAGTGTTGAGCTTCTAAATTGGAAGCCTTTCTAGAAGCCAGAGAAATGCAGTCTACCGAAAAAAGAATGCTGAGATGAATTCTATGAGTTGTGTTTCACACAATAAGCCTGACCTAACTCCATGTTGCTTTTAGTGGGGAAAAAAAACCACTTGTTTTGTAGATTTCATCATAATCATCAATCTGACTATGCCCACCTTCAGGACAAACGCCTCTCCCATGGCCCCTTATCCCTGCAGACTTAGTATCATTCACCCACCTGGCTTTATGCCGCCGCCGGGTACGCTTGCCTTCTCTTGGAATCCAGTCCATTACACTTAACGACCATCGGCTATTTTGACCTCACATTACATGCCGTGCCCATGTCCATCACTTTTTGATTTTAACTAAGATGTTGTTAACCTGTGTTGACATGTTATATATATTGGTCGCAGCCGAATACAGCGGGGTGCTGTATACATAAAAATGTCTAATGCATTGTTTGAAAGAGGAAAACACGCAAGCAAAAATCGGGTATCTATAGTCCTTTAAGGTGTCCGCTGACCCTGGGAGCCAGTTATATGCCTTTTTTGTCCCGAAATTGAATGGAGTGCTTAGACTGCGAATAAGGCAACACTGGGAACTAGACTGCTTGCTTTGTGCAAACAGATCCTGGAGTCCGTGAAGTGTGCCGGGAATGGGATCGAACTGAACATTGGAAGCAGAAGAAGGCAGAGTGTTCATGTGAGCATATAGGCACCAGAACAGGTCTGTAAGACGCCCAAGTGGGCAGGCGCTTGTGAAACGTCAAATTGGGCCTACCACTCCAGACCTTTCAGCTGCTAACGCCAATCAGCTTTCATTGATTAATGCATTAGGCTGGTGAGCAGAGGTATAATAATACTCTTCCGTTAGTGCAAGCAGTGCATTCTGGCTCAGACTGGACAGAACCCAGTGTGTACATCACTCTGCATTTAGTATTTAACAATCATTAAATATTACATCAATTTCCTACCAAATAAATATTAATCTTATAGGCTCAGATGTGGTGTGGGAAAAATGAAAACCTGGACAATTTGGTAAACGTTCATATTGTTTGAGCACCATGCCAAAACATAAGACCTTGATCTTGTTTAGTTTTTTCTGTGTAATGTGTACCACGCAAGCAGTATGATAGCTTAGATGTAGTGCTTCCATCATTTAAATTTTTTCACACAGCATTTGGTTTATTTTTTGTGTAGTACTCAGCGAGCAGTAAGTTGGCAATACCTTTTGGAAGGCTGCCATGAAGCGGCGTCGGTCATCTTTGTCCACCTTATGGTGTGAAGAGGTGATCCACCTCCACTCTGCCTGCAGGATATGAAAATGGCACAACAGCTGTTGTGCCGAGGGCCAGACGTCACGCAGGGCGTCCTTCTCAGGCCGAGAAGAATCTGACATGAATGCAGCAGGTGCCTGCAACAGCAGTTGACATACGCCAAAAAGATAAGCATTCTTTGCTGCATTAAGGGAAAGTGCATGTGTACTGTGTTTGCTGAGGGCGTTTAGACAGTTATTTTTATCTGTTAATGCAGTGAATGAAAGCTATGAAGTAACCTTTAAAACATTACCATGCTTTTGTAGTCATGGGTAGTAAAGGCTTAACCACATGTCAAGCAGTATTACCCATATGTGAAGTTTACCTTTGCAAAAGTAAGGCGGGCAGTGCGTGTACGTGCTTTACCATGGTGAGACCTTCTTTCCCCGATACCAGCTTCACAGGGAAAACTGACTTTAAGAAACGAAATTTGTTGAAAACAAAGGAAGTCGTTTTTATTTAAGAGTATGGTTTCTAAACATCTTGAAGCAAGCATGCCACTTTCAACAACAGTGCACAAGCACCTCACTTCCAACAACAGTATGTAAGATGCTAATGACGTCATTTGATTTCCCTTGAAAAATAAGCAACATAATCTACAACTGTCACCCGTTAAATACTGTCGCTATTTTCCAGCTCCTGCATTAGTTCAGAAACCCTTACCTCTCTGTTTCCAAAGCATGTTGGGTAGCAATGCTTCAGCAGCTGGAAAGCCAAACTGTAGCCCTCCCTGCTCTGTGAGCTGTGTATTAGCACAGCTATTGGCACTGCACCAGCTTTTGTGGCTGTCAACAACACTGTGACTGTGCTCCTTGTAGTGTCGCAGGAAGCCGTCGAGTCAACAAAGATGAGTTCTTGAGCTGACTCCAGGCTCTGGGCACGCCGCATAATGGGTGTGACCACGAGTGCTGCCCAGCAGTCATCTACCTTACTGCTGGTGTAGACATCTGTGCCTGTGCAACAGAACATGCAGAATGGTCATTCAGGAGACACAAATGAAGTAACAAAGATACCGAGATTTCCAGAGGAAGAATTAACATGGCGCTTGTTCTATTACCACTAATGAACATTGCGGCATTTTGCAGTGAACATATTTGCTGCCTCCTTTCTGTAGTAACTATATTTTAACACTCTGTCATATGCTAGGTATGATTGAAAGTTTAGGCAGATGTGCGTCACAAATGGGAGTCACATTTGCGAGCTATTCAGTATTGATGGCAGGAGAAAGTCAAAAAGTGTGAAACAATGTTTTCAACTTTCGCTTGGAAAGGCATCTCTCTTGGTTGTTTCAGAAATGATGTTGGTTCACAGTTTTGCCTAGGAGCCACGGCTGCTACCATATTGCTCATGACTGATGGAACACATGTAGTATGTGAAAAATTATGGCCAAACTAAGCCACAGATTAGTTAAAACATTTGGTGAGAGCCCTGATTTTTGTCGTCTTCGCCTCCTCTTATTTCTCCCTCCTTCTTTGTCTTGGGTTAGCTTGCAGGTTTCTACTACTACTACTAGTACTACTACTACTACTACTACTAGCCGCCACAGTAACTCGGTGGTTACGGTGCTTGGCTGCTCACCTGAAAGGCGTAGGTTCAATCCCGGCTGCAGCGGTTGCATTTCATTGAAGGCAAAATGCTTAAGACCCATGTACTATACGATGTCATTGCACGTAAAGTGAACCCCAGGTGATTGAAATTATCCGAAGTCCTCTACTACTGCACCCCTCATAGCCTAAATTGGTTTAGGAATGTTAAACCCCATAAACCAAACTGCTACTGCTACTTGACTACAACTACAACAGTCAAACCCGGATATATCAAACTTGACGGGGCTCACGAAAAGTTTGAGATGTTGGTAATTCGATGTCTAAAAAATGGCAAGATATGAGCTTATCTGTAACCTAAAAACAAGAATACATTGCACTCACTGTAGCAGTGGGCTTCTTGCAACAAAGCGTCGTCTATCAGTGTACTGGTAGCATACCACTCGCTAGGCATTCCTAGATGTAATGTGCTTTTCACTGGAGCCGCAGCACATGGTGCTTTGGAGGTAGCCACTGCCTAATATAAGAAGTATAATCCTGCCACCAGTACACTATAAATATTCTAATCACAGTGCATATTAAGGTACAGTTAGTTTCCACAATGCCTTCGGCAGTGAAGCGAGCGCAGCATGCCAGCCGAGAGTTGCTGCTAAACTCCGCAGCAGCGACCTACTGGGCTGCAGAGCAGCTGCACTATTAAGTTCATGCTTCGTCCTGTATAGAAAGTTCCTGTCACTGCATGTGGCGCGCTAACTTCTCTGTACGAGCAGCAGCAAGGACACCAACTTGGCATGCTGCATAGGTTTCAAACATATTACAGTGAAATTTTAGGAATGATATTGCATACCTTGGGCTGCATATTGTGGCATCTTTTCCTGCAGCTTGACCAGTGGACTCCCGCATGGTCCATACTTGTCGGTCCGCCAATGGTCGTGCATGTAGTACACGGCCCTTTTAGTAGGATTCACAAAACCACTTGCTAGAAGTTGTGGCCCATCTGGCTGCACAGCGAGGAGACTCTCATGGTGGTTTATAGCCTGAGAGGGTGTCATTCCCGCTTCAAAGTTGAAAATAAATGTGGCCTTTGTTTCGGGGCTGGTGCGAAGCATTTTGAGTGAATCAGCTGACTCGGTACTATGATTGTGGCTTGATGTCAACCGAATTACAGCAGGCAGAGGGACTGCCCTGCAGAGGAACTGGTCAATCTTCTTTGTATTCCGATTCAGTTTTTTTATTTTGATATGCAGTTTTGCAGGGCAGCCAGTGCTTCTCTGAGAAGAAGTCTTGTTCCTGTGGTGGTGCTGACAGCACCATACCTTATGGAAGACCATCCTGCAAAAAACAGAACTGCCTTAGGGATTTCACAGCTCAAATCACAATAATTACAAATTTGGCATATTGTATGTACAGTCGCGAGTAAAAAGATTAGCCATATGAGGGAACACCGGAGCGCCGGAATGACAACGCGTGGCGCTGCGGGGGATGAGCAGGCTGATAACAAGAATGCCGGACCGTTCCCACTCTACAGTATTAGAGGGGTTTAACGGACTGTCACGGCCCAGCAAAATTTATTTTTGTCTCGCCCTTTTTTTTTTACCTAATGCAGCCTTGCTCCCAAAGGCAACTGGTGAAGAATATAATATTTGTTCTTTTTTCTTATGTGGCAGTTACTTTTGTGAGCAGCCTCAGCCGCACTGCGCTTCGTAACTGCTTGAGCAGCTCTGCATCCAGGAGCCACCATGGCCTCCCAAGGGAGATTTGAATATAATTGAAAATATAATCAGGTTTGATGAAAAAGCGACTTGCTAAAAGGCAGCTGCACAAGTCATCACCACATATCCTTTGGGCGGCAGTTCGAGAGGAATGGAGCAGGCTCCAGCCTCTTCCTGACCTTGCAAGCAGCCTGCTTGACTCCTTCCCTGAGCGCCTTCAAAGCGTTGTGAGGGTCGGTGGGACCTATGCACGCCATTAGTGCAACGATGCATTTGCTCTCGCATCACGACAGCGAGCTGGCTCTCCTCCTTACTTCTTTTCCTGAATTGATGGCTTAGTGCTCCTGTTAATATTGTTACTACAGTTTCCTAACAAAGTGACTTGTGTGTATTAGTTGCACCGGGAAAATAAACTCTATCTCTTTTTCGAGCTTGTGTAATACTGGCTAAAAGCAGCACTATCATCTATTGTTCCCGCGAGTTCCTTTTGACACACCATCACGGACATAAAAAAAACAGTAATAAAAAGAAGCCATCTTTGCTCATGATAACCGAGCCAAAATAAATGCAGCGTGCACAGTCACGTAGGGTCAACACTTCGATGTTCGGGCAATGGCACACTTGATAAAGCTTACTTCCTGCCCCCCCCCCCCCCCCCCTCAGGTACATAAACATGCAAGGCGGTAGAAAGAGAGCGAAGTGGTTAGAGATAGAACAGCAGTTGAAGGACGAAGAAGTAGGTGTGTACACGCTATGCGAGACACATCTCAGGGATCTAGAAGATCCAACGCTTATTGACGGCTACGCCTGGGAAGGGAGGAACAGAACAACTACGGAGAGGAAGAGTATAGGTATGCTTATGCAGCAAGGAAAAAATTGGCAAAGAATAAAGTCAACTTGCAAAGAACATGTCTGCGTATCGCGTACAATTGCCGGTAAAAGGACATGGCTAGGAGTAGCTTATTTAGGGACAGGGGATAAATGCAGGCAAGAGAACACGGATCTAGATAAGTGTCTCAATGACCATATAAAGCAGTTTGGAGAAGGCGCCGATATTATTCTGTTGGGGGACATGAATGGCCGCATCGAGGATCTGGATGGATACACAGATTGTAACGGGAAGTTGATGCTAGACTTCTGTGAGCGACACAACCTAGTTATTGTAAATAGAGAAACTAAGTGTGAGGGACAAATCAAGTGGGAATCCCATAACAGGCAAACAACCATTGACTACTGCTTAATCTCGGAGGGAATGTATAGCAAGGTCGCAATGATGGAAATAGACGAAGAGGGGAAGTACAGCCTCGGTAGTGATCATAAGCGTATAAGTCTACAGTTTGGAACCCTGCTCAAAAGAGAAATGAAGGGGAGTCAAAAAGAGTACGCAAAATTAAATGACAAACAAATAGTGCAACTAGCGGCCTGCATAGGGGAAGCAAAAAAGACACATCCCATGGAAAAGTGGGATTATAATAAGTTAAACCTACTCATTAGTATAAAAATAAAACAAGTTAAAGGAGTAAACCGCTGGAGAGGAAAGAGGAAGCCACGAAGTTGGTGGAATAAGGAAATTAGGGAGGCCATCGAACAACGACGGTTGGCATCACGGGAACACAGAGAAGCAGAGAGGGCGCAGTTATCTGAAGAGGAAATAGGCCGAAAATGGGAATCTTATCGACGAAAGAAACAGCAAGTGCAGGTCCTCGTCCAGGCTATAATAAAGCAGTCCTCTGATCGCTGGCTGGCTGAAGTTCGCGATGCAACTAAAGGGGGGCCAAAAAAATTCTGGAACCATATAGGCTGGCTGGGCAAAGCGAATCACAGAAAGCAGGAACAGATTCACGATGCCGAGGGAAAATGTTTAGAGGGAGATGATGCTGTGAACTACATGTCATCAGTTATAGCTGGTTCATTTAAGAAAGACGATAGAGTAATCACCCCAAATGAGGGAGCAACACAGGACAGCACAATAGAAAACAGCGAGGAACTGACGAATCTTAACTGGAAAAAGACGGAAACAAATATTCCAAGATGTGCGTCCGCAGGGATCGACGAAATTCCAATCAAGCTAATTAATGAACTTGGCCCAAGAGGCAAGGAAACGCTGCTAAAGTATTGGAGGCAGTCATAACAAATAGGCAAATTCCGCACAGCTGAAAACAGACTAAAATTAATTTGATTTATAAAGGGAATGGCAATACTAAAATTAATTTGATTTATAAAGGGAATGGCAATAAGACGAACATAAACTCCTTCCGACTAATTACGATAACATCAGTTACATACAGGCTGGCGATGTAGGCGGTGAAAATAAATATGCAGTCATGGGTAGAAAGTGATAAAATACTCAGAGAACTTCAGAACGGGTTCAGAAGTGGTAGGCGCTTAGATGACTGCCTGTTCGTGCTTACCCAGCGCATAGAAATACCTAAGGCGGAAAACAGACCTCTGTATTTAGCCTTCCTGGAGATAAGCGGTTCATACGACAACGTGAACAGGGAACTCCTGTGGAACATAATAAAAGGTGAAGGTGTCGGTCATGAGGTAATTAATTTTCTGCAGGAAAATGTTGAAATAACTTGAGAAGGAATTAAGAGTACAATAAGTGTCCAGGTACACAAAGGATTAAGGCAAGGTTGTCCTCTATCACCGCTGCTGTTCATGCTTTATTTGATCAGTTTGGAAAGAAGGCTACAAGGAAGCAATCTAGGTTATGATCTGTCATACACATTAGGCGGAAAGGTTGTTGAGCAGCGACTACCAGGTTTAATGTATGCAGATGGTATTGTACTGTTAGCAGATAGCCAGGAAGATTTGCAAACTGTGGTGAATTGCTGTGGAGACGAAGGAGACAATCTAGGTTACAGTTTTAGCGCAACTAAATCAGGTGTGATGGTTTTCAACGGTACAACTGATCAGGAGCTTACAATACAAGGCTATGAAATACCCTGAGTGGCCGAATACAAATATCTTGGAGTATGGGCAAACAAAGGACATATGTACATGGAAAAGCACGAACAGTCTCTCATAGCAAAAGGGCGAAGAGATGCCGGAATAACGAAACATAGGGCATTGTGGGAGTACAACAGGTATGAAGTCCTCAGAGGTATTTGGAAAGGAATAATGGTGCCGGGGCTTACTTTCGGGAATGCAGTTCTATGCTTAAGGGCTGAAGTTCAGTCGCGATTAGAACTAAATCAGAGAACTATTGGAAGATCAGCACTAGGTGCCCACAGGAAAACCACAAACGAGGCAGTACAGGGGGATATGGGCTAGGCAACGTTTGAAGCACGGGAAGCTCAGAGTAAAGTACTATACAAAGAACGCCTGAGCAAATTGGACGATAACAGGTGGGCAGCTAAGGTATTTAAATACCTGTACAGAAAGAGCGTTGACACACAGTGTCGGAAACGAACTAGAAAGCTGGCCAGTAAGATTGCCAGAGATGAGGAAGGAGAAAGAAAGAGCACTAATTGACAGGTTAAAAACGTCGAAGGTAAAAATTGGATAGATTCAGTGGAAAAGAAGCGTAGTGTAGAACTATATCGATGCTGGAAAAGGCAAATCAGGAAGGAAGCCTTTCATGATAACTCAAGAGGCAGTGCCCTCCTCTTTGAAGCAAGGTCAGGGTGTCCCAGAACGCGCCGCTACAAAAAGAAATTTAACGAAGAAGCTAGATGACACGTGTGCTGCGTGTGGTAAATCTGTAGAAACAATAGAACACCTCATAATAAAATGTGATGGTATCCATCCCCATGTTGATGCAGGCAGTCACTCTTCCTGAGGCCTTAGGGTTTAGAGATAACTATAGTCATGTAAATAAATCTGCGGTGGAAATTAGCAAAGAGTGATTGGAGGATTGGTGGCACAAAAACAGAGAGGTGGCATAAGTTTTAAAGTGTAGAAAGACGTATTTTAAAGAAAATGAGCGAATTTTATTTACAACTTACAGCAGAGATAAACAAAAATAAAGAAAAAAACAGCATGGTGGGGACTACCACTGCCCCGTTTCAAAGGTGACGCTCCTACTTTCCATCCACCATCCAAGGTTCGGTTACACTACATATAAATGCCCCCAAAAACAAAGATTGAACAGCCTTCGCCGTGGCTCAGTTGGTAGAGCACAGGACGCGGAATCGGGAGGTCGTAGGTTTGGATCACCGGCGAGATGTGTTTTTTTTCTTCTGCTTTTATAATCTCCTAGACGGGATAGCTCATACATAGCCTATAAGCCTATAAGGAGAATGGTACCAGTTCCCACCGGAGTTCTGGCGGGAAAATCAGAAGAACATTGAGCTAGATCTCATTGTAGACACCATGGCAAGCAACGTAAAGGCCGTCGGAGTTTTTTCTTTAGAATTATTTTCCCATTATCTTGTTTCGTGCCTATCGCGCAAGAGTTGCCTGCCGCTAACTGGCATGGTAATTTTTAATAAATCCGAGATGGCCGAGATCGAGCCCCCCCCCCCCCCCCTCCTTCTCGTGTAATGAACGCCACATTTTGTCGTGTGTGGCATGCTATGCTAACGTCACTTGGTGCATTTTGTTGTCACCTTGTCGGCGATCCACGATGTGTTAGTATCGGCGCTGTACTATTGCACCCATTGCTCCGCTGCTGCGTCATCTGAGAGGTTGAAGCGAAGCACCTTCACATCAGAGGTGGAGGCTTGGACGTCTTCCACGCACTCCAGTGCAGTAGGAGCCGACATTTGTAGATGTGATGCCCACAAGGCAGGCGTGGCTTACGCAAACTGGACAGGTCGCAACGCGAGGCACACAGCTTAAGAGAACAAGACACGGACTCGGGACGAGCTCTGGCTGTCGAATGGCGTTTACGTGGTGCGCCGTGAAACAATGCACTTTTGGCGGGACAGGACGGGAAATGAGGGAGAAGAGAAAGGGCATGTGAAAGAGAGCAGACGGAGGAAGGAGAGGGCAAATATCGACTGCGAGCGAGGGGTGAACGAGGACGGAGGGAGATGTTTTATAAGCTTGTTTTTAAAGAGAAAGCCTTTAATGGCTCATGCTGTGTCCGTTCATCCGTCCGTCCGTTACACTCTTGAATCACACATTTCGCGTTAGCTGTCGGTAATCTCGGAGGCCGTGTTGCGCCATTGGTAGTTCACTGTTCATTGTAGCTGCTTTTGAGAGGAATGAGCATTTAAGCCTATAGTATACGTCATACAGTATCTGGCGATTGAATAGCGAGGTCACGGAGGAAGACTATAAGGAGTGGAAACTCCGCCGTCTGCGGCGACCAGAAAAGGTCACATCCCGCGGCGCCACTATCCTGCTGGCGGCGCCTGGCGGCCTGGAAAGAAACTACTGAAATACAACGTCACGGCGTGCCCGCTGAAGCAAACACCCGTTTCGTCTGCTTGTCTGCTCTGAGCTCGCGCCACCGGAGAGCGCGCCGGAGCCGCGTGTCTGGGCGCTGCATTTTTTTTTCCTGCTGCTTCTACGAGGCGCCGCAAGGCGCCGCCACTGCATGCGCCCCCGTCGGCGCATAAAATTGTGACTATCTGGTCGCCTGCGCCTGCGCTCGCTCGCGCTGACGGGAGTTTCACCTCCTGTATAGTCTTGCTCCGTGAGGGAGGTGGAGCTACAATAAACGTTTTTCCAAGAACTCTCGTCCCGGATAGTACATACTGTATGTGAATAGTGGCGTGTCGCGTCCGTGAAATATACGGTGCGGCACTGCTGCATTCTTGTAAACGCAGCTTATCTCAGCCTGCATAATCTACCCGTCCTTGTGAAACGCGATATGACGCCTCGAGAAAGGGTTGAGACTGCACAATTAATATCTTCCATGCACCTCCATGAATGCCAGCACCTTCGCTCAGCGCTGCTGTGGTTATTGTGCTCGGCTTCTGACCCGAAAGGCACAGGTTCGATCCCGCGGCGGCTGTCGCATTTCGATGGAGGCGTTAATGCTAGGGGCCCGTGCACTGTCTGATGGCAGTGCACGTTAAGGAAACGAAACCAATCTTGTTTCGGTTATGAGAGAGCATTTGATTCGAGAAATAACATTTTCACGCTTCAAAATTGAGATTCAAGTTTGTGCAGTTGTAGGTCAACGTGCTTCCATGACAAAAAAAAAATGGTAAAGTCGTCTGCTGAGTGCATTCTTTGCCGAGTTTGGATTTTGATTTTACGATCGGCAGTTTTGTCTAAAATCTGTACTTTCGTTATTTTTGCTGTCAGCTTTAATTATTTTTATGGTGCTAATGTGGTGTCCTTTCTTACTAATTCTGAGTCATGCTTCCAGCGGATTTCGTAACAGTTGCAGAAAAAGTTCATTTCGTAGGTGGCGCTGCAGCGCCATCTGCTGGGATGGCCTGCCCATCGACATCAGCATCATCCTTCTGCGTGCCGCGGGTCGTTTGTATCTGTGGCTGGATTGGTGCTGTTCTTGTGTTTGTTGTAACACTAAGTGCATTTTTAAGCGCAAGCAAAAAGGCTGCGGTGTTGAAGTATGACACGTTGGAGCCAGTTCAGGCGAGCTCTCCGTGCTGCACAGCTGCCTACACGGCCTTCGTTAGTACTGTACTAATTTTTCGAAAAACAGCAGTTGAGGTACCTTATAGTCACTTTTCTTTTCGGAGGCTTTCTCTGCTGCGTAATCCTGTCGGGCAGAGTCGAGTTCATACCGCGTAAATGCATGTACCACCAGCAGCAAAAGTTATTGGGGTGCGTGTTCTCTTGGAAGAAAAGGTATTGTAGAGCTTCCTCGCGAACTAGTGTTTTAAAAATGCTACCAGCGTGTGGCGAATGCAAGTCGCCTCGTTCAGACACTTCGAGCGATTGGCCTACGTGGCGCTCGGCTACTGTGCCGGAGCTCCCGGGTTCGAACCCGATCGCCGAAAGAAAAATTTCCGGGCGTAGTGTACACTATACCGGGCAGAGACTGTAACTATGTGTATGTAGGTGAAAGTGGAAACTTCGTTAAAAGGTTGAGACAACACTTGCATGCTGTTGCAGACAAGAAAGCCTCGTCAAATGCACTAGACTCCTTAGCCATTCAAACAACCGAACACACTCTTAATCGCACTGACGGGGCACTTCCTAGTGCATGAGCCCACTGCCTAGGGCACATTTTCAAGCTTAAATAGCCAGAATTTCACGTCTGCACCTTTTTGTGAACAAGGCTCCCGTGTGAGAGCCGAAACGTCATTTAGGAGTTCATTTTATTTTGGCCGCTGTTCTGCCTTCTCGATGTACAGCCCCGACCAAACAGGTTTCCGTCCAACCCTCGACTTCATGCAGGAAGCATATACTGTCTAGAAAGCCCAAGAGGGAGCCTAAATTCAAACGTAAACATGTGTTAGTTCATGCTGTAGGTCATCCTGCTAGGACTGCAGCCACTGTGAAAAAACGTGAAGCTGCTTTCATGCATGTTGCACAAAGCATTATCTAACATTATCTCTAATCCCAAGTTTCACTGTACTCCGGAAATGCAGAAAGATGACCTCGAGAAACTGCCAGAAAGCACATGTTAGGTCCAACAGGTTTGCAGCATAAGAATCCAGTTATCTAAAAGCTTCCTGCTACATTTTATTCCATTGCAAAGAAAGTAAATTCGAACACTCTGTGAACTGCAGCAAATAGCCTGCTAAATATACCTGTTAAATGAAACAGGTGCAATCAGACTCCACAGCCTTGGTAAAAGAAAAATAGGAAATTGGAAGGGGGTAGGTAATGCAGGCAGCACTGCAGCAAAAACCCTCTTGCAACCGAACAGTAAATATGAACGTTCATCGTGAGAGGCACTGAATGGAACTGTAAAGTGAGAGTGCGATTGATTTGTGTCTTAAGTCTGTGTACACAATGCTGTATCAAAAGTATCGTTACAATAGGATGCGTATATTCTCAAAGACTGAATAGGAAATTCCTGTTGACAGTGTCAGCATGGAGCCTCTTGTTTTGTTTTGAGTTTCAGATTGATAACTGTTTTGGGGCAAGGAGAATGTTGGGGAATGGAAGATGCTCTTGGAATGCACATTCACAATGTAGCTCAAAGTGTTTAAGGGAAACACTCAAGGTGAAGTGCATTTCAATTAGGCAGTAATTACTCATGAGTTTCTACTTGATCACATTTATACGGTTGCAGAGCAAAGCTAGACAGCTTTTTCAGAAACTTTGCAACTGAAGGAAAATTCGTCTTAGTCTGGGGCAGAACCAGGGACCACAGCCTGCCTGGGCAGTCACTCTACTTTTAAGCTAACCAGGATGCCTAGCTGATGTCATGGTGCACGAGGCCATATTGACCAACAACCTGAAGCAAGAACGGTGTTAGTCTCGCTCTGAGCTGTTCATCAATTAGCTCTCTTTACCTAAATGGTTTGAAGGTTCAGACACCATGAGACACAGTACTGGAAATAGTTCAGGATAGCCCTTGGCCTTTTGCTTGTAACAGCCTATGCAGAAGTTCTCGAGGCAGCAAGGTCACACTACGTTAAGTGTATGTCTTCGGTCTTCTTTATATGCTTTAAATTAATCCGGAGCCCTCCACTAAGGTGACCCTTGTAGCCGGCAGGTTGTTTTAGGATGTTAAACCCTACAATTTACAAATTTTCCTCGCACGGTACGCTGGAGCCGTAGATGGGGAAGAGAGAAAGTCAAAAAGAGAGGCAATCCATTGATATTTACGCTGCTCAGAAGGCACGCCGGAGGTGGTGAGCGAAGGTGCAGCGGATTCGAGGGTAGAGAGGCTGGCAAGCTCGGCCAGTAGCGGGGAGCGGGACAAGGCAAGATATACGACACGTATGTTATATTCTTGTAGACGGAGATCCCATCGCGCAAGGCGACCGCAGGGATCTTTTAGCGAAGAAAGCCAACATAGGGCATGATGGTTGGTGACCACATCAAAAGGACGGCCATTATGATAGAGTCGAAACTTGCCAAGAGCCCGGACAATGGCTAAGCACTCTTTTTTCTACCACGGAGTAGTTGGATTCGGCTTTTGTGAGGGTGCGGCAGGGGTCAGCAACCACATATTCCTCGAATCCAGACTTGCGTTGGGCGAGCACAGTCCCGAGGCCAATGCCACTGGCGTCCGTGTGTACTTCGGTTGGGTCTTGCAGGTCGAAGTGACGCAAGGTGGGTGGTGTCTTGAGGAGACTGCGCGTCGTCGCAGGCAGGCAACCAACTCGAAAAACCTATGTTGCTGCTGATAAGCTGAGTTAAAGGGGCAACAATGGCCGTAAAGTTGTGAATAAAACGTCGAAAATAGGAACAGAGGCCTAGGAAGCTGCACAGTTCCTTAATGCAAGTAGGTGTTGGAAACGCAGTCACAGCACGAAGTTTGCTTGTGTCAGGGCGGACGCCTCCTTCTGACACAACGTGGCCTAAAATTTTCAATTCACAAGCAGCAAATCGACAGTTTTTTAATTTCAGCTGAAGGCTGGCGTTCTTGAGGCAGGTTAAGATGTGCTTCAGTCGGGACAGATGAGTTGCAAAGTCGGGCGAAAAGATCACGATGTCGTCGAGATAACAGAGGGCACGGCTTCCATTTCAGGCAGTGCAGAATGGTGTTCATCATGCACTCGAAAGTAGTTGGAGCATTACAGAGGCCAAAAGGCAAGACGTTAAATTCATACAGGCCATCAGGGGTCACAAGTGCGGTTTTAGGGTGATCGTCAGATACCAGGGGACCTACCAGTACCCATAGCGTAAATCGAGAGAAGCGAAATGCTCTACTCCTTGGAGGAAATCCAGAGCATCATCAGTGTGGGGATGAGGGTAAACATCCTTTCGCGTGATCTTATTCAGGTGGCGGTAATCAATGCAGAAGCGAGTAGAGCCGTCTTTCTTCTTCACGAGTACCACGGGTGAGGCCCAGGGACTGTGTGAGGCTTGAATCACGCCGCTCTGAAGCATGGTGTCACCTTGTTCTTGAATAACATGCCACTCACTGGCGGAGACACGATATGGGCACTGACACAGAGGGGCGCGGTCACCGGTGGCGATGTGGTGGGCGACAGTCGACGTGCGGGTTAAAGCGGTCTGGTGTGAATCGGAGGAGGAACGAAAGTGATGAAGCAGCGCGAGAAGTTGGGTGCGTTGAGGTGCAGGGAGAGAGGCGTTGATGGCGGGAAGGAAAACGTCTGGATGCAAAGTGTCGAGGGCAGGAACCAGCGGGCTGATGGCATCTACGTCGAGGGACGGCGAATCATCAGTCTCCTCGTGATAGAGAATGAAATCAATGATTTAAACAGTTCCGAAACACTCACTGCAACGCTCAGTGGAAGCATATGTAAATGGATTCGTCACGAACAACGCGCTAAGGCCAGATGTCAGGGTGAGGATGACGTAAGGTATGGGCACGTACTTGCGGCAAAAAAAGAGGTGCGATGGCGTAAAAAAGTATGTTGCCATCGCAAACAAGGTCAGAAGTGATGGGCACTAGAACTGAAGAGCAGGCAGGCAATTCAGTGTCTTCAGCAACGACGGCTTTGGCAGGAGCAGCAGCAGGGGCATTGGGCGGCGAAGAACCGCTGAGTGCGAAGAACTTGAGTTCAGCTCGAGCACCATCGATGACTGCATTATGGCGCATCAGGAAGACCCAACCGAAGATGATTTATGAGCACAGGTAGACAGAATGATGAATTCAATCACGTAGATGATCTCCTGAATAATGACGCGAGCCGCGCACGTCGCTAACGGTGCAATAGCCTGCACTCTTGCGGTGCCTAGCGAAAATCCAGAAAGTGGGGTCGTCACTTTTTGCAAGGAGCAGTAAAAGATGGCCGCCATGGCAGAAGCAGCAGCGTCGGTGTCGACAAGCGCCAGAACAGAAACACCCTCTACAGAAACGGCGATCAGATTTGCGGGAGATAATTGAGGCCTTGGACATTTCGCTGGTGGCGCAGTTCTTGCCTCAGGAACTGCAGTATCTAGCTTTCCTCTTGCAAAAGATCCAGGCGCCAATGCATGTGAGAAAGGGAACGGCGACGAGGAGAAGGTGAGCGCTGGGTAGAGACGGTAGTGTGATCAGGTGAACGAGGGCAACTCTGTGGCGGCTCGGCTGGTGGTGAATATTCACTGGGAGGAGGCCAGTAACCGGGAACCTGGGAGATTGGTACACGACGACAAAGCTGGGCCACATGACCGGGCAATCTGTAAGAGCAACAAATAGGCCGGTTGTAACTGGTACGCCAAGGATTGCCGAATTGTCGAAGCGGTCGGAAAAAAGGCGTCAGAGCGTGAGGGGGCTTGAGGCATAGATGCTTGAGGTGGAGCATAGGTTGGGCAGTAGTTAGGTGGCCCCGGCCGTGCGACGACGGCAGCAGCGTAAGTCAGGGGTGCAGTGACAGGTGCGGGCGGCTAGCTGGCGCAGGCGGAGGGACCAGTGGAAGGGCCTCAGCCACTTTTTCACTGATGACAGTGCGAAGGTCGGGTACCAGGTACGGAGATTGCATGGAGTGGGATGGCAGAAGCGATAGTTGACGTGCAACTTCCTCATGCACGAAATCTTTGATGTGTGCCAATAGTTGCGAGTGGTCGGGTGCAGCTGACAGGCCGGCAAGCGACTCGACAAGCGCTGTGTGCTGGCGAGTGATTAGCCTCTGCTTGCGCAGCTTGTCGTAGCTCTGGCGGAGACTGACAACTTCGGCAATGGTGCAAAGATTTCGCGACAGCAGCATCTGAAAGGCATCAACCTCAGACATCTGGGCGTTGATGCGCAGGCACAGGTTTACCACATCTTCAGTGTAGCTTGTGAACGTCTCACTCGAGTGCTGAGAGCGCTCGAGCAAGCGGTGTTCAGCGCACAGCTTGCGCACAGCAGGACGTCCTAACACTTCGGTGAGGTTCGCCTTGAAAGCAGCCCACGTAGAGAAGTCTGCTTCATGGCTTGAAAACCACAGGCTGGCAACGCCGGTCAAATAAAAAATGACGGCGCTCAACTTGGTAGTATCGTCCCACTTGTTAGATGTGCTCACCTGCTCGTATGTGAGCCAGTCTTCAGCATCATGATCATCAGTACCGCTGAAGAGGGTGGGGTCCCGCTGCCGGAGGGAGCTGGAGCAGAGGACTGAGGAGTCCACCTGCACGGCTTGGTGGTTGGCGTCATTAGGCATAGTGGGGGTCGGTTGTGTGCGGCTGCAAAGGCCCAGGGCGGTATGAGGATGCTAAACCAAACCTCCATCTAATGTAACGGGGGCTTAGGTCAGCGCTCAGGCTGCGGCAAAACCACGGCGGCGACAGTCTCTGGTCTGTCCAGGTCAGCAGGCTCTCGCTCTGAGCAATGGCAGTGCGGCTAGAATAATGCCCTTTTTCTTCTTCTTTCGTTACGAGTACAGCGCTTTAAAATGTTCAGTCAGGAAAAAACATGCTCTTTTGAGCACACTGGCAAATTCTGATGTCCCCATTTGGTGCTGGTCAAGGTAGGAAATTGTTGATTCTGCCACACCCACAAAGAGTTATTGAAGCCATCTTGGTTCACTTAGCTTCTTGACAGGCTAAGGATTACTGGTGATGTGTGTCCATCCTAGTGGCACTTGGCACTAGGCACATTGTCACAGACATTGCAGCTCAGTGCGTGCTTCCGTTTTAGGCTCCTTACTGCCCCTGATTGTGGTGGCCGTCCAGCGGGAACACGTCCTGAGCCCCTTGCCAGACATGGTCGGCGCCTTGCCAGGCTTGTGGGTTGCACCTTTATCTTCTGGCCTCGCCGCCTGTCTGGTTTTGTTGCGGCCTTTACGGTTAGCATAACTCCATATGCGCCACTGCTTGTATTCACGCTACCGAGCTGTGCATTCACGGTATCAAGTAAAGCGGCGTATGACGAGTTTCCCTCAGCGAGTCTGTGTAGACGTCGCAGGTGTTGCTCCAGGGTCCTGTATTTTTCTTCGAGATCCTGCAAAAGGTTAATGAAGTCTGATTTTAATACGTCACCAGTTATGGCAGCTGGAACACTAAGTGGCTAGGAGTGTAATTATTAGACCTTGCTGAAGGCTAACTATTTTCGTCATGCAATAAGGTATCTTGCATCATGGTTGTGCTGTTTTGCCTACAAGATTTTTTTCCACTTTTGATGGAAGTAAATAGAATGAAAGGTTCTGCTGTACCTCTGGCTTTAAACATGGCTCAGGACTGGTCTCATCCGACGTATCCATTGGTTGATCACAGAAGCTGGGGCCTTGGTGGTGTTCTGGGTCTTGCAGACTGGCAGAAGACACAGAAGTGCCTGCAGGTGCATCACTTTGTAGACCTCCCGTCATGGGCATAAAAAACTCCAGTGGTGGGCATCTCTCACCCAGTGCCAGCTGACCCAGCTGGACACAGTCAGGAGGTGTTAGCTGTGGGCTGTTAGGAAAGGACCCTCCAAAGGCCCTTTGTACAAGTGCCTGGTGTTTGCAGAAGGCCCCTTGACTCCCTGCCCAGCAGCTACAGACCCCAATGTCGGCATGTACTTCATACATCCCAGTCCAAGCTGAGTTTGGGACGCTGCAACCTTCGTCATGGTTTTGCACGATAGATTCGGTAGCCATGTCTGGGATCTTGTCTAAGAGACGGTCTATGCTGTTTCGATGCGCCGATTCTCTGTTGTGCGCATGGCGAAGAATTCTTGTCTGAAAATACTTCTCCCATGCTGTTGTGATATATTCCACCAAGGCTACTGCGTTGTATGCTTTTGTTCTGCACAGGACAATGTCCTTCAGAATTCTAATCGATGCCTCGCTGTAGTTGTTTGTGTTCTGTCCTCTTGTAACAATGCCTGCCCGGTACATAGCCACCCATTCCTCCTCGGTCTTCAAAAGCGAGTCGACTCTTTGCACGTAGTCTTGGTGAGGCAGTGAGCGAAGAGCTGCTTTTGCTTCTTCAAGTTCTTCCTTGGTCTTTGAATACAGGACCTGTGACATAAATGAGAACAATAGGAGTGTATTAACCATGCTTAATGAACGTAGTGATGCACAATCGTTTTTTTTTGCCTCACTCATGCATGAGGAGGTACTTTGTCACAGAAAAAGGTTTTTAAAAAAAAGGAAGAGCTAAACTCAAATTCTGCACTTCTTTCTGAAGCCATTTTTATTAGGAGCTCGTAATTCAGTTCCAGATCAGTCATTATGATTTCGTTTCTGATTGAGTATTTCCAGGTGCTTTCGTTGTTTTGTAAAGGTTTACACACGCACGTGCACACACACGCGCGCATGCACGCACACACACACACACACTGCTTGGAGTGCCCACACTGGCACATTGTTGTTTTAGGGAAATAACAGGTGATAACAGGCATTAATAACAGGCATTATAATAACAGGTGATATCATGTCCAAAGCTGTTAACACAAGCCATGCATTTTATGAGCAAATAAGGTAGTAGACAAAAAAGTGAGCCAGTGCAGCAAAAGGAAAGTGAAAGAAGTACTGTCTTAATATTAACCTGTAGCATAACTAAACCTGTTTCTGAGCAAACACCCGTTAAAAGGGTGGGTAATTGAGCTTGTTGCATACTTTATGGTGGCTCCAACACATTTCGTAGAGCGAGGACAAAGAAAAGAGCAAATATTCAGGGGGTGCTTTGTTGACCTAAAGTGCGGTGAGGGCTTTAGCACGGTGTTGCTGCTTGTGTCACTGATGTGTTGCTAAAATGTTAAGTACACAATTGTTTGTGAATCTTAAATGCTGGAGACACTGGAGGATGTTTGGGAGGCATCCGTCTGATTAGATGCCTTTCCGCAAACACTCTCCAGCATCCTTACGGTGGACAAAAATTACAGTGGGACTAAAAAAAGAATGAAAAAATAAAATAACCCTGCCCATTCCACTAGGTATAACGGGCTGCCTTATGCTGGACAAAAATTATTGTTGGACTATAAAAAGAATAAAAATAAATTGTCCCTGCCCATGCCACTACGTATAACAGGCTTGCCTTACAGTAGACATATATTAGTGTGGGCAAAGAAAAAGAAAGAAAAATAAAGTTGCCCAGCCCGCGCCTTACAGCAGACAAGGAGAACTACATATGCATTGGCAGGAAGTAGTGTAGTCGTTAGCACGCTTGGCTGCGGAGCGGAAGGTTGCTGGTTCGAATTCCGCTGTGCACAAGGATTTTTTTCTTATCCAGTTGACGTCATTTTATTGACAGCTATAGTGTGACAGATTTTGCGGACGGACGGACAACGGTGAGCCATTAAAGGCTTTCGCCTTAATAGACAGATGTGGGCGAAGGTGCTGAAGCAGCACCTTTGTCCACGCCTGTCTGTGCATTCCTTTCTTTGTCCTTATTCTACCCATTCTGCCGTAACCATCCTGAAGAGGAAATCTCATGGTAAGTGCAGCACACATCAGCTACAGTTTGGTAGCACTTCAAACATTGCTAGCAAGATCGTTTGTAAATACATCGGAGGCCTGAAATGGACACCCAAGGCCACACACACACTTGTTGAACTTCTGCAGTTGTAAGCTGCACAGTGCTTTCTTCCCACTAGATATGCTTCAATCCGTGTGAAGAGGGTAGTAGGAATGTTTGCTATTCAGAGCTTTTGCAATACCTATTAAGTGTTGAGCTTCTAAATTGGAAGCCTTTCTAGAAGCCAGAGAAATGCAGTCTACCGAAAAAAGAATGCTGAGATGAATTCTATGAGTTGTGTTTCACACAATAAGCCTGACCTAACTCCATGTTGCTTTTAGTGGGGAAAAAAACCACTTGTTTTGTAGATTTCATCATAATCATCAATCTGACTATGCCCACCTTCAGGACAAACGCCTCTCCCATGGCCCCTTATCCCTGCAGACTTAGTATCATTCACCCACCTGGCTTGATGCCGCCGCCGGGTACGCTTGCCTTCTCTTGGAATCCAGTCCATTACACTTAACGACCATCGGCTATTTTGACCTCACATTACATGCCGTTCCCATGTCCATCACTTTTTGATTTTAACTAAGATGTTGTTAACCTGTGTTGACATGTTATATATATTGGTCGCAGCCGAATACAGCGGGGTGCTGTATACATAAAAATGTCTAATGCATTGTTTGAAAGAGGAAAACACGCAAGCAAAAATCGGTTATCTATAGTCCTTTAAGGTGTCCGCTGACCCTGGGAGCCAGTTATATGCCTTTTTTGTCCCGAAATTGAATGGAGTGCTTAGACTGCGAATAAGGCAACACTGGGAACTAGACTGCTTGCTTTGTGCAAACAGATCCTGGAGTCCGTGAAGTGTGCCGGGAATGGGATCGAACTGAACATTGGAAGCAGAAGAAGGCAGAGTGTTCATGTGAGCATATAGGCACCAGAACAGGTCTGTAAGACGCCCAAGTGGGCAGGCGCTTGTGAAACGTCAAATTGGGCCTACCACTCCAGACCTTTCAGCTGCTAACGCCAATCAGCTTTCATTGATTAATGCATTAGGCTGGTGAGCAGAGGTATAATAATACTCTTCCGTTAGTGCAAGCAGTGCATTCTGGCTCAGACTGGACAGAACCCAGTGTCTACATCACTCTGCATTTAGTATTTAACAATCATTAAATATTACATCAATTTCCTACCAATTAAATATTAATCGTATAGGCTCAGATGTGGTGTGGGAAAAATGAAAACCTGGACAATTTGGTAAACGTTCATATTGTTTGAGCACCATGCCAAAACATAAGACCTTGATCTTGTTTAGTTTTTTCTGTGTAATGTGTACCACGCAAGCAGTATGATAGCTTAGATGTAGTGCTTCCATCATTTAAATTTTTTCACACAGCAATTGGTTTATTTTTTGTGTAGTACTCAGCGAGCAGTAAGTTGGCAATACCTTTTGGAAGGCTGCCATGAAGCGGCGTCGGTCATCTTTGTCCACCTTATGGTGTGAAGAGGTGATCCACCTCCACTCTGCCTGCAGGATATCAAAATGGCACAACAGCTGTTGTGCCGAGGGCCAGACGTCACGCAGGGCGTCCTTCTCAGGCCGAGAAGAATCTGACATGAATGCAGCAGGTGCCTGCAACAGCAGTTGA
Organism: Amblyomma americanum; assembly: GCF_052857255.1. Lineage (NCBI taxonomy): Eukaryota > Metazoa > Arthropoda > Arachnida > Ixodida > Ixodidae > Amblyomma > Amblyomma americanum. Next base: position 89,582,997 of record NC_135500.1, on the reverse strand, counting down.
CATACGCCAAAAAGATAAGCATTCTTTGCTGCATTAAGGGAAAGTGCATGTGTACTGTGTTTGCTGAGGGCGTTTAGACAGTTATTTTTATCTGTTAATGCAGTGAATGAAAGCTATGAAGTAACCTTTAAAACATTACCATGCTTTTGTACTCATGGGTAGTAAAGGCTTAACCACATGTCAAGCAGTATTACCCATATGTGAAGTTTACCTTTGCAAAAGTAAGGCGGGCAGTGCGTGTACGTGCTTTACCATGGTGAGACCTTCTTTCCCCGATACCAGCTTCACAGGGAAAACTGAATTTAAGAAACGAAATTTGTTGAAAACAAAGGAAGTCGTTTTTATTTAAGAGTATGGTTTCTAAACATCTTGAAGCAAGCATGCCACTTTCAACAACAGTGCACAAGCACCTCACTTCCAACAACAGTATGTAAGATGCTAATGACGTCATTTGATTTTCCTTGAAAAATAAGCAACATAATCTACAACTGTCACCCGTTAAATACTGTCGCTATTTTCCAGCTCCTGCATTAGTTCAGAAACCCTTACCTCTCTGTTTCCAAAGCATGTTGGGTAGCAATGCTTCAGCAGCTGGAAAGCCAAACTGTAGCCCTCCCTGCTCTGTGAGCTGTGTATTAGCACAGCTATTGGCACTGCACCAGCTTTTGTGGCTGTCAACAACACTGTGACTGTGCTCCTTGTAGTGTCGCAGGAAGCCGTCGAGTCAACAAAGATGAGTTCTTGAGCTGACTCCCGGCTCTGGGCACGCCGCATAATGGGTGTGACCACGAGTGCTGCCCAGCAGTCATCTACCTTACTGCTGGTGTAGACATCTGTGCCTGTGCAACAGAACATGCAGAATGGTCATTCAGGAGACACAAATGAAGTAACACAGATACCGAGATTTCCAGAGGAAGAATTGACATGGCGCTTGTTCTATTACCACTAATGAACATTGCGGCATTTTGCAGTGAACATATTTGCTGCCTCCTTTCTGTAGTATTTATATTTTAACACTCTGTCATATGCTAGGTATGATTGAAAGTTTAGGCAGATGTGCGTCACAAATGGGAGTCACATTTGCGAGCTATTCAGTATTGATGGCAGGAGAAAGTCAAAAAGTGTGAAACAATGTTTTCAACTTTCGCTTGGAAAGGCATCTCTCTTGGTTGTGTCAGAAATGATGTTGGTTCACAGTTTTGCCTAGGAGCCATGGCTGCTACCATATTGCTCATGACTGATGGAACACATGTAGTATGTGAAAAATTATGGCCAAACTAAGCCACAGATTAGTTAAAACATTTGGTGAGAGCCCTGATTTTTGTCGTCTTCGCCTCCTCTTATTTCTCCCTCCTTCTTTGTCTTGGGTTAGCTTGCAGGTTTCTACTACTACTACTAGTACTACTACTACTACTACTACTACTACTAGCCGCCACAGTAACTCGGTGGTTACGGTGCTTGGCTGCTCACCTGAAAGGCGTAGGTTCAATCCCGGCTGCAGCGGTTGCATTTCATTGAAGGCAAAATGCTTAAGACCCATGTACTATACGATGTCATTGCACGTAAAGTGAACCCCAGGTGATTGAAATTATCCGAAGTCCTCTACTACTGCACCCCTCATAGCCTAAATTGGTTTAGGATGTTAAACCCCATAAACCAAACTGCTACTGCTACTTGACTACAACTACAACAGTCAAACCCGGATATATCAAACTTGACGGGGCTCACGAAAAGTTTGATATGTTGGTAATTCGATGTCTAAAAAATGGCAAGAAATGAGCTTATCTGTAACCTAAAAACAAGAATACATTGCACTCACTGTAGCAGTGGGCTTCTTGCAACAAAGCGTCGTCCATCAGTGTACTGGTAGCACACCACTCGCTAGGCATTCCTAGATGTTATGTGCTTTTCACTGGAGCCGCAGCACATGGTGCTTTGGAGGTAGCCACTGCCTAATATAAGAAGTATAATCCTGCCACCACTACACTATAAATATTCTAATCACAGTGCATATTAAGGTACAGTTAGTTTCCACAATGCCTTCGGCAGTGAAGCGAGCGCAGCATGCCAGCCGAGAGTTGCTGCTAAACTCCGCAGCAGCGACCTACTGGGCTGCAGAGCAGCTGCACTATTAAGTTCATGCTTCGTCCTGTATAGAAAGTTCCTGTCACTGCATGTGGCGCGCTAACTTCTCTGTACGAGCAGCAGCAAGGACACCAACTTGGCATGCTGCATAGGTTTCAAACATATTACAGTGAAATTTTAGGAATGATATCGCATACCTTGGGCTGCATATTGTGGCATCTTTTCCTGCAGCTTGACCAGTGGACTCCCGCATGGTCCATACTTGTCGGTCCGCCAATGGTCGTGCATGTAGTACACGGCCCTTTTAGTAGGATTCACAAAACCACTTGCTAGAAGTTGTGGCCCATCTGGCTGCACAGCGAGGAGACTCTCATGGTGGTTTATAGCCTGAGAGGGTGTCATTCCCGCTTCAAAGTAGAAAATAAATGTGGCCTTTGTTTCGGGGCTGGTGCGAAGCATTTTGAGTGAATCAGCTGACTCGGTACTATGATTGTGGCTTGATGTCAACCGAATTACAGCAGGCAGAGGGACTGCCCTGCAGAGGAACTGGTCATTCTTCTTTGTATTCCGATTCAGTTTTTTTATTTTGATATGCAGTTTTGCAGGGCAGCCAGTGCTTCTCTGAGAAGAAGTCTTGTTCCTGTGGTGGTGCTGACAGCACCATACCTTATGGAAGACCATCCTGCAAAAAACAGAACTGCCTTAGGGATTTCACAGCTCAAATCACAATAATTACAAATTTGGCATATTGTATGTACAGTCGCGAGTAAAAAGATTAGCCATATGAGGGAACACCGGAGCGCCGGAATGACAACGCGTGGCGCTGCGGGGGATGAGCAGGCTGATAACAAGAGTGCCGGACCGTTCCCACTCTACAGTATTAGAGGGGTTTAACGGACTGTCACGGCCCAGCAAAATTTATTTTTGTCTCGCCCTTTTTTTTTACCTAATGCAGCCTTGCTCCCAAAGGCAACTGGTGAAGAATATAATATTTGTTCTTTTTTTTTGTGTGGCAGTTACTTTTGCGAGCAGCCTCAGCCGCACTGCGCTTCGTAACTGCTTGAGCAGCTCTGCATCCAGGAGCCACCATGGCCTCCCAAGGGAGATTTGAATATAATTGAAAATATAATCAGGTTTAATGAAAAAGCGACTTGCTAAAAGGCAGCTGCACAAGTCATCACCACATATCCTTTGGGCGGCAGTTCGAGAGGAATGGAGCAGGCTCCAGCCTCTTCCTGACCTTGCAAGCAGCCTGCTTGACTCCTTCCCTGAGCGCCTTCAAAGCGTTGTGAGGGTCGGTGGGACCTATGCACGCCATTAGTGCAACGACGCAATTTCTCTCGCATCACGACAGCGAGCTGGCTCTCCTCCTTACTTCTTTTCCTGAATTGATGGCTTAGTGCTCCTGTTAATATTGTTACTACAGTTTCCTAACAAAGTGACTTGTGTGTATTAGTTGCACCGGGAAAATAAACTCTATCTCTTTTTCGAGCTTGTGTAATACTGGCTAAAAGCAGCACTATCATCTATTGTTCCCGCGAGTTCCTTTTGACACACCATCACGGACATAAAAAAACAGTAATAAAAAGAAGCCATCTTTGCTCATGATAACCGAGCCAAAATAAATGCAGCGTGCACAGTCACGTAGGGTCAACACTTCGATGTTCGGGCAATGGCACACTTGATAAAGCTTACTTCCTGCCCCCCCCCCCCCCCCCCCTCAGGTACATAAACATGCAAGGCGGTAGAAAGAGAGCGAAGTGGTTAGAGATAGAACAGCAGTTGAAGGACGAAGAAGTAGGTGTGTACACGCTATGCGAGACACATCTCAGGGATCTAGAAGATCCAACGCTTATTGACGGCTACGCCTGGGAAGGGAGGAACAGAACAACTACGGAGAGGAAGAGTATAGGTATGCTTATGCAGCAAGGAAAAAATTGGCAAAGAATAAAGTCAACTTGCAAAGAACATGTCTGCGTATCGCGTACAATTGCCGGTAAAAGGACATGGCTAGGAGTAGTTTATTTAGGGACAGGGGATAAATGCAGGCAAGAGAACACGGATCTAGTTAAGTGTCTCAATGACGATATAAAGCAGTTTGGAGAAGGCGCCGATATTATTCTGTTGGGGTACATGAATGGCCGCATCGAGGATCTGGATGGATACACAGATTGTAACGGGAAGTTGATGCTAGACTTCTGTGAGCGACACAACCTAGTTATTGTAAATAGAGAAACTAAGTGTGAGGGACAAATCAAGTGGGAATCCCATAACAGGCAAACAACCATTGACTACTGCTTAATCTCGCAGGGAATGTATAGCAAGCTCGCAATGATGGAAATAGACGAAGAGGGGAAGTACAGCCTCGGTAGTGATCATAAGCATATAAGTCTACAGTTTGGAACCCTGCTCAAAAGAGAAATCAAGGGGAGTCAAAAAGAGTACGCAAAATTAAATGACAAACAAATAGTGCAAATAGCGGCCTGCATAGGGGAAGCAAAAAAGACACATCCCATGGAAAAGTGGGATTATAATAAGTTAAAACTACTCATTAGTATAAAAATAAAACAAGTTAAAGGAGTAAACCGCTGGAGAGGAAAGAGGAAGCCACGAAGTTGGTGGAATAAGGAAATTAGGGAGGCCATCGAACAACGACGGTTGGCATCACGGGAACACAGAGAAGCAGAGAGGGCGCAGTTATCTGAAGAGGAAATAGGCCGAAAATGGGAATCTTATCGACAAAAGAAACAGCAAGTGCAGGTCCTCGTCCAGGCTAAAATAAAGCAGTCCTCTGATCGCTGGCTGGCTGAAGTTCGCGATGCAACTAAAGGGGGGCCAAAAAAATTCTGGAACCATATAGGCTGGCTGGGCAAAGCGAATCACAGAAAGCACGAACAGATTCACGATGCCGAGGGAAAATGTTTAGAGGGAGATGATGCTGTGAACTACATGTCATCAGTTATAGCTGGTTCATTTAAGAAAGACGATAGAGTAATCACCCCAAATGAGGGAGCAACACAGGACAGCACAATAGAAAACAGCGAGGAACTGACGAATCTTAACTGGAAAAAGACGGAAACAAATATTCCAAGATGTACGTCCGCAGGGATCGACGAAATTCCAATCAAGCTAATTAATGAACTTGGCCCAAGAGGCAAGGAAACGCTGCTAAAGTATTGGAGGCAGTCATAACAAATAGGCAAATTCCGCACAGCTGAAAACAGACTAAAATTAATTTGATTTATAAAGGGAATGGCAATAAGACGAACATAAAATCCTTCCGACTAATTACGATAACATCAGTTACATACAGGCTGGCGATGTAGGCGGTGAAAATAAATATGCAGTCATGGGTAGAAAGTAATAAAATACTCAGAGAACTTCAGAACGGGTTCAGAAGTGGTAGGCGCTTAGATGACTGCCTGTTCGTGCTTACCCAGCGCATAGAAATACCTAAGGCGGAAAACAGACCTCTGTATTTAGCCTTCCTGGAGATAAGCGGTTCATACGACAACGTGAACAGGGAACTCCTGTGGAACATAATAAAAGGTGAAGGTGTCGGTCATGAGGTAATTAATTTTCTGCAGGAAAATGTTGAAATAACTTGAGAAGGAATTAAGAGTACAATAAGTGTCCAGGTACACAAAGGATTAAGGCAAGGTTGTCCTCTATCACCGCTGCTGTTCATGCTTTATTTGATCAGTTTGGAAAGAAGGCTACAAGGAAGCAATCTAGGTTATGATCTGTCATACACATTAGGCGGAAAGGTTGTTGAGCAGCGACTACCAGGTTTAATGTATGCAGATGGTATTGTACTGTTAGCAGATAGCCAGGAAGATTTGCAAACTGTGGTGAATTGCTGTGGAGACGAAGGAGACAATCTAGGTTACAGTTTTAGCGCAACTAAATCAGGTGTGATGGTTTTCAACGGTACAACTGATCAGGAGCTTACAATACAAGGCCATGAAATACCCTGAGTGGCCGAATACAAATATCTTGGAGTATGGGAAAACAAAGGACATATGTACATGGAAAAGCACGAATAGTCTCTCATAGCAAAAGGGCGAAGAGATGCCGGAATAACGAAACATAGGGCATTGTGGGAGTACAACAGGTATGAAGTCCTCAGAGGTATTTGGAAAGGAATAATGGTGCCGGGGCTTACTTTCGGGAATGCAGTTCTATGCTTAAGGGCTGAAGTTCAGTCGCGATTAGAACTAAATCAGAGAACTATTGGAAGATCAGCACTAGGTGCCCACAGGAAAACCACAAACGAGGCAGTACAGGGGGATATGGGCTAGGCAACGTTTGAAGCACGGGAAGCTCAGAGTAAAGTACTATACAAAGAACGCCTGAGGAAATTGGACGATAACAGGTGGGCAGCTAAGGTATTTAAATACCTGTACAGAAAGAGCGTTGACACACAGTGTCGGAAACGAACTAGAAAGCTGGCCAGTAAGATTGCCAGAGATGAGGAAGGAGAAAGAAAGAGCACTAATTGACAGGTTAAAAACGTCGAAGGTAAAAATTGGATAGATTCAGTGGAAAAGAAGCGTAGTGTAGAACTATATCGATGCTGGAAAAGGCAAATCAGGAAGGAAGCCTTTTATGATAACTCAAGAGGCAGTGCCCTCCTCTTTGAAGCAAGGTCAGGGTGTCCCAGAACGCGCCGCTACAAAAAGAAATTTAACGAAGAAGCTAGATGACACGTGTGCTGCGTGTGGTAAATCTGTAGAAACAATAGAACACCTCATAATAAAATGTGATGATATCCATCCCCATGTTGATGCAGGCAGTCACTCTTCCTGAGGCCTTAGGGTTTAGAGATAACTATAGTCATGTAAATAAATCTGCGGTGGAAATTAGCAAAGAGTGATTGGAGGATTGGTGGCACAAAAACAGAGGTGACATAAGTTTTAAAGTGTAGAAAGACGTATTTTAAAGAAAATGAGCGAATTTTATTTACAACTTACAGCAGAGATAAACAAAAATAAAGAAAAAAAACAGCATGGTGGGGACTACCACTGCCCCGTTTCAAAGGTGACGCTCCTACTTTCCATCCACCATCCAAGGTTCGGTTACACTACATATAAATGCCCCCAAAAACAAAGATTGAACAGCCTTCGCCGTGGCTCAGTTGGTAGAGCACCGGACGCGGAATCGGGAGGTCGTAGGTTTGAATCACCGGCGAGATGTGTTTTTTTTCTTCTGCTTTTATAATCTCCTAGACGGGATAGCTCATACATAGCCTATAAGGAGAATGGTACCAGTTCCCACCGGAGTTCTGGCGGGAAAATCAGAAGAACATTGAGCTAGATCTCATTGTAGACACCATGGCAAGCAACGTAAAGGCCGTCGGAGTTTTTTCTTTAGAATTATTTTCCCATTATCTTGTTTCGTGCCTATCGCGCAAGAGTTGCCTGCCGCTAACTGGCATGGTATTTTTTAATAAATCCGAGATGGCCGAGATCGAGCCCCCCCCCCCCCTCCTTCTCGTGTAATGAACGCCACATTTTGTCGTGTGTGGCATGCTATGCTAACGTCACTTGGTGCATCTTGTTGTCACCTTGTCGGCGATCCACGATGTGTTAGTATCGGCGCTGTACTATTGCACCCATTGCTCCGCTGCTGCGTCATCTGAGAGGTTGCAGCGAAGCACCTTCACATCAGAGGTGGAGGCTTGGACGTCTTCCACGCACTCCAGTGCAGTAGGAGCCGACATTTGTAGATGTGATGCCCACAAGGCAGGCGTGGCTTACGCAAACTTGACAGGTCGCAACGCGAGGCACACAGCTTAAGAGAACAAGACACGGACTCGGGACGAGCTCTGGCTGTCGAATGGCGTTTACGTGGTGCGCCGTGAAACAATGCACTTTTGGCGGGACAGGACGGGAAATGAGGGAGAAGAGAAAGGGCATGTGAAAGAGAGCAGACGGAGGAAGGAGAGGGCAAATATCGACTGCGAGCGAGGGGTGAACGAGGATGGAGGGAGATGTATTATAAGCTTGTTTTTAAAGAGAAAGCCTTTAATGGCTCATGCTGTGTCCGTTCATCCGTCCGTCCGTTACACTCTTGAACAATGGCTTCCGAAATCACCCATTTCGCGTTAGCTTTCGGTAATCTCGGAGGCCGTGTTGCGCCATTGGTAGTTCACTGTTCATTGTAGCTGCTTTTGAGAGGAATGAGCATTTAAGCCTATAGTATACGTCATACAGTATCTGGCGATTGAATAGCGAGGTCACGGAGGAAGACTATAAGGAGTGGAAACTCCGCCGTCTGCGGCGACCAGAAAAGGTCACATCCCGCGGCGCCACTATCCTGCTGGCGGCGCCTGGCGGCCTGGAAAGAAACTACAGAAATACAACGTCACGGCGTGCCCGCTGAAGCAAACACCCGTTTCGTCTGCTTGTCTGCTCTGAGCTCGCGCCACCGGAGAGCGCGCCGGAGCCGCGTGTCTGGGCGCTGCATTTTTTTTTCCTGCTGCTTCTACGAGGCGCCGCAAGGCGCCGCCACTGCATGCGCCCCCGTCGGCGCATAAAATTGTGACTATCTGGTCGCCTGCGCCTGCGCTCGCTCGCGCTGACGGGAGTTTCACCTCCTGTATAGTCTTGCTCCGTGAGGGAGGTGGAGCTACAATAAACGTTTTTCCAAGAACTCTCGTCCCGGATAGTACATACTGTATGTGAATAGTGGCGTGTCGCGTCCGTGAAATATACGGTGCGGCACTGCTGCATTCTTGTAAACGCAGCTTATCTCAGCCTGCATTACTTACCCGTCCTTGTGAAACGCGATATGACGCCTCGAGAAAGGGTTGAGACTGCACAATTAATATCTTCCATGCACCTTCATGAATGCCAGCACCTTCGCTCAGCGCTGCTGTGGTTATTGTGCTCGGCTTCTGACCCGAAAGGCACAGGTTCGATCCCGCGGCGGCTGTCGCATTTCGATGGAGGCGTTAATGCTAGGGGCCCGTGCACTGTCTGATGGCAGTGCACGTTAAGGAAACGAAACCAATCTTGTTTCGGTTATGAGAGAGCATTTGATTCGAGAAATAACATTTTCACGCTTCAAAATTGAGATTCAAGTTTGTGCAGTTGTAGGTCAACGCGCTTCCATGACAAAAAAAAATGGTAAAGTCGTCTGCTGAGTGCATTCTTTGCCGAGTTTGGATTTTGATTTTACGATCGGCAGTTTTGTCTAAAATCTGTACTTTCGTTATTTTTGCTGTCAGCTTTAATTATTTTTTATGGTGCTAATGTGGTGTCCTTTCTTACTAATTCTGAGTCATGCTTCCAGCGGATTTCGTAACAGTTGCAGAAAAAGTTCATTTCGTAGGTGGCGCTGCAGCGCCATCTGCTGGGATGGCCTGCCCATCGACATCAGCATCATCCTTCTGCGTGCCGCGGGTCGTTTGTATCTGTGGCTGGATTGGTGCTGTTCTTGTGTTTGTTGTAACACTAAGTGCATTTTTAAGCGCAAGCAAAAAGGCTGCGGTGTTGAAGTATGACACGTTGGAGCCAGTTCAGGCGAGCTCTCCGTGCTGCACAGCTGCCTACACGGCCTTCGTTAGTACTGTACTAATTTTTCGAAAAACAGCAGTTGAGGTACCTTATAGTCACTTTTCTTTTCGGAGGCTTTCTCTGCTGCGTAATCCTGTCGGGCAGAGTCGAGTTCATACCGCGTAAATGCATGTACCACCAGCAGCAAAAGTTATTGGGGTGCGTGTTCTCTTGGAAGAAAAGTTATTGTAGAGCTTCCTCGCGAACTAGTGTTTTAAAAATGCTACCAGCGTGTGGCGAATGCAAGTCGCCTCGTTCAGACACTTCGAGCGATTGGCCTACGTGGCGCTCGGCTACTGTGCCGGAGCTCCCGGGTTCGAACCCGATCGCGGCGGCCGCTTTACCGATGGAGGCGAAACGCAAAGGCGCCCGTGTGCTGTGCGATGTGAGTTAGAAGGACTGTGGTGTAGGCCAGTTGGTATGACATCATGAAGAGCAAAACCGCAAAACAGGACGGGACCGAGGCAGGCGACAACACAGGGCGGTACTGACAACTGAACATTTATTGAAACACAGCAGAGCTTATAAGGATCAGTCGCGCGTGTGATCTGGAAAGCAATTATAAATCATAAAAAGAAGATGAAGCATGTAGAAACAGTACAATGGCAACCATGACTAAAACATTCAGTGCGGCGAAAGTACCGCCCTGTGTTGTCGCCTGCCTTGGTCCCGTCCTGTTTTGCGGTTTTGCTCTTCGTGATGTGAGTGCACGTTGAACATCCCCAGGTGGTCGAAATTATTCCGGAGCCCCCCACTACGACACCTCTTTCTTCCCTTATTCTCTTTAGTCCCTCCTTTATCCCTTCCCTTACGGCACAGTTCAGTTGTCCGCCAAGATGCGAGACAGATACTGCGCCATTTCTTTTCCCCAAAAACATCTTCTTCCCGTACACTCCCATCTCGTAAATTTTGCCTGCCGATAGTACCTCCGTGTGACGCGACACGAAATTGATCGCTTCAGGCCTGACCTGTTCAATTAAGTGAGTTCACACAGTTAATTGTCTTAGAAATACTGAGCGCAGTTCTTGAGCTCAGCCACTGTGCCCCTGTATAGTAAATGGGTACCGCACCAGGGGGGAAAAATTGTAGGGTTTCAACGTAGTTAAACCGAGTATATGTGCGAAAGCATGTGTTTAGCCTGTTTGTCTCATAATATTGCTTTGCTAGGTCGTCGGCACTTATGGTGACAAGATTAGTTCTAGAGTAGTTTTAGTTAATGGAAGACGACGACATGCAATGCACAGCGGGAGCGTGTGTTGCAGCTTAACGCAGTTTGGGGGACGTTGCTGTGTTAGACGCCAAGTGCCGGCGCAAAGGCCTAAAAGGCTGAAAAACCGCTGCTTGGTGGCTGCTGCTGCTTCGTTACCGCCTGCCTGCTTCATTTCCTGGTGGTGCCGGGCATTTCTTTTCTTTTGGTGAGGCCGTTCCCTGTTCATGGGATTTCTGCCACGGTTCAGGGTAGCTGTGCTTACTCAGGGGATGTAAGGTTGCCGGCGCGCAGTGTGTAGACATGTCTTTCACCTCGCCGGGAGGAGGCTCGGCAGCCTGGTTCACCAGCCTACCGGCCAAAAGCTTGCCTTTGAATTAATTTCTAAAAATGGCGTCGATTCAATTCCCATGGCGCATGTACCGATTGGAGATGCAATTCTCAAAATGAAGAACCCAAAACAATGCAGCATCAACTAAAAAGTCTAACCAGTCACTATCTAGACATCTCTGAAGTGCGACCTTTTGGAAGGTGGGGCATTGTTTGTAAGTCGGTAAACATTGAATGTGTGTCGGATCTGCTCCAGTGTAATACCTTCACTTCTCTGCCAGTTAAAGCCTTCATTCCTGAGCAGCTTGCGTGCACTAAGGGCATTGTACGTGGAGGGGACCCGTCATCTTCAATTCAAGAAATTTTGGAGGAGTTCCAGGAAGCCGGGGCGGAAATTATTTCTGTATACCGCTGCTCTCGCGGGACGGCTGTAGTCCGTGTTGCAGCGGAGTCAGTCATAACAACTTTTGATGGTCGCACATGCCCCTCGGAGTTGAAAATTTGGCCTATTGTCTGCCGCGTGGACCCGCTGCGTCCTCGACTCCTGCAATGTACCAACTGTTGGAGAGCTAACATAGTGGTAGAGCCTGTAAGTAGGTGACCAGATGCCGGGTGTGTGGCGAAGGTCGCTCTTCCGACAGCTGCACCGCTGAACAACCAAGCTGTTGTCTATGCAGTAACAGTCACAGCGGCGATGATGCCATTTGTGAAAGTCGGTCACAGGAGCAAAGTTTACTGGAATTAATTGAGCAGAATCGCTGCTCACGGGCAGACGCTTATGCACTCCTTAACCGCAAAAAACATTCATATGCCAGCATTGTGCATTCCTCTACTCCTGACCTCGAGGCCACATTGTCTGCCTCAATAGTGTCAACCGTTGAAAAAGCCCTCTCAGTTGTGGTTGAGCGCATGTTTAGCAGCTTCACGCAGGCCTTGTCTGATATTGTTGCAAATCAGGCTATTCCTCAACCTCAGCTTGTAATTCCACCAGCATCAACATCACAGCAACACTGTGCTCAAAGTTTCATTGCCACGTCATCACCCAAGGTACCGTCTCACGTGCCGCTTCTCGACAGCGCCCCTGTAAGTCTTTCTTGCAACACTGTTTGCACTAATGATGTAGAAATGGCGTGTCCTACACAGAAGCGTCGTGCTTCAACCGCTCCTTCTAAGTCCTCCATTCCCCATCTCAAGAGAAAAAAAGGGCCTTCTAGAGTGTCTTCCAGGTCAGATATGTTACAAAAGGCTGTTTCAGCCTCTATTCTCAAATAGGCATCATGGCAGGTGTAAAGGTTCTCCAATGGATTTGCCACTCTGTTGCATCTTCTCTTCCCGATTTAAAAATTCTATCTTTTCATAGCCCAGATATTCTGCTCTTGCAAGGAACTTGGCTCTTCCCTCTTAAGTCATTTTCTTTAAACAGGTTTTGTATTTTCCCTGTGGACCGCATTAATGGCAGGGGGTGGGGGGGGGAGGGTTCGTGACCCTGATTTCGTCAAAATTGTGTCACCGGGCATTAATAACTAAAAAGTAATGGATTCCGATTGTGAGCTTCTAGCTATAAATCTCACTTTGCCGCACTGCTCTACTGTCACAGTCGCAAACGTCTATTTTCCAAATAGAATATGCAGAACAGACCACCTAGACAGCTTACTTGCAAGCTCTAGCAGGGTAATCATTGCTGGGGACTTCAACTCACATCACGTCGTCTGGGGTTCCTATACTGATTCACATGGACATATGTTATGGGCATGGATGTCAGAAAATGTGCGCTGCAGCAATTCTCGGGGCATAACCTTCATCCTCAGACACTTACGCTCAGTTCTCGATTTGTCATTGGCAGCAAGAGGAGTAGGTATAGGGGCATGGTCCACAATTGACTGTGGAACATCTTGTGACCACCTGCCAATTACTTTCACCATATTGGTGAGCCCCTCCAAGATAATGGTTCTGCCCGAAAATTAGTTGCAGGCTACAAATCATCTTTGTGCGCCTCCCTTACATCTGATCCTTGTTATTGTGTGACCGACAGGGCTCAGCGAGATTTTTCTTCAGTTTTGAAGGCTACGGAGAGATCTCAGTTCACTGTGCGTTCTGCTATTTGCAAGAAATCACCATCCCCATGGTGGAATGACGCGTGTGAGACAGCTTTCCGTTGCAGGAAAGCAGTGTGGAGGACCCTTTCGCATAATCAGAGCCAGGCAAATTGGATCAACTACAAATTTTGCTCGGCCTCGTTTTAACGAACCATAGCAAAGGCAAAGGATGACTACAATCAAAATTTGAACACCTATTTGTCAAATCCAAAAAATATGAAAGCTTTGTATCGTTTTATGGAACAGAATGTGAACTCCTCAGCCATGCATTTAAGCAGCTCAGTGGTGCTCTCTCCACATGAGGCGAAAGATGAGTTAGAGCGAATTGCTCAAGGGCGTGCTTCACGTTTTCAGGAGCAGCATAGAGTCCCTTTGTTCGCCCCCTACCCCGGCTCAGACTATGTTGCGGTTGACAAATCAGAGTTAACAACTGCAGTTTATTTAATGCAATCCTCAGCTCCGGGTTGGGATGGTGTTACGGTCGGTATGTTCAAAATCTTAGCGCAAGACTTCACTCGGGACCCCCCCATCTGGTCAATACATCATTGGAAACTGCATGGTTGCCGCACTCCTGGAAGGTGGCGAAAATAATATTGCTCTTAAAAGGCACAAAAAAAGGCTTCCATATTGATAACATTTGGCCGATAGCTCTAAAATCCAATTTGGTAAAGCTCATAGACAGAATTGTGCACAGCCGCCTATCCACGCATGTTCCAGTAGTGACCGCATTGAGCTCTGCCCTGATTGGCTTTCGCCGCGGATGCTCCGTTTGGTCTGCCCATGTCGATTTAGAGAGCAGAGTCCGCCTTGCTATGCGCAAGAAAGAAGTATCAGCATTAGCGACGCTCGACATTGCTAAAGCGTACAACAGTGTTGAATATTCGACCCTTTTCTCTAAATTGGCATTATTACACCCGCCGTACTACATTCATGCCTGGATCCGCGAATTTTTAACAGGATGGCAGTTCTTTGCTCTGACGGTTCCTTCACCTCAGACACCTATGCCCAAACCAGAGGCATGCCACAAGGTTCTGTACTTCTGCCACTTCTATTCAATCTGCTGATGTGTGACATTCCAGTACACCCTGATGTTACAGTATATGTTTATGCAGACGACGTAGCCTTCTTTGCTTCGGCAGCAGACATTCATGCCCTATATCGTTCTCTCCAGGATTACCTCAATGCGCTCGCGGTTTGGCTGGATACGTTAAATTTGGTATTAAATGTGCATAAAAGCAGCGTGATGGTTTTTAAAACCAACATGCCTCTATATATATTTCGCTACACTATTGCTCGGACAGCATACCTCAGGTAGAAACGTTGAGGTATCTAGGCGTCATTTATGATGCCAGTATGGATTGGCGGCCCCACATCAAGACTAACGTTCAGAAAGGTGAGTGTGCACTAGGTAGGCTACTATGGATGAGTAATAGGAAATTTGGCATGCACCGGGACATGCTTGTACTTCACTACAAAGCCTTGCCTATGTCAGACCCATTTTGGAATTTGGCTGCATAATTTTTCTGGCTCCCCTAAATATAAGTTTCATCCGTTGCTGCTGTTAGAAAGGCGCGCACTGCGCCTCTGCCTAGGTCTCCCTCAATCAGTTTCCACCGCAGTTCTGTACCTGGAGGCTCGTATTCCCGGCCTTAACTCCTGTTTTCACCTTTTAACTGTCAGGACTTTTTTGCGGGCATTTGAGAGTGCTCCTGATGTGGCTACACCTATTTTCGTCACCCAGCCCTCTTTCTCACTCCTCATTAGCCAAAGTTTATCCAACATTGGTGTGCATCTCAATTTTGTATGCAGAGTTGTTTGGGCAGCGTCCCTTGTGGATATTGCTTTTGATTATAATCTCCCACCTAATGCGAAGCATCTGCCTGCAAGGACATTAACTGGACTCCTCATTGATCACCTTGCCCATTACCCGCAACATACTGTGATTGCTACAGATGCGTCTGGGGCCAACCGGAAGGCAGTGGTTGCTATTTTTTGAGCCTCTCTTGTGGAGCTTTTCGTTTAGAGTCCCGGATTACACAACCATATTTATAGCAGAGTTTATGGCTCTTGGGCTGGTCACTTTGAATTCCCCCAACTGTTTCTCAGGTGATATTCTTCTCCGATTCTCTGTCTGTTCTTTTGGTGCTGGAGTCCACATGAAATGCAATTTTGAGACGCCCACTAAAGTTTTTTTTATTCCTGGATGGGTGAAAGAGGTGCGCTTCGTTTGAATACCAGGCCACTGTGGTATTTTACAAAATGAAGCAGCAGACTTTTTGACAAAATAAGCTCTAAATGCACCTGTTGCCCGTAGCGTCCCTAATCTTGTTCTTTTTGGTATGACTCGATTTCAGCGCTTTCAGTTTATAACCGCCACGTGCAACGATCCCTTACTCTCTACCGTTGGCTGCCAACATCTCATTTACCCATGGAAGGCTCATGCGTGTAAAACCCGGCAGTGTGAGGTAGCGATGACACTCATGCGGTGCAGGGTTCCCCGTTTAAATCTTTACTTATGTAGATGCGGGTTCAGTCCCAGAAACCTTTGTGCGGCTTGTGGTGAAGTCGAGACATTGCAGCATTTCCTACTCTCTTGCTGGAGGTTTGCACACCAGAGGAGAGCGCACCTAGAAATTCCCATTATAAAGTTGGGTCTCACTTTGTCGGTTCCCCTTCTCAACTCTTTCGGCGTGAGCGCAAGGGGTTTTGCATTGCATCAAGTTTGCGAATACCTCCACAATTATGTAACTACCGGCAGATTCCCTTGCTGATTGTTTCAAAAATTTCCGCATTCAAAAGAGCGTTTGGGTATTTTCGTATGTTTAATTATTTAATTCTCAGATATTCTCTCCCGGTATTTTGTTTCTTCCTTCTCTTTTAAATTACTCTGAAATTTCACCCAAGGCACAATCATTAGCTTGACGCCAGTTTACTTTATTCTATGGGGTCTCCCCACTGAACCCTGGCCAATCCCCTGTCGTGGGTATGTGCCATGCCTCATGGCAACAACGCGAGCCGTGGTCGTCTGCGGCAGCAGCATAGTGTTCTCGTGCACAGGCCAGCGAAATTGATCTGCTTGTGCTGCCGTGGGTTTGAATCCCAGTCACGGCAATATTTTATTATTTGTTAGCCAAGGTCATCCTCAAGGTCAAGGTTCACACTAATTCTGTGAGCCAGTTAGACCTCATGTAGTAGTACTTTCACACTAAAATATTAGCCCTCCTGAGCCAAAATGACAGGGACGTTTACAATTGCTGTACAGTTGATGCCTTCATAACAGTATAAAGACACTCCATAAGCACGTTTCTGAGCAGCCCTGCTCGATTCAGCACCTTAAATGAGCGGCAACCAGTTCAGTTTGACATAACTAGTGTTAACAGAGGTCATCAACATGGTTTAGCAAAGCATCCGTATTTGATAGCCTCTTCTCTCTCTGTATTTTTTTTGCTGTAAGTGTTTTTCACCACCACTGCCTGCTCATAATGACAAATGCTACAACTGGTTAACATGTCTTGTATGAGTAATCAGTATGCGCAAACAAACTTGAAGCATGTTATGAGTAGTTAAAGAATGGGTAATAGTGTTTAGGTTCATTGTAAATATTCCCTTTTTAAAGTATTTGCAAGATACCAAGTTATCATGATAAGTACTGAATATAGAATATTCAGTCTGTGATAGAAGCACCAAAAGATATTGACACAAGAACTAGGGGGCTGTGCTGTTCCTGTGCCATTGTCTTGTGGTGCTGCTGTCGCCATGGAATACAAACAACTCACCAATGTACGACCCGCCGCGGTGGCTCAGTAATGGCGCTCGGCAGCTGACCCGAAAGACGCGGGTTCGATCCTGGCCGCAGCTGCGGAATTTCTATGAAGGCGAAATTCTAGAGGCCCATGTACTGTGCGATGTCAGTGCACGTTAAAAAACTCCAGGTGGTCGAAGTTCCCTTCACTACGGCGTCCCTCATAGCCTGAGTTGCTTAGGTACGTTGAACCCTAATAAACCATACCAGTGTACGGTTCTCTGTTGTATGTTAGTTATGTGCATGTTTGATACAGAGTTTTCCATGGCCACTTTTGTTAAATCCTATCATCCAGAAATCTTGAGTCACAGTCATGACCTTGTGCTGCACTGCTATCTTCTGTTTTGTCAGCCTTAAAGGTTTGCAGAATGTGGCTGTGTAGAAAAAACTTCATTGGTGCGCTGCTGCCTTGTGCACCAGTTGCCTGGCATTACGCCAGTGAATGGAGCGTGCATGTTCCCTCATGATTACCTTGGAAATGTTATGGGTTATGGCGCATGTATATGGGTTTTTCTGCGCACCCAAATTTCGTTCAGTTTTTCAGGATCATACAAGTCAGAAGGGCTGGTAGTTGTTATATCAGGGCAGTGTGAATGTGAAAAAACGTACTGCAGTGGGTAAATGAAAACTAAAAATACTGGTACGGTGCAAAGCTGCTGAAACCGCTCACCAGTTCTTGAAACAAAGTGAACATATCACCACTAAATTAAAGCTTCTGTTTGGGCAAGTTGGTAATGATCCATTTGCTTCAGTGGTTGTGTAGCTTGTCTTCCTTTCATGTGTCCCGTCTTCTCTCACTGTTTAACAATGACATCACTACTATGCTTCACAATTTTTTACCTAATGTGTTTGTCTTGGGTGGCTTGCAAAAATGGCTCAAGCTTGCATATCTACGTCATATCAAGGCCGGCATATCAAGGTCCACGGAACGTTAAATTATGAAACAACTTGGACGGTTCTCTGCATGCATTGCTAAATAATTTCAAAAAGAACTGCCTAACCATGTTATTGGCATTGTTGTAATCAAATGCTGTGTAGCCCACCCCTGTTATGCCTTTAACAGAAGACAGCAGTATGTGTAAACAATAAAAAGAACTCGAATGCTTCTTCCCCAAAAAATTGATGCCATGTAATGACACCATTTTTTAGACATCAACTGCTAATCCTTATCGCATGCCTTGTAGCATTTCCAGCCTTTGTAGCGTTTCCAGCAGTCAGCCTGTCTGTAAAAGAGTTTTTTGTCACTGTTTAGGCGATGTAGGTGCCGATTAAACCAAAGCGCAGGATTAGTGCATGAATCTGTCAATAAGAGCAGCATGTTTTTTACTGAACAGGTTCCAGTTGGCCTGCACTGAACGTGTTGAAAAAATTTAGAAGAAAGTGCTCAGCAAAAACAGTCAACTCAGCATTTATTTCGGCAAAGTTTGCTCAGTTGTAGCAGCTGATTTGTTTTTTCCGAGTTGCTTTCTTGTGGTGTTTGAAATTAAGCTTTCCCGTGATTATAGTACGATCAGAAAGGCCTTCTAAGAGGGTAATATTGGAGCAAACGTTTACTGGTTAGGATAAGATCACGAACATTGGCAGAACAATGCGTGGGTTCAGAAATATGTTGTTGCAATAAAAAGAACACGCAAGCCTGAGCTTCAGGATCATTAGCTGTAGCTGTTACTGAAGACCAACTAATTGCTGCAAAGTTAAGATCACCTAGTAATAGTAAGCCTGAATTTGGAAATCGAACAGTAACTTCGCTTAACATTCCACAGAATTCAAATGAAAAAGAAGTGCTCATGTCAGGAGGGCTGTAAACACCAATAATGACATCCGTAGGACCACATTTCATACGAACCCACACTGACTCCAGGTACGATACGACCTCAATAAGCACAGCAGTAACCTCTTTTTTTAATGGCAAGAAGTACACCACCACCCCTACGGCCGACGTGGTCACAATGAAATATGTTAAATTCGGAGTCGCAGAGGAAAATGTAATTGTCAGAAATCATGTCATTTAACCAGGTCTCAGTAAGCGTGATGATAGACAAACTGCTTGAATCGATTAGTGAAGAAAGAGCCATGTATTCAGATAGAACGCCTCTTATGTTAGTGTACAGAAAACTAACATCCATATCAGTGTGACGCTGCATGTGACCGAGGGTGTGGTTTGACTACCAATTTATGAGGACTGGAAGGAATACATCACTCGTCTGACATCCGCATTGCGCAGGAAGTTGTGTGGACTCTGTTGTGCAGCTCCTTAACTTATGTTTCAAACATAAAACTCGCAGTGCCTTGGTGCGAAGCACATTGTAGGAAATGGCTTGTTTGATGAGATCGGGCCTGGTCTCGCAGCGTAAGTAATCGTAATTTTTATTTTTGGTAAAGTACACAGACAATGAATACAGAGGAAAGGATGATGCACTGCTGCTGCTGCTTGCCATTTACTGTTCGCACTCTTACACAGACTTATGCAGTAAAGAGTGCTAGAACTGTGAATGCATAAGAATCATCATCATGACTGCAGGTTTCTGCAGTAAAATGTCGGCAGTAGCAGACGTGCATTTTTCTCTTTTCAGACTATGAATTATTTCTGCTCAGACAATTTCTCGAGTTATCAGAAATGTTTCTTCCTGTTACAATATGTCAAAGATATGTTGACACCTGCATACTGTGCAATTAAGGTTGGGGAAACCACCATTCTCTGACTTTTACATTTTTGCTATGCTCGTGAAAACAATTATTTAAATGTACCCCAGTCTGTCGTTAAAGAAACCGTACCTAATACAGCGGGATCCAATGTACAAGGAATCCTGTGCACTGAACAAATGTGATGTTATATTGTTTTTTTCCGCATTCTATTCGTGCAAAAAATGGTTGGCCTAGTTACCTGGCATAACGATTGCGGCTCGTTTGGCACAGAAAGCAACCACTTTGACATTGAATCGCTGTCCGATTTTCTCTTGGCTATATATATATATGGCAGTTTGGTTGCTCTGAAGAGCAATGAGGAGACAGTGCCTATATTAAAGGACTGCTTCCATACAATTCAGTCCACCGTAAACTTGTGAAGACATCTTTTGAATGTCATTTTCACACCATGTTGGCATCGGGGCCTCAAAGAATTCACACTTAGCAGAAGCACAGTACCTTAACTATGTTTTGGCCAATGTTGGTGAAGGCTTCATTGATATAGTCTGCAGAGCACCTCAGCTGTTGCATAGCTTGAGCAAAATCAGGCAGCGAACCAATATGTCAGTGGCTTTCTTCTGCAAAGCACTAGCCGCATGACTTTCTTGGATGACGAGGGCAACAACTTCTGGAAAAAAAGTGTACAAAGAAATGTGTAAGGAAAAAATTCCACTGCACAATATACAGTGTATTAGATCCTGCTATCACTGGACAGGTGTTTAGAAGGGCACACTGGGGTACGTATTTTTTCACCTCCTCATGCCACAGTTTCACCTGAGGCTGCAGGATGTGAAAATAAAAAAATGTTCAGATGACCACCTCCATAAGCATTTCAGCATTTTAAACAAAAGAATGGAAGCTTCCTCAACCTTTGTTGCACCAACTTGCACCTGCAAGAGAACAAAGCCACTAAAAAAAATAATGGAAACAAAGCTGTTCACTTGCAGTGTGATGACCACTCGGGAAAAAAAAACCGCACAAGAAAAAAGTTACGATGAAAATTAAGCGGTATTTGGTCTTTTGGACTTGAGATATGACTGCGGTTAAGCGCAGAACTGAGCTTAACAGCAGTTCAAAGCTCGAAATTTACGAGTATAAGCAGCGAGAACAATTTAATTTGGTCCGACCAGTGAGTAATGAAATCGAAATTAAACTTTGGGAGTTGAACAGGTCCATTGCTTGACCTCAGCTTTGACGCGCAGACTCTAGCATCGATACTGCCAGATTCGGGAACGGCTCAACTCAGCAGTGCAGTGTCTGTCATTGTGCATACATCCTGCACAAGAATTGGAATTTAGTTAGGGAACCTGCTAATGGTGCTATCATGAGTACAGAACCATATGCAAACAGATAGGTGAACCGGGGAACCTATAACTCCAGTACAAAAGGTGCAAACGCACACAGACACCTGGAAAGATTCTGCATATCCAACAAAGCCCACATATACATTGGCTCACCATCGTTGTCACAGAGCAGACAAGAAATCACATTCCTCACAGGGAGGTAACAGGAAAATGAATGTGCGCATCAATGACATCCTCCTCTTGAGTCTGCAGGAATGCCTGCAGCTGATGCAGTAGACCCAGGAAGTGGTGAATAACTGGTGAACAAGCAAGTTGTCTACAGGGCCACTGTGGATACAACAGCAAACACAGAATCGGACACCCAGTGCGAATCCTGGCATCATGTCTTTCACGGCCTATGAGGCACTTCGCACCGCAGTGCAATTTTTGCAACCGGGGAAATGTTCAAGTTTCTAAGATTACAACTTGAAAAAGCATAATGTAATCCCTGTGTATATATCTGAATAAATGCGTCTTTGTTTTATTTTTCTTCCCAACTTTTATGGACAGTTTTGATGCGGGATCAAAGTACCATATTAACGAGGCATGCCTGCATAACCATGCAGTATCCAAAAAACACCACCTGGTTTGGCATGATATGCATGGCCTTCCTGAGGAACGTCCCTCATCCCTGCTATGAGAAGAAAAAAATGCAGGAATGGCAGAGCAGTAAGTTGAGCACACAGAAAAGGTATTATGCAAAACTTTCTGAAGTAAACAGCAGCCAGCCAAACAAGCTTCAGTGTTCATTTTCAGAGTCCTTTCAATATTCCTGTTATGAGGAAGCCCACTAACTTTGCATGCATCTTCTAATGTTGTGGCTGCATCAAAGGACGAACAGCACGATAAACACTGCCACTATAGTGGGAGCGATGTATAAGGAGACTGTTTGGATACCAATGATGACAGGGGGGTTACCTTTATCTCGGCCATGGAAGAACAGATGTGGTAACTTGCAGATAGTGGCTACATACAGAGTGCTACAAGCTGGCATTTCTGGAGCGCACCCATGGCAATAAACAGACTCGCAGTAAAGGTACTCCTGCATCATGGTCGGCTGCTGAACTGTCAAGCAAGAGTGATTTCTGCATATTTCCAACCAGTCTGCTGGCGCTTAGTGATTGCAAAGAAAATGACCACTGCTTCAAACTACATTTCTGGCCATGTGCCACTCTGTGTCAAAAAGAGGTGGCGCCTTGCCCAATTTCAAATTTCACTCACACTTGACAAGGAAATGTGAGAACCAGTCAAAAAGAAAGGCAATGAGCAAGCAATACGGCATTTGATGCAGAAGAATGCTCCGTTAGGCAAGTATCTAGGCAGAACACCTTAACAAAGAAAATTGCCTGTTTCTTGAATGTTTCGTCACAATTCACAGGCACCTAGGTTCACGAAACAATTTTTTTTACAGTACTTCCCAGTCAATTTCAAGAATTAAATTTGGGGACTGCAGAGTCATTCCATGCGAAAGGAGATGAACCAAATTCTTGGCATTTTAGATTCCGCTGAGAAAATTCATGGAAGTCCAGTCCCAACAGAAGTGTAGATACCTTCTTTCGTATAAAAAAGTTTTTCTTGATATATCATGCTCCAAAGTGTAAGAAATAACATTAATATGGGCATTTTGCAAAAATTATTGTTAGGAACCGGTCCTTGTCAGCAAAGTTTATCTCCGCATGTACTCTGGTATTGAAATGCCCTGTCATGCCTCGAAAAATAAACTGTGTATGATGCCATTTTGGTTTAAAATGGAAGTGCTTAACAGGAGAAAAATTTGAAGATTTCCACGTTTTTAAAACTAAACTTGGAGTCTAAATATAAGCAAACTTTTTTGGGGTTTTGCTTGAAACCTTGATCTAGCAATGTTTGCATTAAACTCGAACCTTGCGCTGTTCTGTAATTTAATAAAAAAGTATATAGATTTCTACAAAAATGGCCACACTGAGGACCAGAAAACGCTATGGGAGCAACAGTGCTAGACAAAAAAAAAAACAGCCAAATGGTCAACCCATTTAGTTTCGTATATGAAAAACGAAAAATATTTTTTTTTTGTTGGCGAGAAATAAATTTTTATAAAGCAGTTCCAGCGATGTGGTGCCAGCACCTGTTACGGTCCGGCCTCGCTAAGCCCTAAGACACTGCCATTAGCAGATGGCAGAAAGCAGAAGATGGCAGAATGGAGCCATTTCAGTGTTTTCAGTTATTCTTAAAGAATATGTTTGGGCGGAATACTCATGGTATACAGGGGGTGCCATGTTATTCTCTATAGTTATGACCTAAACGCAGGATTTTAAAAAGCCAGTCTGAACGTTGTGTTGAGTTTTATGGCACATAGGCAGCTAAGGCCATCATGCGCCAGGCTCACGGTATAGAATATAAGTTTCGTGCAGAATGTTTACAATCGGGATATTATTATCTATGGCGTAGATGGCCTAAAATATTGTACTGCCTAGTGATAACATAGGGGAAGAAATCTGGAAAAGGCTAACTGTAGAAGCCTTAAAGTAGGTCAGGTAGCCTCAATGGCTATCCTTGGCTGGGCAAGGATCCTGAGGCTCCCAAACAATCAAAGAAAGACCTCAGCCTTCTTTTCGGGGATGAGAAAATGGCTGAAGGTGTATCATGCATTAAAGTGAGGCAGTGGTTCAAAATTTAGTTTTTCAAGTATGCCTGCTTCTTTTAAAAGCTAAAAATAGAAGGTATGTTAACAATGACGTTATCATCTAAGAGCAGTGATGGATGAAAAGGAATGCATTCATTATAAAATTGAGTGAAATCCTTTTTTCTTAGTTTTCCAGTTTCACACATGAGAATAAAATATGGTTACCGATGAGTTCATCTCCGCATTCTTGGCAAACAGGTTTGTCTTGTTTTGTTAGTAGGAAGTTGTGCGTAAGGTGCGTGTGGCCTATTCGGAGACGGCATAAGATAACTTCCCTGAAACGTTCTTGGTGCACACACGACTTAAATTCACCTAAAACTGGTTTTACCAAGTGCAGTTTATTATTTACTGCATTGTTCCAAACCAACTGCCATTTTTCCCTTAGTTTCCTTGCTACTAATTTCATGCAATCATTATACGGTATATTTACTTTTTCCTTGCCATGAGCTTTAGCAGCACACACATCTGCTCTCTCATTGCCTTTTATTCTGACATGACTCGAGACCCAGCGCAGTTTTATATTTTGTCCTTGAGCTGCGGCAGGTACTATGTTGTCTGTGATGTAACCAAGCAGAGGGGTGCGTGCATTTTTAGAATGGAGAGCTGTAAGTACACTTAAGGAGTCTGTTTAAATAATAGCATTTCTGAAGGTTCTCACTTATTATTTTTTCTGTTGCCACAAATACTGCGTAGCACTCCGCGTTGAAGATGGAAGAACACTGTGGTAGTCTATTTCCTCCGAATTCCCTCGCAGCACTGCGCTTCGTACACAACTATCTGTTTTTGATCCATCAGTATAACATTCTGTAAAACTACTGTATTTTTCTTCAAAGGCACAGAATTCTTGTATTATATGTTGCTGTGGAGTTCGTTTTTTACTGAAATGTGTAACAGTGAGGTCACGGGTTGCTAGGAAATTGTACCATGGAGGCAGTGGACCTCGTTTTCGAGCAATGCTAGGTAATGCATCCAATACACCGAGATTTTGGCACATCTCTTCAAAATGCAGGAGAAGTGGCCTTATAGCTAATGGTTTGCTGTAGAAAAGTGTTCTAGATGGGCACTTTGTGACTATTTGGTGACAGATATATTTATGTAGTCAACAGATTTTGCCATAGTCTGAACGTGTTAGATGGATAAGCATTTATTAGTTACATTGCACTTGATTGAGTCATCACCCTCACCGATTATTCAACTTCCAAAGCTGTGGTGTATAGCAAATGCAATGTTTAATAAACCATTTGTATTGAATTAAATGGGACACCTTGTATACGTACAAAATATGAAGAGGAGACTGCATAGTATAGCAAAAAAATGGGTTATAACATCATGTGGCCTGAATTGGGAACAGCTGGGGATAAGAGTTAATGGAGAACACCTGAATAATCTGATTTGCTGATGACATTGCCTTGCTGAGTCACTCACGAGATGAATTGCAAGGCATGATCAATGATTTAGACAGGCAGAGCAAAACGGTGGGTCTAAAAATTAACATGCAGAAAACCAAAATAATGTTCAATAGCCTAGCAAGGGAACAGCAGTTCACAATTGGAAGCGAGGTGCTGGAAGGTAAAGGACGTCTACTTAGGGCAGGTAGTGACAGCTGATCCACATCTTGAGAGGGAAATAACTAGAAGGATAAGAATGGGGTGGAGCGCATATGGCAGGTTCTCTCAGATCATGAATGGCAGTTTACCATTATCCCTCAAAAAAAAAAAACAAAAGTATACAACAGCTGTACCTTACCGGTACTAACCTACGAGGGAGAAACATGGAAGCTAACGAAAAGGGTTCAGCTTAAGTTAAGGATAGCACAGTGAGCCATGGAAAGAAAAATGATAGGTGTAGCATTAAGAGACTGGAAGCTGGCAGAGTGGATGAGGGAACAAATGCGGGTTAATGACATCCTAGGCGAATTCAAGTGGAAGAAATGGACTTTGACAGGGCATGTAATGCGAAGGCAAGTCAACCGCTGGTCCTTAAGGGTAACGGAGTGGTTCGAAGAGAAGGCAACAGCCGCAGGGGGCGGCAGAAAGTTAGGTGGGCGAATGAGATTAGGAAGTTTACGTGGCTACAGTGGCTGCAGTTTTCAAAGGACAGGGTTAATGGGAGAGACATGGGAGAGGCCTTTGCCCTGCAGTGGGCGTAGTCAGGTTGATGATGATAATGATGAAGATAGAGGGCCTGCTCATATACTTTTGTCGGCATTCTTGGAGATATGCAAGCCTCAGTTACCTTCCTTTCAGTTTTACCTCTCGCCTTTGCAAAGAAAACTGTGTTTTCAAGGGCAGGGCAGCAGCCATGCTTCTTGCATTTACTACAGTGCATTGCCAAATGGGCATACTCCCACACGGTAGGCAAATCTCGGCCTGTAGTCCAATTTGTGTTCCTTTTGAAAACGTCCCTTTCAGCAACACTTGATTGGCCAAAATGCCAGAAGCAGATGTGCATCCACTTCTGCCATTTGGAGAGTCAGGTGGCACCAAATGGAATTTTGAAAAGAGGCGATGTGCAAACAAACAACACAGAAGAAATACAAATGAAACAAGTGCAACTCTGCAACTGTTTATTCAATTGGAAAGCGAGTGAATAGATCAGCAAAAGGGCAAGACCAGACTTAACAAGCTGGATATCCTACTCTGCTCAGTTGCCAAAGCATTACTGAAAAAGGTTAAAAAAGAAAAATGTAATAACAGTGCAAAAAATGATGTTGCCAAACAGAAAACTAAACCTGTGATAATTAATTATATTCATAAGATGGCACACTATCTGAAACATGTTGAGGCAAACTGTCTTTTTAGACATGTGCTGAGACACATTTTTTCTATAGCCATTTGTTACCTTCTTGTTTCTACTTATGCGCATGTGTGGGTCCCTCTCTGCTCTTGCCATTTTGTCTATTCCTAGGTGAATAAACAGTTGCACTTGTTTCGTCTGTCTTCCCATTGCGTGGTCTGTTTTGCGTGTCTGTTTTCAAGACCATTACCGAATGGGATGTTTTTGAATGTGCTGCAAGTTGGAATAAAGGGCCTTGTTGATGGCAGTGAGGTACATTGTGTTTACTTATGCCTTTTTTTAACTGTTTCATCTCCTAATTTTGGTCAACCTTGAGTACACCTCGGCAAGCTTACGAGAGGAGGTCTAAAAGTTCTGGCGGCTAGTTAATAGAACGAAATACAATGGTTGTACCAAAAGAGTTTATTCATTTAAACATCTCAACATATCTGCAACTGATGTCAGTGCATTTCTTGTTGTGACAGATTTATTTCTCCTAATGAGCTTTGAAATCATTCCTTTGTAGATTTTGCAATTCACTGTTCCCAGTGGCAGTGATCTCATTTCTGGAAATAAACAGTGGTCCTAGATGAATTTTCATTCGCAAGATGCTGTTGGAGTTTGACAAGTCAATAGATAGGCCTGAGACCATAGTAAAAATAGTACAGTATCGTTGTTAATTTTTGTTCTTTCAGGAATGCTGCCGTTTGCTTTGCACCATCT
Organism: Amblyomma americanum; assembly: GCF_052857255.1. Lineage (NCBI taxonomy): Eukaryota > Metazoa > Arthropoda > Arachnida > Ixodida > Ixodidae > Amblyomma > Amblyomma americanum. The sequence goes on along the minus strand of NC_135500.1, from coordinate 89,555,730 downwards.
CCACTTTTTTCTCATATTTAGAGTCAGTATGTGTATATGAAAAAGCACCATGAAGCAGTTATGCCTCTAAAACGACATAAAAACACCACTCTAAGCTTGACAAGACAGAAAATTCATGCAGCAGAATGTATTGCCAAAGTCCACAAAAATTTGGAGCTCCTCGCATAAATGGCATTCAAAAACATAGGCTCACTCGTTACCTGCCTGCAGCTTTCTTGACGTGAGCAACATAATGCGGGTACGGCATGGAACACACTCGCTTCCTCTCTTCATTGCTCTTCAAATGCTGTGTGTGTGTGTGTAGTTCTCATTTCTCCTCCTTCCTTCCTTGCTTTTTCAGTTTTTTTTAAGGACTATACCCACAAAATCTTTGCTTGCGTGTTTTTTTGTTTGAAACGATCCGTTAAACATTAGTATATATGGATCACTCCGTACACATCAAAGCCGCTAAAAAACTTACAATCGAATTTCCTCTTGATGCTGTTTTGGTTCCAGCGGCTAGGAGATGGTTGTGATATCAAAGGTCGGTGCACGCCACATGCGGCATAAAAGAAAAACAGCAATACAACTGCTCCTTCTTTGCTTTCATGAACTGCAATGCTAAAACCAGCCCGTCTCAAGAGCGAGAATGACTACAAATGAAGAAGCAGTGACCTATACTGACCCTTGATGTCATAGCCATTGTCTGGCTGTCTGAACCGATACAGCATGAGAAAATAAATTGAATTTTAAATCACATAGCAGGCCTAGCTAAATACCACGTGGTGATCCATGTATTCTAATATCTTATGCTTCACTACAGAGAAGACAAGATGTAACTAAAATTAGGTGTCATTTTCGAAAGTGAGTGACAGTATGACATTTACTGTGGCCTCCCTTCATTCTTGTTTAACTATGTTCACAATACATCAACCTTTTCATGCAGTTCAGATTATAGTAACTGCACGAAGCTTATCTATGTAATAAAGTACACTACTTGTGCAATGTATGAAAGCACTCTGACTGGCACCTACAAAATGTGCCAACTTTCTTCTTCTGTCATGAGCATGTTTGCAATTCGTAACGGTTGGAGAAAGCTTAGCTAGCACCACAAGCGGCCATCTCAGCAAGAATGGAACTATAAATGACCTCACTGACACCATGCCTGGCCTCATCTTTTTTTTTAATGCATATAATTTCATACATGTAGAATTGCAAGGAAAATTAGCACAGCTCAAAACGGGACTAAGCCTTTGCAAGTTTGTTCAGCATTACACTATGTGTATGAGCCTTTCAAATGTTGAGAACTGGAAGTGATTTCCTCATTAAATTCCCTTCAGATATAGTTTCATGCACCTACATTTCGAGCAATCTATCTCGAGTCAACATACACTGAAGCTGGGTGCAACACTAATGAGGTGTATATTTCAGTGTTTGCCGTTCAGAAACTGTACGCCACAGCTCTCTGGAATATGAAATTGCGCATATGAAAGATCTGTTTTTAGATGACCAGCTTATAATTAGTCATTATACAACCTCACTTACACAGCTGTAGACGCGATATTCAAAAGCAATCTTTGTACAACGTACAATTATGAGCAGGTTTTATTGCTCTCTCAGTGCATAGCAATCGTGAACCTCATGTTAACTAAATTATTTAAGGATGAAGTGCACTTTTGAGAGTAATATTAAAGTGCTCTGAAAAATTTCAGCCCCCAAATGAATGCTGCATAACTACACACAATATAAGCTTCAGTTATGACTGGGCACAAATCAAACAAAACTTAAAAGAACATTGAGGATAAATTAAAGTTGACCTGCTACTCGACAGATTATGATATTCTAATGTCAAAGGAACTGCTGTCATTGAAAACTGAGCTTTAATAAGACGGAAAACACCAAAAGGTGAACTACAAGTGTTATCACTAGCTGATTTTGCAAGTAAACGCGTGCGTGCGTAGACACCAAGTTTTTGGCTTATCCAAAAAAAGCCAGAAAATACCACGAGGTTCTAAAACATTTGCATGATTGAACAAGATGAAAATAGCCCAAGTTGTGGAAAATTTCTAACAAAAAAAAAAGCGTCAGCACAGTTGTCCCAGATAAATTACTCACCTTCAGTTAAACTTATCCCATATGTACCACGCCTACTGCAGACATCGTTGCTTCACCGCCTCACCGGCGTTCAAATAAATTACCTGCGTTATCGATGCAAAGAATGGAAGCGAACAAAATACCCACCTTGAATTAAGCTTGTCCAAACGGCGCTCTAATAGTCTGATAGCCGCTTCATCGTTGCTATCATTGAAAAGCACGAACACCCAAAGGCGGCAGGGCGCCGCCATTTTCAATCACCGGCGTCGCGTCTATTTCAACGCTTTGCCATGGGAACAGCTGCTGCGCGTGCGCGTTGGCGTAGGCAACAATGGCGTGTACATAGTCGTCATGGCAACAGTTGCACCGCGCGCGCGTTGGCGTGGGCAACATTGGGATTGTCTGCAGCGGCTAGCAAACGTAAATACGCCACCGGTCCAGCAGGAACCCCTAACTCGGGCGCTCGCAACCCTGCGCGGGATCGGAGACGACACTACCCGCGTATCTCGCGCGGCCAGTGACGCGCAAAAGCCCGTGCCCGGCAGATGGGGCTTCTGTGAAGTGGGGTGTCGGGTAACGCTAGCACAGCGGCAGCGCTGCCTCGCACTCCTGCATAGTTCGCCGACGGACTTCTTACCTCGCACGCGGCAGGGAAACAAGGATATTTTATTACGAAATCCTTGTGAACGTGCGGTCCTCCGAAGACAACAATCACAATGATGATGAGAGAGCTAGCCGCAGCGCGCAGTACTATATGTGTTACAGCATTTCTTTTTGCCACTGCTCTCATCCCGCGACGTGTGGCGACGTGGAAGTGACTGAATTGTGAAGGTCCGGTTTCGATACGCCCCAGCATGGGGTAAACAAAAACCATATTCGAGGCGTCCTTACATAGCAATAGTGAGGGCCGATAAACGGAGTAGTCGGTGGGGTTTTCTGTCGCGCATGGGTTTCACCCGTTGTCTCGTCAGCGCGTGACCATGACTGCGTGCGTCTGTGGCTCATGTTGCGTCTCAACGAAGTCGACGAAAGAGTTGCATTCTGATGTGAAGTGACGTGGCATATCCTGAACAAAACGAATTTCAAGAATGCAACTAGCATAATCTAAAACCTATCCTAAACAGCGCTAAGTCTGTACTGTAAAACACTTCATGCTTGCATCTATGCCCGATGAAAGGCTCTGCGATTTTTTTTGCCCCTTCTCCGTTCCGTCCAGTTAGCGGCACTAAAAAACTATTTCAGCAATCACGCAAGCGAGGGTTTAAATTACTTCTAGGTTAAGTAAGTTAATGCTGAATCTGTTCTCCGTCCGCTCCTCCTTCCCTCTTTCTCTTTATTCGTCTGTATGAAATTGTACTTTTCCCCCAATGAATCTGTGTGGCTGGCTCTATCGTCACTGGCACTAACAGTCTCAACCCGCCGGGCGAGGAAAAGGCTGCTCAGTTGACTTCCCGAGAGTCAATAAGCAGCAGTGTTGTGTTCTCAGCGACCGAGAAAATATACAGCTATTTGGCAGTGCCGGCGACTGAAAAAACAAACAAATAAATGTTTTCTTATGTGCTTCAGTGCTGGAAGCTTGGAAGCCGAGATACAAGGGTATCTCGGCTTCCAAGCTATAATAGCAATAGCTATATATAAGCAATCATAGGTTTTGGGGGAAATGAAATGACGCAGTATCTTCTCATATATCGTTGGACACCTGAACCGCGTCATAAGGGAAGGGATACACGAGGGAGTGAAAGAAGAAAGGAAGAAAGGTGCCGTAGTGGAATAATTTCGACCACCTGGCGATCTTTAACGTGCACTGACATCGCGCAGCACACGGGCGCCTTAGCGTTTTGCCTCCATAAAAACGCAGCCGGGTCGGGTTCGAACCCGGGAACTCCGGATCAGTAGCCGAGCGCCCTAACCACTGAGCCACCGCGGCGGGTTGATATAGAGGCTGATAAATTTACCGACGTTCTATGTAAGCTTTTTGAGAATTCATTTAATCGGTTCCGATCAGCATCATAGAAAATAATTCCTTGCTCACGCAATGTGAACAAACCTCCCAAATAGTAGTTCTTGCGCAACCCAACTTTCACTTCCACTATTGATCTGTTTCAAGCAGCTGATTCTGGACTTACAATACAGCACATTTCTTCTAAATGAAGTCGCCTGTAATTAACTTTCCGCGTCTGTGTCGTGCGTGTGACGTCCCTTGACGTATCGGCCTGTTCCTCTATTTTGTCTGCTCTGCCTTGGCTCTCCAATATCATCTTCGAACATGTGACTGTGGTCATCTGATTGCGGATGCACTGCTGCAGAAGCGGACGAGGAAACTGAGTAACCATGGAACGCTGCCGTAAAGAACTATCGCTTTAAAGGATTGCTCTCCAATCGTCCACAATTTGTTTTTTTTTTTCAAGGGTTCTAATTCTCTACAGTAGCTGTTGGATCAAGCTCACGCCAAGCCTCTGTTTTGGGGCCATTACGGCTTTATTTACATCTACCGATCTTCGTTCTAACGTTTGTTCCAGAATACAATCATGCGTTGGTAACTGTTTTTCCTGTCGCGTTAACACCAGCCGTGACAACAGTTTATTCTTCCAAACCAATCATTGCAATTATTGTTTCCGAATGCACATATTGGTATATGACTTCGCATTAAAACTTTAATGATGATCCTCCGGCTCGAGCTGGAGGTGGGCCTCTGAGAGGTCCAGAATGTGAACGGTGAAGTAGTAAAGGAAAATAATCTTCCACAATGGCTTTGTTGACAGCGACACATGTTCTTTTTTTCTGCATTTTTCTTTGGCAAGATGACCAGCGACGTTCCCATGTGCTATGTGTAACCCTGTATACATACAACACCAGCTTTTTCTGTTTGCGTAATTTAGGTTTCTGCTTGTTCTCGGAAGATGCATGGTTCCGAGATCACATTGGAGATAACAAGGTTTGTACTTTCTTTCATTCTAACTCTTCCGTTCAATTATTTGAAGACACCATACCCATGCGCCAAACCTCAGCGTGCTGCCTCTTCAACTTTTGACGGCGTCTACAGCCCTCTTTAGGCCCAAAGCGCTGTTCGAGACGTTCCAACCTCGAGCAAGAATCTTGTACTGTTAGCCTTGTCTTGGTCGCGAGAGACTGCTCGAGAAGAGTAACATGTCGCACAATCCCTACCGGTAGCTGTGATTGAAAGAGCCACCTCCCAGAAGAGTGGCGCATCGCTTAACCGCTGTTGCACTGCGCTGGTAGTAGTACGGGGGCTCGACACGATCTATGAATTTTAAGTAGAGAATGACCAATTTTGCATACATGGGAGTTAACTAACCAAAGACCTCCTGGCGGAGCTTATGTGTCCCCTGCTTTCACAAGAATATTCGGTTTGACGTAAATAAACCACTTTTGATGGCAGCATATTGTTACGTGGCCCGAAGTCTAGGCAGGCACAAGGACGACCGGAGCACAGGGCACAGATCAGAGCAAACACCGAGCGGATGGCGCACTCACACCGGACACTTCCTCTACGCCATCTTTACGAAGATTATCTGTTGCAAGGACCCCCGGTCGAAAACGCACCGTCCCGGTGTACATCAGGGCAGTGGAGGGGACTGCGAGACGTAAGATTATCCATTGCAATATTTTGGACGTATAGCACCACTCCATGCAAGGAAGTTTGTCACTTCGTCATGCAGATTGACCTCAATTTCAACAAGCCCATCCTACTCAAGACGCGTCGACATGCGCGCCTTTCTCGTGCTTTGCAATGAGTAGCGGCAAGCGGTAGCTTTGATTTCTGTGGTTCACAGTGACATGGGTAAGCACTTTCAGACAGATGACTGCTCCGTTGAAAACACATTGCAAGTTGTACATTTTCATTACTGCAAGAAAAGCTGGGGAGGTTTTCAACGAAGCCCTTTCGGACACAATCGCGACTGTGTCTTTTCTGTCCATTTACCAGGGTATTTCTGTGTCATTTAGTTTAATCCTGACCACTAATGTAGGTGGCCTCCCTGTTTCTGTTTTTCTCGTTGAGCAAATCAATAGCAAATTTATGTTCTGCTATTTACTCCTCAAAGGTATGTACGCCCTTCGGCCTACGGACTTTCACGATATGTGAGGGTCTACCAAACTTGAAACTGCTTCTCGAAAATGACCATATCTTAGGACTGTGCTGTCCGCGGCATGTGCGACCCACGCCAACAGTGTTTTTGTACGCAGTTCATAGAGGTTATATTCCTTGAAGTCGTGCGCTCACTGCTGGGTGGCTGCGTGTTGGCGGCCGATTACGTCGTCGGCTTGACGGATCCACGTTGCCAGTACATGTCCGTGGAGCTAGCATCTTTGCTGTTGGACAGTATGTCACTAGTGTCTTTCGGCGCCATTTCCATGACAGAGCCGAATTTGCAGACTTTTTCCCAAGTCGCCTCGTCGTCCGGTAGTTGAAGAAGGCAACATCGAAGAGAGTCCGTTCGTAGTTCCACAATAATCAGATACCGCTGAGCGCGTTCCTGAAAGCTTCCAAAATAACATGTCACAGACAGCCGCTTGAGTAAGGTGATGAGCTGTCTTATGCTTTCACTACCATCCTGGGTCCGTCGGCAGAAGTGGTATCACTCAGTGGACCACTGACCATTTCTAGTGTTATCGCAGATACTTCGCAGCATCTTCGTACCTCAGCCAGGTGGTCTTCATCGGAGACAGAAGAATACGAAACTTCTCTTACCACTGCTCTTCTAAGACAGTTAGGAAGGCTGCCGATGTCTTACATTGGTCTATTTTTTTCGATTTAGCAAAACAATTGAAACTTTTAACGTACACCTAATGCTGCCGGTCTCTGGGCAGAACTCAGGCAGCCTGTAAAGATTCGAGGCTACCATGTCTTGCATATCCTCTCCTCGTATCGATTGGTTAAGATTGAAGACGCAGGCATAGCTCAACCGTTTAGAGTGACGACTATAATACGACTACCCACAAAAATGGGAGAGCGTTTCTACCAGCATATACGATACAACTCATATGAACACATAACATGCCCATCGCGGCTGCCAGCAACGCCACGTGGTCGAGTCTTCCGCAGTATGAATATTCCCTCTAGTCGCATCCGGCGGTATCTTCACTCTTCTGGGAGTGATGCCCGTTAGAGCCCGTGCTTTCCTCCAAACTCTTCTCAGCAATAAAATTTTGAGGGGACACTTAAGCACTGCATTAAGGGTAGGACGCGGTAGCGTATTGATTTAATTCTCATATATGCATAAGGTCGTTCTCAACTTTACATCTATGAATCCCTGATAGTTCTCATAACCATCCTGACACTATGGTTCAACGGTTAGTCAATGCGCCACTTCCCTACGAAAGCTGGTGCTCCCAGCGACACACCTTGTGCGGCCCAGGTTGATCTTCCCGAGCGAACAATCCTTAATTTAACAGCAACCTGCCAAGGTGGACGTATCATGATGTTCGCCGTAATCCTGATTATGCCCACTGGAAAAGAAAGGGCTCTCCCATATCCCTCCAATTAACCGTCTTTTGCCAGCTGCGGCCACCGTATCCCCGCAAACTTTTTAACCTCATCCGCACACTAACTTTTCGGCTCTCCCTGCTATGGTTGCCTTCTCTTGCAATCTACTCCGTTAACATTAAGCACAAGCGGTTATCCTGCCTTCGGATGCCCTGCCCAAGCCCATTTCTTCTTTTTGATTTCGACCAGGATATAAATAACTCGCGTTTGTTCCCTCATCCACTTTGCCCACTTCCGTCCTTTTAAAGTTACAGCTGTATTTTTTCTTTCCATACCTCGCTGCGTTGTCACTAAATTAAGCTGAACCCTTTTCGTTAGCCTCCGAGCTTCTGCCTCATAGGTGAGTACTAGTAAGATACAGCTGTTGTATACGTTTTCTTAAGGGATGTTGGTAAACTCTCATTCATGAGTTGAGAGAACCTGCACATGCTCTGCACCCCATCCTTATTCATTTCTTTATTCCCCTTTCATATTCCGGATCAGCGACCACTGCCTGCTCTAAGTGAACGTGTTTCACACCACTTTTAGTACCTCGTTACCAATTGTCAACTGCTGTTTCCGTGCGAGACTGTTGAACATCAATTTTGTTTCTGCATGTTGATTTCAAGACCTACCATTGTGTCGAGCCTGTCTGACTCATTGATCATGCATTGCAACTCATCTCCTGAGTTAGCACGGCAATATCATCAGCGAAGTAGACATTACTTAGGTATTCTCTATTCTCCATTTAATCCTACCCCCCCCCCCCCACTGTTCAGAATCTAGGCCTCTGAACACCTCCTGCAAAGAGCCGATGAATAGCATTGGCGAGATCGTGTCTTCCTGCCTGACGCCCTTACTTATTGGAATTTTATTTCCGACTTTATGAAGGGCTGTAGCAGCTGTGCAGAAGTTATAGGTATCTTCCAGTATTTTCACATGATTCTCCTCAACCCTGGTTCCCCCATGCCTGCATGACTGCTGAGGCTTCCACTGAGTCAAACGCTTTCTTGTGATAAATGAACGCTATATGCAGGGGTTGTCTATATTCTGCGCATTTCGGTATCCTCTCATTGATAGTGTTAATGTGATCTATTGTCGAGTATTAATGAGTATTGTTATGGTGGGCAGTTTGCTGAATACTCCTGTGGGGAGGTTGCCTTGACGTCGCAAGGTCCCGTCCAAACAGTACACGTGATCGCAGGCATTTCGCCTTAATCAAAATGGGTCCACCGTTGCCGGGATGAAACTAGCAACTTTCAGGTCAGTACCCGAGCACAATAACCAATAAAACTAACTATACCGCATGACATACCATTTAATACTCGCTGGTTCATATAACAGCACCGGTGGATTAGCTTCTTTGGATAAGGATCTAGCTTCTAAACGTTGCCAGGCTCAGTTTTTTAACGACGGCCTGTTCGTAGCCAGTGATGTTTAGCACCCTCCACTGCCTCATAGGAAAGACCTCTGACTTCGCCAGCTGTTCCGAACCCGCTGGGGACTGAGGGCTTAGAGTTAATTGGTGTACTCATATAGGAGGTTTTGGCCAAATCCTGCTATGGTGAGGGTTTGCGTTCTCGACTCTGGTTACCGAGATGAGGCTGCCCCCAGGCCTGGTTTTCAAATTCCACCGACAAGCGCACTTTTTTTATCTGGTGGTGAATTGCGCAGCGCGGGGATTCGAACCCCGGTCTTCCTGCACACGAGGCGGAGGGTAAGATGGCGCAACAGGGGGGTGGTTGCGCCTTCTTACCCGGAGGGTACTTAAACCGGAGAGTACTTACCCTTGAAGCAGGAGGCGGGTTACTGCGGAAGAACGAAGATATGGTGAACCACCTTTCAGCCGAGGCAGGTGGCGCGACGAATCCCTTTACCGGCGATGACAATGGCACGAAATTGAGAAAGGAGCTAATAAATGATAACGCTTTAAAATTTATCACCTATACAGCTTCACCTCTTTCAAACTATGCCGACGAAAGCTTAACCTTCACACCACAACAGACATCGCCCCTTCAGAATATTTTACGTAGAAAACAGATATCAGCAAAAATCTGGCACACCCCTAAAGCGACCAAGTTTCACTGCAAGATGCTGCCCGATGAACAAAAAGTGTGGATTTGGGAAATTAGTCACCCTTTCGTAACTAACAAGCTATCACATCTCACATAGGGCTTGGAATATTGCTTATGTGAAGGTTCGTATTGGTATTTTTCCGCTCGACTGCATTTTTTGTGTGTTAAAAACAACGAAACTGGACACAGAGAGGCTACCCACCTCCACCGGTCCGTCGCCATGCAAAGCTACAATGTCCAAGACGTATAAACCTTTGTTTTAGTAATTAATTATTCACCACAGCCATTCACAGAGCTAACACAGACAAAAACAAACAACCCCAGGCGATCGAAACCCCAGGTGGTCGAAACTAAAGCAGCCCTTCACTACGGCATTCCTCATAGCTTGATTCATTTTGGGACGAAAAACCTCCTAAACCATGAACAAGTCCTTGCAAGTGCTGCAGAGCTGGACAAGTATGGTACCCTCCCCATCCTTCAAATCTCTTGTGTGCTAACTGAGCCGGTCGTTGACGCAACTCCCGGCCTGCCGGATGGACGACACGCCACATTACAAGGAAATTTCATGCACCACGCCAGGGGCGCATTCCACAAAACGGTTCCCGTGCCTCTTTTGACCGCCCGATATTCTCATCTGTGATGCGCCGGACCAACTGACCAAGCTTCCCAAGGGTTGGAAAAAAAAAAACAACGGAAGGTATGCTGGTTCACCACCTTTTTGAGACCATGGAAGATCCTCTGAATGCAGGGCATCACTTCAGGCCTTACTTCATCCTCTAGAGAACGTATTGCCTTCTTGTCAGCTCCTGTCTTCACCTTTTTGAGGAGCGTTTCTGCAACAGCCACAACAACTCAATCGGGGAAGCCGGCAGCCTCTTGCCAAGCCAAAATGATTCTTGAAACTGTCTTGCAAATCATGTGCACATGATTTTCTGAGTTTTGATTCCAAGCAGAGTTTAGGGATCCCCGTCTTCAAAATTTTTGTGATTTGTGCGTACTTGCCCAGTGCACAAAAAAGGAAAGTGAATAAAGCGTTCGCTCCAGAGCGCAAAAAGAACTTGCACCATATATTTCATCGTATTAATAAATGCAATCTAAAAATCGTGTGTACATGATATGAAAGACAGTTTAAGTATCAATTGTTGAGTCTTGAGGCTGCAGGCTTTCCTAGGTCGTTTGTTGTGGCTGTTTCTGAAACGTTCCTGAGAAATATGAAGCCCGAAACTGACAAGCCCTCCGCACGATGAAGTAGTGCCTGATGTGATGCCCTACACTCATAGGATCTTCCGTGGTCCCAAAATGTGGCGAACCGGCACAACGTTTCGTCTGTTTTTTCAGCCCCTCCGAAGCCTGGGCAGTTAGTCCGGCGCATCACCCAAAATTCCATTGACGTGTGGCAGGTCGTACATCAGTCACACCGGAGTTGCGTCAAAGACCGGTTCAGGAAGCACGCAAGATATCTGAAGAATGGAGAGGGTATCGAACTTGTCCAGCTCTGCAACTCTTGAAAGGATGGCAGACCGAGATTTCAATGTGTGAGGATTCTTAACAGAAGCAGGTTGAATACCACACGTTATAAAATAGACGCCTATTATATCAAAAACGCTGGTCAACAATGCGTTAGCGATACCTCAGTTGCGTTTAACAACGCAAAAAAGATGTTTCTATCACTGATTTTGTCATAAAGTTTGATGCGTTCTTTCTTTTTCTTTGCACGGTGTACGCCTGTGCTATTTCTGAAGGTATTTAAGCTGTGCCTGTGTCCTAAATAAATAGTTGACAGTCAGTGCTGTGTTAGTCCTTATTATAGTCTTTCTTGTTACCTTCTTTGGCCTTGCGCCATTGCGATGAACTTTGAACTTAAATATCAAACACGTATTCCGTGGGCTACATGTGGCCTGCGTAGTTGTGGCATGCGGCCCGCCGTCCTCCAAAATTTCCCCTGTACCTGAAAGCACGTACTAGTTTCACGACCCAGCTTCACCACCAGGAAAAGCATCTAAAAGGTATTGTTACCAATTTTATTTGGAAACGAAAAAAGGCAAGAGCTCCCAGCGGCGTTCAAGAGCGCACAAAATCGAGGCTTCTGAGAAGCCGGCGTCTCGCTCACCTCCTAGTCTGCGTGTTTTTCTTTTGAGGTTGCTGACAGGAGTGCTTACAATTATACCCTTTCAACAGCGTACAGAAAACGATGTAGGCGCCGGCAGCAGTGCTGCATCGCCTTGAACGCCTGCTTCTGTTTGTCTCTGCTGACGCCATCGTCTGCACTTTCTAGTCATCTTAGCTGCTCCTGGACAGGAATGTGCGAAGGGCCGTTGCAGCATGTTCGTGACAATCACCGCGTGCTGCTTGTATGTTCAGCGCGAGAAGTAGGTAGAAGGACGAATATATATTATAACCACAGTTCCACACTATCGCCTGTCAAGAAAGTATTAAGGCTGATCAGTACATCAGTACAAATCAGCCTTTAATAAATATGCTCAAAGGAAATTGATGCTACGCTGAGGAAACATTAGCTCGACTATCCATCAGATTTCCCAGAAAAGCAAACAGAAACCCTTGAAAAGCAGGGAGTATTGGAAATGCAATGTTTCTAACATGTGCGCGATGACTGTGGAACTAATTTGTAGCTATGAATAGCAATACTACTGACAGGCACATATTTAACACATAGTAGTTTTTCGGAGACTCGAGTGTGATGCATCTGGTATAACGCCTTTCTGATGGTCGCCCGAGTCTTGCCGGTGGGGTATTCCCGCGTTTCAGTGCACACCAAAATTACGGCGCTTGTGTATATAATTGTGATTACCTGCCCCCTGTCAGGCAACGGCTTTTCCGTTTCAGGAAAACTGTGACTCATATTAGTCCCTCATTGTCATCCCGACAATGTACAGTGGTCTACCCACTTGACAACAATGTTCGAGGAAGCTGCTTTCGTGTAGAGGAATAACTAAGATCACAAGGTTTTTGCAGGCCAGTGCACAGTCGCACTGGTGAAGGTCATTTCTGTGGACAACCGCAGTAAAAGTATTCTCACCTGAGAGATGAGAGAGTGCAGACACGCGTGCCCTCACGAAGGAACGATCTTTTTCAAAAGCAAGAGATAGCGTGCGCTTAAAGGGAAACTGAAGCACTTTCGAAAAAAATGAGTTCTCTACGCCATTTTATAGCTTTCAGTCCGCTGAAAGAGAATATCTCATTCAAAAAGAAAGTAAATAAACGCAAAAAGTTTTTTTTAGAAGAAAACGCGCCCCATCGCCTCAGGGCGCCGAGGGAACGCCGCTCTTGCCTGCGATTGGCCGTTACTGTCGTGACGTCATCCACGGGGATCTCCGGCAGGCACCGACGGCCTTGCTGCGTAGCGCGTTGCTTCAGCTGTCTTTTAAGAATTACATTTTAGAAATTATGAATAATTCAAGCAGCGTTGAACAGTTTGGAATTTCACCATGCATGTTCGAGCCATCAGCAGCTTCAGAAAACGGCGGAACCAACGACGCCGCGGAGTGCGCCGGCAGCGAAAGTCAAGTCGCGACATTTTCATGTGTTGGAAATCTCGACTGGATGAATGGATGGGTGAGAGCTTTTATTTCCACCGGAAATGGACGCCACTTACTACTCACCGTCCCCGGCATTCAGGTCTGGAGGGCGGGAGCCTCCGTGACTAGAGACTAACAAAGAGACTATCTCTTCGCGGCCTCAGCCGCCAGGCGGATTAGCTTTTTTTATGCCGAGCGGGTTCTTCGCTACGCAGCAGGGCTTCCCAGCTTTCTCTGCTATCAATATCTTCGTCGACTCCTGGGTAGTCGGCGCTTTCCTATATTCTTTGCTTCCGGGTAACCGTGGAACCACAGTACTGTCGGAACCAGGACGAGCGCGCGCAAACCTATTTCGAAATCGTTGAGAACTACAGACCAAACAGAAAACTGCTGCCACCGCCGGATAAGAAGCTAAGTAATAGAGAAGCGACCGCATGGTGGCGCCTGCAAGCCGGAAATTTCGTTAATCCAGTATGGGCCTTTCACGTCCTACCAGGCTAACACGAAAACCAAGTCTTGACTGATACGCATGTTTTGCGTAGGTGTATGAGCGTGCATATATTTTGTGTTGGTGCATGTGCAAGTGGCAATAAAAAAAGTAAATTGCGGCGAAATGGTGTTGTGCACCGGTGCTGCATAAAAGCCTGGCCACCAACTTCTTTCCGGCGACAGTCTGTGTGTGTCTTCTCCTGGTCCTGCGTCTTTTTTTCGCTGTTTTTTTTCTCTTGATCAAGTTCTTGTAACGACTGTAAGCATGATCTAAATCAGATCACCAGCACGCTTACACGAGTCGCACGAGGTAAAGCATTTGTTTGTTCATTTATTTGTAGTTACTTGCCTAGTTGCTCCCGAAGGCCTTTTAGAACTACAAAAGAATGCCAAACTGGATGAGTTGAAGTGTGTTCACTGCTGTACTGCAGCGCGAAGAGACGAGGCGACCGGGAGGAAGCTCCCGTGTGCGTTTTCCTTCTGTCGCATGTTCGGGCTACTGTTCAACCATGAAACTTCTGCACTTACCCCCGTGCGTTGTTTTTTTTTTTTTGTTGCATGCTGAACACGTTCTTGAACAACAATTATGGCTGCGTTTTTGAGCTCGCAGTGCTGCTCATCAAAACTAGTGTGCTGCGAGATATATTTGCTGCTGTTGCATATCGAGATAACCAGCAGAATTACTTGTGGATGATAAACGTATAACTACCGCGGCTCGACAACTTTACAGTTCTGACTCAAGGACAAATTAGCATGAATTCTGGCGCCATTGTTGATCGCCAGCCATGACCAAGCGCTTTGCTCAAGCATACTAGGCTTATATAATCGCTTTTTTGTGCAGTTAGGTGCAGCTGCGTTCGCTGCACACTGATGAAAGATTAAGAGAATTGCTTCCGCTGCCATGAGGTGCAAGCATTCAGGAAAAAGCAAAAAGGTACACAGTGCGTAACGAGCTCAAGAGAGTTCAAGACTGTGTTCCTTAAAGAGAGCGCTGGAAGTGGCCTTATCTCAGCTTGGATGTGAACCAGCTGGAAAAAGGCAAAGAGTTTACAAACAGGTAAGAAAGTAATATAATGAAAATAGAAATGTTGATGCACATATTTTGTGCAGGCAGCTTCGGCCGTGCTGCGTACCACAAGATTGTCTGGTTGACGTGGAAGAGGCTGGGGGGAGAACAACCGACGGATTCTACCAAGCTGTGTGCTGAGCGCTGTTCGAAAGAAGTACCATGCCAAAACTGGTTAATATACAAGCTTCATGCATTACAGGGAACGCCCGGACGAGAGAAAGTAAACGGCACTGGCAGAAGATTGCGTTGATCTGTGGTTCGAAAAAGCGCGGGCCGCAGCGAAGCAAGCGCAGCCGGACGGCCGGCCGACTCCCCTTGAATGGCGTCACATCCGCCAGTTCTCCCACTCGGCCGTCCCCCCACCCACCGCTTCCGGAAGCAACGAGGGCGTGCCGGCGGCGGGTTTTTAAGAAGCCATTGCAGCTCTGTTTGCGCACAGAATCAGAAAAAAATTTACACACATGATTTTCAAAGTCCCTTCTTCCCAACCACAGCGTTTCATGCGATTTGAAAACCGCTTCAGCTTCGCTTTAAGGGCTTTATGTGACCTCTGCTACATTTGTCTAAGAGTGTAGTTGGAGTCGCTTTTCTAATGATGGCCCTCCACTTCTTGCTGTACTTTGCTGTATCCAAAGATAAGTTCCCACGTATGCACTTATTGATTAATATTAAGTAGTAAAAATCGCACATAATACAAAGGAAATGCATTTCCAGGAATATATTGCAAGAGGTACATCTTTCAAATTCAAATACAGTTCTTTTCTTTCAAAATCTGCTTAAGGGCCTAAAAAAAAGAGAAGGAAGTTCACTTCAATGCTATTGAGCCCCATTTTTCAAGGAGTAAAGTGAATACACAACCCTACTCTAGCAATATGTATTTACATTTCAGAGAAGAAAGCAAAATCTATATATTTACAGAGATAACCATGTAAAATAAGTA
The DNA here is from genome assembly GCF_052857255.1 of Amblyomma americanum. NCBI lineage: Eukaryota > Metazoa > Arthropoda > Arachnida > Ixodida > Ixodidae > Amblyomma > Amblyomma americanum. Next base: position 89,540,063 of record NC_135500.1, on the reverse strand, counting down.
ACGTAAAGTCAATTTATGAGTTGTACAATACCAGTTCAATATGAAAATAAAACTGAACGGAAAACTAAAGCATTTTTATTTTTTGACAGCAAACACACGCACGAACTCTTAAGGTTAATCATCTCATGCAAAAGCAAATAGTATTGTTTTCAGTTTCATAAATTCAGTGCCTTCGTCCTTGCTCCCCAAGGAAAGCATTCAGCTCGGAAATGTTAGTGCGGTTAATATAAATTCGATTGCAGTGATGATTGTTTAGTAATGCTGAAGGGGAATGGTGTATGTAGCATTTGTTAGCCTAGCTCTGTCCTTGAAAGAGAAGTTTCCAAAGTTGTGAGAAACGCGAGTCGTGAAGACTTGTGAGCTTGTTTAATTGTGCTTGTGCATTAAGTTCTTGCTTGTTGTTGGAGAGTTGTTTTTATCTTTTAGACAATGTATGTAAACATCAAGTATGCACCCTTGTTATTTTAAGCCGAGTAAAATATTCGCCAGGGTGAGCTTGCGAGTCGGCCCCTAAGATGAGACGAATAGACATATTTTGCAGTGTAAGTATGCGATTTAGATTATTTATGGTTGTTTTGTCCCATAAATGAAAGCAATAGCTAATTTAAGAAAAAAATTAATGCATTGTGTACATGTTGTTTCAAGGCTGGTGGTAGGAACGAGTGGAAATTTGCCAAAATTCCTAGAGATTTGGATACTTTTGTTCTAAAATAATTAGCATGAGTGTCCCATGATACGTTTTTGCGTAAATATACCTCAAATGTTTTAATTGTCTCGAAGATTTTTACTGCTTCGGTTCCTATTTAAAGCGTACGTTATCTTTCTGGATGGAAGGGATATGGTATGGGCACATTAAGATGTCGTCCGTCCTGTTAAGCCATGTTACAGGCTAATAATAATAATAATAATTGGTTTTTGGGGGAAAGGAAATGGCGCAGTATCTGTCTCATTTATCGTTGGACACCTGAACCGCGCCGTAAGGCAAGGGATAAGGGAGGGAGTGAAAGAAGAAAGGAAGAATGAGGTGCCGTAGTGGAGGGCTCCGGAATAATTTCGACCACCTGGGGATCTTTAACGTGCACTGACATCGCACAGCACACGGGCGCATTAGCGTTTTTCCTCCATAAAAACGCAGCCGCCGCGGTCGGGTTCGAACCCGGGAACTCCGGATCAGTAGTCGAGCGCCCTAACCGCTGAGCCACCGCGGCGGGTACAGGCTAATAGGCCATGTTAAGAAATTTATACAAGCCCACGTTGCCCAGGACCACCTAAGACGGGAAAAGTTGTTGTGTTAACAATCTCTTGCGCATAAATTATCGCTCACAATATAATAAACCACATTTCCTGTCGGAAAAAACAGACCTGCAAGAATAGCGTATGTTTATAACAGGGCATGAGAAACGTGAAAAAATCGGCAATCAGTAAAAAACTAAAAAAATCTGCAGATTCGTCTGAGAAGTCCCAAGTGCTGATAGAATAGTAATTGGGACAAAACAATAAGAAAACATATCTAATGTAGTTGTATTAAAGAATAGTATTACATTGTTCTGACAAACTGCCCCAAGACAAATCAGTCCTTCCCTAAACGGTCTGTTTACGTACACGTTTCACTGGATCCTCTAGCTCAGCTGTATAAATAGAACTCAAAGTCGCTCATATTATCCACAAACAACAACACACTGACACCAAGGCATCTATCTACAGATGACTGGTGGTGCTTTGTACACAACTATCACCATGAAAAGTATGGCTATTTACAGGCGTATTAAACTTTTCTTGAAGGAGTGTAGATGATGAAAATGTGATAACAGATTTTTAATAATAATAATAATTGGTTTTTGGGGGGAAAGGAAATGGCGCAGTATCTGTCTCATATATCGTTGGACACCTGAACCGCGCCGTAATGGAAGGGATAAAGGAGGGAGTGAAAGAAGAAAGGAAGAGAGAGGTGCCGTAGTGGAGGGCTCCGGAATAATTTCGACCACCTGGGGATCTTTAACGTGCACTGACATCGCACAGCACACGGGCGCCTTAGCGTTTTTCCTCCATAAAAACGCAGCCGCTGCTGTCGGGTTCGAAACCGGGAACTCCGTATCAGTAGTCGAGCGCCCTAACCACTGAGCCACCGCGGCGGGGATTTTTAAACTGCTACTGCACCAATTTAGCACTTGGCTCATACATTTTGGAACCATGGTCGCATCCATATTATGATACGAGCTTTACGTACGTATGTATTCACTGCTCACACTAAGTCAAAAATAAAATTTATTTTTATTCCAAGTTCCGCGCATCCCCGGCCAAATATTCTTCATGAATTCATTACGAAAACGTTCCTTTCGATTCTAGCTCTGCATTTCCTGAAGGAAATTGATGTACTCTTTCTTTGGTTTAAAAAAAGCGCATTTGAAATCAAGTAGAGAATTGAAAAATTGATCAAGATAACGCATACAAAACACCATGTGTTTACCTACTTGACCTGCTCTTCCTCAAACAGTTCGGCTGGGAAATATCACGACCGGCGGTTTTCTAACGAGTAGCAACTAAAATTTGTTGCTCGTTAAAGGACATACTCGTTTCGTATCTTGTGAAGCAGTCTCCTCTGTCCTAGCAAATTGCACCTTGTTTGCGTAATCGGCAGCGCCTACAATCAGAACCCTCTATTTAATGCAGCACGAGGGTAAAGAGCGCTCTCGCCAGCACCCTTGTTCTTCGTGAATGATTCCTACACACCCCACTTTCGGCAACGGCCTCCGTTTAGCCACCAAGCTCCTATGTCGCCGTACGATGAACTACGCTGAATTGTTGTGGCGTTGTACAACTTTTTACAAAGCTCACAGATGCTACCGCCCCACAGCTCCACATCCTCAGCATCTTTCCATTTGAAATAGGAAGTGCATTCCGTATAGTTTTTTGGCAAAGCTATCAGGTACTCAGCAAGCTTCTAGGTTGACTGGAACGCGAGAGCATCGATGTATGAATTCGGAGGCACGATTGCAGAGTAATTTGCTCCGCCAAACACATCTGGTACAATGTGATACTTGAGTGCGATAAAAAAATTTTTCTGTCACGTATTCAACGCAAATTGAGTTTTCAAAAGATAGCATGTAAAGGTAAGCACGCTCAAAGTCCTCGTAGCATCCACTACTACGTGATTTGGGACAGTGGTAACGGCCACAATCGCCGTACACATCAACTTGAATATCGGCTTAGTTCACTGATGAATGCTTCCCGTTTTCCAACCGTCCAGCAGTTACCATCCAAAAACGGTTTTTTTGTTTCAAATTCCAGAGGGCGCTCATGTCTTTCTTCGAAGTTACAGGGTAACTCCGACGACTCACCCTGCTTAGGGAATGTACACGTCTTAGTCTGACCTGTAGGCCAGTTGAATAAATGTTTCGCGGCACTGAAGTGGTGAAACCAGGTGTTTGGTGGAGACTCCATTAAGAAAAAGACCCACTTTTGGAAGCTTAAGCGCATCGCAGGCAAATTTGTAATGTCTATTTGCCGTGAATGAAATAAGACGACTTCGCTAGAGGCCAGCAGACGCAGGTCGTTGGTGAGGAGGCACGCAGCGCTGCAGTTTCCCATCACCTCTTCCCCAGTTCTTGAGTTATTTAGCCTTCCATACGAAGCACCGAAGACTTTAGTCCACATCATGAATTGCGGTAGACGCTGCGTAGCAGTGATGTTTGTCCGTAAATTTGATTTGTGAAAAGATGAGAGGTAACCTCATTCCCACGAAGCTTCTCGTGAGGCGGGTGTCTCTGCTGCTTTAGGGTGCAAAAGCATATGTAAATAGCTGTCATCGCCACGATTAACAGCACTAACTTGGCCGGTAACTTGAAGGGTGAGTTGGATTTGGTAGTGGCAGGAGAGCAGGTGGCGGCTGCAAACATAAACATAAGATAAACGGAATTGTTGCGGTGTTCGAGCTTTTGATTGGGGGACTGTTTTACATCCAAAGTTAATGCCATGAAGATCAACATGCACTCTCGCAAACGAGGCAGCTCTGCAGAAAAATTTTCAGCCGCGAACGAGTAATTACTCAGGCCTGCTGCTGCATATGCACACTTCACCGCTTAACCGACAAAGTTCACTTCATGCTGTGATAAATCTTTGATAACTGCTGCGTCCATCCATGAAGTGCTTGCTTCGTTTCGCCACGTTACGACCATATAGTAGTGGCAGGTCTTCTTATCGCCCCTAGCTTCCTCATTGCGAGACGGCACAGCAAGGAAAATCCTTGCCATGCAGACGCGCTCTCCAGGGCCGACCCATTCCCGGCAGCATGTGCAGAAAAGACCATAGGTCGTCGCCTGGCAATCGGAAGCGTTGGCGCGATACAATGGTCACCAACAAATATGTATTACGTGGACATTGCTGGCCCATTCCCGGGGCGTCGTACACGGCCAAAGTCGCACAAAATACAAAAACAGTTAACGGGCTCACTTTGAAAGCCTAGAGCGCTACACACGCGGCGGAGATTGCCATTGCTCTGGCTCTCACTAATCCTAAGTCGAAACACATCATCACCGACTCGCGAAAGGCCTGTCTGAACTATGAGCTGGGATGGGCTCCCCCGCTTGCCCGGCGCATACTGCAACCTAACTGCGAATACGTAGATCCAACTTCGCGTAGCCTGATTGGTGCCTCAGTCACCAGGGACTCCAGGGAAACGAATAGGCCGGTCAGGCCGCCCGCGCACCTTCTCGCCGGGCTATCTCTCTGTCCGTGGAAGCCTACTCCCAATCAGACAATCTGGCCGTTACATTCAAACACATCACCGATTACTACAAACAGGAGCATCGGAGCTACCCGGCGCCTTACAAGGGCTTGGATTGCGCTGACGAGCCCCTCCTCATCAGAATTCTCACCAACACTAATCTTCCCGGTGGTGCATAAGCATTGCAACCCATCTTTTGATGGCGCGTGCCAGCTCTATGAGATGGTCGACACCTTCCACATGGTTTGGGCATGTCAATCAAACCCACCTTTTCCCCAACCCCAAACCCATCAGAGAGGACTGGGAGGTGGCCCTGCGCAGGTGTCAAGACCTCAAATCCCAAAAGGCCTTGTTTCAACGTACGCGGGTGGCGTTTCTTGCCCATGAAGCCCCGGAATAGGGGCTCCACCTAGTATAGTTAGGGGAAGGAGTCAATAAGGCCCCAACACAATCACCACTCTCCAGCCAGTTAATGGTTAATAAATGCTTTTCTCCACCACCACGCCCCGCGGGTGCGCCGCTACACTCCCCTACCAGCCTTCGCACAGCTCCTTCTAAACCGCGTCTTTTGCCGCGCTAACCACAATCCTCCTACACCAATTGGCAATCAGCATCAGCTCTCAAAATACGCGGAGGAGCAAAATATCTATGGCGGATCAATCAGAACTCAAGATCTGACTGGCTGCCGCGGTGGCTCAGTGGTTATGGCGCTCGGCTGCTGTCCCGATGGACACGGGTTCGATCTCGGCTGCGGCGGTCGAATTTCAATGGAGGAGAAATTCTAGAGGCTCATGTACTGTGCGGTGTCAGTGCACGTCAAAGTACCCCAGGTGGTCGAAATTTTCAGAGCCCTTCACTAACGCGTCCCTCGTAGCCTGAGTCGCTTTGGGACAATAAACACCCCGAAACCATAAACCCATAAACCAATCAAGACCTGACTCCAAATCGCACGTTTAAACAAGCTCCTCGGTTTCGGAAAGAAAGAAAACTTGGTCCTGTTCGCCGATTCTAATAAGCCATAGAAGACCTCCACTAGTAAACATTTCCACATATTTGATGATAATTCGTCCACAAATACTGCTATTGTTGTGATTAAACAATGGGTGTACCATGCGTCTTCGGCTATTCTCTAGTTCGTGTTTTCAGCCAGAGAAGCGAATCCAATTGCTCTTGGGACTATTGTCTCGTCAAACAAAGATTGCAAAAACTGTTGTGCATGAATGAGAGGTGGTTATCGAAGGAAAGAAAAAGCGCCGAATGTTTCATAGTGACCTCACTTTCCCTTCGATGTGTATACAAACACTTGCTCTGCTAAGTCATATACTTTGGTAAAGAAGCTTAATCTCACAAAAAACAGCTTTAACGCGGCGGCGGCTGAGCCTCTGCTACTCTTGTCTACTCGTGTTACTGTTCAACACTGTGCGACGAACCTAATTGCGAGAAAGCCCTTTTACGAATAAATAAAATGCTGCACATTGTCGTTTTTGTGTATCAGTTGCGCAATAGATGGAACGTTGAAGATGACTTTCGGCAGCGATTAAAGTCAGGGGTGCAGATTCTTTCAGAGTTTTCTGTGATTTTGGACTTCTTACAATCCTTAGCCAGGTGCCCAGAAATGGCTATACCTTTAACGTTGTTTGCATGTTCTTGGAGTCAGATATTGATACACGTTCCCGTTTGACTGATATACCTCTTCCCGCACGACACTGAGACAGAGCAAATTATTCCTGATACGCAGGGGACAAATTGGTAAGAGTGTGTCACCCTACACTTTTGAGGTTCCACGGGGTTATTCACTTTGGAACAGAGGGTGGAAAGCTTGTTTGGAAAAACCTCCTTGAGCCTTTTGGAACAAAGGAATAATCCTTGTTCTGAAGTGAATAACACCCTGGAGCCTTGAGGGTGTAGGGTGACACACTCTTACCAGTATGTCCCCTGCGTATCAGGAATAATTTGCTCTGTCCCAGTGTCGCGCGGGCAGAGGTATATCGACAAAACGGGAAGGTTTATCAATATGCGACTCCGTGAACATCAAAACAACGCTAAAAATATATCCATTTCTGGGCACCTTGCTAAGAATTGTAAGAAGTGCAATCCCCCCCCCCCCCCTCCCCAAGAAACAACCCTGAAAGAATCTGTACCCCTGATTTTAATCGCTGCACCACTATCGGTCGAGGGCGGAGAGGTTGACGAGGGAAACCGTCGAAGCCCTAAAAATTCATTATGCCAGTGAACAATGCGCGAGCACTCCATCCCTGTCCTTGTCAAAAAAACGAGCTGAATTTTCTCGGTGACTTGACGAACACCTAAGGTTTCTTTCGTGCCACATACAGCTGAATAATTCACTGATCCGTCGTTGGTCCTGCCTTTATCTTTTTATCCTCCGCAACGACTTAAAAGTTTTCTACACTTTTAGTTTCCACTTTTGGGCACGTTTTTAAAGCTTTTACCTTCTCCACTTTTATATGTATTCACTTGTATATTCTAATTTGTGTCCTTCATGGTTTTAACGCATTCCCCGCCCTTTTGGCTATTTTTCATTGTTTTTGTTTTGTGTTAATGTTACCTGACCACCTTTTCGCGGCTCTTTATCGCTTACTTTCTTTTGTTCCTGATTTTTTTTCCATCTTGCGACGCGACCACACTGATTGCCGGTTATCGCTGCAGCAGCCACGTTGGTCACCCTCTCATGTTTTCTATGTAAGCGTCTCTCGATCAGAATGAAATTTCAGTTGTGAGTCGCCGCTCGTGAACGTCGTTTCTTCGTGTATCCATGTTTCATCACACTGTTTCTTTAAATGCATTACCAACTCGCCCAGAAATTTGCTCCTCTGTGCTTCTTCTAACAGCCTGTTTGCTCCCATGCCTCACTGCTGCCCCCCCCCCTCCTTGCATACCTCCGGAGTCCCCTTCTCCCAAAACACCCACTGTGCCGACCATTCGGCCCCACACGAGGTGCCCACAAGCGGACAAGAACAATGTTTTCGGGAGACTTTGTACCAACACCTATCTGCTTCAATCCTGCGGTATTCATATCTTTATAAAAATTGGGGGCCACTTTATTCTGAAGAAATTACTCGTACATCTAGCCTTGTTTTGCGACAAGGTGCCTTTAATCTTCAGAACTACATCCTGCGCTTCATGCAGTTCCACGGCAGTTCCAGGCTGGTATAATTGAAATAGAATCATTACCCAAACACATGATCGGGTTCGCAATGAAATACAAGTTAATAGAGCGGGCACTTCACGGCCATCATAAATGACTTCACTTAAAGCAGTTATTCCATATCGCCTCACGCAAACTCTTCGGGCTTGCGCTGTGGCGGTGTAAGATGATTCCTGTCCGGCCTCCTGGAGTCTGAGGATTCCGTTGAGCCGGACGAACGCTTCCACTGAGAATCCTGAGATAAAATGAACAACGCGCTGCATCATGCATTCCTTGAACTTTTTTTTTTTAATGCAAGCAGATCATACAAAGTGTGGTAAACGCGTACAGTTGCTCCTGTGTTACCTTGAGGCCCTAGATGGCTTTGAGTAGGTTTGCCGCGCGATTCCTCGCATAGCATGTCTAACCAACAGTGCCAAAGAATAAGGGTTCTTAAGCCCATAGCGTTGTATATAAATTACAAGCATATAGAAATATCGACAGCAAAGTGAAGGTAGAGAGTGGGCCTAGATTCGGAAATTCATGAAGCCATTATCCTCGCCACTGAGCTTACGGACACAAGGAGAAAATGAATCTTTGGTTGATCACTCTTTAGGTGAGTCCTGCGGAAACACCGTGTGCTGAAGTGTACGGAGCGCATTTTCCCACTTGTTTAGTTCAGCTAACGGTTCGGCGTAATAGTCATCTCAAGGTCCACGGAATGCGCGCTTTAGGGGCGGGAAGGGTCATCGTTGCGAACCGGACACATATTTCGCCCGTCATCTCAAGTAGTAATTTTATCCTCAGGAACGTGCCAAGCCATTTGACGCCACTTCGAGCATTCTGCGTCAAACGAGTGGCCTCCAAATTTTATTTCAAATGGTGGTCCCAGGGGGATACTAATTCGATGGCCGCTATACTGGCACATATATAACAGATTGAAAGTACAGGTATCAATTGAGGCTCTACGCACCCGCTGTTGCTGTGTGATGAAGTGTGTACATTACAAACAGGAAGTATAACCTTGCTTTCCTCAGTTGCAAGGAATTGGCAACCCAACATTGCATATGGGGATGTGAGGTCAAGCATGCACCTCGTGTGCTCCTGCCAGCTCCCTCCGAAGAGAGCTGGAATCAAGTGCTGTTGAAGCAGAAGACAACACAGGAGCACTTCTTAACTGGGCCTTAGAGATCACCCTTGCATGGGGTTCACACAGAGATACAGTTACGCACAACGTACATAGTCTTGGCATTAAATCTGGCGCCAGTCGCTATCGCCGAAGCGTTGGCGGAAGCCATTAGAGTTTTGGGCTGAGGACCCCACCCACAATCCTGTCCGGTCTCCTTTTTTACAAAATAAATGTTTATATCTTGCTCTCATGGCATTACAGTTGTTTCTCTCTCTCTCTTTGCGACCAAGTGGTAACATTTTTGGTGAACTTGACCTTATTGCAGAGAGATGCGTTCTGGACAAACGTAAGTTTAAAGAGTTCTTCAAAGATTAAAAAAAAACGAGCAGGATATCTTGTTCACATTTCCGGTCGTCGGTGGGGCAGCATGCTGTGTCACAGTGGGAAGATTGTCGTAAAAGCAGAGCATGGCTTAGTGTCGCTATTTGTACCTATGCAGGTATGAGGCTTTTGCTCTTTTGTGCCACTTCAAGCCAGAGATTTTGAGGTAAGCTTTTTTAGCTTGCAATCATATGATAACTGTAAGTGTGAAAACAAATTCCTCAGTCACTGCGCTCCTTTCATCACTGGTATAGATGTCCAAACTGAAGGACTTTTAAACGTGACTATTTCTCTGATGTTGGCTGTCCTGGACTGCTCCTTTTCAGGACTCGCAATGGATATGCAGGTAATTATTCCGTCAACGTCTAGCAACACATCCAAGGGAATACCACCGTGGAGCTGACCGCCGTTGAAATCAGCGACATACTGTGCATCTTCTCACTTTTACAAGGCCTGGGCAGCACAGGAAGCCTGCCAATATCTTTGCGCCGGTGTGTCTATCACAACACGTGGACCGTAGAAACGTCTTATGAAAATCCCTACAGTCATTTCTTTCTCTGTTTAAGTGAAAAAGTACTTTTACCCGCACTCCCCGGGTTTAGGGGTGTCCATCTGTGAAGCTCGTTGAAGTGAAACAGAGGGGAAAAATGCCAGGACGAGAGCGGCAGCGATTGATACGCGCTGCATGAACCCACGGAGAACGCCAGAAGTGGAGACCTAAATCGCGCAGTGAGTAGGTAGAGGCGTCCACCAGCAAATTGAGAGAGTTATGCGGATTTCCTTTTCTGAAAACGAACTGGAAGGTCCAGATGCCGTTGATTTTGAGGAAAGGCGCTTTACTTGCTCTCTAGGTCAGTGGACACCTCAATCGCGCTTTGAGGCACTTGGGGGTCTTGTACACATGTAAAAAGCATGAGTTTGCACAATTTTAGAGCCAACACATCTACCCCTCTCACGCTGAGCCTTAAGGTAATCTGACTTAGATTTGAACTCTAAAGGGATGCTGGCCGCATGTGCAAAGTGGCACGTGCAGGGGCCTCGATCATCATCTTCAACTTAACCTTCGTCGCCACAGCTGCGGGCTTCGCAGTCACGTCCGCCGCAGCTCGGACGCTCCTTTTGGCCACTTGTGGCATGTGATGTAGTGGTGATTTGCTCTTGCGCTAGGCAGTCACATCCGCCGCTGCGCTGGCTGCTGCTTGGACGCTCCTTCTCGCCACTTGTGGCATGTGATGTGTATGGTGATTTGCTGTTGCGCTTGGCAGTCACATCAGCCGCTGCGCTGGCTGCTGCTTAGACGCTCCTTCTCGCCACTTATGGCATGTGATGTTTGTGGCGATTTGCTCTTGAGCTTGGAAGTCACATTCGTTGCTGCGCTGGCTGCTGCTCGGACGCTCCTTCTCGCCATTTGTGGCATGTGATGTGTGCGGTGATTTGCTGTTGCGCTTGGCAGTCACATCCGCCGCTGCGCTGATTGCTGCTTGGACGCTCCTTCTCGCCACTTGTGGCATGTGATGTGTGTGCTGATTTGCTCTTGCGCTTGGCAGTCACATCCACACCTGCGTTGGCTGCTGTTCGGACGCTCCTTCTGGCCACTTGTGGCATGTGATGTGTGTGGTTATTTGCTCTTGCGCTTGGCAGTCACATCCGCCGCTACGCTGGTGGCTGCTTGGACGCTCCTTCTCGCCACTTGTGGCATGTTATGTGTGTGCTGATTTGCTCTTGCGCTTGGCAGCCACATCCGTACGTGCGCTGGCTGCTGCTCTGACGCTCCTTCTCGCCACTTGTGGCATGTGATGTGTGTGGTTATTTGCTCTTGCGCTTGGCAGGCACATCCGCCGCTGCGCTGGCTGCTGCTTGGACGCTCCTTCTCGCCACTTGTGGCATGTGATGTATGCGGTGATTTGCTCTTGCGCTTGGCAGTCACATGCGCCGCTGAGCTGACCGCCGCTCTGGATGCTCGCTCTTGCACATCTGGCAAGTGATTGATCGCATGAGTTGCTCTCGCTGAAATTTTAATACATTAAAGATGAGGCAAAGGTCAATCGTGTCTAGCCATGCTTAACAGAGCTTCCGCTCTGTATATCCAGGCTCAGCTGAGTTGATCCACAGACACTTTTTTCGCTCTTAGCTCAACCCCAAGCTTGTTTTAAAATGTTTTTTGATAGTTGCTTTACTTCCAAAGCTGTGTCATGGGTTCTCTAATTTTAAAGAAGACTTTTTATTGAACCTAGGCGACTGTGATAAGGATCTTTAAGCCTCGTGGGCACGGGATGGAGAACTTGAAGTGGCGGGTACGACTCGTACTCGTTAGCCAAGCATCGACTATTGCCACTTACAACCTCGAAGTAATCTGAGGTTGATTAGTTTTTTTTTTACGGAGAATTTAAATGTCACACGGCATGTACTAAATAAAGAACCAGACGTCGAAGCATGGAACGCTCTATTCGAGTGACGAACGCAATCCACAATGCGAGATCTGCCCCCTATAAGAGCAGTACTAATTCCTTATATCGGCCAAACTCTATCTTGCAGCGTGTCGATTAAGGGGAACGCAGACGGCGCCCGTGTGCTGTGCGATGTTAGTGCACGTTAAACATCCTCAGGTGGTCGAAATTATTCTGGAGCCCTCCACTACGACATCTCTTTTCTTCCTTTTTTCTTTCACTGCCTCCTTTAATCCTTCTCTTACGGCGCGGTTCGGGTGTCGCCGAGATATGCGAGACAGTCACTGCGTACTTTCCTCCAAAGTCGTTTCTTTTCCAGACAAATGCTGTCGCGGGAATACAGCCTTGAAATATTCCTGCCTCTCGCCTCCTCCATATTTCACCAATCTTCCCAGTTTCATCGCTACATCGGAGGCTTTGCTGCCGTAGGCTACGTTGCTGTTTTGCTGGCATCCACTCTTTAACACCGTCCTCATTGTTACCCGCCAATGCTCAAGAACCTCGCTAGGATGACGCCTCGTTCAGAAGAAGCCCGTTTCATCTCAGCCAGTCTTTTCAAGTGGCCTGCGCTGCCCACGAGTGCTCGTCGCCCTTACATTCCGCAGAATGTATTTCCGTAAAACATTGATAAAAAGTTTAAAGCCCGAGATTTTATGCTGTTCGTTGCTCTGAAGCTTGTTCTGCCTCACTAGCATACCTGTCTTGTGCCTCCTCCTTTTTCCGGCCATCTTCCCAGCTTCGTCGTCAAATCAAGGCCTTTGCTGCTGTCGGCTACGTTTGCATTTCTCTTGCAACTACTCTGTAAAGCTTATCTCATCGTTCCTCGCCAATTTCATAAAAATCGCTCGAGTCACGCCTTGTTCAGAGGAAGCCCGTTTAGTCTCCCTAGCACTCTTTCCAAATGTCCTGCACTGCCAAGAATCTTCGTTGACATCACACTTCGCAAGATGAACTTGAGGTAAGTCTTGCTCAAAAGTTTAGAGCACAGGATGTTTGTTCTGCGCGACGCTATTTTGCTTGGTTTGGCTCGCCAGCGTACCAAATATCGTCAGCACAAGACGCACTCCTGTCGTCAACTCTCCGAAGCTTCACTACACGGCTTAGAAGCAAACTCCCGTACTTTGTTTTATCTTAAATAGTTTTGCGACGAAAGAACGATTACGCCGAAATAAGAGCTCAAAGTAGCATAGTCTGGGGCAGCTCGCTTCAGTTCTGTATAAAATGTCGGAATCTGCTGGGGCCGAATGGACCAAGCTACAGAATTAAGTGTGGTGTCAAAATACGTAAGCTGCGTTTTGTCCTGGACGGCTTCATTCCTCGCCCTTTAACAGGGGTTAAGGTCCTCGGACCATGGCCGCAGAAATCATCTGCCCTTATGTCTACAAGACACTGTTGTGCTCCCGAGAATGACTTGTTTGAGGGACCAACTGTGACTATACCCTTCGCCCCTTCTCTCGTTCCCTTTTAAATTCCCTCATTATTCTACCCAATGCAGGGTAGCCAACCAGAACACCCTCCTGGTTCACGCCTCTTCCTTCCTTCTGCCTCTTTATCTCTCTCTCATCGGTCATCTCAGATGTAACATAAACTGTGGTATTCGCTTCACAAACGTGTACGGTTTCCTCTTTTCCCAGAAACCTGACTCTGCACTTAACGTCGCCAATGAGTCGCTTAGTTCAGAGAGTACTCACATGAATAGCCTTTAAGCAAGCAGCGGTTGAGTCACTGCGATGAGTAAAAGAAAAGCTTTGTGTAGCAGGCATTGGTCGCAAAGTATTAAAAGAGCAATTGCAGCTGTGTTCTTGTCTGGGTATTGAAGAAACGGCCTTCAACGAAGCAGTGAGTCGCTCGCAGCAGCTGTTGTGGAAGACCGCTTTGATGAATGTCGATGTTGAGCGGCGAAAAAAGACACGCTTTAATGCACTGTCGCGTTGTTCTCTGCTCTTTAGAGCCGATAAGCTGCGCATGCAAGAAACACTCAAAGGCCATTTCTCTGCGTAGAAAGTGCGAACACTGCTTTTCGCGCTTTTCCATGGGAACGCTGTATACGGATTTCAACCTTTTCCCAACATACGTCTTCGCGGACTCGAAGGCGAAGTGAATTATGCATTCTTAGAAATGCCTGTGGCTAAGGAATCAGGCGTGTGAGGAGAATTGTTGCGAAGTCCGCTCTATCATCAGGAAGGGGAGGCTGTACGTTTATGGAAGAACTGCACGTGGCCTGGATGTCGCGAATTGGAGACACAACTATTCTTCGTACCTGGTGCCGGTAAACAGCTGATGCGTTGCCAAGCAAGTCCTGAAAACTATAAAAAAGTGGTGCAGCTACAGAAATGAAGCAAGCTAGACAGTGAACGCGACACATCGTTCCCCTTTCAAGACTCGCATCATGAGCGTGCCATAAGTTTGGTACTAGAATAGTATTTGCTGCGGCGATACTTTATATCGCACCGTGAACTACCTTTACGGTTGTGCGAGTTTTCGGAGCAGTGTATTACTCGTCGCCTTTTCTTCTCGCAGCAATCTTTTTGCCGAACTGCAGTAATTTCAGCCGGCGTGTGCGCTTCATGCGATGCGGGTGGCTGGATGACATTTCATCTACTTAACTTGCAAGGAGCACACACAGTGTGAGTATCCAAAATGTCATCATTTATCGCTTCTAGCTGTGCCATTTGAACAATAAGCATTCCGCACGTCTACCGCTGTTAGCTGTTCGGCGTGTTTGGCATTCTGCTTGTCAATGACATGAGTCGATGCGAATAGCACGCGCCACTCAGAATAACATATCTGCACAAATGATGTTGCGATTTATCCCTTTTCTATTTAGAGTTTTCGTAACTCTGCAGAGATTTATTTGCAATAAAATACACCCTATCTACGGACAAATTTCGAATTTGTGAGTTGTGCCATAGTATCAGGAAATTGCTTAAATTTGGATTCCCTATTTTTTGTCTCCTTTTATTTTGTATGATTAATGTTCACTAGCTGAAGACCTCCAAATTCTGATCTAAAATGGCCCCTGCTCAGGTTTCGACATTTTACTTATCAAGGACCGTGAATTGAGCAGACGGTAATTTTGCAATGGCCTGGAGTAAATACTGAGTCACTAGTTCTTTTCAAGCGCTCAGAAAATCGTAGCTTCGATTTCACAACATCATATAAATATGCCTTGCATTCTTTCAAGTTTTTGTAAAGTTCAGAGAAAGTTAGGAAATTTACGAAGCAGTAGAGAAAATTAGAGCCCCTCCTCCCTTTCGCTGATATCTGTGATTATGGGCGCTCTTTGTAGTCTTAAGAGTGATAGCGTTTGTTCAAAAGTGCCTTACTGCCGTATGAATTGAGTTGAAATTAGCTACATTTTTCTTTCTTGAGCGCCCCCGTAAAAGAAGTTAACGTTGGCACGCGCATTTCTGAGAGTTGCTGAAAGGGAGAGATCTCATAAAACTCTGGCGACAGTCTCCGCATAGCACCAGAGGTTTAGAAAGTAGCCGACAAACAAATTTTTATGGCTCTAGAAGCATCTCCTTAACTACACTTCTAGGAAATTCTTTGTACAGTATACGCGACAAATTTTTAATTGTCAATGCTCAGGACGGCATGATTTTTGCCATACAACAGAACCGTCCGTGCCTAGACATAGCTAACCTCCTATATATATGCCCAATACGCGCTGTCTCTGCGCTTGCACAACCGGAGTTCAGAGCGACTGCGTGGCCGTTGTCGTTTGTGCAAGCGGCGAAAAGAAACGCTCACGCTATTCCCAGTTGTGGAGTTTGACAGCATCAGCCTCGGAACTGGCGTCGCGGAGTTAAAGAAGGTTACCCACAAAAGAAAGAAATTATTTTTAACGCCGTTAAATGGAGAATCACGTGCGGCAGCACTTTCTTTCAAAGTATCTTGACTTTTGCCTAAACATTGTCGAAACCGCACATCTCGAAGACAATTTCATTTAAACTTTCTAACCACGTGGCCTTCTCCTAGCCACAGCGTATCCAAGTTAGTTCATCTGAAATGTTAAAGGAGCCTCCTCAGTGTCTTAGTGGTTGTGGTGCTCGGATGCTTCCCCGAAAGGCGGGGGTTCGACCCCGCCGAGGCGACAAAGTTTCGATAGAGGCGAAGTTCTACTGACGTCCGTTGGACTGTGCGATGTCAGTGCAATTACCCGGAGCCCTCCACTATGCCATCCCTCATAGCCTTTGTGACTTTGGGACGTTGAACTCCGTAAATAAACAAATAAACAAACAAAGAAATGTCAGAGGTCTAAGTTTGAGGCTTCAGAGACCCATAGACGTTTTCGAGATTCTAGTGAACTAGTGCACTAAACGTAGGCGTGGTTGTCGCATATGTAACTCTGTAGCAGAGCAAGTGTATCGAGGCGCAGTTCAATGCCTTCAAGCTCCCTAGGCGATGGTTTCCAGCGGAGGCACCGTTTGCGCGGATTTGGAAGAAATTTGTTTCCGCAGCTTCTCTGGCGTTAACAAGATGTCTAAACCGTTTGCTCTTTAACAAGCGTTTGAAATCAGCGCGCTTGCGTTCGTTACAGCTGTATCAGAAGCTAGCATTCAAATGATAGCCCAATGTGCAAGGTACAACCATGACATCAATGTGGAGAGTCGTCAGGAACTGCATGCATGCATTTCTTTCGAGTTTGCATGCCTACCAGAGTCTGATTTGGAGGAAGTACTGCCAAGTAATTCTGGAAGAATTGGAAGGTGTCATTGCAGGCTTACCTATCAAAGCGCTTAGGGAAGCGTGGTACTAACACGATAGAGAGCCAGCGCATTCTTCTGGACGTGCTATGAAGCATCTCAATGCAATGTTTCTACTGCGATGGATGGAATGTAAAAGCCCTGTCTCTTAGCTCCCCAAGGTCTCGAGATTTGATCGGCTTAGACTTCTTCCAGCCGAGGTACATAAAAACGTGGTATTCGTTAATGAGCCAGCCATTGTAGAATACCTTCAGGTGAGAATCATCAGAGTATGCGCTGCAGTTCAGCCTGCAGTATGAGGCGGGTACTTGATTTTGTGCGCGAACGATTCATGTTGTGCATTGCTTCGAAAGGTCATCATGTTTAGCATTTCTTGCCGATGTTCTGCGTGCGCCTGGTACAGCTTACCAGTCTTCACGTGAGTCCAGAGACTATAATTTGGCCAGTAGAGTTACATTTTACTTGAGTGTTTCTGTCAAATCTGGGCAGGTCACTTAACTGCTGAGAGGTAAAGAATCAATTGTTACTTGTAAGGTTTATTTTGTTCTTGACGACATTAAACGGCAGAAGATAGCTGCCAGTGAACCGTGATATGGACTTTCATGTCTAAAAACAGCTTTCTCTAAGCGGGTTTTAGGTTTTTTCAAATGGGCAAGTTTACTGTAGCAAGCAACAAACAAATATATTTTAGTAACTAAAAGTGTCAGTCAGTGCAGGTTACATGCGCTGTCAACAAGTTGGTGGTGAGCCCCTAAAGGGTCACTTTCGCTGCATCTACTTCGTTAATTGGATGAAAGCTTAAAACATAGAGATTTAGTATTTATTTTTCTTAAAGCGGAACATGTGCCTGGAACAGAAAATCAGATAGAAATCCCCCTGCAGCTATGACGAAACAGCGGTTTGCAAAAATTATTGTCACAGAACGGCTGGTTATTCAACGTTTTTATAGCCAGCGGGTCAAGACATACTGCATCTAAGATGCATGTGCATAGTTCAGCAAGATAAAAATCTTTGCCGATGCAAAAGCTCTTCACGTCGCGCACTCCGCGGTTTAAAATGAAATGACCGCTTCTTTTCTGCCGCTTCAAGAGACGGCAGTGACCATGCAGTCGTCTTGAGGTCGTATTGCAAGCGCAATGACAGCGCGCATTGGGTGCCCTAGCGACAGGAATCCGCGAAGCCACGGAGCGAAGCGCAACTGGTAGCGATACCGCTGGCCCGCCCGTCTGGGCGTCCTGTGACATCACAAGTGTGATCTACAGCGCAGGGCGGAGTTATCGGCCTCAGAGGCGCTCATTGCCGCGGAAGTACAGTGTAAAGCTGGCTGCGAGCATGATTTTTTCTCGCCTTGTGACGCGAGATGTTTTTTAATGAGTTCTTTCTTCGCTAGACTGAAGGAAGATCTCCAATACTGCTGTTAAACATAACCCTAACACCAAGAATAGAAAAGTTAATGAAAGTATTTAGTCAATGTAGCAAACTAAAGAAGCATTCTGCCTATTACCTAGTGCCTGTTGTAGCCCCCAATTAGTCCCAGGCCAAAAATGAATATAAAGCAAGTTACCTTTGTTTTTGTAAAAATGCGGTATTTCTTGAAGAGAAAAAAAAACGGTTATCGGAAGCGCTGTTGTACGCCCTGAAGTGACCCATGGGTTGTGAGGGACAGAATAATAATGGGCTCCGAATTAATTTAGACCATTTGGGGACTTGTAACCTGCACTGATATCGCACAGGCCGCGGGCGTTGTTCTATTTCGCCTCCATGAAAATGGCTGCGCCATTGCCGGGATGGAACCCACGACCTTGGCATCGGCAACCGAACGCTAAAACCACTACGGCAACCGAACGCTAAAGCCTAGACGGAGATACTCAAAGAATTGTTTGTTATTAGTATGGCGTACCCATCAACCTAGAGTCATCCACCAAAATACACTTTCTCCAGGACATTTTCCATCTCTCCTGGACCTCCAGTGAATCCTCTCCTACACTGCTGCCAGCCACCCTGTCTACAAAAGTTACCTAATAACCAGCATTCCTATCGCCTCCTCCTGCGTTTCCTGTGCCTTAAAATCCATTCGTTTCGTGCTCAGTGAGTTAGATGAACGGCTTTTGAACTATTCTTTTTTAACCCTTTTGGCCCTTGTGGCGTTAGTGGACATCAAAACACAAATATTCCTCTCGCGCCTCAGTAATACACTAAAATACTACTAATTTTGCCCTGTTGAAATCCCTGTTGAAATCAGCATCACTGTTCTGATATTTCCACTGACATTTGAGGTACCAGGAAAAAAAAAGCAGCAGCACTGTAGGCATGGCTGAACAATCCAAGGTATAATAAATGTTTAGTAAAGACTAAATACACTCTGTAATGTAAAAAGCCAGCAGTAAATGCATAGTAAATGTATCGATATATATCAATCTCACCATTTCTTCTTTCGCGCTCAAATTTCTAAGTTTCGCGAAACGCCTATGCAAGCTCATACACTCATCGTTAACAATACTGAATGCGTAATACCTTCGTGCACCACGCTTGTGACATCTGTCAATTTGACAATATAGCTGTGCACAATGACTGCCAGCGGTGACCATTGAGTGATGATAAACAATCTATCTTGAAGGACATCTCTTCTTTTTGCGGGTTCGCCTATACTAATAACTTTGTTCCACTGCTGTCATGAATATTCGTCGCAATATTTAGATTAAACCTTGAATTTGGTTTTTCATTATAAATTCTGAAATAATAAGTTGGTTTAGCGACCTGTTGGACTTCAGTGCATGAGAAATTTTTTTAAAAACAGTGCCTTATTACTTGCCAATATATTTGCTTTTGCTGCTAATAACTGTTACTTTATTGCAACATTTCTAAATATCTATATACACCTCACAAGAAGTTTTCATGCATTATATTTTTGTTATTGTGAATGTGTTTTCTGTTTTAATTAGGGTATTTAAAAATGTTCTATTCATTTTTGTTGCTATAATTGTATTCTGCTGTTCGAGGTGTGCCTTTTATGTATTGCAAATGATTGCACTATCGCAACTACCATAGCTGTACATAAAAGGGCGCCGGGACGTTTGTCAGGCTCTCTGGGAATTTAGTCCCATTCTAGCCTCGCTTTGTCGAGAAAAAAAAAGCTCTTTCAAGATTTCAATAAAAATAAAAAAGTTTCGCTGTCATAGGAGGCGACAGTTCGGATCGAGCCCGGCAATTGCATTGCAGATTTTGGTGAACAACGACCGCGGTAAAGGCTTGGCTTGTCAAACATTTTTACTTACACAATCTAAGACCGACGGCGACAGGCAGCCTTAGTCCGGGCCGCCGCAAGTGCCAGCCGCCTCGCGAGCACGGCGGGACAGGGACGCTTGTGCCCCGACAGTCGAGCACACGAGGAAGAAGGCCTCCCAAGCTTCTTTATTTGGGGTGTGTTGGGGAGAGAAGTGGGGTTGGATTTGCATGCCGACGCAATTTGTAATAGAGAGCAAAGGCTCTCTTCACAATGCGGACACTCGGGCTTCACGTTCGGGTCTTCGCGAGGTGGCTGGGCCGGACGCCAGAAGGTGTTGGCATGAAGCTGCCGCGTTCGTCGGCCTTCGGCAGCTCATTTGACGTAGGAGGGTGCCGTCAGTGCCGAGTTTTACAGTCTTTCGTAATTTCTCGGAGCCACAATAACAGTCGATTCAGCTCGCCATGTGGGAATCAGAGAGAGGGTGCGCGGAGGGTGAGGTCGCAGCCGCGATGTTTCCCGCTTTGTTCCCTGGGAGTCCCCTTTTGGCCGGCGCCCACATGATGCGCCCAGGGTGCAGTTCTGCGTCGCAGCACGCATTGTATAGCAAGTAATGGGCCAGTGTGTCAACCTCACCGCTCATATTGCTTTCAAAGGCGAATCTCTAATCGATGATGACAGTTCGGCATTCGGGGTCGGAAACCGCGAGGGCAGTTGCGACTTCCTCTGCCCGATGAGCATTCCCGGTGCGGAAAGAGAGTGTGTTGCGATCTACTACCACCGCCATGTAGTGGCCCGAACGGGTCAAACAAGCCACATTGACGTTGTAGACACGTGATTTGGCGACGTGTTTAGAGTGCACCGCCCTCGCAGCGCGACGGCCTTGGTCGAGGTCCGGATTGATATTATGTAGGGCAGGGAACACCCACAGGCTATGCCGCCAACCCTCAGTGATAAGAAGAATTGAGTCCTCCATAAGAGGTGTGATGCGATTTTGAGGCGCTTCAGCAGGCGCTGTCCTGCTCCTGTCAGCGCCAAGCGCCTGTACTGGCTAACAGTGTGTGGCTTCTGTTGGCATAAAATGGCAAGGTAAGGCGACCATTCATTCGCATTGTACCTTTTCTCAGGGAGACGCTGCGGAGGCCTACCTCGGAGCATAGGAACATTGCGGATGAATGGACGCCAGACTCCCACTTTATATCATTTTACCAATCTCTCCCTGCTGTCAACAAAGACAGCGAGCTGCTAGAATCTATCGTCTCTCATGGTCGAAGTGTGGTACGTTCTAGACTCTGGGAATAATTCAGCGTGCTTGGTTACTTTTTCTTAAAAGGGCACTGAGGAGAAATTAAAATTGGCACTTGTCGACAGAATACCAGCTCCTGATAACAAAAACACCACTATTACTGAAAACAAAGCCCCTGTAAGGTAGAAAAGAGCTAGAACCAAAATACAGGTACCGCCTTCACAGGCCAATATAAGCGTGGTCACGTATTAGAACAATACACACCACGAATCTCTGGGCTGACAAAGGAATGCTGCGCGGTTGGACATAGAAGTAAGTTTTGTTTTGGAACCAATCACACAAGGAAGGCAGACAAAAAATAACCTGAATGTTGGAAGCAAAGAAAACCGATACATGGCGGCGCCACAGGCGGGCAGCTGAGGTTCGTAATGTATGGCGCTTCGCGCCTGTGCGCTTTGCGTGTCCGCAAGATTTCGCTTTTGACGCGCCTCGATTTACGAGCGCGGAACAACAGAGGAACTTCAAGTGGCACTCCAAGTGGTAGTTAACCTTTGAAGAAACCTGTGAAGGTTGATCATATGGTCACCAAGGACGATGAAAAAATATGATGGTGTGATGGTGGAGGATTGTACAAAGCAGTTTGAATTGTAAAGTGCACCTTGTGTCTGCGTACGCTCGCCTGGCGAAGCGTTCTCGGTTGTGCCAGTCAACTTCAATCTACTCAATGGAAACAGTTTATTAGGGACGGGAGGCAAAATACAAGGCAGTTAAGAAAAAGAGATTGGGAAGCTGCTGTGGCCCAGACATGGTGCGCTCCTCCAACTCGTATGTTTGCAGCTCCAAGCAATAGCTTCGGCAGTTGGGCGCAGCTGTTCTATTCGTGATTCCGACCAATTAAATGCATGCCAGTGGGCGCCAGAGCTAGATGCAATCGAATCCGTACCTCCGCGAACGCTCAGGCCGCACGGTTTTTTGTACACTGCGTCAATGTTTGAGACCTATTCGTTTTTGTTGCAAAAAAGTCTGGCCCTTTGCAGCCATGGGAAACATCCTTGACGCGGCATGCTCCACCGTGAAACGGCGCCTTTCAAGAATTCACAGTCCATGGGTACCAAAGCCTCGGAGAGACTCCGATGCACGCGATGCCCCGACCTTGTTCTCGCCCCCGCGACTCACCGGATTGGGGTTATATTTAATTATCAATGGCTTCTCACGGCGCAAGGGGGAAACGACAAGCCGGCGCCTAATCTAACTGTGCTCCTCACAAAAAGGTGATGCGTCAGCGACAATTTGTTGGCCTGTATCGCAGGTTACACTGCGCCGGTGCACTGCACGCTTCTTCGTGCCTCTGTGTGCGCCGCGCCCAGTGGCATTTACATCGGCACTTCTATATAAAGGCATGAGGGCTCGGTGAGTCTGCATGAGGAGGAGGAGAGCCTTTAATGAATGCAGGAGAGTCTGCATAAGGGTTCTTGAAAAATATTATCCATCATGTCAGAGCAGTGCACCACAAAAAGCAAGAGGAAATATTTTTAAACATGGTGATGACGTCTTTAAGTCTCGGGTCATATTTCTTGACCTTTCTAGCAGACTTCTGGCGACTCTTCATTGTAATAAGAATGGCGACAGAGACGAGGCTGTATTAAGTGATGGCGCACCGATGTGGCACGTAAAGGTCGCAAAAGCCAGGCACGGTAAAACATTCGCCACCTCACAGAAGACAGCATCAACATTAGAGAAGTCGCTGTGTTTTTCATAGTACCTTCAGATGTAGTTCGTGGTTTTGTGCAGAAGTGCGTTGGAAGCAAACGTTTTTGGTTCAAAGCCTTTAATAAAACTACCAGCAGTCTTCATCTTTTAAACAAATGCACAGTACTACTGTTTTCACGAAAGCAAAGGTAAGCATTTGCATAAAACTTCCTTTACTTGGCATTGGTTGCAAACCAAGACAACAGCATTCGCGACTCGTTCACGAGCTTTATTCGGTCCCACAAGGGAGAGCTAGTCAGGCTCTAGCTTCCGCAGGCTGTGGAAAAAAAGCACGATAAGTCAATCACTGAGAGACAAATGCCTTTGTCTATTGCAGGGTCTGCAGGGGATCTGCAAATGAAGATGACTGAGTTGTATTTTTGTATCCAAGCTTGAGAGATGCCATGCAATGCACTGAACTGAGAGTTGGACGAATGTACACATTAAAATGTGCAGAACAGGCCATCCAAGACACACCATGAAAGGTCATGAAATGGCAGCTGCACTTAAATAGCTCTGGGAAAAATGACTGGAAAAGCTTGAACTCATCTTCAGCATCTCGTGAAATAAAAAAGTGCAAGGACATATATAATCAAATCATTTGCAAATCTGGCTACTATAAATCATTCCACGAAAAACGAAGCATTTTAAATACCACTTATTTACCTTTTGCATTGGTCGTGATTTTTGTTTTTCTCCTTTATCTTTCTGGCTTTTTGTCGGACGTTCTGTGGCAACCTATATCTGTGTTGCGTTGGGTTTCATGGCACTTGGGCAACTAAGGCCATCATGCGCCAAGCTCGAGAAATTTTCTGGATAGTTTTATAGAAATCTAAAATATCTTTGGTGGTTTAGAGTGCTTAAAAAGTTAGAACTACTTCGTGATGCCAAAGAAAAAATAATTAGAAATTGGCACCATTCAAAGTTTTAAAGGGCGTTGGGTAACCTCAGGAGCCATCCTTGCCCTAGCAAGGATCTAGAGGCTCCCAAGTGATCAGATAAAAGCCTCAGCTTTCTTCTCAGGGGTGAGAAAGTAGCTGGGGTGTGTTGAAATTCAACTGACCAGTGGGTAAGAATTTGAGAATTACTCGAAAAACCACGTTTCTCTAAGAAAACTAAAAACGCACGACATATCAATAATTTCATTATCTCTTAAAAACAGCGCGGGTTGAACAGGAATGTATTCGTTATAAAACTGAGTAAATATTTCTTCCTTACTGCTTCCATTTTCGCACAAGAGAATAAAATGTGGTCAACCGTAACTTCGTCTCCGCATTCTTCGCAATTAGGTTTATCTCGTTTTGTCAGCAAGAAATTGTCTGTGAGGTGCGTGTGTCCTATACCAAGACGGCAAATAATAACTTTCTTAAAATGTCCCTGGTGGGTGCAGGACTTCCATTCACCTATAAGTGGTTTTACATTGTGTAATTTGTTATTTACTTCGTTGTTCCACGCAGACTGCCATTTCTGTCTTATGTTACAATGCATTAGGCTAATGCAATATTTGAACGGTTTATTTACTTTCTTTATTTGCTGCTAACAGGCTTGAGCAGTGCAGAAATCTGCTATTTTGTTGCCTTTTATGGAGAAAAGGCTTGGTACCCAGCCAAGTTTTATATTTTGTCCACCAGATGTAGCTGTTGTTCCGTTGTGTATAATGTCACCCAGCAGTGGATTGATTGCACGTCCAGAGTATACGGCTGTAAGTGCACTTAGCTAGTCTGTGTATATAATACTGTTGGCGAGGTTCTCGTTCACTATTTTTTGTACGGCTACAGAGATGGCGTAACATTCGGCAGTGAAAACTGAGTCACACTCTAGAAGCCTTATTATTTCATTCCAATTTCCTTGTACCACTGCACTTAATTCCCACGTAAGCATCTGTTTTTGAGCCCTCTGTAATAATAAAATCTCTGAACTAGTACTGTACTTACCTCCAGCGCAAGGCATTCTGGTATTATATGTCGTTCTGGAGTTTGTTTCTTCCGGAAAGGTGTAAGAGTGAAATCGTGGCTTGCAGGAAAATTTTACCATGGAGGTGGATCGTATTGTCTTTACGCAATACAAAGTAATGTGTTTAGGACACTAAGATTCTGGCACATCTCTCGAAATCGCAAGAGTAGTAGCCTGGTAGCTTGCGGAATCTTGGGCACTTGGTAGCTATATGCCAACATAGATGTTTTCGCAGTGAACAGATTTTTAGAATAAACGAGCATGCAAGCATAGTTCTTCTGTCTGCAAGTGATGGTTCATTAGTTTCTACATATAGGCTGTTTATGAGTGATGTCCTGTATGCAGCAATGAAAAGATGTAAACATAAATAATGCACTGGATCTAGTCGTTTCAGATACGATGGATTCGCTGGCCCATATACTATACATTCGTAATCAAAGGTAGAGCGCACAACGGAGCGATAAATTTGTAAAAGACATGTCCCCTTAGCGCTCCAACGTTTACGTGACAGTACTTTGAGTATATTTAGAGATCCACAGGCTTTATTTTTCAGCGCGTTTATATGAAGCGGGAAAGGAAGTTTTTTGTCAAAGGTTACCCCTAGAAATTTTGTGCTCATTTTTGATGGGTATCTGTTTTCCGTTCAGGTGTATGAACAGGTCGGCTTGTATGCCTCGTTTCGGCGAGAAAGGAATGGCCCCTGTTTTCTGTGTGGAAAACTGGGAACCGTTCTGATCTGCCCTTGTCAGTAGTATATTCATTGTCAACTGTATTTGCCTCTCACATGATGCTACAATCGAGCCTGTGCAGGCTATATGGAGGTCATCAACGTACACTGAATACGGGACAGATTTTGCGATTGTTTTACTTATGAAATTTACTTTTATAATCAACAATGTCGTGCTTAAAATACACCCATTAGGAACCCCGTTCTCTTGATCGAAGCTCCTAGACAGGGTTGATCCTAGGCGTACTTGAAATGAGCGATTGGAAAGGAAGTCATTCAGGCAGTTCAACATCCTGCCGTGGAGACCCAGGTCCCCTAGGTTGCGGAAGATCCCAAACCTCCAGGTTGTATCATGCGTTTTCTCCATATCGAAGAAAACGGCAAGACAGTGCTGTTTGTGTATAAAAGCTTCTCTTATTGTGATTTCGAGGCGCAGTAGATGGTCCGTTGTTGGACATGTCTTTTTAAAACCACATTGATGTATATCAAGAAGTTTAAGGGATTCAAGAACAAATGTTATTCTTATATTAAGGACACTTTCTAAAGATTTCACGAGACAGCTTGTGAGGGCTATCGGCCTGTAGCTACTTATGGAACTTGGTGGTTTTCCAGTTTTCAGGAATAGTACTATGACTGCTTTCTTCTACTGTGGTATTTTTCCTTGCATGAATACTTTCTTAAAGAAATTCAAGAGTGCCTCTAAGGCAGGCTGGGAAAGATGGGCAAGCATTCGATAGCGTATCTGGTCGGGTCCTGGAGCAGTTTTCTTGCCAGCACACAGTACAGTATTAATTTTTTTTGAGAATTGAATTTTTGTATTGTTGGTTTTCAACACCTCTTGTTAGATATCTTTGTTTTTCGGCAATATTTTTGTATTTTCGGAATGACTGCGTATAGTCAGACTAACTGGAAACTGCAGCGAAGTGTTCTTCGAAAATCTCTACCTGTTCCCTTTGCTTGTTTATGTGCCAGGTGTTGTGAAAAGAGGAATCGTGAACTGTGAGAAGCTTTTGATCTTGCATTTTTTAAATGTACGATGTTCTCATGTTTAGGGTAACTGGAAAATTTATCCCAACTTTATTTCGTTGCTTTATTGCTTCCTTGCAATTTTATGTCCACCACACCTTGTGATTCTGTATGACCACCCCAGACGACTGAGGAATAGTTAAATGTGCGGCAGTGACGATTCAGATTGTGAATTGTTCATTTATGTGATCAATGATCAAATTTTCTAAAACTATTTTTTCTAATGTGGCTTCTGCTCTAAAAAGTTTTCAGTCTGCTAAATGAACTTTCGAACGTCGCGGTTTCGATATGATTATTTCCGGTGATGTTAAACTGATCGCTGCCATATGGTTTGTCCATGACATCCCATTTAAAATCACTGAAACAGACGATTAACTAAATGACAAGTCTAAACAGCCCATATTGCCCGAGATTGGAGAGCAGTATTTGGCCTTTTTCGTGCTTAAAAGACATATTATTTGTGAGAATAAAATTTTGGATTGTTTGCCCCGTAGACTCGCAGCGCTCGCTTCCCTAATAAGGGGAGTGAGCGTTAAAACCACCAACTAGCAGATATGGCCCTGGGAGTTCATCGATCAGTTCTTGTAGATCATAAACTGTCAATGTTAAACGTGGAGGAAGATATACAAAACAGATTGTTAGTGTTTTGTAGCTGACGATGCTGACTGCAACCACCTCATGTTTTGTTTTGAGTTTGATTTCTCAAGCAGGGACGCCACTTTGGACGGCAAACGCGTCGCCTCCCGAAAGTCTATTTGCCTGCTCGCGATCGCGTCGAAAAGCTTTGTATTGTTTCAGGATATTTATATTTTGTGGAGATAGATTGGTTTCCTGAACACATAAGGCTACGGGTGACATTGACCCTAAGATAACTGTTATGTCACTAATTTCTCAACATGCCTCTACAGCTCCACTGAACTAAAAAAGCCATGTTTATATATTTGGGGTGGGAACGATATTGGGTTTTCTTATGTTCTGGGCTCCTTATGAGGGCTCTGTTTTCTTTCGCTCAACAGAGGTGCTCCGCCGCTGTAAAGCTGGCGGATTGGTGGTTACATCCATCACCTAATCAGAGGTGCTGGAGGACCGCGGAGAACCCGCGGTTGTGTTAGTTTCAGGCCTCCCCCGACGGGAGAAAGTCCCGCGGGATGCTGAACCATGGACAGGCGCTCCATGCTTAGGCAATGGCAGGGCAGCTTTCGCTGACCCTGCCTGGGGCGTCGATGGCCCTGCCATAGGCTCTTTGAAAGTGGCCTCGGCAGGTGCTGGAGTCCTGTGTGGTGTTACGCCCCTGCGCACCACGTAAGCGAAGTTGGGGCTGTGAAGGAGAATGTGTTAGTGAGGGCAAAACGTCTCCTCGCTTCTTTAAATGAAATGTTTTCTTTGCTCGTTATGGTGATTATTTCTTTTTTCTTTTTCCATGACGGACACGCCCTGAAGTGCGCAGTGTGGTGTCCTTCGCAGTTTCCGCAGCGTAGGGCTGCGTCACATTCCTCTGAATGGTGGTCCTTCGAAGCTCATTTCGCGCAAGCTTTGCACGCGCGGCAACTCTGTAAGCCTTGGCTAAACTTCTGACAATTGACCCATCGGCGAGGATTGGGTATGTAGTGTCTGACGTTGACTTTCATGTGTCCAAATTTGATCGTTTCGGGCAAGGGGCTGGTGTTAAATCTTAGGACCATGTGTTTTGTATCTATTTCTTTGTTATCTCTGCGGCTTTTGATTCGGTGAACGTCAATTACATTCTGGTCGGTGAGCCCTTGAAGCATTTCGGCTTCTGTTAAATGGATGAAGCCACTTTCTGAAATAACACATTGGACGGTGTTAAGGGATCGGTGGAGAGTCACGGAGACAGTGGTATCCCCTATGGAAGCAATGCTTGAGAGTTTCGAGCACTGAATGCTCTCGCTCAGTTTAAAAAGTAGGTCGGCTCTGGACATCTTGAATACCTTGTAGCCAGAGCCCAAGTTATTTGTTAAGCATTTGGACACAAGAAATGGTGCTATTATTCGTGCTTGCTTTTGATGGCATTCACTGCTTGTGACGTGAAACTTTGAGAACGCCGGTTTCTTTTCTGTAAAAAAAACATATGCTTCGTTCCACCCTCTTTTGAGAGAGCAATAAGGTTTAGAAAGTAGGGCACCTGCAAAAAAATTTAGTTCTTCTGTCATGGTGACTGCCATGCACCATGGAGCCAAACTATGAAGCGGGACAGGATCTTGCTGTACACCCTAGATAAAACCAAATATGACACAACTCAGGATAGTTGGCCGCACAAAGTTAACCCTCGCCGCCTATGGCAAGTAAAAAAACACCGAGAAGAGAGGGGGAAACAGGAAAGTTGTAAGAAAGATGACAGGAAAGTGAAAGTTGTAGGGGAGGATAGGAAAAAGGGACTGCCGATTTTCCCCGGTCGGGTCAGGCTGGAGGTGCCGTCTACAGGAAGCTGGGGCCGAATTGGTGTGTTGCCTCTGCCGAGAGGCTTTAAGGTCCAAACGCTCGGCATCGGCTCAACCACCAGGATCCGCTTTTCCTCGGACACGGCGATGCCACGCACAGCTAAGCGCGGGTGATCGGGTCCGTGGTGATGCACTGTAATGAATACCCCTGCGGGGATGTCCCTGCGGATGCTCGGGAACCCGTGGTGTCGCCTCTCACCAACATCTCCCGGAAGCAGATGCCCCCCCTGCGGGGTGGCAACCTATATTTGTTAGTATTGTAAAGTAATGTAAGCAACATGTCTTACTTTGTATGCGTATTTTTAATTTTATCCTGTACGCTTGTCCTGCAACTTTGTGCTTAGTATTGACAGGTAATTTTCTTACCTTGTACCCTAGCAACGTCTTACATTAAATAAATGTCAAAATTCAACATGTATCTTTTTTTTGCTATAGTAACAAACACCGCTCTGGTTTTGTCACCAACTATCAGAGTGAACACTTTTGGAGGAACAGAAAGCAAGCCCAGTCTACAATTTTTAAGGAAGTCACTTAGCACTCCTGAATATGCCTTTTTTATTGAAAGTCTCTATGCGTATCCATCTGCTGTATTGCATATTCTGTCAAAACTGAAGTGTGAGGAAAATCAACATTTCGCACCTCGCCACGATACCAGTATCTTGACAATGACCTGATCCACTGCATAGAGTCTTGTTTGAAACATCGTTGTAGTGCCTATCAGTGTTACTACCTGGAGATTTTCCAACAACTAAAATGCAGGCTGCATCGCTGCGAGGAACGACGCATGTAACGGGGGCATGTACAGCACTTCTTGAAGCTCTTTATTGGACGAGAAGGGATGTGTAAGCAACACAAGGGCTGTATGTTAGCCCTGGTACGCTGTTACACCGAAGTGTGCTGACTGCTTACACACGCTGATAGTAGAAACAAGTACACAGGCTTCAGTGCTTTTGCAGTGCACTCGCAAGAGGCACTTGAGCTTTGAAAACTATTCGCACAGTCTGGTTTTAACTGAGTTACCTCATTCACATGCGAAAGGACTCGCCAAAAGCCTCATGGAGAAAATGAAGAGAAAAACAGCCAGAGCAAGGACAGATATCCCTCGAAAAGAGCTGAGACTGGCGCTGATGCTGTATGTGCAAAAGTTGGCCCACAATTTTAAAACCTTTGCTAGCAAGCATGGCATACTGCTGGTCTTTTAAGGCTGCAGGAAGCTTGGAGGCCTTTTCTGATGGTTCAGAAAAGGAGGAAAAAAGAAAGTGGGGATGTAAACCAAGCGTGGTGAGCTTTCACAACCTTTCGTCACAGTACTATATAAAATCGCCCTCTCAAGCGATTTTTCATATATAGGAATAACCGCGCACTGTGTAAATGAGCAAATCTCAGGGAAAAAGATCAAAACACTGACCACAATAAAGAGAACAGAAATTTAACAAAACACATCAGAACTTGCCCTTCAGGCTCTTGTGAGCCATGCTTTGCTGGCATGCAGTTTCTTGCCAGAAGTATGAATACAACAGCCAGGGAAGAGATTGAAGCATTAAAAATAAGAAAAAAAAGGTACCTCGTGCAGCAGTGAATTTTGCTATAACATTATATGAGGCCGAGAAAAAGTTTTCGGAGTATCCTTTATCAGATCGCTCTTGAGTGAAAATAGAGTGAGGACAACCATAGACTTCAATTACCAAAAGTCGATTAGACAATATAGCATAATCAGACCATCAATCATGTGATAGAGAAGCGCGCAATATATATCCAGTCACTATATATATATAGCCTTCATAGGTAAACAAATATGCATTAAAATGCAGGCATTACGGAATAGAGAGATGTGCCTTGAGCAAAAATACTGGAAGATATCTATACAAACTGCACCGCTACCTTAGTACTCCATAAAGTCCGCAATAAAATTCCAATACAGAAGGTTCTCCGGGAGGAAGACACGGTCTCGCCAATGCTATTTACCACCTCTTTACAGAATGCAGTCAGAGGCCTGGACTGGGAAGAGTTAGGGATAAAAGTTAATGCAGAATACATTAGTAATCTGCGATTCACTGAAGACATTGCCTTCCTATGTGACTCAGTAGACGAACCGCAAAGCATGATAAATGAGTTACATAGGCAGAATCGAACGGTGGGCCTAAACATTGGCATGCAGAAAACCGAAATAATGTTCAACAGTCTTGCAAGGGAGCAGCATTATGGAGAACCATATATTTCTCTGCTCGTACCTTTACGAGCATAGAATATAGCCCACACTACAAGAACCTGAGCAATGGGCTGTACTTGGCTCTTAATAATCAGCGTATTGGAAACCTCTCGGTGTGTGCCGCGAACGATGCCCTTATCTTCGCCATAACACAGGCTGGCAAGATGAGGCGATGTTTTTCCCAGGCTACGCCACAGCCCCAGACAAACTGTCGGTATGCTGTCTACCGGTACCGTCTGAGAACAAGCAACAAAAGCAGTGAGTGAGTCATGCACTGTTTTGACACATGCATGTTAGATGAGGCCGAAGGATGAATAAAGTCACATAGTTGGTAAAATTCAATTTGCTGCAAGTCTTATTTATACGCAATGCAGTGGACCGGAAATTAACTTTTTTGCAGAGAATGTATCATAAAACGCTTACGCATAAAAATAGAACTGCATTATGATCTAGCGTAAAATAAGAACACTCGGGGATGAAGGCCCTTGAATACTAATAGAATTTTTCATAGGCAGTGCAAGAGAAATTGACTTTTTTACTGTGCGTGTGGCATGAAACGTTTACGCATAACAAATGTGCGCACTATGATATAGTGTAAAATAAGAACATCCGGGAATGAACGCTGTGGAATGCTAAGCTCTACCGTTTGAGCAGCCTAACGCAGCATTAAAGGGGAGCAGAACCTCACTTGTGGATATCGTCGCTCATAGTTTCCCGCTGTGTGCGTAGCTCGAAGTAAGCAATGCGGAGCACTGCGGTGATGTAAACACGGTGAGAAATAGATACCGCCAGGTGAACAGGAGGAACCAACATCTTTTGTGGCAAGTGCTAGAACCATCTAGCCTTTACACAGTAAAAGAAAGCCTGTTTTAGAGCTTTCTGCAATGAAAAATAAGACACTCTTCCGTTGACTTCTTCAGTGTGAATAGCGGTGACCGATGAGGAACATTTCGCATTTCACACCCACCGAGTCCTGATGTCCTATTTTAAAGCCACACATCCAAAGTCAACAGAGTATACTGAGGGGCCAGTTGGTCAGACATATTATAAACAAAAACGTAGCATATGACGGGACGTAGAAGGGTGAAGACATGACGGTTGCTACACTTACAACTGAAATGAATGAAATGCGACAGCAAACCACACCCCATCGCAGAGCAACAACACGCATGCGCATAAAATAAAACAATTTAAAAACAAACTGATAATCGTAAAACGTGTGGAAAAAGATAAAAGAGGAGAAAAGATAAAGAGCGATAGACAATAAAAGGTGCTAAGAAAACTCAAGCGCGTTTTAAAAACTTCAATTCCTTCTCCATCAGATACACAGATGGGGTACTAATGCACGTGCCTTCACTACATTTCGAAATTTCCTGGACTTCCAATGTTTCCCTAGCCAATTGGGTTTTACCACGCCCTACAATCTTAGTACTATTAAGAAGGGGAAACAACCATTGCACTTCTTGCAATGCACTGGTACGTGTTCTCCAGTTTGTTGGCGAAGTGAAGAGGCATGTTCACCCAGCCTCACGTTTAGACACCTGCCCGTCTGCCCAACGTACACAGACCCACATCGGAGAGGGAACTGATAAACAATATCTGTTGCTCATGAGACGTACGGTTTTCTATGTTTTGTGCCACAACCTGGTTCTCTTTCTTTCTCTCGATCTGCTAAAGCACGTAGCATTGCCAGCTTGAGGGGCGTCAAAAACACGACGTCAACCCCAAATTTCGCTGCCACTCTCTTCAAGTTGTGGGAGAGCCTGTGTACATATGGCACAACTTCAAACTTCCTATTTGTTTGGTCACCTGGTGTGATATGACGTAACAGGAGCTCTTGTTTTTCTTTTAGCAGTTTCTTTCTGAGAGCATCTGCAACTGCCACAAGAACATCGGCAGGGAAGCCGGCTTCCTTAAGTCTCTCGACCTGAATATCAAAACTTCTTTCCATTCTGTGAGGGCATGACTTTATAAGTGCTGACCTAAAACATGTAGCTGATATGCCTCGCTTTATGAGCTTCCAATGGGAAGAGTCGTAAGGCAGAAGAGCTTTTTTGGATCGAGGTTTTGGATCGAAATTGCGGGGCTTACGAACGTTTTCATAGTCCGGATATGTGGTCAGTGCTTGCTGTAAACAGATGTATTTCTTTATCTGTTATCGGTTGCCGAGAGCATGCTCAAAAAAGCAGGAAAGTGGTACCAGACAACGCCGGGGCTGACACAGATTGGAGAAAAAAATGTGGCAGTATTACCTTACATGCACACCATCGCCCACCAGCTCAAGAAAATTGGGAAAAGAGCAGGTGTCCATGTGGTGTTTTCCGCACCAGAGAAGCTATCAAAACTGTGCAAGAAGGTGAATTACACCGTTACTATGAGCAATTCCAGCACTTTTAGGCACAGGCAACCATTTGTACAGTGCCCGAAAGACGTAGTCTACTCTATACCTTTGCCCTGTGGCCGAGCCTACATTGGCCAAACGGGCAGATGTCTTAATGAGAGGCTCATGGAACGTGGCAACAGCGTCATCGGGGCATCCCGTCATATCGGCATACACTGCCGTGATTTCCAACAGTGTAAGGAACGTGGTCCCTTTTTGGGAAGAACCACAGTCCTTCATAAGTGTGTCAGCAAAACAGCCATGGAGATAGCTGAGGGTGGTGAGACCGCGGAAAATGGAGGTTCCTGTGTCAGCACTTCATCGGTGTTGGTAATTGATAAGGAACGTCGCGTATTAGGAATTTCGAACTAGAGTATTGTTTTTTGTTGTTTGCGTCCTGCCTTTCAGGTTTTAGCTTTATGTTTTTTCTTCTACCTTCGATCATGTGTTTCCTTGCGGTTTGGCGCTGCTACCAGTGTTACATGACTTTCGTTTTCGTTGCTGCGCATGGCCGCTTTACTCTATATATGTAATCGCTGCGTGTAGAAATAAACGTTGTTGAAGTCGGCGCTTTGTGGTGTCTCCCTTCTTGTCCGTGTTCGTCTTTGCGCTGTGTGATTGAAAGCGTGAAATATCAACTCTCCCAGCAACTGATGTGAAGCGATTTCTTTACCACTTCCAATACGTCGCTGCCTGCAGGCTACTGTCATTCCCCCTCACCTCCTCTTGAGCAACACTTAGTTTTCTTAACAAATTTTTCCATCGTTCTACTTTCAATACTTGATCCTCAATCACGCTATGGAATTCTTCGCCAGATTGTTTCTGGTTGCTGACAGTAGCGACAGTTAACAGACTATGACACAAAAATTCCTTTTTCACGAAGCCACTTTTTGACAGGCAATGTTGACGTGTAAATATTAAAACACAACCAATCGCACCTCCTGTTAAAAGTGCAACATACTCTCGCGGTGTGCATTGCACATCGTCTCCTTCACCAACCAATACTACTGCATATCCAATATTCGCTTATCGAGCTGTTTGGCAGTAGTTAAAGAAAGATGTGAGCTGCATGCGTTGGCGTGTACAATATTGTGGCAGAAACACGGCACTCGAGCAATATAGGTTGGCGTTTGCAACATTGCTGCAGAAACGCGGCATTGGAGCTTAGCTGCCGGCGTAGTTTGGGTAGATTGGTATTTGAGCTTTGCCTTCATGGAGGTGCAGAGCAAAATTTGGCCGTGAGGTGGCTGATTTGTATTGCATTTGGATATGCTTCGGCGGCCACTAAGTTAATGGGCAAAGCGCGGCTACGATCCTCGGTCTAGGAGTTGAGGCTGCGCTGGTTTTGCAGCAATTCACGCAATCTGTGCTGGCAATTCTCTTCATTGCGAGTGACCTTTCTTCATATTCATTTGATGACTTCAAAGCCATTCCTTAATATTTGAACATGTGCTTGAGAAATTGACTCGAGGACGCAAGTGTGGAGTCATGAGACATGCAGCTATGACAATTCTAGCGCGCGAACATTTTTGAGTGTAAGAGTGCTTAGTTCAGAAGGTATATTGATGGAGGCAAAGTACCGTTCAAGGGCCTCAAACGCTTAGCGAGATTGTGCCTAACCTGTCCAGATGTTACCTTTTCAGATGCCGTTGACACGACACCCGCGAGGCACAGCGTTGGTAACGGATGAGGTTGGCAATGCTGTAGCCATACAGCCGGCTGCAAATTTTTTGCGAATGCTCCAGCACGTGACATGAACTTAGAGCGCACGCTAGCACAATTAACGGCTTGAGGGCCGCGGCGCCGTGGGAAACTGAGGCCGCGCCTAGCCCTGTCTTAGTCGGTACTGAAACGCTGCGCATGCTTGGCGAGTTCAAATCAGGGTTCTAATCACGGCTCATATCAGCCTTGACTGTTCGGCTAGGTCCCCCTGGTAAGTTTGTTTGGACGTGGCAGCGAGCAGCGGGCTGGCTAATTTCGTTGAAATATAAGACCGCTGTATTCTTCGGCAAGTGGCGGTATTCGGCGCTAAACTTTGTCACGAGAAGCCGAGTTCAATGGTTCTGCTCGGCGACGACGCCCCGAGCGATACAGAGTTGTTGGCTGAGCCGTAACGACAGGCTTGATTCTGCAATGCCCTTGGATTCGCGGGGGTTGTCGCACTCCACTGGAACAAGCAAGCTTGCACGCGATGGAAGAGTGATGTGGTCGTCGGGCACACGAAAACCTGGTCTTGCTGGCGCACTGCCCTCTTTTATGGTACATGGGGCGGAGATATGTCACCATGAGTTCGCGGAGGTAGATGATAGCACCATGTGCGCGAAGAAAAATAAAAGTCGAGGAACAGGACATTGTAGCATGGAGCCAGCAGAACGAAGCAATCTCTATCCTAACGGTGCAGGCGGCGAGCGACGTCGCCACATGGCCGCCAGCTGTCCGGAGTTGTGTTCCGTGCAAGAGTGTCAGCACTCTTATCAATAGAGTAGTAAGACCACAACTAATAACGGAGAAATCTGCGCCGGGATCTATGAGGGCAGTCACATTGTGGTTGTCCGCGACGACTGGTATTTCGGCGCAAATCATTTCACTTTCCGGAACGTGCGGAGTAGAAGGATCCGGAGCGGAGGATCTCGGTGTTCGCCAAAATGGGGCGTCGAACAGAGGCTGCTCTGGGCGTTGGAAAGTGGGGTTGAAGGGTAAAGTTGGCAAGCGGAGGATGCTCGAATCGCGGAGCAATGGCGGCACTAATCACAGAGGTCGCCGTCCTCAGTTTTCCCGGCGCGGATTAGAGAACTGCCGGATGGAAGGCTGGCGACCTGGAAAAGAGAACCGACGGCGCGACGGGTACCTGGACTTGTGCTGTGGCGAGGGCGCAGGGGGTACGTTGGCAGTCAGGTAGTGGTTGATGTCACGATTCGTTCACCAAAACGTCTCCAGGGTGCGTCAGGTTAAATCCCTCGTACGCCCCTCCGACAATACGGGCAGTAGAGCAGTATAGGGGCGGCTTCACCGCAATGCAAGCACAAGAGCCGGTCATTGCATGTCCGCCACGCGTGCAGTTTTCTCAGGAGTTGTCGTGCGTCAGAGAGAGCAGGTGAAGCCGAGAAGGTTTGGTGAGTGAAGGGGAGCTGGAGTAGAAGGGGGCAATAAAATGTCTGTGGTTCTGGCGCAGAGCTTCATAATGCTTCGCTTTACGTGGTGAATACTGTGTAGACGAATGCTGGGGACAGGGCATCTGCTGCTCCGCTCGGCGGACTTCGTCACGAGGGACATAGCTCCGACACCAGGGTGTTGCTCGACAGGGCGAAGCTTGTGTAGCTCTTCGCGCACAATGCTCCTGACAAGCTCACGGAGAGCCTCACTCTCGATGCCAGATAGTGGCATGTGGACATCCATAGCAGTTATATTTGCCGGACGGCAGGAATGCGCACACCGCTGCCGGAAGGCGCACTCCACCGCTGTCGCCTCCTGAGCAAAGCCGACCACAGGGCTAGAAGCGTTGTGGACAAGCCCTATGAAAAGCTGCTCTTTGACTCCTCGCATTAGGTGACATTCTTTCTTGGCTCCAGACATGAAAGGGTCCGCGCAGTTGAAGAGCCGCGTCACGTCTTCTAGGAACGTGCGACTCTGTCAAGTGGTCGCTGTGCTCAGGCCTTCAGGGCAAATTCACCTCGCTCCTTCTGTTCGTTGGCTCCGATGGTGCCCAACAACACAACTGTCGCCGGAAATATCGCCAGGTGGTAATGTTGAACTCATGGTTTTCGAACAACATCTCGGCGCCGTCTTCGAGGGCAAAACAGACATTCCGGAGCTTTCGGACTTCATCCCACAGGTTAAACAAATCAACCCGGTTGTAGCTGGTGAACCAGTCCTCCCCATCTTCAAACTTATCGCCATGAAACGACGCAAGAGTGCGAGGCAAGGAAGTCAGGCGGGTTCGCACCGCACTGCAGCTCCAGTAAATGGCTAACACTTCGGCAATTTTTTACCGTAGACACACACCCCTGATTTAAAGGTAATTATAACGATTAAAAGGCTGGGAAAACTTGTCTCGCTCTGTGGCTTTGCCGCATATCTTCGATGATTTTCTGTGGCAATTTGGCACACCCACAGGCAAGGCTGGTTGTCACCATTGTCTGGCTGGGCATTAAAGAGAATTTGCCAAGGAAAACATGAATTAGGAAGCGGAAATCCGTTCTAGCACAGATGACAGTTAGTTCATGCTGACAATTGAAAAATATGGGTATTTGAGTGAATTAATTTAGGAAGTGGAAGTCGTTCCTGCACGCAATCTGCGGCCGTCGCCAGTAATCGAAATGAAGCAAACGCAATCGCCGACGCGTACTGTTAACATAAATTGCGCTTGCCAAAATTTTTTGGGCTTTTCAGATTTAAGATAACTGCCTCCGGGACTCCTATGCTAATTTACGTAGTGGTCACAGTACCAGACTAAGCAGTTCTAAATTCACAAGAAAGCTTTGTTCCCTTATTTCACCTGCCAAAGTACAGATAGCACATGTTCCATTAGAGATTTGAATTGCATTAGAGATTGCAACATTAGAAGTTGGATTGAAGGCTGGTACCCCCGCAAGACCCGTCGTCAAATATTACGCAATAAGTCGCGTGGAGATGACTCCAAACTTGAATCTACCACACTCGATCCTATAGAACCATATGCTCCTGGATGTCAGATAAGAGGGATGTACACGCTGCGGATTGAGAGGGTTCATCGATCATATAATCTGGAAATGCCCAAATTCTCCTGGGAGGGCGCTAAATATCTATTCTAAAGAATCTTGTGAGACCCTGCTGTGTAATTCGACCTTGACCTCCAGCTCCGCCTCGTCCGAATGGCTGAAGAGACCTCCAGGAGTCAAGACCTCTCGGTCAGCATTTAAAGCAGTGCCTCCTGCCTTCCCGGCCTAGTGCCGAGGGGGGTGGTGTAATATCATTTGTGACGGGCAATAAAAGCTCTCTCCTCCTCCTCCCGGGCATCGACTTTGGTCAAAATCGCCCAAGGGTAAATTTCGGGTTGAGCCGTAGCAAACGTTTGGATATGACCCGGGCTATTATTGGAGGTCGTCGTGTAACGCTGAATTAAGGTTGCACATTGATTTTGGTCCAAATCAACCAAGGCCAATCTCTCAATCTGTCATCATGAATCTGTTGTTAAGCTGAGCTTCTCAATGTTAATCCAAGGTGAAATCAGGCACGGAATGAATACCCGCCGCGGTGGCTCAGTGGTTATAGGGCTCGGCTACTGATCCGGAGTTCCCTGGTTCGAACCCGACCGCGGCGGCTGCGTTTTGATGGAGGCGAAACGCTAAGGCGCCCGTGTGCTGTGCGATGTCAGTGAACGTTAAAGATCCCCAGGTGGTCGACATTATTTCGGAGCTCTCCACTGCGCACCTCTTTCTTCCTTTCTTCTTTCACTCCGTCTTTTATCCCTTCCCTTATGGCGCGGTACAGATGTCCGCTGATATGTGAGACAGATACTGTGCCATTTCCTTTCCCCAAAAAACAATTTTCATTTTCAATGTTCAGCGACTTTAGCGTTTAGTAGAGCTACCACTCTAAAAAAAACCCCTATAACTGCGGCCGCATCCACAGGATGAACAAGTTACAGAACAACGGTTTAAGACGCCAAAGTACCAGCGACACAAGAAATAGCGTTCTAGTCTAAGGGGCGACGAGGCCACTGACCCCGGGGTTGACGCAGTTCACAAAAGAAGCTATAGCGAAGGTTGGAGTGGTGGGCACCGTTCAAAAGCTCAGAATGAACGGAGAGAGACTTTTCCATCTCATATCACGTTCCCTCCCTCCGCAACTGCCTCCATGGGAACCCCACTCCAACTGAATTAGCTGGGACAGAAAGTGGTTCACGATTTTCATCTAGGTACTAAATGTCTTGTAAATTTTTGGTTTGTTTTGCATTGCGACATTTTCCTTGTCCTCCCTGTGGTTCGTTTCGTCCGTCGTACTAAAGACGCCTGCCTCCCACTTGCACTGCTTTCTTCACTTTGTGTGGTACTACGCCCCACTATAATCGAATTTCGTCGTCTTGAGGTGTGTCCCCTCTCGTCGCGTAGTATTGTGACCCCGTTTACACAGTCCTCCACTTATATTGACCTTTGGTTCGTTGTACACTGCTTGCCTTTTACAACCCGCGCCACACCTCAGCATCACCTGCACCTAGCCTATGCTGAAGAGCTTGCGCACTATGAGCTTATTATGGAATCTCTAACTCAAGTGTTTCTAACCCTTTCACACGCCGTTCTGTTTCCCTCGAAAGTAATTGTTTTTCCACGTAAATAGCATTTACAGGTGATGAGAAAGACACCTGGTTGGTTTTGCAGTGCTAAATACCAGCATTTAATTTTTTATAGGAACGTGCAATATTAGTGGAAAGTGTCATAATTAACCGAAATCTTGACATCCAAATTTCATGACCTATCTGTAAAACACCGGAAGCAGCGTGGAATCAATGTCTTCTTCAAAAATCTACATTGCTTTTGAAAATGTGCTAGAGAGACAGATTATTTCACTCAGGGCGAAATGTGACTGCATAAAAAAGGCTAACGACGTGCTACCCCTATCACTCTTGCGCGAAATGCTGTTAACTGCATTCTCTTTTTAGCTCAATAAACCACCTTATTTTAGAAATAAAAGAGGCACAATTCACACGAAACAAGCGCATCTATGTTAGGTGCAGCACGCTGCCAGAAAAACCTGCAAATTGTTTTTGTACACAATATTGTACATTGCGTGTGAAAGTGCTAATAGAGACTGTGGAATAGGTTCCTTAGCCTGCTTTAAACCGTGCAATGAACTTTTTGTTTCTTTATTTAGACGCCGTTGGTATACTTGACAGCCTCTAAAACCACCCTGTATGTCCCCACTGTCTACTTTTTATGCAGTCAACTCTCTCAGCCCATTTGTAGGAGATTGCACTTCGTCATATATTATCGTCTAGCATTACTTGTTGACGTACCTTAGCCCAAATTCAATGTGCGTATTTTTGTGTTACTTTTTTTACTGTACCATTTTCTGCACCTCTCTCTGTCCGTCTTTCACACTGTAATTTACCTCCTGACGCAGAGCAGCATGCCAGGAATTTCTAAACGGCGGCTGAATTTTGCACATTTGAAAGAAGGGTTTTTTTCTCTCATTTTACACAACTTGAATGGGGCTGGTGCCTACGGCTCCGCCGTAGCGAAGCTACAAAGGATAATTTAAAAAAGGATATTTTGAAATCGTGCTATGACCTAGGACACAACACGAGCACTCTCAACAGTCGTGATCTGCTATGTCCACAACTGAAGGCTAGTTTAGTGTCCTAAAAGAATTGTAGGAGAAGGCAGTTGACCTCCTTAATAATTATTACGTTCTCACACTAAGTAAATATTGTCTTACCGTGAGTCAGTGGCACCACAGATAATGCCACCCCCTTTCCTCGTCATTATCAGGGAAATACATGAGGCAATGAGGAAAATCACCGCAAGCACCATACAAGAAACACAGCGGGGACGATGTCATTCCCGTTTTGTACATTCACGCTAAAGTACAAGCAGAACCCGAGACAATGTGGCGTGATTGGGTGACCTCACCACTTTCAGCCTTTTGCTCACATTAGTTAATTTGCAACAAAAACACAGGGGTCTGAAATGGCTTAATTATAGATGTCTCTCTGAGAAATCGCTTTGATAGATAGATAAAGAGGAGGAGGGAAAGACAGGGATGTGAACCAGAAAGGGGTTCCGGTTGGCTACCCTGCACTGGGGAAGAGGGATTAGGGGACTAAAAGGAGGAAGAGAGAAGGGAAAAAGGCATAACACACACACGCACAACGATGTCACAATTTGTCACTCAATCCAGTCGCTCTCGTAATCGCTCGCGTAATCGCGCCCCTGGGGCCCGATTACGGATCAGTCTCAAAAAACTGTCTCAATATTGAGACAGTGACGTCAAAATGACGACACCGAGAAATGCCGACCGCCGAATCGGCCAATGCGGAGCAAGGAGGCGGTGGCCTCCGCCCCGAAACCACTATTCGCACGACAAGGGACCGTAGACTAATGTTTTGCAGTAAAGACGCAGTGAATAAAAACGAGTAATGTTTTATTTTGCCAAGAGACTGTATTTAAAACCCAACAGCACTAAGCAAAAGAAGCAGTGTTTTCATTTTTGCAATTAAGTTTGCTGTTCAGTCACTTTTTTTGCCGCGAAGGTGTGCTGTCAGCGGTATAGCGTGAACATGTTAGTCTGAAAATGAACAAAAACGCAATGAAGAAAACAAGTAATGTTTTATTTTGGTAGTAAACTTTGTTGCAATCTCAACAACACGAGGGAAAATTAGAAGCATTCTCAGTTTTGCAATTAAATTTGCTGCAGGTTAACTTCTCTTGCCATGAGGGCGCGCTGGCAGTGGCATAACGTGAACATGGCGGCCTGCAAGAAAACAGCTGATGCCATGGCTAGTTCCTGTTTTTTCGCGTGTCGTCTAAAATCAAGGTACTTTGCGGATGTCTTAAGTGCGCAGAAAAATCTGATTGAAGGCAGTGAATGCTACGGGCCTGCCGAGATCAACTTACAAGCAGCGCTCGGCTCGAGAATCGACGAAGACAACTTTAGTCTGTGTTCTCGGTCGGCGCCTATCGATCGCCGAGTGACGTGTGGTTCTGTTTATTTTATTTAGAAAATACCAGAAAACCATGAATCATCACATAGAAGCAACTGCCGACAGACAGGTGCAGCTGCTGATAGCTTGCAATCTCGGTGCGGGAAATGAGAGCCGACACGGCCTGCCTCTGTGGCAGCACTCTTCTGCCTCGTAACCATGTGTTGCCGCCCACATCGGGCTAAGCACTTGATGTTCCGTTTGTATTTTTGTAGCTCCGTTCAGGTTATGTTCAGTTGTTGCCGTAGTTTCTTTTTTTTTTCCTGTGCAAGATGCAGAAATTGTGATGTTTATGCTCCACTTTGTTTAGAGAGAAAGGAAGCACTTGACTTGATAACTTTGCTATTGTCACCGAGGAGAGAACGAGCTTGTTCCATTAACGTTATTTACTGATCATGTAGTAGATCCAGGGTCAACCTGGAAAGAAGTAGTTTGCTTGTATAGAGGCTAATTGCAACTGGGCAGAAAGTTGAGCAAGTTTTTTCATGTTTGCTGGTACACAGCGCTTGAATTGCATATGATCCAGGGCAGTGAGGTAGGTAGGACAGGGCAGGGATGTGTAATATTGTATTTTGCTCAGCAGGCGGAGTGATGTTGGTATAACTGGGTTTGGTGAGGGCAGTGTTTGAAGGGCTTTAAATACTTTGCATAGCTTCTAACATGCACTTCCTTTCAGGTCGGAAGACCACTTGT
This sequence comes from Amblyomma americanum, assembly GCF_052857255.1. Lineage (NCBI taxonomy): Eukaryota > Metazoa > Arthropoda > Arachnida > Ixodida > Ixodidae > Amblyomma > Amblyomma americanum. The sequence continues at coordinate 89,497,187 of NC_135500.1, read as the reverse complement.
TTTTGTTTTTTAAATTATGGTCTATCATATCTGAGACACCCTGTATACAGGCCACTCCAGTTTGAAAGGGAACAGCCAGTTGAAAATGAATAGGACATTAAATACCTAGGCGAAAAGTAGCTTGACAGCAGTTGCACTTATCACACATATTATATGATAGCACAAGGAGCTTGTCCGGCCATTCGGCATTGTCACCGTCTCGTGTCATCATGGACAAGACTTCATAGCCCTGTGTTACGCAAACCAAGCTAGGTGTCAGTTATGGGGCAATAACCGAGTGCTCAAAATTTCCCACAATGGAGCTGCATGTATATTCTTAGAGCTGTAGAGCATTTCCAGTAACGGTGTTGCATGATTTATGATTGTAAACTAACCTTTAATCACACACCATCTCCTTGATGATGTGTCTGTGATGTTTACACATCTTTGTCTATCAGTGAAGATGTTCTAGTCATTCAGCAGTCATTGTAGCCACTGCACCTTACAATCTTTATTATGCATTGTTGTACAGCGGTTTCCTTGCAGTAGGTACAGCTTTTAGCACAGAGCGAAACCCCTAGCCACACACCATTAAGCTAAAAGCTTAGCTTTGGTATTTACACTACTTATATGTGCCAAAATGTTTTGTAGTCTGGAAAATGCATCATGTACACTGTACTATGCCATATTTATTGTACAGGTAGCCTCTGTATGAAAGAAAACATGCACTTTGAACTCAATTATTCAGATTTTTTTTTCTTAACTGCACTCAGAAATGCCATACGGTAATTGTACATCAAGGTAAAGTATGCTTGTATGTACACTGCCTTTTCTGCAATAGAAACACTCGTGTTAAATGCTGTGCCTAAAAAAATAAACGCGCTTACTGAATGTATGATGCAATAAAAAACGGCTTTTTGATTCCAACAAGCATCACAAATATTTCATGCCTTATTCCAGCACTACACGTTTGGTTCATGCATGTTCGTCACACAGGTAATGACCACAGGCACTCCACCAAGCTGGAAGGAGGCAGCAGAGAAGGGGCAGGTGGGCTGACATAAGCATTGACAAAAGAGAGTTCAAAATGATGCTTTTCAGAAATTGAGCGAGCTGCTTCAACACCTTTTCCGTCTTCAGGAAGAGACTGTGCAACACGCTGCTGAGGGACTGGAAGATATACTAGCAAACACACTGAAAATGAAGTGGCAGCCGGTGGGGGGCACTTGTTTGTCACTGCTGGCTTCTCGCTGCACACAGGTTGGCCAAGGGCACAACCACATCACACAATTGCTCACACACTTGCAGATGTGTGTTGTGCAATGACACAAGGAAATGACAGTGGCAACAGGGGAAGAGTGCCTGATATGACTCTCTATGCCAGCATGGTGAGTCGTCTCTGGACGCTAGATTTTCCATCGCAACTGCCGCTGCACCATCCCTCGGTACGCCTTCCTCTGGAGACGGGTCGTCCTAGAGAGGCCAAAAGTACAGCACCGCATGCTCTTCGCAGGAGGCAGGTGAGGAGGGATCCTGTCTGTACGAGGCAGCCACCATTTAGAGGTGGCCCGTTGTTATCTGGGTCAGAGGTAGTGTCGCCTGCACCCTCTGCTGATATGGGCACATCCAAACAGAGGCTGTGAAGTGCAGCACGTGCGGTGATGATGCGCACTGTCCACTTCCACTGGCACTGGTGCATCCGGTGCCCTTGAAAGCAACGGAAGCAGCTCTTCGGCACACCAATACAGCGCTCAGCCACAAATTGTGTGAAAGCATGTGGCGTGTTGTACAGGCCTTCTGCTGAGTCAGGTCTGTAATGTCATGCAACTGGTGCAGGCAGCCATGGCTCCAGTGGGTAGACATAGTCTCCTGCATAACAAAAAATGATGCAGCTAAGCATGTCCTTTCTCAGTGATCTCAACAGCATTACAGGACACTCTGCTATACAGTAGAAAACTCACGCCAAGTAGCCCACATCCAGGCTTTGCTGAATATGACATTCAAGAGCATACATACATGCAGGATTTAGATGTATAAGTGAGCACTACTGTAAGGTCAGTCTTTTACCACCATATTCATATAAATGATGCGCTATGATTGCCTACAAAACACAAGCGCTGTCAGGTGCATTTTGCTTTGGTTTCTTCAACAGGAAAGGCTATGCATTTCAACAATGTAATAATATGTGTCCTGTGTTTCTGCTGCAATTATATTTAACAAAAGGAAAGGGTGGCAATACACTGTATCATACTGTAAAGTGTCTGCATTTGTGTAACTGTCCAGACTGATTCTTGTAGCTTTAGCAGATCCGGCCAAATGCATAGTGCTGGAGCTCAATAGATGTGACTGAGTTCGCCCGACGGGTGACACGGCTATTTTACTGCTTACCCAGAAAAAAAATCACCGTCGTCCAGCAGGCCTTCCTCCGCCTCGGAATGCCGCCAGACAAACGCGTCGCGGAAGGATCCGGGTCAGCGCGAGTCCACGGATGCACATGTTCGCGCCACAGATCTGAGAAAAAACAAGCACAGCCCGTACTCACTCTCGCTGCCGAGGCCCGCACTTGTAGCTCATGCACTTGTAGCACTTGAACTCATGCGGTCAAAAACAGTGGTCGAGGTATACTCACTATTACGTCCGCAGCGTAGAACCGCTTGCGGCTCGTTCGCAGCACTGCCCCCAGACTCCTTGATAGTGATGAGTGCCCAATCGACACACCCGACGACGCCGGAGATGCTGCCGCGGCGAACGTTTAGGCAAAGGACGCCCTCCTTCGCCGCCGCCTTCTCCTCGGGTTTCCTCGGAAAGCGAACACCCCCCTTCTGTTACCCAACGTTGACATTGGTCTCCGCTGCCCGCCGCAAAGGCTTGTTCACAGTCGGTTGGGCTGCGCCGACGTTTTCTTCATTTCCAACGGCGCCTTGAAACCCACCGGAGGCGAAGAAGCGCAGCGCGCACAGCACCTGCCGCTCCACTGACAGCGCACTCACCCGCGCACTTCCCAGTTCAACGGCGAGTTCGTCGCACAGACACTGCGCAGTCTCCTCGAAATAACTCTCCCGCGCGTCAAAGTCGTCTTCATGCACCCTCCGACACCGTTGCTCGCGCGGTCACCCGCGTATACGACGATGTAAACAGCCGCCATTTTCTGTCTCAAACGTGTTGATACTTTTTCCAGTCTCAAAAAATCGTCTCAATCTGCCCGCATAATTAGATGGCCAACGTCACCACTTCTGCGCCATTTACGACGTCAGTCAGTGACGAAAAAAATCAAAATGGCCGCCGACCAATAGGAGAGAGGCAAATGATATACTTTTTGAGACAATTTCGATTGAGACTGATCCGTAATCGCGCCCCTGGTGTCCGTTGTCCCGAACCTTCTTTCTGCTGCTGTCACCTATTCCTATTAACGCGACATCGTTAAAGAGATCGTGTCGCAGAAAAGCCGGTGTCGTCGGCGTCGGCGGCGAGAGAAAAATCCCTCCTTCTCCCCGTGAACAAAAAATTCCTCCTCCTCCTCCTCCTCCTCCTCCTCCTCCTCCTCCTCCTCCTTTTCCTCGCAATGTACGCCTTGGCACACTGCCCCAACAGATAGCGCGCGACGGCAGCGCAAGGAAAGGAAGGGACGCCTGTCATATTTTTCGGTGGACAACCCGGACCTCACCGCAAGGGAAAGTGAAATCAAAATTGGCTTTAAGGAAAGGAAGTGAGGCCTGTCTCACATACCTCTCTGGACAGCCGAACCTGGCTGCAAGGAAATGAAAATGAAATGAAAATTGATTTTAAGGAAAGGATGTGACGCGTCTGACATATCTCTCATTCGGGCGTAGTGGGGCCATGCGGGCACGGAGGAATCACGCGGTGAGCGGCAAACAACGCAGCGCACATCCAAATCGCGTTCACCACGAAGCTTGCGGCTTACTGCCCGATCGTTCGGCGCGGAAGCTGTGCTAGCGTTCGTGGCATCGGGTTTGTCGTGAACGATGTGCCGATGAACTACGACTGCAACTTGAGTGCCACGCGTTTCGGCAAGGCGCCTGGCAGCACTTCTACGTGGTGTGCCGCTCCGCGCGTCCGTTACACCGTACGTAGCAGAGCGATTTGTCTAACGGGCAAGGCGTAGCGCCGAACGTGCGATGGCGTTCCGTGGATTCCCTGGCAGTGCTGGAACGCGCTGTCGCGTTCCACTCTTAAAGGCGATGATTAACCGTCTTCCAATTTTTGTTATGTGGATGTGACCAATTCTAATGGGGGCGTTCGCAGTTCATGCAAACTGAGTCGCTGATCACTAATGTGATCAGCAAATGACTTCAGCCAATGCCTCCTAGAATGTAAGTGCCTCTGCACTCCTCCTGCGGCGTCACGCACTTTGCCTGGTTGGCCTTATTGCGGCATAAATTCAGGACACTAAGCTCAACAGGTTAACGCCGCCAAAATGCTGGCGATTGTCGTTTTTTGAACCTTGAGTTAAAAAACCATGCAGCAAAATCGGCAACCGGGCTTGGTGCGTGATGTCACAGGAGTGCAGAAGCCTTTATTTTCTTGGAGGCACTGGCACCACAATTGGCTCGCTGCATGCTTTCGTTAACGCCACGGCGCACCGTCACATCTCTTGCGCTGGCCTAGTTATGTGGTCTGACGACCAGCCTACTTGTGATTAATGTGGGTAGGCATGAGTCTTTTCCACGGTGAGCTCCGTATGGCATATTTCGCTGGTAAGTAGGGAAAGGCAAGAAAAGCAATCTGCAATTGAGGCGAACCCTGCTTCTAGCGTTCACGCTCTGAATACTGGGTATATTCTCGACGGTCTCTTAATCTTCATCCGCTAGCAGAGGTCGACTGGACAGCTGTGCAATTCAAACAGACCTTGCTCATAAAATAATCTCTACTGCTTTGTTTGCCAGGCCACGCTGTACGTTGATCACAAATAGTGTACACTGAGTACAAGCCCTGGTAGGTAACTAGCGTTAGCCAAGAAGACGTTAACAGGAGTAATCTATATTGTGAGAAAGCACAGGTTCAACTGCATTATTGTTTACATGACCTCTGCTGGCACACAAAAAGTGGCTTCGTGAAGCGCGTACGCTAGAATAAATTGTGATATCGGCGGGGTAACCCCGTAATCTAATACTGGTTTATTACCTGTTCCCATATTCGCATCATTCTTGGACTGCGCATTTGCTCACTATTTTCATTTCATTTCCCACGTATAGCAGGATCCCGAATACGCTTTTCTCAAGTAGCTAATCCTCTGGCAAATTGGAATCACGTAAATTTTTTCTCAATCATAGTGTTTGAAACTCGGCCCGTCTGGTTACTCACACAACTTATGTTCAAAAATGAATTGGCTCCGAAGTTTTATTCTCATCATTACACATTTCTTCCTTATATTAAACCACACCTAAAATACAGGCAGCACCGTTCCACCTCTCGCCATCTGCTACCCACCTACCGTCGTCTACAATGAACGCCATTTTCAGATGCAGCTGCCCATAGGACATGATTCGATACAGTCAAAAAATTTACAAGTTTCCTGTAACCTAGCATCATATGTAATAATCCGGAGCTGAACCTGTTGTTTTCCCCTGTTCAGTACCATAGACTTCTTCAGCGACACTAAAAACTTCTGTCCTTCCTCTTCCCTGGGTACTTACCTCATTCGTACAATCGTATATGACTACTTTTATAAGATATCTTACCTTTGTCTGAATTCTTCTGTCACTGTTTTTTTTCTCCCCAAATTCATCTACACTCACAGTAGCATTTCACCTCGTTTCACGCGTCGGCCAAAATTTGTGTTTGCTATGACAGAGTCATTCTATCTCTGTCTCATTTTCGTTGTTTATTGATTGTATCATACCAATGGCGGTCTTCCGCAAGCAAAGTCTGCCAGCGTGCCGATTAGGAGTCTGAGAAATATTTTGGAAAAGATTTAGACATATTTGACGTTTTTTTTCATTTTTGTGTTCCAAATAGTAGCGTGTACTTTCGTGGGTGATGGACACGTAATGAACTGTTAATTGTTTGAGGGGTTTAAGTTCAGCGATCTATATAATGACTGACTAGAAAATGAGTTATAAAGGGCGTAGAATCACGTTGGTATGGCTATTTCTTGGCTGGTCACCATAAAACTGTCAAGTCAAAATTATTCCTAAGAAAGGCTCTGCGTGGACGAAAAACGATGGGCAAAGAATTTCTCACAGTGTCCTAATCAAAACGCGATTGAAATTTTGTCAGGTGATGGATCGGTTACGTTACGACTGCATCTTCGTAGTTCTCCACAGTTGCAAGGCAATAGATCAGAAATGTCGGTAAGGACAGCAGACAGGCAGGAAGACACAGCTGCGGAAATCAGCACTGAGCTCACTCGTTTCGATGGAATTTTAGAAGGGGTCAAAAGGAGGAATAGCAAAGCGGGGATTTACTGCCTGGGCCAAGCGAACAACACGGGTACTAGTTAGGGCACTGCAGGAACAAACAGCTAGCTGGTGGCAACACGTTCAGTGCGCCTCTCCGAGTCTTCGCGGCCAATCATGATATTGGGAAGTACTGAGAGGCCCTGATATACTCCTTATAACACCATTCCTGAAAAGGTGAAATTAAGATATAATTCTTTTTCAAAATACTTCCCTCTTTATAACATAGACTGATCGAAAGACTGCATGCTTGCTTACGTTTTTCTTATCTGCTGGAAAGAACGTGATCACATAAACAAGGTTCGTGTAAAAGCAGCATGATCTATAGGCATGATATATAGACTTCGTTATCTTCTACCCACTTCGTTTCAGAAAAAAAATGTAATTTGTCACTCGTTCTTTCATATTTCAACTACTGTTTATTAGTTTGGGGCACCTGCGGCCGAATTGAACTGGAAAAATTGTTAGCACTCCAACGTAAAGCGGTTTGATTATTGATGCACTCCAGAACCTACATCAGCGCAGGTGAATTAATGATGTAGCTTGCTATACCACCTGGTACAATCTGCTACACTATCACATTATGCCTTCAAGTATACACAAAAATAACACAGAACTGCAACAGCTTCTATAATCAATACCTTAGCAGAGATACGTGTTACTGTTTGGGGCAAAGCTCAGTTGTAGTAGAGCGTTCTCGTACCAATTATAGAAAGGAAGGTGTGGAATATCAAATCATGCTAATCTGTAATGATCACCCTAAGCTGATTTATATTGCAAAGAAAAGTAAAACGACTCGCAAATTTAAGCGTGAATGCTGAAATTTCATATTACTGTCTGCCTGATTTTTGTAATGCGCATTCTTGTGATCTTTCTATTTTATTTTACTTTTTGCTCCGACCCTCAACCGAGCATTATTTTCACTGATTGCCTTTCAATTTACTAACCAACTTTTTTTACTTTCCTTTTGATTTTGCGCAGCACTGTTGCGTTATGTTTTCATATGTATATTTTGACACTGTTCAATATTCTGGATAATGTTGCTTGTTCTTGTATAACTGCTGTTGTGGAGAACGACTGCTGACGAGCCACTGTTGCTGCACCGTCGGTGCCCTCTGAGCTCAGGGCCTAGTCAGGAGGATGTGCTTGCCCTGCCTCAAAGACAAGAACTATGTATTACCTCAATAAAAAAACCTCAATGAAGCCATTACAGGGACTAATATACACGGATATAGAGTGAGGTTGGTCGTTTCTGGAGAACAAATTTCGAGCCTGGCTGAATATTGCAGTGATTGCGCATCAGTCGCAGGTAGATGTCCTCGAGTTGAGACCTTAAAGATATTATTGTTTGCCAATTCCAGAGTTAAACACGACGGTGTTTAATCACGTCTAAATGTTTTGTCTTTCTTCGCTCCTTACCACAAGTTATTTTTGCTGGTTTAACAGTATGGTCGTCTTTCTGCGAAAAGTCTTCGTCGCTCCTTCCATGGGTGCAACTCCGGACACCCAGTGTTAAAAATTCCGCGCACAAATGCGAGGCACCACCAGCTCACCAGGCTCCACATAGCCACACCGCTGAGGAACGCCCAGGATTGATTCTCCTTCATCCTACAAAATACTGCTCTGACCAGATGCTCACGCAGCAGAGCGAAAAAAAAAACGCAAAGACGAATTTGAATCCTTAGAGGCAATGCAAAGATGATGAACGCAAAAGCTAAATGCGTGCACGACAAAAACTGCGGACGGAGATTTGTAGCATATCACCGTGTAATATCCCGAGAATTTGATTCCATGCTAATATACCTCGAGAACTGTAAAGCTGAAAATTTGGAAGCTGGCACTTCCGCAACCGTCTGCCAGAGCGTCCGCAACCTTATCATGGGCAGCAAAGTCAACTATGCGTTCACATGGCATGTGGAGGTTATGCTATGAACGCGTGAAAGCTGAACGCGTTGTGAGTACCCGGTCGCAAGAAGTGTCCTATCCTGCTTGAAATGTTCTTGTAATATGATCAGAAAGAATTAGAATTTAAGCTTTGTAAACTGAATTTTACTCATTTTTAAATTTTTTCTGCGTTTTGCGCTAATATTAACTCTCTAGAGGGTGTTATTGTTTCAGTAAAGAGCGAGAAGTTTACGCATGTTTGATGAATTGGATCGACTTTGTTTGACACAAGCGGTCGCTTTTTTAAATTATTAAGTCTATCTATGATTCTCTTCCGATCATGATCAAGTTTCACTACATGAATGCAATCCTCTGTCATCAGTTTGTCATGGAGTGGTGACTGCAGTCAGGAGAACAGAAAGATAGCGAAAATGACATCTAAAAAACTCTTTATTCAGTCCGACTTGTACCCACAATGAAAATAATCACTCGGTGGCGGCGTAGCAACAAGCGTGCTCGGCGGTCGTCGAACAGAGTGCCCGCCGCTCAAGCCATGCTCAATTTGAAGCTCATAGCGAACATTCGGTACCAAGAGTACAAAGTTACTACAACATTCTGGAAAAACATAGATACCGCTTCACCTAGATACGAGCAACGAGTTAAATTTAGTCGCATCCTGCATCACAAACAAAGCGATAAAGCGGAGTGCCGGCTGCTTTGAAGAAGGAACCAAGAAACACAACAAACATTCGCGGGAATATCGATCAGAAAAACGCTGCAGTGGCGTCTGTGTCTGTTCAGCCATGCGACATCATTAATTTCCTGGCTTCTGCTAATTACTATGAGTAATTAATGCAAAGCACTCAATTGTTTAATATCTTATTGTCTTCTAAAAATGATCATTTCTCTCTTACAGGTTTGAGCCAGTAGAACCGCCCATTAGGCTAATTAAAAACTCCTGGAAAAGAAATTCCTACTAATGTGTCCTGGACCCCGTTTCCAATTTTCACTGGACTGTCAAATTTGAAAAAAATTCTTATAGAGATATATCTTCGGGTTATTTTTATCGTGTTTTATGCACAAATATAACGAGTTATTCCTAGTAAAGCCCAAAAAGAAAGACTTAATTGTATCAAAGCTAAGATTAATAATGAGCAGTGCCAGAGGAATAAATTATGAGAGTCTTTCAGGTGTTGCTAAAGACGAAAAGAAAATGATCTTCTTCATACAAAACGATGCTGTACACACCGCATTAGAAGATAACATGATAAATCTCTGTTCTCGATCAATATATTTCTGAATTATTTATTTTCTGAATACATTTAGATTCAGCATCAGTTATTTTCAGAAACCGGGATTGAAGAATTGCGAGACTTGCTTAACACATTCTTACTTTTGATCGATTTCCCGATTACTCCCACGTGCACCTTGCGGAATGTATGTAGCTGAGAATCGTACCTCAATTGGTGCCGAATCGCATAGCGACTTTAGAGAAGTGGGGAATATAAAGCTCTCCTTGGCTCAAAAAACGAAAAACGAAAGCCGGCAAAGCTTTGTAGTGCTGTAGTTGACGTTTCAAAGAGCCATACCTGTCACCTTCCTAAACATTCAGGTATAACCAAAGAAAATAAACATAACCGGTTTCATGCTTTAGATAATAACTGTGATTGGAAGATACATATATGAAAAACTATACCAAATATTGTTTAATATGTCGTTACTAAAAGCTTAACATAGTTGCCAAACATTCACATATAGTTGCAACGCGAAGTATTGGTTTTATAGGAATACACGAGCGGAAAACCTGTTTCCACGGATCCATAATTAAATTTACGAGAAAACGGAAAAAAATTGACCGGAACGCTTAAGCTTCGCCTTATGCGTATGACGCAATAACGTAATGGATTATTTCTCTTGTATGCAGACTGTCAATATCTACTTTGCGTTCATAAATAACTGGGAGTCTTCATACCACCCCCTCGTACGTAGGCGCAGCGTTTAAGCGATGCGCCTCTGCCCTACGATGACAGGTGCTCCAGGCAGTGTGCTTTGTGTGGCTGAGGTTGGTCTTCCCTAACGACCAAACATTAATTTACCTGCCAGCTGCCACGGTGGGCAGGCTGTGATGCCGCCGCAAGGTCACGTGATGTAGGTGGCCCACCTGCCTTTTTGCTTGCTCGGTCATGTGACCTTGGGCCACCTACGTCACGTGCCTACCGTGGTAGCTGGTAGTTAAATTAATGTTTGACCGTTAGGGAAGACCCACCTCAGCCGCAGAACGCCCACTGCCTGGAGCACCTGTCACTTAGAAGGTGGTTGTATGAAGACTCCCGGTGATTTATGAACGCAAAGTAGACATTGAAATTCTGCATACAAGAGAATTAACCCATTACGCTATCGCGTCATACCGATAAGGCGAAGCTTAAGCGTTCCAGTCGTTTTTCTTTTCGTTTTCTCGTAAATTTAATTATGGATCCGTGGAAAGAGATTTTCCGCTCATGTATTCCTATAAAACCTATACTTCGCTTTGCAACTATATGTGAATGTTCGGCAACTATGTTAAAGTTTTAGTAACGAAATATTAAAAAATATTTGGTACAGTTTATTATATATGTATCTTCCAATCACTGTTATTTACTAGCCATGAAACCAGTTATGTTTATTTTCTTTGGTTACACCTGAATGTTTAGAAAGGTGATAGGTATCGCCCTTTGAAACTTCAACTACAGCACTACAAATCTTTGCCGGCCTTCGTTTAGCGTTTTTCAGCAAAGGAGAGCTCTATACTCTCCACTTCTCTAAAGTCGCTTTGCGATTCGGCACCCTATTGAGGTACGATTCTAAGCTACATTTTTTCGCAAGGTGCACGTGGGAGTAATCAGGAAATCGAACAAAAGTAAAAATGTGTTAAACAAGTCTCCCAATTCTTGAATCCCGGTTTCTGAAAATACCTGTTTCTGCAAAAAAAAATGAATTCAGAAAATAAATCATTCAGAAATATATTGATCGACAACAGAGATTTATCATAGTTGAGGGTTCGACGGAAACCCGTCTGGCGAGGGAAATTCAGCATATTCTTTTAAACGAACACTCGACAAAGTCATAAAGGAAAAAAATAACCGTAAGAGAATTGACGTTTCGGCACCACTACGGGTGCCTTGTTCACAATGGGATGAAAAACGAGACCGGCTGCTGCTTATGTAGGGAAAACGTTGCGTATCGTGCGGATGTATATCTCGGGTAGGTTGCCCTGCGTCCTGTTAATCGCTTGGCTTGTCATTTGTATGTGAATGGATTCCTTGAGCAGACGAGTAGATAATGATTTTTCTTTCTCAAGTATGCGCGTGGAATCCCAGTCAATCAAGTGGCCCGTGTTTTGCTGGTGTTCGGCGACAGCGTTAGAAATCACTTTTTTGTTTTTGACGTCACGCTGGTGTTCTTTGAATCGTCTCCTGAAGTCCCCTGTTTCGTCTATATAGGCTGCACCGCATATAGGCTGCACCCAGGGTAGCTGCACCCCAGCTACCCTGGGGTAGTTTATAAAATTCCTTGCAAAGAATGCGGTGCAGCCTATATAGGCGAAACAGGGGACTTCAGGAGACGATTCAAAGAACACCAGCGTGACGTCAAAAACAAAAAAGTGATTTCTAACGCTCTCGCCGAACACCAGCAAAACACGGGCCACTTGATTGACTGGGATTCCACGCGCATACTTGAGAAAGAAAAATCATTATCTACTCGTCTGCTCAAGGAATCCCTTCACATACAAATGACAAGCCAAGCGATTAACAGGGCGCAGGGCAATCTACCCGAGATATACATCCGCACGATACGCAACGTTTTCCCTACATAAGCAGCAGCCCGTCTCGTTTTTCATCCCATTGTGAACAAGGCACCCGTAGTGGTGCCGAAACGTCAATTCTCTTACGGTTATTTTTTTCCTTTATGACTTTGGCGAGTGTTCGTTTAAAAGGATATGCAGAGATTTATCATGTTATCTTCTAATGCGGTGTGTACAGCATCGTTTTGTATGGAGAAGATCACTTTCTCTTCGTCTTTCGCAACACCTGGAAGAATCAGAATTTATTCCTCTCGTACTGCTCATTAGTAATCTTAGATTTGGGACAATTATGGATTTCTTTTTGAGGCTTTACTAGGAATAACTCATTATATTTGCATATAAAACACGATAAAAATAACCCGAAGATATATCTCTATCAGATGTTTTTCAAATTTGACGTACCAGTGAAAATTGGAAACAGGGTCCAGAATATATTAGTAGGAATTTATTTTCCAGGAGATTTTAATTATCCTAATGAGCTGTTATACTGGCTGAAACCAGTAAAAGCGAAATGATCAATTTTAGAAGACATTAAGTTATTAAACAATTGAGCGCTGTGCATTAATTACTCATATTAATTAGCAGAAGCCAGGAAATTAATGAGGTCGCATAGCTGAACAGATACAGACGCCACCGCAGCGTTTTTCTGATCGATATTGCCGCGAATATTTGTTTTGTTTCTTGGTTCCTTCTTCAAAGCTGCAGGCACTCCGCTTAATCGCTTTGTTTTTGATGCAGGATGCGACTAGATTTATCTCGATTGCTCGGATCTAGGTGAAGCCGAATCTATGTTGCTCCAGAATGTTGTAGTAACTTTGTACTCGTTCTGCCGAAAGTTCGCTATCAGCTTCAAATTGAGCACGGCTTGAGCGGCGAGCATTCTTTTCGACGACCGCCGAGCACCCTTGTTGCTACGCCGCCACCCGGTGATTTTTCTCATTGTGGGCGCAAGTCAGACTGAATAAAGAGTTTTGTGTATACGCCATTTCCGCTAATTTTCTGTTCTCCGGAATGCAGTCACCGCTACATTACAAACTGATGACAGAGGATTGCATCCGTGCAGTGGAATTTGGTCGTGGTCGGAAGGAAATCGTAATCAGCCAAATAAATCAGATCAAAGCGATCGTTTGTGTCAAACAAAGTCGATCCAATTCATCAAACATACGTAAACTTCTTGCTCTAAACTGAAACAATAACACCGTCTTGGAAGTTAATATGACCGCAAAACGCTGAGAAAATTGGAAAATGAGTAGAACTCACATAACAAACTGAAAATTCTTTTTCTTTGTGTTCATATTACAAGAATATTTCAAGCGCGATAGGAATCTTCTTACGAACGAATACGCACAACAGGTTCAGTGTTCACGCATCCATAGCATAACCTCCGCATGACATGTGAACGCATAGTTGTTTCTGCTGCCCATGATAAGGTTGTGGAAGCTCTATGAGAAGGTTGCGGAAGTGCCAGCTTCAAAATTTTCAAACAGAGTTCTCGAGGTCTATTAGCATGGAACCAAATTCTCGCGATATTACACGGTGATAGGCTACAAATCTGCGTTCGTAGTTTTTGTCGTGGATACATTTCGCTTTTGCGTTCATCGACTTTGCGTTGCCTCGAAGAATTCAAATTCGTCGTCGCGTTTTTTTTTTCACTGCTGCTTGAGCATCTGGTCAGAGCAGTATTCTGTAGGATGAAGGAGAATGAATCCTGGGCGTTCCTAAACTGTGTGGTTATGTGGAGCGTGGTGAGCTGGTGGTGCCTCGCAGATAGGCGCTGAATTTGTACGGATGGGTGTCCCGAGTTGCACCCGCGGAAGGAGCGACGAAGACTTTTTCGCAGAAAGGCGACCATACTGTTAAACCAGCACAAATAACCTGTGGTACCGGACCGAAGGCTGAAAAACATTTATCCATGATTAAACACCGTTGTGTTTAACTCTAGATTTTGCAAACAATAATATTTCTATGGACTCAGCTTGAGGACATCTACCTGCGACTGATGCGCAGTCACTGCAATTTTCAGCCAGGCTCGAAATTTGTTCTCATGAAACGACCAACCTCACTCGATATCCGCGTATATTAGTCCCGGAAATGACTTCATTGAGGTTTTATTGAGGTAATACATAGTTCTTGTCTTTGAGGCAGGGCAAGCACGTACTCCTGACTAGGCCCTGGGCTCAGAGGTCACCGACGGTGCAGAAACAGTGTCTCGTCAGCAGTCGTTCTCCACAACAAGAGTTATACAAGAACAAGCAACATTATCCAGAATATTGAACTGTGTCAGAATGTACATATGAAAACATAATGTAACAGTGCTGTGCAAAAAGCAAAAGGAAAGTAAAAAAAGTTGGTTAGTAAATTAAAAGGCAATCAGTGAAAAGAATGCTCGGTTCAGGGTGGGAGCTAGAAGTAAAAGAAAATAGAAAGATCACTTGAGGGCATCTGCTTGTGGGCATCTGCCTGGAACTGATGCGCAGTCACTGCAACTTTCGGCCAGGCTCGAAATTTGTTCACAAGAAACGACCAACCTCGCCCACCATCTTTCTAGCTTATAAGAAAAACGTATGCGAGCAGTCTTTTGGTCTGTCTATGTTATAAAGAGGGAAGGTTTTTGATAAAGAATTTTATCTTAATTTCACTTTTTCAGGAATGATGTTCAAAGGAGTATATCTGGGGTCTCAGCATTGCCCAATATCATGAATGGCCGCCAAGACTCGGAGAGTCGCACTGAACATGTTGCCACCAGCTGGCTATTTGTTCCTGCAGTGCTGTAACTGCTGCCCGTGTTGATCGCTTAGGCGAGGCAGTAAATCCCTGCTTTGCTATTCCTCTTTTTGACCCCTTCTAAAATTCAATCGAAACTAGTGTGGTCTGTCCTGATTTCCGCAGCTGTGTCTTCCTGCCTGTCTGCTGCCCTTTCCGACATTTCTGAGCTATTGCCTTGCAACTGTGGAGAACTACGAAGATGCAGTCGGAACCTAACCAATCCACCACATGAAAAAAATTAAAGTGCGGTTCGATTAGGACACTGTGAGAAATTGTTTGCCCATCGTTTTCCATCAGCGCAGAGCCTTTCTTAGGAAAATTTCGACTTGACAGTCTTAGGGTGACTAGCCATGAAATATCTATACCAACGTGATTTCACGCCCTGTATAACTCCTTTTCTAGCCAGTCATTATATTGATCGTTGAACTTAAACTTCTCAAGCAACTAACACTTTATTACGTGTCCACCACGCACGCAGGTACACGCTATTATTCGGAACAGGAAAACGAAAAAAAACACCAAATCAGTCCAATTGTTTTCCAACATATATCTTAGAGTCTTAATCGGCACGCTGGCACACTTTGTTTGCGGAAATTCGCTATTGGTATGATTCACCCAATAAACAACCAAGATGAGAGAGAGAGAAAGACTCTGTCATAGTGAACACAAATTTTGGCCGACGTGTGAAAAGCGCTGTATAGCTACTGTGAGTGGGGATGAACTTGGGGAGAAAAAAACAGTGACAGAAGAGTTCATACAAAGATAAGATATCTAATAAAAGTATTCATATACGACTACACGACTAGGGTAAATACACAGAAAATGGGAAGGACAGAAGTTTTTTAAAGTCGGTGAAGAAGTCTGCGGTCCTGAAGATGGACAAACAATAGGTTCAGCGCTCAGTGAATACTTATGATGATATCTTACAGAAAACATTTAATTTTGTTTACCTTACCAAATCAAGCGCTATGGGTAGGTGTATCAGAAAGTGTCGTTCATTGTAGACGATGGTAGCTGGGTTGCAGATTGCCAGAGGCGGTACGGCACTGCCTGTATTTTAGGTATGGCTGAATATAAGGAAGAAATGTGTGGTGATAAGAATAAAAGGCATGGAGCCAATTATTTTTTGCACATAAGTTGTGTGAGTAACCATACGAGTCCAGTTTCAAACCCTATGATTTTAAAAAAATTACGTGCAGCCATTTTCCTAGAGGATTAGCTAGTTGAGAAAAGCGCATTCGGGCTCCTGCTATATGTGGAAAACTGAAATTAAACCAGTGAGCATATGCACAGTTCTAGAATTACTTGCATATGGGAACATTGTTAATAAATTAAAATTAGTTTACGGGGCTACCGCGCCAATATCAGAATTTATTCTTGCGTACGCGCTACACGAAACTACTTTTTGACCGCCAGCGGAGGTCATGTAAACAGTAATGCAGTCCAAGCTGAGCATCTCCACAATAGAGATTACTCCTATTAACGCCCTCTTCTTAGCTAACGCTGCCTACCTACCAGGGCATATACTCAGTGTGCACTATTTGTGGCCATTGTAAAGCCTGGCCTGGCAAACAAAGCAGTAGAGATTATTTTATGAGCAAGGTCTGTTTGAAATGCACAGCTGTCCGCTCATCCTCTGCTAGTGGAATAAGATTAAAATACCGTCGAGAATATATCTAGGTTTCAGTGCGTGAACGCTAGGATCGGAGGTCGCCTGAACTGCAGATTTCTTCTCATGGCTTGCTCTACTTACCAGCGAAATATGCCATACGGAGCTCACCGTGAGAAAGACTCACGTCTACCCACAGTAATCACGAGGAAGCTGGTAGTAATACCACATAACGAGGCCAGTGCAAAAGATGTGACGGTGCGCCGTGGCATTAATGAGAGCATGCAGCGGTCCAAGTGCTGTGCCAGTGTCTCCAAGAAAGTAAAGGCTTCTTCACTCCTGTGTCATCACGCACCGTGCCAGGTTGCCGATTTTACAGCATGATTTTAGAACTCAAGGTTGAAAAAACGGCAACCGTCAGCATTTTGCCGATGTTAACCTATTGAGCTTACTGTCCTCACTTTATGCCGCAATAAGGTCAACTAGGCAAGGCGCGTGACGCCACAGGAAGAGTGCAGTGACCTTAACTTTCAAGGAGGCATTTACTGTACCCATTTGCAGATCACATAAGTACTCAGAGCTTCTGTTTGCAGCAATTGCGAACGACCCCATTGCATTTGTTCATATCCACAGAACAATATGAGACAGTGAGAGCAGCAGTGAGAAGGCTCGGGACAACGGACACCAGGAAAACGCAATACAGACCAGAGATTCTGCTCGGCTTGGCGTCAGTCTGGGATTTGGGGATGAACGGACATGACGGTCACCGATGCTGGGACGCTTCTGTTGGCGCCATCCAGCAGGAGCAGGACACTTTTTGAATGCCGAGGCGTGTTGCTTTCGCTTAGCTTAGCTCATTACGCAGTAAAACGTGAACAGTGCAAACAGTTGGTTATGTTTTTGTTCCTGTAGTTTCAGTTATTGGGGCGTGCGCTCAACCGATGATCCTAAGGTTTAAAAAGGCGCGAATAATACCGACAGCGCAAGCACATGGACGGCGACCAGAAGAACCGCATTCCACAGCCGGATTGCTTCTACTTAGGAAGCGATTCAGCACAGCAAAACGGGTCTCTATGCGCATTGTAGGAGTGACAGCCATCAGTCTGCTGATGGCGTCCTCCTTCATGTACAGAGGACCAGTTGGGTTGGCTTAATGGTTGTTGGAGGTATGTCCCCCACAGGGCCCGGCAGCAACAAACTGGCATCACGAACTGCCTCCTGCTTTAGGAAATTGCTTAGTAAGGAGCAGTGCTTTTGGGGTCCTCCTTTTCGGGATTAAACTGAGTTCTCTTTTCATCAGTGATAGCCGCGGACAGCAAATCCAATTTTTACTTTTTGCCGCTCGCTTACACCTTGTTGAGCTCTTTTCATGTGATCACCTATATTTTTGTTGTCGTTGTTAGTTGATGTTTTGAATATATGTCCAAAGGTCGGATGTATTTTTTCTATCACCATTTTCTTCATGTACGTTAGGGTGGGTTTCAGTTTGAAGCATTAACTTTCTACTACAGTGTCGCAACGATGTAAACCTATCTGTAGCAGCTTAAAAATTCAAAATTGGCACATCTAGAACTCAATAAATGAAAGGTATGATTTTTGCAGTTAGAGCTGCGTTTTATGCAAAGGCTGCATTATTTTGTGTCGCACACAAGAGAAAGTTCGTGTGATATAGAAAAGAATAAACATATAATGTGCCTTTTTAATTGCACCTGTTGCATGCTTGTATCGAAAACAAAAATTTCCTAGAAATAGCACATATAATGACTAAGCAGTCAGGTCAATCTTTGCTCCTCTGCTCGTTATTATAGGAAAAATTATATGTACTTGTTATAACGAGTGGTAATGCTTGCATATTGTTATCCGGTAATCAATTTGCCAGCTTGAATACATATAGCGTTGAAAGCGTCGCAAGGCTAAGTGATGGTATTTTTATTCTTGGTGGAAGGAGCTCATCCAAGCATACGAGTTCCCGCCTTATAATTAATCCCGTCCACGCGGAAGACAGATTTCCTCATTATCGCCACTTTGATGCGCTGGTCAATTTTACTGCCACATTTCTCTTTCTCGACATAAAGATATATCATAGCGAATGCGACTGAAAGCTAATTAAACTGCCGACTAATACATACCACCAATTATCCCTATTTATTGAGTGGCACAGAGCCCCATCGCAGTCTCTTCCTACGCAAGAACGTGCGTTCGCTTGTGCTAAGATCATCGGTTAACATCATTTAGGTGCGTATCTTTCTGTGGCCGTATTCAAGGTAGACATCAAAATTTTTTTACGCAGAGAAACATCCTGCTTGACTTAAATTTTGCTTTATACATGCGCTAAGCATCCCTGGCCAGAAATATTTTCCACTTTGTAAACCTCGACGTGTCTACATGGCTGCATACAAAAACACCTGAACTACCTCTAAAGAGCTTTGCTAAGCAGCCTTTTTCTCGCTTACATTTCGCTTTTTTTTTTCTATAAGTGCCTTCCTGTTCCATGTATTCAGAAGTTTTTATTTCATAATATTTCGAAGATATGACGTCATTGTTTATAGTCACGGCACGGTTCGCTGGCAGCACAGGGTGAATTCACTTCTGCGTTCACTCCTAAAGAATATGGCCTTCGAATTGTGTATTGATAATGACATTGTGTATTCATAATGACATAATGACAATATCTGGTCGTGAAAATCACAGTTGCTGACCATGAACGACGGCAGACACGATAAAAAAATTGCTCATGTAAGGCGCGTAATATACTCACAATTTGAGTGGTTTATGCTTTATCGTAGAAGTGCGGCTGACATGACGCGAGAGGGACGGAGCAAGCAAGCTACAAAAATGCAGAAAGCGTGCACTCGCACACTTAAGTGAATCGACGTCCCGTACCTCTGTACGAGGGCACTGCTGCCTGTGATATCGATGACTTCGATGAGTCCAACCTGTTGTCCGGATCAAGACTGGTCATTAAGAGATGAGCTCCGTCTAGAATGTGGCAAAAAAACACATGGTGCCATTTGCTGTCAAGACAGTCGAAAACGAGTGCCGATCATACCTGCGACATAGATTTTATGTTCCCATCGTTCGAGCTGGATCTTATAAGGAGTAGGGAAAGCTTGGTGCTTCAAGGCATTTTAGCCGAAGCGAGCGTTATACATGCCGCCTTCACTCCCTAGAGCCACTCGCGATGAATCTCAGTAGCTGTGACCACGTCCATATTGATCTGTTAAATTGAGGGGTTACAGAATGCGCTTTTAGAACGAGTCCTAATTCTCTATCAGATGCTCCCTATGACCAGGAGGTAGATTCCGTTGAATATATTCCTTTGCATGCCGATGTAGAGTAGAATAAAGGCGAATTCGTAAAGTTGACGTCTAGAGCCTTCTCATGTGTGATTATTCTTCCTATTTATTTAGAAAATTGAAGTCATTCTTTCTTATTGCTCCTTAAAAAAGGCGGGTACTTCACTTCTACATGCGAATAAATAGCATGCGATATGAAGAAAAATGCTCGTTGGAATGACATTCACATTCTGATCGTCTCAGCAAGACCAAGCCCATGAAATTTCGGGCATCGAAGGCACCACACATAAGAGTCTAACGTGGAAAAAGACAAATGTTTGTCCCTTGCTTGCCTTCGAATACAGTATGGTTCACCACCTTTCAAACTTTAAATTGGCGCATCAATGCTTAAAATGAGGCAATATGCTTCAAGTCAATACAGCTCCTAGCTCTATGCCGAACGCGAACCGTTCTGGGGCGTTAGGCTTCCTGCTTGCTTCACAAAGTACAGGTTTTAAATTTCAAGCTCTAAACGCGTCATTTCAGAACACCGTAATTGTGGCGCCTTTTGTAGAAAAAAAGATGGCATCAGAAACATCATGGCGCCAGTAAAATGTGATCCTTTCCATTCCTTACTTATCGGCTTCCACAAGCACATGTGCTTGGTTGTCGCTGCTTTTATGCCATCACTACGGGCTTTGATAGAAAACGAAAGGTATCACAAACTCTCTCTCACGTCTACGTTAGAGGTATACAGGTTAGAACTGCGAGGCAGAAGTCGTCTCCTATCCTTGATATTGAAGTTTTTAATTGTGTAGGCGAATAAACGCTTCAAAGGCATGCCGGCAGCTCCTGACTCGGGTGAACAAGGCACTGTCGGCGATCAAACTAATCGCGCAGGAGTGCACATCTTCAGGCTACATTTCGCAGAGAAGTTCTTGGTTGTAATATGATTGGTAAAGCAAGCTTTACGAAGCAAATATGCCCACCACAATACCGAACCGACGGAAGGAAGATGAGCGAGAGTGAACAGGTTTTTCAGCCTTCTCTATTCTTCCGTGTGCTTTTCAGAATGCCTTTCTTGGTGTCGTTTTAAGGAAGTTTATAATCTTCATTCCGCACGTTTTGAAAAGTTCAGACTTATTCTGGTTTCAGTGTCAGTTTCCTTCGGTTTCGCTTTACCTTAATATGTGCCAAGAATGGGAACTAAAATTTTGAGACGCTTAGAAAGAACACAAAACCTCACAGCCCAACGGTAGGTTCATGTAAGACCCAAATTGTCTACCCTGCAATTCAGTTCGCGTTTACAAAAACTCCTTACAGTTATCAGGCCGATTTTAAAACGGCAGTACTTGATACGCGGAAGTGTGATTTAAGTGACTAACATCCTACTAAATTAAGCTGTATTCATCAAGCGTTTCCCAATTATAAACTTCTGAAAATATAAATTCAGGGATACCAATGTCACTTTGCGTAGGTTTTACTTAAGAAATTAATTTTTCCTGAGCCTGAAGATAAGTAATAAATTTATTCCTTTTAAAAATAAATGTTTGCATCAGTTGTGCAGTTTTCATCTTCGTAACACGGCAAAAAAAAAAACAGAAGATGAAATTCATCGACAGATACCATTTATTTGGCTTCAGCATGCGTAACAGTTAATAGCCCATTTGCCGAGAATCTCTTCGTGAAAGGTCCACTGGGCCACGGAGAAAAGGTTACTTCAATTCACAAAAATGGCACGCTGACAGAAAGCGTCTTGACGTTAGGTCGCGCAGTTGAAACTTTAATATGAGCTTGGTACGTAGTCTTCAATATCGTTTCCTTCCAATTGTGTCAAGGACCCTTTCTCGGGAGAACAATTCATTTTGCACCTTATGTCTGTTCATCACAGCCGTCAAAATTTTCTTTTTATCCGAATGTGCTTCATTAGTTTCATCATCGCACAAGAAACACTCCTCTTGTAACATATATGTTTCGGCTCTACTCGCACTACTTTCGCGTATTGGTGGGAAATCGAGGCTTCGTTGTCTTCGCAATGTACTTACGAATCACACGACATCAAGGAGCTTCAGGAGTTGCCATGCTAGCATTGGGCATCGCATCATGCAGTATGGTGTGTATGCCTAGCTATTGCTACCATGTCGCAGTTGGCTGTTATTGCTGTCGTTCTGCAGTTTGAACGCACGGCCACAACAAATGAAAAATGTGAGGCTACAATAATCGTGGAGAAAGAAGCACAACAATGCCATTTAACCTCATAAGAGAAAACAAGGTACAGAGAACATATCTGTTAGTGTTAAGAATAAGATTAAATTAGGAGATTTTATTGGGGGAGTTTTATCAGGTATTTTCGGTACAAAAGCGAATTGAAATAACAAAATTCTGGTATTCGCTGATGTCATCCTTGTGCTACGCATTCCACGGGAGGAACACCCCAGTAAGGGGGCATGAAAAAATTTGGAGAACAACGACGATGTGAGCTTGGTTAAGCATTGCAGGTCTTGCAAGGAATGTTCGCCGCGTTTAGATAGTGCAAAGATTCTAGGCACAAGCAGAGATAAAGCTGCACGTGAACTACTGGAAGCTTACCATATCAACAAAAGGGAATATTATTGCGTAAGCGATACTTCACTTCACTTGTACAGAGCAGAATGCGAACTTTTCTCGGCCACATGATAAAATGTATCATGCGGTGTGAAATTGTTCTCTGTAGTCGCTCGCACGTCTCCTCTTGCCTACTGTATTGTGTGAGC
This sequence comes from Amblyomma americanum, assembly GCF_052857255.1. Taxonomy (NCBI): domain Eukaryota; kingdom Metazoa; phylum Arthropoda; class Arachnida; order Ixodida; family Ixodidae; genus Amblyomma; species Amblyomma americanum. The sequence continues at coordinate 89,474,664 of NC_135500.1, read as the reverse complement.
GCATGCGGGGCGGAGCCTTTATATACTGTATGCATTGGCGAACTAAAATTTGTTGTGAGTGCGGCGAGTGTCCGCGTCGTGAGTGTTTTCCTTCCATCGTGTTCGTCTTTTTTCGCGCTGCAGTTATGTCGGAACCATATTATGATAGCCAGAAGACATCGCAGGAGGAAAGAAAGCACATCAATGAAATTATTGTACGAAACCGCATTTTGAGAGCATGAGAGGGAGTAAGAAGAAAAATTTTGGCATTGAGCTCGCTTAGCAAGGGGAAGCGTATAGCAGTAGCTCCTTCCCAGTACCCACGTATGCGGCATATAGGTTAATGGTAAATCTTCGAAGAGCACTGAAAAGGACGAGATTGATGCACATGAAAGTAAGAGTAACGTTAACAGGCGGTATGACAGCAGATTAGGCAAGAAAAAAGAGAACATAATGACATCCCAGATGAAAGTAGGTAGTTATTTTGCGCACGGGCTGTAAGCGTAGATTTAAAGTTGATTATTGTCTTACGTTATTTAGCAGAACCTGAGGAAAGGCCAACGTTGTGAGGGCTGACAAAGGGTCAATTGATGGAAGAGGCTATTCGGTTTCTCGGAACAATTGCAGCGCCATCAGGCCGTGGTTCGAGGTGGATACTGTTATATTGAATTGAAGGCAGAGGAGCCTTTATGTTTACATTAAGTGGGCTGCAGGTAGTGCAGCCACTGATATCTCATTTACAATATTTTCACTCGAGAGGAAGATGTAGCGCTGAGCTTAAGGTTTGAGAGCGTCGGAATAAACAAGATATGCGATATTTGAAACTACTCTAAATATAATAAAATAAACAATCCAGAGTCTCAGGATTGAAAGCAAAACTGGTCTGTTTAAGAATTTGGGTCATTTTATAAAGGTTCCTTGCTCTCATGACAAAAGATGACGTCAGAGAATATAGGTGGAGCAAGGACGCTCGTCAGTGCTTGTCCTGTGTGTATCTGTCTTCTTCAGTAGCACTTTTGGGAGCAATGAACCATTTCCCCTCGCCAAGATCCATTTATGACATAAAGTATTTCAAAACCGCTTTAAAACCAGTTGTATTTCCCCAAACTCCTTTGACGCGCTTTTCAAAGCACCGTGAACAACTCCTGAAAAATTTCTCAGCAATTTATAGCATACAGTTGTGTTTTCTGTGTAGCCGTATATGTCAAAGTTCAGCATATATCTCTTGAAGCATTGATTGCATCCACAAATTCACTATTAATGCCACCTTTACATTTAATAAATCATTCTTTTCTCATTATAACGTAACATTTCAAACATAGAAAAATGTGGTCAAAGAATGTCCTGTCCACTTACGTTCAATATCCAAAAACGTGCTGAAGTTTATAAAAAATCCTTCTCCAAGTTTAAGCTTTTGGAAGATTTGAACCCTTGTTAGAAATATGGATGACCTCCGGCTAAAAACTTTTTTCCTTTCAGCAACGGATACTTTATCCGGCCCGCTATATAAGATGCGCATTGAGCCTGTAATTGCGTATGTTTTATATATAGACGATCTGAACACAAATTTTTACACTGCGAATTCAGAGCTTTTTCTAATAATATGCAACTTTTAGCAGTGGTTTGTTATTTTGAGCCGACATTACCATCGATTGTATCCCAAGAAGGGTACTTTTTTACTTCAGCTCGCGAATGCTGCAAGTAGTGTTTTTCAAAATAGTCACCCTGGTAGTCGTTCGCTATTTTCGTGCAGGGTCATTTGACATCTGTATAATGTTATTTTCTCGCTTCTGCTCTTAAAAAATGGAGTATAGATAGTCTATAAACATCTCATAGACTGTATTGCCTTCCTATAAATATTTCTTTCTCTATATTTGTAGTTTATAGAATGTCTATAGACTATTTATTAACAAAAAGTCTTCTAAAAGTTATGGCTATAAATCTACCGATTGTGCATATATTGTCTATAGGATTTTTATTGCATATAGACTGTTCTCTAGGTTGTAAATAAAAAATCTACAGACTTTATAGGCAGAAGTCTAGGAACAGTGTACAGACTGTCTAAAGAAACTTTTGTAAGGGTAGTGTCATTTACATTTCGGAATCAACAGTATGGTGCCTTTTCTCTCGAGCACTTATTAAGCCAGTCCTATTGTTTTGATGATGCAACTTGTAACCACTGCGTCACTTTTGTACGAACCTTCGTCCGAGCTTGTAAAGCAATAACCGCTGGTATGTTCTGTTCCAAACCAGACTCTTTGTCCTCCTTGAGCCCTGCATCAACTACAGAAGAAAAAACAAATATTCTGAAGATAAATGGCGAACAACACGTAAAAGTTTGTACATTGGTGCGAATGAATCAATGACCAGCTAAATCTTTGTAATCCCTGGATTAGCTCGTAACAAACGAACCAACAAGGGTCACTAATTGTTTGTGTAAGGAAACAAAGCAGCGCCATTTGACATAACACATATTTATGTTTTGTTTCAGATTTACACAAATATGTATTTGTTAAAGGTGGCAGCAATTTTGAGCAGTGTACTTGGTATAGGTAAGTATTAAGAGGTTTTGAATAAATCGTGAACCAGTTATGCTTTAATATTTCTAACAACGACTTTTTTGCACTAAGATTTCTCAAGTATTAATGCGTTGTTTACATACCTTATATCTATGAATCAAGCATTGCATAGGGGTTCGCCACCTTAACTCTAAATAAAATCCTCAGTGCACAACCGCTCCTTCGCTGGAAACTTAGCGGCGTCGCGCGTGACATTATTGCTGCCTCTGCCTCTGGCTGTGCACTGCAGAAAAGCCTGAACGCCGATGCCGCTTTAGTTGGCGATTACATCATTTCAAATGCTAGCTCAAAAAGATTTCGCATGCTTTAAACACTTGTTTCATACAATCGGCTCGTTTAAGCTCATCGAATTTTAAAACTCTCCAGTTGCCCTTCAAAGCATGGAGTTCTAAACAAAAAAAAAAGCAGCTGCGAACCTAATGGAGTGTAAAAATCAGAATAATGAGGCATAGTAGAGGGCAGGTAGATGGGTTTCTTGACAACACAAACTGAACAACAGAGGGGGAAGCCCGAGTGTGATTCGACAGCTCTTCGACAAGAGGACTTGTTTTGGTCTGGAGAAAGCGTTCATCATTAAGGAGCCGCTCCTTAGCTTGGAAAACCCGATGTGCCCGAATTTTTCACTCCGAACTGATTTCTTAAAAATCGCATTGAACCCGATTTATCCCTTAAAATGCCTCTTCGGAGGACACACCAGCACAAGAGACTGAGGAGTTCGTTGTGGTATACTCTTATACGAAACAGCCTTGAGGACGGGATGGATCCTGAACAAAGTTGAAAACTCCGCACAAGAATTAACGGAGACCCGATCTTATTCGACAGGAGTGTGCGCTCAAGTGGTGACCTTAAAGCATTTTTAATGTTTCATATTCAGGCCGCGGCTCAGTTTCACGTAAAGTTTCGAAAAGAATTTTTAGTAACGAGTGGCCAGAACACGGGGAGTTTCAAGCATTTATTTGGCCTCATTGTAGGAAACGCTATCACCGTTAACGACATCCTGCTCCAGGGTTATTGCTAGTTTAAAAAAAGCTTTATGATATAAAATGATTGTATTTGCAGGGTACAAGTCAGGCAGGTCTTGCATGCATGCGCAGTGCTGCGTATGAGGTTAGAAGTTTGCGCGGCGTAATAAGTGTAATAGGTGAAAAGTATGAAATTTTTTCCTTCTAATTTGCATGTTATTTGCAAAATTTTCAGTAACAAATAGAGACTTTTCTGTCCCGTACAAAATAGTCGAGCACTATGCTAAATTCTTTTATGCTGCATACAAAAAAAAAACACCCAGAAAACATAACTTATGAAATTGTCGCCCAGTAAGCGGATTTTGTACACTATTTTTGAGGAAAGTAATATCGCTCTATTTGGACTGCCCGAATTCAGCAATAAATAAAACCCGCAAACGAAGCGGCTTAAGTTTTAACGGCGTCGGGACATCGACGATGAAGTCCCGGGGAGGGGGAGGTGGTTGTGATGTGTGAAGGGCTTTAGGATGGGGGCCTGAGCTCGAAAACATTGTCTGGGCAGGATAGCCGCTAAAGAGAAACAACTGTGATAAACAAGTACTCTAGCCCAGCTTAAAGGAACCCGGGGCCTGTGGAGAGGCAGTGCGTCCACATATTGGGAGCTGCGGCAATTGCATGATATTGCCGCGAACCGTTGTAGTGTATGTTCATTCTTCAATGCTACCGCCACGCTGCTTTATCGCTTTGTGGATGCATTACGCGAGCGGAATTATCTTGATTGATCGAACCAGGGGGAGCCGATTCTACCTTGTTCCGGAATGTTCTAGCAACTTTGCACGCTTTGTCTCGAAAGTTCGCTATCAGCTTTAAATTGAGCACTGCGGTGACCGGCGGGCATTCTGTTCGACCACCACCGAAGGGTTGAGTTCATTGTGGGCACAATTCAGCCCAATTAAAAGTTTTGTTTAGGCGCAATTCTAGCTGTCCTTCTGCTCTCTGTATGCGAGTCACCACTTCGTGACAATGAGTAGTAGTGTTAAATTGGCAAAACTAGGAGAAAGCAATTGAGCAGGAGGCCAAAATGAAATACAGGGAAGCGAAAAACAAATGGCTGCATTGTTAAGCACCAAATATTGTGCACGCTTTTTCGCATGTGGACACCACCGCCACGTACCTGAAAGCGCGAATGAGCTCCCATTGTGCCAGGGTCCGAATTATGCGCGTTCCGAATTATGCGCGTCTTCAAGTTTTTATTCGTCAACACCAATTTACCCAATGTACACAGGGGGCCTGCGCTCCAATGCCGCATTTCTGCCGCAATTTCGTACGCGCCAACGCACGCAGCGCACATCTCTCTGTCACTGCCGCCACGTGGCTGAAAGCGCGAATACAAGTTCGGTCGTTGTATTATTCTATGAAGAAAACGATGTGCAATGCACTTCGTAAGTGTGTGCTGCAGTTTGACAGGTCGCATGACAGGCTGCGGCCTCGTGTTTTCTGGCGTAAGCATGCTTAGACTTCTCTTTTCGACGCTATTTCCATGCAATAAGGAAAAAAAACAAAGGTGCGGGAAGAGCCTAGCGCTCCCGGGCAGTAGCCAGCAAAGATCTGTTCGCAGCGGCGCGAGTTCGAGTCCCACTCGAGGCAATTTCTTTTATTCATATTTATTTACTTACTTCACTTCGCAGAAACCCAGAAACATCGCAACATCTTGCTCGGAGTTTGCCCATCGGAATAGTGCTTTCGCAGGTGAAATGGAGTGTGGAGGGAGAGCGAATACAATGGGGCAGAAGGAGTGCGAAAGCCAGGGGTGTGTGAGAAAGGAGAGCTGGGTGCAGAGCAAGATGTGAAAGTAGGTAAATGTCAGAAATAGTGAAAAAGGGAAAAAATAGAAAAATGACCACAAAAATACGACGAGTGGGCAAAGGGGAAGCGTAAGGTGAACGCGAAGATAAAGGGGTGACTGTACTGAGAATGCCGCTGTAATATATTTTTCTCTCGTTGTGCTATTCTGGCTCAGACTGCGTACATTTCTTTTTAAAAATTAGGTCAGCGACGGAATATACCTGACAGAGTCTGAGTCTCTTTCTGGGGGCAATTCATAAAATTTGGGCGATTAACTTTTACATCAACAGAGCCTCGCGATTAGTGCCCATGGGCAGTTGACACCTATGGACAAAACGATGCTGTTATCAGTTATTGAGACGAAGAAAAGATAACTATGGAAATGTGTCCAGCGCGAGAAAATGAGGCACTTATATGTGCTTAAAATTGGTACTGAGCACATGAGGCACAAGCGACGCTTGGCGCACATGCAGCACCGACTGATGACGCTTTGGACCGCCGGGGGCTCAAAATTTTGACTTGTCTGCGCTTTAGTACCACGTGCCACATTGTTTTGCTGCGCGTTTGTGCTAGGAAAAATACAGTAATCTCACTGGCCGTTACTTTTTTAGAGTGGCGGAGGACAGGAAGTAAATGTGATGGGACAAAAAAACAGACGGTTCCAAATTAGCACCGCTGTCAATTGCAACTTGCCTCCGGCGGGCGTTGCCTTTTCATTGAGCTTCGTGTACGCCTGACGTGCTCATTTACAGTTGTGTGCGACATACAGCGCCATTATTCCACACTCTGCAGATGTTTCAAGAACGAGTTTTTCTTTGTTTCTAAAACTGATATGGCATCCTCTTGTGCATGACTCCTAACCGTCCTTTGCCACTAGCGTCTGAAATATGGTGCACTACATCTAGCCTTCATAAATTTCTCTGCACAGCGTTTCGGTCAGATTATAACACACATGAAAGTAACGTTTAGAAGGGAGCCATTAAAATGGTTCCCTTAAAGCGTCCAATTCGTTTGCGAAAAATACTTCGGAACTCTTCCTAAGCACGCAACATGATGTTTGAATTTCCAGGTATGTGCTTGCCGCACCCAGAACAACGAGCTGAATCCCGACAATTACCCCCAAGGTGTTCGACAATTACAATTCAGGGTGGAGAGGTGAGTTGTGAAGACGCAACTTTAACATTAACCGTCACATCCTACAAATCACACCAATCCATCACATCCTACAAAAGTGCTAATTAAAGATAAGGTGTCTTGTTTATGTATGGAGATCACCCAGCCACTACTGCAGTATCACATAAACAGACTGCACAACGCACACAGAATACAGAAAATAAGAAATAAACATACCCACCAAAGCTTGAGGACGCGGAGAATAATATTCAGGAATTTCTTGCCTATCCTGCACTGGGGGAGAGAGATGAGGGGATGTGAAGGCGAAGTAGAAAAGGAAGTAACATGAAAATGAAGTCAGTACGCGAAGTCAGCAAGCGTTCGCTAAAGTCACAACCTATCATGAAGGCCCGAGTTTCTCAACAAGCAGAGCAGTGCCTGGGAGGCCTTCACCGCCCACGGTTGCAGTGGCCAATGGCCAAGAATGTTCATTTCCGTCAGTGGGCGTAGATCTAGACGCTACAGCGCACGGCAGAGAGACGGCCTTTGCGCACTGTATGCAAGGAATTAAAAAACAATGTGGGCTATACGCCTCGTCTCGTCGCACCCGCATATGGTACATGTAGGGCTATTCGCCTTACCGATTACAAATGAGTAATAAGCAAATGTGAGTGATTGTTCTAATGCAAGACTGTTAAACATTACTTTGGTTCTCTGCATGTTAAATTTCAGGCCTAGCGTTCTGCTCTGCCTGTCTAACCTCACTGATCGTTCTTTCACGTTCTTCTCCTGAATGATTTAAGAAGGCAATGTTTTAAGGAAATCGCAGATTACTTAGGCATTCTCCATAAACTCTTATCCCCAACTCTTCCCAAACGAGGCCTTGGAATGCCTCTTGTAAACTTGTAGCGAATAGCATTCGTGAGATAGTCTCTCTCTGCCTAACGCCCTTCCTTATTAAAATTTCATTTCTGATTTTATGGAGCACTAAGGTACTTTTGCAGACGTTATATATATCCTCCGTACTTTTACAAGACTCCTTTACTGCCCGATTATGCAATACCTTCATTACTGCTGAGGTTTCCACTGATCTATATCCATTCTAGTAATAATTGAAGGCTATTTATACAGGTTGGTTATATTCTGTGCATGTCGCTTTCACGTGATTTATAGCATTAATATGGTTTATTGTCGACTAGACTTTATGAAAGGCTGCCTGATTATTTTTTGATTAAAGTCTAGGTTGCAATTGCTCTATTAGTAATTCCCTCAGTAATCACTTCGTAGGCAATGAAGAGCAAGCTGAAAGTTTAATTTTTGAGTCCTTGACGTCTCATTTCTTATAAATCAAGATGGTGTTAGCTATCTTAAAAGCTTCTGGTACGCTCGAGGTCATTCTGTGGCCATTTTTTTTTGCAATCCGTATCCTCTTGAGTAATAGGAAATAGAGAGCTTTAGATCGAACAGCTAAGAGTCGATAGGGGCGTTTGCAATAAGTTAGCTATCATGTAACTATTTTAACCCGTCTTAAAAGGCAGGCTTCCAAAAACAAATATAACCACCTGACACTTTCTCTCTTTGAAAGCTTCCATACGCGCTGTGATAAATGTATTAGACACCTCTGCTACTCTCTTCACGACATAGCTTTTGTAGCCCGCGTAATATGTGTCACCAGTTATTCAACCAATGTGTGATCGAGTTTCGTTTTACAATTGTTCAGGCAGTGATATTGACAATCACAGCGGCGCCTTCCAGGGCATATCGAAGAAATATATTGGTTCTGCAAAGCAAACACTAGTTTTATTCGAAATCCGGAAATGATGACTCTAAAAATTAATATATCTCGTTCGCCGAGAGTAGGCTAAAGCATAAAATGCGTTCGAGGGGCGGTGTTTATTCGTGTTTAAGTTTAAGTTTATTTTTCTTTCTTTTGTCACCTGCCATTGCTCCCTCTTCTTTCCGGACACTTAGTGAGCAATGGCCTGCAGCTTGTCTTCACAGAAACATGCCGGTGACGAGACTTGCTTGCATAACCGCGCTCCAACTTCATGCCGCTGGAACGGACATGCGCCAAGGAATGAAGAAGCACGATCAGGCCTGTGCCATGCCTGATGAGCATACCGTTTCTCTTTTGTAAAAAAGAAAAATTGCGCGGTAGTTTTGCGATGAATCGCCAAAGCATGGTTCATGTCACACGCTCGGAAAGGATGCATCGACAGTGCGGTACCTAAGGGCCACACCAATTCAGAACGACGCGTGATAATGACAGTCCCTTTCTTCGCGCTCTCTTCTTCTGGCCCCTATTGACGTCAAGACCAAAGCACAAGAAAACTGCGTGCTTCAGGGCTACGAACGCTAACCCCGTTTTAGTTTTCTAAACCGCGTCCAAGGTGCAAAAGGATAGCTGGCAGTAATATGGAAACGAAATTTTAGGTACATTTTTTTTCTGAGAGCGGAACTGCAAGCATTCAAATAGGAATCCTGTCAAGTGCTAGCTTTTGCAATCCTCGGGAGTTTCAGAGCGTAGCTCTCATGCGCCCGTTCATGGGTTGAGCCGCGTCGGCGTCGGCGTTGGGGTAACCGAGCGCGAGGAGAGCACTAGCGCGTTCTCCGGCTTTCATGTATTTGACTACACGAAGACCACAAACGAGGCAGTACAGTGGGCATGAGCTGGTCCTAGTTCGATGCATGGGAAGCACAGAGTAAATTTTTATATGAAGAACGCCTGAGGAAATTGGACGATAACAGGTGGGCAGCTTAGGTATTTAAATACATACAAAGAAAGAGCGTTGACTCAAAATGGCGGAGAAGAACTGGGAAATTACCAAGTAAGTATGCCGGACACGAGGACGGAGAAAGAAAGAGCTCTAAACGACAGCTTACAAACGCGGAAGGTAAAAACTGAATCATTTCAATGGTAAAGAAGCATAGTATAGAACTATATCGAAACTGGAAGAGGCCGATCAGGAGGGAAGCGTTCTATGATAACTCAAGAGGAGTAACCTACTCTTTGAAGCTAGGTCAGGGTGTCTTAGAGCGCGTAGCTACAAAAATACATTTAACAAAGAAGATGGCACATTTGCTGTGTGTGGTAAATCTGTAGAAACAATTGAACTCCTCATAATCAAATGGGATGGTATCCATCCGGGTGTCGATGCAAGCACAGTCACTCTTCCTGAGGCCCTAGGGTTTAGAGATAACAATGGTAATGTAAATGAATCTGCTGTGGAAGTCAGCAAAAAGCGATTGGAAGACTGGTGGCTCAAAAGCAGAGAGGTGCCATAAGGTTAAAAGTGTACGAAGACGTATTTAAAGAGAAGGACGAATTTTAATAGCTTACAACACAGTTAAACAAAAAATAAAGAGTAAAAACTTGAGCATGGTGGCAACTGCCACCAACCCGTTTCAAGGGGATCCATCCATCCATCCATCCATCCATCCATCCATCCATCCATCCATCCATCCATCCATCCATCCATCCATCCATCCATCCATCCATCCATCCATCCATCCATCCATCCATCCATCCATCCATCCATCCATACATCCATCCATCCATCCATCCATCCATCCATCCATCCATCCATCCATCCATCCATCCATCCATCCATCCATCCATCCATCCATCCATCCATCCATCCATCCATCCATCCATCCATCCATCCATCCATCCATCCATCCATCCATCCATCCATCCATCCATCCGTCCGTCCATCCGTCCGTCCATCCGTCCGTCCGTCCGTCCGTCCGTCCATCCATCCATCCATCCATCCATCCATCCATCCATCCATCCATCCATCCATCCATCCATCCATCCATCCATCCATCCATCCATCCATCCATCCATCCATCCATCCACCCACCGCTCTCTCTTAGACCGTGCCACAGTGGTGTGCGCCGTGCGCGCCTTCGTCAGCCCCCGTTGCATGTTCGGTGGTAGGGTCGATAGGGAAGAGGAAGTTGGCCTGAGGCGGCATGTGCCCTCAAGCTCTGCCTCCTCGCAATTGCGCCACGCTCCGCTGCCGGACGTTGCTGGGAAATGTTTTACATGCGATATATTGTCCGTGTCCTGCCCCGCCACTCAGAGCGTTGTCTTCCTAGTATATAAACCGTCTGCTCTTGAACCAGACATTTGTGCAGCAGGCTGAACGTATCTCCATCCATTTCTCCGACCAGAAAGCCACCTTCAAGGCTATCAAAGACTAGGAAAGAAGCTTTGTTTCAACAAAGAGGGTGTGTGGAAAATAAAGTGTTTCGTAGCTGCACATACATGCACGTATATCAAATTCGTTCCCTCAATGTATCGCAAAATCAAACATCAACACAGCTGCGCTCTTTCGCTTTACGAAGCACCGTAATTGTTTTTAGAATTTTTCTAAGCCAGTGCTGGAATCAACATAACCGGTACCCACTTGCATAGATATCAGTTTTCTGCTTTTCAGAGTAATTTACTTATTCCGAATATGCTTAAAATCAGTTGCTGGGCGAGTTGGTACTTCATGCTAACATTCACAGCGCAAGACGAACACGGACACGAGGGGAGACACCACAAAGCGCCGACTTCAACAAAAGTTTATTGCTGTGCGAGGGACTATATATGGTGTACAGCGGGCATGCGCAGCAACGAAAAGGTACAATCATGAGCATCTGGTAGCGGCGCCACATCGCAAGCGAACACATCATTTTCTGCACACGACAAAAAAAAGAAAAACAAAAAGCTAAAAAACGTAAAAAGCAGTACGCGCACAAGAACGTCGAAGCCATAATACTCATTCCGAAATTCGCAAGATATGACGCTCCTTATCACTTAACAGCAATGATGGAGTGCTGACACAGTGATCCCTCTTTTTTGCAATCTCTCCAGCCTCAGCAATCTCCCTGGCTGTTTTGCTTATGTACTTGTGAAGGATGGTGGTTCCTTATTACGAATTGCCTCATGTTTCTAGATCTAACATTAAAAACCTTGAGCAGCGTAATTTGTTGCATAGCAATCTGATTAACAAAAGTCTAGGAACGTTATTTTAATGCAATCGTACAGTAATTTTTCCGCCAAGTTGTTTACGTTATTTTAATGCATGGTTGAAGTAATTTTTTGGCATATTGTTTTTGTTTTTCAAATTTTTTCAGTAAATGCATTAAATTAATTATGTTATTCCATCACAGATATTTCTGCTGCAGGGCCGTCATTTCAATTATAATCTTAATCGCCCACTTTCACCGCAGCGGTGGTCTTGTACTTAGAACATTCGCACCCTTGGATGGATGTGCAGGGAGTAATCTAAGTGCCGCCAGACAGCCACAGCTTTTTTAATGGGTACAGAACTTATCCTCGGTCATGTGCTAGACCTGGCATCTCTTCTGTGAATTGCTCTAATAGTGGTCTTTTGCTCATACCACGTGTAGACCTAAAACATCGTGTTCCATGGCACAGTTTGGCCAAGCTGCTCTTCCGCCAATTAAATTCTATTCTTCTTCATATTCATGAACATTTTTGTGAATGTTTGGCTTATAAAATAAGCTCTAAAACTACTCACTACACCCTGCACTAACATATGGGCTTTAAGAGTAGCAGATGTCCAGAAACAGCCCGCCTTATTCGAAGCTTTGGCAATAAGCGAAAGAAAAGGCAACAAATAAAAGAAGATATGCGCCAAGTAAGTTCCGCAGCGCTAAGAGCAGCGAAACTCGTTAGAACGTATAAAGTTGCTTGTGAGCGAAGTTGAACGGTTTTTTAGATGATATTGATTATGCTTGCTTTTTGGATACTTTCACAATGGCTCCTCATTCTTATTTCAGGGTCGCGTTGGACTACAGACCCTAGGCTGTGTATGCGGCGGAAAATACTTACCGGATAACACTACCTGCAGAGTACGTACTCTCGTGATATGATATTTTTTATGGTCTTTCATTACCACATGATCTGTGAATTTTATTGCTTACACCGATATCTTGAAATACGTTAAAATTCCCGTTTTTACCTAGGGGAGGAAAATGTTTGTATTTAATAGCAACACTAATAATCAGTGAAAAAGCGAGCGTGGTCTGCCCCGGCCCGTTGCTAATCTGCCGAACCCGAGTGAAGCTAAGCACCAAACGAAGGAGGAGGAGAGCAATGGAAATAAGGAGAGGCGATGGCAGCCTTACATGATTGAAGAATGTGTTCTGTATCCCTGATCTCCGGACAGTTGGCACTGTGAGATGTGTCATGTCTTCCTAAGTTGCAGAAGAAATGCTTGCTAGCTAAATGCTTGTTTCATGTTTCCTGCTTTGCACATGTTGGCGGCTTCCTGTCCAGATGAACCATACATTTCTAGCTATAGTCGTAAGAAGCGATGTTCAAAGCGTCGAAGAGGTGAGCGTTGTCAGGCTGTGCCCTCGCGTTTGATCTCTTTGTTGAGCATTCCAGATGTGCTTGCAATACAATACGCCACAGCATTTCAGCATGACAACAGTCATAGGATGAACACACTCATCGAAATGCAAACACGCTTCCAAAGCCCATAAAACTGGTTGTCTTTGAAGTCGTCGAGTGTAGATATTAGCACGAAATATATTGTAGGAAAGCGGTAGTTTTTTTTTTTTTTGAAGCGAAATTTTACTGTCCTAGCGGCACCGATATCGCCGTGGGCTGCAGTTTGACCTTCAATGGGCTTGCTGCGCTGCTGCAAAAGACTTAAAATATTTGCACACTTTGAGAGAAATTTCAAAAGAAAATGGCAGCTTCAGCGTTCCCCGAAACAATTTAGAGTTCACAAAACAATCTTCAGTGGTTTAGGGTACATCGCAGATACGAAAGATGATTGAAGAGACAATAATTATTTTCTTTTGTAGCCAGATCATAACCGGTAGAGCTTCGGTGTGCAGCGGAAAAAAAAAACGTTTTGGCGCTAATAGCAATGGGCATTTATGCACTCGCGTTAAAAAAGGCCTCTTCAGACAAAATTAGATAGCGATGAAACTTACTCCGACCAAATTCTCATGCACCGACCGACGTTTCGATGCAAACTCAGCACCTTTTTCAGGGTGAGCCTTAAAGTTAACCCAGAAGAAAGTGCCAAGTTGGCGCCCAAACATTGGTTTTCACATGAATATTCTGCCGGAGTGTCGCACTTTTATCTATAATTCGCCTCCCGACCATGCAGATTTCTTTCTACCATTTGCGCTCCGAAAATGAATAAACCAATACATTAGAGAAGATAACAGCTCCAGTAGCATTTCCATTTGTTTTTTTTTTCGCGAAAAAAAGGTAAATACACATTAGACAACTCAACTGCTGAAACTAGTACCGAAGCATAAACTTTATAAATATATCCTAGTAAAGATGGATAGTAAATAAAGTTTTACCAATGTAATAAGATTGGAAGGAGGTTCATGAAGTTGACGAGGAAAAATAGTCAACAATCGGTTGGGAACCAATATCGAAAAAAGGCATAACAAGTGGCTGACCTCCTGACATAGGGGGCACTAGGACCAGTCCGCTAACGTAAACAGCTTTGAAAAGGTTAGCGCAGTGCATGGGCTTTACAACATCACTCCAGTGGAATTGTAGGCTTTACACGAATGAGAGTAACATGTGTGGGTGCTGTTTTCTGTGACGAGCTAACTGCATGCGGCCCTTGAGGTCAGTATGAGCGGGGCAAGCTGATCGCTCTGGGTTCGGTGCAATTTTGCACTAATTCAACACAACATCCTCTGAAAGGAATGACATGATTTGACCATGAAACAAACGTTCAATCGTGCCATATACGGGGCTGAAAAAATAGGCGCTACAATGTCTAAAACGAAACTTTCTTGTTCCGTGTTGCGCAGAGGGATGATTAACCTTTACAAGGCGTCACTCATTTCGAACGCAATAATGTTTAATGAAATAATTAAAAGTGCCAGAGTTGTGTTGGGAGATATCTTTTACAAAATTTTAATCACGAATGAAACGTCATCATAAGGGCTAAGAGCAGCATTGGGTAGGCGGAACATAATTCGCAATAGCGCAGGGAGGAAAACATCAATAAAATTTCTAGAAAAAGAATAAAGAACAAATGAAAAATGATGCTCTAGGCCTCTGCTAATTAGTAATTTTTGCAGTAAGTAATTTTGCCTTAGTAATTTGTGAAGGAGTCATAACTAGGCAGTTTGTGTCCACGGCGGTCAGGACTCCTTTTATTTGTCTATGGAACGTTTAACTAAGGCCGTCTATTGTCTTAATTAGGGACAAATTCGTAGTGCCCCACATCAGACTCAGCTTTGCAAGAGATACTGAGCGCCTAAAAGTACAAAAATGAACGCAATCTATCCGGCTCCTAGGACAATAATTGTGAAGTTTCCGTAGCCCATATTTCCGTGCAGTGTGCATTGCCCGAAATACATTGAAATAAACGTTTACCAGTGTGAACAAAAACTGTTTCGTGCGAGCGCCGTCCAACTTTAAGCAAATGCGGATTCTGTTGCGTTTACTAAAACAATCGATAGATCGATGGATGGATGGATGGATCAGTTAGTTAACGAATCCATCAATCGATCACTCTTTATTAACAGGTAATATGTACTGTTAGTAACGAAAGAAACGCGAGCAAAAAAACTGAAGTGGCAACAAAAAACACCAACATATCTGCTTTTGGAGACGATTTGCATGCGAGGTTGCTTAAAGCTTCTGAAGAAAGGACTTCGTGCCTTCGAAGTTAAAAGACTCTGAGCTAGTATTGAGCTTCCCCTGGCTAACATACTCTTATGTTGCGTTTCGTGGCTGAATCGTCTTGTTCGCTTTTCATTTGTTGCTGGTAGTACATGTATGTTTTTTTTTTCAGCTCGGACCCGAGAACTCGAGCGGGAGTTTCGGAAAGTGTCCTTCGATTAGTCTACAAGCATTTTGTGTTTCTGAGCGATCCAAAGATCATTGCAAAAATACGAAGAGAAATGCGAAAATATGGCGATGGCTTGTAATGAGCAAACATTTGAAAGAATAATCAAGGACTCTTAAAAAAAGATTAGCTGTCTATATTAGACAAGTCTTCAAGGTCTAATTGGAGGGTGCCAGTAAAGTTGGTTATAGTATACAAAGCGGCGATGGTGCCCGTTGAAAACGGTCAACTGGCACGGAACTATTAAAAACAGATCGAAAAGTGATTGCTGCTAATGTCAAGGTAGTAGGCGCCCAATTGATATCTTTACTCCAGTGGTGGAAAACGTCAACGTCATACTTAAGGAGGCGCGAGGCAGGTCTCGCACAGTTGTGTGCATACTTTAATTTAAGCAGTTGTGGTTTGTGTCGCAAGCCCCGTATGATAAGCCTGTGGCACAGAGATGAGTTCTCAGGCTATGCTATAGATGATGCGAATTGAAGTCTCGGTGAGCAAGACTTGCGTGTTGCAGGTAGATGCAAAACAAGTACACGTGCAGAGTGGCATGCCCACGTGTTGAAAGATCCAGAGATTGAATTTCGTACTGACGGTACATATATTTAAACGGTACTTGTCCCGCGGCAAAATTTGGGGGAAGCCAGCTAGCAAACTAGCACCGGTCAACGGGCAATTGAACCTGAAATATCGGTAACTTTTTATATTGCCTAGAATTCATAGTAAGCCCGGCTTACTACAGCGCAGTATCATTTAGTGTAAGGTCAATGGGTACAAAAGTTAATCAGTTTAAGCAGAAACAACTGACCGGCGTTCTCATGTCATCTACCTCAACACTAATCCAATCGTACTGCGTTTCGAAATGCTCAGCGCCAGCACAGAGCTGCCGTCACGTTAGCGCAGTTCAACCGTTTTAGTGAAGTGATACAGACGGTCACCTGTGGTGATAACTGCGGCTTCATGCAGCCACTGAGGACTAGAGAACGTTTTCGTATGATTCTACATTTCATACGCACAGCTATACTGGTCCACAAGGTAAAGAATAAATGTTTAATGTTATGTTCGTATGTGGACGTCGTATTGAATTGCGGACGTCGTAATGGCCAGTCACCAAAAGTAGCCTCACACCAGATGCTGGGGCAGTAGTGGTACAAAGCGATGATTAAGGATTAAAAAGGCATCATAAAAATGTCTAGTGGCTGTATGTTTGGAAGAGAAGTATACGTAATGGTGCCTCTTCCTGTGGTGCTAACGCATTGCTCATAAGATACTTTGAAAATATTCAAGTGGCGCTGTAGCTACAAAATGCAGGCTAATCATCCGTATACGACAAAAATGGTTTATCAATTTCCAGCGTAAAGACGTTAGTGCAGCATCATCAATTCAAAAAGGTTTTCTTTTTTGCAGTATGCCTGGCATGATTCAGATGATGACAATGAGACATTTTATGGACAATGCTTTCAAGGACTTTGCATTCCAAGGCTATGTCAACCAAGAGATTTTGTAAGCGAAACTTCTCATCTATTTAAGCATTTCATGCCGACAAAAGCTGCACTGTCGCGTGAGGGGAAGGCTTAGGAAGCTGTGCAAGCAGTGCCTTCTTCCGAGAAACAGCCAGCTTCAGGTGTTTAAGACAATGCACTGTTTATTTTCCGCTGAGTAACAACGCCCACCGCTGGGCATTATAACGAAAATTATCAAGATAAAATGCCTAGCATACAAGCGTCATATCTAGTCGTCTCGTAAGGCCTTCATCATCATCATCATCATCATCATTATCATCATCATCCTGATTAGACCCGCTGCAGGGCAAAGACCTCTTTCATGTCTCTCCAATTAACACTGTCCTTTGCCAGCAGGGCCCACCCTATGCCTGCAGAATTTTTTATCTCATCCGCCCACCTAACCTTCTGCCACCCCGTGCTACGCTTGCCTTTCCTCGGAATCCATTCTGTTACCCTTAAGAACAAGCGGTTATCTTACCTCCGCAATATATGTATATATAGGCCTTCAGCACAGCCTTTTATATAAATATTCTAGACCGGCCGCTGCCTTGAAAGTATGTACGCACTGTTTAAATGAAATGCATCTCCTCGAGGTGTCAACCCTTTGGCAGGTGCAGACCTGCGAATATCGGTTAGGGGTGCTGAAACAGTTCATGGCAGGCCAGAAAAAGCATTATTCTTATTTAATTTTCTGCTGTCGTACAAACTATTGGGAGATTTACTGTTATTTTTTCGTAATTATGCAGCAGATTTTATTGTACCAAGAACTACAGTATCTTTTGCATAGTACCCAAAAGAAGCGGGAATAAAAATTAGGCAACCGTTGTTGAAAAGCGGCACAACGGCGAACACAACTTAGAGTAAAGAAAATGCTTATGACAGGATAGAAACTCAACACGGTTCGCGTAAAGCTTAAGTATTTCCAGTCCATGCTGGTAAGATTACGACCCATGAGACCGAATTGCCATAATAAGCTAATTTCGCAGGCTGATGCGACGGCTCCGCTGGTATTGCTGGCACGCCAAACGGGACAAGAACTAAAGGTTCTATTTTTTCTAATTCTAATTTCAAGACTAGGATAAAAACTATGCGCCTGTTTTGACTTTGAGTAGATTGAAACCAAAAACTGCAAGTGAGTTTACTTTCTTCCGTATTTTTCAAAAAGAATACTTGTCCTCCTTGTTCAAAAAAGGACTTAGTTTAAGTTACTGATATTTGTACGCTCTAAAGAGAGTAGTGCTTCCAACCACAAGACTCATTCTGCAAGAATTTGTGTTTTTATTGTTATCATCGAATCTTGCACTGATTTAGTACAGTAAACGTTCTCTTGTATGAGCGGGCACCTTAACATTTTTTGTACTGTACGGTTGTTTTAAATTTCAATAGATGAAGATGCCACCTAGAGCAAAGTATGTAAAACCAGAACAGTGTAGTCGGCCACGGAAATGATTCGTATGTGGAAAGTTTTCACAACATCTCTGACTTTTTTATGGCTGCAATAAATAACACGTTTCAGGCTGCTTGTTGCATATAGCCAAATAACTATAAACTGAAATATATGGCTTCAATAACCACTACCGCAATGACTGTTTCTCTTTGCTGAGTTATTATAGCATTTACATCTCATAAAAATGACAGTGAGATTCTTTTATTACATCGTTCCTACAAGTTCGTTCTTACAACATTGATGCAGATTTTTTTAAACACCCGCTTAGGTACTTTCTCTTACCTTTCTTTTTGCTATTACGATTTCTACAAACAGTTTCTCGATGGTAGCGACCCTATTGGCTGCGAAGTTGAATGCCAGTCCAGAATCCCGACAAAGGTCCTCTATTACCCTGCTGGAAAACCATGCCTGGTAAGCCTTCTAACACTTGAAAACTACCCAATCTACTGAAGTAAACAATATATATCGATCTGTGTGCGTTTCGAAGTAATATTATGATCCTGAAAATAAAAAAATGGCAGAAAACCGCCGGAGGGCAGCAAACGAGATGAGACGCACATGGCGAGATACACCGAAATCTGTGCTCTGCAGCTCCCAAAGCTCCTGCAACCAGGAACGAAAAACTTGGCCCTGAAATCTAGTGAGTTTAACTGCGCGTTGTTACATCCACCCCATTTAGAACCAAATTTTGTTGTCATATATCGCGTGTTCAGCCCAAAACGCGCCCAGATCGTTTTATCGGCAACGTTTTGCCCTGTATAAATCGTGTCGGTTTTGTTCTCCTGATATTTTACTTCAAATTGTTGTTGAACAATCTAGTCTAGAGTTGCTTAAAATGTTGCTTAAAGAATATTGCGATAACTAGAACACAAGCTTTTCTTCGTTAATGGTACACTTGAACTAAGGCATGCACAGGACATGGCATGACACATGGAGCTGAACATACTCCAGAGAGACGCAGGTTGGATACTGCATGGCGTCCAGACTGAGATGGCGCCTTTAGCATCACGTATGGAGCCTCTGTTTATCTTCTGCCTGAGAAAGTTCCGTATTACTCTCGCCAGGGGTTGAAAAATTGCATCCTGAGAACAAAATCCGCCGACACCCGCCGCGGTGGCTCATGGGTTAGGGCGCTCGGCTACTGATCCGGATTACCTGGGCTCAAGCCCGACCGCGGCGGCTACGTTTTTATGGAGGCAGAACGCTATGGCGCCCGTGCGCTGTGCGATGTCAGTGAACGTTAAAGATCCCCAGGTGGTCGAAATTATTTCGAAGCCCTCCACTACGGCACCTCTTCTTCCTTTCTTCTATCACTCCCTCATTTATCCCTTTCCTTAAGGCGCGCTTCAGGTGTCGACAGAGATGTGCGAGACAGATCCTGCTCCATTTTGTTTCCCCAAAATCCTAAAACAAAAAATCCATCCGAAGATCATATCTTGCGGGTTTTAGGAGGGTCTCAGCGCATAGATAAATCGGTGCCGCTTAGAGCCGCAAAATTCCTTTATTTTTTGTATACACCCTCATGGCCAGAAAATTTACAAGCGATAAGTCTAACAATCCAAAACAGAAAAAAATAAATTTGAATAAAAGTTTATTGAATGAAATTATCCTCCCTTAAATATATGGGCGTAGGCAGTACAAAAGCCCAGACGTCATCGATGGACAGAATTAATACAGAAGAATATTTTTGATCATTAAGTGAACACGAAATGAAAGCTTATCTCTATTTAAAAGGTCACCACGCAAAAATGTTCAGCAGGGCAAGAAAGAATCAACAACTGGCAAAAAAGAAATTTTGATCTCAGAGCAAACGAAACGAAACTGAGAATGCGAGCTAATCGATTCATGACATGTGCTATTTAGGAAAAAAGTTCCGAGCTATGTATCGGGAGTTGACACAGCCACGACTTTCTATTTTCTATTAGCATTCAATTACATTACTTTTACATTAAACCAGTTCAGTACAGATGTTTGTTCAATTGACCGGGTGTAAAACTATCGTTCCTAATACTTCGCAAAAAAACTAAGCGGCCCTAAATAATCAGCTCAATGTTGTAACCTAGTGTAAGGGCAGGCTGTTTACGTAAATGGGGAGTGAGAGTTGCTGACTTAAAGACTCGTCCGGTACGCAGGAATATATTTGCCCCCACCGCCACTGTCGAAATCGCCACCTTAGTATCGGCTGTCGAAAGCCATAGTAACCGAGACACCGCGGCGGGCTTCAAGAAATTAGCGAAAAAGCTCCGAATCTGTAGTAGAAGTCTATGAATAAGATTTATTTTCTTGAAATTTTGGTGTAATAATTACAAGTATACATTTCAGAGGCATTACAGAAATCTAAGCAAAATATATGTAGCCGACAAAGTGACAACGTTTCAAAGTTCTGTGAAGTTACTGCGTCAAATGAACACGCCATATTTTGATTGAGTATTACGTTCCTTTGCGATGCTGAGCCGAGCTGCAGTATGAGTGTCAGTAAACTATATAATTGTAACTGTGGTACATGTTGTAATAGCTTCCTGCCGGAGGCAGCAGCGAAATTCCGTCGCTATTTCCAGAAATTTCTTTATGAGCGGAATTTTGCCTTTGAAACTACCTTTAAAAATTGAAAAGCCACAGAAGTGCGATGTAAATTTGTCTACTGTGTGCAAGGATCTTAATTAACAACATCGCGCCTAAGCCTCTAGGCGAGCTTGTATACACAGTTACACACAGATGTATGGCTGTTTGCATACTTGTATTCGTTATTATAAGACTCCAATACTATTCTTAATAATGTGCAAACTATCTTGCATCACCGTTTATGAACGCAATTTTTTCATCTGATGTAACATTTTCCAATTATATACCCGCAGATCACCCGCTGGCAGTCTTGTATTTTTTTTTCTATTCACGTTTTTGCTATCGTCAAAAGCGTTCCCCATTGGTTTTCTATGGCAGCCTTAACAGTTCGATGCGATCGCTGGAAACACTTTAAAAGAAAGATTTCTTTACATATCAGAATAATGGACCCTTACCCTAAATATATTCATAGAAGGCTCATACAATTTACCATTTTTCAAAATTTTTGCCTGAGAAAGGTGGACTTGAGTATCCCTGACGCAAAAAGAAGTGAAATGATCCTTTATAAATAGTAACGCCAAAACCAACTTTTCCACAACATAGATGAGATATCAAGGATGCATTCTTTAAAGCCCAGAACAAAATAAGCAGCGGTCGACGAGGAGGCCCATTCCGCTAGCAATCGTTTCAAAACAGATTTTGCTTCGTGTGAAAGAAGGCAAGTCCTCTTGTCGAATCCATAGCTAGATCATTGATGCTGCCTACCGACTACTGCTTCCTCTTTTTGTGCCCCACAAGCGTGCGCTCGAAGCAGTCTAAATACTGTAATTTACTATACGCAACGCTTTGTATGATCGACCAAGAAAATATTTCGTCCTACGCAAAAAACGTATTCAAATTCTGACCCCTAATGTAGTGTAACCACAAATCTGCAGTTTCAAAACGTACGTTGTGAATTCATCAGAAATGCTTTAAGAGGGATGGGAGATGTGCCTATTCTATAGTTGAACTTGTTGAACATATCGATGTATAGTCTAGCCAACTTATAACAATACTGACGGCAACGCGAGTTCGCGGTACATAGGCTTGCTGATTACAGCAAAAAAAAAGAGAGCTAAGCAGAAGTGGAGTTTATTTTTCAGCTACACGTTTATATCTTCAAGGAAGGCCTAATCAAGAAGCTTTGTAAGCTATCCAGTCCTGTCATGTGCTCCTGGAAGTAATCGTCCCTGCTCACAAGTCGCTTTAAGGACACAATAATAGCTGTAGGTATTAAGGCGCTCGCGTAAACTGATGGTGTGTCGGCATCCTCGTCTCCGATCTTTGACAATGTTGTACGCATGCAGCGACGAATCTACCGTAGTTTTTATGCGCCAGAACATGTGTCAATCCTCACCCTCGTGTAAAGCAATCGAGCAGCTTATCAGGCTCAAAATAAAGTGACACCTCGCCGCAGCTGCTATACGTTCATGAAAAAACCTTTACGCGGAAGTGAAGACGCGCAAACCTAAGAACGGGATTAGAAATTGCACTTTTGCCGAAAGTAATCAGTAACTGTACGATTTCATTCAGTTGTCATTCATTGGAGCGTGATGGTCGGCCGCTCTGCACTGTCCGCTGTCGTCGCGCTGTCTACGCTCAAGAGCAGAGGTCAGGGATCCGATTGGGCAGTCGGCTCATGCCATATCACCGGGTGCGCCAGCAAGGCAAACCTTGTGACTGCCATTCAAGCCTCTAGAATTGCTGTCATTGGTTGATCAAACTGCCTTGTGCAGAACGTGTATCCTATCGTTTCTCTTCTTGTCTTTCGCGCTACTTACTCTGCCGGCATTCAGTATAACCAACAGGCCCAATTAGGCGGCTTGACCGTATAGTTTCGCTTTCAACGGTTCCTAGTTCCGCGCTTACAACGCTTCCGCTTTCACTTTTGGCACATTGTGCAGCCGGCAGACAGCATACGCAGACGGACTTTGTAGCTTGTGAGAGCGCACTTATCCGGAGGTTAATACCAGTTGCAGTGCCACAGTTTTATTGCTTTTGCGAGCTTTACACTTGGTTTGGGGTCATCCCAAGAACAGGGAGTCGCTCTTGAGTATCCGCAGCAGCGAGGAGCGGGTGTTTTTTTTAACGAGAGGGCGAGTTTGCGGCTCGTCCGCGTTTCGTTACAACCCAGCGGGGCAGCCACGGTTGTTCGTTTGGCGTCAGACTCCTTGCTACAGCCCTAATGCATATTGTGACAATAGCTCAACCCTGGATTGTAATAACTAAGCATTTACACCTGCGGGCGTTATAAGTGGACTAGATGTATTTGCAGCTTCTCTGTGGTGATAGGAAGCTTGGGAATTTCAACAGCACTGATTTTGTTGCGGATTGAGCGGTTAACACTATGCACCGTGTTCTGTTTGCAGATACGCCATATGAAGCCTCACACTATGCAGACGCAGTTTTACACAAAAGGATTCTGCCAGGAAGTGGGTCGGAAGTCTGTTTGCGTTGACATTTAATTACTTGCACGGCATGCACATGGCAAATAAAGGATTCCTTCGCATATGATTGTGTTTAATTATTCAGTGCATTTCACGTACCGAATCACTGAAATATAAATTGCGCAACAATCGTATCGCAGCAAACTTTTACCCTTTGCTTTGCATAGTACTTTCCTACAACATATGTCCAGCCCCCGCGGTGGCTCGGTGCTTATGGTGCTCGGCTGCTGACCTGAAAGATGCGGGTTCAGTCCTGACTTAGGCGGTCCCATTTTTGTGGATGCGAAATGCAAGAGACCCATGAAATGTGCGATCTCAGTGCACGTTAAATAAGCCCAGGCGGTCGAAGCTCTCCGGAGCATTCCAATATCATCATCATCATCACCATCATCATCATTACCACCACCACCACCATCATCATCATCATCATCATCATCATTATCATCACCCTGACTACACCCACTGCAGGGCAAAGGCCTTTCGCATGTCACTCCAATTCACCCTGTTTTTTGCCAGCTGCATCCACCCTTTGCCTGCAGACTTTTTAATCTTATCCGCCCACCTAACCTTCTGCCGCTCCTCCTACGCTTACTTTCTCTTGGAATCCACTCCGTTACCTTCAAGGACCAGCGGTTATCTTGCCTTCGCCGCACATGCCCTGCCGAAGTCCATTTCTACCTCTTGATTTCGACTAGGATGCCATTAACCCGTGTATGTTCTCTCACCCATTCTGCCCGCTTCCGGTCTCTTAACGTTACACCTATCAATTTTATTTCCATTGCTCGCTGCGTTGTCCTTAACTTAAGCTGAACCTTTTTCGTTAGTCTCCATGTTTCTGCCCCGTAGGCGACTACCGGTAAGATACAGCTGTTGTACACTTTTCTCTTGAGGGATATTGGTAAACTGCTGTTGATGATCTCAGAGAACCTGCCATATGCGCTCCACCCCATTCTTATCCCTGTAGTTATTTCCATCTTATGATCTGGATCAGCTGTCACTACCTGCCCTAAGCAGACGCATTCATTTACCACTTCCAGCTCTTCGCTGCTAATTGTGAACTGCTGTTGAACATTACTTTGGTTTTCTGCATGTTAATTTTTATACCGAGCGTTGTGCTTTACCTGTCTAACTGATTGATAATGCTTTCCAATTCATCTCCTGAGTGACTGAGCAAGGGAATGTCATCAGAAAATCGAAGATTATTTGGGCATTCTTCAGTAACTCTTATCCCCAACTGTTCCCAATTCAGGCATCGGAATACCTCCTGTAAACACAGGTGAATATAGCATTGGCGAGATCGTGTCTCCTTGCCTGACGCCCTTCCTTATTGGAATTTTATTGCTGGCTTTATGAAGGACTATGGTAGGTGTGCACTTGCTATATGTATTTTGACATAAGGCTCTTCTGCACCCTGATTACAGAGTGCCTCTATGACTGCTGCATTCCAA